>NC_134412.1:63053363-65453363 GCF_038048845.1 Mixophyes fleayi | reverse complement strand
ATCAGGGCACAGACACAGACTCCTTGGGCAGACATGTAGCACTTTCACACAGCAGCCATGCAAAGTCACAGCAGTCCAAACCTATGCCACAACTAGCCTCAGCTAGTTTTGTTAAAGAGGAAAACAAAATAAAACAACAAAATAAATCCTGGCCTACCTGGCTCTAACTAGTACATTAGACAAACCCTCTCTAAATGTGGATGGACCTAATGTTCAGCTCAAAAACAAACAACAGTTGACAAGTTTAGTTCACTTATGAACAAATAGAATTTTTATCTCTCTTTGCCTGATGAAAGAGGCTGGGTTCTTCATAGAGAGAGGTTCATTCACACTTAGAGCTGTATTGTCTAATGTATTCTAGTGAGAGCCAGACAATTATTGTGTTGTTTTATGCTTTCCTCTTTAATTAAACTAGCTGAGGCCAGTTGCACTAGTTGTACCAAAGCATTGGACTCCTGTGACTTTTATGACATCTGTACCCCACTGTCATCACAATATGTGTGTATATATATATATATATATATATATATATACACACACACACATATACATACACAGTGGTGCTAGAAAGTTTGTGAACTATTTTGACTTTTCGGGGGGTTTCTGCATAAATGTGAACTTAAATGATCTTCACCTATGTAATAGAAATTGATCAAAATGATCCAACATTACATTGCTTTTTCAGGTAAAAGTATGTGAACATATGTTTTCAATTTTCAATCAGACATTTATGGTAATTGTTGTGCATTAAAAATAATTATTCACCAGCAAACTAATAATATTGTCCCTAAGTGTGGGGAGCCTAATGTCCAGTCCACAAACGCAAATGGTACAATTGTGTCTAATGTTTCTACCCTATGTTTTTAAAACACCAGTGAAATTGTTTTCTGTGATGGAAAGTCAGTTTTCCAAAAGGCAGCTCAAATAACAGCTGGTTTAATGGTCCCCTGAGGTAAATGGAGAGAAAGGGTGGGCTCCATTCTTAAGGCCCAGTTTGTGTATTCTGGCCTCTCAGCCAGACAGCAGGCTAATTTGCAGTTGCACCTGAAAGGACTAAATATAAGGGTATGTCAGACTGTGTGTGGCTCTCATACCTTGGAAAGAAGCAGAAGTAGGTACAGAGCAAGGTACTCGGCTTAGTTAAATTAATAATCCTGTGATTATTAATTGCTGTTTTACTTATGTATACTTAGTGGCGCCCTATAAATAAAAATTAATAATAATAATAATAATAAAATGTTTTGGAGGTCAATGTAGTTTGATAAACTTCCCCTATGCATACATTTGTAGTAAAAGCAAGTGGAAGGAACAGTCAGCATTTTGGAAAAATGCATTGCTGTTGCAACTCTCCTGAGTTGAAGTAAAATTACAAGTGGGTATAGTGGTGATTGGAAACAATGGTTTCCATTTGATGACCTATCTACATGCATTGTACTAGTGTTAAAAACACTAGTATATGTCTGGTCAACCTGTTGCTCTCCAGGTGTTGTGAAACTACAAGTCCCAGTATGCTTTTCCAGCCAATAACCAGCTACTGGCTGGCATACTAAGGACTTGTAGTTTCAAAACACCTGGAGAGCCACAGGTTGGCCTGGTCTGCACTAGTACAATGCACACAATTTATGCAATTGGGTATGAGGTCTGAGACTATCTTTTTAAAAACCCAAGTCACCAAAATTTCAGAATCATGTCATCTCACAATATTCCTTAGCTATTTATTTTTTTAAGATGCAGTAATATGAAAATGAAAGAGTTACCTAATATATACATTTCTGATCTCTAGTTCACGATGTAAATGTGTCATTAATGGACATAAAACACGACTTGAGTGATTTCAAGAGTAATTACATGACTGATGGAGAGTGGAACCTTATGAACGTAGTGCCCAGATACAGACTTCTTCATGATCACGAAATAACCTTTGGAGAGATAGAGTATACGGTAAGTAGTTTCGGTTTGCTAATACAGGATTTGGTAAGGACTGCTGTATGGAAACGTTTGCTAACATTTAGCCTGACCTACCTATAATAGAAAAATATAAAATGTACAGTATATTGGCAGCACTGAACAAAACAACAAAAAGAAACAGCCTAACCTGTAGAGCTTACGTCGTCAGCTGCATAGCAATATAAATGCATTACATATTGTATGTATAGAGAGAGGTTCATTCACACTTAGAGCTGTATTGTCTAATGTATTCTAGTGAGAGCCAGACAATTATTGTGTTGTTTTATGTTTTCCTCTTTAATTAAACTAGCTGAGGCCAGTTTCACTAGTTGTACAATGCAATATGTGCAATGCAATGCAATGCAAAATGCAATATGTTCCAAAAACATATTGGTAGGTTAATTGACTGCTATCAAATTGACCCTAATGTGTGTGTCTGTCTGTCTGTGTTAGGGAATTTAGACTGTAAGCCCCAATGGGGCAGGGACTGATGTGAGTGAGTTCTCTGTACAGCGCTGCGGAATTAGTGGCGCTATATAAATAAATGGTGATGATGATGATGATTACTGTAAAACATAACAACTTGATACTCAGCCATGTAAATCTTTATAGTATGACAGACATAGGAGTATTAGTAATATATTAGCACTCATATTTTAGTCAAACATGTAATCCCTATCAATGCTTTTGCCTTTTTGGTTATTAAAGTCTCAGCTTTTGCAATAATAACACTAAAAGTTAGTTAGCAAGTAGTATCTAATCTGCAGGAAGCTTGAGCTTTCTATGTCATATTTTATCTATAGTTATTTTACATACAGTGGCAAAGAAAGTGACACCTGGTGGAAAGAGAATTAGAGAAGAGCAAACAATTTTCGATTTTGATGACTGTCATTAGAAAATGACATCATTCCAAGAAGAGGGGTTATTTTAGCATTAACCCAGCCCCACACCATGTGAGGTGGGAACAGGCGGGCAGCATATTTATATATTTGTTGGCACACTATTCTAGTATTAATGTTGTGTAATATATACAGTATATACATCCCTGATGAAAGTTATACTATTTAGCTGAATACGGCTTCCCCCCCCCCCCCACACCCCAAAAAAGTATTCCCATTATTAGCGTTCATAGTCTGGGCTGGTAGCTAGGATTTCGCCTTAAGTTTGTCATGTGGAATTTCACCTATAAAATTTCTGTCTGGATTTTTCTCCTATTATATCCCCAAGGACACCACAGAGCAGAATTAATTGACACTGCCATCATCCTAGTTCTATTGATATACTATAAATTCTGCACTATGCAGTATCCAATTTTGCAAATGCATTGCGGAATGCCATTTTACAGAATGGCACCAATGGCTGCACCAATATTTACCAATTTGACAAGAAAACTGCAATGTGGTCCCAAATCCTACCAGACAGAGCAAAACTTTCTCCCACCTGGATCCCCAAAATGTTGCAACATCAGATTAAGACTTAGAAAGTAATAGTAATAGTTTTATGCCACATAGCATCCCATTTAACGAACATAAAAAAAAGTTCTTTACACACAGATGTATCTAAATTAATATGTATTTCCCATAGAGGTTGCACAGAGGCCTACACATGTCACAGTTCTTCATGTGTTTGCTTTCACTACAAGAAAAAAATTAGAAATTAACTGGCGGAAAGCATAATGAATGCAAAAACATTTTTTCTGTAACACCAATCTTGAGCAGTGACTTCCCTTTAGTTACAGGATACTTGGATACATGATCAATTAACTACCTATCCTTTAGAAAGTGATTCAACAGAGGCTTGTGTGAAGGTCAACCTTGAAGTGCAGTTTTACTTAATGAGCATTGTTTGGTAAATCTTACATCTTGTACAACCTCTTTCTCACATAAACCAGGCTGTCAAGATAATAATATAAACTAAAATATACATTCTAGTGTGTCTTGGTATCCATGTGCATATTGATCCTGTAAATTGGACCCTGAGATATCATACTTTTTTGTTTTGGGTTCTATGTAGCCTACACATATTCGATTTAATGGGGTTATTGGTCAACCAAATTTTAATCATACAGGACAGTTGTTTTGGTGAATAATACATTTTTTTGTACAATTCGAATAAATAGTCAGTTGAAGCTGGAGTTCCTCTGAAGATAAACAAGCCAATTCATACCCATCAGTCAGCCGCAAAACCCACCATAGTTTCATTGTGCATGATTAGAATACATTTTGGGGATATTCCTAAAAAAACGGTTCTACAGGTAACTGTGTAGAAAAAGGAGATATAACATATAGCAATGTATTTTGCTCTAATACAGTTTAAAAATGAAAGCAAATGACTATGGGTAAAACCTTTTCTACATAGTTACCTGTGGTACAGTATACATGTCTACCATTGTATATGTTTGATACCTTTCATCTTTGTATGGCAGGTAGTTATCAGCAGGAGGCCTCTTTTCTACACTATCAATCTCATTCTACCCAGTTTGTTCCTCATGATCATGGATGTTATTGGATTCTACCTTCCCCCAGAAAGTGGCGAGAGGATATCTTTCAAGATCACCCTTCTTCTGGGTTACTCTGTATTTCTCATTATTGTAAAAGATACTTTACCTGCAACAGGAACACCGTTAATAGGTGAGAGATAAAACACATATATATATATATATATATATATATATATATATATATATATATATATATATATATATATACACAGTCATGGGCAAAGGTTTGTAGAATGTCACAAGTATTGGTTTTCACAAAGTTTGCTGCTTCAGTGTTTTTAGAACACAAGCGTCTCATAAGTGTCAAAGGATTTTATTGACAATTACATTAAATTTATGCAAAGAGTCAATATTTGCAGTGTTGATCCTTCATTTTTGAAGACCTCTGCAATTCGCCCTGGCAATCACATTCTGGCCCACTTACTGACTGATGGACGCCCATTCTTGCCCACTCAATGCTTGGAGTTTGTCAGAATTTGTGGGTTGTTATTTGTCCACCCGCCACTTGAGGATTGAGTTCTGAGGACTTTCCTGGCCATGGACCCAAAATTTCAATGTTTTGATCCCCAAGCCACTTAGTTATCACTTTTGCCTTATGACAAGGTTCTCCATCATGCTGGAAAAGGCATTGTTCGTCACCAAACTGTTCTTGGATGGTTGGGAGAAGTTGCTCTTCAAGGATGTTTGATACCATTTTTTATTCATAGCTGTGTTCTTAGGCAAAATTGTGAGTGAGCCCACTCCCACCAGTGCATATATAGCAAAACAATTCTTGTCCCATGGCGCAAATATATTGCATGTAACTACTGGAAAACTAGTTACGTGATGTAAACCTAATATAGGTCTAAAAAATTTGCTATTGGATGCAATTCGAAGCAAACCCCTTTAACAAAAACATTCCAATGGAGCAATCATGTAGAAAATATGCAGTGTATCAATGAATGGGGTAATGAGATGAGTAATAAAGAGAGCAAAGCCTCATCAAAATGATGCCTTCTATTGGGTAAAAAAATAAATCAAAATAAATCAAAAGTTTCATACCTAAAAAGTATATATCCAAGGGTCCAGGTTCTAGGGAAAACTCCCAGTCTGCACTCCCACTCATAGGCGGTATGTGGAAATGCCAAATATAGACGGTCGTCCAAAAATACAGTCCAATGTGTGCATGCACAGAAAACAAAAATCAAAAGTAGTCCCATAATGCTCATAACATAGTCTCTAGTAATGAATTCGGTAGCGCAAGATCCTTCCAAACATCCAGGGACTCCATGTGGTGAGTTCTGCCCCTGGCTGTTGCGGTTCAGTGCCAGCTGGCGTCCGTTCAATAGACTCCCTATGGCTTCCTGTAGTTTGGAACACACCCTCCGTTCCAAAACCTGAACTTCCGGTTATTCGGCTCCACATGTGGAACGCACGCTCTCTTTGGCGTTCCACAGTGGAAAGATGAAAAATGAAAAAGATCTTTTCCTCCGTTGATGATAATAATAAAATCAGTAGATATAGAGTATGTACGCCTTCACTTCAACACGTTTCACCCCTCGATCGGGGCTTCCTCAGGATAGATGGCAAAGATAGAGTCAGTCTAAATGAGGCAGTATTTATCTGAATGGGGAACAACCCCCACAGGTTGTCCTCATTTCATCTGATTGGTGCATAAGCCCCAAGTATAGTCTGTGAACCTATTAATGTGTAGAGGTAAAAACTTGAATAATAGCTATAATGGAATAGTTACTAATGTAATAAAGGAAATAATAGATATTAATTTATATTATGACAGCATACAGTAAGCCTCTATAGCCATAAAAACAATATAGGTCATGGATAATATTAAGGTGGAATATGTGACATTTTGATGTATCATATTTACATCCTGAAGTAGAAAATGGGCAGATGCCACTAATAGGTCTAAAAATACTGAAAATAGCCTAAGTCTCTAAAAAGGAGCCTAGGTCAAAATTGATGTTTAGACCCCTAGGTGTCAAAGTATCAAGATTAAAAATCCATTTTGCCTCTTCCTTTGAGAGAGATGCTGTGAAATCACCTCCCCTCCACTGTTTTGTCAATTTCTTTATCCCAATAAAACTTAACAGAATTGAGTCATGGTTATGCGCTTTAGAAAAATGAACAAATACACTGTGTATCCCAGCTTGGTTCTTAATATTACACAGATGTCCTGCAATTCTACCTCTCAAATTTCTCGCGGTCCTGCCCACATACTGCAGGCCACATCGGCATTTCAATAAGTATAGAACACCCGAAGTGTCACAAGTTATGAATTCCCTTGTTTCATGTTTATTCCCATTCACCCTTGAAGAAAAACGTGGTTGATGATTTTGTGGTGTTCAATGTAGTAATTTTACATGCCTCGGTTACAGTGAAAGAAGCCTTTCCTTTGTTTTTTTAACCATGTTAAAAGATCATACTCCAAGGTATACCGGAAAAGAGCTGGCCTATCAAGACCATCACACTCAGCATAACCAAAGGAAGGCTTATTCTAAACATAAAGACGTATGAAGACATAATATATGTATAAAATCACGAAAAATTTCCTTAGGCGCTAGATATGGCTATGGATGTATCAAGAAATAACACTGCTTTCTCAAAACGCGATCATAACATACACCGACCGTTAGTTGGAAAGTGACCTTATGGCACATACAGGTCACCTTTGATTAAACAGACTCTACCTCCAAATCAAAAGAAAAGGGTATATAAGCCATGTAACTCCATTCATTTTTTTAGTCCAGTGGGAACTAATAGAAGTAATTTGAAACAAAAGACTATTGCAAGAACATATTATTCCAAGGGTTCTAAAAAGGTTTTTGAGGAAATTAATCAATTGAAATTGAATCAACTTGAAAATATAGCGAACACACAGGATTTTTCTGTACATATTTCATCTCCTGATACCAGCTTTAAGGGAGAAGAAATATCGGATTTCTTAGAACTTTGCCAAGAAAATTCACCACCTCTTCGAGCATCACCCATAGATCCAACAAAAAACAACAAGAGGAAGGAAAGACCAGGATCGCAAGAGAAAGAAGAAGAGGCCGTAAGTTTAGGAGCAAAATTGAAAATAAGGAAGAAGTAACACAAATAGCTGAGATGGAAGGAGTCTTCAACTTGAGCAATCAGCCTCTTAATGACCCTGAAATAGGATTATTAAATAAAGGCCTAAAGTTTGCCCTCAGCAACCATTTTGATAAATTTAACACTTACATTGATTTACATAAATTTATAAGGAAACTCACCCTAAAGAAATTTTTTATGAAGGAGAGAATACACGAATTAGATACAAGAGGGGGCTCAGAATACATTCATATTGACCTAAAGAACAAGTCTACTTTTTATCCCAGCTATACAAAGGGGCCAAGTATCGAAACATTTCAGAAATTGGTGGAAGAAGATCTTAGAAACATGACCATCAATCATAAGAAACGGGGCAGAGGCCAGAATTTGTCTAAGAAGGAACAATTAGCTCTAAAACAAGTGAAAATGATGACCAACGTATCATCAAAGCAACTGATAAGAGAGGAGGGATTACTACACTCATCAAAGAAGACTAGCTTAAGGAATTACAAAAACAAATTGATGACAGGACCATGTATGAACCATTGAAAAGCGATCCAACCTTGGACTATAACATAGAACTGGGTGAATTACTTATGGATGCTCTCACCAAAGGAATTTTAAAAAGATCGGAGTTTGAATTTCTGTATAACAAACATCCAAGAATTCCTGTAATTTACACCCTACTGAAGATACATAAAAGTTTAATTGTGTTTGGCAGTGGCTCTATTACCTCCAATGTCTCAGAATATATTGATCAATATCTACAACCAGTGGTTGTAAAACAACAGAGTTAAGTTAAGGACACCACGCAGGTCCTGGATATGATCAGGAACATTACTTGGAAGAATGATTACACACTCATGACCTGCGATGTTACCTCGTTATATACCATCATTCCCACTCCAGCGATTGTGAATATACGAGAAACATTCTGGTTGACGAAAATACTACCCCACCTGAACAAATTGATTTTATCATTAAGGCAATTACTTTTACCCTGGAGAACAACTATTTTCGGTTTCAGCGAGGTTATTATAGGCAACTTAGAGTGACCGCAATGGGGAGCAAATTTGCCCCCAGCTACGCAAATTTATTTTTGGCATACTGGGAAAACACCCACATCTGGACAAATAACCCATTCAAAGAACATCTGCTTTAGTGGCCTAGATATATTGATGATGTTATCTGTATCTGGACCGGCCCTCTACAGGAACTTCATGATATTCTTATATATCAATAACAACAGTCTTAATCTTAAAATCATTGAGAATATTAGTCAAGAAAAGAAAGAGTTCCCGGACCTTGAAATTTATGTGGAAAGGGGCACACTCCAAACTAAGACTTTTATGAAACCAGTTGATAGAAACACCTTTATACCATCAACCAGCAACCACCATAGAAGGTGGCTGAATAACATACCAAAAGGCCAGATGATGAGGGTTAGAAGGAACTGTTCCAATATTTCTACTTTTGAATTGCAAGCTTGCTCCTTGAAAGAAGGATTCAGAGAAGGGAGCTATTGTGATGGGATCATAGAAAGAGCCTATTTGGAAGTGAAACAGATGAAGAGAGAAGATCTTCTAGTGTTGAGACCTAAGGACAAGAACACTAAGATAGATGAGGTTCTTAACATTACCCAATTTAGTAATGGGTCTAGAATACTCACAGGTATTTTGAAGAAACACTGGCATGTTCTTTTAATGGACGAGAAGCTGTCCACCATCCTTTCGGATAGACCAAAGGGGGTTTATAGGAAAGCGGCAAAATTAATGAACATCTTAACCAGTAGTTATGTCCCTATGGATAGAATGGACCCCAAAGAATCATGGTTAAAAGAACAAAGGAAAGGCTTCTCTCACTGTAACCGATGTCAGGCGTGTAAGAAAAAAAAAAAACACCACAAAATCAACAACCACGTTTTTTTTCAAGGGTGAATGGGACTAAACATGAAATAAGGGAACACATAACTTGTGACACTTCGGATGTGGTATACTTATTGGAATGCCGATGTGGCCTGCATTATGTGGGTAGGACTGTGAGAAATTTGAGAGCTAGAATCGCGAAACATCTGTGCAATATTAAGAACCAATTTGAGGCAAACAGTGTATCTGCTCATTTTTCCAAAGTGCATAATCATGACCCAACTCTATTAAGGTTTATTGGGATAAAGAAATTGACAAAACAGTGGAGGGGAGATGATTGCACAGCATCTCTCTCAAAGGGAAAGGCAAAATGGATTTTTAATCTTGATACTTTGACACCTAGAGGTCTAAACATCGATTTTGACCTAGGCTCCTTTTTAGAGACTATTTTCAGTATTTTTCCATTCTTTAGTGGACTCCGCATGTTTTCTACTTCAGGAAGTAAATATGATACATGTCATGAAATATGAAATATGTCACATATTCCACCCTAATATTATCCGTGATCTATATTGTCCTTATGACTATAGAGGTTTACTATATGCTGAAAATAATATAAATTAATTGGTATTATTTCCTTTATTACATTATGAGCTATTCCATTATACCTAGTATTCAAGTTTTTTTACCTCTACACATTGCTAGGTTCACAGAATATACTTGGGGCTATGGACCAATCAGTAGAAATGAGAATGGTCTTTGGCTGTTGTTCCCCATTCACATAAATACTGCCTCAATTAGACTGACTCTATCTTTGTCATCTATCATGAGGAAGCCCTGATCAAGGGGTAAACGCATTGAAGTGAAGGCGTATATACTATTATTAGGCGTATATACTATATTATTATCATCAACCAAGAAAAAGATCTTTTTCATTTTTCATCTGTCCACAGTGGAACGCCAGAGAGAGCGTGCGTTCCACATGTTGGAGTCGAATAACCAGAAGTTCAGCTTTTGGAACGCAGGGTGTGTTTGAAACTACAGGAAGCCATAGGGAGTCTATTGAACTGATGCTAGCCACAAATGCCAAACATGAACCAAAAATACAGTCCATGCACAGAAAACAAAAATCAAAAGTACTTACATTAGTGATGATGCTCATAACATAGTCTCTGGTAGTGCATTCGGTAGCACAGGATCCTTCCAAACATCTAGATCTAGATTTACTAAACTGCGGGTTTGAAAAAGTGGAGATGTTGCCTATAGCAGCCAATCAGATTCTAGCTGTCATTTTGTAGAAGGTACTAAATAAATGACAGCTAGAATCTGATTGGTTGCTTTAAGCAACATCTCCACTTTTCCAAACCCGCAGTTTAGTAAATATACCCCATAGAGTCCCTGGATGTTTGGAAGGATCCTGTGCTACCGAATGCACTACCAGAGACTATGTTATGAGCATCATCACTAATGTAAGTACTTTTGATTTTTGTTTTCTGTGCATGGACTGTATTTTTGGTTTATGTTTGGCATTTCCACATACCGCCTACGAGTGGGAGTGCAGACTGGGAATTTTCCCTAGAACCTGGACCATTGGATATATACTTTTTAGGTATTGAACTTTTGATTTATTTTTATTTTTACCCAATAGAAGGCATCATTTTGATGAGACTTTGCTCTCTATATTACTCATCTCATTACCCCATTCATTGATACACTGCATATTTTCTACATGATTGTTCCATTTGAATGTTTTTATTAAAAGGATTTGCTTTGCATTACCTCCAATATTGAATTTTTTAGACCTATATTAGATTTACACATTTACACCACAGAATTAGTTTTCCAGTAGTTACATGCAATATATTTGTGCCATGGGGACAAGGATTGTTTTGTTATATACATTGGGGAATTTTCAGGAATTCGTCCCCCACAGTCCCACATTGGCAGCCACATGTACTGTACATTTTGATGCAGCGCTGTTGTCCCTAATTGAATTTGCTACCATCTGGAAAAATGCTTTTCCGGAGAAGGAAAGGTAAGCACTACCATAAGTCCTGTGTCATGCCAACAGTAAAGCATCCTGAGACGACTCATGTGTGGGGTTGCTTCTCAGCCAAGGGAGTGGGCTCACTCACAATTCTGCCTAAGAATAGAGCCATGAATAAAAAATGTCACCAAAACATTCTCCAAGAGCAACATCTCCCAACCATCCAAGAAAAGTTTGGTGATGAACAATGCCTTTTCCAGCATGATGGAGCAGATTGCCATAAGGCAAAGAATTAACTAAATGGCCTGGGGATCAAAACATCAAAATGGTGGGTCCATGGTCAGAACATATATATATATATATATATATATATATATATATATGTATATATATATATATATATATAGTGAGCATACTAAAAAGTGCTCCTAGTATAATATTTACCATGTCAATATATAGATTTTTAAAAAACACAGATCTTTTGATCCTTTGTGTAGATAGAAGAATGATTAAAAATTTCAAAATATGTTCAATTAATAATATATTGAGCAAAGTAACAGTAGCATATTTGTCTTTAATGTTGTCTTATTAGGTGTTTACTTCATAATGTGCATGGCATTCCTTGTGATTAGCCTCATAGAGAGCATCACCATAGTTCGAATGGTGCACCAGCAGAATGTCCATCCACAAATTCCAGGATGGGTGAGGAGTTTGATCCTGGAGAAGATGGCTTTCTTACTCTGCATCAAAGCTGTGGAGTTTCCAACATCATGCAATAACACCTATGAAAAATCTCTGCAGATGGAGAATGGCAGTACAGGTGAGTTTCAAATGATAGCTTACAAAAGAATGTTCAGGGTGGATCTTCTTGAATCCTTCTATTTAGACATTTAAATATAAATGACAATAGCATTGAAATGTCATTGGTTACCACTACTGCAAAGTCTAGCAATAGGACAGATGGTTTCTGTAGACATCAAATACAACAATGACCTACAAACTATAAGAAGTTACTGCACACTAACAAAAATTATAAATTAAAAGAAGAACATTAAAGCTGGGTACACACTACACTGTTTTCGTCCAATAATCGGCTCAAACAGCCGACATACGACCACTCATTCAAAAGTCGGGTCAGTGTGTGCAGTGACACAATGGTCGAAAGTCTGCCCAAATGGACGATTATCGCCTCATTTGGTTGGTCGTACCGTTTGATATTTTCGTTCCAATCTCATTTCCGCTGTGTAGTGTGTATAAACTTCCGACCGATCCACAACAGTGAGTACGAAATTAAAGTCATTGCTCGCGACAACATGGCTGTAAAAAATCGCTAGAGGGACGTCCGCTCTTCCCTTTATCGTCCTAAACAAGGCTAGTGTGTATGCAGTAAATGGACCGAGCGATCGGACCATCGATCGCATTGTAAAATCGCTCGGCATAAAAAGTTGGTCGTAATTTCTGTAGTGTGTACCCAGCTTAAATCAAAACAAAGTTATCTAATATGGAATAACCTAGCACTGTTTATCTGTCATATAAACATTGCACCAATTGTGAAAAAAACATGTCCAAAGTGATCATAATAAATTAATACTTACATTCAGGTATAATGGATTCCCACTTTACTCCATCAATGATTGCGGTATTCAAACATAAGATAAGAATAAAAATGCAAAGAAACGAAAATAGTGTAATATTGTCAATACTGTGCACAATATAATAATATATATTATTTCACAACGATTTCACTAGTGTTCAGAGGATCTAGTCCCCCTTATGTGAATGCACTCACAATGTGAATGTTATTATAGGCATCTTCATATAATAATAGGGTCTCCCAATGTAGTTCAAGCCCCTTTAGTATTTCACTTACAGAAATAATTCTTTAAAGCGGACCTCTAAACAGTTTCTTTAGAAATTGCATCCAATACGTTCCTTTTCCAGATTCTAAAGAGGTATTTTTTCACCCATATAGATATCATATTAATATGTGAAAAAAAACAAAAAAAAAACCTCAGGTGTAGTATGAAAAATTAGAACAGGCAATTTATTAAAACATGACTAAAATTCCAATCTCATAAAAACATATTAGTGATTCTAGGTACTCCTACTAGACATATGTAACCATAATCACAGGACAAAAGATCTTTAATAGTCCGTACCGACTGGATCCGGTTACAAAGTCAGATGTTCACAATGTAGGAGAATATCAGGAATCCTTTCAGCTTGACACAGCTCTTACAACGCGTTTCGACCCAATGTTCTTTTTCAAGGTGAGTGTGTACAAGTGAAGTTCCAAGTAATACATACATAGCACAACCTAAACTCAAAACATAATTTATTATGATCACTTTGAACACGTTTTTTTGCACAATTTGTGTGATGTTTATTTGAGAGATAACAAGCACTAGGTTATTCCATATTAGATAACTTTGTTTCACTTTTCAACAATTGGTGTGTATCCTATTTTGGTTCTATGTAGCTTCAGTGGATAGTGAAGCACTTTTTCAGAATTCTTTTCTTTCTTTTTCACTTGATTTATTAAATCAAAACAGAATACGTAATCAAAAATATTCATTTCTTTTTTGCCTAATGACATACACTTGAAAAGGTCTATTATAGTCTATTTTACAACATACAGTAAAACAATAATCTTCTGATATGTCACACCAGTTATGATATGTTAACCAGTCTGGTATTCATATTTTGTCCTGTCTCTAGATTCAGCATTTATTGTCATCTTTAGAGTGGAAATGATAACACAATTATGAGGTTTGGCTGAATTACTTAAAACACTGAATCACTGATATAATAGAAACCAATATTTTTTAAAATAAATAAAAGTCACTTGACAGTTCCAGGAAGAAGTGATTGACTTATGAAATACACCAGTTTTACAAAGAGGGGGATGAGAGCACACTTCACTTTTGGTGACTTCTTTGGTCAGCATTTCTTAAGCAGAATGCTTTCATTGATGAAGTCATTATGGTTCATATGGGCAAACTCATATAGTTATATACATGAAAAATGTATGTTTGGAACGCTTGGGAGACTGCCGATTAAGGAGCCAAGCTTTTTTTGCTTTTCAGGCATAACAACATGGAGAAGAGTGAAACATAAGCTGCTTAAATAATAGGACACAACCAGTGCAGTTGAACAATGTCAGCAAACACAGTGAGAGATATAATGGGTATCATCTGAAAACTTTCCCAGTCAGTCCCATTAGACACAACAGACACCTGAATGTTCCCAATCAGATGTTTATTGGGATAGTTAGTGATTTTGTGCCAAATAGACGATGTGGTTTGGAGTCAATTAAGTCTAAAATATACTAATTGCCATCAAAATGACAATAATATATTTTATTATAGAAATCTGCAAGATGTTTATGCAGTCTTGGCAGCCCGAGTGCTCTTCTTCTTCACCACAACTGGTTTCTGGTTCCTCAAGATAGCACTAGCACGACGCAGTGCTGCCATACGGAGGTCCCTCCTGTAATTATTCTTGCAGATAATGTGGCGCAGGCTGCTTAGGGTGGCAAACACACACACACACACACACAACCACACACACTAAGTTACATTTTTTCAGAAGCAAAATAACCTACCTGTATTATTTGTGGACTGTGGGAGGGAACAGGACACCTAGAGGAAACCCCCACAAACACAGTAAGAACCTACAAACTCCAATATTAACATCTTAAGAGTATTTTTTTTAGAGAGTACTACAATTCTCTACCTGCGAAATCTGTATGCTTATTAATGATTTGTTTTATATATTTTCATGAAATACTCTTTACCCTACCTTCAATTCACTTGAGTTTTATATTCTTCTAGAAGCAACAGAACAACACATGCTGTAAGTGAATACTTGTGTATGGATATTGTTTGGGGTGAGACCCAACCAAGGGAAATCTTAATTGTTATCCACACATTTACAGTTGTTTAGTCTCAAGGGAGGTTGATATAAGGTTACTGTCATATTTAGCTCATATAATGTCCAGGCACTCAATTCAAAATTGTTAATGAAATTATTTGTCCAATGGGCCGTGTTCAGTCTCTGGACTATTTTTCATCTGCCGTGGCTACACTGTGCCAACAGTTTCACTTCTGCTTTCTAGTATAAATTAGCTCTGAGGAGTAGTGAAACAACTTTGACTGATAAAAAAAATATTTATATCTAGTATTAAACTTCTCATAATCATTTCTACATTATAAGCCTTCAATTATGGACTTTCCACAGACACAGTGAGTGATTGCATTAAAGAAGATTCAAAGGACAACAAAGAGTCGGCAGAAGTGGCTTTGCCAGTGACAGAGAAATTTAAGTTGCTGACCAGTATCCTAAAGGAGATTGTGTCCATCAAGGATCAAGTGAAGAACATTACTGATCAGAGTATCACCAAAGAATGGCTCCAGGTTGGATACATTCTTGACATGTTCCTCTTCCGGGCTTATCTTTTTGTAGTAATTGTGTATGCCATTTCTTTGCTGATGGCATGGTCCAAGAGGTTTAAAATTTGAAAATACGTATTGATTCACATATAATAGTAGCAGTCTCATTCCTTCTTTCTGTGTCATGATAAGGTACATTATTTTTTTTTTCCTTTACTTTGTCAGGTAATGCTAGAATTTCCATATTTTTAAATAGCTTAATATATTTTAAAATGAATAGGTTAGTCTTATTTGTCTGTGGGTGAGTGCACTATATCTGTAGCTTAGCAAGCTGCTCTTTTTATCATTCGATGGTGTCTGTCAGTTACATCAATAATCTAAGTATTAGGCACTTCCATGAAAATTTCTGACAAGAAATGACTTCCATTGAAATTTCAAAAATCTTACAAGATAAAGGGGTATATTGACTAAACTGTTGGTTTGAAATAGTGGAGATGTTGCCTGTAGCAACCAATCAGATTCTACTTCTCATTTATTTAGTACATTCTATAAAATGACAGCTAGAATCTGATTGGTTTCTATAGGCAACATGTCCACTTTTTCAAACCAACAGTTTAGTAAATATACCCCAAAATGTTAAAAGCATATTTGTCAATGTTATCTGGAGCACATTTCAGTTTAACAATATATGTCTTAACTTCATTAATCAGGTATAGCATCATCACAAGGTTATTAATTATATGTAACTTCTAAAGCATGGATTGCTGCCCATCTATTATTCTGGACCCTTTCTCCAGTCTGATCCGTGCATATTTAGATACAAAATTAAATATCTGCTTTCCTGGGGGGGGGGGGGGGGGGTATTTTTGCTTTTTATTTAATTATCTTAATTTTATCTCTGTTACAATGAAAATACTGCATAATGGACAAAGACACATAAGGAAAAGAGAATATAGATAGTAGGTTGAAGACAGGAGTGTGTGTGCTTCTCAGCAATGTGTAGCTCCTTAAGAATTTGGATTGAGACAGAAATCGAAGACACTAAAACCATTTAGACCTGAAGAAAGCAGATCTGTCCTTCACAGAGAAAGAAATCCCATACATTTCCATGGTATTTTTGACCAAATGGAGCCAGTCTTTCAGAATCAAGACATTTTTGATATTTTGAATAGCTAGAGGGACTTCCTCCTTTGGTGAAATGATGGGCAGTGTTCTGAATTAATACTGACTCATGTCAAATCCAGAGACACTACTACCATACGTGAAAAGATCTAATTGGCCCACATCATCTGCATACATTCTATATTCTAGAGTAACGTTTCTCAGCTCAAGTCCTTGAATAGCATTTCAGTCCGCAAAAACAGATTGGATATTTACTTAACCTGGCAACTAGTTTACCTATGCATGACTAATGAAATCCTCAAAACATAACCTGTTGGGGGTTATTGAGGACCAGAGTTGAGAATCCCTGCTCTAAGATATATGAATTTAAGATAAACTGGTATCTTGTGCAGTATGTTTTGAATTGGAGACTGTGATTTTATAATTAATGGGAAATTTGTGCACAAGTAAATAGAAATGTCCCACAAATTGGCTGAGGATGAAACATTAAAGTTGGATTTACATTTGTTTACTAATGGTTATGATCAGATATTGGTATGCGCCCCTAGTTCCACCAAAAGAACTGACTTAACCCTTGTCAACAAAGTAAATAGCAAATAAAATGGATTAAGGCCAGGTGGTAATTCTTCTAGTCAATTAGATGAAGATTATCTTCAATCAGACTAAAAAAAAAAATATGCATTCAAAATAAGGTCAACAGGGTATGGTGTATTAGACTGTACTAGCAAGGAAACTAAAAAAGACTATTCTGGTTTATTTTTGTAATTTCTTGTTCCATGTTTGTCCATGTGCAGCTGATCCAATAGACAATATGCTTTAGAAGTCAAAACAAATTCATGTTAAGGACCCCTTCCCTTGTGGCCCTTTAATCAACACGGGGATATAAGGGGCACAATAAAAGCACACTATTTTTTGTACTGCCGTTTTTTCTTGATTATAGCCTTATGAGAATGTATTTTAATTGTATGAATAAAATTTGAACATGCATATGCAGAAATATGAGTATCATTGATATGTGTCCAATCACAGATCCTATAATATGGTTCTTCATTAATGCAATTGACATTCAACTTTCCATGTCAGATACCTTTTGAGTAGGTTCACATGTCAGTGATAAAGGTACAGTCCCACCCAGTTGCCATAGACGTGATAATTAATGGCAGTTGTCACATTGACATTTACAATAAAGCTAAGGTATATCTCTTTCTTCAGCTGAACATTATACATAAATTGCATATACTTTTAATGGGGTATTCCAGATTTTGGAAACCATGTTCAAATGATTGAATAAATGGGCTATTGAAATAAAAAAATAATTAAAACATTTGGCAGCATGACCCCTCCAATTTTCTCAACAAGCTCCAGTGCAAGTATGAGCCTGGCACTGTAAAGTGCGAGGCATTTCCTGGCACTTCAGGGCTGTGGGTACTGGAGTAATTAGGAATATTGTCACCCTGGGAAAGGCAACTTTCTCACATCAGTAGTCCCATTATGAAGGGATCACTAATACACCTACCTATTATATAAAAAAATATATAAATATGTAAATAAAGAAAGAAATACACATTTGTAAGTATAAACTTTAACTAAATAAAACACCCCTGATCCAATTCTTTACCACTTTATAATGAAAAAAAATAATCCAATGGAAATTCTTGCAATCTTTATATTTTTACATATTTAATCCAAAGAGAAATGTCCTTAATTTTTACTGCATGGCAGGGCTGATTTTACTTTCATCCAAAGGAAAAAAAAATGTAATCCATTGGGAAATGCCCTTTATTTTAACACTAAGACAATTCCAAGGCAGAACTGTTTCTTTTAATCCAAAGAAGAATCTAAGTAAAATGATCTTTTAATCCACTGGATATAACAATTAAACAATGAAGAAATAGCATGCTTTAATGGTACTCCCGTTAACCAATTACAAGTGGTTGTCTAATGCAAGCCATGATACAATTGGCTGGCGGTGAAGGGAAAGTCCCAGTAACTCCCTGCTTTGATCCCACATCAATAGAAACCAATTGAATCTTTATAGATGTGGGGGGAAACAATTACCACTACTCTGCCACTCCATTCATGTTTATGGCATATTCATTTCAATGAGGTTTCTACATGTAACAAACAACCCCACTGAAATGAATGGACAATAGTAATGAATAGATCATAGGCATGAATAGCAAAAATATAGCACAATACTGGATAAACTTTCCCACTACCACACAACACAAATGCAGGTATTTACGTAAATTGATATGGACACATAGAATAGAATAGGTTTCACTTTTACATGAATTTGCAGGCATTGGATGGAAGTTCGCTGCAGTGTTTGCATACTCCTGGGTATCTGGCCATGTGCAGATACAAAAACACTCTATTTAAATATAGTCTATAAGTATTCAACTCGCTTCTAAGGCAGTGCTCACTTTTATCACTATCAGGCCTGTATCTGGAATGCCATTAACTATTCCATATTCCTGACCTGAACCTAGTCCCCTAGATGTTTATCACTTTAGATCTGGATTAAACATGGAGAGCTTGGGAATATCATCATCATCATCATCATCATCATTTATTTATATAGCGCCACTAATTCCGCAGCGCTGTACAGAGAACTCATTCACATCAGTCCCTGCCCCATTGGAGCTTACAGTCTAAATTCCCTAATATAGGCACACACTCACACACATAGACATATACATACAGACAGACAGGTAGAGACTAGGGTCAATTTTTTGATAGCAGCCAATTAACCTACCAGTATGTTTTTGGAGTGTGGGAGGAAACCGGAGCACCCGGAGGAAACCCACGCAAACACAGGGAGAACATACAAACTCCACACAGATAAGGCCATGGTCGGGAATCGAACTCATGACCCCAGTGCTGCGAAGCACAAGTGCTAACCACTAGGTCCCCCTTCACATATAAAAACACAGTATTAAAGTAAATTATGTGGTTGTCTAACTCGATCACTGAGGTTTCAAAGTATAAAAAATATTTATTAAGATGCGAGTGAATCTCACACTCAAAACAGATTTTACGAGAATAATCAGATGCAGGAAAAAGGTAAAATGAACAGGACAAAATATCACCAAGACTAGCATGGATAGCTAGTCTAGCACAGGACCGTCTCTGGGATACTCTGCCATCCAACAGGCCTGAGTAGTACAATATACACACAGGGATATGGTCATAAACTACATTATTGCAACATCAGGTTTCAGGTACACAGGCCAGTCTCCTATAAGTCGGGGTTAGGACTTTTCAAGAACACGGTGGTTAATTGGTGGATAAAGTCTCTCTTTGTTGGAATCAGGAGCCTCCTGAATGCAATGTGTTTAGCCTCAGGTTCCCACACTGTATCAGGCAGGTTATATGTCACAAGGGTAAGAGTTTACAACCTAAGGGAGAAGGCTTTTTTATAATTCCAATATTTCTAGTACATACAAGGACAATGGTCATTGCTACAATGTTGAATTTATAAAAGTGAGAGGCAATAAACAATGTTTGACATCCCAGGATAATGTTGAATCTGGACAAAGACTCAGTAAATTAATTCTGGTACAGCTTAAGTATATCATCATCATCATCATCATTTATTTATATAGCGCCACTAATTCCGCAGCGCTGTACAGAGAACTCATTCACATCAGTGGTGAATTAGTGGTGCTATATAAATAAATGATGATGATGATCCCTACCAGTATATCTAATGTCTAAAATTATTGCATTGGTATTGATTGTTATACCCCATTCATACCGCACCAAAAACCCGGGATTTTCCAGGGCAAGCCCAGATGCCCCAGGTCGAGGTGCAGTAGGAACGGTCACAGATCTAATTCCCGGATCATCAGACCCGGGAATTAGACCCTCGTCTTTTGGTAGGGGAATTGATGCTACCCGGTTTTTTCAACCTGGGTCTCACCAGTCACAATGTTAAAGTAAAAAAAAAAACATCCCAAGACAAGCCAATCAGAGCTCCTCTTGTGATGTTGCCATGGAGACCCGGGCAGATCCGTGTTCAGTATGAACGCAGTCTTCCCGGGATTTTGATTCCGGGGAGCCTCTGCCCCTCGGCAATATCCCAGGTTCATATACCCGGGATATTGCCTGGGCGGCAGTATGAAAGCAGTATTATTGAGTCAATCCCCTTCACTAGGAGAGCAACTGTTATTGTCCTCAGACCTCTTTAATGAATAGAAGCACAACCATTCGCAATGCCCATGCATATCCTATTATACAGTGAGTCTCTATGGGCATATGATAGAACACTTATATTAATACAAGCGATCTGATGACACTTCGCCACTACAAAGCAATTACACGTGACCGCATTTGCGGTAACATGCACTGCTAGTTTCGGCTAATTGAGATTGCATTGCACACAGGTAAAACAATTTATAAGCAAATCAGATTCATTTATTTGACCAATATTTTAATTTATCAACATCATACAGCTATACTCTCCTGATTAAAACAACTATTTAGCAAAGGAAGTTAAAATCATGTTTTCCTAATTAAGCAACTAAGGTGAAGTAGTTGATACTACCCCCTGCACATTTTTTTACCTTTGTCATGTGTTCAGCTTCCTGCCAGCTTCCAAGAGAAATGTCATAGGTATTGTCATCATTCAAAAACTAGCTTGCATCTAGCAAGGAACTGCCCAATCTGTCCAGCTTCCGCCAGCCCGTCCCTAAAAGAGAAGGAAAATTATGCACTCCCGACAAATGACACTATATTCATATGCTAATTCATGCACTTCCTAAGTAAAAATCGGAGCAATTTTTTGAAATTTAAACTGCATGCCTTCATTTTTTCATCTTTATAAATTACCTTTCAGGGCTTACTTAGTTAACGCATTTTTTCTTATAATTAAAAAAGGCAAAATAAAACACATGGTCAAAAATTAAATCCCTCCAACTCACACACACATGCTGTAGGTTTCTACGTTTAATTATACCTCTATAAGCACTAGAAATTACAGAACACTCTTACATGCAGCCCCACAGATAAACCACTAACTCTGGGAGAGTGAAAGAAAACATTATTCTAGTTTTCACTATTTCTGCAAATTTTTTCCTTGTTAAAGAAAATAAATATTTATTCCAGTTAAAAGAAAGAAAGCTCACTCAATCTGGATAATAACAACATAAACTTATCTTTGGTATATTAAATAGTCCTGATCCTAACTAACATATAGCAAAATTGTGAACCCTTGTGTGGTCACAAAGGTCTAACACAACCCTGGACATTGATTAGTTAAATGCCCTTGGTGTAATCCCTTGGTTAATTTTTACCTAGAAACAGCTGTGACATCTTTTTTTTTTCATTTAGGACTGAATATATGTTTTGATTAGTGACACATATTTTTCATTTGTTACGTATTGATCTTGACGCTATCTGGCAGAGTTATCTGTTCATATGTTTATGATAACGAAGAGGAAATATGATTGAATAGATCATTTACACTTTCACTCCTTTGCCATTAAGTTTATGTTACATTTGTGTTCACAAAGCAATTGACACTTAGTGGTGGGTTATTTAGCGGATCTGTTAAGACGTGTGTTGTCTACGGAGTCGGAACTGGTCAAAAAAGGAAGTTGCATGAGTAGCTGTCACATAATCCTCATTGGGACTCATTAGCATAAGCAGAGACTCCCTCCTCTATGGGTTGTTGTGGTACAAGACAAACAAACTTAAAATAGTGGTAAATGCACAACTTCTATTATACCCCAGTAATTAAATAGTTAATAATCAGTCATGAATTTGCCTTACTATTAGCAGTCTAACTCAGTCAGTATACTTATAGACCCATGTGAGGGATTTGAGTGTGAAAAATTGCGGTGAGCAATTCCAAAAGGTTTGCTAGGTAAAAAAAAAAGCTGCCCCGACATTCACTGGGAAATTCCAGAATCTGTTTTAGAGCCCCTTGACTGACATATATCAAATATATTCTTTTGGGATCTGCTTCTTTTGAAGTCTAAAACAATTGGTATACTGGAAATTGGGATCCAAGTAAAAAGCTGTTTAGCACAACTGAGTTACTATACCATATCAAAAATCAATTCTATGTTTAATTCATTCTAGCTAGTTTCAACAAAAATATGTATGTGCAGCATTATATTTGTGTACAAAGCAGAATATTAAGGGTATATTTATTAAGCCCCCCCCCCCCCAATTAGTAGAGTAGTCTTACCACTTGCCAAACCAGTCCTTGGACCCTCTGTGCACGCCAGCTCTGGCAGGCGAACTGGAACTGGAAGCATTGCAGATGGCTTCGGTAACAATGGATAAGCCCTGAATCCTGGGAAAAATCTTCTTTTTCACTGGAAATAGACCCCTAAGCTTGGAAGCATTTATGTTGGTTGTTCGTTGATTTTTGTATTTGTTAATATGGAAAAAATATGTATAATATATATGTTTTTCCTATTTTCTAGTGATTCCAAGAATATCAGAGTTAATCATTCCTTTAAAGTTTTGATGCAGTTATTTCTATATTATATGCTCTATGGAAAGCCCTATGACAGAATGGTTAATAAGAAATGCATAGGACAGTACTAAAAACAAGAGGGAGGGGCTAAACAATATGTCAGAAATATCTTAAATGTCAGGGATATATCACTGAGTAAAAAAAAGAGGAGCGGTCACCAGAATAGATATATATAGGGACAGTTCTGCAGACAGCATAGAAGAATCAGAGGAAGGAAGGTGTAATTAGCACTAAAGAAAGACAAAGTGGTAGCAGCAGAGGAAGGTAAAACAAGAAAAGCATAAGGTTAATTATTAAATGGAACTAGAAAGCAACATAAGTTTTTAAATTATATGACGGAAAGAAGAAGTGAACAACGATAGTATCAAATAATTGTGAAAAGTAACCAACACATCCAACACAATATTTTACCATAATAATTGTGAATTCCCTAAGGAAGATAAGAAGTCTTTACTCAGATACAGAATAGCATCATTTATTGGTAGAACTATTCAGAGAAAAAGTCCACAATAGATTTTGCTTGTGAAAACTCTGGAATATTCAGCAACAATGGCAGGTGCCTGGATTGTGTACATCCTGCTTCCACTCATAGCATATACAGGTGAGTTCATTTATCCAAATATATATATACACCTTGCAAGTGCTTTTATGTTTTTATTGACTTATTCTTAAACAAAAACGGGAAAATAACATTCTTACATTTTGTGAACTTACACTCTCTAAAATGCAACCTAGTTTGCGTGTTACCTTATGAAACTTTCTTATCAAATCAGAGAAAGTAGCTGTCATTTACTATATTAGATAATTCATACCATTATTCACATGGACTTTCTGGACAGAGCATATTGTTCAGATCTCCTATCAGATACCCACATGTGCTACTTATGTATTACTAGGTATGAAGATCAAGAGCAGATCTTTTGTTATTATTATTATTATTATGATTTTTATTTATTTGTATAATGACAGCATATTTGACAGCATTTTACAATTTTGAATATACGTAGTAATTAAACAAGACTGTTTATTAAAGACAGCCAAAGAGGTAAAAGGGCACAACATATAAGAAAATAAGTATTATACATGAGATTAAGTAACACAGATTGCATATTGGTCCAACCAGATTGTAATGTAAAAAATGCTTAGTGGGGCTAAATAATCCAGCCGCACAGCAGTGCTGATATGAGGGCCTGTAGGTTATTTTAGTATAGAAACAATTGAAATGTAATTTTTGCAGGAACTTTGTAAATGGTTGGTATTTTAGTAGAATATTTCCCAAGGAGGTGGTTTGGGAATTAGATGAAAGTTCACTTAGGGGATGACCAGTAAGAGTTTTTGTAGTGTTTTGTGTGAAATACATACCTATTCTGGAGATTTTTAGATGCATGCAACGAGATTTGGAGATAGATTACATTTGTTGGCTTGTCAACAGAAATAGAGATGTTGAGATTTCCATTTATCTAAGGGAAAGATTAATAGGTCACTGTTTGAGAGATTGAGTTTAAGGTGGTGGGAGAACATCCTAGATCAAATGGTAATGCAGATCAAGACCTTAGGTAAAAGCTGGAGAGGATAGATATATTTGGAAGCCAACTGCATAGATACTGAAACCCATTGAAGCTTATTATATTTCCAAGAGAAGTAGTATAGATGGAGAAGAGCAGAGGGCCTAGGACTGAGCCTTGTGGTACTCCAACTGATGGTGAACGTGGATCTAGAAAATCAAACACTGAAGGAAAGGTTTGACAGATAGGATGAGAACCAGTATAGGCTAGTGTTGAAGACCAAGCATCATTATTTTTTTTCGATGGAATAGATCTGTTTGCCAATACAGAAACATACAAGTCAAATTGCTATAATTAACTTTAAAAAATGCAGATATTCTGTTACTATGTTGTTGATGTGCATTCTTTAAAAGAGATAAGGGTCTTTCCAGGGAACATGGTACCGATTATTTATGGATACCCATTGAGATTAGTAGAAAGGAGGCTACCGGTACTACACTTTTTATTACCGATTGTTACAAAGTACAAAATTTATATTTTTGGATACTTTGTTTTTCTCAGGAAGGAAGATGTGTAGACGCTTCACCAGTAAATGTATACATTAAATTAACTTGAAAGAATATTTCTGATTTTTCTCATTTCCACAATATTTATAACATATGGATTTAGATTTAGCATCTAAGTACTTGATAAATTTATGCTTTGGTTTTGGCTTTAGTAAGTAAGGAGTCTTCACCCTATAAATCAAGGGCTCACCACCAGCGATAGTAGTGCTATCGCTATCTGTAGACCCCACTGGCAGTAAGATTCAATGGGGCTCGACAGCTATAGCTTCCCCAGGGGAAGTCTATGGGCCTCAGTCATTAATGAAAGTAAAGCAAAAAAAGGAGTGAATGTTCCCTGGGACAAACCATGATACAGTGCAAGGGGAACAAATTTGTTTATTATTTTGCACATAAGTTAAAAACTGGCTGTTCTTTCATCTAGCACACAAATACTTGATAGCTTTATTTTTATACTGAAATTTAAAGTTGATCTAGATCATGGTCTATCCCAACTATAAATCCCCACATTTTAAATTTACCTCCCCCTCCAATGCAACATGGTTTTGCCAAGGTGCAAAGTTTCTCCTTTTTCATGCTTTGCTCTCCTCAATGACTCAGGCTCTATATCACTAGATGCCTGATAGATTGAGATAATAGGCGGTTTTCTATCAGAGTGATAGAAAATCAGTCTTTTTGCTGCATTTTAACCAGGGCCGGATTAAGGGATTGGAGGCCCCTGGCCTAAGGGGGCCTCCATTCCCCCGTGAGGCCCCCCCCCCCCGGCACTTAGCTCCTTCTCCGGCACGCTGCACACTCTTTACTGAGGAGATCTCTTGAGAGTGAGACTCACGAGATCTCCTCAGTAAGGAGACTACAGCAGTGAAGGACCGCAGTGAAAGTGCTCAGCAGCACTGATCGCGCCGGGGGCGCCCCGCCCCGACCAATCAATACTGCTGCTGAGCACTTTCAAGGGCCCCCTGGATGCCATAGGCCCCTGGGCTGTAGCCCAGTTAGCCCTATGGTTAATCCGGCCCTGATTTTAACAAATAGACCCCTAAGCAACTATACAAATACGAATAGCCAAAATTGGAGTTATGAGAAACAGCATGAATGTGTTTAATAATAAATGCCCATGTGTTTAAACTTACTGAGTTATAGAGCATTCACATTTTAATTTTGCTTTTGGAGCCAAAGAGTCTCCTGGATTAAAGACCAATAAATCAACCACAGTGGGACTTTTAGAACACTTGATGGACGGATATAACAAGGGTGTGAGACCGGTGAAGAATTGGAGAAAACCCACCACAGTGTATATAGAGATATCCATATATACCATTCTTGGAGTGGTAAGTTAATTCCTTTTTACTTTTTCTATTGTAGACAAGCCAACAGCTCATATGTAACTGATCAAACTCTAGTGTAGCCCACCTGTGTGTCAGTCCTGTTTCTTGATCTGTCTTGTGAAATTGTTATTTTGCGGCCTCTAAGTCCTATTTCTCAGGCTGTATTTCCATTCTATGTCTCAATCAATGTGTGTCTATTCTTATATTTCTGTACATATGTGTACCTGTTTGGTTGTTTGTGCAGTTCTATAACAAACCTATATATTGAAAAAATATCACTTTCTCTTGATCCTATATAAAACAGGCATATGCAAATTGTGGCTCTCCAGCTGCTGTGGAACTAAAAATACCAGTATAGTCATTGGTGACTTGTAATTCCACAGCACCTGAAGTCCATAAGTTGCCTACTTATAAATAACGCACCCTTTGATAAGGATGAGCGGGCTCGGATTTTCTAAATCCGAATACCCCCGAACAGTGCGGATCAGAGCCTGATCCGAGCACTGTTCGGGTATTCCCGCCGATCGCAAAACTCAAAACGAGGCTTTTCGTCATAATCCTGCCGTCGGATCTCACGAGATTCGGATTCTTTATATTCCCCGCTTGCCGCCGCCATCTTCACTCGGGCATTGATCAGGGAAAAGGGAGGGTGTGTTAGTGGCGTCCTCTGTCCTGCTCATTCCTGTGGTTCTGTCCTGGTTAGTCCAGTGGCGGTGCCCTGAGCTCTGTCCTGCTCAGTCCAGTGGTGCTGTCCTGTACTTTGTCCTGCTCAGTCCAGTGGTGGTGTCCTGTGCTTTGTCCTGCTCAGTCCAGTGGTGCTGTCCTGTGCTCTGTCCTGCTCAGTCCAGTGGTGGTGCTGCCATTATTCCAGTGGTGCTGTCCTGTGTCCAGTACAGTGGTACTGCTATAGAATGTTCACTGATCCTGCAGTATAAATCCATTGGTACTGCAATATAATAACTACGTTCACTGATCCTGCAGTATAAGTCCATTGGTACTGCAATATAATAACTACGTTCACTGATCCTGCAGTATAAGTCAATTGGTACTGCAATATAATAACTACGTTCACTGATCCTGCAGTATAAGTCCATTGGTACTGCAATATAACTACGTTCACTGATCCTGCAGTATAAGTCCAGTGGTACTGCAATATAATAACTACGTTCACTGATCCTGCAGTATAAGTCCATTGGTACTGCAATATAATAACTACGTTCACTGATCCTGCAGTATAAATCCATTGGTACTGCAATATAACTACGTTCACTGATCCTGCAGTATAAGTCCAGTGGTACTGCAATATAATAACTACGTTCACTGATCCTGCAGTATAAGTCCATTGGTACTGCAATATAATAACTACGTTCACTGATCCTGCAGTATAAGTCCATTGGTACTGCAATATAATAACTACGTTCACTGATCCTGCAGTATAAGTCCATCGGTACTGCAATATAACTACGTTCACTGATCCTGCAGTATAAATCCAGTGGTACTGCTATATAACTAAGTTCACTGATCCTGCAGTATAAGTCCAGTGGTACTGCTATATAACTAAGTTCACTGATCCTGCAGTATAAGTCCAGTGGTACTGCTATATAACTAAGTTCACTGATCCTGCAGTATAAGTCCAGTGGTACTGCTATATAACTAAGTTCACTGATCCTGCAGTATAAGTCCAGTGGTACTGCAATATAACTAAGTTCACTAATCCTGCAGTATAAGTCCAGTGGTACTGCTATATAACTAAGTTCACTAGTTTTTCAAACTGCCATCCTGTCTGCCACTGCAGTGCCACTCCTAGATGGGCTACGCGTTTGTGCCGCCCACTTGTGTCGCTTAGCTTAGTCATCCAGCTACCTCGGTGCAACCTTTTGGCCTAAAAACAATATTGTGAGGTGTGAGGTGTTCAGAATAGACTGGAAATTAGTGAAAATTAATGTTAGTGAGGTTAATAATAGCGTAGAAGTGAAAGCAAACAAAAAAACAGGATTTTAGTAGTTTTTATGCTTTTTTAAAAAAAAAATCAGAACCCAAAACCCAAAACCTTGAGGGGGGTGTTTTGGCAAAACCCATTAGAACCCAAAACTTTAAGGTAATCAGAACCTAAAACATGAAAAGTGTCCGGTGCACATCCCTACCCTTTGATACATGGGTTAGATTTATGTACTGCATACTGCATTATAACTTATCATAACCTGGGAGTTCCATTAAATTTACACACAAAATATACCCTGCTTTATTAATGACACATCTACATACACTTATGTGTGTGTACACATCTATGTATTGTACATAAAATATGATGTGTGTATAACAATTTGAGCAATCAATTATTATTTTTATTTCATTTCAATATGTTTGTGGTATTGCTATATTATTGTGTATTATAAAGAAATATACACAGTCATTTTAATACCACAATAATATAATCTATAACAAGCTATATATGTAACTAGGAAATTAGATGTAATTATATCTAGGGAAAAAAATATGTATTTTAATCCTTTTTTGCCATAGACTGGAGTTTCTATATTCTTCCCCAGGGCCATAAATCGCCATCATCCTAGCTTTGTTGCTATATACAGGTTTTTTAAGCCTGAGTTGGGCTGGGGCTTTTGACTTTGCATCCTTCACAAAAGGGAAAGGGTGCCGTTCCTCCCCATCCATTGGAGTCTTTAGACCCCTTTTGCTAAAGCTAGTGGGCCTCTTGATGTCCTCAACCACTTAAATCTAATGACCCATAGGAGGCAAGTGTCTTCAGGTCCAACTCGATCGCAAGACTTGGATACGCCCCTTTATCCCTAAAGTTGGCGGAAGGTTTTCTAAGGGATTTTCAGCTCCCCCAGATTGGGTACAAGTGTAAAGCAAAATATTTCTGACTTATACCACAAGTTATTATTGTATATATAGTCATATAGAGTCACCACCTGCCCTCAAATCTCCCTCTCTGTCAATAATACCACAATTTCCTCAGCCTCCCAAGTCCGCTGCCTTAGTGTCACACTTGACTCTGTGCTCTGCTTAATTCCTCACATCCAGACTATCTCCCAGTCCTGTCGACTCCACCTTAAAAACATTGGCAGAATACGCCCTTTTCTTACTCAACATGCTACCAAAACTCTTATCCATTTTCTCATCATCTCCCGTCTTGAATATTGCAACTTCCTGTTATCTGGTATTCCTGACACCCATATATCCACACTTCAATCCATCCTAAATGCTGCTGCAAGACTGATCTTCCTCTGTCACTGCTCCACATCTGCTTCACCACTTTTCAAATCCCTACACTGGCTCCCTATGTCCTACAGAATCAAATTCAAATGAATCACCCTTATCTACAAAGCCCTCAACAACAATACCCCTGCATACATCTCAAATCTCATATCAAAATACTCTCCCTCCCGCCCTCTTAAATCTACCTCTGACCTGCACCTTATCTCATCTCTGATAGCCACCTCCCACTCCCGCCTACAAGACTTCTCCCGTGCTGCTCCTCACTTATGGAATTCCATACCACGCTCAATCAGACTTTCCCACAGCCTTCAAATCTTTAGATGCTCTTGGAAAACCCATCTCTTTTTTAGAGGTGACCTTATCCTCGATAACACTATTCACACTAATGCACCCTCACAACTATCCCAATCTCCACTCTGAGCCACACTCGCTCCTCTTGTTTCAGCTGTGCCCTCTTCCCTTTAGAATGTAAGCTCTCTAATGAGCAGGGTCCTCCATACCCTTTGTTTTCATGTCTCCATTCATTTTGTCTGCCTTGTCTGTTCTTGTTTTACGTATGTCCTGTTTTATGTATGTCCCTGTCTTCCCTAGTGTACGGCGCTGCAGAGCACTGTGGCGCCTTACAAATCTAAGATAATAATAATAATAATAATAATAATAATAATAATAATAATAATAATAGTATAAATCAGTTGCCTATTTGTATTCATGGATTAGAAAATACTCTTGTTTTATTTCATATGCATAAATAGTCAAAGTTTAAGTTTGAGAATTAGGGCAAATGTAATCAGTAAAAGGTAAAATCTCTAAGGATTTAGGTAAGTAACATGAATACATTGGATGCATTTATAATTTATCAATCTCAAAGGAACATTTTTCAAGATGCTAGTTAAAGTTACATGTGACTTCAAAAGGTTGTTCTACTGCAAATAAATCCACTTTATTCATGTTACTGTTTGTGTGTTTTGTGAGATGAGGGTTGGTAAGTGGGGAGGGTGGGGCGCAAAATACAATTTTTCCACCTTAGCCCCCATTTCATAGATCCAACACTGCATGAGCTATCTTGTTCTAAGTTGCAAACAACTGTTCTGCCCCAGTCGTTAGTTTAAAATAACACATAGAGATACATTTATGTTGTAGGGAAACTATTTAGAAACCACAGACAAAAAAGCCACGAAACTAGACCATGCATGTACTTCCTACCTCAGTTTCATGATAGGTTAGCTATTAGTCAAATGTTACAAGATAAACCAACACAAGTAGGATTACCTATTGTATGTTTATAAACAAATATGTTTCCATATAATCTGTCCTGAATTATTTGTCTTACAAAGTGCACATTGTATAGCTCTCCGTTATGTAAAAATAGATATGCAGCCATTTTCATATCCAAAATATTTAGTGGATAGATGTACCATATATTAAAATGTTTAATATCTATATATATATATATATATCTATATATATATATATATATATATATATATGTATATATATATATATATATATATATATATATATATATCTATCTATATATATATAATATGTTTATATATATATATATATATATATATATATATATATATATATATATATATATATAGCTGATGAGTCATTACAGTTGCCCATGTACCGATACAAAGGGATTGTTTAATGTCAACTTATACTAATTTTGGCCATGTCGTGCTTTCACTAGCTCAGAATATTAGACTTTCTGATCCTGTCCTCAATAAATTACATATTATCATGCACAGGTGAACTGGTTGTAATGACCAGCCTTTAAACATGTCACATAATTGACCATTCCTGTGAATTTAAGGAGATAAAATACTTTTTTTTTTATTTTATTTATTTCTGTAGAAACTGCAAGAAACAACTGTAGAAATTAGCACACTAAAGGCAAAACTACACATTTTATTTTTATAATAGACACACACATTTTTACGTGGATACTTGTGGAAAGTAAAAAGATGGGGAGCTGTGAGCTAATCTTCTCATATACTTTTTTAAATTAGCTAACAATAGGCATTATGTTTCTTTCTTAATTCATTTTCCTCCCTGAATGACTGACGAGTCTTACCAGCACGTTTTAATGCATATATAGTGGTTTCTTAGAGGAAATAGCATTTTCTTGTCACTGTTACCACACGTAATTCTGTGTATTGGTGGGTTTAAGTGTGTAACTTATTTAAACTCTTGAAACATGTCAGCAGTGAACAATGTTGGAACTATACATTTAGGCAATATCATACTGAATAGTTTTCGCACAGTTTGGCAAATAGCTTGTAATCCTCTAGAAACATATGTCAGTATTGTGAAAAAGGAGCTTCCAACTTTGGGTATGGTCATTATTATTATTCTATGTATGTGTATATTCTACAAATAATGCACACAGTATAAATAGCCAACATCGTATCTGCTTCCTGTTCTGAAAAAGCCTGCAAAGCACACTGACCTGCAACATAGCCAAATATCAGCAAACAAATAGTCAAATCTTTGTCAGTAAGAAGAAAAAAAAAGTTTTAAAACTATGACAACATCCGAAAGTACTACATTTTACATAGTATTCACCACACCATAGTTTTTAAGTTTAAATAGGATTACAACAACCCCCTATTTTCAGTCTAAGGGCTAGATTTACTAAACTGCGCGTCTCAAAAAGTGGAGATGTTGCCTATAGCAACCAATCAGATTCTAGCTGTCATTTTGTAGAATGTACTAAATAAATGATAACTAGAATCTGATTGGTTACTATAGGCAGCATCTCCACTTTTTCAAACCCGCAGTTTAGTAAATATACCCTAAGTGTGTGTTATTCTTACTTTTTTACTTATTTAAGGTGAAGATATTTGAGTAAGAAATCTCAGCAATCAGTACGTTTTATAAAATTGTCAGTAATATATATTTTTAAGGTTTATAACCCTCACCTGCAAAACGAGATAATGAAAGTGCTTATGTATCACTAGCAATAACAAAAACTTTTCTTTGTATTTTAATAAATATATCTGGCCTAGAGGGGGACTAAGGCTATGGGTAAGTGTAGCCCCCCCCTGCACTTGCCTATGAGAAAAATGCAGCTGTCAGAGGGTACAATGATGCCTATAGCAATCATTCTTTTTTGATTCACACCTGAACACAGCTTAAAGTCAAATGCTCTCTGACTTTTACAGGCTTACATGAGTGATTATTCAGATAGAGTAAGGAAACAGCCGTTTAAATGGACTCCTAGATTAGCCACATCTTCACTGAATATGCTGGTGCGGATAGGGAGATGGAGTCTACCTCATAATATGTGCTTTCATTTTAGCCATTTTTTCCTATCATATCATATACTTTAAACTGTGCAACTATTTAGTTGGTCCATTATTTTAAACCCTATTCTTTTTTTTTTAGGATGAGAAAAATCAAATAATGAAAACTTATATTTGGTACAATCAGGTAATATTACAGATTACTTATAGTACTTTCTATTAGTTTAAAATTCAGCAATATGAATTTGTCTGCTCAGTGTATACCATTTGTGAGATTGGGGCTCCCGGCAGAAATGCACATAATGGAAAAAACATCACTTCAAAGTCATGATTTTTATCATTTTAGGAACACCCCTTTCACTAACTTACATGAAAACCATCAAAAACATAAGCCAAAGCCCAATCTGCTCAACAGTCAAGTAGCCGTAAAAATCATGTTGTTTTGGAGGTAAAATAAGGCTCTATAGACACAGATACCTAGAAGCTCCATTAAATATCTTGCCTCTTAACATACAAAATAATTATTTTGCATATGAGTATAATACAAGTGTGCCTAGTCTGCATTCAGCAAGTAATGTGCTGAACCACTCAATTTCAGCACCAACTCCACTATGGGTGTTATTTAGAGTTGGACGCAATGTGCGCCTAAGACTTACATGAAAGAGTAGGAGTGGAATGTGCCGCAGCTTGGTAGGGTATTACGAGTGGCATGCAACCCCAGTTGCGACCCACTGGTAATACCTTACCAAGCTGCGATCAGTTCCTGCAGCTAGCTAACTAGCCTCACCTTTTCAGTCTTGTTTTGCCGTGTGTTCCACCTGCATCTTGATCCGACTAAGTTAGTTTTTGCGGGTAGACGCCCATAGTATCTGAATTATTCACGGTCACGCCTACATAACTCCGTGTTCCACCCTTTCCCTCGTACTGAGATGCTAGCTGTCGCAGTGTACACTTGCGTCTAAAAAGCAGATGGACCTGCAGGAAACTGTTGCTTACTGCGCATGCCTCATCAGTAGAAATGTGCAGGATGCGCCTGAAATGGACTTTGTATCTAACTCTAAATGAGTATGAGTCATTAAGGAGAGCAAAACAAAAAAAGGAGTAAGTCTGCTCCTGGACAAACCATGATACACAGTTTGGGGTGCAAATTAGTTTATTATTTTGCACATAAGTTAAATACTGGTGTTTTTTTCATGTAGCACCACAAATACTTAATAACTTTATTTTTACACTAAAATTATATTTAATCTAGGACATGACCTATCCCAACTTTAAATCTGTCCCCACATTTTAAATTTACCTCCCCTCCAATGCAACATGGTTTTGCCCAAGTGCAATGTTACTCCTTTTTTGTGCTTTACTCTTCTTAATGATTAAGGCCCTATGTGTCTCTATTTTTGTAATTTCAGAAACAACAAAATCACATATATCATAGAGCTAATAAAATGTAATTTTGTTAGTCTTGTCCATTTGATTTGTATGGAGAACAAGAATGTGTTGTATCTATTTTGTCTTTTGTAGTCTTGGGTGGATGAGTTTCTCAAATGGGATCCAACTCAGTTTGACAACTTGACTCAGTTTTCCCTTCCTACACAGTCAATTTGGCTGCCAGATATTATGATCGAAGAAGCGTAAGTATTAGGAAAATTAACTCCTTTATCTTAAGCCTCTGGATAAATGCTGTGGCCAATGACTACAAATGGAAATAATGCAAATATATATTAGGCACTGCTTAACAATGGCAGAACATTCTGCCAAATGACATCGTTTTATTATTAATGTAGACTCTATAATTTATGGAAGACATGTGTCTCAGTTTTTCAGGACAGTGTTGGCTGATAGTCTTGCCACTAGAAATCTTTTAAAGCAAGTTAATGCACCCTCAACTTACCTCTTAACCAATTATCCCAAGTAGTAGATCCACAGGAGTACCATTTCTGCGGCCTATCACTGATGACAGTAAGTTATGGCTCTGGAGACAATCACCAACCTCTGCTTCCATGATTGTTTAAGCTAACACTCTAGAAAAGGTCAATTAGAAATCACTCTGTCCAAGGTTATTAAATGGAAACTGATTGGATGAGCCTTAGTTCTACTCCTCAGGATAAGGGAGATTAAGAAGGTAGGTGACATTTTTACATAACACACTTCTTTAATTGCAGTTTTATTTTTTTCAAGGCTTAGTGGGAACAAACTCTGCTGCATCTGGCAGCTGAAAGGAAGCAAGATGTATTCTTTTCTACTTTTATACTCCAAGCTCCATGAGGGATCCCTATATATATTATGCAATAATAAAGAAAGTCATTTTGGAGAACTATTAGTAATAAAAGCATGATGTGTGATCTTGCCATAACACACATTGCACATTGTGTTTAAAATTATATTTTTTGCTTACTGGGATGAAACAGGGTACCACTTGGATGGAGGACTTTTTATTCATCACCCGTTTCTCACAGTTTATTGTACTTTTTAACCCTTGGCCCAGTCTAACTGTATACATCAGAGCATTGGTGTATTGTGTGTATTGTTATTTCTTGCTATTAGGTACATTTTGCCCTTGCTATTACCTGCAATATTGTATGTATTAGAAATATAAAGACTTGCCATATGGTATGAAAATAACAGGACAGCAGAGGCCATATTACATAACAGGATAGAGCATTGTGTTAGCTAAGGTAATTACTATTTATATCAAATGTCCATTGTTATTAGCTGTGGCATAGTTCTAGGCTGTTAGTAATCAGAACAACGTCTGAGTGACTGTTAATATAGCTAGGTGGCAGCCCAAGTTAGTTATCTAGGTCAACAGATAATCTAGGAGATATTTAGGTTAGAACTTCCAGATTATGTGCTATTTATTTCCACAGTACTATACTGGCTAAAATAGCATTGCAAAATGTATTAATATGTATCAATATAAATGTTATTGTATAAAAATGTACCATAGACTCAGATCGTGCAACGCTATAGATATAATGTGTCAAATGTCTTTATGTTTAACGCAAGTGTGAAGTATCATTCCCTGATATAATACTGTAACTTTTTGTTAAGTGTATTCAGCCAAATAGCTTATTCAATCAAGTCATTTCATTGTATAACTGAGGTAACAGAGACAATATGCCTAACAATTAAATAGTTTAAGTTTCCACTGATAACTCTTGCTGAAAGGGGGATGATTGAGATATTTGACCCTACTCCCTGTGTATATAGCTAGTAACATAAAGAGAGGATAATGCCAATAGACTCTATTCGATCTGCGAGGTTCCTGGTTTACAAGACACCAGCACAAAAGGACTCTTGGCCAGACATTGCAGTGCCTCCAGAGGAAACCCTACCAGGACAGGGTCTATGTGAGCCAGTAGCCCAGGCTGGGGGATACAGGACTGTCTAGCAAAACAGCAGTGGTAAATTTGCAGGAAAATAAGACTATGAAGGCTACTGAGATTGAATTTCCATTGATAAAAACAGCAGCACTGAGATTTTGTACAGTCTATGTATTTAACTAGGCTTGTTAATTTTATAGAAATTTTTCATCAATTAAAACGAATTTAGTAAAGCCAACAATAAAAAATATCATTAATATCATTAAAATAAAATTTTAATGATTTTAATTTTGCTTTCTTTTATTAAACTTTAATATTTTTTTTTAACCACTATTAAACAAACCTGATTAGATGACGTGGGGCTTCCTTCAGTTTATTGTGAATAATTTATCAAAATCCTTAAGGTAAACTTTCAAAATTGATAATCATTTGTGCATATTGTACTTGTGATTATAGTTTTAATATATTGTCTATAGGTAAAATGTTGCACTAAATGTATTTCTCTTTATTTTCCATTTAACTTTTTCTACATGTACAAATGGAAGTAATAAATAAAAAAAAATATAGTACATTCTAACACTGAAATTTATTTTATGGCAAAACTGCTTAAAATTCACTACAGTTTTAATGCATACAAATATTTTTGTTAGAACGCAGATAATTTTCAGCTATGTTAGGACAAAATATGACTTTTCACAATCAATGTACAGCGCTATGTTTAAGTTTGGCCTTACAGCAGAATGAATTCACCATCATCCTCCCTGCACTATTCACAGACTGTTAATCCTGCAAACTGCAAATTTACAATTACAATATGAAAGGCCATTTCATAAAATGCAAAATTGAACTTGAAGATTATATCGGTGTAACTTTGCCCTTTACACCGCAAATTTCAATTCATGCAAAATTTCACCACAAATTTGCTTTGGAATCAATGAAACAAAAGAAAAAAAACTTTGACTGATTTTTTGGGGTAACATTGATTAAAAGATATCACCTAATTAATTAAAAAGCTTAAAGATACAAAATTTCCCCTGTAGTAAGTGATAACTATGCAAATGCAGCTCCATGTGCATTGTTAAGTAGTCTATGCATGATTTATATATTGATGAATACAAATGTTGATTGCTCTCTACCTCCAGTGTGGGACCTAGAGAGTCTCCCGATGTCCCTTACGTCTACGTGAACTATAGAGGCAGAATATTGAACACCAATCCTATGCAAATAACGACATCCTGCAATCTTAACATCTACTTTTTCCCTTTTGACATTCTGAACTGCTCCCTCTCTTTCAGCAGCTGGCTTCACTCAAGTAAGTTTATCTTTAACACTCCTTTCGTAAAATTCTATAGTTTATTGCCCTGGAAGTAAATGCACGCAGTCAATGTAAGGGAGTGCCAAGCTCGAGCGCACACAGCAGCACCCAATTCAAGCTTTGGGCATTGGTATAAGTGTCAATTGATAGTGTTGATGGTCGAGTATTGTTGATGCTAGAACATGTGTTTGCAATCCAGAGCAACTGTAAAAATAAATTTTATGTACATTAGATATTAATAAGATCTTGATAAATGCATTTGATGGAGAAAAAAACTGAAAAAATATATTATTTTAAATAATTTTTCATTAATGACTTTATTATTAACAGGTGGCAATATAATTGAATATTTATTTTTTCTTGTGTGCTCTGGTGGGACTTTATGTTCCACGTATGTATAGTAAGTATCCTGCAGTGTATTGTCTCTATCTGCATATGGCAAGTGTCATATAAGCAGAGCATACCTATACGCCTTTTCAACAAGAGACGTTTCTTCAGATCCGGTTCTAGTTGAATATGGACATGTGTATGCCCAAAACGCACAATACATTCCTTTTTCATGATGTAATGAATCAGGCCCTGTATGTGCAAATGTGAACATTATTACCTTTGTCAGTCTTAGGTATGTCCTAAAATGGACAAACATAGTGAAAGATCTTTGATGACTAGGGGTGTATAAAGTGGGCTATTATAAACTGCAGGGGGTATATTTATCAATCTGCGGGTTTGAAAAAGTGGAGATGTTGCCTATAGCATCCAATTAGATTCTAGTTATCATTTATTTAGTGTATTCTACAAAATGACAACTAGAATCTGATTGGTTGCTATAGCCAACATCTCCACTTTTTCAAATTGATAAATTTACTCCCAGGAGTGTAAAACCACTGGGCAAATATTCTTTAGTGACTTCAAACACCTATAGGAATTATTTCTCATACTGTAGGTGTTTTTACATATATTCATGTCACTTACATATTATGAACTGTTTAGCCATTCGCAGTATGTTTGAAACATTAATGAGCAACTTAAAATATATTTCAGCTCAAGACATAAACATATCTTTTTGGAGAATACCACAAGACCTCAATTCGCTCAAAAATCCATCTGTGACTGAGGGCGAGTGGGATCTTATAAATGTAGTGCCCAGCTACAGAGAGTTTACCGATCATGAGGACAAATTTGGAAAGATAACATTCTATGTAAGTTGATTCTGCTGATTTATCAAGTAGATTTATGTTGGTATGACCATTATCACCAAGCAGTGTTGATATCACCCATACTACAACTATTACATTTTTATGTGCTTGAAAAGTTAGCTTACCTCTTATTTTTTTAATTTTACCCCTTTTCTCTCCTTTTCTTATTTCCCATCATATATCACATATAAGAATCAAACTAAAACTATAACATTCCATGGGCATATCATTACACCCATGTATCAAATTAAAAAGTACTATGAAAGACAATATAATGAATTTCCACGATGCACATGGTGTAAATAAATTTTCCCCACATTGACTTAATACACCTATCCCTATTTACTCTTCTATTTATCCCTCCTACCTACCTACCTACCTACCACATACCTCCTACTTTCTTCCTGCTCACAGAGGTGGAGACTGACTACTGTGTACTTAAATGTGAACAGTGAATGAAATGGTGGTTGTGAAATTAGAAAGGGGTGAATTATGATGGAAACCTTCTGGCAGGAGCATTTCCTTGCCTTTAGAAGTTGGTGGTACTCGTTTTCCTGACTCTGAAATGATAAACAATGAGGATACCTGCAAAAACAAAACCATTACTAGAAAACCGACGCTCACTATAAAACCGACATGAAAATAATACAGTCTTACCTAAAGAGCATCACAGCACATTTCCAAAGAGAGCGCCAAGCTACTGATTCCGAATACACTGATTGCCGGCACTTCAGTTTCACGTCAGTTAACAGAGCGACAGTTAAGCTTACTAATATGGTGTTACGCACGCTTACAACATTGCCACTTTAAATCCACATTTCTCTATGTTGCTCTTTTAACTGACGTGAAACTGAAGTGCCGGCAACCAGTGTGTTCGGAATTAGTAGCTGTCAGCATGGCGCTCTCTTCGGAAATGTGCTGTGTCGCTTTTTAGCTAAGTCTGTATTATATTCATGTCAGTTTTATAGTGATCTGGGTTTTTTATAGGTATCCATGGTATCGGTCATTTCAGAGTCGGGAAAAACGTACCCAACCCACTAGAAATATGAGTACCCACTGTCATTGCAATAGCTATACTTCACCCTTGCGTCTCAAAGATCGTCCATAATCTCTCCCAGTACACATAAACCAACCAGCCAATACCACAAACCTATTTTTTTTCAAAAAATAATTGATTATACCTTGGGTTGCCTTTTAAAATAAACATATATAAAATAAACATGATATAAAGCGGCATTCCATTTAATTCAGATACCTGCAATTGTTCTTATGCAGCATGCATCTAAGTCAACTGCAATACTGCAATGCATCCATGCGGCTTGTATATTCAAGGTGTCAAGATTTAGATGGTTACCTGAGTGACACTAAATGTACAGTAATTATTGTTTAGTCTGGGCATGTTGCTATATTTTGAGCAATTTAATCCTCCTAAATGCACTGCTACTCAGAGAAGCAAGTCTTCATAGAAATACTGGTTAGTCAATCAATGCTTTTTGATCACTATTTGTACATCTGGCCTTATCTGAAATTAACATATTACTGCTACTCTTCATTCCTCCTTTCCAAAAGATGTGGAGGAAGGATATGAAAAGAAGAGGTTTGGTATGAATTGATTACACCTTTTGTGGCAACAAGTGAGTGTGGAAACCATGTGACATTCCTGCAGAGTAGGAAATTTTGTATTTACTTTAAAAATGTCTAGACTTGTTTGGAAATGAGTGAATATTAACAACATAAGAAATAACCAATATTTTGGATGTACATAACTATTAAACATCAAAATCTCTGATTAAAAATACTTAAAATAAAATAATAATAATAATAATAATAATAATAATTGCTTTGTAATTCATTAAATAACATTGGTCCATGGTAGTGTTTTTCTACTTTATTTTCCATATTATTTTCTCACCACTTTATCTTACTTGATCAAATAATCCCAAAAATGCTGTTAAAAATGTATTTTTTAAATAAAATGAGTTAAATGTCATATTGTTCACTTGTTTAAAAGTATTATGATAATAAAATTAAAACAGATAGCATATGAAAAAAAACCATAAACATACTTTTTAGAAAAGCGATATTCACTGAGGGCTGTCTACCAAGAGTCAACCAGAAACATCATTAAATCACTAAATTATAAATCACTAAATTCTGAATATTATTCAAAATCCCTTCAAAAATTCAATAACTTAATATGTCATCGCCTTATGTAAAATGTTTTTAAATATTTATTTTATGCTACTTATATGACATGTAATCAAACCATTATTTTATTCCAAGATATTTTGAATGGTAACTATGTGCACTTCTAAGAACAAATGAAAGACTCTGACATTAATTTTGGTTTTAGATGTATTTCCTTTGTCGTCATACACTTATTTTTTCCAAAATACATTTTTGGATGCTTTCTTCCAATATGTCTGTTTGAGATATGGAAAGCCTAGAAAGTGGAACAGAATTCTGAAAGCATAAATAACAATAACATATATAATAAATAACAAACATTGATTCAAATAATTAAAATGATCTAAACATAGCTGGGATACAATTAAAATCTATCACAGAGTTTCTCAACCTTCACCAGTATAATTTAGTATAGTCAATCCTCAAATTACGTGTCTTACCTCTGACCTTTCTTCATCTGTATTTATGTTCCAAAAGATCATTCTCAGAAGAAAACCTTTGTTCTACACTGTGAATCTGATTTTCCCCAGTGTTTTACTCATGATCATGGACATGATTGGGTTCTACCTCCCTCCAGAGAGTGGCGAGAGGATATCTTTCAAGATCACCCTTCTCCTGGGTTACTCTGTCTTCCTCATTATTGTTTCGGATACATTACCTGCATCCGGTGCTCCATTAATAGGTGAGACGAGAAACTTGAGCAATATACACACATGTAGTGGACACAAAAGGGATTTTACATTGGAGTTAAGGCATGACAATAAATTTACAACAGCAGCTGTTATATACTATTGCCAGTTAATATGAGTAAAATGTTTTAATGATTTTTAAACAGAATAACACACAAACTGTTTTCCCAGTTGTGATTAATTAACAACATCTGACACATCAAAATCCCAATATAACATACTATATATTTATCTAATATATGTTGGCCTTGATATTTATTTTTTCTGTTTGAAACTCCACTCCTCTTTGGATTTTAAAACAGATTAAAATTTTATGGATTAAAAACAAATTAAAAACTGCGTGATCTAAAGAGTATAATGAGAGTATGTCAAAGACGTGAACGGAGTCGCCCCATCTGGGGACTTCCATCTGATAACCTAATTTCCCACCTGGCATATATATATATATATATATATATATATATATATATATATATATATATATATAAAAATATATAATCATAGGTGCCTACTCTCCCGGAATGTCTGGGAGACTTCCAAGTTTCTGGGAGTCCTCTCGGACATCCGGGAGAGCAGGGCAACCTCCAGAATCCTGGCCAGTTAGGAAAGTTAAATGGAGGGGGCAGGGCTAAGGGATGCAAATCACCTCCCCCCACCCCCACACACCCACCTACCCCCGGACTCAATGTTGCCAAAGTTGGCAAGTGTGATATATATATATATATGTGTGTGTGTGTGTGTGTGTGTGTGTGTGTGTGTGTGTGTGTGTTTTGTAAAGACATAGGGGGTACTGGTATTGAAAGGTGTTCGTTTTGTCACATAGCAAGAACTTGAGGCTTAGGGATATATTTACTAAAATACGGGTTTGAAAAAGTGGAGATGTTGCCTATAGCAACCAATCAGATTTTAGTTATCATTTTTTTTAGTACATACTACAAAATGACAACTAGAATCTGATTGGTTGCTATAGGCAGCATCTCCACTTTTTCAAAACCTCAGTTTAGTAAATATACCCCTTAGTGGTATCCATAAGCCGATTTGCCAGAGAATTCATGCAGCTTCAAAGAACACAAGCTATAAGCCTTCCTCACATAGGGCCTATGTATTTATATAGAAGATATAAGACTTTAAAACTTTTCTTCATATTTCCTGTTTTGAGAGATCTCAGTGCCAATCTAAACACAGTGATCTGAGTCATACAAGGTGTGCCAACTATACAGAGAAACCATACTTGCCAACTCTCCCGGAATGTCCGGGAGACTCCCGCATTTTGTGAGAGTCTCCCGGACTCCCGGGCGAGTGTGGCAATCTCCCGAATTCTGCCCACTTCACTAGGAAGTGCCCCACTTCCTAGTGAAGTGGGCAGAATTAGATCCCAAACGCCGCGATTCCCGGTGAATCGCGGCGTTTGGCCCCGCCCCCGCTGTCAAATGACGCGATTTGCGTCATGACGTCACAGGGGGCGGGGCCGAAATGACGCGATTTCGGCCACCCCGCCCCTTCACGCCCCCCTCCACTGGCTGGCTCCCGGAAGGGAGCTGAAGAAAGTAGGTAAGTATGAGAGAAACTAGAGAAATCATATATCTCCCTCAGCGATTGATATTTCTTATTCATATGTGGTATGTAACTGACTGAACACATACCCTAGTTCAGGCCTGGGCAACCTGTGGCTCTCCAGGTGTTGTGAAACTACAAGTCCCAGCATGCCCTGCCAGCTCTTCACTGGCTATCTACTGGCACAGCATGTTGGGACTTGTAGTCTCACAACAACTGAAAAGCCACAGGTTGGCCAGGTCTGCCCTAGTTAGTGAATGTGACATTATCCTTCTGTGAAGCTCCTGGGAAGAAGTTCTGAAGAAAAATTGTTTTACACTACCAGAGTTGTGAACCCTTCTTAGCATTCACACTGATTTTCTTTAGCTGACATCTCAGAAGTGAGGGTCGGGGAGGGAGCTAAGGCAGAGAGTGTGGATCCTTTAAAACAAATTTAAAACTATTATTGGGTGTCAGTCTATTGGGGAATCCAGTAAATTAAGATGCTGCCCACTCCTACCTTACCTCTGAAATTCATATTATGCTTGTAATTGTCCTATTCTCTGTATTTTTTTAATGCTGTTATTTTCTAACTGGTATTGGATTTATTTTTGTATGTTGTATGTTTTTATTATATCCAAAGCCTTTTTATATTAAATCTAAAATGTAAAACGTTTATCCTTGTTGCTCTAACAAATCCATCAGCCTTTTAAGAAGATAAGTATTGCTTGGCAGTGTTAACCTTTTGAATGCTGTGTAAAGTGTTAACCCCTTGGTTACCAGATAGTGTGTGCCAGCATGTACTTTAGTGTAACAGAGTTATAGGGTGCTATTACCCTTATACAAATGGTGGTGGCAGCGATTATGTTGTGAATGTATATGAGAGAACTGCTCTGGGGTATGGTTCATATAGATCTGTAAACTATGTGACAGATGAGTGTAAGATTGAGTTCTGAAATCCTCTTTAACCCAGTGCAGTAACATCAAAGTCACAAAAATGGTGTGTGCGTTCATGACATGCGCTATAACAATAATTTAAAAAATAAATTAGTAAACTATTGGGAGAAAATTATTTTATTTATATAGCACTTTTCTCCGAATATGATTCAAAGCACTATTATATTTATTTTTATTTTAGCTTGTTTTGTGTTCTTGGTCTCCCTTTCGCTAATACTAACATAATCAGTTTAAAGTACTGTAAATTACTGTAAAGAACTGCTTTAATTAGATTCAGTTTCTATGGAACTAATAGTAGGTAGGAGACAATTGATGAATTGGGGCTGCTAGAGCAAGCTTTGCTTAAGTTGGGAACATTTCTGTTACTTTCACTAGATGCAACCGGTTAAAGAAAATCTTTACCAATAAACCATTTGGCTACTAATTATCTAATTATGGACTATATCAGTGCTTCTCCACAATTTTTATTCCATAAATTTCTTACTTTGAAAAACAGACATGTATTTTGATTGTCTATGAAATTGCAGACCTCAGAGTTTAATTTGTTTAAATTAACCCAAACTACCTTTAGGTTCATACAGATGGCTAGACAGTTGTATACTATTGTTAATAGGGTCTAACTTCTCCTGTTAACACATTAATGTTTTGATGGCTGACAAGAAGATAATTCTTCTTAATAAAACTGCAAGAATGATATTCCTTGTACAATTTGTAGTTCATTTTGATGAACACCAGTTTTTTTTTACATTTTTGGGAAGTAGTTTCTTCCAACTATAACACACAATGTTCCCAGCTGTGCTAAACACTATTTCTGAGTACACACTGGAGAGTGGGCAGCTTAAGTACACCATAGCTATTTTGTACAAGGGACTCCAAATTGCCTTTTATTCCTCCCAGTGTTCAAAGGGGCTGTCTGAGATGTTAATTTCTACTTTATCATCAAAGTCATTCTCAACCAATCTACTAATACAAGGTGTATCTGATTGAGACATGGTAAAGGTATCAATATAGTTGCACATTTATTTTAAGCTTCACCAGATGTCATAACCTTTCACATTGATGCACTGTGTTCACTCATCATCAGTGTGACTGTTAGTAAAGGGAAGTTTTGTTTCTGGAAGCAGAATTTCTAGGAGAACCTGAAGCAGGAGATATGTCCCGTGCGACTTGAGCTGACAGCTTGCTCAAAAGGAGCTGTTTACACCTGAAGATTTGTATCGATTGTTAAGAAAGACATTACATATGACTGAAACTTAGGATCAAGCATGCTTGCAAAAATTCAGTAATCCAATTTCAAGATGCTGCAAACCCTTGGATCCTGGTGAAGTGAATTAAGAACTTGAGCTACAAGGCCGACATACTTTTCAGAATGTCTAAGTTTCATCTACATATTCAGCTTCTCCATTTGCTTTTCCAGCAGTTTTATTAGGGATATGATTTTATTGAGGCTGGCACTCTAATATTTGCTAAAAAGTCAAATGGTTTGAGTAGCTTGCATAAAACAACAAGGATTCTCCAATGTGCTAGAGCAAGGTAATGTCCCTCCTCTCTCTATCTCATGGCTTGATGTCTAGGTCTTTTTGTTTTTATTTATCCTCCCAGTACAGCTGAGGAATTGCTGTTCAGGTGAAATGTAATCCAGGACACATGACCTCAACTAATTGGCTAAAACCTGATGCATTGATGGTAGAAATTGGATGCACATCCAATGCTAATATAGCTGTCATAGATTTAGTGATCCGCTGTGCAACAGGAGGCTGACTGTCATACTTAGTTCCTCTTTCAAACACTTGCTTCACAGCCAATTGTGCAAAACTATGCTGCATACAAACTTCTTGGTCCACTTCTGTATAGTTGTGTCTTGGGAATAGATGTATCTTGTGAATTAGGAATTGTATTATGGGAGTCAGTTGGAAATTGAAAATTGGATGCTGAGCTACATAATAATAATAAGGAGGTTGACGATGAAGGTGTTGACAGTGAGGATTGTATGAGTCTATCCATTCAGCTGCTATCTGATGATAAGCTGCTTGTTACTTATACACATGATCAATGTCCCTACCTCTACCTATTTTGGTGTCACATAGGCTACATATGTCTTGACTAATGTTATCTATGTTGGGATAAAAGTATTTCCATGTCCTAGATCAACTTTAAATTTCAGTGTAAAAATAAAGCTATCAAGCATTTGTGTGCTACATGAAAAAGGAGCCAATTTTCCACTTATGTGCAAAATAATAAACTAGTTTGCACTCCTTGCATTGTAACATGGTTTGTCCCAGAGAACAATTACTCCTTTTTTTTGCCTTACTTTCCCTAATGACTCAGGCCCGTTATCTCTTCTAAAATGGGCAGATGAGGGGGTGTGGTTTAGCAGCCATTTATAGCAGACGTGCTTTTCATCAGCTCCTGCTATATTATCAAGGCACACCGGGAAAAACTGGGACAAACTGTTCTCAAAGAGCATTAACAGGCTGGACTTAACTTTTGGATCCCTCAGGGACCATGTCCACCGCTGCTTGGGACCTGAAATTAAGCAAATGGATCGGGGCCTCCCTTGCATCTCCCCATTAGGTCCCTCACTCACCAGCAGAGTAATCCCACAGAGCGACCCACCTATCCGACTGGAAAAAAAAAAACAGCGCTGAACGAGCCTAGCACATCTGATACTACAGCAGAGCAGGGGCTTCGAAATACAACTGGCCAGTCAACTAACCAACTAACCAGACAGGGAACAGCCGGAGACACCCAGACAACTACCCGCACTTCGTGCACAGCCGGCTCCCTTGAGTTATCATCGCTAATACAGACAGGTTAGTGTTACACCTCCTGTCTGACTCTCCAGCCATGCGACTACACCTGTCTGATCGCCTCTGCTGCTCAGTCCAGAAGTGCGGCTACTGTCACAATATCGGTGCTGCATCCTCACCAGCAAGCACCTACGGCGTTCTGGCTCCCCTTTGGCCAATTATATAGACATAAACTTGTATACCCTGCAGTGCGCACATCCAACTTAGAGGCACAGGGGCTGCATGTGCTGATATACAGCTTATACACAGGTGTCATCCACTGGCTCAAAGACTCACCAGGGCCATCTTTTCCATTGGGCACGATGGGCAGCTGCCCGGGGGCCCCACGGGCAAGGGGGCCCCATAGGCACGGCTCTTAATGAGAATAAATAATCCTGCAAAAGAAAAAACCTGCAAAAAAAAACCTACAAGTGCACTAAGCAAGTACATCTATCTATCTCTATCTCTATATATCTATATCTATATCTGTATCTGTATACATCTATCTATCTATATCTAGGGGCCCCGGTGCACTGCTTTGCCCGGTGGCCCATAATGTTGTTAAGATGGCCCTGAGACTCTCCTGCAACCGAGTTGCAAATACACAGTGAATACAGGCAACGGAGGGTTAATACCTGCCACACAACTTTTGCCGGTTGGAATCTTTTGTGCAACGCACTGCCGACACCTAGTGCTCACTCAGAAAACGGCAGTTGCTTAAGCTAAATGAGTGTCGGCGATTAACCAATGCTTGCAAGTGCAGCACACTTGACAATTATAAATCAGTCTATAAACTATAATCTAGTCCTCAAGCACCACAACTGTAGTACAACCTGAGTACCACAAAACGCCACTTGTGGTTTGTTGACGCCATTGCAGTATGACCACTCACAATCATTCTCTCCTTGAACCTTGTCCCAGCTAATATGTACTAATTACCCTATGTAGGGGTGTCAACTCATTATCTTAAGCAACTTAACCAGCACGGATATAACTGATTGGATATGGCAACCAGAACAAAATGGACCTCCTCCGTGGAAGCTTCTAGCTTTTTTGACAAAAACAAGAAGCAAAAAAAGTCGCAAACCGCCACAATGACTCAACTACAGATAGACAGTTTGCCAAGTTTAGATAGGAGAAGATGAAATGCCTGTCGCCATGAGACACTTAATCAACTCTTTGGATCAAGACATCAAGACAACATTTCACACAGAACTCCGCCAGGCGATTTCTGACTTACGTAAAGATATTAACGAGCTGGGTGACCGCACAGATGCACTGGAGAGCAAAACAGATTAAATCTGCAGATCTCTAGCGGACAACACTCTCATCTCTGACCGAGAAATGTGAAGACATCGAAAATAGGGCGCAAAGGAACAACATTCGTCTCAAAAATATCCCCGAGACTGTGGATGCCTCAGCCTCACCAGACTTCCTGCTTGGCTTCTTTAAAACTATCTTAATGGATGCTACGGATGCAGAGAGCAAATTGCAGTATGCAGCCAATTCTGAGACTGCATAAACAATGCTGAGCATAGATACTTGCACATTGAAGTGTGCCTTAGATGCAGCAGCTGAAACAGATTATTATTCCAGAGCAGAAGTCAAGAGACCGGCAGATCAGAGGTAAAACACAGAGAAGCCAGTAAGCAGGACCAGGGCATTCAGTTTGGCTCAATAATTGTGGCAAGGAAGACAGTGCTTAGAGGCCATATATAGGCCCACAATATTTAACCTCCTCCTGAAAAGTATGTTGTGTGGATCAATTAAGAAAATTGAATTTTATGCCTTTTCAATTATATGCTTAACCCAGCGTCATTGAGGTGGAAAGTTGTTACACAGACTTTGAGGTGGGTTATTATGAGCTGGGTATATTTTATGCCTGATTTACAAATTTTAAGAATGATTTTAGAAGTTTATTAGTGTATTTGTAATAATGAACTATTAAATGAGGTATTTTGATTTAAAAAATTCATAGGTAATAGAGAAGGAACTTTTTTTTATTTCTACTTAGTCTTCAAAAAATAAAATCAACAAAATTGACAACTTCTGTGTTATTGCTAATATCTTAGCAAAAAAATAAACTTTTCATCTAAAATTAAACTTTTTCGTTGGCTTAAGTATGAGATCTTTGAAAATTAAAACAATATAACAATTAATCAGTTTCACCCGCTCATCACTACAATCGCTGCAATATGAAATCGGGTGGTCCGGGCAATAAAATTTGAAACACGCTTGACATGTTTGAGCGGTCTTATCTTTTTTAGCGGGACACACTTGACATTTGTTTCGAACTCCTGGTATTTTTGCTGGTGGATCCTTTGAAGTTTCTCTAGTGAAATCTCTAATTCTTTTGTGCATTTCTCTTGGTAAACGAAATACATCTTTGCGTATGCTCAAGTGTTAGTTTAGGAGAGTAAATAGATGAATTTACGTTGTTTTTGTGACACACTACTAATATTACACCAATATATTGCAGGGGCAGATCTAGAAAAATGCTGTACCCGGGGCGAGATAAGGGGGGGCGATTTAGGCCCCGCCCCTTTCTAACATCTTAGGCTGCCGACGGCTGCACACTATGTGCAGGTCCGTCCAGCCGTGACAGGCAGGGACAGTGTGCTGCCCGGCTGCTCTGATTGTGTTTTAAACACAGCCAGAGCAGCCGGGCAGCACACTGTCCCTGCCTGTCACGGCTGGACGGACCTGCACATACTGTGCAGCCATCGGCAGCAAGTGTCTGCTATGGGGGGGCGATTGCCCCGATTGCCCCCCCCCCTGGATCCGCCACTGATATATTGTGATCACATTGATTTCAGCCATATTTAGCAAGGCATAAAAAATAGTCAGGGGTCATTTTCTTGAATTGTGGACATAATTTGTTGGTGTTCTTGATCTTCTGGATCCATTTTGATAGAACATCTAAAAATATATCAAAAGAATAAATAAAGCATCACCTACTAAAATGGCATGAAATAATTGCACAGACCTTGAGGTTGGGTCATAATAACTTTTTCGGAGTTTGCACCTGTCTAGTTCTGTACGCTGACGCTGGCTAACTGAGTGGTAGCTAGAAACGGGTAGGGAGGGGCCTTAACTATTGAGAGGTTTGGCAATGGCGTATAACTAAGTAAAAAGAGACACGTAATTTAAAACGCCCCAGGTCATTATGACCCAACCTCAATGATGCCGCATTAAGGCAGCATACGATAAAAGACTGAAATAGATTGAAGAACTTTTAAAATGCAGTAATACAAATTTGATCATTGGCTCTTTTTGTTTAAAATTTAGTCTATATAATAAAAATTACTAATTCTTTGTACTATCTTCTTAGGAATCTACTTTGTGCTATGTATGCTGCTGCTTATGGTAAGTTTAGCAGAAAGCATCCTAATAGTTAAATTAATTCATCAGCGTAATAGCAGTCCTGAAGTTCCTAAGTGGTTGAAAAAAGTGGTACTGGAAAAAATGACCATTTTACTCTGCATAAAGGACAAGTGGGAGCCTGGTACATCATGCAACAGTAATTCTGGGATATCTTGGCCGACTGAGAACAATAGCACTGGTAAGTGTTACAAGTGTGTCTAAATAAAAAAGGCACATCATAATATAACATAATATATATTTTGTTGATGTGGAGTGTTTAGAAATTAGGTTTTCAATCATCTGGATAAGCATACTAAATATATATATTATAAAATGACTGATATTTTTTCGCTGACCCGAACGTTGTCCTCATCAAGCTATCTAACAGTACTGCTGATAGTGAGTGTAGAAGGAAGGACTCAGAAATCCCCCCTGCGTGCGCCACTGTCTACAGCTATGGAATCAGCAGAGCGTTGGCAACTATTACCCACCATGCGCCTTAGCAGTCGTTGACCCCTCTCTTCCACTTTTTAATAATATCACTTACAGTTGACCATGGAATATCCAGCAGGGATGAAATTTCACGGACTTTCTTATTGCAAAGGTGGCATCCTATCACAGTACCACACTTGAAGTCACTTAGCTCTTCGGAACGACTAATTTTGTATCACAAATGTTTGCAAATGAAGGCTGCATGGCTAGATGCTTGATTTTATACATCTCTGGCAACGGGTCTGATTGAAACACCGCAAATCAATAATTAACTGGTGTGGTCAAATACTTTTGTCCATATTGTGTATAATGGTCAACAGATGGGGTTGTATTTTATAGTGGTCATCAAACTAGACTGCATTGGGTACTTATAATCAAGTGAAGCTATGTAGTTCTTCTTTAAATAGAGAAACATATTATAAAAATAACCCACCACTTTTCCTAATGTGTTTTACTATATGCTGTTGAAATAGGTTTGCACTTATGAAGACATATATGTTTTTCTGTACCCAGAGAAACTGTCTGACTACAAAAATGGAAAGTCAAATGACAGCTATTTGCCAGCACAAGAGATGTTGGCACAGACAAAATACTTGGAAGCGCTGGACCGCATTGTGAAAGCAGTTGAGTCCATCCGGGAGAACCAGCAGAAGACCGATGACCAGGATATCTGCAAGGAGTGGCTCCATGTTGCCTATGTCCTGGACACATTCCTCTTCCGGGCATATTTTGCCTTGGTGATAACATATACTTTCACCATGATATTTCTTTGGTCTTACTAGTCTAAAACAGCACAACCAACTTTACTGTATTCTTTATTTTAACTAACAATAGATGACATGACTCAACATTAAGCATAGGTATAAACAGAATTACAACTTTTAAGTGATATTTTTTTTTCTGTATAAGCATGCACATATATAGAATCTAGAAATAAATAATAAAAAAATCTAAAAATGAAACATGTTTAATGTCTAAAAATGGCTTGCATAGAGTTACAGCTAAACTTGTAATTTAAAAACAATGCAGCATCGGGCAGGATTTAGCCAAGCAGAGAGGTACAAATGGATCTATTGTTATTCCAAATGTAATTGAGGATATTTTGAGCTTTCTCTAGTTCCACATTCAGAGATAGCTATTTGAAACAAACTGACATATCCCAAGCCAGGCGTATACAGTGTCAATTAATATACATAACCAATTACACTGCAGTAATTACAATAATAACAAATGCTATTTAGAAACATATAACATTTATACAAATATAACTCCACGTATGACTGATACCAGAGCAAGTTCTTACAGAGGATTGTCACAAATATGTTACAACAATGTGTTTATGGGTCAAGAAGAATGGAAGCAATGAAAATAAAAGAGTTTGTGTTGGTTGACAGTGATTGGATGGCCCCAACCTTCCCATAGCTCATCGCGTGGATAGCTATGCCACACCTAAAGGCAGTGTTTTGAAGCAAAGCTAGTATTAGAGCTATGACATATAAAAGAGCAAATAACATTTATAAATATGCTGAATATTATTATACACAATATAATGCAATCAAACTGAAGTACTCGCTTAAAAAAAATCTAAAAACAATATTATGTTCAAAGCAGATTGTTCTATACCGGTTCAAATATGGGATTTACATGGGGCAATTGTACCTTAACCAAAACAGAAAGTGCTATGTTATTTTATAGCTGTTAAGCATACCTATAATACAATGACAAAAATACAGTACAAAAACCAAACCCACCAAATTAACAGTCTAGGTTCATCTTCCCCAACACATAGATAATTGTGCAAAAAGTATATAGAAAGGTGGTGCTTGTACATACGTATGGTTCATCATCTAATAAACAATGCAAACCCCATTATTATGTATAAAATATAAGCCCAGTTGTTTAATATTCTGGCTAAAATGATTAGAGAAGGGCACCTCAGTGAATGTGAGAAAGCAGTGATTGTAGAACACAAGTTTGGCAAAAACTACAGTGATAAAGACACATAAGACAAATCAGAAAAAGTAACATATTTTGCTAGACTCACTTTCATGTCGATTTTCATGGTAAGAACCACTTTGTGGGCGAAAGGCTGCAAATGAACTCAATACAATGACTGTCTGTTTACCAAATTTAAAAGAAGTGGCCCAACGTTATTTAACTCTTCCTGCATACTAGTTCTAATTCAAATGAATATGAGACTTTAGTAAGAAATACTCAGTTTCCTTGCTCATATAGCCATTTAGCTATATCAAATTAGGCAGATTATTATTATTATTATTATTATTATTATTAATATTTATTTATAAGGCGCCACAAGGCGTCCGCAGCGCCGTACAGAGACAAACAAAATTACAATACAATGGGAGACACCACAGTACAGTAAACACAGCAACTCAGTAAGCTCAATGCACAGCTAGAGAGGGCGGGGAAGGGGGAGGGGGGATCCGCAAACGACGGGGCCCAAGAAGGAGGGCGCGGAAGACAGGGAGACCCCAAGGGGGGAGGAGGGAGCGAGGGTGGACGTGGGGTGGAGGACCCTCGAGGAGGAGGGCTAAGTAGCTGGAGAGCAGAGTTAGAAGTGGTGGAAACAGGAGGAGAGATGGCCCTGCTCAGAGGAGCGTACATTCTAAGGGGAGGGGTGGACAGACAGAGAGACGCAGGGGAGAGAGGGAGAGTAGGGGGACAGAGGCAGAAGATAAGGTAGGAAGTTAAGTGGGAGACAGAAAGGCTTTAAGAAAAAGGTGGGTTTTTAGGGCCCGTTTGAAACTGGACAGATTAGGGGAATTTCTGATGGACAGATTGAACATTTGAGCATGAAGCTTTTGATAATTAAACATATTCAACTTTGTTACAACTTTATCACAGTATTTACATAAAATATATTATATCAGACTTATTATAAGTTTGCCTTATGGCACTGGTCATAACTATACCACACCAATATCATTATACATCTGGGATTAACCTTTCAGAAACAAAAATTAAATTAAAAAAATAACATCCACATGGTAGGTCACTGTCATTAAATGTGTACTTGAAGGACGATTACTCAAAGTGTCAGAGGGTATAGATTCTACACTTGGCTCTAACCTTTATAGTTCTACTGATGGTCAAAGAGATCACAAACTGAAACCTATAGCTGAGCATTTGACAAAGGCTGATGAGTAGACATTCCAGTGGGGTGGAAAGCAGACAGACTCAATGATGTTGAGATCCAGGCTCTGTGAGGGCCATATGATCACTTCCAGTACTCCTTGTTCTTCTTTACGCTGAAGATAGTTCTTAATGACATTGGCTGAATGTTTGGGGTCATTGTCCTTCTGCAGAATCAAGTTGGAGCCAGACACCTCCCTGATGGTATTACATGATGGATAAGTAACTGCCTGTATTTCTAAGCATTGAGGACACCATTAATCCTGACCAAATCCAAAACTCCATTTACTGAAAAGCAGCCCCAAGCTTGCAAGGAATCTCCACCCTACTGTTGCCTGCAGACACTCATTATTGTACTGCTCTCCAGCCCATCAGCAAACAAACTGCCTTCTGATAGAAGTCAAAAATTTTAAATATTTGGCTGTCAGTCCAGAGCACCTGCTGCTATATTCCTGTACCCCAGTTTCTATATTTCCATGCATAGTTGAGTCGCTTGGCCTTGTTTCCATGTCGAAGGTATGGCTTTTTGGCCACAATTCTTCCATGAAGACCACTTCTGGCTAGACTTCTCCAAACAGTAGATGGGTGTACATGTGTCCCACTAGTTTTTGCCAGTTCTTAGCTGGTGGCACTGCTGGACATCTTCCGATTTCAAAGGGAAGTAAGCATGATGTGTTTTTCATCTGATGCACTCAGTTACCTTGACGACCACTGAGCCTACTGTCCTTAACATTGCCTGTTTATTTGTGCTTCTTCAAAAGAGCTAGAACAGTCTGCTTTGAAATATTTGCCTGGATGAGACCTTGCTGATGCAGTATAACTACCTTGTGTCTTGTTGCTGTGCTCAGTCTTGTCATGGTATATGACCTGTGACATAAAATTGTTTTCCATAACCTCACCTTTGCAACAGAGTTTGACTGTTCCTCACCCAGTTTTAAGCCTCCTAGACAGTCATTTCTCTTTTAGTTAATGATTGAGATTCAAGCAACACATGAACATGGTGATCATTGTCACCTCTTTGGTATTATTGGTGGTTAATCATACACCTGACTATAATCCTACAAAACCCATGACTTTGTGCAAGTGTACCTAGAAGGATTGATGCTGTTTTGAAGGCAAAGGGTGGTCACATCAATTATTGATTTTATTTAGATTTCTCTTCTGTTCGTTCACTTTGCATTTTGTTAAATGAGAAGAACAAACTATTAACATTTCTATTTTTGAAAGCATGCTTACTTTGCAACATTTGTTCCACACCTGCGTAAAACTTTTGCATAGTACTGCATGTCAGGCATAACAAGTGTATACTTACCATCCAGAATAGTGTGGAGATGTGGCTTGTATGAAAGTGTCATGCACACAAGAGATAGTAATGTATTGACAAATATTAAAAAATAGAACAGTCACATTTTCTAAATAAAAATAAAAAATAAAATATAAATTAAATACAACCATCACCACATCTTTTGTTTTATCCTTCAAATGGAAATGGAAATGCCAATTAAGCCTTGAGAATAAACAGCCATAGTGTAATATAAAATAACTGCAATGCTAGTGAATTAAATACTAACAGTTTGAGGGGTCAGTATGCAAACAGCCTGTCACTCACCGGTCTGTGAGTGCCGCTTCTCGTGTGTTTAGGAACCGTGGTCGTCCACCATCCTGAGGGTCTGCGCATGTGCAGCCCTTTCAAACCTTCAGTACCTGTTGCTTTTAGTTAATTGGCTGATCAGGCAACACTCCCTATTTAAAGCACCTGTGGTCTATACCTCGTTGCCTGATCTTGGAGTCTCATTCCCCATGAGCCTCTGAAGGTGTTCCTGTGTTTCCTCGTGTATTCGGCTCCTGCTGATTCCTGTTGTTCGTTTGTGGTTTCCAGACCACTTCAACCTTCCTGTGTTCATCGTGACTGCACCAGCTGATTCCTATCCGCTGCCTCCGTGCTTCTACAGTATCCTGTTCACTTCAACCTTCCTGTGTTCATCGTGACTGCACCAGCTGATTCCTATCCGCTGCCTTCGTGCTTCTACAGTATCCTGTTCACTTCAACTCTCCTGTGTTCATCGTGACTGCACCAGCTGATTCCTATCCGCTGCCTCCGTGCTTCTACAGTATCCTGTTCACTTCAACTCTCCTGTGTTCATCGTGACTGCACCAGCTGATTCCTATCCGCTGCCTCCGTGCTTCTACAGTATCCTGTTCGCTTCAACTCTCCTGTGTTCATCGTTACGACACCAGCTGATTCCTATCCGCTGCCTCCGTGCTTCTACAGAGTCCTGCTCACCTCAACTCTCCAGTGTTCATCGTGTCTGCAGCCCGCTGATTCCTATCCGCTGTCTCCGTGCTTCTACAGTGTTCCTGTTCATTTCAACTCGCCTGTCTTCATCGGGTCAGCGCTCCGCTGCTTTCATCTCAGCTACTGGTTATCAGACCGCCTCAACTCTCCCGTGTTCTCCAGGTGTCCAGTTCCATATACTACTGCTTCCTGAGTATTGCTTTGTTCTTGCTGGTCTACCTACCGTGCGCTGCACCAACTTGGTTACTGCTTCCATCTTCCAGTGGTCTCTCCTCCTGCCGGCCTTCAGCCGCTCAGTTATCCCTGCACGTCTCTCTGACAGCCTGCTCTCCTGAACCGCGGTATGCATACTTCTCATTGACTGTGCTTGTTTATTGCATATCTAGCTGGACTGAGTTTGTTCTCCTCCGGAGTTCCTATCCACTGAGACTATTGCTATTGCTATCATTTGACTGTGTTTCCTATTTGCCTGGATAGTTATTGTGACTCTGTATATTTGTGCAGTGCTGCTCTGTTATTATTATATTGTGCATATCATCGTGGGATCAAGTTCTGTGTGTCCGTGTATACTCTGCATTGCATTCATCTCCTCGTGCTCCTCCTCACATATATATTGCAGTGGTACAACTTGCTAGATGCAGACCACTGTCTCCTGTTCCCTGTGACACCAGTTTCAAGTATCCTCTCACATAGCAGTGGTACAACTTGCTAACGCAGACCACTGACTCCCCTGATACCTTCACCTGGATTCCATTCCTTCACCTAGACAGCGGTACAACTTGCTATACGCAGACCGCTGACTCTCACCACCTCCTCGTTACTCCTGGACATTCCTCCTCACTATAGCAGTGGTACAACTTGCTATCCGCAGACCACTGACTACCCTCACGTTTCCTTGTCCATCTAGTTCCTCGTGTACAGTTATCTACCTATTACCAGTGCTGCTAGTCATAGACTTTTCTCGAGCATTCTCTTACCATCTGCTGTCTCCTGTTCCGTGGTCATCCCGCTACCAGAGTACCATATTACCAACTATACTGCTCTGGTAAGTCCATCATCTGGTGATACCTGGGTAAAGACTCCTAGTGCCCGTGACAGTAAGATCAGGCCATGACAGACCCAGATTCGGAACCTACAGCTAAAGAGATGCTGCAGCATCTGGTTACCCGTATGGAACAACAGGATGCTCGCCAACAGCTGTTGCTGCAATGTTACCAGGCGTTAGTGTCCCAAGGGACATCTGGGCCAAATATCCCAGCTACTGTTGATGCTCCTGTGCTTTCCTCCGTTTCCCCAGTGCCATCCCAGGTGTCTACGGCTTCCACGCTTCACCTGCCTACTCCATCAAAGTATGATGGAGACCCCAAAACATGTAAGGGTTTTCTCAATCAATGCTCAGTTCATTTTGAGCTCCAACCTCAAAAATTTTCTACTCATCGTTCCAGAGTGGCCTATCTCATTTCCTTGTTTTCCGGACAAGCTCTTGCATGGGCTTCCCCTCTGTGGGAAAGAAATGATCCATTATTACTGGATAGTGCCAAATTTATTTCCACGTTCCGAAGTGTATTTGATGAACCAGGTCGTGTCATTTCCGTTGCATCCAGCATCCTCCGTCTACGTCAGGGTTCTCGTACAGTAGGCCAGTACGTCATTCAATTTAGGATATTAGCCTCTGAACTTCAGTGGAACACTGAAGCGTTAATTGCCGCCTTCTGGCAGGGGCTTTCTGATAAAATTAAAGATACACTGACTACTCAAGAACTACCTACTTCTTTAGAAGATTTGATTTCTCTTTGCCACCGTGTAGACATGAGATTTCGTGAAAGAGAGACTGAAAAAACAATTTCAGTTAAAGCACCTCTTCGCTCAAGTCCTCAACTTCGCCCAGCTTCATCTCCGGTGATACCCATGGAGATAGGACGCTCCAAATTAACGTCAGAGGAGAGGGACCGAAGAGTAAAGAATAGACTTTGTATCTATTGTGCTGATTCCACACATATGCTCAATTCATGCCCTAAAAAATCGGGAAATGCCAGGCCCTAACCAGTTCTGGAGAGGTGAAGTTAGCGTCCCTGGAGTCCTCTCCATGTTCTACGAAATTAAAAGTCTGCGCTTTTGATGTTACAGTTTCCTTTGCTACCAAATCCTTTAAGTCCCAAGCACTTATTGACTCTGGAGCTGCGGGAAACTTTATTTCTAAATCCCTCATGAATCAATGGTCCCTACCAGTGATTACCTTGAAGACACCTATTACTGTGACTGCTATTGACGGATCACGCATTATCAATGGTCTCATCACCCAGAGTACGTCTCCAGTAACCCTTCAGATTGGTGTATTACACCAAGAAGAAATTTCATTTTTAATTCTTCCCGTTACTACAAGTCCGATTGTTTTAGGCCTTTCATGGCTTCAATGTCACTCTCCCCAGATTGACTGGCGCACTCCTCAAGTTACGTCTTGGGGAGCTGAATGTCATCATCGTTGTCTCTCTCAAGTCGTTCCTCTTAAAATACAGCAATCATCCATTTCACCTTCCTCACCGGGACTTCCTCCTCAGTATGCTTCGTTTGCCGATGTATTTGATAAAACTCAGTCTGAACGTCTTCCTCCTCATCGTTCGTGGGATTGTCCGATTGATCTTCTACCTGGCAAGACTCCTCCCAGGGGTCGTGTGTATCCACTTTCGTTACCTGAAACTCAAGCTACATCTGAATACATCCAAGAGAATCTCCAGCGAGGATTTATTCAACCTTCTACTTCTCCCGCTGGAGCAGGGTTTTTCTTTGTAAAAAAGAAGGATGGATCACTACGCCCCTGCATAGATTTTCATGGACTTAATGCCATTACTATCAAAATCGGTATCCCATTCCACTTATTACTGAGTTATTTGATCGTATTAAGGGAGCTCGGATCTTTACCAAGTTGGATCTTCGTGGTGCCTACAATTTAATTAGAATCAGGTCCGGTGACAAATGGAAGACAGCTTTCAACACCAGAGATGGGCATTATGAATACTTAGTAATGCCCTTCGGGTTATGTAATGCCCCCGCTGTTTTCCAGGGCTTCATTAATGAGATCTTCCGGGACTTGTTATATGTTTGTGTCGTCGTCTATCTGGACGACATATTGATCTTTTCACAAGACCTGCCTTCTCATCACCAACATGTGGCAGAAGTTCTTTCCAGACTCCGGAGAAATTCATTATTCTGCAAATTAGAAAAATGTTCATTCGAGTTGCCCCAGATTCCATTTTTGGAATATATTGTCTCCGGAGTTGGTCTGCAGATGGATCCAGAAAAGGTGAATGCTGTGTTACATTGGCCTCAGCCAACTACTCTTCGTGCAATTCAGCGTTTTTTAGGTTTTGCCAATTACTATAGACGCTTCATTCAAGATTTCTCATCGATTGCATCTCCTATTGTGGCCCTAACTCGTAAAGGGGCCAATACTAAGCAATGGTCATCTGAGGCTCTTCAAGCCTTTCAGTTTCTTAAAGAGTCCTTCTCCTCTGCTCCCATTCTTCGACAGCCTGATGTGACGCTTCCCTTGTTCCTAGAGGTAGATGCCTCTAATGTTGGTTTAGGAGCCATTCTCTCCCAAAGATCGGAGCAACAAAAATTCCATCCTTGTGCCTTTTACTCTCGGGGTCTTCTGCCTGCGGAGAAGAATTACACCATCGGGGACAAGGAGTTGCTGGCTATTAAAGTAGCATTAGAGGAGTGGAGATACTTGTTGGAGGGAGCTCGTCATCCTGTGACAATTTTTACTGATCATAAGAATTTGTCATATCTACAGTCTGCTCAATGTTTGAATCCTCTTCAAGCAAGATGGTCTCTTTTCTTTTCTCGTTTTGAGTTAATCATAACCTTCAAACCAGCTGCTAAGAATAAAAAAGCAGACACTCTATCTCGAGCCTTTGTGACGTCCTCAGACGTTGAAGAGGGTCCCAACCACTCTATATTAGACCCCAAATGTGTTTCTCTGGCTGCTTCTTCCACTAAGGTGCTACCATTTGGGAAAACCCTCGTGCCTCCTGCTCTTAGGAAGAAAATCCTTTCGTGGTTCCACTCTTATCGTTTTTCTGGACACTCTGGTGAACGCAAGACCTTTGAAATTCTCTCTCGAAGTTACTGGTGGCCTTCTATGAGGAGAGATGTCAAAGATTTTGTAGCCGCATGTGAATTGTGTTCCCAGTTCAAGACTCCCCGCAGAACTCCAGCGGGTTTGCTTCAACCACTACCCATTCCGTCCAAGCCATGGACCCATATTAGTATGTACTTTGTTACTGATCTTCCTCCTAGTAAAAACTGCAATACTATTTGGGTAGTGGTGGACAGATTTTCGAAGATGGCGCATTTCGTTCCCTTGACTGGTTTGCCTTCTTCTTCTACTCTGGCTGAGTATTTCATCAAAGAAATCTTTCGTATTCATGGATGTCTGTCCGAGATTGTTTCAGATAGAGGAGTACAATTCGTTTCCAGATTCTGGCGGGCCCTCTGTAAGACCTTGGGCATACGATTATCACTCTCATCTTCCTACCATCCTCAATCAAACGGACAAACTGAAAGGGTCAATCAAGTTCTTGAGACTTTTATAAGGATGTTCTCGTCAGCCAACCAAGACAACTGGGTAGAATTGCTTCCATGGGCTGAATTCGCTCATAACAACATGTACCATGAGTCATCTTCTAAAACTCCATTCTTTGTGGTTTACGGTCACCATCCGTCTTTTCCGGAATTTCCTGCCCTCCCTCCCACCCAAGTTCCTGCTGTAGAGACTGTTTGCCAAACCTTCAAAAATATTTGGTCTCAGGTCAAAACCTGTTTAAAGAAGACATCTGCCAGATATAAGTCTTTTGCAGATAAAAGGAGACGGGCTATTCCACCACTGAAAACCGGAGATCGTGTTTGGTTATCAACCAAAAATATTCGTTTGAAGGTTCCATCTATGAAGTTCGCTCCTTGTTTTATTGGTCCGCATAGGATCATTCAAGTTATAAATCCAGTTTGTTTCAAACTTCTACTTCCTAAGAACCTGTGTATTTCCAATGCCTTCCATGTGTCTTTGCTCAAACCTCTTAACATCAACCGTTTCTCGTTCCCTCGTCAGCACCTCGGCCAGTTCAAATTCATCAAGAGGAGGACTTTGAGATTACTCATGTTTTGGATGCAAAAATTTCGCGAGGAGTTCTTCTTTTCCTCGTTCATTGGAAAGGCTTTGGTCCTGAGGAGCGCTCATGGATCAAAGCTGAAGATCTTAACGCTCCAGCTCTTCTTAAGAAGTTTTATTCCAAGTATCCGGACAAACCCGGTTCCAGGTGTTCTGTGCCCACCTTTAAAAGGGGGGGTACTGTCACTCACCGGACTGTGAGTGCCGCTTCTCGTGTGTTTAGGAACCATGGTCATCCACCATCCTGAGGGACTGCGCATGTGCAGCCCTTTCAAACCTTCAGTACCTGTTGCTTTTAGTTAATTGGCTGATCAGGCAACACTCCCTATTTAAAGCACCTGTGGTCTATACCTCATTGCCTGATCTTGGAGTCTCATTCTCCATGAGCCTCTGAAGGTGTTCCTGTGTTTCCTCGTGTATTCAGCTCCTGCTGATTCCTGTTGTTCGTTTGTGGTTTCCAGACCACTTCAACCTTCCTGTGTTCATCGTGACTGCACCAGCTGATTCCTATCCGCTGCCTCCGTGCTTCTACAGTATCCTGTTCACTTCAACTCTCCTGTGTTCATCGTGACTGCACCAGCTGATTCCTATCCGCTGCCTCCGTGCTTCTACAGAGTCCTGCTCACCTCAACTCTCCAGTGTTCATCGTGTCTGCAGCCCGTTGATTCCTATCCGCTGTCTCCGTGCTTCTACAGTGTTCCTGTTCATTTCAACTCGCCTGTCTTCATCGGGTCAGCGCTCCGCTGCTTTCATCTCAGCTACTGGTTATCAGACCGCCTCAACTCTCCCGTGTTCTCCAGGTGTCCAGTTCCATATACTACTGCTTCCTGAGTATTGCTTTGTTCTTGCTGGTCTACCTACCGTGCGCTGCACCAACTTGGTTACTGCTTCCATCTTCCAGTGGTCTCTCCTCCTGCCGGCCTTCAGCCGCTCAGGTATCCCTGCACGTCTCTCTGACAGCCTGCTCTCCTGAACCGCGGTATGCATACTTCTCATTGACTGTGCTTGTGTATTGCATATCTAGCTGGACTGAGTTTGTTCTCCTCCGGAGTTCCTATCCACTGAGATTATTGCTATCATTTGACTGTGTTTCCTATTTGCCTGGATAGTTATTGTGACTCTGTATATTTGTGCAGTGCTGCTCTGTTATTATTATATTGTGCATATCATCGTGGGATCAAGTTCTGTGTGCCCGTGTATACTCTGCATTGCATTCATCTCCTCGTGCTCCTCCTCACATATATATTGCAGTGGTACAACTTGCTAGATGCAGACCACTGTCTCCTGTTCCCTGTGACACCAGTTTCAAGTATCCTCTCACATAGCAGTGGTACAACTTGCTAACGCAGACCACTGACTCCCCTGATACCTTCACCTGGATTCCATTCCTTCACCTAGACAGCGGTACAACTTGCTATACGCAGACCGCTGACTCTCACCACCTCCTCGTTACTCCTGGACATTCCTCCTCACTATAGCAGTGGTACAACTTGCTATCCGCAGACCACTGACTACCCTCACGTTTCCTTGTCCATCTAGTTCCTCGTGTACAGTTATCTACCTATTACCAGTGCTGCTAGTCATAGACTTTTCTCGAGCATTCTCTTACCATCTGCTGTCTCCTGTTCCGTGGTCATCCCGCTACCAGAGTACCATATTACCAACTATACTGCTCTGGTAAGTCCATCATCTGGTGATACCTGGGTAAAGACTCCTAGTGCCCGTGACACGGCCAATCAGAAGTCACTATATAGTGCTGCTGAAAGTCATCAACCTCATTATTGCATATGATTTCACCAGCCGTTCATTTCCTCCTTAAAGGTATATCTGGGGATATGAACATGTCTATTTGTGTCACAATTACATGAAAAGGCCCTTACTGTAATTGGCCTATGCTTGCCGATCCTTGCTCAACTCTATTCCACCTCACCATATCAACAATACGTAAAAATCTATATATGGGTGTATGTGTAAGCATTTTTTGTACATATGCACAGTTTGGAAATGCTTATTTTACGGGAGAAAAATTACATAAGTCTAATTCTAAATGAGGCCCATTATGTCCATACATACAGCAAAGCAAAATGCCTGTAGCATTTCATTTTTAAATATAAACATATTTTGGTTATTGCAGCTATTCATTAATAGCAAAAGAGACATTTCATGTACAACTTTCATACAAAAATGTGCAAATTACCACGGTCACAGATAGGTGCAATAAAATGCAATATGTTCATATTACTGCTAGTGCTATATGATTGAGCAATACAATTTTCTAAATAGATATATTGTATATGTAGACTTAGTTGACTAAACTGTTTGTACACAACCCAAGCCCACCAATGCTAAGGCAAGTCTCCATACTGCAAACTTTCATACGGACCATTTAGAAGCCCATGAAAACCTGAGTGGGTTAGTGGATGGAGATTAATCTCCAAAAACAAGTCTACTACAATACCTTATACAATATGTTTACATAGAAATGGCTCTGCTATATCATTGGAATTAAATATGAACATATTAGGCCTGATTCATTAGTGCACGCAACCTGCGCTCAGATTTTGACATCTGTATTTAGGCTTTGCGTGTGTCCAAATTCATCAAGCCAAGGATGTAAAGATCCATGGCCTGTTGATTTCAGGTACAGGGCTACTGTAGTACACAGGCGTTACAGGTACATATGTACTTTCAGCACCTGCTGAGCATGCGGATAGGGCGGCATTGCAGCCTTCTGACCCACCAGCTCTTTACTGTTCAAGGTTTTCAACCTAAACTCCATTCGTTTTACAATTTACTTTCTCCAGGAGACAAAGTATAGTTCTCTTCTCGGAATCTTCATCTTCAAGTTCCCTCCAGGAAATTTTCTCCACATATTATTGGACCTTTTAAAGACCCTGGAGGTCAACAATCCTGTGGCCTTTAGATTAATTGTCTGCTACCGTGAAAAATGCCCAATGTCTTTTATGTCTCCCTGTTAAAACCACTTGTTATCAACAAATTCTTCTCTTCTACTAAGACCCCCTTCTGCTATTCTGCAAGATCAACAGGAGCATGAAGACAATGAGATTTCTCCCTTTACAAGGCAGCGCCGCTTTAAATTTAAGCGCTGAAGACGCTGAACTCGCCGGAGTTGAAGATTCCGGAGGTTCATACATTTACCCCATGGAGTCTATGTATTATTATGGCTTGGCTGAAACAGTAGAATTGAATTCCATCGTTTAACAAATTCAGCCAAATTAATTTCTCTATTTAGGTCTTCCAGTCATAGAAAACCTTAATCTTGGAATATTTGGTTACATAAGATATTAACTAAAAGTGATAAATTCATGTAGATTAACTGATATCAGTTCTTATTTATGATGCAATGCACAAAAGTGGGAGGAAATACTGTATATCAAGGGTATGATTTAACTAAAGATAGATAATATGTGCCATAAACCAAATTACAGATAGGCTTTGAAACTTCAACAACATTCTTTATTTCACAATATTGTGACAGCATTACCATTGTTTTTTGTCTTCCTGCTTAGAGTAGTTATCCCTTTGGAAAATTGGCTGCTAATGTCATGTGTGGTTTATATAACAAATGCTCTAACAGACCATTAGATTGTGTTGTTTTGAACATTTACATTATAACCAGTTATTGAATTACAGGGTGAGTGACTGTTCACTAATCCTTTTCCCATAGGGAAGTAATTAAAAGGAAACTGAAGCATTAATATAAAATTTTAAAGAAAATTGAATTCATTAATTTGTCTTTTTGGTAAGTCTCTGTAAGGAACGATACTTACCTTGCCCGGACACCCGTGCTGTTAGCAGCTCTTCTCTTTCACTCCAACCGGATGTCATTTAGCACGAGAGGCTTCCGACAGTGATGCAGTCATGTGACCACAAGGCGGGGTATTCAAATCCCCTGCACTCCTTAAGACAGCTCTGAACACCAGATTGGTGTCAGAGCAATAGGTTTACCTTCTAGACGTCTGGTTCCCCTGATCTCCTATTCCTGTAGTCTCAAGTGTGTCTCCAGCGTATGACCCGGCTTGTTCTTTACTCTCTGGCTTTGGATTCTTTTTCTGTTACTTTGATTCCCACTTGTATTTTGGACTCGGATTGATGACTACGAATACGGCTCTCACCTTGTACCGCTAACTGCCTGTGTGTGTACCAGACCCCGGCTAGTTGACTACATACTTCAGATCTAACTACTTTCACTAAAACCTTTGGCAGCAAAGCCATACCACCTTGTGGCGGTTCTTGGTGAAGACCTGAGGGTCCGTTATATTCTGTTCTCTGGTTTGGCCAGTGGAAACACTGTCTGATAGATAACTCCTCCTTTGTGTAAGGGGCACGACAGTCTCAAATATCAGGTATATTTTGTGAGCATTTCTCACTTTTCAATCATTAATGAGTTCCTAAACAGGTGTAAAATCTTTATGAATAGGGCTGTAGACTATAAATACAAGCATGTTTTATAGCACGGTAATCCTCTGATGAAGTTGCATATGGTTAGCAATGAAACCCACCAAGAAAAAGTTAATTTTTATTCATAAAATATTCAGTTGACCTGTATTGAATGCTTCATATGGATTTGGATACACAGGTTTTAAATTAGAGCAAGGTTCTGTCTCAGTTGCTTGCATAGATTCAGTTAAGATCAGGTCCATAGTGGATTTGAGTGTGGCAAGATTCTTACCCAGGATTAGAATAGGATGGAGACCACTGCAGTCTGATGCAGGCCACCTTAATTATTGGGTATTCTGAGCATAATATATATATAACTTACGCAATGCATGTCTGGACCCGGGTTATAAAGCTGTTGAGAACTTTGGGTTCTGTTAACAAGTATATATTTATTTTAAATGCTCATTGCCTACTACCAAGCCACAAACAGCCATGGTGGAAGTGCCTTGGTTCAGCTTCCTTTGCTGCTGGCCGGAATAGCTGCAAACATTGGGTCAATTTCACTCCATTTTAACCAGTTGAAAAGAATATTTTGCTTGAGGCAGAGAATACAATTAATGTTCTGCTAATGTAACATCTTGACTATGAGCCTTTTCTAGTAAATTTATCACACCCTACTAATTATTATTGAAAACAGAGTTTGGTTTGTATTCATCATGTTTTTAGAAAATATTTTTATTTTAAATGTCTTAGAGAGATCTTGATGGCATCTGCAGATACACAAGAGGTTGTATTTTGATGTTGTATGAATAAAATATTTTTTTTGTTGCATTTTATACAATTCACAAGTGTTTTTTACTGTAGAAGTTTAATTAATTTATTTTGTACTCAACAGCATAGTGCAGTCCTATTTTTAATATTCTTGTGTATGTTTCTATTTGGGAGCACCTCAACGTCCATTTCCAATAGCTGCTAGCTGATTTCTGGTGTTTGATTCACCACACCAAAAATGTAATGACCAACCCTATTGTAAAGGAGCATATAGTCACGGTACCTCATTGTATACACTGCTGAGCTACTCCACTATCGGTAAGGTAGGGACCTTACCAAGCCTGATGTCACCCTGCTTTTTGCAGGCTCAAAATGTGGCAAAATCTAAAGAGGCTTGCATACTAATGATACTGGCAAAGATCCTTGACTAGTCCAACAGGCGCCATAACCCCTACTCAGCACTATCCGAGAAGAAGACTCTGTCAATGGGATAAAAGTCTCTTTTATTTCTGGTCTGTTTCCTATTGTGGTTTGGCCTCAGCAGTGTGGGTGTCATACAGTGTAGACCCACCGGAATTATATCTGCTCATTGCACATACTGCCACTGAGCCTTCCTCATGCCTAATGTCAGCAGCAGGTCAGGTATTGGGTTTTGGAAAGTTTAGCTGGAGCAGATGTTAAACAATGGGCACCCACGTAACCAAAGGACTGTGATCATCTTAGCTCGTAAGTTCTCGCGCCATACCCCAATTTCACTCTTGATGGACTTTTTTAATAAATTGCTCTGAGTCCAACTAATCCTTCCAGCACACTATTATTGTTCACTAGTGTAGAAGTACCACAGATTTCTGTGCCAACAGCGAGTGTTAACAGTCTGGGTGCCTCTAGCTTCTGGTGACATAGCATATTGAGAGGACATGTTAAAGAATCTAGCAGTGTATCGAGTACCCACCTGGCAACATTTCCGAACTGATTAACTGTATACATTAAAACAACATGTACATAACCCCAGTAATAAAAATTGGCTTCAGGGGATGCCAAGTGGGCTTAACTTTTACTTTCAAGCTGCCTGGCACCCTGCTCTCTCCACATTACTCTCCCTTCCTAAATCCATCCAGAGTTTTGTTGTCCCCCTGTCAGGCAATCGTCATTGACCAGGCTAAGTGTCGTGTGTGATGGAGAATCCATCTCCTCTTCCTGAGAGACCCCATCTGCATTCACGTAATCGCGCCCTTTTTTATGATACATTATAAATGTGCATTGTCTCCTGCAGTCCGGTGTAGCCAGTTTAGGGGATAATGGTTGGTCACTACTGAGAACTCTTTACCGTACTTGTATGGTTGTAGTTTCTTGAGGGTCCATACTATGGCAAGGAACTCTTACTTGATGACAGTGTATGCATCTCTTTGTCCATTAACTTCCGGTAGATATAAACTTCACAACACAGATGTAAATAAGCCAATGGCGCTAAAGTTCAGTAAATAGTTGAATACAATTTCAAAGTGCAAAAACGGCAAAAAAGGAGTCTTGTACTTTGGATCCTTATTTGGGGATTGTAACTTTAAAGAATCACAGTCCATTTATTTTCTTGCTTTTGTTATTTATTAGAGTTCAATTCCCGACCATGGCCTTATCTGTGTGGAGTTTGTATGTTCTCCCCGTGTTTGCATGGGTTTTCTCCGGGTGCTCCTGTTTCCTCCTACACTCCAAAAACGTACTGGTAAGTTAATTGGCTGCTATTAAATTGCCCTTAGTCTCCCTCAGTCTGTGTGTGTGTAAGTTAGGAGATTTAGATTGTAAGCTCCAATGAGGCAGGGACTGATGTCAACGAGTTGTCTGTACAGCGCTGTGGAATTAGTGGCGCTATATAAAGAAATAGATGATGATGATGATTAATAACAAAATCAAGAACAGAGCAAATTAGTTAATACTTCCAAATGTAACTACCACCTTCTGGTAAATGTTGTTGATACCCAAGTGTGAAAAAAATCAAAACAATAAATAATTGTAAAAATAAACACGCACATGCAGTATTCTCTTACACTGACTGATTTTCAAGCATGTTGTTCTCGAAAAAAATTGAACAAACATCAATATAGTGTAGTATTGCAAAAAAGTACTTCTCTATTATACACATTTTTGTCAATTTTGCCCTCACAAAGTAAAGTGTAATGATCAACATGATCAACATATATAGATACTCATTGGCTAACCTTATCCTTCTGGTTTAGATCTCCTATGATCTTACATAAGGGGCATGCTCTCAAATGATGTATAGAGAAGGAAAGAGCAAAAAGGAAAATTCTCGTGTAATATGCTTAAACAAATTTAAAGTCTCTTTAATATGTTACACTTACAATGTAACCACTTGAATATAAAAATTCAAACGTAAAAACAATTTTCCCATTTCAATAGTTGTAATATCTACAACTGTTAATATTGTAACAACCATTTAATAGTATCCTTCATTATCACTCACACAGGGTAGACTCCAATTTAAACCCAGTTCTTAGAAAGATAATTATATTTCAATGTCTACTCTATTTACTCTGATTATAATAATATAATATAGGGAAGAATGATTATTATAACACATCAAGAAATGATTTCCACAAAGTCTCATTAAAGGTAATATGTTTTCTTATTAAAAATAGGTCATTTCAGTAACTGTATTTACACATATAATAAGAATAAAGAAAGCATAATATATTTTACATTAAATATATTGCATTGCCTATTTCAGCTGTTTTATTTACATAGAAATGTGCCTTTCTTATCTATGTTACTAAGTAAGCACGATGGTACTATATGTGTATATCAGATTTCAGTGTGTGTGTGTGTGTGTGTGTGTGTGTAATCAGATTGAAAGTCAGTGTGTGTGTGTGTGTGTGTGAATTGCAAATGGGGGGGGGGGGGTTGCAAGATGGAGGATATCCAGCATGGAGAAGACAAAGCACATGGCTCACACAGGAGCCATTTTATCCACTCAGTTTATCCAGCACTAAACTACATGTGCAGAACCTAGTACAAAACTCTTTTATGTCACTATTTCACTTACTCATTTCCTATATTACCAGTCTTTCCAATCTAAGTCCTGGGGGTAAATGTATGAAGCTCCGGGTTCTTCAACACCCGCGAGTTTGGCGTCTTCTGCGCTTAAATTTAAAGCGGCGCTGCCTTGTAAAGGGAAGTTTCCCTTTACAAAGCAGCGCCACTTTAAATGTAAGCGTTGAAGACGCCAAACTCGCGGGTGTTGAAGAACCCGGAGCTTCATACATTTACCCCCAGATCTCAGCTATATTCTTTAACAAACAGTATATGTACTTAATCTAAACAATCTGCATACTTTCTTCACTTTCCAATTCTATATAAGTCAAAATCTCAGTAATATAAAACAGTATATGAACTTAATCTATGCAATCTCCAGTAGCCTTTTAACAATACTTAAAATGGCCGACCTCATGCCATGTTAGCCATATGTGCTTGTAATGGCCTAATTTACTACCAATGCAACTTTACTAGCAAAAATAACAAGGCCCAGTACTTATTAGTCTACATAACCAGTATTCACAAATGATACCATTTAAACTCCACATATAGTATCTGAAACAATTCCATTCAAACCTTGCAGATAAACACTGGGTCTAAACACTGTACATTTAAACATATTTAACTAAAAACTAACACTGTGCAATTGCCTATGTTACATATTACAACACTGCAGATAAACACTGGGTCTATTACCCATTTTACCTGTTACAATACTGCAGATAAACACCGGGTCTATTACCCATTTTACCTGTTACAATACTGCAGATAAACACCGGGTCTAAACACTGTACATCTCCTATAATCTATAGCTTTACCATTAAATCACTAACATTAAACAGTGTACATCTTACTCATATTTAAATCTATTTCCTCATGTTCAAATATTACCACCACCCGTTAGGGCACATGGGAAATCCTTGCAAGGTATCCAGATAAAGGGTAGAGATGTATTTCCTTCCGATCCCAGTCAGCAAGTGAGCAAGAAACTTGTATTTCTCCCAATTTACCCCCAAAGATGGGCGGAGTCTCAGTATAGGTTGCCTTGGTACATTAAGATATGTTAATTAACATGACCTAAGCAGCTATACTTTCTACACCAGCAAAGCAAGTTTCTGAAGAGGGGGAGAAGTGCAGTTTTGCGCTGCCACTGGAGATATGTAATGCCTTATGCCCAGGCATGCACTATTGCTGCAGGTACAGTCTGAGTCTAAAAACACAGCGGATATAATGTAATTAGCTACTGTGCACATGTTAATCGGGACATATGCAATCTGCATTAAAGACACGCCAATTCACACCACACTGTGATGACATCATCACTGGTGACGCGCTCAGGAGCGATCGCTCCTTCACAATAGTCTATTAGGATTCCTACCAGACTTCTGTTGTAAATCAGTATATAAATCTCAATGTCCGTGGATGTTAAAGACCTGGGTTATTTGTACAGCACGCAAGATGGTGTTTTGCAGAGAGAAATCCAGCTGGTAATTTATCTAATAGCTCCTTCACTGACGCGTTTCAATAGCCAAGTATTGTTATCACTGTGCTGGTAAAATTCCATCACAAGTTTATAAGTGGCTCTCAACCACTGGAATTCATACATATTTAAAAATGACTGAAACTTAAATAAAACACATTCCCATAAATAGAAACTTAATGCAGTAAGCTGTGCTGCAACCATGCACTGGTCCTGGTCTACATCCCCCAAATCAACCTCAGTATCAGTGAGGCTCTTTGATGTCACACTCACCATCAATGTTTCAGGAGTTGCTTTAGGAGTTACAAGATGAACCTTGATTGCTGGTGGCAAAGTATTGGCTTGGCCAGTGGACGCATTCAGGTCTGGCGGCAGGTGAATGCCTGGCAAAGTGACCGGCTACTCCACGAATTAGATCATTGCCTAGCATTTCTTCCATGGGGATTCCTTCCAAAAGTCCAACTTGCATGAAATCATAATATGACCTTAAGCTTTTGCCCAGCCATCACAATATACACCATTCTGTCTTGCAGCACCTGGAACTTAGAGATAAAATTGGGCTACACTAGGTTAACCAAAGTGCCTGAGTTTCAATGTCCCATAACCTCCCAGTTTCCCACATAAACTGACTATAAGTGACCGGATGTCACTCACCAGACCGTGAGTGCCTCTGCGCTGGTGCGTGGTTCTCTAGCCTTCCTGCCGGTGCCTGTCCTGAGCCGCGGCAGTCCGCCATCTTGATGGACTGCGCATGCGCAGCATTCAAGAACTTATGACCTTTGCTTTTAATCTAATTGGTGGATCAGGCACCTCTCCCTATTTAAGGCACCTGTGCTCATTACATCGTTGCCTGATCTTGAGTCTCATTCCCTGTGAGTCTCTGAAGGTGTCTCCTGTGTTCTGCTAGTGTCCTCAGCTTCCTGCTGATTACCTGCTCTACTCATCGGGGGTTTCCATACCCGCTACAGATTCCTGTATCCTGCTCGTGTCCTCAGCTGTCTGCTGGATTACCTGCTCTGCTCACCTGGGGTTCCCATACCCGCTACAGACTCCTGTATCCTGCTCGTGTCCTCAGCTGTCTGCTGGATTACCTGCTCTGCTCACCTGCAGTTCCCATACCCGCTACAGCCGTTCAGCGCTCCCGCTGTACCTGCATATCCTCGTGGACAAGCTTCTCTACTCATCAGCGGTATGCTTACTTGTTATTGACTATAAACTGTTACTTTGCATATCCGCCTAGGACAAGCTTCTCTACTCAGCAGCGGTGTCCATACTCGCTATAGACTATTTGTTGTTACGCTGCATATCAGTTTGGAACAAGCTTCTCTACTCAGCAGAGATATGCATACTTGTGATTGACTATCAGTTATTATCCCGCATATCAGCTTTGTGCAAGCCTCTCTACTCAGCAGCGGTATACATACCGTTATAGACTATTAGCTGTAAACACTGCATATCTGTTTGGAACAAGTTCCTCTGTGCTCTCAGTGTCTTCATACCGTTATTGACTCTTTTCATGCCTCCACTCATCCGCACCTGAACTACTCCTCACTTACTAGCAGTGGTACAACTTGCTGTACGCAGACCACTGACTTCCCAGCTACCTACCTGCACCTGGACAAGTCTTCTCACCACAGCAGTGGTACAACTTGCTATCCGCAGACCACTGACTCTCCTGTTGCCTTCTTTCACCTGCTCACGTCCACCCTGGTCTCCGTGGTTCAAACCTGCCTTTCCACTATAGATGCAAGTCGCTGACTCATCTACCAATATAGCTGCAAGTCGCTGACTCATTTACCAGTATAGCTGCAAGTCACTGACTATCATCAATTCCATTGGGATCCTCTCTCCATCTACTGTATATACGTTCCACTATTCATACTGCTGCCAGAGAACCGCTGTGCAAACTCCGCCTCTATGGTAAGCATAGTCAACTGGTGAATTCCTGGGCAAGACTCCTAGTGCCCGTGACACCAGATATTGGCCAGGGTAGCTCTCCTTACACCCACCACCACTGCAGTGGGATACACTACTTCCTCCACCTCTGGTGTATCGGGGTAGTTAGTAGTAAAAATATATTAGCAGTGGGCGCTCTTACTATAGTGCTAATGCTGCTCCTATTTGAAAGGTTTGATTATAAAGTACAGTATAAGAGAGCACAATAGGCTAAGAAAGGGATCTAAATGAGTGGAAGGACTGATATTGCTCCTAATAGTCTAATGTCAAGGAACCGGTGTATTGAAGGTTAATGTTACAGGCACTCTTGCAGAGTATTTTGCGCAGCGGAGACCATGGAGTTGGATCTGGTTACTAACCCTAGCTCTAAATGTAATTCTTACCCTGTCAGTTTTCTTCTTGCTGATGACAGGTTCTCTGTCCTCCACGTGATGTTCCTCGGATGTGTGCCTCCCAGCGTTCTTCTCCAAGTGGGTAGTTGGATCAGGTGACCCGCAGCTGGAACGCAGACGTCACCAGATCACTCAATTGAAATTTCGAAGAGCCTTACCTGATGATGACAACTCAGGGCCTTAGATGAAGCACTGGCAGGATCAATTTTCGTGCCCGACAAATCCTCTGTAACTCATCCAGTTAGCCACAAACTCATCTGCCAACAGTGCTGCTTGTACTGGAGTGTCGAGCACCTCTTGAGTATCTGCTGGGGTGAAACTGACTCCCCTCAGCTGTTACAGGTCCTGCAAGCGATGCTTCTTAGTTCTGCGTTACAAGTCATCCATTTCTGCATGGCTCTCTGAACTGACATCAAGGGACATTTTTCTCCTAGACAAGAAGTATCTTGGTTAGTTTGGTAATCTGGTGAAATACTGCACAACCCTATCTTAAAGAAGCATAGTCACATTTCTTCATCCAGGAGTGCTGTTACTGCTGCTAAGCTACATGTATGCACTTCTCTAGCAGGAGGATAGGGAGCAAGCCTGATTTCACCCCAATTTTGTCAGGTTCACAAAGGTGGTAAACTCAAGAAAGGCTTAAAAGCTCATTTTACCGGCAACGGACCACGACTAGTCCATAATTAACTTTAATCCCTAGACATTACTGTTGCAAGACTCCTGTCAGTCAATAGCTCCCTTAGAGGGCATGTTAAAGAATTTACTGGTACACAGAGACTTGGGAGCATTTAAGAACGGAGTAACCGTATACAATAAAACACATTTAAAATTATGTACATTTATATAACCTCAGTAATAAGTACTGGCAAGAGGAGATGCAAAGTGCTCTAACATTTATTTTCATGCTGCTTTGCACCCTCAGAGCAGGCACCAACTTTAAAGCTATATTATTGACAAAACTACTTAAATCTGGTGGCAGACAGAATTGATATTATTATTATTATGATTAGCTTTATTTATAGAGTGCCACATGAGGTCCGCAGCGCCATACAGAGATCAAACAACAAGACTGTGCATGTTATAACAGTACAATACAGTAAACAAATAACACTACAACTCACAACACAGCTAGTGATAGCTTGGGGAAAAAAATTTAATGTAGTGAGAACAGGAGTGGAAGAGGGCCCTGCTCACTAGGTTTGACACATGGAGTGAGCCAATGTAAGGGGATCTGAGGACAAGAAGCTATATTGGGAGAGATTGAGGATGAAAGAGGTTTAGGTATACTACAAGGGAATAGTTAAGTGAAGGACTGGAAGGCTTTTCTAAACAGCTGGGTTTTCAATGACCATTTACAGTTATACAGGCTAGGGGATAGTCTGAGATCATTCCAGAGGTGGGGGTTAGCAGGAGGGAAAATCACTTCCTTATCTTTGATGATGTAGTGAGTTGTGGTTACCAGAGGGGAGGAAAGGCATCAGTCATTGATCGACCAGAGTTGACGAGAGGGAGTATGAATGGAGATGAGGTTGGAGATGTAGGGAGCAGTGGAGTTGGAGAGGGTCCTGTAGATGAGAGTGGGGAGTTTGAAGAGGATTCTGTACGGGAAGGGGAGCCAGTGTAATGCTTGCCACAAAAGGAAGGCAGATGTGGAACTGTGAGAGAGGAAAATAAATCCAGCTGCAGCATTAAATATAGATCGAAGAGAAGTGAGATGGGAGCGGGGGAAGCCAGAAAGGATAAGGTTGCAGTAGTCAAGGAGAGAAATGATAAGTAAGTGGATAAGAGTTTAGGTAGCATCCTGGGAGAGAAGGGGTCTTATACAAGCGATGTTGCAGAGCTGGAAGCGACAGGATTTGGGCAAGAAATTTAATGTGAGGGCCAAAGGAGAGGGAGGTGTCAAGAATGACCCCTAGGAATGATGTTGAACAGAGCAGATAGAGATGTTGTCAACAGTGATAGAGAGGACGGGAGGGTAAGAGACTCTTGAGTTCAATTTTGGCCATGATAAGTTTAAAAAAGGAGTAAGACATCCAGGAGGAGACGGCAAAGAGGCAACTGGACACCCAAGTGAGGAAGGAAGGGAAGAGATCAGAAAAAGAGAGTTAGAGTTGAGTGTTGTTGGCACTGAGGTGGTACTGGAGGCTGAAGGAACTTATGAGTTCACCGAGGGAGGAGGTGTACAGAGAAAAGAGAAGAGGACCAAGGATAGAACCCTATGGGACTTATACGGAAAGGATGCATGGGGTGGCCAGAACCAGAGTTAGAAACAGAGAAGGAGTGGTTGGTGAGGTAGGATGTCAGCCACGAAAGTGTGGTGTCAGAAAGGACATGGTGTAAAGGTAATGGAGTTGGATAGGGTGATCCATGGTATCAAAGGCTGCAGAGAAGTCCAAGAGGATTAGCAGGGAGAAGTGGCCATTGGATTGGTGACTTTGGTCAAGGCAAATTCTGTGGAGCGGAGAGGGAGGAAGCCAGATTGGAGAGGATCAATGAGGGAGTGGACAGAGAGGTAGCTGCTGAGACAGTTGTAGGCAAAATGGTCAAGTATTTTGGAGGCAAAGGGGAGAAGAGAATTGGTGCAGAAGTCAGAGAGTGAGGTAGGTTTTAAGAATGGGTGAGAGAAGAGCAATAAGGGGAAGATGTCAGTGCAGAGGGACAGATTGAAGAGGTGAGCAAGGTTAGAGCAGGCAGTAGAGGAGAAGGAGCGAAGAAGGTGAGAGGGGTCAGGATCCAGGGGACAGGTTGAGAGAGGAGAGGATAATCTAAGAGAATGGACTGCATCACCTGTAGTGGGGCAGAAGGTAGTAAGGTGGTAAAGGTGGAAGAAAAGCGATAGGAGAAGGGGATTTTGTATCTTATGACTTACATTTTTTTGGGGGGAAAAGGAGGCAAAATCAGTGGCAGTAAGGAAGGATGGCAATGGAGGAGGGGGGGGGGGCAAAACAGTGTCTTGAAAGTGGGAAAAGGCAGCGGGGATATTGAGGACTGTGAAGAGATGAGAGATTTGAAGAAGAATTGTTTAGCAAGGAAGAGGGCTGAACCCTAGGATGAATGGATGAACTTGAAATGAAGGAAGTCTGCCAAGGAACGAGATTTACACCAGTAGCGATTGGCAGTATGTGTGCATTTTTGAAGAAGCTGGGTCAATTTGGAATGTCAAGGATGGGGTTTACAGCGGCAAAGTTAGACAGAAGAGGTGGGGGTAGCAGAGCAGTGATGACGGCATGGTTGTAGACAGAGGCTGTCTGGCTGGGGCAGACCAGAGTGGAAACAGGGGAGAGGAGATTTTCAAGCAAAGAGGTGAAATAGCAGGATCAAGAGCATCAAGATTGCATGTAATAAAGGTATATTTTGGTGTGGGGAGGGGTGCAGGAGATGAGGAATGAGTGAAGGAGAGTAGTTGGTGGTCAGACAGTGGGAAAAGAGTGTTGGAAAAGTCAGAAAGAGCACAATGATGGGAGAAAACAAGGTCAAGAGATTGACTGAAACAGTGAGTGGGGGGAGAGGTCCATTGTTAGAGACCAAAGGAGGAAGAAAAGGGCAAGAAGTTTGATGGATGCGGAGTCTGTGGGGTTGTTGATGATGGATGCTGAGTCTGTGGGGTTGTTGATGGGGATGTTAAAGTCACCTAGGATGATGGTGGGGATATCTTAGGAGAGGTAGTGGGGATGCCTTAAAAGTCTATCTACTTTAATCAGATATTAGAATTCATATGTACATTTCACAGCAGAGAAGTTGACATAATGGCATATAAATGCATGGAAAAAATACTGTGTTTCAAAATTATAGTACATTTGCAGCAAGTTAATTCAATGGTACTCAAACAGCAAGCTTGTAAGGAGAAAATGTTAAATCTTTAAATGAAAGAAAAAATAAATACGACCCCTATATTGTAGTATAAAACCAGGCTGATGTGTTTGTAAGGCTTCAGATGCTTCTTGGTAATAATTTTACTTATCACGTTAAATCTAATTTAATAAAAGAATAAGAGAGCAGGTGCAGAAAAAGAGTAATACTATTTTCAGCCCCAGACTCTGTATGATTTGAGAGTTCAAAGTGCCAATAGAAAGAAAGGACCATGATCAGTTCAGGAGTTCCAGAAAAAATACAGCAAAAAAAGTCAAGCGGTAGGAAGAGCAAATTGACTATAAGCTAAAGATAGCAGAGAGTACTGCTTAACTATTCGGAGTTGGGTGATGAAGACACAGGCAAAAGTTAAGATTATAATTTAGCCAGGAGGGAAATAAATCTGCCTGCCTTAATCAAGAGGACTAACCTGGTTTTCGTGCAAGGTAAATACAGCGGTAAATTCTGCAAACATAATTAAGAGGAAACAACAGTGAGTTACCAAAGATACAATGCAGGCAGCGCTGGATTAGCGTAATGGGCTTTCTTAGCTATAGCCCAGGGGCCTCGGGCAGCTGGGGGGGCCTTAAAGATTTTTACTTAATAATGCCGGGGATCGGTTCGTCACTGCCACTGTTCCCCATTCATTTTCGTTAGGCAGGCGCAGCTAACAGCAAATCTGATGCTGTTAACTGCCCTGCTGTCAGTGCTGGAGCAGTGCGCAGTGTGCTACTTAGTGACTCATAGTCTCACAGGACCTCCACACTTAGCAACACGCTGCCCACCATGCCCGCAATGACAAAAGCAGGGCAAGAAGAAGGTGCTGCCCAGTGCCTGCAGGCTGCAGCGAAGAGGAGAGGGCCAGGTAAGTGTTTTTCTATATATCAATGGAGAAGGCGGAGCGGAGGTAATACTTCGGGGCTGAAGGGTGGGAGGAGACGAATTGGCTGCATGGGGAGGCCCTACATTGTCTTAATCTGGCCCTGAGTGCAGGTGGTGAGAAGTTAATTAGAGAGTGACAGTCCCACAATAACCTAGTGTTAGTACCTGAGCCAATATCACCCAATAAACCTTAAAACGGGTAGGATAATAAAAATTCCTATATTGAAAGATAAATCTGTCAACAAGCCATCAACAAGGGGAATATTTTGCAATGTGCTATTAGATACAAAGAAAAGACAAAATATGACAATTGTTGCTTCAAACAAAGCTTCCTTATTTGGGGAGCAGCATTGGTTTTTCTATTTATTTAACTTTTCTTTTAACCAGCAAAAATATGTGGTAATGGCATCATTATTCTCAGATCATATCTTTACACCAGGTCTTCGGGAGCTGCAATATATACGCCTTCTAAGACAGGTATTGGGAGCTGCTGTTTAGTCTGAAAAGGCTGCATCTCCACATGATGTGCTATACCTAAGTGACATCCCTACTATACTTAACCTGAGCTTCCATGACCCTGATCCACCTTTCCTGGTGTAGGGGCCTGTAAGTTATGCTTAAGTCTAAATGCAGGTTCCCATTTGCAAAATGTATAGTTTATGAATAGCGCTGCAGTGACAATGGTGATGTCATTCTGCGGTGTGTTGTGTTTTGGGTAGAACTGGATGCACTCAAGGCCAAATTTCACATGTGAAACATACATAATTCCTGGACTAATTGTGGCATTAGACGAATATTTTGCACATCTCTAACAGGCATATTGCAAGTGCTAAAAATTTCCAGGACAAGTTTCCAAAACCTGGGATGTGTCCCAGAAACTTGACAAATGTTAGTTTATGTGTCCAAATCAGAACCAAACATTTGGGCCCAGCACCATTTATAATGTGGGTATTTTGGGGTTTCAAAACAGTTTTATATTCTGGGTAGGTGTGGAGAGCTGATGTTTAGCATCTCTTCTTCACTTAATGTGCTGATCATCCTTAAGTAACCATTTATTGATGAGTTGTCCAGACCGGGAGTTAGTAAGACAGTAAATCAGCCCATTGATCCCTGTTAAATCAATTGAGTTACAGAGCTGATCAGCACAATGGGCAATTAACAACCTCTCCAATCGGTTACGTTCATGTAACATCAAACGCCTCACTGGACAAATCCAATAGGTAGATTGATCTACGTCGTCTATTCTGTATACACCACATAAATGTACATAAACCATGGAAACGAACAACGCTCATGGTTAGATTTATACACTTAATGGAAAAACAAGGTCTAGCAACTTTTATACCTTGCCAGTGAGTCACTATTTCCTTTTCTGTTACCTTTTTGATACAGCTTATATTTTTAGATATACTTTCTCTACATAAGATGTAAACCAAATGCTTAAAAAAATATACAGTACTTTGGAATCTACAATTGTTAATAGTCAGGTAATATGTGCCAAAGACAGTATTTTCTGTGTTTGTTATTGATGCTGCAGGGATTAAAGGGTCAATATGTGTTGGATTTTTAAAATGACCCACGAGCATCTGTTGCTAAAATACAGTGGACTGGCACAATATAGAGGTTCATGCATCTTACCAATTCAATATGAACATTATTGAGATTCATTATTATCATGCTAATACTGTCACTAGGTGAAATGACTGCATTCTCTTAAATATTGCTTCTGGACACTAACTAAATTTACTTTTTTTGGTGGTGATTACAGCTGCAAAAAATCAGAACGGCAGGAGAGGGACTGCAAATTTTAGTCTGGAGGGGCCAGATTCGACTCAACAAAAAAAAATGCAAGTGGCCCAGTGACCCAGCCCAGGGTAGCCCACTATGGGCCCAGCCCGGGGGCCTGCCCCCCAGCCCAGGCAGCCCCTGCAGCAGGGTTTGGATAATGTTCAGTAACAAACAATAATATGAGTAGAATTTGAAAAAGGTCATCCTCCTTCATAACACATTAAAGGCTAGTGCCACCAAATAGTATAGTTATCAAACAACCACCTTCCCTAGCATAATAGCTGGGTTCCCACACCAGGGGGCTGGAGCGTAAAAAGAGCCATTGTAGCACATGCAGCTGCTATGTAAACTTTGCATGCCTTGTATAATAGACTAGAAAACTATACAATGTTATGCTGTGTTCACCTGCACAACACAGGCAATATAAACACTAAATGTTGCAATGGGCCCCTTTTTTCCTAGTTATGACACTGCCAGGGACCCTTAAAGTTTGGGAGAACTTTTGTGTCTATTTTAATATTAATTAAAAATTACATGCCAAAATATTTAATCATATAATTAGAAATTAGAAATACCTGCTTGGCAAAAATACGTCCTTATTTTTTTACAGTTGTAGACAATATCACATCAATTTAGGTTTCCTATGGAGAATGGGATGCAGAATTAATAATGTCCACTAGATGTCAGAAGTGTTCTCCTTTTAATGTTTTTAATACAGCTTCCCTCGGGAGGTGCTATTCTACCAATAAAATCTTCTCACATAACACATCTCCTAGAAATCAATATGCCCAACAGGTCCTTCAACAAGTATCAGTCTGCGAGAGATGTAATGGAAGCAAAGGTCTTACTAACACCAGTCTGGGAGACATCAGGACATGTTTTGTTAACATTCTTCACTATAGCACAGGTTAAAAGGACTCACTAGACTGTAGAATTCTATACATAAAGGTTGTTATGGTTTTTTTTGGTAAATGAATACTATTTTTTTAATTCTGAGTAATCTTTGATTAACCAGGTGTGCTTATAAAATGCCAAGTAAAATAACTTATGAAGCCCTTTTTAGAATGATTTATTCTCTTAGAAGACCAGAGCAGATTATATTCTTAAAGAGGTTGCAAGATCACTGTCATTTTAAGGTGTTATTTTTCACCTGAAAATGGCAGTAAAATGGTCTGGTCAACAGCATTATGTAATAAAGAATCTGTTAGTGTCTAGTCACATGTATAATTATATAGATCTCTATCTGAGATTACGTTTAGTTTCATTTTGGTTTATGACAAATGTAAGTAATTCTGGGGATATTTTCTGAAAGAAAAGCAAATCAATCCAACTCCATTCACATCGCTGGTGTTTTACATTATATAGAGAGACGAACAGATATACAGAAGACGATAATGTGCCAATATTTCTCTCTTTGCAGAGTTAATTCACAAATCTTTTACCCCTAGTTAAAACAGAGAACGGCTTTTGAAAATGAAGTCTGCAGGATAAACAACAAAGTCATTTATCATGCGTTCAGTTTGCAGTGTGGTGCTTTTATATTTAATTTGTTGTTGGGAAAATAGATTTTAAACTGAAATGTTTACTACTTTTGCTAATCAAATGAGCCATTATGAGCAAATGTCCTGAGAGTTTAGATTTCAGGTTGATTTATCAGTCAAAACCAACTAAAATCCATCAATTTGTAAAAATATGCCAAACTGCCATGCTAATCTCTACGCACAACCTAATCCAAATTTAAGGAAGTTAAACATCTTTCCTTCAAGTGCACCTCTCATTTACACACACTGAAGTCAGATATTTTGATGGGTGTCCTCTACCAGTTCACTAGGATCATGTTGTGGCAAAATGGGCACAGGTATATTTTAATTATAAATAGCAGTCATTTAATTGTGCCCAATACATACCCTCCAACTATCCCAATTTAGACGAGACAGTTCTAGTTTAAAGGGTCTGTCCCACCTTTCATAAAGTAGGCACCTTTGTCCCAACTGCTGGTTAGTTCAGAGGTATGTCCCTGTTCATCATGGTGAGAGCGTGCTACACATATCTGTCACTGGTGCCTTCGTGACTCAGGTTTTTTAAGGGGAGTCATAAGCAGTTGAAGGGTTGAGGATGGCCTAGCCCTAAGCAAGCACAAGTTCGCCTGATATTGCTCAGGACCAATGTTGGGAGGTATGTAAATATGTGATGCCTGTCAGGAATCCTTTATTTAGATGCAGGACTCAGTATTCAACTCTCACTGCACAGCTTGTCAAGCACAGTTGATGTATATTTACTGAGTTGTGATCAGGTGATTGCTGACTTCACAGAGCCAGGGAGTTGAAATCTAAACAGTATATAAACCTGCTCTGCCTGTCATTGTGTGCCAGTATATTAGTTTTGCTGTTCTGAGCTCCTGAACAGCTTATCCTGGTAACTGCTTGATTCCTGATTATTGACCTGGGCTTGTTCCTGACTTTGTGACACTTGGATCCACACTTTGTACTGCGCCAACAGATTGGTTTTGACCTTTGGCTTTTCCTGACTATTTCTCTGCTTGTTGACTCTTTGCTTTCCCTGCATCATGCTGACCTCAGCTTTTCTGACTATTCTGTCTCTAAAGCTACATACCTGCAGTGCTGTGCCCACCAGGCTAAGAGTTAGTTCGGTGGTTCACGACCTGACAACTACATGCAGCCAAATACATCCTGCTTTGTGGCGGTCTTTGGTGAATAGCGGTAGTAACTTAGACTCGGCACTCTCGCTCTCTGGCTTAGTCAATCTTAGCTGGTGTTGTGTTGTGTCCACAGGCTTGACGTGATACTACCACTAAGTTATACTCTCATCTACATTCCTAGACATTTACAGTCATGATATTCCAGGTCCACTTAAAACAACTTTTTTATAAATCAGAGGCATGAAGTACAGTAACTATGGAGTCTGTTTTTGCCAGAGAAAGACTCTTTCATTGTTTCTCTCCATTTATAAAAGGGTTAATGCTGGAGAAATCACATGCAGTATGAAATACATAACACACCTTGCAGCTGCTCAGCAATTATTTCATATGGTTGTTTAGGCCTGTTTACCATACTATGTAAATCCTGGCACATATGAAATATGCAGACTTTATGGCTGCTCTTCAGTTAGTTAATAGTACACATGCTGCATGTTTGCATAATAAAATCTTCAGATATACAGAATGCATATTTACTAGCTGCTGTACAGCCAAGCAGATTGTGTATTTTATTTGTCATGTTTTATTTGGCTGACCTAGAAATCCTAACTTGAACCAGAGAGGCTAATGCGAAGTTTGTCGTATGCATGTTTGATAAAAATGCGCTAATAAGCACTGCACATGCCCGCACAATGACTTACACATACGTCCGTATGCAGAGTTGTTAGCATCAGACACTTAGCCCACGGTAGTCCCCACCTCCTTACAACTACAGAGGTGAAATGGGGGAGGGAAAGGACATGCAAACCAGGTCGGGTACAGTAAGGGCATGATTGCGGGACACACAGATACACCTGTCAGCAGGTGAGGACTGGCAAATTGTAGCTGGGCGGGCAAGACTCAACTCAGCAACCTATTAGGAACATTTTAAAGAAAATAATATGCAGGTGGCCCAGTGACCCAGCCCAAGGCAGCCCACTATGGGACTGGCCCAGGGGGCAAATGCCCCCCTGCCCTCTAGCCCAGCCTGTCAGTAGCTTTTGTGGGTGCCTGTGGCCCTCTGCAAACATTTGTGCTGATGATAACGATCATAAGCACAGATATTTGCAGTAATGGCAATTGATACAGCTTAGTTTATTGTGATAGTGGGGTATTTGTGTGTTTTACAGTAATTTTTTTGCACTATTACACATTTATACATATATTATATTGTTTGCACTATAGGTCACAGCAGGTCATGGATGCCCACAATTAAATGTATGCTCGCTAGTTGGGACTGCTAGTAAGTCTACCACCATGTTGTTGATTTGCTAGTCATCATTGTCATCTTGATGATGAAGACAAAGTGTCCTGAGCTGTCATAGTCTGGGCTGGTAACAACTAATTTGGGGGGACAAACAGCATGGGGTTTTCTCATGAAAAGATGCTACCAGTAGTAGGTTATTACAGACTGAGCTCCTGATACTATAACAAGGAAATAAGCAACATGGGATCCCCGTCATAATGTCAATCAGCTAATACAGAGAATCGGGCCCACAAAAACATATGGGCTGTCCCTATAAGAACAGCCCAGTGCTGAAAGGACAAGGGCTAATCCCAATATGTCTGTGCAGTGCATGTTGGGGTAAGATGTGTTAGAAAATTGATAAAAACATTATTTTGCTGGTGCACTACAGGTCTGAGCAAGCCTTGTCATGCCTAAATGTCTGGTTATGCTGATGTTGTGGGACTACAAGTGCCAGAATAACCATGGTTGCCACAGAATCCTGGCCCTTGTAGAACTACAAGCGTCAGCATGACCTGGTATCCAAGGCCCACTATCACCACATTGTACTCCAATTTTTCATTGAATCACTTTTATGTATTTCACTCAGTTCATGCAGGAAGTAAACCATACTTGCCAACTCTCCCAGAATGTCCGGGAGACTGCCGAAATCCAGGGTCAGTCGCACAGACTCCCGGGAGAGCTGGCAAGCCTCCCGTATCCCGCAATTGCATGGCAAATCGCGTTATTTTAGCCCCGCCCCGCTAAAAAACTGCATATTTTTCGCAGAGGGTGGGACCAAGAAGACGCGTTTGGCCGCGGCCCGCCCCCTCCCGCTCTCTAGACACGCCCCTCTCCCGGACAGAACTTTCCAAAAGTAGGCAAGTATGAAGTAAACAATGCAACAGTTATAGTTATCATCTGACCAAGTATTACTATACTTATCATCTGATTCAAGTATTTTTTTCGGTACTGACTAATTTCACTGATTTTACGGTACATCTGCAAATTTTATACATCCAGTTAACAAATAAAAACAGAAAGTGCAAAATGAATTGTGTTACCTGTCACATTTGTTCATATAATTAATTTTGTAGATAAATTTACCATTGACAAAGGGCCCCTGATACTCCCTACTCCACATGCAGGAGAAATTGTACTGATAAAACCCAGTAATAATTTTATCTGAGAAGAAGACAGTGAGAACTAAATTATGCCCTTTTACATCGGGAGTTGTTATCTGGCTCCTAGTTCTTCCAGGAGCCTAAAAATCGTTTTAGCAGCATTCAAGCACCTTTGCCCTCCCTTACAGTCTTTTTTGCAGCTACCGCAAACCCGTTAATTACAGGTCATACAGTCTCTTGCATGTGAAGGAAAGTGGTCACAGCTAGGGAAGGTGACAGGGATAAAGTAGGTGGACATCAAAGGAAGAAGACATACCATAAGGTCATTGTTGTAGATTATAGGAATGATAATTGAAAAGGGGCAACGCACATGGGGGGGAATTAAAAGGGGCACAGACAATACACATGAAGGCAGGTGTGACATGTGCTTTGCATGTGTGTAAAGCATTTCAAGGAGTAATGGGGGAACCAGCTAAGATTTTGCAATGAGGCCTAAGGCTCAATAGCGGTATCTATAAGTGTACATATACATATTGGAGACATCTAGAGAAAACCATGGGCATAGGCAAACCGAGGGGGGGGGGGGGTTCCTAGTGACTGGAAACCCCCCTCCAAGCCTGGGAAACTGTATAATTGAGATGGTTGGACCCTGTCCCTGCTCTAGACGGCTATGCTTGAAAATGGAGAGCTGTGTGCACCTAACAGTAGTGCCTGCAGCATTGCCTATGTATATTATGAGGATAGGAAGAGTTGAAGAGCAGCCAAGCACTGTCTAAAATTATAGCCACGCCCCCATGCGTGCTTGTCACGCCCACTGGTGGCGTGGTGTGGAAACCCCCCTCTACAAATCCTGCGTTTGCTCCTGATGGGGAATCATTGCTGAAGACATTGATATAGCTGCTGTACATTGTTGCTTCTTGTGCATACACCTAAGAATGTTCCCAAATCTGGGCAATGGGCTTCACTTCCCTATGGAAGCTGTGTACTTCACTTCCCTATGGAAGCTGTGTACTCTTGCTTAACAAATTTTAAAAACCCCCACTAATAATACAGAATTTTGCATATGTACAACTCACATGATCACCATAAGTGGCTTTGATAAATTATTTTTACAAATATAAGATCTGTGCAACTTCCAGACAACATATTGTATGTGCCTCATCTTCTGATAATAGTGTTAGTGTTGATAAAGACACTCTGGACAATAAGAGATCTATTTATTAACCTAGTGAGGAGTCAAGCAATATGCATCACAATGCATAGTGAAACACTGTTGTAATTTACCAAGCCAGGACTGCTGTTGGTGGTCCCAGTGAAGTCCTACCTCCAGTGAATGAGCAAAGCACTTCCATGGGTGAGTGATACAGCGAATCCGGGGAGGCGTTAGCTGAATACCATTGACAATGATAGGTAATGGCATCCTGATATGGTGTTACTTTGCTGTAAAAAGGAAAGTTTTTCACAGCTCCGGACAACAAAACCTAGGACTTCTCCAACTGATTTTTCCCAGCACCCCAACAAGTGGCTAAGTATTACTTTATTTACCAGTACTATTAGGTGGTACACGCTGTGTTAGAAGTGCACATCACCTCTCACATCATCTAAACACCTAGGTGAACATGCTTAGTATACATGAGGCTACATAGCAGTATTGTTGGAGAAAGATTGAATTTTTTTTTTATAAGGAGTGGTTCTAAGTGGTAGGAGGTTTTACATTTGATGTCATATAATTTGACATTTAGGGGCAGATCGAATTGAGTGTGATGTGCTGACAGAAATCACCATGATAACTGGCTGAGAGCCTATTACTGTAAAGAATCTCTGCTCACTTTCCTGCACACTTCTACTGGGTGCGGGAAAAAATAAATGGAGAAACACCGTCACGGAGTGCGTTAATGGACTGTACCGGATGTACTCCGTGGCACATAGGATGAACTAAATCTGTCCCTTAGACTTTTGCACAGTGAGCCTCTGAAGATTTCTTGCCTCCCACAAATATAGATGCACATCTAGAAAAGGTCCATTATGCATCTGAGACTTTGGGGACTATCCTGTGTCCAGAAGACTTTATGACGTACATAAATAAATTGAAAGACCACAGCTAATTCACTGGGCAAGAGCTGAAAAGCTTTGTTGCAAACAAACATCTGTAAATATTGATAACACATGAGTATCAATCTATCATGCTGATTTCTCTAGTTTTTGATCCTTGGATAAGGGAGTAGCACAGGTAGAAATCAAGGACGTGTTTATTGAAATATGAAGGAACTTAAAATAACAAGACTTCATACTTTAGGGAGGAATGTTGCTAGAAGATGGGTTGAAAAAGGAATGATACATAAAAATTTAAGATTAGATCCTGACAAAAGAAATCCATTATAAGATCCATTGTCTATGCCTTTGTCTTTACCCTTTCAAATTCCAACAAAGCACTGTTATTTTTTATATATGCCTGCTTCTAAGGCCAAAAGGAATCAGGGGAGCAAATGAAAATTAGCACAGTTTAAATCCACTTATTTGAAAGCTAGAAATATACAGTCACATTGTTCGACATTATTGTAAAGCTCATGATGTTTATTTTCAGGGGGTGTGGGTGAAATAAGAGCTACACAGTATGGTATCAGAATCCTGTTAACTCACACGTGCCACTTTAACTGTCTAGCTCTTTGCCAACTCACACCAAGGAGCAACATGAGCTGAACCAGCGCCAGGCCTGCAATTAGGCAGCATTGAGAAGGTCCTGTTTTGCTGACGTGGAGAAGCACAAAGTGGGGATGATCCTGCATCAGACCATAATCTGGAGGAAACTTAATTACACCACTCTCATCACAGCTTAATTAGTGCCACTTAATATGAAGCGTTAAACTATGTTTTAATATAATGCCAAGCTCTGTGGGAGGGCAACGATGGGGTGAAGGGGAGGGTTATGTATATTTTTATCTATACAATGTTTTATTTCTTTTCCTTTTTGACATGGGTGTTCTGTTGGCAAAGCACGGGTGGCACAGTTTAACCCCTTTACTGCTGAAAAGAAAAATGTGCAAGTAAAAATAGGCAACACGTCAAGATTAACTGTGACCAACCATATAATGAAAACCATTATTGAGCCATTATTGATAAGTGTTACTGGACATATCCAGGTGCCACGCACATGTGTGGAACTGGAAGATCAGTTTGAGCTTAAAAATCCCATACCACTGGCCCTTCGCACTTTGATAAATAGTGTCCTTGGTGCTCCACAATCTGCATAGTAATGTTAAAACTAAAATGGACATCATCATCATCACCATTTATTTATATAGTGCCACTAATTCTGCAGCGCTGTACAGAGAACTCACTCACATCAGTCCCTGTCCCATTGGGGCTTACAGTCTAAATTCCCTAACATACACACAGAGAGAGAGAGAGACACACACACACACACACACACAGACTAGGGTCAATTTGTTAGCAGCCAATTAACCCGCCAGTATGTTTTTAGAGTGTGGGAGGAAACCTGAGCACCTGGAGGAAACCCACGTAAACATGGAGAGAACATACAAACTCGTCACAGATATGGCCATGGTTGGAAATTGAACTCATGACCCCAGTGCTGCAAAGCAGAAGTGCTAACCACTATGCCACCGTGCTTCCCATATGATGCCATCTTGATACGTTTTAATCCTTTTCAAAAACAATTACTATTTTAATCCCAGAGAAAAAGAACAGATAGTGATAATTATATCCAGCATACAGAATTAGCGGAATTATACTGCATAGTTAATCAATATTTAAAAAAACTTGAGACTGTCCATGGAATTTTGATTCTATGAATGATAAATAAACACCTGCATGGGCATGAATGTACTTAAATGCCAGGTTTGCACATACCTTTAGAGGTTAAAGCCTTCCCAGACTTGTTTGAATTCGCCAATGGGATCCAGGGGGTTTGTTGAAACAAGCCTTCATAAGTTTCCAAGGACAAGAAGTCTCACTCTTTTACCTCAGGAAATCCCAGGGATAGAGTCTGTGCTGTATAACTTCATATGGTTAATTATAATTAATAATTTATTATTCTTGCAGCTATTTTTTCTTTGCTATTTGATTTCTTCGTTCTCGTTTACTTTTCCTTTTATACCACTTAAATTGTTTCCTGTTCTTTCATAATTTCATAAGAGGGAGTCAGAGGAGGGGAACAGGTGCAAGAGGAGCACATACAGGGAAGAGAGAGGTGAGGAGAACAAGCATGGAGACAGTTAGGTGGATGGCTGGTAAGCTTTGAAGAGTTTCAAGTGCCCGTTTGAAGGTGCACAAATTAGGTGACAGTCGGATAGAGCGAAGGAGGTCATTCTAGTGGAGGGGGGCAGCCTGGGAGACATCTTGAATTCTGGCGTGGGATGAGGTGATCAGAATGGAGGAGAGGTGACAGTCATTGGCCAATCGCAGGGATCGTACGAATGGAAAGGATGTTGGAGATATAAGGGGCAGTGGAGTGGGAGAGGCCTTGTAGGTGAGGGCAATGAGTTTGAAAATGATTCTGTTGGGGTAAGGGAGCCAGTGTAAGGCAGGGCAGAGAGGAGAGGCAGAGGAAGAGTGTCGTGAAAGGAAGATAAGTCTTGCAGCTGCGTTGAGTATAGAAAGAAGGGGGGCAAGGTGGAAGCAGGGGAGGCCAGTGAGGAAAAGGTTACAGTAATCAAGAAGGGAAATGATGAGTGCACGGATAGTGGTTGTGGAGGCATCCTGAGAGAGGAAGGGGCGGTTGCGTGTGATGTTATGTAGTTGGAAGAGACAGGATTGGTCAAGAGTTTGAATGTGGGGGGCAAAAGAGAGGGAGGAGTTGAGGGTGACACCCAGGCAGAAGAGTTGGGGAACAGAAGGGATGGTGGTATTGTTGACAGTGATGGAAAGATCATGATATGATGAAGATTTAGAAGGAGGTAAAAGAAGGAGTTTAGTTTTGACAATGTTGATTTTAACAAAATGTGAGGACATCCAAGAGGAGATGGCGACAGTCAGACACGAGAGAGGGGGGTGAAAGATCAGGAGGAGAAATGTAGAGTTTAATGTAATCAGTATAAAACTGATACTGGAGAATGAAAGAAGAGATGAGATCACCCAGGGAGGTGCTGTGCAGTGAAAAGAGTAGAGGGCCAAGAACAGAGCCCTGAGTGACACCTATGGGGAGGGCAGAGGGGGATGAGGATTAGTCAGGAGTGCAAAACAAGAAGGAGCAGTTGGCGAGATATGAGGTGTACTATGCAAGAATAGAGCCAAAGTGGATCCACTTTTTAAAACCCAGTTCAGTAAATATATCCCCAGGAGTCTAGGGTGTTAGGGGGAGAGCTCAGGTGAAATAAATGCAGGTGAACAGGTACAAGTGAGTTCAGGATTCAAGACGAGAACATGCACCAAAGGAAAAATAGGTGGCAAACCGAAGAGGACTGAGGGTAGCCATGTATGAGGGCCTAATAGTGAAGGGGTCCAGTTGGGCGTGGAGAGACAAGGGTGTTAAGAGACAGTATAGTATGCTGGGTGAGGGCAGCCACACAGATCCTGAGGTAGACGACAGCGTGAGGCAGCAGAATAACAGGAAACCATAGCAGGAGACCACAGGCCCGAAAGACTGGTTGGGAAGGAAGGCCCAAGCCACAAAGGAGGTGACCACGGCATCCATGGACAGGCAACATCCATGGACAGGCAGAACTGGAGCACCAACCAGACAGCAACAAGAAGGCATCAGGGGATAGGAGGCAGCAAGTGGCAGCCAGGAGGAACACCAGAGTTAGAGCACAAGGATACCAGAGGACTGGAGGACCGGGTGGGGAAAGACCATCCGGGAGGTAGGACCAAGCCTGAAGTAGAGGCATGAACAGGGATCCAATCTGAGGAGCGATTGGCTCTGTCAGCTTCTGAGCAATAGGAGCTCATGGGTGAGTGCAGGTCTAGACAGCACAGTGGGCATCTCCAGGAGATAATACAGGGTCCAGATGGAGATCAATCTGGGCTCCAATCTAGAGCACACAGGACATGTCTGTCCTGGTCAGGAACCGAAAGAGGTACCCTTTTTATACTCCTCATTTCTACCCTGCTCTCAAACTATTCTAGTGCTGGTGACGAAAGAATTTTAGATCCCTGGCGCTGCACAATGATCTCACCATGCATCCTACATATTTTCAACACCCCCCTTAAAACCAGACTACTATAGATATAGATAATATATACCCAGCCCTCTTTCACCACTCGCTAATTCCCTTTCGCTCTCTCTGTCTTTCTTCCCAATGTGGTACCTAACACAGGGCCTCAGGATAAATCCCAATATTTGGTATATTGGAGCCAATAACTCTCTTCAGCTCCCATGTCCCCCTTTCACCCTGCCCAGTTTTCTGGTCCATTCCACAAAATCCCCATGCCCCTAAATCACTGGTCTCAACAGGTTTACTCCACCGGTGTGTTTCCAGGTCGGCAACAACCCATGACATCTGTTTTATACCAGTCTTCCCCTGCCCCGTCTAAGTACACTATAGTTTCACCCGGCGTTAAACAACAAATTTCACAGCACAGACATGTTCCTGTTAGCTCTCTACATCTCGAGCCCCTGCCTCACCACAAGGCCTCTGTAGCACCATGGCGTCATCATTCGCCTTAAGTTGCACATCAACATATTCCTCTTTCTAACCCGTCTCCTGTTTCAGAATGATTGACCGGGGACTCTATGTTGAATTGTTTGCCATTGGCAAAAAGAAGGTAACTCAGGCTAGGGCGAAGGATGTATTGGTGAGAAAACGTTTTGGACATAAAATATCTGGATGTTGGATTTTGTCGACTTTGCCACAGGAGGCTCGTCCTAAGTAAGGCCTCTTACCCTATCTCGGTTGAAGCCATGTCTCGTTGGCTTCAGTTATACCCTGATCAGGAAATAGCATTTTGCCATTGCAGGATTTTAAGGAGGGCTTTAAGTTGCCGAAGATCATTACTGGCGAAAGTTGATATTGAATCTGCCTACTGCTTCCTTCAATTACACCCTGAATTTTTCTGATTTATGGGCTTTTAAACATCAGTGGGGTTTTTTATAGATAGGAGTCTTTCCATGGGGTGCTCTATATTATGTGCCTACTTTGAACATTTCAGTACGTATTTACGCTGGTGTATTGAAATGGGCATGGCGCATCCCAGGAGTGGCTGGTTGACTTCCTTATTATAGGCCCCCCCCCCCCCCTGCAACTCCCTGCAATGTGGTGAAGTTCTATTTGATACCCAGGCTTTATTTTCAGGTACTTGGCGTGCCAATTGCATATGACAAGACTAAAGGCCCAACTACATGTCTGTCATTCCTGAATATTGAACATTTTACACCATTGCAGATTGCTGTCGCCTTTCCATGGAAAAGGTGATGAAATTGAGAGAGCTAATTTTTTCAGTCAGGCATTCAATTAAAGTGTCCTTTAGGTATGTTTCAATCGTTGTTAGGGTCCCTAAATTTTGCTTGCTGTATTATCCCATGGGGAAAATTCTTTGTGGCAAATTGCAGAGAGCGACGGCTGGGGTAACTAAAGCCCATGTGCGTATTTGGCAATCACAGGAGATAAGGGAGGACTTGTTTGTGTGGGTTTGATTTTTAGATGATTTTAACGGAGTGCACATATGACCTGGACCTGCTGTCTCCAGTTCTGAGCTCCAACTGTTCAAGTAAGCGGCGGGTTCTAAGGGTTTTGTGGTGCGCGACACAGTGGCCTTCGAAATGGGTCTCATCAGGCTTGGTTTCTAATCTGCTAGTCTTAGACCTCTCCCCCATCATGGTAGCTACGGAGTTCTGGGCTCCTCGTTTACGGAACTGTGACATCATTTTCTGATGTGACAATTTAGGAGTTGTCCAGTCCATAAATAAGCAAAGTGTTACTTCTTCCCCTGCAATTAGGCCTATTAGGCATCTAGTGTTTCACTGCCTTGAACACAACATTGGCTTTAGAGCGAAGCATGTGCGGGGGAAAATGCTTTAGCTGATGCACTATCCCATTTTAACCTTCTCATGTTTGGCAGATTGTCAAGCCGGCATAAAAAGACTAGTGGAGAAATCTTTGGCCCCTTCCACCTTGAAGGCACAGAGACCATCATATTGAGACTGGGTTCAATTTTCAGCCAATAAAGGATGCTGGCACTCAAATCAGCGGCACTGCATGCTTGACTTAGTTTGGCATCAGTATTAGTTTGGTGTTTCCATGGCATTAATGTAATCCACGCTAACTACAATTTCCTTTATGGCTCATTTGCGGGGGGTGAGAGGGGTTTTCACTAAAGGATTTTTAATCTGAAAGGCTTTGACAGGGTGGGCTAAAACACATCCCACTACAGATGACACCAGATGGCCTAGTTGATGCGCAAGTTGATCGATGCGGCTTGGGTAGTGACAGTTACTGATTACACAAATACTTGATAGCTTATTTTTACACTGAAATTTAAAGTTGATATTTGTGTGCTACATGAAAAAAAACAGTCAGTATTTAACTTATGTGCAAAACAAAATCTAATTTGCACCCCTTGCATTGTAACATGGTTTTGTCCAGGAGACTGAAATAAAAAGTTTCTCAAGTTAAGATCCTTAATTAATCAGGCCCCTGGTGCTTAATAGGTTTGCTTGAGGTCAAGGCTCTGATTTCTTAATTATTCATCTAGGCGGTAATGATTTGGGTAAGGGTAAAGCAGTTGGTCTCATTTGGCATATCATAGATAAATTGTGGCTGGTAGCTGGCCGGAGATTAAAATTTTCTGGTCTCATATCATCCCTAGATTAACTTGGAGGACTTCCCATAGTGGACTTGACATGAATAAAGTTAGGTGACAATTTAACTGTTCTGTAAATGTTTGAGGGACTCAGAGGGATGGATAATACAACACTCTATATAGACCTAATGTGGTGCATCTCATGGATGAGAGTTTAAGTATTTTTATAGTTCAAATGTTATTTGGTAGAGTTTCTGGGGTCAGGTGACGGCAGGCTGTGTGTCTGTTAAATGAACATAGCTTTTGGCAGGAAAGCAGTACAGTTAGAGGTTAATACATGGCGCAAGAGTTTATGTTTGGCGTTAGGATTCTTCCCCCTTCAATTTATGTCTCGGTTAGGGAAATTTGTGTGAATGTCCTGGGTATTTGTGCTAGTGTGCCCTTTGGGACGAGAAGGGGTGTAGTCTCTCTGACGCCATAAGTTAGTGACTGGGATTCTGGGCTGACTGGTCATTTCTATTTTTGATTTGGCATTAGCTGGTCAGCTGATCTTGAATATGCTTTCGTTGCCACAGTTATTTACAGAACTAAAACTGTAACCTTGTTCGCAGAAATTCAATCATATGTCAGGGTCTTATTTCAGTTATTAAGTAATTTTATATTTATTTTAAGAATTAAAAGATAGTGTGCAGATGGAGAATATCTGCCATTTATGTATTATGGGTGGGTATTGGAGAAAAAAAAGTACTGTCCAAAAGCTCCTATAAATTGAGAACAAAATTATAAGAATTTCATATACAGTGCCTTGAAAAAGTATTAACACAAAAATCTTAATATTGTTAAACCTTAATATCTATCAGAGCTCAGTCTGATCCAGAACTGAAGTTTAAGTAGGACTACAGTCACAGTAGATCAAGTGACCCCCCCCCTTGAAAAAATTAGTTGCCAGATAAAAAAGTCACTTATCAGATTATTTACTGCAAGGCCAACTGTGACATTGAAGAAGCTACAGAAGTCAGTGGCTGCATTAGAAGATAGAGTATATTGGTTAACATTCACTAAGGAGTTCCACATTACAATGATAATAGTGTGTTGTTATAGGGATGCTGTTCAGTGGCAGGGAGTTTCACTCTTTTCAGGATCGACAGGTAGAAGAATGGGGTATATTACAGACATATTTTGTATGAAAACCTGTTATCCTCTGCCAATAACCACAAACTGGGAAATGTGTCTTTCAACATTTCAACAGGACAATGATGCAAAGTAAATGTATGTCCTGGAGTGGCCCAGAGTCCTGACCTTAATTGTAGGAACAATCTGAGGCAACACTTACCACTTGACTGCTAACCTGACAATGATTGAGAAACTTTGCTTGGAGGAATGGACAAATATTGCTGCATCTCAATGTTAAATAGAGAATAATTAATAGAGACTTATCCAAACAGATTGGAAACAGAACATCCAAACAGAACTAGTTGTTATAGCTGCCAGAGGTGCTTCAACTAAGTACTGACCATGGTAGATAAATACTATTTTTAGAATTACATTATGATTTAAATCTACTTTTAGGAGGAGGAGGCTCTGTTAAACAGAATGTATGACTCAAAAATGAAACTTCCCAATCTAAAAAAAAAAATACAAATTCCAGGCTTTGAGATTCTTCAGTGTAAAAAGGGCTTGGGGACTGACTACTTTTTTTAAAGGCTGTGTACGGAACAAAACATAGAACCATATCAGCAATCTTATATTGATAACTTGATTTTATTTCCAAGGTGTTTGAATGGACATTTAAGATCCACTGAGCAAATTTATATGCAGCCGTAAAAACCCATGTGATGCTTTGTTTAAGATCTTCTCTCTTTTTTCTGTTCATATCTCAGAGAGGTGCGAGCAAAAAACAGCAAAGTTTTCATTGCCATAATTGACAGTAATGTGGGTATAACCAGAGGTCAACGTGGGGGTGTATACAATAGTATGCCATACTGTCACTTCTCCTACTTCCTTCATTGTAAAACTATCGAATTCCATTCACTTACATTCCCATTATGTTTTCCATACCGCCAGAGCCATATGTCTATACAGCCACCTCTAAATTTCTACTTTCGAGCACTGTCGTATAACCATCGTTGCGTGGTTCCATAGAAACCTGAAGGCTAATGGAATCTCTTCCCAAGGGTCAATTATGAAAATTAAAAACTGGAGTAGTCCTTGTTTAATTCCAGAGCAAAAGAGCACTTTTATCCCCGGAAAGATTAATCCGTTTACACATCCTTAGAGTTGGAAGAAACCAGTCCTTGGCCTAGAGAGTATACTTTAAATGGGCCACTTTTTATTACTTTCAGATGCACTTCATACAAGAAAGTACATTTCAACAAATACAGTAGAGACGCTGAAACTCGAAGTAATAAAGCAGTCCCAACATCCACTCACTTTCATACTTAGTTTAGGATATAAATGAGACTAAACTTGGCAGTATTTTAGGAGAAAAATTGTCTCCTAAAATACTGAATGTCACTAGAAGCTCTTCTATACTTCTCTTTTAAAGTACATTTCCCCATAGGAAAGAAGTACCTTTTATGATCACTAAAAAATAACTCTCTTCTGTGTGTACTCCAGGGGCACACACAGGATTCTCCCCCCCCCCCCCCCCCCCGAAAAAAAATATATAGAGAGAGCTGCTGCATATGTACAGCAGCTCCATTTCGGCGGCACTGTATTGTACAGCAGCCGCGAGCGGAGGTGCAGTATTGTAGTACAATACAGCACCGCCGCGGACGCTTCTTTGACAGCGTCGTGGCTGCTGTACAGTACAGTGCCGCTATGTAGGGGCACTGTTTAGCCCCCGTTCTTCACAGAGGGGAGGGGTTTCTGGAGAAACAGAAACCCCCCCTGCATGCGCCCCTGTACTCAAACAGGTCTTGGGCACTTTTGACACATAACTCATTTGGAATGGGGTAGGATGCAAAGCTTTAAAAGCAAAAAACATCTACAAATGAAATGCCCCATACTAGAGAATCGTAATTACTATGCACTATTTATTTATTTTTTAAATTTGAATATGCATTAATACAATCCTGACATTGCTAGATGGAGCAAACTTACAATTCATTCTTAAAAATGTATTTTAAAAAATACTTTGATATAACCCTATGGTTTCAAGTGAGGGGTTTATAATGCATTACACTATTCAGGCGCTTTAACATCATGAAGCCTGTGTAAGGCAGATAAAAACAAGGGAGGTTCGCCGGTTAATGTAGTCAGTAAATAAATAACGGAAGCCTTAAACTTAGCGTACTGCAATCAGATGGAACTATGGCATAATTAACACAGTAGGGGTTGAAAGTGCTCCGTACTCAGGTTTAAAAGCACAAGTTGCCTCTGAATGGAAGAAGTATTTATATAGTTTCCCTGGGGGAGATTAAGAGGTTCAGAAATTAAATATCCCCGGGCTCGAAAGATATTACAGCGATTATAATGATATCACAGCTGAAATAAAGCAGTCAGCTTTGTGTGGTCATACAGCTAAATTGCAAGCTCTTCAGAAAAAAAAGCATAATACAATTTTATCACAGGCATAAAATAAATATTGGTAGAAACTAATTTTCTGTTTTACTGTTAACGCCAACATTTCAAATAGCCAAACAAGGAAACAGGATTAGTGTAAACAAACACACTTTAGTTCACTTTCCACCTATATAAATATAGTATAATCTGCCACCCTAGCAGTCCTGTTCTGTGGTTGGACATTCCCAATTTACTATGGGCCAAAAGGTACAGCACCACCAGATATGGTGATTATTGGAGAGCATTTGGGATATTGTCAATGGGACCAAGCTGTAGTGCATGGACAATTTTATCCCAACTTTCAATTTGGAAATGTTGGTTAGATATAGATGTGTGAACATTTAACATAACATACAACCATAAGGTTAAGCACAAAATGGCTGCTCTGTCGGCAAATTAACTTTCGGAACCCACTGGGTATGTTGAATTAATCAAGTGATTTGTGGCGGTGTCATAGGTTTATGGAGCCAGATGGCTGCATATCATACTTGCCAACTTTTTGACCTTTCCTCTGGGAGATCCCAGAGGATAGGTCATGTGACAGGGGGTAGGGGTAGCACGATTGCATCATTAAGCCCCGCCCCCTGCTTTTCAATGCCATGAATTTCAGCTTTTTATAGTACGGACAGGGCCCCCCTCCACATGGATCCAGGAGATTGCCTAGTCTCTTGGGAGTCCAGGAGGACTCCCCAAAATTCAGGAGCCTCCCAGAAATTCCAGGAGAGTAGGCAAAAATGCTGCATATGCAGAGGAACAACAGTTTGCACCGGCTCTGGGGTGCAGTTGGGAGGAGTGAAGGCATGTCTAGTGAATTATTCTGCAGACATACAGGTCACCTGGTTTTGTGCAGCAGTGGAGAAATGACATTTCAGTTTACAGACGGAGATTGTTCGAATTAGGTAAAAGGTGGTGTTGTATTTTCTGGGACATTCTTTGCTGTGCAGAGTAACACACAACTATTTCCACTGCATAAATGTGAATGTCTAACTATATATTTGAATAGAATTGAGTTAATTATATTACCCATAAAAGCCAGGAACGGTTGGGTACAAAGTAAGACATAAATAGACAACATTCTATGTAAAACAAGCTCTGAATATAGAATGTTTTTAAAATTATAAACTAGATACTTCTGTACAGTATAGAAATAGTTTCTCTGCCGGTAGTGAATGGCCCATAATAGTATACAATATTAAAGTTTTTATAATGGTATATGATATACTGTAGTATAATATTATTTATATTGGATTGCAAATGTAGTGTACAAATAGCACTCATAAATAACATAATAAAATACTACTATAGTCATACCATAGACCTCAATTAATATTATGTATACAATGCATGTTCTTAGAGCTTGGTAAACACGCTTTACCACCTGTACACACACACTTTCTGACAAGTGTATACTTCAGCTCAATTTCAGTATCTACAGTGTGCACAAGCATTACCACTCGGTACAATATAATGGAATTCTATGAGAGTGTCCTTTAAACTTCAAGAACACAGTTCGAAAGCTGTCGAGGACTAAGCAGTGCAAGTTTTTTCTAAGCTTTTAATAGACAACACCTGTGTACATGAGACTTTACCCATAATTGCTAGTGTTAGGTTTTCTTATAAAATACTCTTGTCAGCTTCAAAAGGGTCCATAGGTGCATGCATTTGTGTACAGTGTCAGGGACTGCATGTATATATATAGATGTCTCAGCATGTTGTGATAGTGCCCTTATTATTGTGCTAGTGTGTTGACATGAATGAAAGGGTAGAAGTAATTTTACGACAATGGTTTGTTGTTATCTTTATGGTAAGAATAGTAGCAGTAACCAGATTACCTTCATGAGTTAATCTCAGCAGAAGAACCCAGGAAGACCTTGCCAAGTAACCATGAGAGAATTCCTTCTCACTTTACGCTTCAGTCTCTTTCACTTTCTTTTGGTCTGGATGTCTCATGGTCTCCATACTGCAGACCAAAGTCCTTTAAATACTGACTTTTGGAGCCCCATACATTGGGACACATTTATAAAGCACACCAGATAAATATAAAGCACCAATTCTTCTATATCACATATGCAGAACATATAGTCCGTTGGCTACATGAGGCCTACAAGGTCATTTTTCAAAGCCTGCAGATAGAAAGACAGATACAGATTGTTCCGGAATGCAAGGAAAATAGGATTACTGTCCTGGCATCCCAGTTCCCAGTCCCCATGTATCTGTCCTATACCTGTATCTATCCTTTCTGGGCAATGCAACAGAATGAATCTGTTTTGCATATGTTTTGCATGTGATGATTTTTGTCCTTTTCCCATCTTGGTACATTTATATGCATGCTGCCCATGTGTTCCGGTTCATCTTGGTCACTTTTTTGACATCTGGGGACAATCAACGGAATCAGTTAAAGTTAGAGGTCTACCCTCTCCCTAAACCTACTGGTTAGTTTTTGGCTCCTAATCCCCGGCTTTGCATTATGGAGACTCCTGGCTCCTGATCCCTGGCTCTGACTTAGTGTTTTCTGGCTACTAAACGCTAGCTCTGTATTACGGTGACCTCTGGCTCTGCAATACAGTGATTTTTGGCTACCGAACCCTAGCTCTATATTACAGTGACCTCTGGCTCCTGATCTCTGGCTCTGGATCTCTGTTGGTACTTGTTCCTGTCTCTGGTTTCTGTGTCAGATTACTCGACTTGGTCTATAAACAACTACTCCATCTGAAGCATGCTACTCACAGGTAGATCTACTACAGTTGCATACTAGAGTATTTATGCTTGGTTCAGCATTTCTTCTATCCACATTAAAGGCTCCAGGCCTGTCTCAGTAGTGCAGCTGTTCTTTGTCAGTGCTCAACTTTTTGTGCTTTTGGAGCTGTGTTACCATCAGCTTGCCTGCATAGCTGCCTCAAGTGATCAACGTTTATATTATGTTAGACAGTCGCTGCGGCCGCGGGCACCGCCGCGACTCACTGTGGCTCCGCCTGGCGTCCCAGCCGTCGCTATGATGACCGGGACGTCACTTCCAGGATTCGGGCCGACCGTTGCTAGGGCAACGGCCGGACGCGGAAGTGATCTCTGTGCGCTCCGGCAGGCTATGTAGCCGGGCGCATGCTCAGTTGTGTTCCACAGCTGTGAGCTGATTAAAGAGTTCCTCTAATATTATTAGCCTGCACCTGGAAGGGTATTGGTGACAGGTTCCCATTGGCTGCTCTAAGTATTTAAGGCAGGGAGGGCTTAGACTTCCTGTCGGTTATAGCTTTGCTGTTCCAGTATTGCTGACCTGCTCCTGTTTCCTAGTCCCTGTCCTGTGGATACTCTGTTGGATTTCTTGTGTATGACCCCCTGCTTGGATTTTGACTCTGCCTGTTTTCTTGTGACCCTGACCCTATTGGCCTGCACCTTGGATTCTGCTACTTTGCCCGTGACCCCGACCTCTGGCGTGTTAACTGACTATCCTGCTTGCTTGTGACCCTTGACCTTGGCTATTGTTTGACTACCCGCTGCTTTCTACCAGTCTCCTGGCCTGCCGTTGTGGTCCTGCATTACCAACCCACACTACACTTGGAGCTAAGTCCTGGGGGCATCCGAGTACCGGTGAGCATGTCAAGCTCTAAGAAAAAGGCGGCTGCTATATGCGAAGATCTCCGTCATCTAGTTCTGTGGGTTGGTGATCAGGGCCAGCAGCCTAACATATTAGAGACTGTTTGCTATTCTGAATTAATGTCAGAAATACTGCATTACCAGTGACGGTCTACTACCAAAGATTTTTGCTACAATGTGCATCTCCATATTATCCTGCACATCAATATTGCCAATGCAATACTGTGACTGTCAATATTTCCTGCCTGCTGCTGAATTTAAAAAAAACATATTTTATTGCAACAAAACCTCATTCTTACTGCCAAGTTATTCCTAAGAAATCAGCTGCACTTTTAGCCATAGCCAAAAAATCACTGTTCTAAGGAACTCTTAGGGGTATATTAACTAAACTGCGGTTTTGAAAAAGTGGAGATGTTGCCTATAGCAACCAATCAGATTATAGATTTCATTTATTTAGTGCATTCTACAAAATGACAGCTAGAATCTGATTGATTGCTATAGGCAACATCTCCACTTTTTCAAACCCGCAGTTTAGTAAATATACCCCTTACACTCAAGAGTGAGACATGATCAAACTGTAATCCTGTGAGACAAAGTTTCTCTGCTGCTGCCTGTGAGCTAACATGTGTCTACATATTACTGATAAATGAACTGCTTATAGTAATGCAGACAGTTGGCCTTGTATAGAGAAAGAAATGTGTTGCAGCGTAGGTTGTGTGCTACAGGTATGGAGTGGTGGGCAGAAATGTGTAACAATGGAGGGGTTGGGGGGATATAGAACAGAGTGGGGTATGGCAGGTCCCCATTGTGGCCTGGCCATGCCCTCATCCAGTATAATTTTTACAGTTTAAAGCAAGTTAACATTTTATTTTGGCCTGTTCAAATGAGTACAATCTGCAAATGTGGCTCTCATTTAAAAAAAAAAGTTAGTGTACCCTTAATATAGATGGTCCAATCTGTGTACTTCAAAGTGTATCTAGATGGGCAGAGAGGCAGAAAAGTCTCTAGAGGCACACTGTGCAAAAATCACATCAAAGTCCAACTACTACCACTTTAGAACCACACCTTTCTCATGACTCTCATAAAGAAAAAAAAAGAAAATTGAAAGAAGACTAAAAGACATAGTAACCTCCCAAACTGGCATGGTGGAGGATATTATGTTAATCAGAAGCGAACTGGTCATTATCCAGGAACATCGGGAGGATATGGATAATTGGGCCAGATGGAACAATTTGAAGATCAAAGGGATTCCTGAAACTGTTGAACGGTTCTCCTGGACTCATACCTCAAGAAACTTTCTGTCAACTGGAACCTGAGGTTCCAGTAGAACACCTACTGGATAGGGCACATAAAGCTCTAAAACCTTGGGCACAAGATCTCAACCAACCATGAGTTGTACAACGCCCTCACTTTTACACAGCCAAGAAAAAAGTTTGCAAGTATTGTGGTGCCTAATCTCTGCACCCTGTTTAATTTTATACTTAAAGGATGCCCATGGACAAAAGATTCTCTGGATGCTAAGATTGCTATTATTCACAAAGAAGGGAAAGGCGATCATAGCTGCGCAAGATTTCACCCAATTTCTCTACTCAAGTATGGCATCAAACTTTATGCTAAAATCCTTGCAAACAGACTCAAATCTGTACTGCCTTCTCTGGTCCACTATGACCAGGTGGGGTTTATTCCTGACAGACAAGAAAGAGACAATACGAGGAGGACCAATGACCTTGCTCACTTCCTAAATATCAGGAAAACGCCCTCAATTATTTTATCTCTAGATGCGAAGAAGGCCTTCAATAGGATATCATGGCAATTGATGTCTCAAACTTTAACATATTTTGGCTTCTCTGGAAATTTTCAAACAGGCATCAACACACTTCTCTTTCTGACCCCATCTCTATTAGGAATTGTTCCCTCTTCCCTTTAAATGTTTGCCCTTATCATAAAACCTCTCACAGCTACTATCAGGGCCACCCCAAATAAAAAGAATATAGACACAGGGGACTTGGAAAGCAAACTCTCTCTTTTAGCAGGCAACGTTTTGCTAACTCTCCAGCAGCCAATGATTTTTCTTCCCTACCTGATTAGCATCATGGAACATTATACAACTCTCTCAGGCTACAAAATTAATATTGCAAAATCCGAGACTTTACTACTTAAACACCCTTCCCACTAAAGTCAAAATATTACTTCCTAATTATATTTTATATGGTAAAAAAAAAAAAAAAAAAAAAAGAGGATAACATATTTACGTGTTTATACCACCATCTCCTATGAGTCCCCAGACCAGGAGATCTACACTGGTCTTTTTAACAAAATCAAATCACATTTATTTATCTGCCACTCCCTAATTATATTGTGGCTGAACAAGGTCATGATCATTGCCATGAAAATGAATGTCCTCCCTCAACTTCTCTATCTCTTTTAGACACTCCCCATCAGAGTCCCACTTTCTCAATTATCCACTATTCAAAATCACAGAGCAAAATTTATCTGGAACATCAGGTCTCCCAGAGTCAAACTGACACCTCAAGAAACCTTCAATTTGAGGGGGCAGTGGGTATCCCAACCTAAAAGCCTACTATTGGGAAGCCCACCTTAGTCAAATTGTGGTCTATTTGGTTTCTCTGGCCTCTTTCTCCTGGACGGACATAGAATCCAACTATCTGACACTGCATTTTTTGGGGCTTATGAAGGAACCGCCTTTATAGAATACTCTCCTAACTTATCATTTGCTGATAGGACCTGGGAAACTTGTAAACAACACCTATGAATACCCCTCTCCAATACACCCCTATGGTACTACCCTGGTCTTCCTTCAGATCTCTCTAGCTTCTCTTCTAACTGCTATATTGACTTGGGAGTAAGGTTCCCCCGTGACTCCCTATCCTTTCAAGATCTTCACTCCAAACATCCTGTCCTCAACCTAAAATTCTTTGAATATCTGCAAATTAGGAATTCTAACAAATCTCTCTTGTTGGTCAGCCTCCCAATTTCACCATTTGAGACACTATGTCTTACCTCAGCAATGCAGAGAGGCATGATTTGCTCACTTTATAATATTCTCTTTGATGACATACTGGAATCTGGGAACAGACACAAGACAGAGTAGGAGAGGGACCTGGGTCTACCGCCTGGGGATTACTGGTAGACTATTAGGTCAAAAGGTAGCCTCCAGCTTGATCTCTATTTTGGTTAAAGAGAATGCTTGCAAAGTTTATTATAGTTAATTACTTTAAAGTGTATCTCACGCCAGACAAACTTGCTAAAATATATAACTAACCACCTCCCCCGATTGCTGGTGGGGCTGTGGGCAGAGGTAGACCTTTAAACATATCTGGTGGATGTGCTCAAAGATTTCTTTCTTCTGGGATAGAATTAAAAGCCATCTAAGCTCACTCCTCCAGTGTCCTGTTCGGAAGAACCCATGGTCCTTACTCCTCTGTTGCCCTATCCAGGATACTGACTAACTCGGCAAAGCTGGCCTCTCATATCCTGGCTGCAGCGCATTATCTGGTTGCCAAGTCATGGTAATGGGATGAGGCTACCAGCCTCTCTGTAAATCTTACATTTGGTATATTGCTTGCATGATGGAGAGATTCCATAAATCCCCAAATATTGATTTGATATCGTACACAAAATTAATCTGCACATTAACTACGGCAGCGTTCAATTCATCTTCGTAGGACACTTACTACAGCCTACGATTTCTGGGAGGGAACAGGGCGGGGAACGGGGGCGTTCGCCTGTAGTCAACGTATAGTAAAGGAGCGTATCAAAGTCGAGTGCACGCAGCCACGCCCGAATCAAGCTTTGGGCATCTCAAAGTTACTTGTTTTTCTGCCCTTGTTCCAGCTACATGGCTAGTCTAAGTCCTGAGTAGTAGTGGTGACAGTCTCATATGCATGCTATAACATGTGTTTGCATCATAAGCAACTGTAAAACTTCATTTTATATTCAGTAGACATTTAGATCATCCTCATAAATGATTTAATGGAAATAAAATTAACTTTTTTTGTTTTAAACTGTTTTGTCATTAATGTTTATTTTAACAGGTGACATTAATTTAATAGTTTTTTTTTTAATTCTGTGCTTTCTTTTGTGAATGTATATTCCACATAGCTACTGGACTGCAGTGTCATGAGTAGTAGAGCAGAGGAGACCCAAATTCATCGTTGCACATATCTTCAGAATTCTGGATTACACAGAGCAGAATTTTGTGTATTTTGAAACAAACACACATAGCGCTCAGTATGCATACCTTGATGAATCAAGCCCACTGTATGAACTGTAACACAAAAGCATAACATGAAGATACCGGGTTTTCTGGCCCAATTCTACCCACTTCACTCTGGCTGGCCACCCACAGATGCCTTCCTAGGCCAGGGAACCCTATCCAGTACCTTCTAAGGTTCTTATTAGTCACTCAGACAAATGCAGTTAGAAAAGTACAACAGTAAATTTATTGTAACAAAACCAATCAGTATAATATTATGTACACACAGTAAATAAATGGCAGGCAAGTTCACCACATCATCTGTCCCTTACCCCACTAGCTTAAGGAGTTACAGTCACCTGGCTGTCCTGAATTGCAAAATCCAAAGCCCATGGATCTCTGGTAGAGAAGAGCCACTTTAAAACAAGCACCTGTCCAGGATCAAATCCACCGAATGAAGATCACCTCCCCCCTGGAGTCGCTCCTTATATCTAGGGTCAAATTTCCACAGTGATATCCCCTCCCTGGGCAAACCCCTGCGTCTATCCTTCTTAAACATTGGCAAGTGCTGCACTAGGGGGTTGGAGAGGGGAGTGGAGATGAGCTGTACTTCCAAAGAAACTCCCCTGCTTGATGACATGTCTGGACTAGTCTTGTGCGAACAATGAACACTAATTAGCCTTCCCACTCACCAGTATCTTGCAACCTGATCCCTACCCATAACCCCCCTGGCTTCACTTTAAGGACAATGAAGAACAACCTCACTGCCACATCAACAATATACAATAAACAATATACATATTTACAATGGGCTACAATGTCCCCTTATCCACGTGTAATTAAACACTGCAGTTGTACTCTGTTGAGCTGGGGAACAAAAGCAAGAGCTATACATGCTATAATCCACATTTTGTGAGAAACGAGGGACAATCTGGTTAGGATGTTTCGTGCCAATTTTATTGCCAGAACTTCACACCTATGCCAAACACCCTGTTCAATGTGCTCAATAAGAAATAGGAATACAAGTTACAATCTGCCTATCTGGCAATTTACTAAATTTAAATTAATACACAGAAAACTTTGGTAGCTCTTCTTGAATTACCACTTGAAAGTAATGAGAAGAAATACCACATCCTTGTGAACTCTAGTAGTATGGCAATGCTTTATGTGTGCTCCATATAAAAGCTTGCTGAGACAATCTCATAATACATAGTCTCATCTAAGATACACACTTCCTACATCCAGCTAGAAAGGTTAGCCCAACTGGGTAACCGTAAAGCTGTTGTGAGGCGGATCTTCCCCCTTGAGAGGAGGTCATCTGGCACTAATGGAGCATGCACAGGCCTCATTGTGATGTCATCACACCTGGCTGACGAAAAGAGTGCATCCACATGTGTGTAATGCCATCATGGACCCATGGACGTGAAGTTCCATCGGAACACTGGACATAATGCAAGGCTTGTCCCAGCACTGCTCTCTTTCCTACTCTTCTCCAAATGCATATATTGACCCCTGTCCTTCTTTCTCCACTATAGCTAGTGTTATGGTATAATGGACTTCTACCACTTCTCGAGCGGATTGTCTGCAGCCGCCTCGCCAAACATCTCTCTGACTATTCCCTCCTTGACCCTCTCCAATCCGGCTACCGTCCTCTCCACTCCACCGAAACTGCCCTGGCCAAGGTTACTAATGATCTCCTAACGGCCAAGTCCAAGGGTCACTTCTCTATACTTATTCTCCTCGACCTCTCCGCAGCCTTTGACACCGTGGACCACCCCCTCCTGCTGCAAACCCTTCTCTCTCTTGGCCTCTCTGGATCTGTCCTTGCCTGGTTCACCTCATACCTTGCTAACCGCTCCTTCTCTGTATCAACGTCTGTCTCCTCCTCCTCCCCCCACCCTCTCCCTGTTGGAGTCCCGCAGGGCTCTGTTCTCGGTCCTTTACTCTTCTCGCTCTATACTTCCTCACTTGGCGCTCTCATCTCCTCCTTTGGTCTTCAGTATCACCTCTATGCTGACGACATTCAACTCTACATCTCTTCTCCTGACCTTTCCTCCACCCTCCTCTCTCGGGTATCTGACTGCCTCTCCGCCATCTCCTCCTGGATGTCTGAGCGTTTTCCTAAAATCAATATCTCCAAGACGGAACTCATTGTCTTTCCTCCGCCCAGACTGCCATCCCACCATGACCTCTCTATTGTCGTCAACAACACCACCATCTCCTCTGTCACCCAATTCCGCTGCCTAGGTGTCACCCTTGACTCCTCTCTCTATGCGCCCCACATTCATTCCCTTGCCCAGTCCTGTCGCTTCCAACTACGCATCGCCCGCATCCGTCCCTTCCTCTCTCAGGATGCCACCAAAACTATCATCCATGCACTCATCATCTCCCGCCTGGATTATTGCAACCTTCTCATCACTGGCCTCCCCCACTCCCACCTCTCTCCCCTCCGCTCTATACTCAACGCGGCTGCAAGACTCATCTTCCTCTCACGCCACTCCTCCTCTGCCTCCCCTCTCTGCCTCGCCCTACACTGGCTACCCTTCCCCTACAGAATCCTCTTAAAGCTCCTCACCACCACTTACAAGGCTCTCTCCTACTCTACTGCCCCCTACATCTCTAACCTCCTCTCCATACACACTCCAGCCCGCTCCCTGCGCTCAGCCAATGACCGCCGCCTCTCCTCCTCTCTTATCACTTCTTCCCACTCCAGAATCCAAGACTTTTCCCATGCAGCCCCCCTTCACTGGAATGACCTCCCTCGTTCCATCTGTCTCTCTCCTACTTTGTGCTGCTTCAAACGTGCACTAAAAACTCACCTCTTCCGCATAGCCTACCAACCATCTACTTAACCCCTCACCTCCGCTACTCGCTCTCCCTTCTGGCTCCCCTTGTGCCTGATTCTGTCTACCCTCCTTTAGAATGTAAGCTCACATGAGCAGGGCCCTCTTCCCTCCTGTCTCCTCACCTGTTCTTCTGCTCTGTGCTTATTGCAGCAGCCTGCCTGGAGTTTCTGAAGTATTGGTATTTTTGTTTATTGTTCTGTACTGTTTTACCCTGTATAGTCTACTGTTTGTACTGTGTACAGCGCTGCGGAAATCTTGTGGCGTGTAACAAATAAATGATAATAATAATAATAATAATAATAATAATAATAATGGATGTACAGTCATGGCCAAAAGTTTTGAGAAAGACACAAGTATTGGTTTTCACAAAGTTTGCTGCTTCAGTGTTTTTAGACCTTTTTGTCAGATGTTGCTATGGTATACTGAGTAAAATTGCAAGCATTTCATAAGTGTCAAAGGCTTTTATTGACAATTACATTAAGTTTATGCAGAGTCAATTATTACCTTGCTGACCCTTCTTTTTGAAGACCTCTGCAATTCGCCCTGGCATGCTGTCAATCAACTTCTGGGCCACATACTGACTGATGGCTGCCCATTCATCCGCATTCTTATTCAATGCTTGGCGTTTGTCAGAATTGGTAGGTTTTTGTTTTGTCCACCCGCCACTTGAGGATTGACAACAAGTTCTCAGTGGGATTAAGGTCTGGGGAGTTTTTCTGGCCATGGACTCAAAATTTCGATGTTTTGATCCCAGAGCCACTTAGTGATCACTTTTGCCTTATGGCAAGGTGCTCCATCATGCTGGAAAAAATACATTGTTCATCACCAAACTGTTCTTGGATGGTTGGGAGAAGTTGCTCTTGGAGGATGTTTTGGTACCATTCTTTATTCATGACTGTGTCCTTAGGCAAAATTGTGAGTGAACCTACACCCTTGGCTGAGAAGCAACCCCACACATGAATGGTTTCAGGATGCTTTACTGTTTGCATGACACAGGACTGCTGGTAATACTCACCTTTCCTTCTTCGGACAAGCGTTTTTCCAGATGCTCCAAACAATTTGAAAGGGGATTCATCAGAAAAAATGACTTTAGCCCAGTCCTCATCAGTCCAATTCCTGTACCTTTTGCAGAATATCAGTCTGTCCCTGATGTTTTTCCTAGAGAGAAGTGGCTTCTTTGCTGGCCTGCTTGACACCAGGACATCCTCCAAAAGTCTTTGCCTTACTGTGCGTGCAGATGCACTCACACCTGCCTGTTGCCATTCCTGAGCAAGCTCTGCATTGATGGTGCCCCAATCCCGTTGCTGAATCAATTTTAGGAGACGGTCCTGACGCTTGCTGGACGTTCTTGGGTGCCCTAAAGCCTTCTTCACAACTATTGAACCTCTCGCCTTGAAGTTCTTGATGATTCAATAAATGGTTGATTTAGGTGCAATCTTACTTGCAGCAATATTCTTGCCTGTGAATCCCTTTTTGTGCAAAGCAATGATGACTAGTTAACAGAGGAAGAACAATTGTTTCAAGTACCACCCTCCTTTTAAAGCTTCCAGTTTTTTCTAACTCAATCAGCATGACAGAGTGATCTCCAGCCTTGTCCTCATCAACACTCTCACCTGTGTTAACAAGAGAATGATTGACTTGATGTCAGCTGGTCCTTTTGTGGCAGGGCTAAAATGCAGTGAAATGTTGTTTTTGGGATACATTGTCATGGCAAAGAGGAACTTTGAAAATAATTGCAATTCATCTGATCAGTCTTCATGACATTCTGGACTATATGCAAATTGCCATCATAAAAACTGAGGAAGCAGACTTTGTGGAAAATAATATTTGTGTCATTCTGAAAACTTTTGGCCATGATTGAACACACATGGAATTATGTGCTACAGGGACATGGCTGCTTAAATGGGGGACGATGACTAAAATAGAAGACACTACGATGTTTGTGATGCACATATAGGTTATTATAGAATACAGAGGATGAATGGGATTATGGCTGGAGCATACAGGAATTTGGCCATACCTGCTAATTATTGAATTGAGGTGTTTCAATCAGACCCATTGCAAGAGGTGTATAAAATCAAGCACCTAGCCATCCAGTCTTCTTTTGCAGACATTTGTGATACAAAATGGGTTGTTCTGAAGAGCTCCATGACTTTAAGCATTGTACAGTGATAGGATGCCACCTTTGCAATAAGACGATTTGTGAAATTTCATTCCTGTAGAAGCGTTTAGAACAACAGCAACTCAGTCATGAAGCGGAAGATCACGTAAAATCACAGAGCGGGGTCAACGACTACTAGGCGCATGGTGCGTAAAAGGCATCAACGCACTACTGATTTCATAGCTGAAGAGTTCTGATCTTCCACTGGCATTAATGTAAGCACAAAAACAGTGTGGTAAGAGCTTAATGGATTGGGCTTTCATGGCCGAGCAGCTGCATGCAAGCTTCACATCACCAAGACCAATGCCAAGTGATGAATGGAGTGGTGTAAAGCACACTGACATTGGACTGTGGAAATGTGTTCTGTGGAGTGGAAAAGAACGCTTCTCTGTTTGGCAGTCAGATGGAGTCTGGGTTTGGCAGATGCCGGGAGAACGTTACCTGCCTGAATGCATTATACCAACTGTGAAGTTTTGTGGCGAAGGGATATTGGTACTGGGCTGTATTTCAGGATTTGGACTAGGCCCCTTATCTCTAGTGAAGATCAATCTTAATGCTTAAGCATAACTAGACCTGCTCGTTCTTGCGAACATCTAATCAGCCCATCATGTGGCAGCAACTCAATGCATACATGCAGACATGATTAAGAGGTTCAGTTTGTTTTCAGACCAAACACCAGAATGGGGAAGAAAGGTGATGTCCCATAGATTGTAAGCTTGCGAGCAGGACCTTCTCACTTCTTTGTCTGTTTTACCCAGTTTGTTTATTAGTTTACTATGTATGTCCCCAATTGTAAAGCGCTACGGAATATGCTGGCGCTATATATATAGATGATGATGATGACTATGTAAGTGACATTGACTATGGAATGATTGTTGTTGTCAGGGGTGGGGTGAGTATTTCATAAACTGCTGATCTCCTGGGATTTTCATGCACACCAGGCTCTAGAATTTACGCAAATAAAAAATATCCAGTCAATGACAGCTCTGTGGGTGAAATGCCTTGTTAATGAGAGAAGTCAGTGGAAAATGGCCAAACTAGTTCAAGCCGATAGGAAGGCAACAGTAATTTAAATAACCATGTGTTACAACAGTGATATGCTGAAGAGCATCTCTGAACACACAGCACATCAAAGACCTCAAAGGAATCCACTCCTGTCAGCTAAGAAAGGAAACGGAGGATACAGTGGACACAGGCTCACTAAAACTGGATATTTGTAGATTGGAAAATTGTCGCCTGATCTGACGAATTTCGATTTCTGCTGTGACATGCAGAAAGCAGGGCCAGAATTTGGTATAAACAAAATGAATCCATCCTTGTGTTAATGGTGCAAACTGCTGGTGGTGTAAAAATGTGAAGAATGTTTTCTTGGCACACATTAGACCCCTTCATGCCAACTGAGCATTTTTGTCACAGCCTACTTCGGTATTATTGCTGACCATGTACATCCCTTTATGGCCACACTGTACCCATCTTCTAAGCTGGTTCCACAAGCATAACAATGAGATCAGTGTACCCCAATGGCCGTCACGGATTTGCAGTTTGAATATGCAGTTGACAAATCTGCAGCAACAGTGAGATACTATCATGTCAACATGGACCAGTATCTCTAAGGAATGTTTAAAATATATAGGGACTCACCTCCTACAAAGTTGATACTGAATTAAGCCATCTGCACAAAGTAAAAATGTATTATATTTTCAGTAATTATAAAAATAGGTGAAAAGCATGTTTGTATTACTTAAAGATATCATTATTTATACACACATATATATATATATATATATATATATATATATATATATATATATATATATATATATATATATATACATATACACATATATATACATATACACATACACACACACATACATATATACACAGGGAGACAGAGACAGAGACAGAGACAGAGAGACAGAGACAGAGACAGAGAGGTGTATGTTTAGGATTTAGACATATTGCTAACCCGGTATGTTAAATTAAATCAATAGGTATTTTCCATTTACTGTACATCTGTTGGGACTGGTGTATGAGAGTATGAAAGAGCTAGCTACATTTATAACATGATGATATTATGTACAAACCCCGATCTTTAAATGACCTTTTAAACATTATCAACTTAATATATTTCCTAAGAAGAAAATATAATACAAAAAATTGTATTTGCATGTTAACATTTCAATACAAAAATAAAAATTCAGCCTACAAACTTTAGCTTAATGTTTTCCAACTGGTTTTAGAAATTAAATGCTGTGCCCAACCCCCTCTGTATTCTATACTGTCTAAATACAGCATAATGAAGGCCACTGAGGCTTTCTTTTGCTTTGAAAACTCCTCTGTAAGGAGAGCTCTTCCCATCCAAAAGATTATATCTGGGTCAGAGAGCAAGCACAGATACAAACCACTGGACTCCATGACAAAAGCCTTTCAAACATTAGCAGGTCATCCCCCATCACGACCTTCTTAGCCCTTCAAAACATTATTTCTTTCATGACCATCCAGTGGCAAAACCTCTCACACATCTCTGGTGAATGGCTCTGATCTCACTTGCATCCATGGTCACCCTACCTGAAATAGCTAATGGGTTTTAATCAGGACAACAGTGAGAAAAGAGGCATCCTTGTCCAGATTTGACTTTTGTTGGGGTGAAAGACTTTATATCAGAGTTCATGTATTCATCTAGGAAATTACTTTAATTTTTAAAGCATGACAAGAGAGTTCCTACCATCTCACAACTGTCAGCAGAATTTATAACTACCAATGGATTTATTTGTCTATTGTGAAATAAGTTTCACAATGCTGTAGACCTGCTTTATGTCAGGGACAGTTTTTATGCTTTTGTTGTTTATTAGTGATTAGTGTAAAGCAGGAACCATGGCATGTGTATCATTGTGACCACCAGGTCATTATAATGCAGGTGCGACCAACAGAGTAGGACCCTGTATTAATAAAATATTAAAAACAGTCTCCAGGCCTTGGAGCGAAACAGAATAAAACCTGATTATATTGCATCTATAAAAATAATAGAGAGACTACTTGTAAAGCTGCTACATGTTGTGCTGTATATCTGTTGCTTCTCAAAATCCTAAACTATATTAAAAAAAGAAAAATAAGATTTGTTGATGATTATTATTATTATTATTAATATTTATTTATAAGGCGCCACAAGGCATCCGCAGCGCCGTACAGAGACAAACAAAATCACAATACAATGGGAGACAGCACAGTACAGTAAACACAGCAACTCAGTACGCTCAATGCACAGCTAGAGAGGGCGGGGAAGGGGGAGGGAGGATCCGCAAACGACGGGGGCCAAGAAGGAGGGCGCGGAAGACAGGGAGACCCCCAGGGGGGAGGAGGGAGCGAGAGTGGACGTGGGGTGGAGGACCCTCGAGGAGGAGGGCTAAGTAGCTGGAGAGCAGAGTTAGAAGTGGTGGAAACAGGAGGAGAGATGGCCCTGCTCAGAGGAGCGTACAATCTAAGGGGAGGGGTGGACAGACAGAGAGACGCAGGGGAGAGAGGGAGAGTAGGGGGACAGAGGCAGAAGATAAGGTAGGAAGTTAAGTGGGAGACAGAAAGGCTTTAAGAAAAAGGTGGGTTTTTAGGGCCCGTTTGAAGCTGGACAGATTAGGGGAAGTTCTGATGGAGGGAGGGAGCTTGTTCCAGTGGAGGGGGGCAGCGCGGGCAAAGTTTTGGATACGCGCGTGGGAGGAGGTTATAAGGGGGGAAGAGAGGCGACGGTCAGAGGCAGAACGGAGAGGGCGGGATGGAGCATGAATAGAGAGGAGGGTGGAGATGTAGGGCGCAGTGGAGTTGGCGAGGGCCTCAATTATGTTGATTGACAACATAATCATTGTTCAATCCTCCCATTCCACTGCCACCCTCTGTGACCATTAATACCAATGAGTGCAAATGCCACAGAGCCCAAATACAGCTTTGCCATCAACCTATATCTATAAAGCAGGGCCGTAACTAGGGCTGTGCGATAGAGGTGACCGCCCAGGGCGCAACGCTGAAGGGGGGCGTAGTTTAGGAATATTTGAGGTTCATTTGGTTAAAATTGAGGTCTAGGGGGGCGGCATTTGACTTTCTCGTCCCAGGTACTAGAATTTTAAGTTACGGCTCTGCTATGAAGTGCAAAACAACGTGAGAATCTCTCCAATGGTGCTGTGCACCTCAATTTACGCATGTGCATCTGTTGTTTGAACAAGATGGCTGGTTGTCAGGATGGGCAGAAATACGTCGACAGCCTTTGGAAGGAATTGCTTGGTGTAATGGCGCAACGAGTAGAAGCAAAGTTGCAGCTAGTTTTCTAGAACAGCACAAAAAGAAGATTTTTAAAAAGAACTTTATTACTGCACCAGCTCTGAACTGGCGAAAATCGGGTCTTACCTTATACTTCTAAAGGGAAGCATTTTGTGCCTTCCAGTGGTACTTTGGCAGAGAAGCAAATTACTAGGTGCACTTTGTCTAAAGTAAAAGAAAGCTGGAATTTGAGGTGATGATTACATCTTTGTGCAATGTACATCTCTAGACTTTGTTTGCTAACAAAGATACAGGAGGTCAGTTACAAAGCACAAAACATCCACTGAACAGTGGAAAACCAAGTTTGAACGAGCTGTGCAGCTAGATTTCCCCCGAGTCGCATTGGTGTGCAGAGCAAGATGGCAGAATTTGAAGAGGTGAAATTTGCACATGCTGACAGAGGAGTTGGGTGCAGTGAGGGTAATGCTTGGAAAGTATAGTGTTCCCCTAGTTTTGTGGAGAGTGCAGATACAATATTTCCAGTTCCTTGCTATCTAGAGTGATATACAGCCATTGGTACTCTGCAACAGAACTTGAATCTTTATTACGGTTTTCAGGCTATACCTTTAATGGGACCCATTTTGTGCCTCAACGCACTTCAGTGCAGTAAATGTATTTTATTGAAAACAGTAGCACCAAATGGACTTTGTTGTAAAGTTTTCACGTTTATACAGTTCCCTGTTACACACACACCTAGGAACACTTCTAGTTGGCAGAGGCTTCTCCCAAGAGCGTAGGGTAGGCGCGCTGGCTATACCATGCAGATGTGCTGGTGTAAAGCAAAGTTGCACATCAACTGTGCTTCTTTAATGACCTTCATAGCATGTTCTTTAAGAAATCTCTTTAGTACTGCATAATGTCCATTAAAGGAACAAAACAAACCAATCATTTTTCTTGTACTATTTTCAAGGTGAAAGGAGTTGACTGGCAAACTGCTATATTTATCACAAAATTGATCGCCTAAGGACATCATCTTTTGTGTACGGAGGATTATTGATAAAGGGTTAAATTGGGAGGCATACATTAAAACGACTGTATGTCATGGCTTACTGATTTCACTTTAATAGAACACCTATATTGTAACCACTGCAGGACAGCAGCTTCAGTAAATGCAACCCTTCCAGCACCCACTAAAACCAAATCTCTTCAGCATCCCATCTGTCGGAGATGTCCTGGGTCTTATATTTCATGCTTGAGATACCCGTTTAGCATCTGCCAAAAGGTATTGTCTGCATGTGAATGTGTTGTGCGGATACAGTGCATTAAAGAGCAGGGACAGAAGCAAAGTGGCTGCATGTAAGTGTATACTATTCTGCCTGTTTTATCTAAGGGGTGGAGGTTTATGACAAGATATGGCACAGAGTTGGAGCAGATACCAGGCACATGGAGATTTTCATCTTTGTTCTACAAAAGGTCACACACTTAATGGCAAAATATGTATGCATCTGAGATATTATTAGCATTTTCTTAACTTTGATTTTAGCTATGCAAAGTTTTTAAAAGTGGACTGGTTATCAACACATTACATAAATGTGTTGCTTCTATGTAATAAAAAGATTTTGCCTTTTTTTCTACTCCATTTCCATTTTTAATTATACAGATTGACAACTTTTGTCAAGACTGATGAATGTGGGGATTTGATGGCATATTGCCAATGATGGTGGCCAAAGTGGAGAGAGACTCTCAACTTACCCAACATAGGAAACAAAACAAAAATTCCATGAACACCTCTCTGGTGTGAAAGTCAAAACATTGTTTAGACATAATGACGTGTTCCAACATGCAGCATGTGAGTGGAAATAACGAGGATGTGAGTAAATGTGGATATAGCTTACAAGCACTCAAATAGCAAAAAAAAATATTTTTTCATTTCAGCTTTAGATCATTAAGTACATGTGAATAGCTTGATTCATATTCTTTCGTTATAATTAAAATTAAGATCTTTAATTAAATTTAAATATTGTATTAAATCTATAAAAAGGTGCAATAATGTATTTGAAGTTTATTTTAACATCCTAATTCATCAACATATAATGACAGTGATAATATCCTTTAACTTGTAGTATACCAGTATCCAAGCTATACTATAACAGTGAGAAAGCCTGGAAGATGTAATATGCCAGTGATAATGAATCAAAAGTACTTACCTCCTTTCCGCCATGTTCTCCTCCTTTGCCAACAGTGTCTCCTGCCTCCTGGATCAATCAGGTGATTAAAGCACTGCCTTTGGAGCTCACTGTCACACATAAGATGCGAGAGTCAGCCAGCAACTGTGGCCAATTTGAAGATGCACCCTCACATCACATCAAGTGACTTGCAATACTAAGAACTGCACAATGCACTCATCAATCTTATCCACCCTTCACCACTGTACAAAAATCCTTACAGTACTTAAAGTTCTAGCTGCTTGAAAGAGAAAATTACAAGGGTTTCTTTTTAAATAACAAGTAGTAGCAGAGCCGAACAGACTCTGGACTTAATACACAGACGTGTGTGGACCAGTAATTATTGAAGTACCAAGGAAGTAGTATTTTTTTATGGTCATTGATGATCAGCTAAGATACACAAGATGTACAATATAATAGTCTACCTGCTTCACAATAATAAAGTTAGAGAAACTCAAAGAGTATATTGGCCAAGCAGTAAATCGACCCCCCCCCCTCCCCCAACAATCTGTGTAACAGAAAGAATTTTGGGCTGCAACATCTTAGAAAACTTGGATGTTAAGCCTCAGTACCTTTTTCTTTTTTGAATGTACAAAGTAGATATGCCAGAACTATTTGAACCAATGTGAAAATAAATTGAACTAGCCCGGATTGACGACTCCTTACTTCAAACAGGGAATATTATGTTTGAATTTTCAGTTCACATATTATTATTATTATTATTATTAATTTTTATTTATAGGGCGCCACTAGGTGTCCGTAGCGCCGTACAGGGACAAACGAGATTACAATACGAGGTGAGACAGCACAGTACAGTAAACAATAATCACAGTAACTCAGTGAGCTCAAAGCATCGCTAGAGGGGCGGAGGAGGGGAGAGGGGAAGGTCCGCCAATGACGGAGTCCAAGAGGGAAGGCACGGATGACAGGGAGACCCCTAGAGGGGAGAGGAGGGAGCGAGAGGGGACGCGGGAAAGAGGGTCCTCAAGGAGGAGGGCTAAGTAGCTGGAGAGCAGAGTTAACAGTGGTGAAGACAGGAGGAGAGAATACCCTGCTCAAAGGAGCGTACAATCTAAGGGGTGGGGTAGACAGACAGAGAGACACGCGGGAGAGATGGAGGAACGGAGGATAAGGATAAGGGGGGAGGAAGAGGCAGAAGAAAAGGTAGGAAGTTAAGTGGGAGACTGGAAGGCTTTAAGAAAAAGGTGGGGTTTTAAAGCCCGTTTGAAACTGGACAGATTAGGGGAAGCTCTGATGGAGGGAGGGAGCTTGTTCCAGTGGAGGGGGGGAGCATGGGCGAAGTCTTGGATACGCGCGTGGGAGGAGGTGATCAGTGGGGAAGAGAGGCGACGGTCATTGGCAGAACGGAGAGGGCGGGATGGAGCATGAATAGAGAGGAGGGTGGAGATGTAGGGTGCAGTGGAGTTGGCGAGGGCCTTGTATGTAAGAGTGAGGAGCTTGAACAGGATTCTGTAGGGGAAGGGGAGCCAGTGAAGGGATTGGTAGAGGGGGGAGAAAGAAGAGGAGCGGCGAGAAAGGAAGATGAGCCTAGCGGCTGCGTTAAGTACAGATCGAAGGGGAGCGAGATGAGAGTGGGGGAGGCCAGTAAGTAGGAGGTTGCAGTAGTCCAAGCGGGAGATGATCAGAGAGTGAATAAGACATTTGGTGGCATATTGGGAGAGGAAGGGCCGGATGCGAGCGATGTTGTGCAGCTGGAAGTGGCAGGATTTAGCAAGAGAGAGAATGTGGGGCCAAAGGAGAGAGAGGAGTCGAGGATGACACCGAGGCAGCGAATTTAAGGGACAGGGGAGATAGAGGTGTTGTCGACAGTGATAGAGAGGTCAGAAGGGGGCGAGGTGTGAGGGGGAGGAAAGACTAGGAGTTCAGTTTTGGCGAGGTTAAGTTTGAGGAATCGAGAGGACATCCAGGAGGAGATGGCAGAGAGGCAGGCGGACACCCTAGAAAGGAGGGAGGGAGAGAGATCAGGAGAGGAGAGGTAAAGTTGAGTGTCATCAGCGTAGAGGTGGTAATTGAGGCCGTAGGAGCTGATGAGTTCACCCAGGGAAGAGGTGTATAGAGAGAAGAGTAAGGGTCCTAAAACAGAGCCCTGAGGGACCCCGACTGGAAGGGTGGATGGGGGGAAGAGAGACCTAGAGGTGGTGACGGAGAAGGAACGGTCCAAAAGGTAAGAGGTGAACCAGGACAGGAAAGGGCCGGAGAGGCCAAAGGACTGGAGGGTGTGGAGGAGGAGGGGGTGGTCCATGGTGTCGAAGGCTGCTGAGAGATCGAGGAGAATAAGAAGGGAGAAGTGGCCCCTGGCTTTAGCAGAGAGGAGATCATTGGTTACTTTAGCCAGGGCAGTTTCAGTGGAGTGAAAGGGGCGGAAACCAGACTGAAGAGGATCAAGGAGGGAGTGTTCAGAAAGGTAGGAGGAGACGAGCCTCTCGAGAATTTTGGAGGCAAAGGGGAGAAGAGATATGGGGCGATAGTTAGAGGGAGAAGTGGGGTCAAGATTAGGTTTCTTTAGAATGGGGGATACGAGAGCATGTTTGAAGGAGGAGGGGATGATGCCAGTGGAGAGGGAAAGATTATAGAGGTGAGCGAGGTGGGGGAAAGGGAGCGAAGAAGGTGGGAGGGGATGGGATCCAGGGGACAGGTAGAGGGGGGGAGGATGAAATGAGAGAGTGGACTTCCTCGCCCGTGGTGGGGCGGAAGGAGTGGAGGGGAAGGTGGCTAGGGGGGGGGGAGGACGGAAAAGTGGGGGGGGTGGATGAGAGAATGGAGGAGGAGATTTCAAGTCGGAGGGCCTCAATTTTAGAGAAGAAAAAGGAGGCGAAGTCAGAGGAGGTCAGGGAGGAGGGGGTGGGAGGAGGGGGTGGGGCCAGGAGAGTGCTGAAGGTGGCGAAGAGACGGCGGGGGTTAGAGGATTGGGAAGAGATGAGGGACTTAAAGAAAGATTGTTTAGCGAGTGAGAGGGCAGAGCTGTAGGATGCAAGGATGAATTTAAAGTGGAGGAAGTCAGCCAGGGAGCGGGATTTTCTCCAGTGGCGTTCAGCGGTACGGGAGCATTTTTGGAGGAAGCGGGTAAATTTGGAGTGCCAGGGTTGGGGTTTGGAGCAGCGAGGGTGGACGGAGTGGGCAGGGGCGACCGCGTCCAGAGCAGAGGTGAGGGTGTGATTGTAGAGGGAGACCGCCTGGTTGGGGCAGGCCAGGGAGGAAAGGGGAGAAAGGAGGGTATCGAGAGAGGAGGACAGAGATGCCGGGTTAAGGGCGTCAAGGTTGCGTCTGGACAGAGTAGGTTTGGGCAGGGGGAGGGGAGCAGGAGAGGAGGAGAGAGAGAAGGAGAGGAGATGGTGATCGGATAGAGGAAAGGGAGAGATGGAGAAGTCAGAGAGACTACATAGGTAGGAGAAGACCAGATCAAGGGAGTGACCAAGGCAGTGGGTAGAGGAGGAGGTCCATTGGATAAGACCAAGGGAGGAAGAAAGGGTGAGTAATTTGCTGGAAGCAGGGTCTGTGGGATTGTCCATGGGGAAGTTAAAGTCGCCGAGGATGATGGAAGGGAGGTCGGAGGAGAGGTGGTGAGGAAGCCAGGCAGCAAAGTTGTCAAGGAGGAGGGAGGTGGGGCCAGGGGGGCGGGAGATGACAGTGACGCGGAGATGGATGGGGTAGAAGAGGCGGATGGAGTGAGCTTCAAAGGAGGAGAAGGAGAGGGAGGGTTCAGGGAGAATGACACGAAAAGTACAGGTGGAGGAGAGGAGGAGGCCAACTCCACCGCCTGGGCGGGCACCAGGCCTGGTGGAGTGGGTGAAGGAGAGGCCACCATAAGAGAGGGCAGCGGGGGAGGTGGTGTCAGAATCGGAGAGCCAGGTTTCAGTAATGGCAAGAAGGTTAAGGGAGGTGGATAAAAAGAGGTCGTGGATAGCAGTCAGTTTGTTACGGACTGATCTAGCATTCCAGAGGGCGCATGAGAAAGGGGGAGAGGAGAGGGGGGAGATGGGGATGAGGTTAGCAAGATGGGCAGTGCGCGGGGGAGGGTGGGGAGGAGCGGGAGAAGTAGGGCGGGGGGAGAGTATGGGTATGGATCGAGAGCAGGGAGGCACAGTAGGGTGAGAGAAGGGAGGGTGTGAGAGCGGGTGAAGAGAGGAGGAAGGGAGAGCAGGGCCGAAAGGGATGAGGTCGGTTAGAGAGGCCTAGTATGACGGGGCAGAGAAAAGGCAAGGAGGGCTAGGGAGACAAAAACAGAAAATAGGGCAAGGGAGGCAAGGCGTAACAGAACAGTGAGATAAAGAGGACAGAGAATAACAGGAAGAAAAATAACAGGGAGACAAGAGCAATGTGGAATACAATAGCAATGTGGAATACAATAGCAATGTGGAATACAATAGCAATGTGGAAGACAGTAACAAAGTTAGGGCGTGGAAGGTATTGAACAACAGGCCAGAGAGATAATCAGGACAATGAAGCAGGTAAGAATAAAACAGGTAAAAATAGTAACAGGTAAGTGTAAAATCAGGACAAAAAACAAAACAAAATAATGGCAGGTAAAATAATATCAGGTAAAAATAATAATATAAAAAATATCGGGTAAAAATAATAACAGGTGAAGATAAAATCCGGTAGAATAGTAGCAGGTACCAATCAAGTCTGAGGAATCTAGGTAGTTGCAGGAGCAGATCGAAGGGGTCCAGCGATTAGGAGGTAGGCGCAGGAGACGGGATAGACCGAGGGCTCCAGTGGTAAGGAGGGAGCAGAGTTCCAGAGGGACGATACGCCTAGTTCAGAAATAAGTCCCGGAAGGCAAATAAGCAGATGAGTCCAGGGGTCAGGAGATTGGGTGAGACCGGTGGTACAAGGTAGCGGTCCGAGGAGAGTCAGGGAAAAAGGGCCAGTGTGGACCGAGGAAACTACGGCCGGGGGCACGTGATTGGGGATAATAAATGTGGATGAAAAAAAATGTAGAAAAAAAAATGTAAATATACTAACAAATGTAGCTATTTGTAGCTTGAGCAAGCTCAAACATGGTCAAGTATCATAGCTTTGCTCAAATTTGGAATGTTTCATCTTTGTAATGTGCCAGAATTTATAGCAAATTTTAAAATTTTAGAACCAGTTTGACGCACTGGCATGCAAATCATTTTACAACAATTTTGAGAATTTATAGTGCCAAATGGGAAGCTCAAGTAAAGTCAGGAAATCTGCAGGTCTTCTGCCAAAAAGGATACAAAATTCTGCACCAAGACATCAATAAGGTAGAAATTTGAAGAAGCATAGTAACTGACAAGACTCTGCCACTAAAAGATAACATATAGCTCAGCTTGAGCTACAAGCTCAATAAGAAACCCAGGAGAAACGTGTAATTGAAATTGAATTAGATGATCTAGCTATCAAAAAAGGAAATCTTCTACCTTCTGTTAGAAGATGCACAAGATAGAACAAGAATATTCCACCCAAATGCCTGTCCTACAGATGTAGCAAATTTAAATTGACATTTAATGTATCATATGTCATTAATTTTAATGGCATATGAGGTGGTAAATGTCAATTTAAAAAAGTACCTGGTTTACTGCCAATCTACAAGAAGCAAAAGTGGATTAAAGCTGCAGAAATAGAGTTGAAATTTCTTAACCAGCCCCAGACCTGGAAACTCAAAAAGTTGTTACTAGGAAAGGATGCACTTAGTGTTAGGCTAGCGGCTCTCGTCATAAACCTGCAGAACTAACAGTAAAGGTCTTTGCCTAAAGCAGCCGCCTTTCCCTTAGAGTTTGACGTGCTCACAGGTAGTTGGATGCCCCCAGGTCTTCACTCTAATGTAGTGCAAGTTTATAAACAATACCACAGCGGAAAGGCAGGAGGAGGGAATCCAGATGGTAGCGGAGAGTCAGAAGCAGGCCAAGGTCTGGGGTCTGAAGCAAGCAGAGTAGTCAGAGACAGACCAAAGGGTTAGGGCTGGCAGCGAGCAGGGTATCCGAATAACAAGCCAAGGGTCAGGGCAATCAGAATGTAAGCAAAATCCAGAGACAGGCCAGGGGTCTCAAAGGGAGGTGCAACAGCAGAGAAGCAGAGTATCTACATGAACACAGACAACAGAACAGGAGCAGGTCAGCAATAGACACAATCTACACTATAACCCTCCCTGACTTAAATACAAAAAGTGGCCAATCAGGCAAGAGAGGAGAAGTGCATTATAATAAGCCCCAGGGGCTACATGATTAATAGCTCATTAATTCATCCGCAGGCTTATTGACACCTAATGCACATGACTTCCCAGTGTTGCCAGGATGCAACGCTGAGTAGAACAGCATTCCAGTCGTTGTCATGGTTACGGCCGGGACTGAAGAGGAGGCAGTAAAGTAGCCATAAGAACCGAGCCGCAGATCACTGCAGCTCATTACACTTGGATACAAACGACTTTTTAAAATTAAGTGCAACTCCGAATGCAAAGTTCTCAGATTCAAGTGGAGATTAGTCACAAAGGGATATATGCAAAAACATGTTGATTATTATTATGACAATTGTAGTCCTGTCACTACACATAGAACATTCAGGACCATGATGGGTGTGGCAGTCGTGAGATACTACCTGAGAATCCTGATTCAGAGACAATTAGACAGTGACATTCCTACAACCAGAGTGCTAAAACCAGCTTGATATTTATCCATCAGTGCTGATGCTTTTTCTTCATTTATGTAATCCTAAACTGGTTAAAGTCTACCTGGAGTTGGTATGAGATGACCTTCTAACAAGAGGGGATTGAGGTATTGTTATAATGGCAGCCACTACATCTTCACCTTTTGCAGCCACAATGGTAATTCTCTGTGCACATATGTTTAAGCCTTGTCAAAGAGACTGGAATACCGTCAAGAGTCATGGGACATCTTGGCTAAACGTAGAGATTGGGCGGATAAAAATGTTCACATGTCAACAAGTGGTTAGTTGTATTATCATTTAAAGAGATAGAATATGTTTCTGTAGCTGTTACCGAATAATTGATTTGGTTGTGCTAGATGTTTTAGGATCTCTGAGAGCCAACAGCAACTAGCATTGATACAGACAAACAACCTAGGGTATATCAAGATAGTAAATTGAAGATGAATGCGAGGCCAAAGCATACTGATGCCATAGAGCGGCACATATGTGAATTATTGGTACACGATGAGGTCAAAGCATCAGCAATTCTGACCCAGGCTTAAAGTACGGAGAATACAATGAGACACACAAGATAAGTAGTTTTTATACATCAGTGATTCAATAATGATTATTCAAATGCTTATTGTGACAACTATTGTAATGTATGGGTGTTCTTATGCGAAGACTCGGCAGCACATGATGTGTTGCAACGTTTCGGAGGCCATAAAGCTCCTTTTTTAAGACACATGTTTTAGGACGTCAATGCGGGGGTGGAGCTTAGGCTACGGCTGCTGGTTCCAAGCTGTGCGCTCTGCTTTAAGGCAGACTTACCTGTTACCCTCAGCACACTTCCCTGTGCACTCTGAAACTTACATGTATAAATATTTATTCAGTATTGACACTATATTCTAAAATAATCTGTATATGTAGTCCCCTAACTCTGCAATACTATTTAACCCCAACTATACAGTTTATTCTACAATATTCGATCTGCAATATACTGTTTTAATTAAAATATTTACAATAGCTACCACTACAACCACCACCAGTGGTTGTTCTCTCAAGTTCCTTTCCCTTCCTCTTCTCTGGTAAACTATAATGTGATGTATGTAGGGATTATATGTACTGTATATATTATCTCCGCATTATCTCTGTACAGTAAAATATTTTGTATCCAGTGTTTGCGTTTTCGATAACTGAAAGGGTGAATGGATGGTTTGTCAATGCTCATAATACATTTTTGTGGCGTTGATAACAAAACTGTTGGAATTTAACAACTGACATGGAATTTGGGGCTGTTGGATGTGGAAATCAGTAGATGTGCTTGTTGGGACACATCGGCATAACAACTGGTACTCCCCCCGTCTATGGCTGTAGTGGCACATACCGAATGTATAAAAAGGTCGAGTATAAAAGATGCTTGTTGAGAACAACTGTTGGGTTTCACAGATATTCCGACATGACTAAAATAGCAGTAAAAGACGAAAACTGTATAAATTATTAGTAAAATGAATAATTACTATAAAAGGATTGATAAGACCAATATATTCCTACTTCAATACATATATAAAATACACATTATATTAACAAAATAGTAACCGTGCTGTATCAATAATACTGTATAGTCCTGACCATATTGCATATACCGGACTACCAATATACACAGACTGCGGGAGCATATTCTAAGTGATCTACACTGCAGCTTATTTAACAAGTTATTATAGCCATAAACAAGGCAAAACTTACCTTTTACCAAAAAAACATAATTTGGATAATTGAGGACAATGCTATAAAGGGGAATGTCTTGATAAATGCTTGAATAGAATGGTCCATCTGTTTTTTTGATAGTAGCTACTACAAAGTACAATGACCAAAGGACATTTATTTAAAACATTATAAGACTCAGATGTGAAAGTTGTTTGCTCACTAACAGGAACAATGTATGTTTAGTGCAAAATATTGTCCATGTTTTTATTGGCAATACTAATTGTTTTAATCGGTTTGTTTTGAATTCTATAAAGATTCAGGCTATTATATGACAGTCAGCGGAGTACTGAAACCTACTAGTATTTCTCCTTTTAATGTGTGATCACATCAAAATATACATATCACACTTGTGCCAGGGATTCACTGAGTATCTATTGTATCGATATTAAAGATGGACTGTCCATTCTCGATGCCACAAGGTTGAAGATCTAAAATACACAGAGGAAGAGCACAGATAGGGTTTGTATTTGTATGAATACATATGTGTTTTTACATACTAGGACACAGTTAACAATTTAGTCCTCAGAGTCCTAAAACTTGATAAATCTAATCTTGTGACAAATAACCCTTAACATATTTTACAATAATATCAATTCAACATGAATATTTTGTGTGAAGCCATAATTACACTCTTGCTGCTTCCATATCAATAAAAAAAAAGGTTATTTGAGCTCTTTAATAATAGCCTTCTCTAACATCAATACACCTTGACAAAAGCCTGAATTATCTGCTGCTAACTCGTTTCTTATTGTTTATCAATATCAAACTGTGTTGTGAGCTACTTTATGGCAACCAAACATTATAGTGGACGTCTCTCTTTGTCTCAGTAGGTCTAAAAAGCAGCAGAAATTCTCCATCCTCCAGGCATCATTGGTGATTTTGATGCATGTGTGGTCATCAACCATATGGTAATTGGTTTACTAACTTCACCAGATTAAGCGTTTGAAAGTGTTTCCTTAGTAAAAATGCTTGATTACTGTATTTTGACTTTTTTTTTTTTAAACCGCCAGTTTTCGGTGATTTTGCCAGTGGGATTTAAACTGCGGTTTTATTAAAGGCAAAACCATAAAGATACTGGTGTAATTTGACCTTGTTGTTGGATGTATGGATAGAAAAAAGTGCCAACCTTTGTACATCTGTGTAATCCTCTTACATGCTATACAGTAATCCATGAAGATCATGGTGATTCCTTGCTGGTTTCCATTTTCCCCTTCACTTCTACTACCTAAGGTTTATTTTTCTGAACTATTTGATACAGATAACCAGGTTTCTAGGAGAGAGAGAGACTGACCCAGCCCATGTCTAATGGAACAGAATGCATGGACTTGGCTAAAGAAAGAGTAATGTGGCTGGTGCTCACCATGACTCTTGGTCAGTCTGCCTGTATGTTGTGCAGTTGACCAATGTTACTGTACAGATATGAGACCTTTCACCCAGAGCTCAGGTATCTACAAATCTTTGACAATCAGAAAGTAATGTGTAAATTGATCAAGGTAGACACACAGGCATGATCTGAGTGGTTGTTCCTACCACTGTATGGAGCAATGCAACAAGCAACACATTGCAACAAGGGAAAGGATAGGGACTGCATGGAGGGGAATGGCAAAATAATTTTCTTAGTAGAATTTAGACAGGACACTATAAATCAGTGGTGTTCAACCCTTTTCAGCTAGGGCACCAAAAAAGGAGATTCCCAATGTATTACACAACTGACAATTACAGGACCCTACTTGGTGTCCTGACCCACAGGTTTCATAGAACTGCTCTAAATCATGTAAAAACTATTTATCCAGAGAACCTAAGTCCTAAGCATTCTTGATAGAACGTCTCATATCTGTATAACAATTTATTATTCGATTAACAAATGGCATAAACGTTATCACCCAGGTATAATGTGTAATTTCAGCAGATCTGTGCCTTCTTTGCATATGTTGTAGTGGACTTGTCTGGTCAGGGTAGAGGAACATTCCTATCCAATAACTAATATGGCCATGGTCTGGAGGACATCAGTGAAAGTACATAAAATGGGAAATGTGAAAATGCCGACATCAAGTTGCGTGACTTGATTGCTCTGTGTGTGGCCAGGTTAGCCTTACACCCCACAACACTTATTTTACTGAATTTTGTTCCAAATAAACTCTGCTGAAAGACCCCCTTTAAATATACCAAAACCTCTTTTTTTTATGAGACTTCGATAACATTGAGCTTTATTATATTGAATGATGGCCAAGGTACATTCATTGTTTTTATGCAAAACAGGGATAGACTACTCTTTACAGCTCCATTCAAAAAGGAAATGCCACAAACACAGACACCCCATGTACTCCATGCCAGAGGCCACACTCAGAGCAGATCCTAATTTTTTCTCAATGCAGTGGTGAAAACCTGTCATACAGAGCTCAAATTCACTTGGTCACTAGATCCATTCAAAGAGTTTAAACATACTTAAACCAAATTGCCCCAAATGTACCTGTAAATTCCTCCTTCTGGTGCTCTCACCTCATTGGTCTCAGATTCAAGCATGCAAATTAGATGCTGGTCATATCTCTTGGCAGCATTTACCTCACTTCCGTAAGGGACGGAAGTTATGAACTAGTTTCATTTAATAATCCACAGATCCAGTTGGTAGTCAGCATTGTTACGTGTCAGCTAAGTAGTATAAAGGTGGATTTATAAAACAAATTGTAAGTTCTAGGCAGCAACTGTAAACTGGCAAAATGCATGTGTGAATAGTCCTATTGTGCTGCTTTCACACTATACACATGGAGCTGACAGGCAATACAGCAACAGCATGATATCCCAATATTGTGATGAGTTTTATGTACTTTAGCTGAGTGAACATTTTAAATAATATCTAGCACATAATGTGACAGTATATGGGATTAGAGGCTAAGGGGTAAATGTATCACGCAGTGAGTTTCCGGCAGGTTTGAAAAGTGGAGAGGTTGTCTATAGCAATCAATCAGATTCTAGTTATCATTTATTTAGTACATTCTACAAAATGATAGCTAAAATCCGATTGGTTGCGATGGGCAACGTCTCCACTTTTCAAGCCCGCCGGAAACTCTTTAGGCAGCATGGTGGCTTAGTGGTTAGCACTTCTGCCTCACAGCAGTGGGGTGGAGTTTGTATGTTCTCCCCTGGTTTGCGTGGGTTTCCTCCCACACTCCCAAAGAACATACTAGCAGGTTAATTGGCTGCTATTAAATGGACCTTAGTCTCTCTCGGTCTCTGTGTGTATATGTTAGGAAATTTAGACAGTAAGCTCCAATGGGACCGATGCAAGTGAGTTGTCTGTACAGCGCTGCGGAATTAGTGGCGCTGTATAGCGGATGATGAAACCTGCAGCTTAATACATTTACCCCCAAGTGTGTGTACACATGTGGGACAATGTTATGAAACATGATACCGCCCACCAATATCTCCTGCAATGGATTTCCACTCTGACCTATAAAGAATTTGATATAAAATAAACTATACCGTTTTGTTACAAACCGTAAGTGTAAATACATTATCTATATACTGCATATGTTCAAATATCAGGTTACTGTTTAGATAAGAGGCCTCATTTAGGCAGATGCCAGGTTTATCTTTACATAATGTACCCCCTGCTGTAAACGACCAGAATCCAAGTCAGTCACTGAAGGGTTAACACCAACTCAGAACAGACATGCACTTTTGTAACACATTCAAATATACATTTACCACAACCTAATAAAACCAGACAAAAAAAAAAATGCAGTTTGTACCAGTCAAGATATGAATCACAAATCACCCAACCAATCTTTCTGTAAGCAAAAAAATAAATAAAAAAATAAGACACAAAATTCAGAATACCAAAGTGACAATGGAATTAACTTTATTCTAACTGCAGATTTAAGGTATACAACCGAACATTTGCTATTTTTGTTTTTTTTTTATGAGACTTATAAATAAAAATACAAAAAATGTTCACTACAAAAAAATTTATTTTACTGTTAGTAGGATGTAAAAAATATTTTCTTTGCTATACAAGGCACAAACTTCACTTAGTGACAATGTAGAGAGAAAAAAAATCCTGCAGCATTTTATTCAAATTTTTTTTCTCCGGCAAAGGGAAAAAAAAACAAACAAACAAACAGAAAACCAAGAAGAGAGAGAATGAGAAACACTGTAGTAATGAAGAAATGCTTGTCTACAAAGCTTGGAAAGAGAAAGTGGAACGGAGAGGGAGAGAGTCCGTAATGTAGCTATGCCCTCTGGAGATTACTGCATCTGCTCAGCGAAACAAGAAAAGAAAGATCTTTTGCAAATAGGTTAACAAAAGCAACCCAAAAATTGGAAAAGCAGCAGCTCATTAAAGGTATTGTCAGTTTTGTATTACTTCCGAATAAAGTATTGAACTTTATTTTTTGCCATATGCAATGCGTGTTTCTTATGAAAAGACAAACTGTACTTCTGAACCATAACGCAAAACAAAACTCACAATTTTAAACTGCTTGCATTGATATAACAGACAACAAAAATGGACAATTTGCTAGGCCGATCATTGGATGAGTTCAATATTTGTCCTTAATGCCCACCTTAAACTGAAAAAAGTTAGCAGTCGTTACTAACGTTCCCCAAGTATTGTGTGATTTTGGTTGGTTACTGATCCACAAGACCAAATTGACCATCAAAATATTTGCAGGCATGTCATAACCACCCAAAATCTGGATCAGATATTACATAAAAAAAACCAGGTCAAACGATGAGTCAAATCAATGTATTTCATCCCACACTCAGTTCATAACGTATATGGGGGGCATTGATATTTTCAAGATGGTTGGAGACACGTGCTCCAGAAAACTGAGGTCCAAAAGGATATCTATTAAATGAATTCAAGTGGTCCTAAATAGTGTAAATATGGTACCAAGAGACCACATGAGAAAGCTTTTGATTCAGGAGTACAGTTTCTCTACAGTGAAACAATACAGGGGAATTGGTATGCCGTGCTCTGAGCTAGACCTATCCAAGCTAATGACCACTAAAATCAGAACATTATAGGTCTTTATTTGACCAATTAGTCCCTCTTTTTTGCAGAGTTTCACTAGTTTCCCCACAGTACACGTGTGAAGTGCTCGCCCCACCTTCGATTTGTAACCCACAGAATAATGGCGGCAAGAAGCAGAACTACAACGCTAAAGGACCCTTGTGAACTAGTCATGTAGTCGTGAAATAGCAGCTTACAATTTTCAGCGCAAAGAAATTGTTCAGCTGTTTCTACATTCCTGCTGGACTCCATTGGAGAAGTTTATAGAGTTGTGGTCCCACTTCATACCTTCTAGTTTCTCGATTAGATGGTTAAAGAAGAGGGGGGGTGGAAAGCACTAGATCACACGGTTGAAAAGCCAAATATGGATTCATAGTTACTATAAGGGAAACTGAATTTCTCCAGGAAAGCTTCTCAGCAAAGCCCTGCACAAAAGATTAAGTTGAGTGGAGTTAAAGGATTTATATTATGGAGAGTTAAATAAAGATAAAACAATGTTTCACTTTAGTGGTGACATAGTACAAGCATAACTGTGCAGTAGCTTACATCATCTAACCATATGTTAGCTTTAGTGCAAGACTGGATGTAAATGGTGTGCTGCAAATAAAATCTTTTGCTTTCATTAGTCAATTTGTGCTAGGATCACCCATCCACCATCTAAGCATCATAATAGGTTGACTTACTATACAGAAAATCCGGCTGTATTGATTATGTTTTGCACCTTACATGAGCCACTGTTTTCTTAACAAAAAGCAAAAAAAACAACAAAAACAACCCATACAAAAAAACATACAAACTAAAGGGAGGGAGAGAAATAAAAGAAAGGAAATAAAGTCTTTTAGGCAACGTAACCAGTGGGCACCCATTAAACTTAGGCAGAGGGTGCTGAGGTAGACTTAACATGTAATCACTTTGATGCAGGAGGGTCTGCCAAAACATTGCCAAACCCGCCAGCATAAAAATGGTTAACATCCATTCATAAAAACACTATATTCCATTTTTATTATTAATTTGTTGATTATTTTTTTTTTTTCTATTCATTTATTTTTGTTAGCATTTGCAACTGGCACTTGTGCTGTTACAAAATACAAGCTAGCAGAAGAAACAAAAAGTAAGAAAACTAACTGAAAACAACAGGGAGGGTAAAAGGAAGCCATCATTTGCTAGGTCCCTCAGGGCAGTTGGTCCGTAATGCTACAATAATTGTACACATATAAATGGAAAGATTATTTTGCTATTTTACCAGGCCTCTTACAAAGCACATGCAAAACACAAATATGAGAAGTACAAGGACAATGGAACAGACTGACTGCTTTGGACTCCACTTCAGGGGTGGCTGTAGGGGTAATGGAATTCAAAATAATGAGACCATTGGTTAAAAATATATTCCCTATTTAAGGGCATGTGTTCAACATGGAGTGATAATGAAAAGTAAGAATGGCATTTGTTATAATCCTGGTTACATCGATGATGTATGTAAATCAGGAGAACTGTTTTTTGCTCAAACTTAACTTCTGTTACCTTGAGCAACTTCCAGTTTTCTAAAAACTTCCTCACTGAATATGTTGCTAGCCGATAATGGCAAGTATAGAATGGTAATCTGTATACATTCTAACTACATACAAAGAGCACATCTACTCTTCATTAGTTTTAGGATGGTCAGTGATATTACATTGTGTGTGTCAGGAATTGTACAAGTGGTATTTTTGCCAGAAAAACATTTTGTGTTTTGACTATGTTCTTAGATCTGACCAACTAATCGATCATATGACTAAATAATAACAGAAGGAGGTCAGTTTATTAAAGTCCTCTCTGACAAGTAGAGCTTTCTTGATGATGGAAAAAATGATAAGTTACCTACAAGCAGGCCCGGCGCTCCCATTCGGCAAGGTTAGGCACTTGTCTAAGGCGCCGGGCTCTGGAGGGCGCCACAGAATTCTGAAATACTTTAAAACTGTGCGGCGACTGCTGACCATACCTGTCACGGCCGCCGCACAGCATTCAGATGGACGGCGAGGGGGGGGGGGGGGGGAAGAGGCTATTTTGTCACCACCGCCGCCTCTCTGCTCCGTCTCCTCCCCACCACTTACTAGTGTCAGTGAGTGGAGGGGAGGAGACGGAGCAGTGAGGCGGCGGTGGTGAGACAAGGTAAGGAGAGGAGGGAGGCGATTTTTGCGGGGGGGGGGGGGGGGGGGGGCGGCGCTTTTTTAAAAATGCCTAGGGCGCCGTGGACCCTAGCACCGGCCCTGCCTACAAGTTAATGAAAGTGAGGAAATGAGAATGTTTTGTCATACTGACGTAATTCGGAAGTCAAATCCGTTCTTAAACTAATTGAATAGGGTGGAGATATCAAAGGTTGGATTTACTGAAAATCCCCTAACTTTTTATTCCTGTAAATGTAAAAAGTTATGTTTAATTGGCAGTTAAAGTCTGCAAAGTTTTAGAATGTGATAAGTTTTATTGCAAAATTTCGGAATTCCTGAAACAGAGGCACAGCCACCCCCAGTCCTATATCCAAAGCATGCTGCTCTGTTACAGTCAGAACAATTGTGATAAAAAAAAAAAAAAATCTGCTGCAGTTTATCTTTAATACATATGTTTTGTAGCTGGACACAGTTTTCCTGCAAATTTTTTTAAACTTTTTTTTATTACATTTTTCATTAAAAAAAGGAAGAAAATGTTTAGGCACAAAGAATAAAGAAGCCTTTCTCTGACAACATGTAGCTGGCATTTCAAAGAAATGAAAACACTGCATTACGGTTTGAGGTTAAATTTGAAGGTTTTTGGACACAAACAAATTGCAAAATCAACAAAATGTGAGATTATACAGCTCTGACATATGACCATACCACACAATGGTGCTTGTCTAATAACAATGCAATAATGTGCTGTAACATAGCAATCAAATAGACAATTCTTTTTATCAACCCAATTACACGGAACTGCTAAAAGCTATCTCGATGGTTACTATGGGTTACAGCATATCATTGTTTTTTGTACAAAGCTATTAAAACAATCCCTATAAAATGTAAATGACAAATGTTATATAAAGTAGGTTCCACATCAGCTCAACAAATATATGTCTGATCATTAACTTTGCAAGAGGCTTTAGGTAATTTTTCCATTTTGACCATACCTCCCAACATGCAAGTCCCCAGCAGCGAGACGGGGGGCGTGGGGGTGGGCACGGCCCCAGGGGGCTACCTAGCTCTGTAAAGCGCTAAACTGCCCATTAACCAATTTCCCTTTCCCCAACATTCCCACCCGTAGGGCAAACTGCTCCCTAAAATCGGGACTGTGCCACTGACAGTTGGGAGGCATGTTATGACTTCGCTGAGTGATCTTTTCTGAATTTGCATTTTCTTCATAATTTCCTGCAACACAATGGGTTTATTTCAGCATAACATCTCTTCTTTTTGAAGAAGAAAAATAAAACAAAAACAGTAGGACTATGGTTAGGAATTGCATTGACATATATTCTGCTGGACATGCAATGCTCTATTTTGTGTCCACATTACAAAGGTAGCTGGATCTTATTTACCATTACGGTGTAGATCCTTTCAGGGTGTCTCTAAATCATATGACAATACTTGTGTTCTATATTGAGACCGTGTTTTAATTATTTTCTTGCCTAATGTGTTTTAGTAACTTGTCTGTTAAATGATGAAGATATACATAACAAAACCAACAGGAATACAAGAATTGACCAAAGTGAGAAAATCAACAAAAAAAAATTAAGAGGTCTTGAAGGACTTGATCATAATTTGTATTTATCAGAGTCCTCAACCAACAACCGTAAGCAATGTTTACACTTCCATGACAGACAGAAGCAGTCTCTGATTAAGCACTATACTGTATGACTTTCAATACAATTTAAACACGCAGGGTACTGTTGACCTAGCGTGCATACACGCGTAACACACACACACACATACAGAGTCCTGTTCACATTACAAAAAAAAAAAATATATATAGATATATATGTAGGCCCAAAAACTGACAAAAAGACTAACAAATATTACAAAAATATCACAACTTTGCAAATATTTTGCCCTCTCCTTCCAATATTTCATGTTTTTCGTTGTGTTACGTTTGAGGAGGAGAAAGTTTAGAGCATACCCCTCAGGGAAGGGATAGAAAAAAAAAAAGAAGTTTGCATTTGTTTTTGTGGAATAAACTTTTTTTTTAATCCCTTATTTCCCTGTGTCTGGTAAAGAAATTCATGACAAACACCTTACATTTCCGCCTTGAATATTTTGGCCGGCCTTTGTCTGCATTGGTACTTACTGAGAAAAATATATTTATACCTGCCAAGAAATTTAATACTTTCATCACCTTCACATTATGAATAAAAAAATAATAATAAAAAAAAAACCTCTAAACTTCTATTCACAAATTCAAGTTTAAACCACAGATCCTTCACTCCCCTCCCCCTAATCCTCAGAGCTACATTAATACATCTATAACATGGGGAGCCATTTTACCCACCCAAATCAGTTTTTAAGGTTCAAAATGGCAGAACACAACAGTGGTATTTTAGCCTCTTTATACAAATAAGGTGTCAAAAAGGGAAGACCTCATTGTAGCAAAGTAGGTTAATATATCTCCTGTTTCCCCCCCATTTCCCCCCAATAAGGCTACCTACAAAATACTCCCCTGAACCACGTATATTTTATATAAATGCAGCTTAAATCACAAAACAAATAAAATAGCAAGAAAAAAAAATGAGATGAAAATAATCATTAAGCGTAACATAAGATTAACATGAAACAGCGTTTTTTTTTTAGAACAGAACATAACATAATTAACCATTTAGCTGTCAGAGGGACCTATAAAGCATTGTTTTAAAATGTGATGTAGGATCCTCGTGCAGCAAACAGGTTAAGAGGTAGCTTTCATGAATGGAAAAAAAAAAAAAAAAAGCCCAACCACAATGCGAAAGGGCAGTGTCAACCCTAGATTGAATACCATATTTGGTACAAAACAAAAATAAAAACAAAAATAAAATGAGACAATCTGTCATTTTGACCATTCTCTATCTTGGCACATTTTTTCCTACGTGTCTTAAAGTAACAAAATGCCTCAAATTAGGCATCGGTACATATGAGGTCATCAAAAACAAAAATAAAAAAAATAAAAAATTCAAGTACAATGTGCTAAACATAATAACAAAATTAAACAATCAAAATATATACATAGAAGCAGCCCCCTATTACTCAATTGGCCTCTGTGAAAACGTACTGATAGATCACAAGATGGAAATATTCTTTCGTTTTTTTCAGATATGAAGAAATGGGAAACCGGCAAATTAACCAAACACATCCATTTTGAATAGTGGCTCTGATGTAGGTGAAGTCTGGTCGAGTTCATATTAGAAACAGTACCAGACCTTTTTCTGTTGGCATATATATCTCTCTTACACTTACAATAGACCAGTTTTTCATTGGTCTATATAGGCCTACTGATAGTATCTGGCCTTAATTAAGTCTAGCTCAGCTAGGTTCGCCAATTGTCTCCAAGTATGTTGAGTTGCCCATCTATACTAGTGGAGTATTTTCCACCAGAATGAAGAGTAATTATTTTCCAAAGTGCTCAGCTTCAAAATCGCCCTAGTCAATATAGCAGATCCTTAAGTTTCTCTTATACTCAATAAATGGTGAGTAGAAGTGAGGAAGTTTGGGGAATGAAATAACATACAAACTATATGTCCATATTGAACAATAAGTGGACACCATCAGTGGATATAAACATTACTGAAGGCGAACTTAATATTGGAGGTTTCAAACCCCTTCAGTGCTACAAAATACAACTGAATACCAGGAGGTATTACAGCTTATGCCCCATACTAGAGCACAATACTTTATACAATCCAGTTTACCTGGTTTGTTCATTATAATCATCCCAATAGAATCTAGAGGGAAAGTTGCTCATAAAGATGTATTCAATCACATCTTAAGATGATGAAATTAAATTTGAATTAAAAAACTTTGATATACATTGAACATTTTATGATAAATCATATTTGGACTATCACCACCAATATCCAATGCTGTTATGGCCGTACTGGCATAAGTACTATACAGTCAAGTGGAAAACATTTACCTCCAACTTTTGTGGTAAATTCTGAAGAAAATAGTTTTTTGTTTTTTTTAATCAGACCATAATTGTGCTTCCTAACAATTGGGTGGGCTGGCACCAAATGTCTTCATTCTCATCAGGACCCTCCATTCCCTCTCAAAAAAAAAAAACAAGCTCCATTAGGCCTCCTTTCAAAATAGCTTTAAGCTTCCCACAGAAAAAAAAAAGCCAAAAATGGTGGATGTGTTTGATTTTTTTGCTTTTAAGTGGGATTATTCTTTTAGATGTCTGTATTGCTCGCCTTGCCAACATCACTTTCAATTTCACCTCCCTCAAACATTTTGACTTATCCCATTACACATAACACAAGTATAAGTAGGTCTTTTCAATTCTCCAGTCAGCAGGGATGTCCTCAGGTTTGTGACTCTTCATGTGCTTCTGCATGGCAGACAGGCTGGGACAATACTCCAGGCAGATGGTACATTGGTAAGGAGAGGCTCCATTGTGGGTTCGAAGATGCTTGATCATGGCAGAATAATCTCGTGAGCGCTGGTGGCACAACTTGCACTCAAATGGTTTTTCACCTATAAAAAACAGAAAAAACAAACAAAAACTTTTGGTCCTTGTCTGACACAGTTTTCTGACTATTTTTGTAAATTTAGGTTTTTACATATCACAAATTTTGTATGTGTACAAAAATAAAACATTCTCAAATTAAAGTATATACATGTACCATAGGGATGTATATGGTTTGGTGAAGCTTAACAAAAATTAATGACTGGAATAGTTTCTACCAGGTAGTCAAATAAAAACTATGGAAACAAAGAATTTAAATTGTTTTTCAGGACAAAAACGTAATAATGACAAGCAGCCTCCCAAACAGTTAAGCTCAAATGTCTACTTTGTACAGTTTATTTAAAATGTAATTAGGGATCTGATTTCTGAAATAAACAATTGGCTTAAGACAGTGGTTCCCAAACTGTGCGCCGTGGCTCCATGGGGTGCCTTGGAGATCTCACAGGGGGGCCTCGGCCAGGGCCAGTGGAAAGCAAGGCGGGGGACTACTTGTAATTATTTTGGCTTAGGGGACCCTAAGGGTGCCTTTAACTGAAAAAGTTTGGAATCCACTGGCTTAAGACCTCAAAAAATGATCATGCCATGTTCAAGCAGGGGTTGATAAATTTTAAGTTCTAGCAGAGCAGCATTTTGATCCCATATGTTTTTGAACCCATTTTGTCCTGAGTGGCCTCATTCACCCTGGAAAGAGCATTTAATACAGTTCACTCTCTATTCTCTATCTCGAGTCTGCTTCCTCGATATGTCACAGGTTCTGGCCCAGGAAAAAAGCGCAGCATATGCTGACAAGCTGATTCCAGCTATAAGCAAAGAGCGCATCCTATTATATTCTCCTACACAGTCAAATGGGTGCCTGGAAAGCTGTGAGGTATAGAGGGACACATATATATCTATCACGGAAATGGGTGACATTCTCTTTAGGCCTCATACCCACTGGAATTTAATTACATGCATTTCAATGCTAGTACAGTGTAAATAGGTTTGACAATTCTTACTTCTTTCAACGCGTTTCGCACAAGTTAAAACACATTGAGGTCAGTGTACTGGCCCTCCCAATGGCTGTCTTAACTCAAAAATGGGAATCCTGTGGTGATGGTAGTAGGTGGTTGTTATACCAAGAAAAACATTTATATTGAGATCCTCTTTAAATAAATTAATATATCTTGTAAAAACGATATCACGTTTCCGCCAAGTATACAATATTATGCAATTTTAAAAGTGATGTAATACTAGTTTTGTCATTTGCAATTTTATGTGTATAGATCATCCACTTATAGGAATACTAGATCAAAACAGGTATCAAACTGTTACTTATTAAGAAAATAAAAAAAATAAGATATCCAGGTGCATGTATATGAATTAAGATATAAGCTTTTAAATTTGTTCTCTATGGCTCTTGATTACTTCTTCTTGATCATTTGTCAAACAAAATTGCATGTATTATTGGCTTATTTCAATAGCACCTGTACACAGTGGAGTCTTTTTTTTGTGAGCGGATGCAATATTCGTGATAATGTAGACTATAACTTCAGGAATTGTTACCTAATGAATTTCATGAGCAACAAGTGGCTAATAAATATCACTAGTGCTTAATGATTATTTGGAAGTCAGGAAAATTGATAATTATTTGCTAGTGAATTAACATGCATTCCCAGTAATATTATTGTTTATTGATATAGCACCACCATATGCAGCACTGTACAGAGAATATTTAATCAATCATTCACATCAATCCCTGTCCCATTGGACACATTCAGATCCATTTTAGACACAAGCCAATTAACCAGTAGGTAAGAGGAACTCAGAGTAAACCGAGTCAATCCACACAAACGCAGGGAGAACCTACAAACTCTACACAGATAGGGCCCTGTTTGAACTCACAACCTCAGCTCTTTGAAGCAGCAATGCAAACCCACGTGCCATCATGCAGCCCTGAATATTGGTTCAACCTCCGTTGTGTGTAGGTGAAAGGCATTCTGTAAAAAGAGCTAAATTTTTTAGGTTATGTGGAAATTTACCTGTGTGAACTCTATAATGTGTTTCCAGCTGGTGTTTGAGACTGAATTTTTTTCCGCAGCCATTACACTCATAGGGCTTTTCCCCTGTGTGGATACGCTTGTGGCCCTTCAGTGTACTTTCGTCCCGGAAACAGCTTCCGCAAAACTCACACTCGTATGGATGGTCACCTGAAAATAAGAGGGCAACTTTTTTATGGCATTGGAGTAAACAAAGTGACAGTTCAATAAACTTCAAAATCAAACCTATTCTTGAGGGATGAGTCTTAAATTGTCTCTACTGCCAGCACATTAAACAGATAAATGAAATACACACTTTTCCCGTCACATTCATGTATTAATTCATTACTGTAAAACAAAATGTTAACCAAATTTCATAGCTTTACTCGTCCCTCATCTACCGTTTACCACACAGAATCCTGGAGATTACACAAGTTAACCACAGTCAGATTTAACAAAGTTTTTTTTTATTTGTAGAGTTGAAAGTATTCAATGGTGTGATGTTATGGAAAATCGTCTCATAAGAATATATAAAGTATGTAAGTGAAGCACTCCCAACTCACCAGATACTGAGAATAAAAATCCCTAATCCTAAAATAGAAAATGTTTTATATAAAAGAGAATTAGTAAGAACTTTTATAAAGCTATATAAAATCATGTTTGGTGGTTATCAATTCAAATGATGTAGTGATCTTCTAACTAGTAAAGTTTGGGATTATCTTAACTTTGTTTCAGAATTATTTTAACAGTCACAGGTTTTAACAGCACACCGGAGAATTAAAAAAAGACAAAACATAATTGCTCAAATTTACCATACTACAGAACCCAATATTGTGATAAAACACCTTTCTTAGATTTAATTGCCAATCCACTGAATTGGTCCTAGTGTGAATTGGTGTACCTATGGTAGGGAAATTAAATCGTATCACTGTGGCAGAGATCAATGTGCCAGAATAAAGTTCTATTTGAATAGTGCTGAAAAATATGTTGGAGTTATAGAAAAATAAATTCCAATATAATCATGTAAAATATTTAGAAGTATGTTCAACTTTCTCCATTAGTTATAGCCAGAAATGCAAATAAATTCTAAATATCAATACAAATAAAATTACAAATGATTAACACTTTTATTAGATTTTGAATAGGGGCTTTAACTTTGTGAGCAAAATACTCTATACCCTAGGTCATTGAATTGATTGTTGCAAGCACATGGCAAAAAACATATTGGGTCTTTCTGGTGTACTTGATCTGAGTGAAAATGTTACAATTTTAGAGACGTCTCTTACAGCTAGCAATCAATGTCCCACAAATGAAGCTTAACCAGTTAAAACACACACACACACACACACATAAATAAAAGTACAAATTTTGTTGTACATGTGTGCTACATGTTTTATATCGGTGGTAGTCACATTTGCGAAGACGATAATGCAGACAGCAGCTAGGACGACTGTAAAATTTCCGATTGCTGGAATTCCGAGATGCTGTCAATTCCGAGTGCATGAAAAACTGACTGTTAAGCTCTCCACTATTACAACATCCCGTCACCGACATTAACTTCACTTTAAATGAGGACTCTTAAATTTATGCTATTAAGGAGGCAATGCGAGGACCTGGCAGGTGTATACTGTATTCTAGGAAGGCCTGTACAGTAGACACTCGTCAGATCTTCGCATTGCCCCCTTAATAGCATAAATGTAAGTCACGATTTAAAAAGCGACGTTAATGTCAGTGAGGGGATGTTGTAATGCTGGATATCTTCACAGTCAGTTATTCATCCAGTAGGAATTGACAGCATGTCGGAATTACAGCAATTGGAATTTTACAGCCGTTGCAACTGCTGTAGGCATTATCACATTCGTAAAATCCTACCACACCCGTTGAATAGGACCACGGCTGTATGCGATAGCAACAGCAGACAATGTGATAAGATGCCCTTAACTTTTCAAACATGAAACCAACCCTTAGGCTCTAGAACCCCTACAGTTGCCGCTGAACTAAAAGTTCGAGCATTGACTGGTAGTCTCATTATTAGATTGGTTATTCTTAACATTACTGTCAAGACCCTCTTGCAGGCCCTTTTTCTTAAGTCATGTTTAGGTTGTCTTGTTGGTTTACCAGACCTTATTAATTTGTTTTAATGTTCTGTTATAAGGGCAAAAGCTGTAAACGTAGTGCTTTTATTAAGTGAATAGAACTCAAGGGTGACTTAATGTCTTTAACCAAGTTGATATGCTATTTTCCTTTATCTATATGTAACACATCTACAGTACTTCATACTGATCAAGGCGGCTATTTTTTTTTAACTAGGCAATCATGTTCATTTTAGAATTCACCTGCTTCACAGCTAGATGTGGAAGAGCTGATATGTCCTATCCATCATTATCATGTTCATTTACTGTCCTTTCCAATCATACTCTGGAACATATTATCATAACATCCTCCCCTTTCCTATTTAATATAGAGTATACACAAACACTTAACTTCCATTAATAAAAAAAAAAGTGTAAATAAAACAGCTAAAAATATATAATCCACTGTACGTCATAATTGTGTATACGGAAACAAACTAGCCAGTAGTGTGCCTATGTAAAAACACACGCTGCAGGCGCTGTATAAAATGTATCTTCAGTATGGATTTCTGCAAAACATGTATATGCACACACATTAATATGAAACAAACATATACAAATAAACATATTTAATGCATGTATACACAAACATCTATAAATGCACACATCCTATGTACGTGGCACACATCCTTTCTAGCAGTCAGCCAAGTCTAGAGACAGAAAATATAATAAAGAGGGTGACAGGCCCGTGGCTCCTTATTTATGTCAGAAAGCAGAGCAAGGACAATAAAACCAGATTGATCACCGCAGCCCCAACTCATGAATATTTAAAATATTACTGATTCCACTTGTCACTGTAATTGCAATTTTCTGCGGGCTGTGGATCGGAGGCACTTGCATTTACGGCGGGGGAACAGGGGCGCCTGTATTTTTTCCTCGGCCGACCTGCCAAGCGTGTAATGTTCTCGTTGCTTCATACATTTTCTCCGACTCCCGGAGACTTTAAGTCATCCGCAATGACCTACGTTTTTTCATTAGCCTGGTGTCAGGCCGCGGCTGTGCCTCTGCATAAATTGTCCTCCTGGTTACATGTGCTCTATCTACTTGCATTCTTTTATTACAGTCTTTATATCGAGCTCCAAACTATAAACACTTGATTAAAAAAAATAAAAAATACAAATAACATTTTCCAGATACTTCTAATCTTCCGCAACCATGACTATATCAGTAAGGGTTACAAATTAAACTGAGTCCCTAATCTATCTAATAAGTGCAATTCTTAATGGACTTCCAATACATAATTAAGAGTAAGCAATGCATAATCAGCCCCTTGTGATTGAGCAAGAGTTAAAAAAGTGTTTATGCTGGAGGAGAGCGCAGACAATGGCTGTATAGAAGATGCATTGTTAAATGGTTTAACTGGAGATGATTAAATGGTTAATGTTACCGATTTATATAGTAACATTGGGGTATTTTGAAAGTGTGCAGAATTCGGTTAAAAAAGAGACTCATCTGAAATAAAAACTACCAGGCTCACAGACTGTATAGTTTTTTTCTTCATCACAAAAATTATTTAACTTGTCATCAACCAGTGATCCACCTATACACTGAATTTATTCCCGAAAGACACCAATAGGATGTAGGTGCAATATACTACACAGGAAATTTATTCAATGAGTGAAGTGCTTCATTTGTTTTAGCCTAGCCCTGTCCACAGGTTTTATGAATTGGACCAAACGTATGACAAAATACTTGCTTATAGAACTTATCCTACTCAATGAAGGCTGCAATGAGAGGAAGTCACAAAAGGCCTCAGCCTGTTGCACCGACCCACCTGTTAGAAAGCCTTACTCTTGGCAATACCTTTAACTCTACGATCAAATCATTTTAAACATAAAGTTGAATATACCCATGAATAGTAGTCCTGGTGTCTACCTGGCAATAATACTATTTACAGAAATCAAACTTCTGATAGGATTGTATAATGTTAGCTTTTGGAGTATATTTTTAGAAGTATTTTAATGCAGTTGGGAATAAAAATAAATGAGATGGCTTAACATGTGTTCCCAGCTCCAGTCATGAAACCACCATTGTAGCCCAGATTTTAAGGACATCCATTCTTGAGCAAAAGGTGATGGAGTCAAATTGACTGAGGTACTAATTAAGTCTCCTATACTCAAGCATGAATGTCCTTAAAACCTGGACTGTTTGGAAAAGGGGGCGCTTGAGTATATAATTAATTATTTTATACAAAAATGTACATTTTTGGCATATCTGCTTGCCATTTGTAGATAGACCCATGGGTGCATACACTGTTAGGCATGCTTTCAGATCACACAAGGGGGTAAATGTATTAATGTCCGGATTCTTCAACTCCGGCGTGTTCAGCATCTTCGGTGATTAAATTTAAAGCGCCGCTGCATTGCAAAGGGAAGTTTCCCTTTACAATGCAGCGCCGCTTTAAATTTAATTACCGAAGACGCTGAACACGCTGGAGTTGAAGAATCCGGACATTAATACATTTACCCCAAGATCTCAGAACAGCTGCAAAAGGCCAGAACAAAAGTTAGGGCCAGGTCCTGATGTATGATCTATGGCTCCAAATTCAAGCTGTTTACATTTAGGGGAGAATTCAATTAGCCGTGAAGTGTCCCACGAACATTTATAGAGGCACTTTGTAGCGGAGATTTTAACAGAAACTTACGTTCATTTTTCCTTGCACCTGATCAGGGCGGGCTGGGCCAGGGGGGCATCGCCCCCCCGGGCAGCTCAGTCTGACGTGATGTGGCCGCGTCAGCGCACAGGCGGCCGCATCAAATGACAATCGATATGGCCGCGTCTGTGCGCCCCCCCCCCCCCCGGGCTGAACTTTGCCAGCCCGTGCCTGCACCCGATAGAGGTGTGTGGAAAAATTAGCGGAGATTTCTACTGTAGAACCAGTAAAAATGCGCGGAACATCGTGTCTAATTGAATTCCCACTTAGTCAACAAAATTATCCCTGTTTTGTACAGATCTAGGAACATGAGCCAGACATTAATAAATGAAAGTACATCTGAAGGTTTCATTCTAAAATGCAAGTATAGTCACAACAAAAAGTGTATTATCAATACTGTGCAGGATTTAAAAAAAATAAAATAAAAAATGGGTCTGAAATCTAAACCAACCAGAAGACAATCACATCCACAACAATAGCTTCCATAGGCAAGTGAAGTATAACTGAGACAAATTACATGTTGAAAGAACTTAGAAAGGATTATATGCAAATGTACTCACACAAATAATATTGCTACCAAGATCATTCTAATAGTTAAACAACTTTATTAATGCCATTGACATGCAATTTCTTTTAGGCAAATGGGGCTACACCCCTGTGACAGAAGAAAAGCAGTAACCCGCACCTCTTTCCTCACCCCTACTGCACAGCTAATATGATCGTCCATGAGGAGTCCCTCTAAATCAATGCCAGGAGGCTGACAGTGGCTTTGCTATCAAACACAGCTGCTGATGTTAAGCACACAGACTGGGCACGCATGCTGAAGACACCTCTTGCATTATTAATGAAAGCACGCGCCGCTCTGCAGCACAAGACAAGGAAGGGGGATCAATTGTCTACCTATTACACATCCTACCCTTCTCACCAGGAAAACATGTCAAGCATTGGTCAGTAGTGTAAAACACAGCGCTGTTGTGACTTATGCCAACGTCACTTAAATGCTTTTAAAAATACTTTCTTTCATTAGCGCTTCCAAGTTGTACTAGAACTCAATAAATGGATATTTATGGTTTACAACAAATGTTAATTTTTCTGAAGTGAAACGAACATGAGGCCTGGAGCAGACCAAATCTATTGGTACTGCTCTGCAGTAACACAGGGTCCTAATTCCATAATAAAAAATATACATAATATATAAAAATGTATTAAGGGTTACTCAAGTAATTAAAATAAACGTTTTACAAAAGGTAAACCTATTTTATTTATATTTTTATAACATGAGTGGCCATCCACAGCTGTCTACACAGTGGAGGCAGCCATTTTGTGGCCTGAACTAGTATTGCTGAGAAAGCGCCTCTGTGCTTTGCTGCAATATATATATATATATATATATATATATATATATATATATATATATATATATATATATATATATATATATATATATATATATATATATATATATATATATATATATATATATATATATATATACACACACACACACACACACACACACACACACACACGCACACATGCCTAAATACTGTATTAAAATACAATAATGTTATGCTGACAAACGTAAGTACTGGAAATACCAAAAATTAAATGACAGCCATTCCCTGATTCAACAAAAAAAAGTCATCTCGCAATGTATGTGTGTTATTCTATTACATCTGCTATGTAGCTGAGTACAAGTTATTCTCTTCGGTTTTCCTCCATGTTGGACTCAGAAGGGTCGTTTGGGAGTATTTGTACTGTTTAGCTGTATGGTTAATGCATCCGATCTGCTGTACTTTCCCCACTAGGACAGGCGACTGAACAGTGCTGTCCATGGTACTGTAAAATCACAAGGTTACCTGTGTGTGAGCGGAGGTGGCGTTTGAGTGCAGTATGGCTTGGAAAAGTCCTGTTGCACTCGCTGCAGATGTAACTTCGCACTCCCGCGTGGACCTCCATGTGCTGCTGGAGAGCAGTCTGAGTCTGGAAACGTTTCCCGCAGAGGAGGCAGAACACAGCCATATCAGATCCTGAAAGAAAACACAAATGACAGGATATCAGTTACAGGACCTGCTCCACTTAGAAACCCATTAAATTACCTGCACTATTTTAAAGACACACCAGCACTATGTTCTGCAGTCTTTGCTTTTCAATATTGTATGTACACTTAAGTATATAAATATCCAGCAACGTTTAACATGCATGAAAAAGGCGGGGTGCATTGGCTTAAGCATTCAGAACAGCAGCAGATTTACACCTATTCAGTACAGTATTCACAAAGCCTCTTTTCAAACAGTGCTCCCTCTGCAGAGTGCAGTGTTGTATGGAAGGTGACAGATCTGCACTGATAAATGTGTTAAGAGAATACACTTGACTGATGATCGTGTTAGTAATGAGCCCTTTACTCTGCACATAACACAGATATGTAGGAGAGTCACAAGAAACGAGTGGCTCCCATCATTTGTAAAAGGAAAAAATACATCCAAGTTTGCTCAGGCCATAAAATCCACCCATACTTGTACTTACAGACATTATCCTGAAAAATTAGCTGCTATACAACTTCTGTTGCTTCATGCCTTAAAAAGTCATTCCTTTATTTTTTCTTTTAAAGTCAAAAAAGTATTCTTTCATGTGTATGGCAACTGGCCACCATTTCATAAGAGCCTATGGAACTCAGCCTATCTCAGAGAGTAAGCAATATAGCAGCTCACACTCCTGTTTATAAATACAACGGCTTCAAGAAATTAGGCTTTTTGTACTAACTAACATGTCAGTAGATTCTAATGACTATTCACAGAAAACCATAGTAAAAAAAAAAACAAAAAAAACCCCCACAAAACAAACAAAAAAACAAAAAAAACACACTACTTACAAATTCTGTATATTTTCTATTAAAGGATAGTAGACATGTATGTGTGCTAAACATACTATAGCAATTGTGAAGAACCAGAGGGTACAAAACCGATTTAACAGAGTAGGACAGACAATAAAAATTAACTTAATCGGGCAATCAACTTCGTTATATACTTTCTTCCAAATTGTGAATATATTTATTTTATTGATGTTTGTTGAAATGATAATAAAGATTATATATATATATATATATATATATATATATATATATATATATATATATATATATATATATATATATATATATATTTTAATACAGTGTGGTAACTGTACTACCAGTGCAACAACTTTTAATCATTTCGCAAGATTTCTAGTATCACCTCATGAAACCCCCCCCCCTTTTTTTTTGCAGTATAATATTGTACCTTATATTCTACACATCAATCAGTGCTTCATAAAGAGAACTGACATCTGTGCAATTCCATTTACATGAAGCCCTTTAAGTATTTGCCTCACCCATTGGCCTTTCAGTGAGGGACACATTCTTGCGTTGACAGTCTGTAGGATACATGTTCTGCCTGTTTATACCTTGTTTGGTCTACTTAGTGTTGGATAGAATGTTCTAGTCATGCTTGGAAGCACCACAGATATCGTCTCACTAAAATGTGGCTTCTATAGCTCTCTAGCTTTTATCTTTGTTTTAGCGAGACAGTTTTGTAGCTTAATTCAGCGATCACCATCATTAGTTTGTAAGGCACCACTAATTCCGCAATGCCAGAATGTTTCTTAAAGCATATCATCATTAACATTTATTTATATAGTGACAGCAGATTCCGTAGCGCATTGCAATTAGGGATAAACAATAATCATCAATACTGAGTAAAACAGACAAAGAGGTAAGAAAGCCCTGCATGCAAGCTCACAATCTATGGGTCAATGGGAGTCGGATACATGAGGTAAAATCTACATATTGTATTTCGGCCCAGCCAGCTTGCAGAGGTAAAAAAGTGATTAGTCACACAGCAATGTTGGTCAGGGGATCAGAGGGTTGTTGTCTTGTGTGAATTGTGTAAAGGGTGGTAATAGGGTAACCTAGTGAGGTTAAGAGGGTGGTTGAGGATTATTATAAGCTTGCCTGAAAAGGAGGTGTTTTCAGAGAATGCTTGAAGGTTTGTATACCGGAGGAAAGTCTTATTGGGTGAGGGAGGGAATTTCAGAGGGAGTGCAGCTTGAAAAAAGTCCTGTAACCGGGAATGGGAGGATGTAATGAGAACAGATGAGATGCAGATCTTGTGCAGAACGGAGATGTTGAGTTGGGAGATGCTTGGAGACAAGTGTGGGGATGTATGTAAGTGCAGTGTTGTTGGTAGCCTTGATTGTTAGTTTAAGTATTTTATACTGGATTCGGTAAACAAACAGGCAACCAATGTAAAGACTGACAGAGTGGTTCAGCAGAGGAAGAACGATTTAGAAAGAAAACCAGTCTAGCCGCTGCATGTAAAATAGATCATGAGGGTGAGATTCTGTTTAGGGTAAGACCAGTAACGAGGGAATTGCAATCGTAGGAGAGATGATGAGTACATTAATCAGAGTTCTTGCAGTGTCTTCCGTGAGATATGTGCGTATTCTGGAAATGTTTTTAAGACGTATGTAACATGATTTTGATAGAGAGTCAATTTGCGGAAAAAATGAGTCAACAATAACACCTAGGGGTGGGATTTAATGTCATGTAGTCAACAGAAAAATTTTTTTTAGGTAGGCAACATCTGTTGGTCAGTGGGATTATTATTAACCCTTTGAGTTGGCAAGAGGATATCCAAGATGAAATGGCAGAAAGACAGTCAGTAACGCGAGACAACACAGATGGTGAGAGATCAGGAGAGGATAGATACATTGGTGTATAATCCGCATAAAGGTGATATTGAAATCTAAAAGGAGCTTATTAGTTTTCCAAGAGCAGTGGTGTAGGTTGAGAATAACAGCAAACCTAGTACTGAGCCTTGTGGTACTCCAACTGATAAAGGAAGCGGAGCAGAGGTGAATCCAGAGAAATGAATACTAAAAGAGCGATTAGAAAGGCAGGATGAGAACCAGGATAGGACAGTGCCTTGATTGTAGCGTTTGTTTTAGAAGAGAGTGGTCAACAGTGTTGATTGCAGCAGAGAGCTCCAGGAGAATTAGAAGTAATGGTCATTGGTTTTAGCAGTGATCAAATCATTGACAAGCTTAGTCAACGCAGTCTTGTGGAGTGTTGAGGCAGAAAGCCTGACTGAAAAGGATCCAATAGATTATTTGCAGAAAGGAAGTGTGCGAGGTGAGTGTAGGCAAGTCTCTCTAGAAGCATTGAGGAGCATGGGAGCTGAGAGATAGGACGGTAATTTGAAAGAGAGTTTGGGTCAAAATTTAGCTTTTATAAAATAGGGGTAATCACTGCATGCTTGTACAATGACAGGACGGAATGGAGACAGAGACTACAAATTTTAGTTAGAAATGGAATGAGCACAGTAGATAGGGAACTACTGATTTGTGAGAGTATAGGATCAAGAGGACAGGAGATGGAGTAGGAAAATAAGAAGAAAGTAGATACTTGGTCTTCATTTTTGAGATCAAATGAAGAGAGGGTGTCAGGGGTTGCTGGAAAGGAATTGAGCAGACTGCTTGTCGAGGAAGATTATACCATTTCTAGATAAGCATATGAAGTGAAACATGAGCATAAGACAGAGCAAGAATAAGAGAGTATATTACAAGCATACGTCAATAGACTATAAATCAATAAGTTCAACTTAGGCGTAAAGGAGAACATGACATAGGACAGGTCGTAGACAAAACAGATGGGACATGGAGAGAAGGCCATGCTCATGACTGCCTACAGTGCAGGTTTTCCGGATCACATGTGACATAATTAGGACCACCTGTGGATCTGTTACAATGTGTCAGTCAGTAACGAATACACCTGTGCTCCAGCAAGGAGATATGGAAAGCCTGCACTGCTAGGGAGCCCTGAGGACTGGGTTTGGGAAACCCTGACACAGTCTAGAGGACTGAAGTCTTCAATAGGTTTATAATCATCAGTTAAACAAACTTTCAAAGAATATTAAAACATATGTATATGTACCCATGCCTTAATAGATACAGTTTATTTATTTTCTTTTATTTATATAGTGCCACTATATTATGCAGGGCTGTACAAAGAATATTTGTCATTCACATCAGTCCCTGTCCCATTTGAGTTTACAAACTAAAATTCCCTAACACACAAACTAGGGTCCATTTTATTCAGCTGCCAATTATCCTGCCAATATGTTTTAGGGAAGTGGGAGGAAACAAGAGTTCATGGAGAAAACAAATACAGGGAGAACATACAAACTCACACAGATAGGCCCTAGGAAAGGTATCACTTGAACCACTTGCTAGGCACTATTCAATTTGCAAAATAAATTAAGACGACTTAACATGAACTAAAATCATTTGTGGTGCTTTGGGATAACCAATGCACCAATTTGTACTTTTCATTTTGGAACAATTTGCATTTTAAAACTAGAATATTTCTAAACACTTTTCTTTAGGAACTAGTAACACTTATACCTTACTCTGTCTGGTTTCACATTTCCGTTAGACTCAAATGTGTATTCAAAAACACATTATGAAAACATTGATTTTTGAGCTGTAGCATTTGAAGTTCAGACAAAAAGAAACTCATTAAATGAAAATAAAAGCAAAACAATGAAAAATCCCAGATAATATAAGGAATGTAATGTGTTAACATCTACACTAAAATTATTTATAATTAAAAACACAATAAGCAGGGCATTGAAATATTAAATAGTCAACCAGGGACAAAATAAACAGTGTTTAACACAGCATATGTGTAATTAACTTGAAATGTTCAAAAGGGAAAAATAAAAGTAATTCTTTAAGTCATGAGATTTTATATTTCTGAAAAAAAGGATAGAGATTATATATATATATATATATATATATATATATATATATATATATATATATATATATATATATATATACATACATATATACATATATATATACATACATATACATATATACATATATACACACACACACACGAACAGCAACATTATATCTTCTGGTATCATGCGATGCACTAGGGCCATGACGAGTGCTGCAGAGACACAAGCCTTTAATGGGTATCTCAGGCCAGTAGTACATTGTAGTCCCCATCCTAAACAATTACAACCAATCTGATTGTATCAGATTGGATTTGATTTTGTCAGAATAACCACCAGGCTGGCCAATGAGCTCCATCAGTCTATGCCAAAAGTGCCTTCCTTTTTCTTTCATATTCCAACCTATTAATACCATTGATATTCAGTTGCGTTTTTACTGGCCAGCTATACCTTAAATAGTGCAGTAGCGTGTGCAGTCATTTTGGGATTACGATCACATGGGTTCACTGTGGCCCCCTCCATGTTGCTAAATTACTCACAGATATGATAGGATTACAACGATCCAACCTATCTTAATTGCAGTATATATGGCCATCAAAAGAGATGTTTACCTCACACATATCCTGATTCAATAGCTGGTATACCCTAAAATCAGACAACATTATTGGCAATGTTACAGGACAATGGAGAATGTATAACCGTACTTTCAGTAACTGCATGGTGGGCGAGTAATTATTGCGACTAAGAAATCCTTTTATTTGATGCTGAGAAGACTACAGAGAATCAATTGACAACAGAATAGAATGTACAATAGGAAAAAAATGATAAATACAATTCTAAATTCATTAACATAAAAATAATCACCCGATCAACCTTATTTTTAGTTGGATTATTCCTCCATCCAAGGAAACAAAATTGTTTATGTTATGCAAAATTTATACTAATATTTGATGGTCATAAATGATTTAAGGAGATAAAAATGACAATATCAAACGAGGATGTATGTTGACAATTAATGTCTTGGGACTATTCATGGTGAAATTACTCAGAATTGCGACTTTGTAGTATTCGCTATTCAGCGGGTGTTTTTTTTTTCTCTACAGCTCTTTTAATAAAGGGAAAAAAAAAAACCAAGGAAAGAAAAAAAAAAGCCACAAAAAAAAAAAAAAAAAAAAAAAAAATTGTATTCAATAAATTAAAATAAACACAATCAGACACAAGGCTTATTCAGAGAACTGACATCTTAATGGCTTTTTCTCTCTTTTAAAAGATTACAAATTAAGCAGCATTTAAAAGACATTTTACAGAGGATGCACAGTGAGGCCTAGAATAGGCTTGCTATTCATTTCCACGGTAACCAAAATAAGTGTCTATGCAAGAGGCCTATACTGTACTGTGAACAATAGGCCACACGGCCACAAGGACGAAATACAGAATGAAGAGAAAAGTATACTATTAATAAAAAAAAGTTAATTAGAATCTAAAAAGCCCAGAGTACAAGCAAAGAGCCTCCCAAGACATTACACCAACTTATCAGTATAGGGCTATGCAGCAATCTGAGCTACTTTTTTGCTTTGGCTAAACAGAAGTACATAGCTGCAAACTGTCCCCAATTTCCATGAGCAGTGCCAGATTTTAAAGATTTGTTCCTTAAAACATCCCTATTTTCCCAGTATTGACCAACTGCAAAAAAAATAAGTCCTCACACACTGCATTTTTTCTTGGCTTTATAAATTTGATATTTAAATCAACTACATGTGTATAAAAAACAAAAACATATTTAGCAACCCTATCATGTCATGTTTACCGAATTTGATTATATCATGTGTAACATGCACTGGGTCAGCAGCAAAGTATACCTGGAAACTACACTATGGGGGAATTCAATTCCCCCCGACAATGCAGCGTTAAGCATATACCCATTAATATGGTAATTTTAACAGTGGAGTCTCTCTGAGCCGCGAGCAAAAAGCTGTTGAAGTTACCGTACTAATGGTAATTACGCGCATTAGAGCGCATGCCGACAGTAACGCGGCCAACTGAATATGCCTCTATATGGACAAAAGTATTCGGATGCTTGACCATTAAACCAACAGGGACTGTAATGACATTGTATTCATACATATACTTTAATATGAATTTGGTCCCCCTTTTGCAGCGATAACTGCTTCCACTCTTCTTGGAAGGCTTTCCAAGAAGAGTGGAGTGTTTCTGTTGGAATTTGTGCCCATTCATTCTGAATAGCATTTATGAGGTCAGGCACTGATGTTGGATGAGAATGCCAGGCTCGCAATCTTCATTCCAGTTCATCTCAAAGATGTTCGATGGGGTTGAGGTTAAGGCTTTGTGCGAGCCAGTCAAGTTCTTCCACACCGAATTAAAACCATGTCTTTGTAGTCCTTGCTTTGTACACTGGGGCACAGTCATGTTGGAATAAAAAAGGGCCTTCCCAAAGCAGGATGTCCTTTTAAATTGGAAAATCGGGTAGTTGACAAAAATGGTCGTTATCTTATTTTGGTGGGTTTCCTGGGCAAACAGGCTACTACTTTGGATTCCATATACGCCCCAAATTCCCAGCAAATCCAGTTTCTGAGACTCACTTTCCAAACTGTTCAACAGATCAGGAAAGGGGTTATGTTTTATATGGGAGATTATAATGTAACTCCTGATCCCAGATTTGATAGATCCACCCCCACTGCTGATCGACCACCTCCCTCTGCTATATCTCTACCCCAGAACTTTGCTCAGCTGCTTGCTAAAGTTGATCTATGAGATGGCTGGAGAGCAAAACATCCTGGAAAATGAGATTACACATTATTTTCCTCCATGCCTAACTCCTACTCCCACATAGATTTCCTGCTTTCTGATAAACGGTCTCTCCAATGGGTTTCTAACATCTCGATTAAACCCATCACTTGGTCAGACTATGCTCAGTTAATCTGGTGCCTGCAGGCCCCAACTCGGTACTCTTTATCTCTAATCCACCAGACATTGCTAACCAGTTAGCTGCTTACTATACACAGCTTTATAATCTCAGGTTGAACGATTCCCAACCCCACCCTTCCCCTGCTATTCTAGCAGATTTCCTGGATTCCCTTCAGCTTCCAGCCTTGGCACCGGATACAGTGTCTGGCTTGTGCTCCACCTGTATGGAGGGTGAAGACTGGGTGGCTATAAAATCCCTCAAGTGCGGTAAAGCACCGAGGCCAATGGTCTCATAAACGGCATCTATCTTGCCTTCCAGTCGGAGCTCAGTCTAGTGCTTAAAACCCTGTTTAACAAGGCCACGGAAGATTCTTATTTACCTAAATAGATGCTGGAGGCAAGAATGGACACCATTCCCAAGCCTGGAAACTTCCCAACCCACCTCACTGTCATATCTACCGACCAATTGCGCTTCTAAACACCGATCTTAAGCACTGATTGCCAACAGACTAAATTCCATCCTGCAGAGCCTAATTAACCAAGATCAAGTTGGATTTGTCTTGGGCAGACAAGCCCCAGACAACACACGCCGGGTCTTTAATCTATTATCATACGACCCGGGCTCAGCCTCTGCTGTTCCTCTCATTGGATGCTGAAAAGGCATTCGACAGGATCCATTGGGACTACTTGATGGCCGTCCTTGTCAGGATTGGGTTTCGTGGACTCTTCCTACAAGCAATCCGAACCCTCTATGGTTGTCCCTCAGCTAGAGTTCTCAGTAATAGGTTCCTATCGGCCCCTTTTGACATTACTAATGGAACCAGGCAGGGATGCACGCTATCCCCACTCATATTTGCATTGGCAATAGAGCCCTTAATGTAACAGTCCTGGACAACGTCTGCTATCACTGGCAGTAGGATTGGAGACACACATCATAAGATCCGCTTGTTTGCAGATGATGTCCTTCTATTCCTGACCAAGCCAGAGACCTCTTTACCGGCCATGCAGGTAGTGCTCAGAGCATACTCGGAGACTTCCTATTACTAAATTAATTCTACCAAATCAGAAGCCATGGGGAGTGGGACTCTCGCAAGACAGTCTTCTCTACCACCAAGCCACTTAAAAATTTCATTGGTGTTCCTCATCACTTAAATTCCTGGGGATATATATCCCCTCCCATCCTAAGGACCTCATAGATTGAACTATATCCCACTGCTACAAAAGTTTACAGCACTGACTACCTCATGGATGGAATTTGAGGTCTCGTAGTTCGGTAGGATATCTGCGCTTGAAATGATACTTTTATCAAAAATCCTGTACTTGTTCAGATCCATACCTGCTCTGGTTCCACTGCAAATAATTAACAAAGTTTTACACAAGCGGCTTGTGATTTGTTTGGAGAGGCAGGCGTCCCAGGATAGCCTGGTCACATCTGTTTTGGCCTCAGTTAAGAGGGGGGCCTCACCACCCCTGACTGGAAACTTTACCAAACAAGCCGCAAGGCTTGGTCAGCTTAGGGACTGGACGGCTCCCCATCCTCGCAAACGAGGAGTATTTATTGAAGTACTTGCTGTTTCCACAGTTCCAATAGAAGATTTGCTTTGGTTGGAGCCGAGGACCAGACCAGCCATAGTGTCCATATTGCATAGTGTCAAAGACTTTTTAGCTAGCTGGGATGAGTTAGTAAGAGTGGTCCAGGGCTTTTTCCTACCCTCCGCTCACCTTTCCCTCTTGCGCTTGGATCTTTGGATCTCCCGGGGAGTCAATAGGCTATCAGACCTTTACGAGCAGGGTGTTCTGGTATCGTTCTCCTCTCTTCAGAAGCGCTTCCAGATACCGGCCTCTGATTCCTTCAAATACCTCCAGGTACACCATTGGATCCAATTGCAGATGTCTGGTTGGTCCTTACTACACTCCCCCCCCCCCCACACCCAACACTAGTCAAGCTCTTGATTTGCTCACGCTCCCATGCTGGGGGTATATCAGCCTGGTACCAGTATATTTTAACCGCGTCTGAGCATAGCAAGCTGCCTGCCCAAGTACAATGGGAACTTGACCTTGGTCACCTCCTAATGGAGGAAGGCTGGGAACACATCTTCAAGAATATATATAAAATGTCAAAATGTAATAACCACTCAGATGTTCATAAAAATGATCCACAGGTTATATTACACCCCAGTTAAACTGCGATCCAATTCGACTGGTAACTTCATTAGTTATCGCACTCAAACCAACTTTAGCTTTACTCCAACTATATCCGTCTGACTTCCCGGCTCACCTCCGATATGTTGTGAGTTATTGATGAAGAGTATATAAATCTATTACGTTATATTTAATTTTATAATATATGAGCTGGAGTTGGTCTGAACAAAACTTTTCTCCCCCCCACTAAAAAACAGAAGGTTTGTGTAAGTCTGTTGAGTATCTGGTCTGAATTAACATGTGAAAGGCTGTGATCAGTTTCTTGTGGAAATGAAAACCCCGCCCATTAGAAAGGTATTATGTTATGTAGCAAAGAGCACAAGGGGTCTCTTGGTGCCCTGCTCCCAGCCTGATAAGACATGTAGACACAGCTCCTAACTGAACATGCTGAAAAGTTGTCTGGGGCCTGTGAAGGCCCTGGCTAGTAGGAAAAATGTGACTGAATGGAAGGTGAGTGAAACTGGAAATGTATAGTTTTGTGATGTTTGTAAATGGAGTTAACGTGAATGAAGTGTAATGTGTCTTTGAATGGAAGATGGTTGAATCTGGAAAAATAGTTTGTGTGGTTATGGGTTGGTTAAAATGGAGTTTTGTTACGTTATTTGAATGGAATTGTCTGAGTTCAGATAAAATGGAGTTAGTGAAGTTTTGGACATGGAAGCATTTGTGTTTGTTGCAAAGGTTATTTGGAATAGATGTCTTGTGTAAAATAGATATTTGTGGTGGACTTACGAGTATATTACTAGAGGTTTAAGAACTGGACCCTGTTCATTGGTAGTCAATCAGGCCATTACAAGCACATGTGACCAACACGTACTTGTAACTTCTAGCAAAGCAAGTCGACCATTTTAAATATTGTGAGCTATTTCAGTTCTTGGAAAGGATAATGGAAATTGCAAATGCTGTGTAATGGAAGTGTATGGTTATAGTTTGTTTAATGCAGTTTAGTGTAAAGGTATAGTAAGTGCATGGAAGATATGCATGCTAGACAGAATGGTTGTGTTGGAAAAGTATGTCATGGTAAATTAAAGAAAACATGTAGATGGTATTGGAGAGCCTGCTATTCTTGCTGTTGAAAAGTGTGGCTGTGATTAGTACTTTGATGCATAGCAAATGATTGGATTGTTCAGGAAGTGGTCAGATTGTTCAATATAAAGTTTTGTTAGACTGTTGGTTTAAATGGTAGTTTGTAACTCAAACTCTGAAATATTGTGGTTTATTGCTGAAGAGAATGAAATAGGTAAAATGGCAGCAAGGTGAAATACCATGTGTTCAGAGCAGGCTGAGGTCAGACAATAGAGAAAATGGATCTAGAAGCTACCATGCTTGTAAAATGGCTGCCATCTAGAAGCTTCTATGTGAAGGGAACGTGGATAGTGAATAATTGCAGTTGGACTTTAACTGAGATAAGTGAAATTAAATGATATATGGATAAATGGTAGAAGTTTTGAGATAAATGTGAGAATATTTTGAAGGTTAAAATGTGTGCTTGATTGTGTGTCTCTCTCTCCCCTTCCCACAGGTCCCTCCCCTCCCTCCGCACACACATTCACACACCTTAAGACAATAGTCAAAACACAGACACAATGACTTGTATATTTATAAAACAGGCAATTGACTGCAATGTATTGTATGAAACAAAATCATCTGTTGAGTTTGTATAAATACACTGTTTACGGTTTTCTAATATATGCACACATTTTATAATTAGAATGTTAATTAATAAATTAATAATACAACACGTTTTAAATGAAGCTACATCTTTGTCTGTGGTTATTTTTGAAGAGATAAGTATAAGATATTATATGAATATTGTTCCTGTGGATTTAAGGGAAAATAAGCATTATATTTCTTATGTTATAATCAGAATTACCTTTGCGAGGAGTTGGTTGAGAGTAATAGTCGTAAATAACGTTATTAAATGGTCATCTACACAATTGGCAGACTATTAGGAGATTAAAACCCCAGACACTCTATTACCCTTTTACAGTCATATTGTAAATGCCACTAGAGCAGCTATGGCCCAGCAGTGGAAGAGCCCGGCTCCCACACGTCACCAAAGTTATAGCAAAAACCCAGCAAAGGTACATGATGGAAACTATTGGCTTCAAGTATTCTACTTCAGCGTCTTCCCCCCTGACGAAGTGGTTCAGCTGGTCTGATTATAATGCTACTCATTCAATTGTGGCCTCGTCCCCCAAGTTTCAATAGAGCCTCTCTTTTCAATATAGATTTATTAAATGCAGGACCTCTTATATGTCACCGACTCCTCTGCCACAGCAGCCCCTGGTGACGTCTCCCACTTCCCCCTTCTCCTTGCCTTTTCCCTTTAGGTTGTGATTTCCCCTGTCTTGTTTTTTTGGTTTGATGTACATTTGTGTTTGATACCTGATGTTTTTATCTGTCACTTTAACTGCAATTGCTTGTATATTCTTTTTATTCTTTTAATAAAAACTTTTTGTTAAAAAGAAAAAAAGAGCCTTCGCCAAACTGTTTCCCACAAAGTTGGAAGCATAGCAATGTCCAAAATGACTTGGTATGCTGAAGCATTAAGATTGCCCTACACTGGAGATAAGGGGCCTAGCCAAAGAAAAACAGCCCCATACTATTATCCCTCCTTCACCAAACTTCATAGTCGGCTTAATGCAGTTAGGCAGGTAATGTTCTCCTGACATCAGCCAAACCCAGACTCGCCCATCTGACTGCCAAACAGAAAAGAGTGATTTGTCACTCCACAGAACACGTTTCCACTGCTCCACAGTACAGTGTTTGTGTGCTTTACACCACTCCATCTGATGCTTGGCATAAGTTTTGGCAGTATTCTCCCCAGAAAATGTTGCCATCCAGGTGGCATTAAGAAGTAGCCGGATGGCGGCAGTTGCAATAATATTGAATAATCTTGGAGGTTATTGCCCACACCTGCCAGGACTGGTCTAACACATACTGCTGACTGTAGTGCTTACATAGTGCCTGTTATATTAAAATAAACCATTGTTTATCCTATTAGAATAGGACTCTATTGAGCTCAAAAATCTGGGTGGCAAGTAAAAACAGCCGGGTTGATCACCCTGGAAATAGGTGCTGGGTAGAACACTGTCTTGGTAATGTGAGGCTTGCATGCAGCTGCTCGGCCATGGAAACCCATTACATTAAGCTGCTGCCGCAGAGGTTTTGTGCTTACATTAATGTCAGTGGAAGTTTGGAACTCTTGAGCTATGGAATCAGCAGCGCGTTGGCGATTCTTATTCACCCTGCGCTTAGCAGTTGTTGACCTCGCGCTGTGAATTTACGTGGTCTTTTGCTTCGTGGCTTAGTTGCCATTGTTTCTAATCTCTCGCACTTTGCAACATCACTTACAGTTGACCGTGGAATATCCAGCAGGGATAAAATTTCACAAACTGTCTTATTGCAAAGATGGCATCCTATCACAGTACCACGTTTGAAATCGCTGAGCTCTTTAGACCGACCCATTTTGTATCTCAAATGTTTGTAAATGGAGAATGTATGGCCAGATGCCTGATTTTTTACAACTCTGGCAACGAGTCTGACTGAAACACCTCAATTCAATAATTATCAGTTGTGGCCAAATACTTTTGTCCATATTAGTGTATTCTAAAAAAAGTTGCTAACCATGGAAGTGCAGCTGTCTGGTCTAGTTGTAAATCTAGAGATTGGGTTAAGGCAATGCATCTCAGCATTGTTGCCGCTCAGTGCTAGGAGTTCCATTTCCACTAGGACTGCAGGAGGGGCAAGATAAAACTGCATCTTACAACATGTGCAGTAGAGAAAAAAAAAATAGAAACAACTTACAAATTGGGAGCAATATGCATGTTGAAGACAAAAGCTATAATGCAAAGTTCATATAATTGCTGGACTTCCCTGATTGCCTATAAATATAGCTACAAGAGGAATGAGATTACAAGGGTGGTTGTTGGGCATATTTGACAGTTTCAGGGCCCAAGACAGTTCGACTTTTGGTGTAAGTAGCTAGTTTAATTAAAAATGCAGTAATATGAACTCCAAAGAACAGTTTATCATAGTTTTATTACTATTAACATTTATTTATATAGTGCCAGCATATTCGGCAGTGCTTTATAATTAGGATCAATGTATAAACCGCTCATCACATTTTGCAATGCACGTTTGCAAGTGGTGCAAAGAACACAGGCAAGGAGCTTGTGACCAGCGGAGGAAGGTGCGCTGATCAGATGATCATCCTTTACCATGTTCTCGACAAACAGATGACTGTATGTTTGGCACCAATTTAAGGAATTCTACAGCCCTGAGTGCCTGTTTTTAACAATAAATGGTTCTATTATGATGTAGGGCATATTCTCCTGACATTGTTTGACACTCATTCCCTTAGAAAGCCAGCTCAATTGTGTGTTGAAGGAATTCTTTCCTGATGGGGGTGGAGTCTTCCAGGATGACATTTTCCCATTCACACAGCCTTTGTGATCTTAAGGAGATCCATATGATCCATCGCTGCCGTCACCAGATTGGAGCATTAGCCATACATTCTGGAGCAGCTCCTGAGGCAGCATTTTGTACCACCATCAAGCAGGTGTCAGCGGACTAACTTTCTAGTGGAATACTAGACACTGGTAGACTAAATGCCACATTGCATATAATCGTAGCAAACAGTCTTATTATTACTTTAATTGTGGAATCCATGTGTTGATAAATCTCACATTACTAGCAACGCAGAAAGTATTTCTTGTATATACATTTAGAAATGCTGTTTGTCCATACTTTTTGCTGAAGCATCTTGTGCAGTACAGGCAGTTAAAAAGACTTAGTGTCACATAAGTAATTACATACACTATCTGATGCCGAATGCTTTCTTTCAGAATTTTTGTAAACTGGTGCGCCCGGTGGCCATCCCTGTGTTCACCCCACCTTCATTCCAATCACCATACAGTCCTAATGCAAGTAGCAATATTCTACATCATCTGCTACCTGTGAATCTAGGTTTCTGAACAGTATCAGAGATTGTTAACTCTAAATAGCTTGAAAAAATAAGGAAGCAGAAGCTTATATTGTGTGATAACAGCGAACATCCATAGACCTATCAGTGTAACAAATAGCACACACAGTGACTTTTTGTGAAACAAAGTATAAGGCTAGACATAAGGACACCAACATGTAACTGAAAAAAACGTAAGACTATCAGTATCTTAAAGTACAATATAATCAGATAAAAAGGGATTTGGTGCTAGCTGGTATCTCAATGGTTATGAGTACTTCAGATTATTCATGGGTCAAATTTCTTTTGTTGCACCAAAGCAATATAGTTGAGACGTGCTAGCCGGCTAGGAGTCTGTGGCATGAAGTCAGAGTGGGTAATTAGTAAACATGGCGTTTCTCTTCTAGCTCATTGGCATGCGAGCCGGACGGAGGGAGCCTCGTTTAAAATGCAGCCTGATGGAGCTTTACGGGCTGCAAACCATTTGTTAGCTCCTATTGAAGAGGCTTCGGGGCCAGTGGCAATTAAACTGGAATTAGTGTTTGGAATGAGATACAGCAGATTCATACCGTGGAAGGGAGAGGGGACGGGTGGAAGTGTCAAGGGAGGCAGGCTGACTTCTGCAGAATACCTTTTCTTTAAGCATCCCTTTCACACCACGTCCTCCCTCCCTTTCTGGCTGTGTTCACTGGACAAGAAAAAACACCCAAGTAAAAAAAAACCGATATTCTAGAGACAGGCCGGCAATATGTTGAGGAGCAATTATTGCAGTCTCTTCTAGCAGAGTTGATATAGAATATACCTGGCATCACTAGATCTTGTATTAAGATTGTGATTTCAGTTATTAGTAACCTTGACCCGGCAGTTGCGGTTCAAAAGCAAGTCAGCCACATCTGTCCAGTTATCAAGAAGCAAAGTCGGGATTTTGGATGCCCTGTCAGGTTTCCTTGGCAAGAGTTTGTAAGCTCACTGAAGCTCTCAATCTAGACACAGAGCAGTAAAGTCTCTGCTTGGACAGACAAAAAAAAAAAAAAAAAAAGTTCCTTTGCTATAGCGCATACAGTACGGTGTTCATCAAGTGTTGCAAGATCCCTGCTGCTGGGTGGTCTATTTTACCTACCGAAACAGTGCATTGCATATAGAGAACTGGGCAGAACACAAACCATTCCCACTACTCTAGCTCCTAGACACCAGTGGGGGGCCCGATTAATGAAGGGATACATACTGAACGTAATGTGCGGTTTCTTAAAAACGCATGTAATCCGGGTATACGCGCATCCGAATTCAAGAGTGGACCTGAAGATACGTGTGGTGATGAATACGGATGTAGGTCTGCTTTTCTCTACTAGACAAGACAGTGCAGGATACGTCCAATACCTATGTGGAATATAAGCTCACAAAAGAACTCACGGAAAAAAAAAAAAGTATTAAAATGAATGTCATCTGTTTATAATATAGGCATCAAATGATACAACATTAAAAAACTAAAACATTTTTCTACATTTCTTCTTCTGTGAAATACATTTATTAGGATGTTATGAATGTCTACTGTACATAAAAGTACATTTTTACAATTGCTCCTGATGGCAAAACACATGTCCTAGCATACATACTCAGCCATCATCGCTTAGATCTGACCTGTAGCTGGAGCAAAAGATACGACTAAAAAAAAAAAAAAAAACCCCACAAGTACCAGAGAGAAGTCCAGAGCTTGAATCGGACGCTGCTGCATGCACTCGAGCTTGGCACGCCCTTACTCTACACTGACTATGCATACGTCCCTTCCCCGCTACAGCCTGCAATTTCAGGGGCAGGGCAAGTGTCCTTTGCACTTGAAGAGGAATTGAACGTTGCTGCGTTCTGTGGCATATGGCCCGGTTCTGGGCATGCATAGAGTAATTGCTGCGGATTACACGCACAAAATTAGAGAAACACTAGGGCCTGATTCATTAAGGGACATAAACTAAGTGATATGAAAACTTTTCTGTGGTTTTAGTACACAGGAGGTGGAGGTGAGAGAAAACTAGATGGTGGCACTTAGCACTATAATAAACTACAGTCATTCATAGCAATAGACAAATTAACTTTTTTTCTTCTCACTGGAGGTGGTTCCAGGCTTTGCCTCTTTGAAGACCCTTTATTTCTCTCCTCAAGACTTAAAGTCTCTCTGAGCATTTCAAATTTGGACACCAGCAGGTGGTACAGAGGTCTCTTAAGCACGATCTGGTTTCCGCAAAAACCAGCATTCTTGGAATTAGAAGTTTCAAGATGGTTTGTTACCAGCAGCAGCGAGTTGGTTTGACTTGAAAAGTGCTGTGATCATCTCTGCATTATAGGAATTATATGACAAATTAACCTCCAGGGTGAAAGAGATGCGACTCCTAAGTATGGTCTTAAAGTGAAGAGTAATTGTAGAGAACAGGATTCGGGGAGGACTGTCAAGAATCCATGCGGCTTTACAAATGTATAAACATTGACCAAAAAAAAAAAGGTGTTTCGGTCAGAGAAGAAAAAAAAAAAATCTATTTAGCAGAGTTTCAAGTTGCTGATGAAACAATTTTCTAGAGTAAAATTTAATCTTGCTGTGTGCCAGCCATGAAAAATGATGTTATAGCTGTGCTCAATGCCAAGTATACTGCACACACCATGAAGATAGACAGAAGGATTGGAAATACGCAGTGATATCATGAAAATAAATCAACAATATGCAAGATAGGCTAGCAAAAACGGATCGACATTCTCTGTAACGCTGGAAAGGGATGGTTTTGACATCAGTTAAGGGGCTTGGCAAAAAGAGGAGTGCAATAATATTATACACTCACATTTCACTAGTGTAAAATCTATAACCCCATCAGTCATCCATACGGCACAGCATGACGAGAGTTGTAGCCTACCATCTTCCGAACGATCACAGATTGTTAACCAGTAGTCGGAGGGTGAATGTATACAGTGAGAAATTCCACGCAGAGTGTGAATAACAAGTTTCAATGCACACTGTCTTATAAATCTAGATATATAGAAAACCAGAGCAAGAGCATAAAGACAAAATTAATTGTATATGCACTCTATATTAAGAGCCGTCCAAAAGCTTATCATCAACATCAATTTATTTATATAGAGCCAGCAAATTCCGTAGCGCTTTACAATTGGGAACAAGCATTAATAAAACAATACTGGGTAATACATACAGACAGAGGCCTATAAAGAATATGCTAGCTTCTGAACAGCTGTTTAACCTTGGTAAAAATAGGTTTGGTTTACACAGATCGATTTGAACTCAGAAGGCATCAATGACCAGTCTAGTGCAGGGTGAAACATGGGTGTGGCCAACCTATAGACTATTAGTTCCACGCTATTTAAAAAACGGTAGTCACAACGGTTTCATCTAAAGCGGTCACACATCAAGCCTGAATGATGTTGGATTTTAGTGGTAAACAAGTGATGTCATTGTGCTAGGACTCCAACAGTGTTTTAAATTTTTATTTTAAAAAAAGTTGTGCGTTCTCCCCTTCTTCAGGTCAATTTTCTGACAGTTTTCTCTGTTGTGTGTGATTGTGTGCCTATCATACCTCCTAACTGTTACGATTTTGCTGGGACAGTCCTGATCTTAGGGCTCTGTCACACTGGTGGGTAGGTATATCTCACAGGTTGGAATGTTGTGAGGCATCTTCCATTCAGCACTGCTCTGCTAACATTGTTCTGCAGAACAGTCATGAATGGGTGCCACACACCTGCTACTGGTGCGTGCTGCAATGTTTGGAGGGGAAGGGAGGATTCTAAAGGACAACCTAGTACTTTAAAGTGTTAAAGTGTTAGAGCCCTGTAGGGTGTGATCACATCCTGTTGTGCCGTAAACACACCCCATCATGATGTGACCACGCTCCCAATGTGAGGTGACCATACCCCTTTGTTCCTATAACGGATACCAAAATGTTGGGAAGAATGGCCTATGATACTTGAGGAAAACTGGAAGCTCTAGTGAGGCAGGTACTGGTGTAGCTGAATAAAGGCCTAAGATTGTACACCACTGTGGAGCATGTTGGCCATATTTAAAGGCAAAGGATAATAAGGTTCATAGGGTTAAAATGACCTGATCATCACCAGTTTCAGAGCAAGCATAACCAGAACCTGAATGTCACCCAGTGGGAAGTGGGAGAAAGACTTCAGGGGAGCTCAAGGAAATCTTACCGGTGAATCAGGAGTAACTGTATTAACAAAATGTATTATAGACCTTGTCTCAGGGGCGTTTGCTAACCAGTAGACAAACTTTTGTACCTGCATGTTTAGGTAACATAATTAGTGGAGAAGTGTTAAACCCTAGTTTTTATGTACATATTGAACACAAACACATATTATGGCCTACTCTAAATCAGGAACCCTGGGTGTATGATAAATACTGTATTTTTTGTAAATTATGGGCATTGTTCACTGGTGTTACTGTCTTGTATTGATGATTATAAAACACTAAACTGTCTTTTACAGGGCTCTTGAAGCCATAAAAAGTGGATAACAAAACTCCTTCCCATGTAGCGCCGTCCCAAAAAGAACATTTTTGAGAGAATGGTTCCCCTAGGGAATTCCACCCCATGCTGACCAGACAGTGGCTCTACACCACACTCTTTATCCTGCATTAGCGATAACCAGCTCAGGCTATACACACTTATGCTGGTTATTCTTTTAAGGAGGGGGGGGGGTAATGTTTCTCTATTTCATACACACACACCAGCAAACATACATGCTTACGTGTGCATGTCTTTACTGTAAATAATGTCCATGACAAGGCTATCCAGGCATACAGGGCTACTTGCACTTTACCCACAATTTTGGTTTGTTTTGCTGCACAGTAAAACAAAGCACATTATTACACCCAAAAAATGGATTTAAGTCAGCTCTAAATCAGACATTTAAAAAAAACAAAAAAACAAAAACAACTTTTGGTTTAGACATACAAAGCTCTTGTAAATACATACATGTAAGCTATAGTGAATTGTGATCAATTGTTGAAACAAAATGCATAGTCCAACTTGTTAGTTGCTAACTGAACCTGTGGTTTCAGACATGTACATGCACTTTAGAACGGAGCGATGAAGGTGGAAATAAAGGCAAGGATAAGTAAGGACGACCAGTATAAGGAGGAAATGAGCAGTCTTTCTAGACCTTAAAATTAAGTAATAGCCCATATTCTCAGGCTGCAGTGCTAGACTGGATTTAATTTATTCCTGAGGCCATCTGGCCAGCGTGAGCACAAAGACTTGTCCCTTCTGAATGAGAGGCCATATTTATCACACCCCCTTCACCCTGACCCCTCTGTCCCTAGTCTTTTCAAGCAGGGACAAGCCAAGGTTCATTCTTTTTCCCCTGTCCATTGTCTGCATCTCCAATGGGTTCCGAAGAGAGGGGCCGCCACTAACAATCGTGCTAGGGACGTCCCCATGGATGGTTGAATGAAGCCAGCGACAGAGAGACGTTAAAGCCTTTGACACCAGAGGAGCTGCCATCCTACTGTAACAAACACATTTAACACCTCATTTTCTTTTAAGGGGTTAAAGGGACAATTTTTACTATAAGACTGCCATAGTACGGGCGAGGCAAACCAGTGACTGAAACTATCAGAAAGATTTAAGGAAGGTCACTTTTCATTTCTATTGCTATTAGTATAAAGAAAAACAATTTGAATTTTTTGTTTAAGAACATTTTGCAAGGGTTTTGTTATTTTTTTCCCCATTTCTAAAGTTCAAGAGGAGCAGTGACAAGGTGTCAAACACACACCCACACAATCTAGACTGAATGCTACTTTCCATATAAACTATTAACATTTACGACACCAGAGAGTCTGCAGAACATATAAAAAAATATACTATATAGAGGCATCTACCTTTGTATAAAACCAGGGCCCAGACCCACAACAAAGTTCAATACACTCACCATATGAGTGGTATGGTGGCACAGTGATTAGCATTGCTTGTATTGGGAATCGGAGTTCCCTTTTTACCAGGGTGCGGGTTTTACATGTTCTCTTCAAAAACACACTTGTAGGTTAACTGGCTTCTAGTGAATCTGACCATATTGTACGTGTTATAGTGGTATGTGTGGTACAGACTAAGCATCACTGGGGGCAGAGATGAGAAGGATTAAAGCATTCACTGCAACATGCTATCAAAGTATAATAATGATATTAAACACTTTACAGACATAGTCACTGTACCAAAATTATAAATCCAGAGAAGGAAAAGGGACTTCAGGGAGAGAGGTGGTAAAACATAGATAGGAATCCCAGCAGTAAACTTAAGGCAAAGTTCTAGGTCATATGCAAGTTACAGGCATAAGTTACTGAGCAATAGTTGATGTAACTGGGATTTAAATTTTTAGGAAGTCTGGTGCAATATTTTTCAACTTTTATTAAAAAAACAAAAACGAGATTGTACATGTGTTTAACCCTTTCACTAACAGAGCAAGCAGTAATTTTGCCCTCAATCTCATTCTCTGATGAACGGTCCAGCGTATATATAATAATCACAATAATACCATCGGCCGGAAACTGAAATTTTCATATAAGAATGCAGCAAACTTTGCCGAAATTAACGAATACAATTGTAGAGAGATGATTGCAAATACTATGCATTAATTATTTATTACAATTTACCTATATCGCTGTGCTGAGAATGTGTAATCATTTACATCAGTTCTTGCCCCATGGGAGCTTATAGTCTCATTTTTTTCCCCCTCAGAGTTTGAAAATTGAGGGGAAGGGAGACATCCCCTTCTGGTCCCTCTCAGTCTTTTCCAAAAGAAAAATAAGTGTGGGATAAAGGGAATGGGAGGGAGAGCTTTGTGTCTGCATACTGATCAGACCCTCCATATACAAAGAAGCAGGGCTTTAGGTCAACGCACGAGATGACCCTGTGACTGGACAAAGCTTTAATCAATCCTAAAGCTGAAAAAGGAACTATTCTATAACTCAGAGCTTAAATATTTGTTGCTAGGAAAAAGATCAATAGTTATGTTATTGCATTTATCATTCCATTCTAGCGCTTCCAAAAAACACAACACTGCTTACTGAATAAACGTGAACCGATTGAAAGACATGATCAGACAAAGAAAAGGGCAAGCCATAAGTAGTACGGCATTCCATCCCTACAATAAATTACAGCCACACAAGATCCTTGCCACAATGGTGATCACAGTCCACTTTAAATCAGAAAAGTTGACCAGAGTCAAACACTTTGTAAGAATAAACAGTGAATTATGTAGTCTTGAAAAGTATGCATTCAAGCTTGCCACTCTTCGTTCTGGGAAGGGGTTAATGCTACATAGTACAATGGCACAGTACAGGGAAAACCTGTTCCCATTCCGTAATCATGCTGCTTTTGTGGACTAGAGGTGAAAGGTCAAATCTGCCTTACTGCTAATCCCCAACCAATAGCATTGTCATGGGAAAATGTCTGGGTTTGCGGTGGGGGATTACAAAGGGAAGAGAAGGGGACAGGACAAGCAGAACAGGAAGTTATAATTACAGACAGACCACCAAATGCCTTGATTTTGCACCAGTGCCCCCAGATGGTCCAGCCAGTGCACCTCAATGTGTGTATACACTCTATGCTTTCACAACTTAAAAGTGCACCTAGAGGTAGAAGAGGTCCAACCTCTTACCACTAGAACCAAGCCAGATATTAAAAAAGGAGACTTTTCTTTTATTCTGCTGAAAAACAAAATTGGCTTGGCCTAATTTGTGGCTTAAATTTGCTCTTGAGCGTGAGGAAACATTGGAGTGTTATTTTATTAAATCACTATTCTGCAGAAACTAATGGCCTCGCTCTGCCCCTCTCCTCCGCTTATCCTGTGCAAACCTCTGCTCCTACGCAAAGGTCCACATCTTGCTCATACTTACCGACTTTCTTCAGCTCTCTTCCGGGAGCCAGCCAGTGGAGGTGGGCGTGAGGATGGCGGGGTGGCCAAAATCGGCGGGGCTGTCAAATAACGCGTTTGCGTCATGACGTCACAGGGGGCAGGGCCCAAACGCCACGAATCACCGGGAATCGCGGCGTTTGGGATCTAATTCTGCCCACTTCACTAGGAAGTGGGGCACTTCCTAGTGAAGTGGGGAGAATTCAGGAGATTGCCACACTCGCCCGGGAGTCTCTCGCAAAATGCGGGAGTCTCCCGGACATTCCGGGAGAGTTGGCAAGTATGATCTTGCTCCGTAAACCTATGCAGCTTGGCAGAAATTGGGTGTTAATTGGGACCAAAAACAATAGTCCACTGCGCCTTTGCCATTTTGCACAAATGACCACGAGCGGCGATAACCACTGTATGAGCAGAACCAATATTCATGAGTGATCACTAGGAGCTAGTGAAATCACTAAGGCACTTTGTGCCACTTTGCTCAGTGATGTTATGATGCAAGTGACTGATTTCAGGTACAAAAAGGTCTGTCTGGCTACTTGAAAGTACTGTATGCTTGTTGTGTTTTTATCCATATTCAATGAATTGTTTTGTCTATGTAGGAGCTTTAAACTTAGGTGTAGTGGACCTATAGGCAGAATGTAAGGTATATTTGTAGACTGTTTTTTGTGTACTACTGTAAGTGTCATGTACTGCACCGCAGAAGCTTTTGTAGCGCCTTAACATAAAACATTATTATTAATAATAATAATAATAATAATAATAATATTATAATATTTCAGAGAGTAAAACCCTAGTAAAGCTGCCTGCATTTGCTCGGTTCAGTACTTGTTCAGGTGACCTCTTCTGACCTATTTGGAATGTCTAAGCGGTGCCTCATAGAAAGCTGGTGGCTCCTGATGAAACCACAAGCTTCTAAAATCAGACACTGGATCATCAAGGTCGCGACTAGGGGATTTCACAAGTAACGCTGGTTTTCAGATTCTTAGCCTGCAAATCACTGTATTTATGAGGGTAAACAATACATTTAAAAACTGGACAGGTCCACATTCACAATATCAAAAACAAAACAAAACAAAAAAAGCCAGCATGATCTTGCAGGCTATATAGACTATAAAAAGCATTCAACGCCTTTGCCATTTTTCACATTGTTTTCTTACAGAACAGAATCAAAACAAATAAACAAAAATTACAACTCTAAAGCTTTTTCATAAGACATACATTGCATAAGTATTCAGCCCCTTTGCAAAGATAGAGCTAAATAAACCATATAAGCAATCAGTCTTTAAATATCAAACTAGTCGGTCATTGTAGTCGGTGTACAATTAAAGTAAATAAATAAACCAGTCTGAGAGGCTCCACAGTTGGTTAGTGTATTTCCAAACGAGCGCCTCAAAGCTATAAGAAGATTTCAGACACTAAATATCCCCTGGAGCAGTGTCAAGTCCAGCGTCGGACTGGCCCACCGGGATACCTGAAAAATCACCGGTAGGACCCACTGCCTTACGGCCACACCCCTTTCTAGAAGTGGGCGGAGCCCATCCAGCTCACCTGGGGGTCAGTGTCCTCCTCGGCTCGGCGACCCTGCTGCCCTCCCTGGCGTCCCTGTTGCTTCAGATGACTGGCTGTTCGTGACAGACCGTCATATTTCAAATGCGATCGCAGCTGCAATCATGTGACCCACCCACTCCTCCTGTCAGCTGACTGTCTTATGCTCCCGCCCCCGCTGAAGGACTAAGGAGCAGAGAGGCTGCAACAATCAAAATATGTGTAAGTAGATTTTTTTTATTTTATTTAATATTAGTGGATATATCTTAATTTCCTCCAAATTCCAGGACTTGCAGCATGAGACAGAATTCTCTTATGTGTGAATTTGGGACACTATTGTGGGCATAATGTGAATTGGGGACACCATTGTGGGCATAATGTGAATTGGGGACACCATTGTGGGCATAATGTGAATTGGGGACACTACTGTGGGCATAATATTAATTCGGGGGCACTACTGTGTGGCATAACATTGGGGGCACTACTGTGTGGCATAACATTGGGGGCACTACTGTGTGGCATAACATTGGGGGCACTACTGTGTGGCATAACATTGGGGGCACTACTGTGTGGCATAACATTGGGGGCACTACTGTGTGGCATAACATTGGGGGCACTACTGTGTGGCATAACATTGTTTGCGGGCACTACTATGTGGCATAGGGGGGCTGCCTATCTATACTAAACTATAGCGTGGAGGGCTGCCTATGCTAAACTATAATTAGGGGGGGCTGTCTATGTTAAACTATAGGGAGGGGAGCTGTACAGAGACCACTATAGAGAGGGGGTGATGGGACCTTTAATTTAATGCTGGGGTGGTTTGATTCTATAATTGAGTGTGGGGAGGAGGGCTATCTATTAAATGTGAATATTAATTATTTAATGCTGGGAATGGTCGTGGGAAATGGATGTATTAAACGTAAATGCTATTAATTTATTGCTGGGGCTGTTTGGAGGGAGGGTAATCGTTTTATTTATTAAATGGGAATACTATTAATTTGATGTTTGGGTCGGTATGAGGGAAATAGGTCTATTTATCAAATGTGAGTACTATTGCTTTAATGTTGGGGCTGGAGATAGGCCTATTTATTAAATGTGGGTGCAGTTGATTTAATGGCGGGGATGGTTGGAGTTTCCTAAATGTACCCATTATTTTTTCCAAATAGGACCCTTAAAATTCCAGGATCCAGACAAGCTGCAACTAAAGAAACCAGCAGTCACAGGTGGTAAAAGTGACAATAACAGGTAGGACAGTCTGTCAATTGTTCTGAGATTAGTGCAGGCTTGGCTAACCTATGGTACTCCAAGTGTTGTGAAACTACAAGTCCCAGCATACCCTTCCAGCAATAATTTGCTATATATTGGCAAAGCATGCTGGGGCTTGTAGTTTCACAACACCGGGAGTGCCACAGGTTAGCCAAGCCTGGTCTAGTGGAACAAACCCGATTTTTGGTCACTGTTCTGCCCAATCTAGGGGCAGGTCAAGACTGTGTACTCTTTATATACACACTGCATTTTTTTATATACTACACTATGGTGCTAGCTGTCCTTCGTGGGCTGACCACTCCCACTCTAGTGTCTGGTCTCGCCTCTGTGATGGCTCACCACACCCCCTCTGGTGGGCCCCTAGTGTTGCAGTCCCCCGGTGGGCCCTTCATGTCCCAGTCCGACACTGGTCAAGTCCATCATAAAAAAAATGGGGACAACTATGAATTTGTTTAGAACAGTCCTCCAGAACAGAGTATCCATGAAAGAAAGGTGCTTTTAGCAGGGGCGGATTGGCTATAAGCCTAACCAAGAGCCTTCCCAGTAGGCCCGAGGCCCCCTTTACATCAGTTTTTTCTAGCTAATTGGGACTGGCCCTGGCCTACTAGCTGCCAGTACAGACATTGGTCTGCTTCCTGCTACTATGTGGTGCTTAATGTGTGTGGGGATTGCTGCAATGTGGAGGGGTAGTGTCGATTGCTGCAGAAAATAAAAAAATGCCAAAAGAGGCAAATACATTTTATAGCCATTTTTTAGTAAACTATAATCTGCTGAGAGTTAGAGCTTGTTTATGGTCCTTACAGACTATGTCAGTCCTTTCCTGGCCATCAGAGACATTTGTGTTATTCAATTTAAGATATATCATCATCATCATCATCATCATCATTTATTTATATAGCGCCAACATATTCCGTAGCGCTTTACAATTGGGGACAAACGTAATAAACTAATAAACAAACTGGGTAAAACAGACAAAGAGGTGAGAAGGCCCTGCTCGCAAGCTTACAATCTATGGGACAATGGGAGATTGACACATGAGGTTAAGTATACATTTTGCATCTTGGCCCAGCCAGACTGCAAAGGTAGGGTGACTCATAAGCTAAATGATCCTGTCACACAACAATGTTGGTCCGGGGGTAGTTGTCTTGTGTGAAATTGTGTAACAGGCTAAAGGTAGTGAGGTTAAGATGGTGGTTGAGGAATATTATAAGCTTGTCTGAATAGGTAGGTTTTCAGAGAACGCTTGAAAGTTTGTAGAACAGAGGAGAGTCTTATTGTGCGAGGGAGAGAGTTCCATAGAGTGGGTGCAGCCCGAAAAAAGTCCTGTAACCGGGAATGGGAGGATGTAATGAGGGTGGATGAGAGACGCAGATCTTTTGCAGAACGGAGTTGCCGAGTTGGGAGATATTTTGAGACAAGAGAGGAGATGTATGTTGGTGCAGCTTTGTTGATGGCCTTGTAGGTTAGTAAAAGTATTTTATATTGGATTCGGTAGAAGACAGGCAGCCAGTGTAGAGACATACAGAGTGATTCAACAGAGGAATAGCTATTTGCAAGGAAAATCAGTCTTGCCGAAGCATGCAAAATAGATTTTAGGGGTTTGAGTCTGTTTTTGGGAAGACCAGTAAGGAGGGAATTGCAATAGTCAATGCGGGAGATGATTAGTGCATGAATTAAGGTTTTAGCAGTGTCTTGTGTGAGATATGTGCGGACTCTGGAAATGTTCTTTAGATGTATGTAACATGATATATAAAGTTTATTTCCTTAAAAATATAGCGAAACAGCACAAATGATCACCCATATAGCAGCCAATCAGATATTAGCCTTGTTCATTATTGTGGAAGTCAGACCAATGAAAGCAAAGGCTGCTGGGAGGGTAATTGAGGGTAATAACTGTTTCTTGTACCTGTCCTAAAAAGGACTCTTATGGTGGTTTTCAGTCTCTTCAGTTATCCTGGTCTCAAAGGGTGTGCATGCGTCTTTATTTCTGCACTTTAGCTGTGGATTTATTCTAAACATTTTTTTTATAATGTGTTTGCATTTGTTTTAACATAGCTATATAGCATAATGTAAAATAATAAATATATCTAGTGACATGCATTTTGCTAGACTCCTATGCAAGACCTCCTGCTCAACTCAAATTTTAGGTCTTGTTACTAAAATAGTTAGTTAAACAGACCTGCATAAGAGGACTTCCACATTTTCAGATGTCAGACAAACTATGGGGGTTTGGAAGGGGCACCTCAAATTTTCAGCACTCAAAGGAAAAGTATTAGTTTTGCACAATATAAACAGCTGTGGTATGAGATGATTAAACATACTTATTTTCTGTATATATAAATACAACGTATTGACTTAATTTAATGTCCAAAATATTTTTAGGTAACCACATGTTTATGAAAATATAGTCCGAGTAGTAGTTCTAAAATGAACTCCCTCACTGACATGTAACAATTCACCCCAAGATAGTGTGTTATACAACTCAAATCTGCTATGTAACTGGCACACAGGTATAACCGTCTATGAGCTACTACACGAACGGCATCTAGTCTACATGTTCTCAATACTGCCACCTAGTGTGTGATACAAGTACAAATACTATGTAAACTAATGTCGAGTGGTCAGCCGCTTTTAATAACTCAGGAACATTTTTGCCACCAGAATTTTTATTCACTTATTTATTTAAAACATTTTCTATAGAATGTTGGTTAACTGTAGGTAACTTCCAATTACAGTTATCAGATGCAGACCACTAAAGCTAGTAGATGTAACATTTGCCATGTTTTATATAACGAACAAATGGCTTTATAATCAGATACATTTTCATTTATGGCACATGCTGCAATCAAATTGTTTAAAAAACAAAAACTAAAAATTAGATTAAGAATGAACCAATCTTGTCACACATTATAACATCTTTAGACATTTGCACATAACTAGGATAAATCCACTTCAAAGAACTTCGATTTGACCACTTCATATTAACATTTTCCACCAATCCGATCGATTCGGATTTCTTTATCCGATTGTATATAATCTATACTATACTCTTACAACGCAATTAATCACGATGGGATCTTAAGAACCTCTATAGCAAATTTTAAGTGTGGAATCTAAATAACACAGCCTACAGAAACAGGTGCATAAACGGTTTATATAGTCCAGTAACTGGACCTATGAGAGGCTATTTCTTGTGTGAATACTATCTGTTACACCATGCATAAAGCAAAGCTTAGATCTATGCAACAATGAATGCAGCATATTTACACCTATATTTCCTACACACATAACTCTTGGTGGCATATTCAATTAGCTCCGGAGATTGCGCAGTTACGCTCTGTAACGGCCCGTGAATGTAATCAGCGGAACCGCAATAGCGATTTCCCTTTCACCCCATAGGGTTGCGGAGGAAAGTCTGCATTGTTGTGGTACCGTATTACCTTATATAATGCGCAGCAGCCGCCGCGTAACTGCGATCTCCGGAGCCAGTTGAATATGCTAGGGACATATTCAATTAGATTTCTGGTCCGTGGTGTGAGCAGTATTGACGGTAATACGGTACTGCAATAACGCAGATTTTCCTACGCAACTCTATGGGGTGTGCAGGAAAATCCACATTATTGCGGATGGACTTTGCAGCCCGTTCCGGAGCGTTACTGCGCACCGGAAACCTCATTGAATATGCCCCTTAGTGTACTAATCAGCTGCATTCTTGTACATATTGGATAAACCCAAAAAATAGCTGAAATTTTTGTAGGCAACGGATACACTTTAAATATTTTCGTTTTCCTATGATGAAAAGTATCCTTGGGGTAGAAAAAAAAAACATGTGATCCTTTGTCTTCATGAAGCTTTTTGAGTCAGCCGACACTGGATTTCTAAATACTTTGGGATATTTTGTGGCAATTTATGCTAAGTAAGATGTTAAGGATCAGATGGTGATTTGTCAGAATCCAGCTGTTTGTAAGAATGTCACCTACCATTGTGCGTCCGCCTGTGAGCTTCATATGCATCTTCCTTGGAGAATTGTGCTCCACACTGCTCACATACAAATGCTTTGGCTCCAGCTGTTGAAAAACAAATAAAAATAAAATACGTTTCAATATTTTACTTGCTCCAAAACTAGAATACAAAGTGTCAAATAAATTGGTCTTTACGGAAAGGTTCCTTGGATTTTTAACCATTTCTTGTATTTCTTTGTTTATCTCTAGGCAATAATAAATCAGACTCAAAAGAGTACAAGTTAGGAGTGGATGTAATGCATTACCTTTGTGACTATATAGAATGGAGTGTTCCAGGCAAGATAAAGTTTTAGAAGGTGTTTTTGCTTAAAACGCAATGTTACAAAATATCTTCCCAAAAACAGTACTTCGGGACTTCTATTAGCTGGGAACGCACCCCACCCCCCCTCCCCCCGATCAGTTTATTTAGCATGGTCATAGTACTTGCATAAAATAGGGTCTCTAATGAAGACCATTGGCGCTCTCTTTGTAGTTCAGAACTACTGTGTCTGATCTCTCCTGCTAATGAGAGAGTGGAACACCAATGAATGTGAATGGCAGAAGTACTGGTTACAAGCAAGTGCCGGGACCCTGTTACCTATACCAAATGGTAGGGGTTCTCAGAGGAGAAATCCCCACCACAATGTAGTAAAATACATTTTTAAAGTGGAAAATCCCTTTAAGGAAGAAAAGGCATAGATAAAAAACAAATAAAAGGGACACTTTTTTGTATGTTGTCATTTTAAACCATAAACACGGTTGACTTCTTCAGCAATTTCAAACATGTTTAGAAAAATTAATCTTTACTTCACATTTATAAAAAAAAGATGCTGCTGTGTGTAATCTTCTATTAATGTCTGAGGGGGTTTATTTATCAATCAGTAGCTATTTGTTATAGTATAAGAAAAAGGGTTACCTACGGTCATCGCAATGCTATCACCTCTGGTAACCCTCCCGGAGGCAAGGTTTGCTGGCTTTGGCCAGCTAAGGATTACCCATGATTCCACACAGGGAAGTTATTTAGTATTGTTAGTAGTTTCCCCAAGTTGTTTTAATGCATTCGTGTAAAAAAAAAAAAAAAAAAAATATATTTTTTTTTTTATTTTTCAAATAAATTAAGTTTTTTTTTTAACCTTTAATTTTTATTTTTTGTACAAGTGGAGCTGAAAGGCCAAATCTGGGCACATACATGAGATTGAGCTGGCTCATGTGAACATCGAAAAAAGATCCTATTTATCACTGGGATTGGAGCTTTAATGGTAAATATGCTTATAAATCATTGAACAGAAAGAGAAAAAAAAAAAAATCCAAAAACAAACAAACCACACAACTTGTCTGTAAGGAAATCGGAGTATAAATTGATACCCTTTTGTTCCCCAAGTAACCGCAGAGTTGGGTACCAGCTTGGTCAATAAAAGTTTATTTCCACCTGGGCTCATCCTACTTAGGATATTGCCAGTTCTATTTCTCCCACTATATGTATAATGTATGTGTTTTATGCTGGCACTGGTACCGGGTCTGTAGAAGAACTAAAGCTACATTGGGAAGGTCCAATCCTGTGAAGATGGAGCCAAGCACAGCCCGTTCCAGAGAAGTGTTAAGCGCTGGCTTGAGCCACTACCGATAGCTGGGTTAGGCTTCCAGAGAACCAGCTATACTCTGAAGGGCATGCCAGATATCTAGACAGCAATACTCTGCAAACCAGCACTACAGGGGTTATACTGATATTGCCATTTCAAATGAAGAATTCTTTACTATGCACTATATGCATGTGGTGGTTCATAGGTATGTCATAAACTGGCTCTTTTCTCTTTGCAACAGAACAGGTAGATGGCCTATGGTAGAGCAGCACCACTTTTTACAACATACTTTCATGGAAGAGAATGAAGAGGTAACAAGCAACCTCCTGAAAAATAATTATGCCGCATATATATATATATATATATATATATATATATATATATATATATATATATATATATATATATATATATATATATATATATATATATATATATATACACACACACACACACACACGTTAACCCGTGCATGATACTCATGCATTCTAGTCAAATCAAGCTACTTAAGGTGTTAAAAAGGTTCTTGTCATGCATTTGGGGCTAGGCCAGGCCTCCTCAGGGGAGGAGCGTTACTTCCCGACGCAAGCGCCCTTTTTTAACGTGGTTTTGTCCACGTGTCACCACCTCATCATTTTTCTCCATCACCTCATCCTTCATCTTCATCGCCACATCCTTCATCAAGCTACTTAAGGTGTTAAAAACTCCCCACTGTCACCCCCGGCAACCACCAACCACTCCCAACTGTCACTTCTCCTTCAAGAAATATATAGGTCAGTGTATAACTCTGCCCAGCAGGTGGCGCTGCAGCTTTTTTTTTTTTTTTTTTTCACACACGCCACTAGGCATTTATATAGTAGATAGAGATAGATAGATATACATATAGACATATACACACACACACATATACAATGGAGGTGAATGAATGGCTACATGGGCCACCCCGCCTCTTTATCATATCTTTTTAAGTGAAGAGTGGGCAGTAGCTGTAATATTCTAGTCATTGTGGTTCACTACAGAATTTAAAGTAACTGTTGATGGCGAACACCAATTCTTTTGTGTAGAAAGATTTGTTCATTTTCATTGTCCATAGACATAGATACAACACAATGAAAGATCCGCTGTGCAGACAGATGCAGTAGTTTTCAATGCATGGTTCTGTACCTATCTATTCTCATATATAAGGAAGGCTCCCACATAATGGGTATAATGATGCAATCTGCATTCTGGAGGCGGGGCTACACTGACGCAATGCCATCACCACGCCCCTCACACACCTATTAGATATGGCATGTCTGGGAATGCAAATTATTGTGTGTGGAAACCATTGTACTCAGGATTTAAAAATATGGTTGCCTGTGATCTCTTCATCCTAGGTGTGGGAATGTTGGCTGTTTAACAATTCTGGTGGCAGTTGAACAAATCACAAACCAAAATTGTTACACACTATCAGAAAGAAATTATGACGACATACTAATCAAAGAAATAATTATTGCAATGAAAGCAAATGTTCATATCTAGTAAGGAAATAATATACTTGGTGCACAGAGTAGCACTGCAATAAAGAAAATAAGAATGCGTGATTTGGCAAAAGTGTAAATACAATAAAACTACAAGTTCACTTTTTGATCAGCTTATTCACCAAGTGATTCTGTGACAGTTCCAAACCGTATATCACAAGGTGGGACAAGTCTTGGTAGTTCTATTTGTTCACTAGTTCAGAGGACCAACATTTTTCCAATCCCATGAACCAACGAACATACAAGCCGATACCGTTTTGTCTGCCCAGCCCTCCCCCCACAAAACAATGTTGGAGGAATGATCATATGACCAAATTGCCAAACCTTGTAGCTTTATGTGTGGCCAGCTTACATAACAAATTTGTCTGTCAGTTTGGCAAATTTAGATCCATATGATCTGAAATCGCAGTATACGGGTACAAAAGCCGTATTGAATACCATGACCTATCTAGATGTTTGTTTGTTTGTTTTTATATAGTGTAACTGTTTCATATTGCAATATAGTTTGACATTTCACTTTGAAGAAAAACAGATTTGGCCATTGACTTATTTGGTTAAAAAGTTCAGGGATCCAGTTGTTCCTAGTAGTTACATCAAAGCACGTGTGGCCACAGACGTTAAAATATAGATGATCAGTCTAAGAAGGTCTGAGTAGTCAGGCCAAACCCAGTGAGGCCCCATTAGAGCAGTTGGCCATTGCACAATCAAAACTGATTTCAATCATTCATTCTTTCTATCTCTGTTGATGGATGCCCACATGTAGAGATTTGGGTCCAACTTGAACAGGTAACTAGAATTTTGTAGGCTGCAAAGCAGCACACTGAAGGGAACCCTAAAATTTCTAGGGCTTCACCAGTCCCTAACCTCACCATCCTGCTCCTCACTTACCTTAACAAGAAAGTCAGCCACCTCCTCTTTCTCCGTGCGCAGCAACTCCTGCTCAGAGAGAAGGGAACACCAGAGCTCCCTTTACCCACTAAGGCAGCATTAATTATTTGTAGTGTCGCTGATCAGCTTATGGATTGTAAGAGCTGCTGTTGGCGCCATAAGCAGAATTTTATTTACTGGACCAGCAGCTATACAGCATCCAGGACCTGAGGGGCCCTAGAAGCTGACACTGCAATTACGTCCCCTGGTGGCAGGGCCAGTAAAAGATGGAAGGTTGAATCAATGTGAAGAGCTAACTGTGGTGTCCACCACCTACTGACTTATTCAGCTTCTTTATTTATACAATTAAATGCAGTTTTAAAACTCCCAGTGCCCACGGATACAGAGATTTCATAGTTCATGTGCAGTATCATTGGAGAAGCACCATAACAGTTATTAGGTTGGACCAAGCTGAATACTGAAGTATAAATGTTCTTTAACCATGCAAATATATGGTCAGCAAAAAGACCCAGACAATATTATGCACAAAAAAAAAAACAAAAAACAAAATCATCAATCCAAAATTTTGCGATTTGTAAAATTAACCAAAAAATAAAAAATGCTTTGCGCCCGTTGCAGAAAAAAAGAAAAAGAAAAACAAAGACTCTTAAAAGGTATCTTTACAGGTGTGAAATGTCTCCCCTAAAGAAGCTACTCAGCATTGCAAAAAAAATATTTGTATCATAAGAATTCCTGAGGTTTTCAGAATAAACATGCAGATCTCGTTAGCAAATTGCCAGCATGTTCGGTCTGAAAAGGAAGAACATTGTGTTCCAAAACAGTCTTCCAAAAAAATAAATAAAAAAAAAAGCCGCACACACACTTACACACACACACACACACACACACACACACAGAGCTAGTGGAAAGAGAACAATGAGTACAGACAGAGCTTGCTTTATGGCATGCTCTTTGTACAGTCTTATTTACAGTACTCCTTATCAGTACAGGAACAGCCCCTGCCTGCCAAATTCAAATAGCTAGTACGGAGTGTTCCCTGAGCCTCTTTTTTTATATCACTGTCAACAAAACAAGAATGAAAAAAAAAAAAAACTCCACATGAGGAGGGAATGAGTGGATATACAAAAATGTTTCAAGGTTATTTTTTAAATTGCAGGCAGGAACAACAGGTTGCAGACAGGAACAAGGTGTTTGCTCGCAAGAACTTGCAGTCTAATTGGAATAGGGTTGTCTTGTCAATATTTGCCATCTTTGCAATGGTAACGTTGTTTTACATCTCTCAATGAGACGTACTTGCTTTAGATTGAGAGACATTCTGTTTAAATGATAAAGACAGTAATTTTAACTTTTGTGACAGTTTAAGCTTTAACGCTGTCGTCCAGTCTCTGCTTTTCGTAAAATCGGTAATAAAGGTATACAAGCATTGAAAGGACAGACAAGTTCAGTCATCACCCATAGTTTAATACACCAAACCTTTGCATTCAGGGCAAAGTTTACTTAAAGATGACCAGTATGCTTACTACATTGGAGGTGCATAGTTGCCAACTGTCCCTAATTTACAGTATCTGGGCTTTATAAGTTAATACTTATTGAGAAAGAGTATTTAAAATGTATAATTAAGTATGCTACATCAAATTCAGTAAACATGAAATTATGGGAATTGTAATGCTCCAAGGCTTGCTAGGACAGAACAGTGCGACTTCCATCAATGCACCAGCTCTACAGCAAAGTATCCCTGGAAATTATTTTAAATTGTTGGTAACACTGGGAGGCAGTCATTTTGTAGGCTGAAATCAATATTCACTAAAATGCAGCCTATAAATTCACTAGGAAATAGAGGCATCACTCCATACCTCATTACCTGGAGGTCACTAGTTTCTAGAGCACACATAGGCTGCATTTTAATTAATACTGATTCAGTCCACAAAATGTCTGCCCCAATTGTGTGTAGCAGACGGGTCCACTTTACATTCCTCTATAAGGTTGTTAGTTAATCTACTTGCTAGGATAATTGAACCCTTAAATTTAGGGAGCGTAATATTCTTCTGCTTTCCTTTTCCTGCTTTTGGGTTTCCACATAGGAAAATCTATTGCTGGAGTTGCCCATGTGACAGCCACCAGACAGTCTTGACCAAAAATTTATCGTAAGCTTCTTATTACTCATGTACCATGCCCCACCCACCATGCAGATTTAGGTGGGACAGTACCGATTCTACAGCTGTCCTGCCAACCAGGACTTTCGTCTCCACTGCCGAAATGTTGGTAGGCGTGTCCTGCACACTGCAGGTCTGCAACAAAGAGGATTATTTATTTGGTGGTGGTACGGGGGGGTGGGGGGTATAGTTGTGTCAGTAGATTCTTCCATGACACGGTCAAGCGTTTGTTTGTTTTTTTGGATCATGTCTCCATTCTAAAATGTTCAATGATAAACGGTCAGAGAGGAATACTTCAGATTAATTTACATTTTGGCACCTGCAATTCAAGGCTTAAAAAATAACTCGAAAGCAGTGCCAGAAAACAAATTAAAAACGAGACTGTTTTTTCCACTAGTAACATGAGAGGCACTGCCCACAAATCATTAAAAAAATGTATTCAGGGCAGCTGAGCAATGCTTAGTTCCCTGGCAACTGTCCGGCAGCGGTAAGTGGAAGATCGCGCATGTGCACGGGAACTGGAAACCAAGACTTGGCTCGCCAGTGCAAGACTCAACAAAATAATGTCATTTTAATTTAAACAAAAAAAAAACAAACAACAAACAAACAAACAAACAAACAAACAAACAAACAAACACACACACACACACACACACACCTCCCCCGTAAAGAATATAATTTTTTTTAATGTTCTGTTAATAATAAAGCATTTTTGCTTTGGATAACCCTGTCTACCGCCATCCTGAGATCGCGGTAGCAACATGAGGGCAGCAGTGGTACAATGGCGATGGCCACCTTACAGAGGGAAGGCTTCATATAAAGCAGCAAGCCCTAAATACAGTTAAAACGCCTATTTTTTTATGTCTTTTCCCATTTTGATAAATAGACCCCAGCATTTGAAACATCTCATGGCGGTGCCTACAATGACTAGCCCCTCACTGGTGTATATATATCTATCCAAAATACATTAGTTCCATTCAACCAACATTATGACAAAAATATTTCAAACCATCTATAATACCATACACTATATACATTGCCTCACTACATACTATCACATGTATATCATACACGGTTAAGGTCCTGCAAAGTTAGGGACACTTTGAGGCTTACCATTATATGTCTCAGTCCTACTATATACACATACAGACACACTTAAAACGCCAAGTATGATTTAATGGGGATTGCCATGGTAGTATTGCACATGATGTGCATATATTGATTGGCTACATGCGGAGCCTAACCACAGAGAATTTGGATCTGACCACAAAAAAGTGGATGATTGGCACCGTAACCGAAAAAAATAGAGCTTTAAAATTTGCATTTGATTACCATGCATGCACTTCTGAATCGAAAGTGGATCATATACATGGTGATGAGGGTCTTCACCCAACCTGATTTTCCAATATACTTGATAAAATACAATCCAAAAGGATCAAATTTTAATTTCGCATGGCGGTTATTTAGGAGCTCACACAGTGTATACCATGGTTGATATAAAGGTATACCCAATGAGACAGACTTAAAATTGTATTCACAAGGTCTCCTTTATTGGAGTCTCAGAGGCTGTTCAACGCAGCCATTTTTCCTGGGTCTATCTCACAGTCCAGGTCAATAGCTGGGGGCTATGTAAACTTGCTTAGGAGGCTTTGACCACAGGGACCAATAAGAAGTAGCAATCATGGAGACTGCAACTTCTCATTGGTCCTGATACTCACATACCTCTGCAGCCATTGGTGAACAAAGATTTCCAGGCACTATGGTACCCGAAACGGAAAAGCGTCAGGGAAACCAGCTTCAGCAAGCAGGTAATGCAGTATTAAGCATTTACATTCCACAATACACAACTTCCCAAAAAGTGTATTTAGCAGTTGTGCACCAAAAGCAGGCACAAGTTGAGAAGGTGTGAAGAGTGGCATCTTTGACATATGTAAAATAGAATCCACAATATTTCAAACTATAGTCTCAGTTCAGACTTTCATATTGTCACCATTTCTGGCTGTGAAGCAGTTAAGTACCTATTTATTTAGCACATTGCAGGCTGATCTGAAGTGTCCTGCCAAGCATTGGCTATTTAAGAGTGAGCCTTACGATGCACTGTGTCACCCGAGATTCTAAATATACTAACAGGAAGATTTATTGCTGGGACAGGAGCCAGTAACCTGGTACAAACTGTCCCCAAACGTTACACTATGCCAGCCAGTGAGACGCAGAGGGAGGTCATACTGGGTATATTGGGGGTAGGCTACGTGTTTTCTTTTTGTGAACAGGATATCAGCAAGGTGACATCAGTCATTGGCAAACCTATTGTCTAGTGACATCAGCAAACATCCTGACATTCTCCCCTGCTCTCCCAGCAAAGTGTGTAAATAGATCAAATGTAAAAAAAAACTTTTACTGTGAGATACATGTGAGGAGACTGCACAATTATTTTAACTACTTCCATCACCACATCAGTTTAAATATACAATGTGTAATATCTTCCAGAGCGGCTCCTGTGTCTTGGAATTTTACATTCCAAAACATATTTTTTCTACTCAACAAGCCAGCACCAAGCAAAATGATGCTATTTCCACATTTAGGAATAAGGACTTCCTGCCCAGGGTGGTTTTATTTGGCTATATAACATTAACATTTTCCTTGCCTGCTGCTTAATTTAAGGAACAGTAAGCTTGAGACAAACTGAGCAATGCGGCATAAGATTTTGTGGACAAAACAGGCCACACCAACTTTGCAGACCCTGCCCTCTCATGTACAGTGTATGTAGATATGGTAATCCTGAGCCGACTCGCTGTAGCCAATGTGACCATCTATTGGATTGCCTATTTATTTCAGATAAACATGTCCAATCTGTAACTCGCCAACATAATTACACCTACAAATAACTTCCTATCCCCGTGTTTGCGTGGGTTTCCTCCGGGTGCTCAGGTTTTCTCCCACACTCCAGAAACATGCTGGTAGGTTAATTGGCTGCTATCAAATTGACCCTAGTCTGTCTGTCTGCGCGTGTGTCTGTGTTAGGGAATTTAGATTGTAAGCTCCATTGGAGCAGGGACTGATGTGAGCAAGTTCAAAAAGGGGAGTGGGGGTACAGAGTGGTGAGCAGACATAATAAATACATATTTATGGAACATTAACAATATACTGCTGCTATGTACCTTGATTAGAGGGTCCTAGGTTAGCACAGTTTTGAGAACCCAACCGGAAATCAAGGGAGAGTCAGCTGGATTATGGGTGGGGGTGTTTGATATTGCCAGAAGGTGGATAAGCTGCTACAATTTTTCATTTATGGCATGTTTGTATGCACATTGCTTACTGACTGTTGGAAGTTGCAGTTCATTCAAACTTGGGGCCTTTATTCAAATTACTTCTGTAGTTGCATCATGCCATAAATAATTTCTACAAAAGATCTCTCAACTGGTGGCCAAAATAGCAGTCAATGTGTAGTTTTGGTAGTTTGTTTATCTGCCTGTTTAATACAGATACATTAAGCCCCGCCCCCACACACGTCACAAAGGAAGTTTGCACTGCTGTCCCGGGACTCCGGGAGAACTCCCGGACATTCCGAGAGATTAGGCAAACTATTCATTGAATTACATGAATTTGCACAGTCCGGTATTAGCAGAGTCCATTAATGTGACATTGTTCAAGAAAATTCCTAGCATGCAGGCACAGTAAGACGGTAACAATCATAAACATAAAGAAACCTCAGGAAAGAGATGGTGTATCATTATCAACTTATGTAAAGGACGGTATTTACTATTAACTATATGGAATAACCCTAAGAGATGTAGTCATTTTTCCAGCAAAACCAGATTATGGAAGGGATAGCCTAGTTGTAACTCTACAACTGTTATTGAATTGTAAATAGCTGCATTCTGACTTGGAGGGGTCTAATGCCGATCCAAAAATTATAGAATTGAGGCATTTCAATCAGACCAGTTGCCAAAGTCATTATTTTGGCTCCAATAATGCAGACAAAAAACTTATGCGAATCTGAATTTCTATGTTGTGAAAGGCAGACAAGGAGAAAAGAGAGACTTGCCATATAACACACAAACAAAATTTCCCACAGGCTTCTTTTCGGCAGATGTAAATTAGTGACTCTCACCATTGTAAATGACGTCATTCACGCCGAAAACATTTTAGAGTGTGAATGCCGGGTTTTAAGGTGGCAATGGGTGGACCCCATTGCCTGGATTACGAATTTTAATGTTGGTGTAAGTTTTGTCTGCATTATTGGAGCCGGAAAAACGTACCCCACCCAAATCAAGCACCTAGCCATGCAAACATTTGTGATACAAAATGAGTCGTTCTGAAGAGCTCAGTGACTTCAAGCGTGGTACAGCATTAGGATGCCACCTTCGCAATAAGACTGTTCGTGAAATTTCATCCCTGCTGGATATTCCATGGTCAACTGTAAGGGATATTATTAGAAAGTGGAAGAGTTTAGGAACAACAGCAACTCAGCCACGAAGCAGAAGACCACGTAAAATCACAGACCATGGTCAGCGGTTGCCAAGGCGCATGGTGCGTAAAAGTCGGCCAATGCTCTGCTGATTTCATAGCTGAAGAGTTCTGAACTTCCACTGGCATTAATGTAAGCACAACAACTGTGCAGCGGGAGCTTAATGGAATGTGTTTCCATAGCGGAGCAGCAGCATGCAAGCCTCAACACCAAGACCAATGTCAAGCATCAGACGGAGTGGTGTAAGGCACACAGACACTGGAATGTGGAGCAGTGGAAACGTGTTTTGTGTAGCGACAAATCACGCATCTCTGCTTGGCAGACAGATGGGAAAGTTTGGGTTTGGCAGATGCCGAGAAAACGTTACCAGCCTGACTGCATTATGCCAAGTGTGAAGTTTGGTGGAGGCGGGATAATGTTATGGGGCTGTTTTTCAGGGTTTGGGCTAGGCTCCTTACCTTCAGTAATGGGCAATCTTAATGCTTTAGCATACCATCATTTTGGACAATGCTATGCTTCCAACTTTATGGCAACAGTTTTGGGAAGGCCATTTTCTATTCCAACATGACTGTGCCCCAGTGTGCAAAGTAAGGTCTACAAATAAATGGTTTGATGAGTTCGGTGTGGAAGAACTTGACTTTCCCGCATAGCGCCCTGATCTCTACCCCATCGGACACCTTTTGGATGAACTGAAACAGAGATTGTGAGCCAAGCCTTCTCGTCCAACATCAGTGCCTGACCTCAAATGAATAGGAATGAATAGGCACAAATTCCCACTGAAACACTCCAACAGGTTGTGGAAAGTCTTCAAAGAAGAGTGGAAGCTGTTATCGCTACAAAAGGGGGACCAACTCTATATTCAAGTATATGTTCTTGAATGCAATGTCATTACAGTCAGAGTTGGTGTCATGGTCAAGAGAAAGCAACTCACAGCTCAGCTAAGGGGGGCTTGCTACAGTATGTGCTGTACATTTTTACCTGTTACCAGTAAATGCTTCAACTTACAATTGGTGGGATTGACAATTACCCGGGATGGTTTAAAGTTCAGAGTAAACTTATTTCAGCTTTGGGATTCTGAGACTGAGACATGCAAGTAATTCTTATTTTAAAAGGTGACTTCGTTTTTAGTTGCAAGTTAAGTTCACAAAGTAAATTGAAAGGTATATTCTAACTATTAAGACACTGCAAATGCGTGTTTTGTGGGACCAAAGTGTTTAAAGGGAGTGCTTCAGGAGTCCTCTCTAATGGACTGTGTATTGGACTGAGAAACAGCAAAGATATGAGAGCTTAGAGTGCTCTCCCCACTGACTGCAACAGTGATGAAGTGAACCTGCTTCTATGTAAAAGTTCAAAGAGGGAAGAGCTGGGTTTCAGTGTGAGAAAAGAAGCTGGAGAGTCAGGGAGTGATCTCAGGAGAAACAACACTGCAGGTTGAGGCTGACTTGACAGAGACTAAAGCAGAGTGGATGTTTATTCTGAGTGATACCTTTGAGCTTTGGGGACAGCGCTTGAAAGTTAGAGTGTGGCCAGAGACTGAGAAGGAGTGTATATGTACCACGTGCGATAGACAGAATGACCACAACCAAATTAGAGATAGAAGTGGGACAGGATAGCAGGCTAATTATATGAGAATGTTAGCTCGTGTATCGGGAGAAGTAAAGTGTTTTAGGGGGTACATTTATCAGCCACTGCATAAAATGAAAAATAGTTTTCAATCCTTATTGCATTGATAAATATGATAAATAGTTCAATCCTTAGGAAAATGCAACACAGGAACAGCAGTTCCGAAAAACTGCTATTCCTGTGAAGTGGAAAACATACATACTTATCACTCCCTTTTTACTTCCGTAAAAAAAGTATGCGATCCATGGGGGTCCTCTTTTCACTCCAATGCGCAAGTGCCGACTGAAAACCTCGGGCATGTGCACAAACATCTCTGCACTATACAGCTGCAGAGAGAGACAGCGGTGAGTGACAGGGAGGGATCATGTGATCCCTCCACACATGCACTGTCCAGCTCTGCACTTCGGAGCAGAGCTGACAGCACTGAAACTTTTCAATTATAATAATTATTAACATGCTGATAAAATTATAATTATTTTTTTTTATCAAACTTTAGTAAATAGCGATACTGAGCAGTGCCCATACACTGTTATGGGGACTGCTCAGTAAAACAAAGAGATATGCTATGCAAAGCAGCAGATATCTAGGATATCTGCTGCGGTGCAGTGATGGTAAATAAGAATTTTGAGGTTAACGTTTTCAGGGATTGAACACACTTTCATAAATAGACCCCTTAATATGCCACACAATTAAGAACTGTGTGTGATGCTGGTGATGGAAACATAGCTACCTGGCTTAAAGATGGTGTGATGCAAATTATTACTACAAGTTGCACTTGTACATCGCTATCCTTGTTGTTTCTGCCACTACAGACTGCGTTGTTATCAAACTCTCATGTGTTGTGGCTCCTGTTTGTCTATTCACCTATCAATGGGCAGCAGACTGTCTAACAGGAAATAAGAGACAATTATGGGGTGAATTTAATCAGCTGCGAAGTGTCCCCCGGAACGTCCGCGAGACACTTAGCGGTGGAGATTTCAGTAAAATCTCCGCTCATTTTACCTAGTACCCCCGAGGCGATATTTGTACCATAATTGCGGCAATGTGTGCGGCGCAATGGCTGTGCTAGACATTGCCGGCAATTGAAGCCCCTCCCTGTATGTATGTAAAAACGGTATATAAAACAATGTGTAAATTGCTATTACTTATAAAACAAACTGAAAAAAAAACTAACAAAAACCCAAAAAAAAAAAAACACTGGGGTGTGCTATAATTTCAGAAGCATTTATGCATTATGGAACTTTCGAAAACAATGGCATGCAACTGGCTGTGGCTCATTTTTAAATGGCATAAAGACAGACTGATTATACTAGCGGAATAGGTAAAAACAACAATAATAATGTTATTCTTCACCTGTGTATAGGCTGTAACTGTTGTACATAATGATCAGAACATCTCAATAACACTTTAAACATGTTTCATGCTGCTAGCACCCATTTAGAAAGACAAAAGGTATCATTATCTGGCTAGGTGTAGACCTAGCTTTGGAATTCGCGATTAACTAAAATCACACCTATATTCAAGTCCACAAGCTTTAATAAATATGTCTCCCTTACGCGACTGTCTACAACAGAAGCTGTCAAACGCGCACACACAGAAATCCATAATGGCCCCCAGCTTCTTTCCAATCTATTTTCTGCTCAGCTGGCTTTAAATGAAGTTATTATGACTCATTAAAAGAGCCGCAAGCCTGTGGAAGTCAGCCAATTACAATTTTAAATTTATCTTGTTCTTTGGGGTTTCAGACAGAGCTTGCCCACCCCTCCCTGCACAGTCACTGCACACCCCGAATAAAAAGTGTCCTTGTACAGAAACCACTTTGGGGTACATGCTATTTAACCATTTTGCTGCCATTGGCAAAGCATGGTGATCTTATATGGAACCTTACATGGTGTGAAGAAAAAAAAAATTACAGCAATAAAAGTATGGCTATATTCAAATAATAAAATAATATACATCAATATTCATGTATAACGGCCATAATTTAAGTAGTGATGCTTTATTTCTACCTCAAGAGTACAATAATTTGTGCACATTAAATACCAACTTAGAATTATGTTAATAGGTTTTCACTCTCAAACTGCACTACAATAAAAAATTAAATAAAAAAAGCTCCTCATTTAGGAGTGGTTTTAAACTTTTTTTTTTTCTTTTTTTCGAATAAATGCAGACTTGATGTCCAATCAGCACTTACCCACAATAATATTAACTTTCTGTAACAGTATGGATACATTATAGCAGTCTGCTAATGCAATACACCTAAAGAATCTAATAATACACAAATCCCTGGCAACCAGCCTAACATTCTCTGGACTACTATAACCCTACTGGTGCTAGGGATCTGAAGTTCACCACATTACTATAGGTAATGTAAGAGTAAGTATCGCTTTATTCCAGGTAATGGAAGGTTTTCATTACGCAGAACCATCAAGTGACTCGTTTCTTTTAATCTTCAAAGTAAAGGATATGCTTTTTTCTCATGATACACAAGTGTAATAATGTTTCCAATAAACAGCTGTGCAAGTAAGCAGAACAAAGTGCTAGTAAGAAATTTTCTGCAGGGATGGAAAACACACACACACACACACACATTATATATTTACACAAGCTACTATATAATGTTCTACAGATCCTTACAGTTGTCGATTTTACAAGTTGATAAGAAAACTGAACAATTAACCTAAGCATAGCAGAACTACTTGTATTCCTGCCAACACGGAACACTAAATTGAACATGTTTCTCGGCTATACGTGAACATTCTATACAGATTACATCTATGAAAAACTAAAAAAATGAATTAAAAAATTATTACAGTGGTGGGCTCATCCCATGACTCTGAGCAGCTGGACCATGCCTTTTAAGAACATGGAGAGACAACTGGAACATATTCTTGGGTATTGAATCTTCAATATCTGGGTATATAGCACCTGATTGGATGACAGCAGCTGCTCAATCAGCCACCGCATTCATTGCACGTGCTGGACAATTAAAAATGTATCCAATTGTAGCCTTGCAGGAACATGTCTTCTCTGCCTGCTATGAAATGGCACAATATGATTGTACTATATGCTAACTGTGACAATACCAAACGAAGGGCACCCACTGAAGTGCTACACGGGTTAGGGTGGAAGAGGGGATGGGGCGGGGGTGTAGGCAAACCAACATATTTCCATTAAAATGTTGCCTTCTTAACACCAACCTACAAAGAGGCTGCACAGTAGTTCTCCGATTAGATAGATAGACCGTGTATGACAAAAATTAATTTAAAAGTCATCGGAGGATTAATTTTGCTTTGTCTCATTCTCATTTTGGTTCAATTTTGCAAAAGTAACACCTAAATGGTTGGTTTACTTAAAATAAACTGCTTATGTTCTACCTTTTACCATGATAATGTGGCCACTGGGTGGTACCATACTAATGATGCCTGTTAAGCTCAATATGAACAGATGTGTATAACAAGCTTTCATCATCATCAATTTATATAGAACCACTAATTCCGCAGCGCTATACAGAGAACTCACCCACAATCAATCTTTGCTCCAATAGAGCCTACAGTCTAAATTCCCTAACATACATACACACACAGACTAGGGTCAATTTGGTAGCTGCCAATTAACCTACCAGTATGTTTTTGGATTGTGGGAGGAAACTGGAGCACCCGGAGGAAACCCACGCAAACACCAGGAAAAAATGCAAACTCCCCACAGATAAGGCCATGATCGGGAATCGAACTCATGACCCTAGTGCTGTGCAGCAGAAGTGCTAACCACTAAGCCACCGTTCTTAAAAAGGTACAAATCACGAACTATAGACAATGAAAGCTAATAACTGACTGATTGCTATGGCTTTTTTTTTTTTTTAGGGCAAACTGCTCTTTTAAGCAATGCTTGTAAATATCCCTGTCTATGTGTACTATTTTTGCCCAAATGTATTTGTCAAAAAGATGAAATTAAATGTCAATAATTTAGTATTACAGTGTACAGATCGCCTTTACAGAATGACAGACATTTTGTGGGTTGAAGCAACTTATACCCTATCAATTGTCTAGGAGCCGTTGATATCACTGAGGGATGAAGTGCTTCATGTCTTATTCATTCCAATGGTTCATAGTTAAATTATAGCCATTTTGTAGCCAGAATCAATGAATGCTGATTTCTCTCTTGTGACTAGACAGTGGGTACAATTTATATTGCTTTGAAAATCAGATTTCACCAACCATTGTACATAAAAGTGTTTGTCTAGTCCCTGAACTAGTAATGTTGGTCTGATGAGGATCAATTATCAGATTACAAACAGGTATATTGTCAATATTGGGTCATCTTTTATTTCTCAAAGACTTGGCAAACTTCCAAATTCATTTTAGGCTAGTGAAAATACACACACACACTTATGTGTAAATATAGTTGGCTACAGATTACATTACAGCAGAGATAAAATTGTATATAAACACATCATTCATGCTCTAATACTGTATTGTACTAATGTTCTCACAATGCTGGATGCCCAGAAATGCAGAGTTAGTTGTTTTAAAACCAGTTATTTTTTTTATTTTAAATCTAATAACCCTTTATTTTACTGTAAATTATGGACGTTTACATATTTGGAATTACTACTAGGTTTGTTTATTTATAGAAAAGGCTTAATGCTTTACTATACACAAAAGAAGACAAAAAAACAACAACTTATCTTAACTGTATAGTACTTCCCACTGTATTAAGAGCACATTCTTTATTCTTGTTAATAGAAAATAATGTCAAATGTTCAGAATATGTATGTGAACCTGCATTAATGAATGGAAAACAAGCAGCAGTACTGTACTATTTCAGGATAGACTAGTCCTAGCTGCTGGATGTTCGCAATGCAAGGTGAAGAAACAATGCAGGACTGAACAGCCTGTGTTCTACTCAAAAAGCACAGTGTGTACTGTACATAGCATAAAAACTCCAAGCAGCCTCTAGACACAGGCTGCTTCCATCCGCCATCAAAACACTTTGTCTTGCATACAAAAATAAGACCCAGAGCTGTATGGAATACAAAATAAGCCCATTACAGTATGGGAGGGAGGAGAAGGGGGGAGAAGAGCTGCTACTTAGCAACAACGCAGAGCTTTAAACCTAGCTGCCTGTTGGGCATGCGATAAACATTAGTAGCGGAGATGCTTTTGCCATACCTAGGACTATGGATGGGTTAACCCTTTCCCTGCCATGATCTGCTGAACCGACCGACAGCTACAGAGGTCTCTGCGTGCTCTACAAATATAATGGACCAATATTGCTTCACATGACAATGCAGGTGGTAAGGTTAATTTATAATAAATTTAAAAATAAATAAACACAATTAAAAACAAAAAGTGACCAGTAATTCTGTGTAAACTAACTGTTTGAGAAAAAAAAGTTTAATTTTAGATTGTGTTAAGAATCCAGAACAGCCCCACTCTAGGGGAAAACGAAATCTCCCAACTTACACACTTTGTAATAAATATGCCAAAACCCCAACCAGAAAGTTAATGATATAACACTGTACAATAAATTACACCAACGGTCTTAGAGGACACAGTCTTAATAAGGCATTTGGGAATAAAAAGCGATTATTGCCATTTTACAATAATCTATATCTCCAATTTAGCGTTTTAGGCGATCAGTGTATATCCAGGTGGTGTAGAGGGGTGATACAACCTGGGTGCAATGGCAACAAACACCTTTTTAAAATGTCCTTCAACAGGTGATTTAGTTTAACAAAGGCTGGAAGTTGTAGTTCAACGCACGTGTCTAAATATGGTCTGTATTGCGGTGTAAGGGTTAAAAAGAAAAATAAAAACAATGCGACGAGAGACAGAGGGAGACAAAGAGAGAGAGAGGGTTAGATAGAGAAACATATAAGAAATAGAAAACAAAAACCAAGGTCAAAGCTTATTGATGATCAGCAGTAAAGGAGGAAGACTAACATAAGCTAGACCAAAAGTAAAAGCAATAGTCTACAAAACAAGGAGATAAATAATGAAATCATTCACTGGAAGTCACAGAGAACAGACACTCCAGTCCAGTTCCCCCACCTGTTATCTGGTTAAATTGTCACCTCCTATATTATTTTATTTTATTAAATTATATCTTATGTGAGATCTGCCAAAACAGGAGCTCAAACCACTAGGCTGCCTCTCTCCGGCTGTCAGGGCATGGATAAAATAAAGGCAGGGAGGAGGAAGGGAGGGGGATGTATTTTTTATCAGACGGTGTATAATTTATAAACAGCATTAAATAGTTTGCGCTGTCACCCCCTCCTTCTCCCCAAGCGAGTCCCTCCTCTGTATCGGGGTTGGACAGCACTCAAGCCTGCATTAATTTCGTCTCTGGGTACAGTGTGTTCTTGGATTCACATCTGCGAGTGATCATAAACGCTGTGGAATGCTGGCAGAACATCGAGACCTGCCAGTGCGCCCATGACATCACTCTGGGAAAAGGCTGGGGGTGCCGGCCCAGGGCCAGGATCTGGCCGAGGGCTGTGTACAAACGGCAAGCAGTCACATCAACATTTATGTCCATTATAAAAATATATACATGCACTATACTATAAAATTTATACACAAATCTGCATGAGACTGTGTGTAAAAAGACATTTTTGGGCTCACTCACATGAGATTGCAAAATAAGGACATGTGAAACAAATAATAATGAAATGCTAAAAAAGCAAAGTTTTCTGTCCTGAATAGGTTCATGTTTTCGATTGAAGATTAAAAGGGAGTCATTTACACTGATCTTCCCTCACAAACGTGTAAAGAGAATTGGATAGTGACATTGTTCCAGCAAGCTGGGTTGGGCTGAGGAGATGGACACCTGACCTGTGGGCCACTTTGTTTATAAAATGATGTCTGGCATCAAGGGAAGGGCGGGGCAGTCATTGGTGCTGCAATTTATAAAATCATCATCATCATTTATTTATATAGCGCCACTAATTCCGCAGCGCTGTACATTGAACTCATTCACATCAGTCCCTGTCCCATTGGAGCTTACAGTCTAAATTCCCTAATAAAGTGCACTGAGCAGTGTACAGACACTGCACAGAGCACCTATGCAGCCACTGGTGCATACCAGCAGTTACATGACTGCCACAAAAGGTTTCAGGAAATGAAATTCGAGTCATCATCACCCAGCAAGGGGACAAGGCTGCTAGCTCATGAGTGCCATCCCTGCATACTCCTATGACCTCCTGTTAATGTAAACATGAGTCACCTACTTGCAGGGCCACATGACCAGGGAGCTGATGATTTACACCTCCAGGCCCTCCCTAAGAAAGGGTCAGCAGATACTGCTGTATATTGTATTTAATTTTTTTACACAAGCAAACACAAATGCTGCAGGACACATCGGGAAAAGCAAAGTGAGCAGCACAGTAGTTAGCATTGCTGCCTCACTACACTGGGACCATGGGTTCTATTCCAAAACAGGGCCCTACCCTGCGTGAAGTTGCAGCAAGCATGCCCAGAAAAGTGGTCTCATGCATATGAGTCTATGCAAATTTCCGTGATTCTGGCACCTACACCCACTTGTACATGGAGAGGCGGAACGGGTGAGGGAAGGGGAATGTAGTCCGAGTACAGTAAGGGTATGTTCACGTAATTGTGAATAGATAATGACCAGGACACAAACACATATATGCCTGCCAAAGCCGCATTATTTGCGGGTGGTCAGTGGCAGGGGCAAATAGCGGATGATAATGATGACAGTCAGCAGTAATCGTGAACAGCTTGTAATTGGCCGTTTGCAAATGCTCAGCTGACATAGGTATGTGCTTTCTTCGTGGCATATGCATACATTACACTTTAGTGTGTGTGTGTATTTATATTTACACACACTTTATTTTCTTTATATGTAGAGGTGTTTTTGAAATCTTATCAATTCTTAATAGCGAATACATTTTTTGTAAATAAAACAAATGGTGAATAACATGGGCATAACATAAGTATGTGACGTATGGCTGGTATAAATCAGATGCTTATGCTACTGGTGCAGACCTGCACATATCTTGCAGATTTGCATATGCACCCAATTGCAGCTTTTTTTATAGCCAACTCTATTTGTGGTTGCAATTTAGGGAGCAATTGCTGTCCAACTCTGCATCACCCCTTTGTGTTAATTACCACTCAGGGCTAATACATGGTTAAAAGAGCTGAAATTTGCAGCTGCTGTAATAAAAATGAAAGAAAGACCAGTTAGGGCATTATAAAGTTAGGGATTTTGGAAGTGTTAAAAGTAAATAAAAAACAGACCTGAATAGGTTTTACATAATAATAATAAATAATAATAATAATAATAATAATAATAATAATAATAATAATAATAATAATAATAATAATAATATTAGTGAAAATGGCTTCTGAACTTCTCATTTAGTAAAAGTTTCTTAACCTATTCTCCTTTTGGCAGGTCAAAAAAGCCAGTCAGCATGCCTTCTATATTCTGAGGAGCTTGGCTGTGAAATAGTTGAAGTCTTGTGAGAGGCTTGTGCGTAATGTACAAATATATACATGATGTGTCATTCCACTCAGAGGAATATGATGTACTTAGCACTGTGCTGGAATGACACAGGGACAATCAGGACATTATGCTTGGAGTACGCGGAAGCCAAGGAAGAGTAGCACAGCGTACAGAGTGTGTGGTGAAAAGCAATGGCAAAGGGGAGGAGGTGGGGGAAGGGGGTTGGAAGAATACACAGAGCTCCCATTAATTTGTTTACTTCTGAGCTGAGGGTCGCAATTCTCTGTATCCAGTTCTGATTGTTTCTTTAGCGGTCATCCAAACATATCATGCACAGCTGAATACACATATTCAGCATCTGATTGGTTCTCCAAATGCCTAATCTGCACAACTTGGATACTAGGTTTAGTTGACTGGTTCCTAGGGCACTTTATAGATTGTAAATGCACAGCTGGGAACAAAGGGCTCAAACGCAATCTTGAACACACATGACCTTAAAATCAGAAAATGAATGAGAACCACCACCCCCCAAATAAAATTAAACTATATACGAATTACGTATTGGACCTGTTTGTAAGCATTTACAAACAGTAATTGTTAAGTAGCCAACCGAAGAGAGGACCTCTGCGCCCCCCTAGCTCCTAACCTGTCCACACAACCGCTCGGTTTTTGCGCTGGTAACAATAAGAGCTGCTCTGTCAAGCTAATAAACTTGACTGTATTACTAAGGAAGTCTTTCTGGAATGTAATGGGTTAAGTGACAAGAACCGGAAAACAAAGCTTTCTGCAATACAATAAAGAATTTGCAGGATGTTCTAGTGCAATGCTCAATGTATCTAGAGTTGGGACGTGTGAGCCTGTGTGTCTTGAGTAGGAGAGTAGAACAGAATGGGAGCTTTAAACCACTGCCCTGGTTATGCACTCTCTGCTCCACCCCCTGATTACATTAGAGCAGGGAGGAAAATAGAAAAAGCATGTATCTGTAATCTTGCATGATGATACACTTGGCTCTAAGCACTGTACATACTGTACCAGAGTTCTGGCAGAATCCCAGGGCGGGCAGAGTGCCAGCTGCACAATAACAAACCTAACCAACGTAACAAAAAAAAAATAAGGAAGAGAAAACATACCAGTGAGACTGCAAGAGACAGAACTCACAGGCAGAGACAGACTGCTAGACAAATAAAATGGACAGGACAAAAGAAAAGTAACAATAAAAAGGCACTTATGATAAATCACTAAAATTACACTAATTGGGCACTTTTAATTTTTTTTTGGTTTTTTTTTTTTTATCATCAGGTCAAAGTAAACATTCTCAACAACATACAAAAACAGACAAAACTGCAGAATCTACCTACTTTTACAGTCACTTTAGGGGGTGTCCAAAATGGAAGTCCGAGGGGTGTGATGGTACATCAAGCAGCGGGAGCAGACCATGATATCGCATCATCAAGGCCTGACCCACTTCTCACGAAAGAGAAGCGGGATCCAAGAGGGTGGTCATCTCTCCCAGGAGAAGTCCCCGAGATTACTGGGGGCATCTCCTGGATGTTCCGGGAGATTAGATAAGTATGACCAAGTCAGTAACAGAACTCTCAGAGTTCAGTTGGATCGATACAGTAAGTTTTGGTATTTGACAGATCTTTTTAGATTTTTAAAAAAAACTAAAAAACTAAAAAGGGTCCTACACAAAACATGGATACGAACTGGGAAGGATCAGAGGGGGGAAATGTGGGTCAACCAGGCGTACAGATAGAGATTAAGTTGATCCTTTCTCTTCAGAGGCTCAAAGTATAGGTGTAGGAGGCACATAAAGTTGTCAGTTGGGATGGTGTTGAGAGATACCATTAAAGCAAGGGATAGAAGTATGATATGGGGATTTGCATTATGGGAGGTGTGAGTGAATGTCACTTTATCAAAAAACAGCCATGGGGTCCAGAGCTGCCCAGATACATGACCGCTATCATGCAGATATGTTACTTTCTCCATGGTTGCCACTTGCCAGATGTAGTTTTTGAGTTCCTGTGTGGAGTGAGAAAGCAGATTCTTCCGGTTTCTAGTTAGGACTCATTTAGCGGCCGCCAAGATGTGCAAGAGAAGATTTTTTTAGGAGCCGATACAATGTACGGAACAGCAGATATCTTGTGCGCCTTATAAATAAACGATAATAAATTTTAATATCTATATGTAAATATAAAGTAAAATTAAAATTCTGTGCTGCATCCAATACTCTAAATACTTATATTGTTCCTGCATTGGATTAAATGATAGCATTGGAGTTTGAGTTTCCTGTTCCAAAATTTAAACAAAACAAAAAAAATGTATTTATTTATTTTACACAAAATGAAACCCATATTTTCTAGATAAAAAAATAAATAAAGATAGATCTAAACATTACATTTAACTTTTTGTATCTGTTGACACCATCCTCAATACTTAATAAATAGGTTTCCCTATTCAGAGGCATGGCAAAGTCTCTTGGTTATAAATAAAGACCTTTTTTGCCCTTTGATAAACTGAGCCATATACAATGAGTAGCAACCTGTTTTTTAATTTTATTTTACGTGACTTCTTGTGATTTACAGGTCAATCCAGCAAAGCTTTGGATCAAATAGAATCTCATCCAATCCTAGAATTATTCTAGAAGTGACTTAACTGCAAAGGAATGTGGTCAAGAAAACTTTGTCACATTGTTGTGTTGTATATGCAATTTCCTGAGTGTTAAAGATTTAGTGAATTATATCTTCATATCAGGTCTGTCTGGCTCCTGTTTTTATCTATAGCACTTAAAGAGGACTTTTCACCTTCTTATTCATATAACAATTCATTGCTACGCTGTCATAAATAGTTCTGTTTTTTTTTTTTCCCATCTCCTGTCAGGAGAGTCTATTTGGGTTGGTCTCCTCTACCAATGTGATTTTGGTAATGCAATGTTCCATTAATATTCATGCACCCACCAAATGCACCATCAGTACAGTGCAAAGCATTGTAGTTAGATGCCTGAGGAATCACCAACAGTCAAGTTCATAAAGAGTAGGTTAAACATATCTTATACTGATCTAATGTAACGGGACAGGCATATACAGTATGTCATAATCTAGGTCCTGGAGGAGCACGCATTTTATAATCTAGGTCCTGACAGGTCCTCTTAAAAACTAGGCTTAATAGGGAACACAGAACAAATTGTTTGACTTTCTACAAAAAAAAACCTGGTATTAACACATGATCACCAATCTAATGAAGTGAGCTGATAAACACCGGACATGAATTGTGAATCATTATTGGACCCATAAAGATCTCAGCAGTTCATTGTGAAGAAAATTGGCTGCTTTACATGCAAATTTTCTACTTGCACTATGCAATTTACCATATCAATTTTGTCACTGAGGCATCATTTCCTGTGAAGTACAGGCTACTGCTGCCCGGCTGACAGATGTGGACCTCGAAAGATTTAAATGGCTCGCAGCCTGTCTCTAGACTACATAGCTTTCAATTTATGATCCTTGTGGACATTATGGGCCCGATTCATTAAGGAAAGTAAAGCAAAAAAAACCAAAAAACTTTGCACCTGTGCAAACCCATGTTGCATTTGAGGGGAGCTAAATTTAAGATGTGGGAACAGATTTATAGTTTGGGTAGGGCATGTTCTAGATCAACTTAGATAAATTTCAGTGTAAAAATAAAGCTATCAAATATTTGTGTACTACATGACAAAACCGCCAGTATTTAACTTCTGTGCAATATAATAAACTAATATTCAGCCCTTGCATTGTAATATGGTTGTGACCAGTAGAAAAAAATAAATACCCTTTTTTTTTTTTTTTACACCTTACTTTCCTTAATGAATCAGGCCCTATGTGTGCAATGCACATGCACTGTTCTGTCAGCTCTGTAAGTCTCTTACATTACATATTGATTATAGCTATTAAAATATGATGGACATTGGATTCTTACCTGAGTGAGCCAGCAAGTGCATACGAAGTCTCAAACTGTCCAGAAATCTCTTTCCACAAAGCTCGCAGCCATATGTCTTCATACCACTGTGCAGCTTCCTAAAGGACACACGGAGATAAAAAAAACAAAATCAGGAGAAGAAGTCAAAGAATGTATATAATGATCACTATAACAGTGCTGCCCAAGTATTGGGGGTGGATGACGGGAAGAGCATAAAAAGGATTGGAGGGCCACAAGTTGGACAGCTTTGTGCTAGAACATCCTCCCAGTACATGTAGTTATGAGCAGGACCAGATTTATCACTGGAAGATTTTGGCTCCAACTGTAAAAATACCACTTCTCTTATAATTTCTTACGGCCAAAGTGAACTTGGCCATACAGCACTTTAACAAACATCATGGAATGTCCCTGTAATTCTGTGCAGATCCTAGCAACCATGTGAATTGCAACAAATACAGTAGATTCATTAAACAATGGATTGTTGTAAATACAAGTACATGTTAATGATTGCACAAATTGCAAATATGTCTATGATACACTAAATCACTCACTGTAATAATCGTAAAAACATCTCTTAATTCTCATGGAGTAATTCCGATCAGATAATGAAATGTATCATCACTTTGCATACACAAACTATACTATACTATACTACTCACCACGAATATGAACAATTTCCTTCAATTCCTGAAGGCACATAGGAAAGCCACACGCTAATTGAATGAGGTGACAACTGCAACGTGCAAAGCAACGCAATTGGAGTCAACATGCATTGGGGCCACTAGGAAAGTGGGCGGTATCTGGGAGGGTGTCCCCTACTTCTGGGAGTTCCCCCAGAAGAACAGAAGTATTTTCTAAACCAGAGCCAGCTGCTAGTGACTAAAGCGGTGGTCCTCAAACTAAGTGCAGTGGCGATCCCACAGGAGTACCGGTAAGCAAGGCGAATATTTTGGCTTAGAGGTGCCTTGAAAAAAATTATGGAGACTCTAAAAGTGTCTCAAACTGAGAAAGTTTGGGATCCACTGGGCTAAGGACAAGCATCATTTATTTTTCTTTCCCCATTGTCCAACCACAAAAAAAAGCAAAACAAAAACAAAAAAAGTTAATATGTTGTTGCAGTGAATGGAAGCAAATCTTATACACAGGAAATAAAAGAAAATCCCCCCCAAAACTAAGGTTTTAGGGACAGTAATCTATTAAAGCTGCGGCCTAAGATAGCCCATGATTTAAAATAAATAGATATTACTTTTCACCAAGGTCTTGAGAAACAGTGCAAAAGTTTTAGTATAAAACGAGAGGACAAATATGCTGGCAGCTGTAACGTGTGAGACAAACACTGTGTACTCTGCTTCATGAGAAAGTGCTGGCAGATGACGGCAGAAGTTCCTGCATCTTTGCCAGATCTCTCTAAAACTTCCGAGGTTCAAAAAGGAAAAAAGGTGCTCCCACAGTTTTGAAATTAAAAACCGGGACACCTAAAGGACCTGAGATCTTGAAACAAAAAGGGAAGCATTGTGGAGAATTTTAGGTCCCAAATCAAAAGTGAAACCATATATGAACCATCTCCTGTTGCTCTTTTTCATGGACGTGCATGAGGAGTTTAAATTAGTTTTCTAAATTAGGAGCAAAACCAGCTACTGTGTGCAAAATTTGGGAAAACCATCTTGCACTCTATGGGGGGGAGGGGGTTGTATAAAGTGCATAGTGTCAAGTCATTTAGTGTTGCGAGAGGTGCACGGCTGAGCTATAATATTCAGTGTGCGAACAGCATGCAAGACCATGTAGCCCCCATGCATGCAAACAATGTTTGCACCCCTTGCAGTGAAAGAGGTTTTACTCTGCTGAAAATTCTGCATCCTTGAAAAATTTGTACCTTAGACTAAATTAGCCCTTGTGAATTAAAGGTTTCAGGTGGTGAAAAAAAAGGGCCTATCCTTTGCCCACCTGCTAGATCAAGCCACATATTTTTTTTAAAAAAGCCAAAGATTTGCATGTTACAGACTTTTGATTGATAACCTTTACTAAAATAACTTCTTTCTGAGGGATGGATGACCTTTGGCAATTAGCTACAAAGTTCATATTACTACTGATTGGTAGCTTTGAAATTAAACTGCTACTACTGCAATCTGGTGGAAGGTCATGGTATAGTTTAGCAGAAGTCTGAATGTCACAGGATGTCAAGCCCATACTTACCTACCCTCCCAAAATAAGTTGGGTAGAGCTAGAAACACCCCCCCGGTGCTCAATGAACTGCAGCATTGCGCAGTGTGGACAGGGCCATTGTGATGTTAGTCATGGCATTGCCCAGCCACTTTGAACTCTTTCCTGGTTCTCCAAGGGAGGAGATTGCTAAAGTAGGCAAGTATGGTATAGCCTTTTCTTACATATTTAGCAATAAGACATAGTAAAATATAAATATATTCCGGATCATCAATTCTATAGGTAGTTACTTGAACTCATTATCCAATAAATGTGTGGAAGAGCAATATATAGGAATTCAAAAGACAAAGCTAAGTGTAGACATCATCCATGTCTACAAACCAACTCAAACTCAATCTTTCAAAAACTGAATTAATAATATTCCCACCCAAAAACAGAAGCTTCCTGCCTGACATTTTTATTTCTGTTGATAACAACCATAAATCCCACCCCGCAAGCTCGCTGCCTAGATGTAATCCTTGACTCACAACTATCCTTTGTTCCCCACATAGACTCTATCTAAATCATGTTACATACATCTAAAAAACATTTCCAGAATACACACATATATCTTCTTACACAAGACATTGCATAAACATTAATTCATGCACTCATCATCTCCCACATCGACTATTGCAATTCCCTTCTTACTGGTTTTCTCTAAATGAGACTAGTACCCTTATAATCTATTTTGCACACAGTGGCTAGATTGATCTTTCTTGCAAACCGTTCTTCTTCTGCTGAGTCACTCTGTCAGTATCTACATTGGTTGCCTGTTTTTCAATGAATCAAATATAAAATTCTTCTAACATACAAGGCTGTCAATAAAATCGCACTGACATACATCTCCTCACTTGTCTCAAGATATCGCTCAACTCAACACCTCCGTTCTGCACAAGATCTGCGTCTCTCTTACACTCTCATCACATCCTCCCATTCCTGGTTACGGGACTTTTTTTTCCGGGCTGCACCCATTTTGTGGAATTCCCTAACTCGCACAGTAAGACTTTCCTCTAGTCATCAAACCTTCAAGCCTTCTCTGAAAAACCACCTCTTCAGACAGGCTTATGATATTCTTCAACCCTCTACACAGCTAACACAAGATAACAACCCTTTGACCAACATTGCCGTGTGACTGATCACACAGCCCACTCAATACTTTTCACCTTTGCATTCTAGATGGACCAATGTGCAATATGATGTAGTACATGCCCCTGTGTTTCAAACTCCCATTGTCCCATAGATTGTAAACTTGCGAGCAGGGCCTTCTTACATCTCTGTCTGTATGTATTACCCAGTGTTTTATTACGGTTTGTTCCCAATTGTAAAGCGCTACAGAATTTGCTGGCACAATATAAATAAATGTTGCTGAAGGGTAAACATTTATGAAAACTGATGCATAGACTAATTTAAAAAAAAAAAAAATGTGTTAAACTTTGGTTGCTATAGGTTATAGCATTTTTTTGTACAGTTAAACTGGAAACAAACACATTGATTTATTTCAGCCACTTTTGGCATTATTGACCAAGTGGATGAATATTGAACAGAGCTCCTATAATTTTCAAATATACAATAAGGCACCAAAGTTACCTTACGCCGGATAAAGCCTTAACATCCATAAGTTATAGAACACAAAAACCAAGGTCTTTAAAAGCAGCATTTTAATGATGTCCAAATGACCGTTTAATGCACTATGTTGGAGGAAAGAGTGGATATCTAAAGTGCTTTCCTTCATATTTCCCTAGACACATAAACCATGCTTGCCTAGAGAAGCGGGCGGAACGCAATTTGCGTCACCATGGCCGCACCCCCCATGTTGGAAGGCTGTGAATCGCAACACTGCACAGTGGGGGCGGGGCCATTATGATGGCAATTGCATGACCACGCCTCTCCCCCCTCCGGCATCTCTTGGAGGAGACATCTTAAAAGCTGGCAAGTATGACATCTTTAAACAGTCGGTAAAATGCCATATACCATCCAAAAATCCTGATTTTCAGAGGTCATATGTGTTGTGGTCTGCCAGAAAAGCAACTTTGCCTTATGGGGAAAGGGGCGACATTGGAGGCTAGGTACCTGGACCATATAAACACACTAATATAAATATATATATATATATATATATATATATATATATATATATATATATATATATATATATATATATATATATATATATATATATATATATATATATATATATATATATATATATATACACACACACATACACACACAAATTTGATGCCCGTCATAACTGATGCCTATGTATGGGCCTGATTATATGGTCATTTTAAGTGCAGATCTGTTATAACAGTTATTCATTTAAGCATTATTATTGCTTGTGATTGCTATCAATGTGGCTAATTTGTGATGATCGTCAACTAGGGCCCCCATTACCTGCCTTTGTTTTTCAATAAATAGATTCACAGATCTGTTCCTATAAGAGGTAAATAGAGCAGACAAAACTGTTTTCACAAAAAGGACAAAGAACTTTATCTTTACAATAAATAGAAACAAATCACAGGATCTACTTGTCTCAATTAACTGATAAAACTCATGGATTACACTGACAGATTTGACTGATTTATCTGCAATTGCAGCAGAGCCATGAATAATAATCATGGATTAGGATCTAGAACACCCCACTGGGAAAGAATCAGAAAACACTAATGATTTAGGAAATGGCTATCATTTGGAAAGTGTTACTGGAATGAAAAGCAATAATGCAACTATACAGCATGTAAAAGGAATAGCAGACAAAAATAATTCATACTATATATATTTAGGATTCTATAAAACAAAGTGTGTGCTTGCCTAAAGATTATATAGATACCATAAAGCGATTTGCCTTATTCCAACAATTTTATTGTTAACATACTGTTTGACAACAATGTTTTTGGTATTATTCAATATTTAATATTATAAAGTCGTTTTGTGGCAACATCCTACACAGAACTATACAGTGAACAGAAACTGTACCCACTTAAATTTACATTCTGGGAGACTCAAATTAGGGGTGTTGACCACTTTAGACTCCTATGAGAGCAGACAATGCTGTCAAAGAGATCCCACTACCCACGTGTTGGGCGGGCACAGAGCGGGAACGCAGTAAACACTGTCTGGCAGGGGCTTGATGGCGTTCTTGACTGCCAAATTGTAGACGCAAAATGGGCCATCCACCTTCTTTGTATTTATACTATTCACATGCTAAAAGGTCATAGATGTTTACAATAAAGTTGTATGTAACGTCTATAGAACTGAACAGGAGACTAAAAATTCACCTAAATTCTATTTAATAGCTTACGAATATGCTACAACTCATGTATTTAAGAACATTATCATGTGTGATGTAAAACACTATGATGGGCTAATGAAGTCTCAGATATTAAGTTCCTTAGTCCAAAAAAAAGGATAAGATGCTTGTAATATTGAATGCATTAATCCATTCATCATTAACTGAATGAAATAGTGGGGCATGCTGTGTAGCTTAGTTCCTTTTATTGGTTAAGAAATACCATATGGTATTGTCCTTATTGATTGTACATCTATATAATACAGTCTAAAACGTCTATATTAAACCAGCCACACGTGAGCCAATCCTGTCGTTCAACTACAACAGGATCAATGTCCAATTGTCACACACATAGCGATTACTCAGCGTAATTCTGTCCATATTAGAGTAGTTTGAATAGTAGGAATATATATCTGACCATATTTACCAAACATGTCAGATAATAATCCTATAAATGTATTTCAGATTACCTGGCTAGTATTGGAGCTGCATATAGTATAATTGGCCGATATCGGAGGCAATATTGCATGGTGTGGTCAGTTTTAGACATACCATTTTAACTTTGCAAACATTATGGTAATATCTATTCATTAATACAATGCAAATACACATGCCTTGCCAGGGAGGTCAAAGTTTGGCAATCTTTCATTTACCTACCGCCAAATACTCCACCACATGGTGCATTGTGGCCTTGAAAAGGCAATATTATACTATACGTTCACCAGATGGTTTAGTATATATTTCTTTCACATGATTATGTTTATTATAAAAGCAAAGCACCTCACGCTAAGCCCCCAACTTGAAGAACTGAACCATGGCTACCCCATGGCAATGGAGGTTTGGGTGCTCACCCTGCCATGCTCAAAAGCCAGGATTTAAAAAACAAACAAACTTGTGATTCATTTATTTATTTAACCTTAGTTTATTGTAAGTGCTGTTGCCCACTTAACAAAAAAAATATAGAGAGGGAAGTAAAGTCCAACCTCCTTTATTACAAGGTGTGCAAACATCTTCAAGGCAAGGTCAGTAAATGAATAATTTTACAGAAACCAGTATGTCTCTGTCTGGTCTTAACCATTGTCATGAGCCTTTAAAGTTTAATCTCAGATTTCTAGTGGAGGGTACGCACAGTGGGTGGCCACAAAACTGAAGTATTTAGAGTAAAATCGGGGGGGGGGGGGGGGGACGGTGGGGGGGATCATTGCAATTATACAATTAAAGTAATTAAAGTATAAGGTCCTGGAATCAGTGTTGAAATAATAATAATAAAAAAAAAAGTGTTAATAAGTTTTGTTGACTTTAGAAAATTAGTGTTCATGTTCACGAAAAATTTAGACAGAGACTAGGTATCAACAGCTATTACCCACTTTACTCAACCAATTAGTCTTGCTTGGCTACTAAATCTAGCCACATACTTGTAAATTTTGTCAGCTAATCTGGCTATTTATTTACAAAATTTGCACAGTGTGTAGACTTATTATAGTTCACAATCTGAAATATCCCTTCCTGACAGATTACCCAGACAGTCAGTTCAGCCGACAACCGCTCAATAAAGAGGCAGGGATAGGATCAAGGTCCTATTTAGTCATACGTGTAGGTGGTCACATTGGACAAGAGTCAGCTTCTCATCTCCTCAGACCAGATCAGACCAGACCACTTCTATCGCTGGGGCCTGTTAATGCCGTCTAAGGAGCACCTCACCCAAGAGCCCACATAGGTCAACTTCAACTGTATTTACCAATACACCCGATAATGATATAGCAGCTTATGGCCAGCATTAGAGTTTCTTGCACTCCCATTTTAGATATCCACAATGATGTTATCAAGTAAACAATGGCTATTCTCCAATACATAAGACAGGCAGTCTCTTCTTATCATCATCAGCAGCTATTTATATAGTGCCACTAATTCTGCAGCTCAAAGAAGACCCGATTCAAATCAATCCCTGTCCCATTGGAGCTTACAGACTAAATTCCCTATCATACATACATACATACATACATACACACACACACTAGGGTCAATTTGATAGCAGCCAATTAACCTATTAGTATGTTTTTAGAGTATATGAGGAAACCAGAGCACCCAGAGGAAACCCACGCAAATGCGGGGAGAACATACAAATGCCACACAGATAAGGCCATGGTCGGGAATTGGACTCAAGATCCCAGTGCTGTGAGGCAGAAGTATGTAGACTAGCCTGGTTTGAAGGGCATGCTGGAACTTTTACTCACATAAACGAAGATAGCTATACCTTGCTTAAAAAAGTTTTGTTCTCCATCACTGAACAAAAAACAAATATAATAGAGGGTCACAGTTGAGAGCTTTAACATGCAGAAATAGAGTGTGTTACCAAAGTGAAAATGAGACTATTATAGTCATCTTAAAATACTAAAAAGGATATGCATTAAACAAGGTTACTTGAACCAATAAAAAGTACAGGTAGCCCTCAGATTTGAAAATATACCAGAAGTTGTGTTTCTGATAACTTCAACATATAGCTGCATGCATTTTACCACTTGGCTAAGTAGCACTAAACCTTCCTCTGTCGTGGTCCGATGGATATCTCAATGTGTTGTTGAGGGGGTTCAGAACACATTCCCTTGCTGCCAAGATTAGTCGGATTGCGCACTTGAACATGACAGCCGCAGAGGCAGATACGGCAGCTGTAGACATGAGGTCGGAAGGTAACATACCAATCAATACCTAGTTACAGGCTTCAGTCTGTAAGCAGGAGGAGATGAAACATGGCAGGTATAAACGCTCAATGTGAGATTACAGCCGCAGATGATATTTGGAGAGGTAAAGTCCACATGAATAATCTAAGAACACAAACCTAACAACCACATAACCCGGATTACAAAAAAGACTATTTTTCACTTCTGTAATAACATCTATATTTTTTTTCCCAAATCCGATGAGAGCCCTAAACACCACTACCTCAACTATATATGTTTCCCATCACCTTACTCAAGGATATCAACTGAACCTCTCTAATAAACTTATTGAATGTATTCATATATTTTAGTTCTATTTATTATTCTTTCTACTCAGTAAATAAGTCATACACAAACATTGTGCCTTCTTCTACGATCACTATGAGGAGCACTGCCAAACTGTTTAATGGGGGGAGGGGGATTCCAGGAGCAGGGTGGGTGGGGATACTGAAAGAAAGGGGTTATTCTTAGACAGAGTTTAGTTTATTTTAATCATGTGTTCCAAATAATGAGAAACCCTCTCATTTGCAACATACATAAAGTATCTCACACCTCACCAAGGGGCATATTTAACAAATAATGATAGTGCACTATCATGCACTTAACTTCAGGTCCCTCTGTGTGGCACGCATATTTAAGAAGGGTGCATCGCAGCAGATATCGTGGATATCTTTGCATTACTTTTCGTTTTTGGGAGCAGTCACCATTCTAAAAAACATTTTTTTCGGAAACTTGTCATGATAGCTGAAGCTGGTGTACATTATCATAAATGAAAAATTTTAGTGCTGTCAGCTCTGCTCCGAAGAGCAGAGCTGGACAGCGCATGTGTGGAGGTATCACATGATCCCTCCCTGTCACTCACCGCACTCTCTCTCTGCAACTATAGTTGCAGAGACAGAGCGGAGATGTCTGTACGCATGTGCAAAAAAATTAAGATGACCAGGAGGAGATCCGTAGACATCGCCTTCCGAAGAGGCAGGGTAAGTGATTTTTTTTTATCACAGAAACAGCAGTTTTTCGGAACTGCTGTTTCTGTGATGCGTTTTTCATAAATTTGAGAAATAGTTCAATCCTTATCAATGCGATAAGGATTGAAAACTATTTTTCACTTTATGAAAAGATTGATAAATGTGCCCCTATGAGAACTGCTAGGCTGTTTTCTCATGAATATTGAACCAAACAATAAAATGTCTGCCTCCACCTCATGTCATACTTGACAAACTTTAGAAAGTTGGCTTCTGGGAGATCTGGGGGGTGGGTGGCCATGTAGGGAAGGGGCTCAGGCCAAAATGACGCAATTCCCTTAGATTCAAATCATGGAGACTCGAAATTCTGCCCACTAGGAAGTAGGCAAATGCGGGAGATTGATCTACTCTCTCCTGGGAGACCTACCTGGAATTCAGGAGTCTCCCGGACATTCCGGGAGAGTAGGTCAAGTATGCTACACGTTTAAAAGACAAAAGTATAAAACCACAAACATATATTAATTATTTTGATATCTATGTAATGCAACACTTACCTGCAATTATACATACTGTATTGCCTTCACTAAGATATATGGACTAGCAATTGAATTTTTGGAAAGCAGGCGATAGAACATTCTTTAACTTTCTTTGTGTAATTATAACAGAAATATTAAAATGAATGTCTAGTCAAAGCATCAAAATATAATTTTCTTGTTTAAAGCAAAGTATGGATTTAATCCATCTGAACTAATAGTATAAGCGGATTTTTTTTTTCTCTCATTCCCAACACAGCCAGCACAATGCTTAGGAAGTCTGACAGAAACCTATTTAAGGTCATTTATTGCCTTAATAAGCACCTTTGTCCAACAGGCAGTTTTTGACAACAGTGATAAATTCCAAATTTATGTCAAACATAGCATATGTTTAACAGCTCATTTCTAAGCAGAAGCAGCAGGCTCCCCTATAAATCACAGCTCAGTTTGAAATGAAAGCAGATTATAGGGCTGGGGCTATTGAGAGAAATATAAATCAGGACAGTTTAACTCTTAATGCAGCACAAATTAACTAGATCGGTGGGGAAAGTTTGCTAGCAGGCACGTAGCTCATTGCAAACATGACATTAATATGGTTATTAGAGGGCAAAAAAACAAAAACAAAAAACCCATATATACATTGTAACAGCATACATAACTTTCCACTCCTAAATGCATCATAATTACATTCGAAGTTATATCCCGGGCTAATTTGTGTAACTTGGGGTGCGATACAGGTCTGTGTACACACAGGAACAGAAACCTACCCGCAGTGCCGTAGAATACTTAAGTGAAAGGGAGACAAAAGGGTCCCATGCTAGAAATCTACTAACCTATTGTCTCTCTAGGACTCTGACGTACATGTTTTTTCAATGGGAAATTCCAATTAGAGATTATAGAGAACTTCTTAGGGAAAATGAAGGCAGGCAGCACTGGACTGGGCTGACAAAGGAGTTCATGGAGCTCCAGGTTATGCTCAGTATTAGGTCCAGTGGGTTTTGCTAGAATAACTATTTTGATGGACCTTTGAGCTTTTTATTTTCTTGGGAAGAGAAAGAAAAGAAAACAAAAAAAACAAAACAAAAAACCACCCAAAAAAACACAAGAGTCCACGTGCTGCAGCAAAACAAGATGGGTTCCTTTGCTACAATGAGAAAATACATGGTACCTTAACCTAGTGGTACGTTAGATTGGGTCCATGGATTCCTCTGCATTGCACCTGTATGTTTACCCATGTAGGTTTCCTCCAGGTACTCAAGTTTACCCCATAGTACAAAGACATGCTGCTAGGTTAACAGACCTCTGACTTTAGTGTCCCTGGTGTACACATCAAAGCACTGCCACAGAGGAAATCCGCACAATTAGATTGCACACAAATTGTGGCAGGGTCAAGCCACATCCCCCTAGTGGTTTCTCAGTGCCAACACACCCACAAAAACAAAAGAAACCCCCTTGAATTGTCATGCGCACCAGTGTCATGGTGAATGTCGGTCATACCTTGGAACTTCCTGGAGTTGGTTGGAGGGGACTGTCCCACCTAAACCAGGACAGTTGGGAGGAATTCTAGTATACAGTGTAGAATAAGATATAGGAATAACAATTCTTCAAGATTAACCACGTTTAATCACTAATAAACATAATAGATAATCAGGGTGGGGGAGGCAACAGTTAATCTAATGGTCAGAATATGTCCATAAAAATAATTTTGATACGGTCTGTGGCCACATAGAAGTTCTGTCAACATCATGCACATTTGACAACTCCTAGATGTGTATGTAATCATACATTTTCCAATGCCTTAATAATAATATCTTTACATTAAACACATTGTCACTTCAGTTAAAGTCACTGTGATGTCAGCAGCGGCTGGAGGATTAGCACTGGGCCATCTCTCCCTCTTGCAATTCTGGAAGGTTAGCAGTGTTATAAGAGGCTAGACTATAAAAAGGCTCGGAGTGTAAGTATTTCCTTTCCTATAAAATATTCATTACCCAGTGTGTGAGCCAAGTAACTGAGACCTCAAACATTTCTAACTTTGTACTGCAGCAATAACAGGCTTTTATTGAACCCTTCTCCTTTTATTTATACCAGACTATAAATATAAGGTTATATAGATACTGGTGAGCGCTCACACACACACACACACACACACACGTATAATATATAAAACCTTCCTGTGCTGGTTTAAAGCAGATGGGTAAAAAGACCTGTTTTTATTTCCTCACCGCTACCAAAAAATTGCTCACTTGGCTCTGTGACTCTAGTCTGGAGGAGGTTCATGCTTCCCATGGCAGTCTGTAGAATAGGAATGCCACCCAAACACCATTTTCTGCACAGAAAAAAAACAAAAAACATACACACAAACAGATTTTTGGTATATGGTGATCCTTCTGTCATGGTGCATTTTGCCATCATCAACATTTATTTATATAGCTCCAGCAAATTCCGCAGCGCTTTACAATTGACAAACGTAGTACAACGCTGGGTAATACGGACAAAGAGGTGAGAATTCCTTGCTCGCAAGCTTACAATCTATGGAACATCATTGCTTGTTATTGAGGACTTAAGGAACAGACAGGTTGCGGGCAAACAAAGGTTGTGCCTGCTTCTCAGTAGTCATCCCAAACATTTTGGTTCATGAAAGGCATAATAAAGTTAAAACAAAAAAAACAAAGAACAAAAAAAAAAAAAAAAGGGGAGGAGAGAAATAAAGATAATGCAGTAATTTTATCCTCCTAAAAATGTATCCTAACAGATGTGACATATCTATTCCAGGAGTATGCTCCCCCGAAACCCAAAGTAAAAGACAAATAAATAAAGGCATAATAAACACAATCATTATTTTGCAACATTTAACCAATATGTATTTTCATGCACCCGACCATGCTGCCACAAATGAAGACTATACAAAACCATTCAGATTTCAGTATCCAAACAGACATGGTCTACAAATTATTTATATAACAATAAGGTCACCTCGGGAGCCCCACAGGCCCACAAAAACCATACTAAAATAAAAAAAGTGCATTAATCCACAAATAAAAAAAGTGAATGAGACTAGAGAAGAGACAGTCAGATATACAAGCTGGAGGAGAAAGCAATTACAGAGTAAGTAGCTGGCAGCTGGATTCCCAATGCTTGCCAAGTTGGTTTAAACGTGATATAATGTACCTGTCAAATGCCACCTAGGACTGTAGTCAACTAAAGGGATCTTTTGAAACGTATTACACATTTAGAAACAGATAATCCACACATTCATACATTCCATTGTTTAAAATATGTAAAATTACAAAAATGTCCTCAGTTTCTGACAGCCCTTATAATTATTAAGTTAGTTTATTATGAACGGTATATTGTATGTAGTTTAAAGGTACATGATTCTGTCTTCCCCAGAAAGAACTTTATTCTCAAATAATATTTTCACAAATACAGTAAATATTATGGAGATCATTATTTACCTAATTTTATAGAGGCACAGATCAGAAAAACATTACACTGGCTGCCTTTCACACATATGCAAAGAATTAACATTGGTCAGGACACTGCAATTACAAGGCTCATAATGGATTGGTAAATTTGGTAAGTAGTAATAGACATAACATTTCAAAGTCAGAGATTCATTTTAAATAACAACATTAAAAAGAAAGAAAAAAAAATGAAAAAGACCTCAGATTGCCAGGATAATGAAGATGGACGATAACACAGAAATGTTCTCTCATAACAATTGTTTGTTCGGGCTACAAGTAGTAGCACTTTGCAAGCTCCATAGCTCACATTAAGAGGAAACGTACTCACTGCACACAGCAGGCGATTCAATTATTAGCATACTGTAATCATTTGTATTCTTTCTGCCTGGATTGGGAGATCTGCAAAGCTCTGATACATTTCCCCCTTCTAGAAAACTCATCTCGTATGCCCAGCGGCTATTCTTGTGTCTATAATTAATCCTTTAGTGTGTGGGGTGGTTAGAATTGTGATTCTGTCAACTGGTAATCGTTAGATACAACAGAAAACAAAATCTTGTCCCCCCTCCTCCAGCCTGGGTGACATTCATATCACAAGCTTAAAGAGTTACAGTCCCAGACATTACATTTTTAGGTGAATAATATTAAATGGTGACCACAAAAAGTTTAATACGCTCATTTTAAAGGCAATAGTGTCAAATAATGTGGCTTTATTTAATCATATACACATTGCAAGTAAATTTGAGATTCGTATACCTACATGTTCTCATTAGTAGAACAGATTTTTAGGATACAACTTGCAAGTGTCCATTATGGGTCTAGTTATTTATGGTTAAAACCTTACCAAATCCTAACCTTGGATATTTGAATGATATAGAAGCAACACAAGTGATTGAATCTTATCTGGGAATATTTAATACTGTGTCCTGAACACTAAAATGCAAGGAATGCCAGGATTTGATTCCTCAAATAAAGGGATAAATCCTTTGGATTGTTACAAATCACCAAAAATATGAGGTATTCAGTGCATCACCATCAGGATACAGTGTTTAATGCTAATCTGCAGTTATACGGTCATGTTACTTGGAACAATGGCATCAATTTACACTATACCAAAATCAACTACTTGAAGTACTGAGACATGTGACATGGTAAAGGTGCATCGCACACAGTTTTCTCATTTGTTTACAACAGTGTTGGCTAACCTGTGACAATCTAGATGTTGTGAAACTACAAGTCCCAGCATGCTTTGCCAATATATAGCAGCTTATTGCTGGAAGGGTATGCTGGGACTTGTAGTTTCACAACACCTGGAGTGTCACGGGTTAGCCAACACTGGTTTACAACATAACTTCTAGAAGAAAAATATGTGATGGGGGACACTGCCCCCAGGGCGAAAAAAAAGGTGTAATATTACTTTATGTCAAGAAAATAATTTCCTTCATTTGGTGAGGTTCTTAATCATATAAATGCATATCCAACTGCTGTAATATTTGTATGCTTCCGGTTATATGGAATAGGTGTCTATCTGCTCCAGAACTTCAGCAGTTAAAAAAAAAAAAAAAAAAGTAGTCCCCAATTAGTCTCATTTCTCAAAGCAGTTTCACAGTTAACGTTGCTGATTGAGAGTACACTGCAGTTATTGGTTTAAACCAGTTCCTTTCACTTACGCACCAGCAGAGAAAAACAATTTTATCAGCAACATCCCCCTAATTACATGAGCTGGCTTTTAGCTGAAATACTGGGGTTTTACACTAGTGCTTAGCATCATGTCGGCTAATTCTTAGCATCTGCGTGAAACAGGATCAGTATAAACAAGGGGAATTCGCTGGTTTTATGTATGAACACATTATTTCATGTGCGCATTATACTATACCCATACACAATGGAGCAGAAATGTCACTTACCATGTAAGCAAGACTTGGGACTGTGACAGTTTTTCAAATACGCTTAAAAGTTTTGAAAGTATTTCAGACTAATCGTTTTCAAGTATTACCATTTTTCTAGAATATATCAAAATTTGAGATGTGAAACTCTACTGTCAAGAGTGACACGGTGGCTCAGTGCTCAACAGTGCTGGCTCACAGGACCGGGGTCACGAGTTCTATTCTGATCAGTGCACTGTGTGGATTTTGTATGTTCTCCCCATTTACTTCTTTGTATGTCTCCTCCAGGTGCTGTGATGTCCTCCAACAGTTAAAAAAACTTGTCAGTAGGTTACAGCATGTGTGTGTTTTAGAGTAGAGTATTTAGACCAAGCCAGCGGTTCCCAAAGCTGTTACAGGGGGTGCCGCGGTCGCCCTCGCAAACTAAGAAAAAAAAAGAAGACGAAGACGAAGACTTTACCAATACAGCGCCGGATCATCCTCCACACTGTTCTCACTGACTGCCGGGCGTGACGTCATCACATCTGACAGTGTGAGTGAGGACATCAGGAAAGAAGACAGAAGAAGGTAAGTAAAGGAATGGAGAGTAAAGGGGGATGTAGAGTGTGAGTTGGTGACGGGGCGCAGTGATATGATGAAGGGGCACAATGAGATGGTGAAGGGGCCTAAATACATCATCGTTATTTTGACCGACCTACTTAAAAAACGTGACTACCCGGTAATTATTTTGGCTTAGGGGTGTCTTGGAAAAATTATGGAGATCCTAAAGTTCCCAAACTTCCTCAAACTGAGAAAGTTTGGGAACCACTGGCCTAAGTTCATTGGTGCAATAACTGATGAACAATTTAACAAATTTTGAAAACTGTGAATATGTTGGTACTATATTAAAAAGCATATTAGTAGTATTATTAAAAACAACAACAACAACAACAACAACAACGTTAATAGGAGATGGGTCTCATGAAGATGTAACAAGTGTGAAGTTAAGAAATAGGATGTTTATACCGGTTAGGCCTCCAAAAGCATGTTGTAATGTGACAAAGAGGACACATCAAATTGTGTAGAAATTAATTTTTTGAAGACTAGATTTCTAAAGATAGATATAAGATAATTTATTTTGATAAAATGTTGCACACAGTCTTTTACTGTGTAAATGTAGGAATAAATGTTGCAACATAGTCTTACATGGTATAAAGGTGCTTTTTTTCCGTGCAGCTTTCTCCTTGCCCCTAAAGGCTTGTTGCTTTTCATCATACTTAATTAGGGAAGACGGTGGACTAACTCAGAGTCTGTGGCAGACCCACTAAATGAAGATACACGAGATACTGCCACACATAGCAAACCCTACTCAACACTGATGCAGTCTGCTCAAGGTAGGCCAATATTTACCTTTTTGTTTTAGCTGTAGGTATCTACTTTAGATACCACTAGAAGCATAAACTGGCCTTGCTAGGCTTACCATGATTTAATTGGGGATTTTGCTTTTAGCCAGTAGTTTGTTCAGATCTGTCGAGCAGGGGGTCTATGAAGGTTGACTGTATTTCAGTGACATGCAATGCCAACTCTCAGTTACGGTTCTCGATGGACCAATCCTGACTGTTAAAATTAGCAGAGGGTTAGTGTCCTTATGAGTATAAAGGATGGATTGAACATCTTTTGTTCTGATTGTGAGCACGAGTTGCAGGCTAAAGTCCTAGATGGTGCCCAATCTAATGCCGCCATTACTGCCTGGGATCAATTGGAATTGTGACGCTGGCATCAAATACCCTATTTCCAGAATATTCTATATCAATCCTGAACATTTCACCTAGAATTCTCACAGAGACTAACATAATTAATGAGGACATGGGGATTTCCATTATCAATACCATTGACATTATAAGTAAAGCATGAAAAAGATACTAGAAAGGATGGCGGCAATTTTTCTTGAAAAATATCGTCACATTGACAGTTCCAGTAGGGTTACCCGTCGAAAAAAAAAAAAAAAAGAGGCCGATCTCACAAAACACTGAAGGGGCTGGGTAGAACAGGATTTTCTACAGACGTCCTCCATGCATAATCAGCATGCTAGTATATAGACCATTAAAGTAACAATACTAATATAAAACACAGTTCAAATTCCATGCGTAAAATACTTAGAATTATTTTTAACATATCAACATACGAATACTGCAGCATTTCAGTCAAAAGAGAGGAAATGACTCACCTGCTTTGACTCAGTCACACACACACTCACACCTCATTACTAGAAATCTGCACCAATAATGAGAAAGAGAAAGCGCTTAGCAGTGCAACAGCTTCGGAACCATGTGTCACAGGTTTCAGATGTGTATTAAGCAGTTATAGAAGCAAAAAGGGACGTTAAAGAAATGTTCAAACCAGCAATAATACACATCACACGTAAATACTAGATCACAAATGTAGAGCATAAAAGATGTGCTCATTTTTCAAGACGGTTATATGAAAGCCACAAGGCCTATCAGAGCTGGATCAAGTAATCCATGTAGCTAGATGGGCAAAAATTACTTAAGAGTTCTCATGTGTTGTGCGTATCGGTTATTGGCACAGCTTATGAATGAGCTGTGCAAATAACCATGTTTTGGTCTTGCTATGGATTGGTTTGAAAACCAGTGGATTCTATGAAAGATGATGTTGAATCGAATACTAAGTATATCAAATCAATAAAAACTACCACGTTTAGAAGAGAAGCTTCTGAAGCTGTGGAGTTCAATCTTTGTTATTTTGGGTAAACCAATTATGCTGCTATCTTTAACCAAAGAGATAAAAGTGTAGGACTAGAACAATTAAAAGAGGATCACAAATGACTGTGCAAGCTATTAATTAAAGCATCACACTGTACGTATATATCAGTATATAAAACATGGGGAACTAATGGATGGCATTCCAGAGGCTGAGAAAAAAAAAATGCGGATTAACCTATTGACTGCTGACAAAAATAGAAATCAGCATTTTGCAGCTCCCACTGCCATGAAGGTAGGACAGCTGGTAATTGGGTGGGGAGGTTAACTTCCTAGAACTCATACAGATGGTCTATGCGAGATGCACATTGCTTAAAAATGAATCACTTACCCCAGTTTCCCAACTTTATCTAACAGTGTTAGTAAGTTGAACCTGAGCCTAATTTAGAAATCTACGTATTGGCATTCAATTACAAGCTATGTAGTTAATTAGACTTCCAAAACGGGAAATGTTACACAGTGGAAGGGGCTATGAAAGACGCATGGATCATGCGAGTGTAAAAAGTGGTTCATGCCTTTGGCACAACACACCTCAAAAGACCCATTTAGCGGCCACCCCCCCAACACACTGAAGAATATTTTTAAAATATAATCTATAATCTTTACACCCTCCCGCCAAAGGGCTAGACAGCAAATTCCGTTCTCTTGGCACCCCTGGCCCACTGTTCTACTGTCTGGGGTTGATCTTCCATAAAGACCTTCTCTAAAGTGCCATAGAAAAGCAATACATTCCCATTTAAGCACACATTCCTATGACTGGTTGGATATGAACAGCATTTGCAGATTTTGGTCTGAGAAATGAAATATTTAAACATCTAGAAATGTATATATACTCCTCGGGTACAAACAATAAGCTGGTCACAAACACTGCCAATATTTGGGCCCCAAAAAAGGAGCATGAAGCCCCAAACTAATTGAATGATCATTGGAAAATGTAGTGGGCGAGGTAGTCTTCTAGCCACACTAACAGACCCAATTGTATTTTGGAAATTATTTGGACACTCCGCCCAATAATAAAACGCCCGGTTCTCAACCAAATTTTAACATCCATGTGTAGCTGGCTACTGGATGGTGATCAATTCATGCGGTTATCAAACCAATGCAGAACCCCCTTTAATCAGTTACACAGAATTTGTTGCAAAGATCATCCCTCATTCCATCACAAAAATTTTCATATGTTGGGACAGAGCAATTTCTAAACGTATGTCGCTTTAAATCTCAGTTAAAACAATAAAATAGCAATTTTTTCTCTAATTTTAACAGTGTTAGAAGCCCATTCATAAATGTTTCTCAAAGCTTTCATGCATCACAGTATGACATGTACTTAATGAGTAATCCCATAAAACTACATTGTATTTAGAATGCCTTAACCCTTCAGTGCTGTAAGCAACATAGCAATTGTCGTAAAGTGAAGCAAAAACATGAGCTTGTGTGTGTGTGTAGAATAAATGTCCATATATGTGTAGGAGATCTTACAAGTAGACTTTAGAGTGGTCCTTAAGGAAAAATTTACATTTTAGATCTGTCAATTATATAGAATAATTTATTTAACTCTGTATTTTTAAATCTGGCGAGAACTTGGGCAGCTACAAATCTAAAAAAAAAAAAAAAAAAAAATAGTTTAAAAAACTAACACCAAACTTTTTGGGGGAAAATATGTTAAATATGGAGTAACCAACAATGTTACATAAGTAATAATAAAAAAAACAAAAAAACACACTATATACATACACACAATATATATATATATATATATATATATATATATATATATATATATATATATATATATATATATATATATATATATATATATATATATATATATATATATATATATAATTTATTACACACACACACACACACACACACACCACACATATGTTAAATACATGCACACACATACACACAAAGTCATGTCAACATATAGTATAGTATGGTTTGTGTATTTAAATTCCAATGCTGTGAAAGGTCCTGGAGATTAGCAAATGAGTCTGTCTCTCGCCCCAGGAAAGTCAAGAGGTGCATTGCAAATTACAGAGCTTTTAAATTATACTCTTAATGAACACAAATAAAAGCACAGTTAAAAGACAATTTGCTCTGTAGGAGATAAATATTTAAGCACAGCAGGTCAAAAAAAATTACTTTACTTAAAACAAACACCGATACAAATTTACAAAAAATAAATAAAAAAATATTTATGTGATTATGCAAACAATTTTAAATTTATGAAAACCAAGTACTACCATATATAATTACAAAAGATACTGAATTAAAAAAAAATAAAAAATGTTTAATACCAACCAATCCAGTTCTCTCAAGTGCTTATTGCTAGAGGAGAGCAAACAACATACTATGTATTAATGGCTAAAATGCACCAGATTTATTTCTAGTATTTGGTTTTCTCTATAAGAGATCACAGTACGGTAACATTTTGTAGTTGTCATATATAATTGCTAAAAGGTTTTTTTGTCCCGGGAATTTAATTCTATATGTATGTACTAAAGAAATAGGATGTGCCCAATTGCATAATAAAAATAGTTTGGTTTAGGGTTTCATTAAAGCAGGTTGTTGGAAAGAATAAGTTCAGTCCCCACAGAGGACATAAGTTCTTATAGCCAAAAACTGTTGGGAGAAGGCAGGCCGCTTTTTGACCAATGTGTTTATTTACTGGCCATGCTATTAACATCGTACCAATTTCTGTAATCTGTCAATGCACAGCAAAATTTACAGTCAGTCAATGATCTTAAATTCAATTATCCAGTAAACTTTCAGAAATAATAGAAAAACTATCTACGTAAACCAGTAAAACAATGGCAAGGGGACCACTGACTGTAGACATACCTCATGTACCAATTGTACCCGCAACCTTTAGATTGTAAGCTTGTTTGAGCAGACCAGGGGGTAAATGTATCAATCTGCGGGTTCTTCAATACCCGCGTGTTCAGCCTCTTCCGCGATTAAATTTCAAGCGGCGCTGCATTGTAAAGGGAAGTTAACCCTTTAAAATGCAGCGCCGCTTGAAATTTAATCGCGGAAGAGGCTGAACACGCGGGTGTTGAAGAACCCGCAGATTGATACATTTACCCCCAGATCTTTACTTTCATGGCATTGTATGTCATCTGTTTGTATCATTAGGATTGTTAATAATAATATTATAATTACCAAACATTTCAGATGGTCATAGAGGTACTTTAGATCATGTGCACAAATATGAACATGTATCATCATCATCATCTATTTTTATATAGCGCCACTAATTCTGCAGCGCTGTACAGAGAACTCATTCAGTGCCCCATTGGAGCTTACAGTCTAAATTCCCTAATATAGACACACACTCACAGACAGACAGAGAGGGAGACAGACAGACTAGGGTAAATTTTGATAGCAGCCAATTAACCTACCAGTATATTTTTGGAGTGTGGGAGGAAACCGGAGCACCTGGAGGAAATCCACGCAAACACAGCGAGAACATACAAACTCCACACATATGTACCCAGCCAGCCTTGTATACAAATGAAGATAACATTGCATACTGTAAAGAGGCAAACATACCACCCACCCCCTCACACAACAAAATCTACCAGCTAGAACAACATTTTTTGGGGATCCAATGGTTGATACCAGACTCTAAATAGGCAGAGGGGAACAAGTGCGTAGATGGGAGATATGCGTCCAGGGGCAGGCTGGGTATGCATCCAGGGGTAGGCTGGGTATGCGTCCAGGGGCAGGCTGGGCTGGGGGGCATCTGCCCCCCGGGCCAGTCCCATCGTGGGCTATCTTGGGCTGGAGTCACCTGCATTTTTTTGTCTTTAAAATAGCCTGCTGAGTTGAATCTTAACCCCCCCAGGGCTAAAATTTGCCAACCCTCTCCTGTACACATCTATTAAAAACCGCAAGGTCAAAAATTCATCTAGAGGCCCAATAAGATATTAATCTGATGGTGAGTGCAGGCTGATGGAGGGTTGCAAAGAATATTTTGCACAAAGCTCTCTTTGAAAATGGCTACAGAGAAAACAAAATACAAAATAAATTTAAAAAAAAAACCACACAAACAGACTTTATCCAATGATTACTGTTGGTCCTGCTAACTCTGGTGCACAAACTGCCAGACCTGGGGAGGCAGTTAAAAATTAAAATGTGCTGTCCTTGGCAAGTAGCGATATCCAAAGCCATATTTAAAGTTGAGGATCCCTTAAGGATTATTTGCAACTATTACTATTCAGTAGGATATACAAATCATACATGGTAATACACCTCTGTCCTACAACCACTCCTCCATCACATTCAAGGAGAAAAAAAAATAATTGAAGAATAAGCCATCTATAACTGAACATCAATTAATAATGTCCTTAATTCTTAACTTATTTATTAGCTATGGTGGAACAGTGGTTAGTATATGGGTTGAATTTAACCAGAGTGGTATCTGTGTTTAGTTTATATATCCTCCCTGTGCTTATGTAGGTTCCTTCCAATGGACCCCCCCCAAAAAAACAAAAACCGTCAATCACTATCCCTATCCAGTTACCACTTGCGTGCTAGAAGTCTATTGATTTTAGTAGCTTTACTACCGATGAGCATGGATACGGAGAGGTAGTATTAGTACTGCTGCATTTTAAAGAGAAAGTTACACTTTAGACTCTAAATCATAAAGTCCTTCCTGCTTTAAAGATATCACATTTATAACTTCATTAATAACCAGAAAAATATTAACCATGATGCATTTGTTAAATATTTTGGCCTACATAACATATAAGAAGACACCATTGTCATTCTCCAAGCTGAGAAGAGATGTTTTCACTTAATTTTTGCTCAACAAAACCTTGTGGAACAGAGATCAAACCTTAAGAGAAATAAAATCAGTATTCAACTGCCCCTTTAAAAAAACAAACAAACAAAAAACACAATAAAAAATAAATAAAATGATATTGACTGTGAAAATATGGTTTATGAGGAGATTGACCAATTTGTTTATTTCAACCAATTACTGCATTTGCAAAAAATTACCCAGGTATGTAAAATGTTTACTCTAAGAAAGTTTATCGATCGTATTTTGCCATACACAAACAGACATTCTGTACGTCTATACAGTGTGCCATCTGTCAATTCTCCATGTTTTGACCCCAAAACATCCAGGTGCATCGCCTTTGCATTTGCTAGGGCATTGCGGGAAGGTTAACAGAGACACACTAAAGCTTGCAGTGCAATTTTAAGAACCACTTTTATTTTAAAAGCTATCATGTGTAAACGCATTAGTGTTTTGAAATTGCATTCTAGAGTTAATTAAATGGACAGTCTTTTATCCATAAAAGAGAAAGAAAGCAATTAAAAGCTAAATGAAGAAAAACTGCCATAGCGTGCTGCCTAGCTGGGCCCGTGAAGATTTGTATTAGGAGAGAGGACAGGCAGGAATATCAATGGAGTTTGTGTCCAAATCTCTTTTATGATACCCTGGGTAACTGTAGCAGGAGAATCTGCCATCCTTCTGAGGCAGACAAAACACTGATCACTGGAACAAAAGCCTCACTAGGGCCCAGTTTGTAAGCAAACAAGGAAACGACAAGAAATAAAAAAGGCGTTACGTTTTGCAACATTGATGTGATGGAGTGAAATCTGACACAAATACAAACTAAAAGTGGCAACAATAACAAAAACACAAATCTCAGAAGACAAAAGAGTAATACATGCATGGTAAGGGAGAGGCAGACACTGGGATTGTAAATCATTTACGTAATAACTAATTGCACCCAATTTCCAGGGACAGTCCCAGGCATTAAAGATCTGCCCATAGAAGTTGTTGTTAATAAGAATAAGTATGCCCCTAATTTTCAGTATTGGCCAACTTCACAATACAATTTATATTTGTATGTATATCGGAAGCCAAATTTACTATACATTCTTATTATATGAACTTTGTATTTTTTTTTACATATTATATGCCCCAATAAAAACTTATACATTTTAATGAAGTTTTAGAAAACATCATGATAGGGATCATCATCATTTATCTATTTAGCGCCAGCAAATTCCATAGCGCTTTGCAATTGAAGGCACACCCATACAAAAACCACACATGATCCTCTAAGGTTCATCAGCTCAGCAGCATAACATTACTGGAAATGTTAAAATGATGGCGCTATGCTATACATTTACAGACTGTAACATACAAAAACCATGAAAGAACAAGAAAGAAAGAGTATGCTAGAGAGTGTGCAAAGAAAAGGAGCAAGCGAAGAAAAATAAATAAATAAGTGAGCAAATGAGAGAACAGTAACACACACACACACACACACACACACAAATGCATGAAAAGTAAATTGAGTAGTAGGGAATTCCCACAGCCTTAATTGACCTTTTTGTTGTTATTAAAATGCAGGGTTTCCCCAGTTTGCTTGCACAAAACACTAAAGCTCCAAAAGGTCTTTGTACTTGGCAAACCGCCAAACATCACATGATTATATAAAATGGATAGAGAGTACAACAGACCATGTGGCCGCTCACACGCATACAGTAGATTCATGGTACATTTACACATACATTGAAAGCATATTAATAAACACAATATACCCATGGACCACAATACACACACCAACTAAATAATACACTAAGTACTTTTGAAGAATCGGAAAGTAAAAATAATAAATGCCGAAGACAAAATATACACTGTCAGGCAATGGTTTACAGAAATGTATAAGCAATATGCTAATTAACATTTCCTATATTGTATTTTAGCTACCACTCTTGCATATTAAACATTTGCTTTGATCACACTTATTTTAACTATAAAGGCCACTGCTACACACCGCACGAATGAAACATAACATGTATGGATATACGAGAGATTCTACAGAATTACATAAGAATGGGGCATACAATTAATTACATTTAAATTAAAACAATAACATTCTATAGAGTCAAACATAACAAAGATTATAAATTATTAGCAGATTCCACACTATAGGTTTTGTAGTGCCAACACTTAAAAAAAAGCATAAATTTCATGGGGAGTCAATGATATGTAAGAAAAGGAGGATACAAAAAAATACACATTTTAAACAAGTAGAAAAAAATACTATATTATTAGCAACAGGCATGATTTTCTGGTAAAGAAAGGGTTACCTACAATTAGGGGAGGGCTGAAGGCTAAACTTTTGTAGACTGAACAGAAAGGAATTTGGGCAGAGGTGAGAGGTCAGCATTACCTCTCATCATGTTCCTTAAAATGAGCTGATAAGCAGTGAAAACATCCTGTGTGCAGTTTATATGGCTCTAGGCTCCTGTCAACAGCACTCTCCCCCTCTTCCACCTTGTTGCATTGTAACTCTTATCCCTAGCTTGAAGAATGCACAAACAAGCCAAGGATATACCCATATACAACCTGACAAGTGTGAATTGTTAAGAGACTTAAAATTGGGGAAGGGGGTGAGAACGAGATAAGGATTTATTGGGAGATCCAACACCACTTCACTATATTACACATGGCCCAGACCAGGTAACATGAAAGACAAGCTAAAAAGCAGGAATTACAAAAGCTGGCTGCTATAACTAAACTAAAATATGCATAAAATTACACACCATGAGTAATTTATACTGTGTACATTTGCAAAATGAATTTGAACTCTATTATCAGTTAATAAAATACCCGAAAAGGAATTCTTCATAGTCACAAAGTGTAGACAAGGATACATTTCAGTGTGCGTTGCTTATTGACATTTTTATAGTTTATTTACACATTCTTATAAATGCACAATCCATACATGTGTTGATTTTACAACCCAAAAGCGCAATATAAATAACATACTCGTAAATTATACTATACAAAAAAAAAAAGTATGTAAAATAATAAAGAATCCTTATTATACTGTTCAGACACAGTCCTAAATAATCCTTATGAATTGTTCTGGGGAAGGTAGAGTTTATTAAATACTTAAATTCAGTGCACACGATTGAGCTTATACCAACTCAGCCTTGCCAGCTTCACACCAGCGAGCTACGAGCAAGCCTTTGACCGGTGGGTAGGACAGCACTGCCCTGCACCATTCACAGTGGCTGCACAATGGAACCATAATCACTGTTCTGAGGCTTAGCAGCTCATGACGTTTCCGTTCATAGGCAATGCTTGTCGTATTTTTCACACTGACAGTCAACAGCCACGGGGGAGGTTTAACACGGTGCACGTTGGAGTGGCTGCCCTATCACACAGCAGAGATTGAGGAATCCACATCCTCTGATATGTCATTTGGGAGTAGTGATACTGTTATTGTAACTAAATGACCCTGTAAAAGAAAAAGGGAAAAAAAAAAAAAAAACTAGGGTGAAGCAATGCGGTTTAAGAGAGGAGGCTCCTGAACGGTGGTCCATACGATCCCGCAGAGAGCAGGGGTTAATATATCTCAGGAATCGGTCAATCAGCGGCTGGGAGGAAGCAGGGCTTCCCAGGGAGGCTGGTCTCGGCACGTGCCAGCATCCTTGTAGTAAGCAGCGAGCGGTAGCCCAGCTGCCAGGGGTCCCACTGAGACAGCCCTGGCTCCGTGCCCAGAAAATCATGTTAACCCCATTACAGCTGTATCCACCGTGCAAGCATATAGAGGGGAAACTTTTTTTTTTTGGTCATATAACTTTCATTCAAAAAGGATGCTGTGATCTTAAAAGTAAATGATCCTCTGCACCGCCGAGGTGTAAAGAACCATCAGTTCATTATTGTAAAACAAAAAACCACGAATTACACACACACACACACACACGATAAAAAAAAGCCTGGTAGCTTACCCTAAAGCACATCATCTCCTAATGAGGAACATGTGGCGTCTACACGATCCCAGAGATCTGGAAACTTTACAGTGTACCAATGTGACAGACACAGAGGCATAGAAAGAGTTAAAAAATAATAAATAATAAACCACCATAGATCAGCATTAAGTTCTATAAACAGGCACATGAAGCCAGTTCTGCTGAATAATACCATGTTGTCATAACATTAATAAAAACACTGAATTCATATTACAGGCAGGACGAGTTCAGTCCCCTCAGGGCATGCAAAAGCTCTGGTGAACTGGCTTGTGTAAAAGAACAATCTTAAATCAGACTGGACACTGTTGAAATGAAAGTGATAAAAGTTTGCTTGCTTATAGAGTCCTTCCCCCAAAACACATATTAAGGACAATATGTACTGTATTTTAATATAATCTTTAATTTACGTATTTTTTTTAATTTTGAACCTCCCTCACCATCAAAGATGCACCACACCTTTTACTGACAAGCGTGGAGCGGTTTTCATTAAGGCAGGGGACCCCACACTTGTAGTCTCCTTGTTACAGTGGAAAACAACCAACACGGTCTAGCACTGGGCCTGGTTGACGTTTGGTTGGCACTGCCTCATTTTTAATGGTATATTTATGGCACTGTGGAACTCAAAGATTGCATCGCCAGAACTTTGCACCTTTGCAAATTGGGTCTGTTCCTATGTACTTTACATAGTACTTTGGCAATTGTTCCCATAGAGCTTCATTATTTTTTCAAATGAGCATTCAGACTGCAGGCAAAAGTCAAAAATTGACACAAAAGCAATGTGAACTGAAGCAAACACGCAACAGAAATCAAGTGTGCAAGTCTGTGCGTTTACATTACTTTTCCGAGTCCGGCGTCACAGCATTTATGAGCAGTTGAGTGTTGTACACACAAGTGTACAAAATTAACAGTACACATTTTCTAGACCTCCTTAATGAAGCACATGTGGACTGATAAGTGGTTCAGGGAGGGTAAAGGTGTACTATAGTATTTGAACTGGCTCTGGAGCTTTCCACCAATCACAGTCACACTTTGGAGGAGCAAATGACTTCATTGGCATTTGCTTTCTTGGGGCAGGGAAGTTCTGGCCAATCAGCAGCCCTGGTTAGGTCACAGCTCTTCCCTACCTTCTGCTCAGGTAGCTTTGAAACTCAAACACCATCTAATTAAAACATCAGAAGTAGGAAGAAAGCCAAATCTTCTAGCATTACTGTATAAGTAATATTAATGGCATAAACAGTTTTGAAGAATTTTGATTGTAAATTATAATTACTCGTACACATGAGGGGGAAGTTGGAGAGTTGAAGATAAAACTTTGTGGGCCTTTATATCAAAATAGGTGGGTTCATTCTACAAAGTACTTTTTACTCTTCATTGGCAGCCTAACGCACCTAGAGCAGCACAGGCATAGTAAATAGCAGCGGTATTATGTATCTCTGCCATTTGCAGCGATACATAATGATTATTACTCAGCAGTGGTAAAAAAAAAAACAAAAAACACAAAGTACGATATAGTTGTTGATAGATTCAAACATACATCATCATCAGTTATTTATATAGCGCCACTAATTCCACAGCGCTGTACAGAGAACGCATTCACATCAGTCCCTGCCCCATTGGAGCTTACAATCTAAATCCCCTAACAGACACACACACACACACAGAAAGACGAAGGTCAATTTTGATTGCAGCCAATTAAACTATCAGTATGTTTTTGGAGTGTGGGAGGAAACCGGAGCACCTGGAGGAAACTCACGCAAACACTAACATACAAACTCCACACAGATAAGGCCATGGTCAGGAATCTAATTCATGACCCCAGTGCTGTGAGGCAGAAGTGCTAACCACTAGGCCACAGTGCTGCCCTGACAACATTCACATTTCTTCGCTGTACTGTGCTGCTCATGTATGAACATCAAATGTTTTTGTTTTTTTTTCAAACTGGCAGGTTCCCATTGGGGCGCTAATATATATATATATATATATATATATATATATATATATATATAACTTCCACGGTTGACTTGGAATCTGGTAAGTGGTGTAATATTTGAACTCATACAGAAGGGAGAGTTTAGGTTACTATGGATATTAAACATTAATTTACACATAAACTGCACAAATCTTGGTGGAGAACATATGCACAATTATTTACAGTCAACAGCCCCTTATCAAGATACTGTACAAGTGACAATGGGGTGAAAAAAAAAGAAAGCTCTGAATCTCTCTTCAGAACTGATTGCCCCAATAAATGTACAAGCACAGGAAGAACAATTCAAATCAAAGCAGCTGTGTATAAAAGGAGACTCCTGAAGGGCTGTAAGTTTACTCACCTCCCTGATGCACATATTTTTTAAAGCAACCTTGCTGGTCAAAAAACATTTGAAAGCAGTAGGAAGCTTTGGGGAATCTCATTTCAGTCTCCTAACAGTAAATGACCCACACTAGATAGCGCCATAACCCTTTCATAATCTCAGGTTTTAGAATCTCCTTCCATGGCCACCATGGTTCCCAAATATATACAGCTATCATATATACAGGACTGGAGATTCTCAAACTTGTTTTCAAAGTGCTTCTCAAAATGGATAGTCAAAATTGGTTCAGAAGGTGTGTGTGTGTGTGTGTGTGTGTGTGTGTGTGTGTGTGTGTGTGTGTGTGTGTGTGTGTGTGTGTGTGTGTGTTGAACTAAATTTGTGCAAGGCGAACAGGTTCAAGCTTAATGACTGTCAGCCAAATATGTTTAAATTTTTTTAAACCAGTTTGAATAAATTTGAGCATCCCCATACAAGACAGCTTACTAACAATTAGCGGTCAAACTAATAAGAACAATACAGGAGACATTTAGCAAATTTAAATAAATAAAATAGCAACATGTAGGTAAAATTGGGAAATGTCTAAACATTCTTAAATATGTCGCTTTTAATGGCAAGAAGCTGGTGGGGGTAATATCTGTGGCAACACCCTGCCTGCACCCACATTGATATAGATACTATGAGTAGGTGAGCAAATATCATAATCTAGGTCACCACTTTCTTCAAGTAACATAAGTTCCGGACCCCTACAATAAAAACACAAGAACAATATAGAAAGTGATATGTGACAGTTCTTAAACCAACAATGCTAGCAGGCTATTGTGGTCTTTCAAAGTAGCTACATTATGAACCATGGTAGATTTAAAGGCCATCAAAGGAAACCCATCAGCAACGCCTGTCAAAGATGGTCACTTGTCATTGGCTAATGACCATTTCCAAACTTACAATATCTAACTCACTCTTCCCCCATCTCTCACCACGAACTATACTTCTCAGGGGGGAGGGCAGTAGCACAGACACAGGCAAATTTAGAATATACTATGACACACTTGATATACACCACACAACTAAAGATCAAAAGCAGACATTACAATTAACAATACTAAAACGGTCAACATTAAAATACTGAGCTTACTGTGAATGGCTGCTACTCAGCTGCTTATATGTATAGATCACAACATTATAAAATCATTCTCAGGAACAAGTTGTTGTTATCCAAATACATCATGACACTGTCGTGGCGTACCTTGGAGGACTAAAATTCCCATCAGGTCAAGTTTACTGAACACAATTAGAATGCACTAGAGTTCCTTAAGAATAAAGTATTAAGTGATAGAAAAGAACAATGGGTGGTGAGAATCAGACATATAGAAATACTTAAATATTATTGGGCAGTTGTTAAAAATTGAAAAAAAATCCCATTGAAAAAGTCTTTAAAAAACCTACACTGGAAATTAGCAACAATTGGTTGACAGCCGTGTAAGATGTAGTACTGGGAAAGACAAACAGTGCAACCAAGTTGAAAACCTCTACAAATTTGAAGTGAAATTCACAACCAGTATGATCAGACAATTTGAAGTAGCGGGAAAAAAAAAAAAAAAATATTATCATAATATCTACATCTCTGTCTATACACACACACACACACACACACACACACACACAGCTAAATGGGATGGTTTGTTTTTTTTGCACACACAACAAAATTACACACCTTTTTTTATTGGTTACATTACACTGGAACATTATGCTACCTATAAAAGCAAAATATACATAAAAGTCATGGGGCCTGAATCAAGGAGAGCAAAAAATCCCCACATTTTAAAAAATTTACCCCCCCCCCTTCCTAAGCAACATGGTTTTGCCAAGGTGCAAATTTACTCTTTTTTTTTTGCTTTACTCTTAATGAATCAGGCCCATGGTCTCCATAAATGCTCCGGCATGACAGATGTTAAGCATTTATGTGTAGCTTTCTAAGTTCACTGGCTGGAAAACAAAACAAAACACAGTATTCAGAAACACAAGAGCGACACCATCCACGAGTAGCTCCAACTTAGCTCTAGACTTTATAGATAAACTACAGAACATGCTGTATTCTAGCACAGTGTACTTTGTAGCTACAAAAAGGAGACAATTCTAAATCTTAATTCAAGCCATTGAATCCGTAGTAAAACATTCAACATGTTATAAAATGCATGTGTGGCTTATCGCATGAGTAAAAGTAGGTTAACACAAGAATTAGTCACTTCCAGTTTTCACATTTTTTTTTTTCTTTTTTCAAAAAGCCTTTAGATTTCGTAACTTTTTTACTGTAGACTATTGGGCAATATTAACTTGTTCTCATAACATTGTTGTATAAGGATTTGATTTTCTGTGTAAAGTATAAGGTCAAAATGACTTGTATGTACTGCGAATACACTATAAGCTTTAGATATTTTATTAGTGAATATGTGACTAAAATATCCTGCATTTATTGAATATTGATACACTATTAAAAATATAAAGTGTGTGAGGGGTATGAGATAAATAATGGGGTCATTGCTTGACCCAGAAATGCAGGAGCCCATGCCTGCACTACAATATGGTCTTCCATGGTTAGACAATGGTTTTCATTAACTACAGCACATAGTTTAGAGCACAGGCTAACAACTAAACCCCCCACCCATCATCCTTCTTCTGACATCCATCACGAAGCCCTTCCCCATTTCAGTCAAGCCTGACCAAGTTACAATAAGCTACTTTGGTCCACTACAGAGCCCCCATCCCATCATTGTACACAGTGTGGCCTGTGATGGCCTGAATGAGCAAACACAGTGCCCTTTGCACAACTCCTCTTTCAGCAGGACCCTGTGAAAGACCAACTGTAAATAATAGATTTGGGGAGAAGGTGGGGGGTTCTTGACCTATAGCTTTTGTTTAGAACACTTTATCCAATGTACTGTAGTAGATTTAACAATAGCAATTAAAATTAATTTCAACAATAAGCAAATGACAATGATGCCTTTAGTGCGATATACCATTCCAATCCAATGGAAAGTAAAGTCATATTTTTCACCAAATACAATTCTAGAACCCATGGCGAATGGATAAATAACAGGGAAATTTTAAACAGTGGTCATTGTGGTGCATGTTTTGAAACGACTGAATTGTTGGATATTTCATTACAATAAAGAAGATGGACTATTTAAGATAAAATAGAAACTCCAAAGCACTGTATGTATGGCAAGTTAGAAAGATATGCAATTAAATTAGGAGTTTATTTTCCTACATCACTATTACTTACACAAGAGGGAGGTCACTAGAGGCTTTCCATCTATGGCCTACCCCCAGGGCATGCTGAGATTTGTAGTTTCATAGCAGCTAGAAAGCTACAGACAGTCCAAGCCAGGCATACATGTATTAATAGATTGGTGTCGTCTTTTGCCTTAAAGTCATGCAGACCAAGTATTGGTTGTATATCTCTCAGCCACACTAAATCAAAATTTTGCACAAATAGAGGGGGTGGAGGGAAGAGTGTCACAGACTTGTGTCATCCATAAAATGCTCATTTGCATCTTATTAGTAACAAATGTTGCCTGGAGTATTAATAGACATTACGTGAAAATGGGGTGAGAAACAGACTCTGGAAGATTGCCAGACACACTGAATGAGTTGTAAATTAACAAAGAAGAAATTGTATTCTTAAAGTGGATCTGTCACTAGGTCCTCTACTGTTTTTTTTTTTTTTTTCCTTGACCATAATACACCCCAGAGTAAGCAACAAAAATAAAATACCAAAACCCTATAGTGCAAGAAAACCAGTAGAGCTGTAGTGTGTAGAGGAAGTTAGTATGGGAACGAGTACACAAATTTGATAGCCCGACTCTACTTCCAAGTTAAACCGGCAGACTACATAATATTCTCTCTCCTGGACAGGCTTACTCCACTGCTGTGTGTTGTTCAGGGTGCCCGACTGGGACAGGGAACCCTTCTCTATTATTTCTCTATCACCACATCAAGTTTATTCGCTGTACGCAAGTTTACATTTGGAGCGCCATAATGCTGAGCCGTGCGCAGGGCATTCTGCAGCATCAAATAGAGGTCGGCCAACAAAACGGAGAACTCATCCCAGAACTCTACTGGCGCGTACACCAAGCCTTTCCATCCGAACACAGTGTGACAAAGCAGTGCTCAGATAGTGACAAAAAACTACCAATTTGTACAGGAAACAGCTTACCCCGGAGTTAGGCATCATAGTGTCAGGGGTTTGGCAAACACCAACATAAGGTCATATTCCCTAATGCCTTTTTTTGGGGACAAGCACAAAATTAAGGCTCCCAGCTATTTAAAACTCCAGGATCGCAGCAGATATCTCAGATGGTCCCACTGTTATCGTATACAAAGACAGTCCCTATAGGGGACTGCTATTTAGCGTAGTTTGCCAAGTTCTAAAAAATCTTTGATTTTTGGAACTTGTGCCCAATGGCATTAGATATTGAAGTCTATCGGGAGAGCATTGCGGTAGAGGAACCTTACCTGCCATCTCCTCTGGTTACTTTGGCAAAGATGGCCACTTTGCAATAGTGACCATAGAAACAAAAGTAGATGGATAGCAGATGGGTAAACTGTGTGTTCGCTGAGACAGTCGTTTATCATAACTTTTGTTCTGGCAAAACACTTTTCATAAATGGTCACAATCTTTCGTTCCTTATCTTTGCTATAAAGAATGAAAATAATCATGTCAAACAAGTGGTTATTGTTAAATATGCCCCATAGTGTACTACTTAACAAGCATTCTCATAGAACTCTATTGTATTTCAATGAGCGTTAACAGCTCTGAATACATTAATAGAGTAATTGATGCAAAGTGAATGCTTGTCAGGAAGTGTGTGTATAATATATGTTGCAATATATTGCATTGTGTTGCCGATATTATATTTCCCGATAATAGCGAGGAAATGGTGGACATAACATCACATCCTCTGGGCGCAAGTGCATGTAACCCGGAAACTGAGTTGTTATTCGGCCACAATCACACGTGGATGATGGTCTATTCTTAATTGGCAATTACCAATTACTATTACCTTTATAAACCCAGGATATCTCATGCTTCATCACACCCTTTAGAAAAAAAAAAATCTTAGGACGAAACGCGTTAAGGGGATTACCTGGAATCTTTGTTCCATTCAGCTGGCTGTGGACATTTATTCACCTTAAAATTCCGCAATGGGACTTTGTTTCCAGATAAGCGCATTGTTCTTTATTTTACACATGGGCATTATGTCTTCTGTTTCTGTTTTTAGGTTGTGCCTCTGCAAATAGGTGCTACTAGACGTGAAGCAACCTACCGTATGTGTTATTTATTATGCACACGCATGTTTACACTAAGTGCCATTTGGCCTTTTCACTGTTTTTCGATATATGCATATACACACACACACACACACACAGATATACATACACACTAACGTCACTTTTAATGGACTTTTCGTATGTCCATTAAATGCTTAAAAATAATGCTTTTGTGTAGGAAGCTTTAAGGATAAAAATGATCAAGTCATCTGTTCCTGTAGCTCTAAGCTTAGGGTATGCTATTCTGAAAAAAATATTAGGTGGAGAAAAAAAAAAAAAAAGGATAGAATCTAGTTGTACTTACAACTGATAACGCCAAAACAAATTGTGAACATGTATTAACTGACTGTGGTCCTAGGACTCAAAAGTTTCAATTACTGACTGTGGTTCATTTGAAACAAGTCAGTGGTACTTGGTAGGTTTCCAACAAGCATTACATTTGCCACATTTCTGTGTGTCAGAGGTTTATAGTTGTTATGGCCCAATTGTTTTTTCAAACTTAACAAATACAAAACAAAACAACAAAACTCACCTTTAGCCGTTGGGCTCAAAAGAAAACAAATAAGCAGAGAAATAAACCAACCCTTAGCTCCTAGACTGTAGTATTTCCTACTGCTCCCTTTGTAGCAATGCTTACTGATTTCCTCTCCAAACCACAACTATACATAGTCGAGTGGGGGAGGCCAGAAGGCCCAAGTCTTGTGCTGAGGTAAAGCAGTTTAAAAAGCGGGTATGACAGGAGAAACAAGAGTATCAAATACATATTGGGTAATATGCATTAGGCGTAGGATACACCGCTTATTCTAACCCATGTAGCTACACTATGTGCATCAACCACAGGCTTATCTCGAGGTAACCACCCATGTCAGTTAACCTCTATTAAGAGACGACCAAATTAAAAACTATAGGAGATATGTCAGAAAGATTACGGCTAGCCAGCACAGAGCCGTGGTAACAGTCATGTAGTGTCACCCATTTACCTCAAATAAGAGCTATATGAATCTCAACTGACAAACCCCATGAAAAACAATGCATTCTGGGCCTTGAAGCCTGGAGAGCACAAGCTTCAAGAATGCAATTTATATCCCTGCAAGATAAAACGGGGCTCTTTGTGCGATATGTTATATACAGACAGTTTCATACAGTTATTTAAAAACAGTTGTAACTGAACCAATTAATCCCCTCCAATATAATGAATGCTGTGATTGAGACATATTAATTTAAATCAATGTGTTCTTTTTTTGATGAACAACTAGTATTGCCACCAGGGGTGAAGTTCTAATATACAAAGGCAGTGGGCCATTTCGCAATTAATCCCCTAAAATGGTATTGTGCCAAGTTGTCAATCCTGCCATACTCATGAAAACAAATACATCCTTGGTCTCCACCAAGCTGATATTTTACATGAAGGACAATAGACTGTGGGACTATAAAAATTTGTAAAAGTTTTCCTGATTAAGCCTTGTACTCAGCAACTCAAAGAATAATCAATGCTTTTTAGTGAATGTAACGGCGGAAGGGAAGCATGTTATTTTTAAATTATAACCACTAACATGCTGGATTTAATGAGTTTCATTTTATATAGAGGTGCAATTGACATCAAATTATCTATAACAATTAAGACAGCAGCCTTGCATCACTTCTCTGTGAAGTAGGTCAATGTGTCACTAATTCAAGGAACAGTCTTCCCCAACAACAAACATCCATACGCACAAATTAGGTAAGGGCCCCACCCCACGTGATTCAAATCATCGCGCATCAGGGTGGGGCATGATGGCTCGATTTGCATTGCTCCGGGAGGATGGCCTATTCTACTGGACTTCCAGGAGAACCCACCCAAAATTCAGACATTATTAATTTTTATTTATAGGGCGCCACAAAGTATCCGTAATCCGTAGCGCCGTACAAGGACAAACAATGGCACAGTACAAGGTAAAACAGCACAGTACAAGTAACAGTAAGCACTATAACTCTGGGGGCTCAGGCACAGCATGAAAGAGAGGGAGGGGAAAAGTGAGTACAGGCAGGTAACTATGGCCCAAGAGGGTGGGCACGGATGACAGGTTGAGAGTCACAGAGGGGAGCGGAGAGAAGCGAGAGGAGACAGAGGGCAGAGGGACTGAGAGGAGATGAGCTGAGTAGCTGGAGAGCGCAGTTAAAAGTGATGGAAACAGAAGGTAGGAGAGACCTGCTCAAAGGAGCGAACAATCTAAAGGGAGGGGAAGACAGACAGACACATGGATGAGACGGAGAGACGGGAGGAAGGGGGAGAAGGGAAGAAGGGATGAGAAAGAGAGGTAGCCGACCGGTGGGAGTTTAGGCATGAGACTGGAAGGCTTTAAGGAAAAGGTGGGTTTTTAATGTTCCTTTGAAAGAGGACAGATTAGGGGAAGTTCTGATGGAGCGGGGGAGCTTGTTCCAATGGAGGGGAGCGGCGCAGGAGAAGTCTTGGATACGTGTGTGAGAGGAGGTAATCAGAGGGGAAGAGAGGCGACGATCGTTGAACGATCGAAGTGAGCGGGAGGGAGTGTGAATAGAGATAAGGTTAAAGATGTCGGGAGCAGTGGAGTTGGCGAGGGCCTTGTAAGTCAGAGTGAGGAGCTTGAAAAGGATTCTGTAGGGGAAGGGGAGCCAGTGAAGGGCTTGGTAGAGTTGGGATACAGAGGTGGAACGGCGAGAGAGGAAAATAAGCCTAGCAGCGGCGTTAAGTACAGATCTAAGGGGAGCGAGATGAGAGAGGGGGAGGCCGATAAGGAGAAGGTTGCAGTAGTCCAAGCGGGAGATAATCAGAGAGTGGACGAGAGATTTGGTGGCATCCTGGGAGAGGAAGGGCCGAATGCGGACAATGTTGCGAAGCTGGAAACGGCAGGTATTGGCGAGAGAGTGAATGTGAGGGGCAAAGGAGAGAGAGGAGTCGAGGATGACACCTAGGCAGCGGAGTTGGGGAACAGGGGAGATAGATGAGTAGACATCTTCAAGACATCCCAGGACAGTAGTCAAATATGATAGGAGAGCTCCCACAAAATACAGAGAGTAGGCATTTCTTAGGAACACAAATTATGTCCAGATTTTTCACTCGTCAACTGTAAAAACCTCACAGCAGCAACAGATACAAAATTAGTGCAGATACCCTTAGAATGTGATACTTTACAATAAGGTCACTTTAATGAGTGTTGCATATCAACCATTTAATGCCTCACTCAATTGTATGGCTTCCTAAAATCATTCAGTCTGCACCTCACTATTACTGTTACCTTCCACAAATGGCAAAGTTTTCATTCTCTTACTCATCATACATAATTTATAATGAGCCAAATTAGAAGGAACGTGCTAATGAATCATCCTCCTACTCTCATTAAGAATCGAAAGCCTGTGACATTAATACAGCCTAGCTCTGCTGATGTGTTACACATGTAAAGATAGCGTGTGCTAAATTGAGAAGCGTTAGACTGCGGGAGAGCAGACATTGTAAAGCACAGGTGTCTGAATCAATTCTACCAAGTGATATAAAAGGAGTGTGAAGTTTAGCTTGTTTTACTGAGCAGAGTGGATTAACTTATGTGAAAGACCTGCAAGCATTTCCCCTGCAGACAGAGGAGAATGGAGGGTGACTTTCATATTTCTGCCACAGGGAGCATTGATGCATACAATGTGTACACTGAAGTGAACACAAGTAAACCTAAAGCACCAAAAGTGTATGTGTGGATAATCTATTGCTCCCTGGGGCTCTGTGCTTAATGTCTCAGAAGTATACCAGAGCAGTAAGTGAAAGGGAGGAGAGTAAGCAAGAGGACCACTGAGAAGCTGCAAAAATGGACATTGTGGCTTCTGATTGGTCCTGCCACAGCCATTTTAAAAAAGGGACGAATAAAAAGATTTCTCACTTTAGGTGGTCATGGAGCTTTAAAAGGTTTTCATAACTATGCACATGGCACTTTTTAAAAAAATTGTTTATTTTTTTTTTTAAATCAACATTTCTTGCAAACTTGTGTGTTACCAGTGGACAAGGATTGAGCAAATAGAGGGAGAGAGAGAGGGGAGTGCTGATCATGTCGAAGGCAATGATCTGTCCACTTGTGATTTCTTAAGGGGCAGTGTCAAGTCGTGGACAGGGGGATACAGACAAGCAAAAAGCCACAGACTGAGATAGTGGAAGGAGGGAACTCTGTCCTGTTGAACAGTGTTTTGTCCAACAAGACAGTGTTCAGATGTGGGAAGTTTAGAAGTCCAATAAAATTGTCCAATTGGTTGCAATGATAACACTACCATTTCGACACAGTTACCTGTAGTGCAATTTTAGTGGAGACAATCCAAAAAAAAGCAACATTATGCATAATGTTGCAAGCTAAAGCTACAAATATAATATATGGTGGGGAAGAATGTCTAAACTGCATGAAATGCAAACCTGAACATTTTTCCTATAGTCTGTTTTGTAGTAAGGAAGCAATTGTGATATTAGCAAGACAGAGTACCTGCAATGATTATAGAAACATTTAGGGCTCATTCGTCGCTAGAAAAACGCATTAAAAGACTCTAATGAAAATCGATGTATGCTTCCCGTGTGTTTTTATTTTTATCAAAACAATCTATTGTACTGCGAGTGCAAGATTAATATATAATAAGTAGAAAGTACAGTGTTCTAAGACTTTAAATACTGTATAACATTTTTTGAAAGCTGTAGTGGGATTATGCCCACTTGAAATCATTCATTCTATTTCTAATGTGCATTTCAAACATTAGTTAGCGGATGAAAAGCACATTAACAGTGGATAGGTGTGGATGAGCCTTGAAATTAATTTATTTTAAATATCCTAAATGCAGTAATTTTTTGACATTCTAGAAACCAAGTTAAAATTTAAAAGTTAATTTTATCTAAGCGAAGCTTTGACTGGGTGATTATTTTTTTCCCTCTAGGTTTTTAAAATGTGTGGGAGATCAGTATGTCTCACACTACAGATGATCTGGTTTTGTCAATAGCTATAATACGAGTAGGAATATTCTATGTAATTTCCATGCCAAGGCATAGGAAAAGTAGTGTAACATGCAAACCAAACGTTCCTAAAAACAGGTTCTATCGTCAGACCGTAAAGACCCACTATGTATAAATGTATTCCATAGGAGTATTTCATATACAGAACGCCCAGAGCCATGTGGCATCAGGAGAAATACAAAGCAGTGGCACATTTATATGTTATTTTTTTTTTTCCCTCAGTTGAAACCAAAGCTCTTATCTTAACTCATGATCGAAAATTGCTCCAATCTCATATTTGGGAAGCACGGTGGCTCAGTGATTAGCACTTCTGCCTCACAGCACTGGGGACATGAGTTCAATTCCCGACCATGGCCTTATCTGTGGGGAGTTTGTATGTTCTCCCCGTGTTTGTGTGGGTTTCCTCCGGGTGCTCCGGTTTCCTCCCACACTGCAAAAACATACTGGTAGGTTAATTGGCTGCCAACAAATTGACCCTAGTGTGTGTGTGTGTGTGTGTGTGTGTGTGTGTGTGTGTGTGTGTGTGTGTGTATATGTTAGGGAATTTAGACTGTAAGCCCCAATGGGGCAGGGACCGATGTGAATGAGTTATCTGTAAAGCACAGTGGAATTAGTGGCGCTATATAAATAAATGATAATGATAAATAATAATAATACCCTAAATTCTAAACATGCAAGAAATTGCTGACAAGGCATAAATTATACCAGTGGAAGAACTACATCCAGCACCATTCGATTATATGTATTAAATACACACACACACACACACACACACACACAGGATCTACTATATGGAATACTTAGAATTCAGGTTCCCATAATTTGGAGCACCATGCATACAATATTCTAAAACAAATTTCACATTTCCCCCCAGAGCCCCTGTCCCTACTCTCCTCTTTAAATTGTTTAGTACAGCTCATCATATTACTTATAGGAAGAAACATCAGTGATGAGATGGATTATAGAGCATAAAAAAATAAATAAAAATAAATAAATAATACTCATATGTACCATTGTATTAAATAAAAAGCAGTCTGTTATCTGTCCTTAAGTGTCAGTAAACATGTCACACAATTAAGGCTTGTAGATCACTCACAGGAAGTTTTTGCAATGGCTAAGGTATACAGAGGGTGATGACAAAGTGGCCTGCTAATTAGCTGCATACCCCAAGGTTGTGGTTTGTTGAGTAACCCCTTCTCCGCCAAAAGGTTACATAGCCTCAAAATGTTCACAGAGAGGAACCAGGATGTATTTCTAGAGCATTTGACCTATTAAGAAAAACTTAAATGCTGAACATCTAGTAGTACAGATGAAGCATGATTATTTAAGACAAACAGTGGCACACCGCACATGTTGGCGTGAAGAAAAATGTAACACGCAGCACTGTTAGCTCCGCCCACTTATAATGATGTATGTGAATGTGGTGCACCCAAGTGTGCTCAGTGCTGGGAGACAATCATCATTCCACTTGTCAAATAAACGTGTTTGGTTATTTTTATAAACTTTTTACTGTATATCTTCAGATCTGTACTCAACAATCTGTTTCTGCTGTGCCTCAGATGAGGCTATTAACCTAAAAGATGGAAGCCCAGGAGAAGGTCCTGTGGGGTTTTTTTTTTTTTGTTTTAACTGCAAGGAAGACAATATAGGCTTGATAGAGCAGCTCAACATCACTCAGTACATGGCTTGCTGCTATTAATTTGTGTGCAGTATAGATTTATTTGACTAGTGTTAAGGAAATGGAACGAAAAAAAACAAAAAACACAGTGCTTAGAAAAAGCTGAAGCATCACTTTTTTGGGGGGTTTTTCATTTTTATAACAATACCTGCATCTCAGCTTTTGTTTTAAGCTAGAAAACGCTCACTCCATCACCCCTCCGGTTATCTTTGTATAAGGAACAATCAGGGTACAGAGAGCACGCATTCAGCAGATTGACTGATAAATACAGACCACAGTGTTAGCAGCTGAACTGATTAAATAAATACAAATCAAAAAAAAAAAAAAAAAAAAAACTACTCAAAAGTGTTGGCAGAAAAATACCCAAAGACTTTGTCTAATGTTTTACTTGTTATGTATATAAAGTGTAACAAATCAAGAAGTTATGTGCAATAATACAGCTATGGGAATAAGTGAAGGACTACCAAAATAGGTGTAATTGCATAATGTTTTTCCAGGTACAAGCGAAGAAAATTCCTTGCATCAGAAATGTCAAAAAGCACAATTCTACTTCTCGGTTACATACAAACCTGAAAAACTATCATAGTTGTGTTTACTGTGCAGGATAACACTTGTTGAATCTGGGTATCTAAAGATATAACTGTTATGGACATAAATACAAGTAGATGACGTTTTATTAATCCTTAACCCATCACCAAACATAACCTGATCAGTGTAGGTCAATTCAGGAACAGCAAGTTAACCCAATAGAAGTGAAAGGAAGACAGCTACACTTTCAAATAGTTAAGATTAAAAGATGAAGGGAAGATACATTGACCAGCATTAACCTGACTGTTCATTCTTCTCTAGTATTAAAAACGTTGTGGAACTGATGCGATTATACACTTTAATAAAAAGTAGTGTAAGGGATTGTGTGTTAGGACAGCCTAACCGACATGTTATTGTGGACTCTTTGCCCATTATTACTCTACAGTGGATTGCTCTTAAAAGTATATTCTAATATAAATATAACATTTCCTATTTGAACCGTGAACAGTGATGCAACAGGTGTCCCATATCCATCTTAAACTGACTCAGAAGTTAATTGCACAGGTCCTTACCGGAGACGGCTTGCACTTTCAACAGGTTATTCCCCCAACCCCAGCCCCCCCACCACTCCCTGCATACACAGGATGGGTCTACTGCGTACTACTGAGTATTATAGTTTCCTGGTACAACAGAGATTTCTCCCAGTGCTCGATGTGTGGCTCCAAGCAACAGCATGGGATGGCTACAGCGCTAGGTAGCTTTATAATGCGGTGCCCAGAAGCTACATTTTTCACTAATGGGACTGTATAGTGGCCTCCAGAACAGGGTTGCAACTGTATAATAGTCGCTACATTTTGTATAGTAGTTTATAGAATGATGTCTATATGTATATCAGACACTAGGGGCATATTCAATTGTTGGCAGAAACTCCAAAAATCTCGTGCTCCGCCCACTATTACAGTAGTTTTCTCGCTGGATTTCAGCTCGCGGCTCAGGGAGCTGCGAGCTAAAATAGAGTTATTACGGTAATGGTAAGATGGATTTCAGCTCGCAGCTCCCTGAGCCGCGAGCTGAAATCCAGCGAGAAAACTACCTTAATAACTGTAATAGTTTTAACGCCGCGGGGACTTCAAAGAATTGAATATGCCCCTGAACTGTATATTTGTTACTACAATGCTCTCTCTATTGAATAGACACCAGAATGCTCTTTGCATATATAGGGATCACTAGAAATGGCTCTACATTGAAGAGTGGTCAGATGGGGCTTGAATTGGGTCGGATTATAACTTTTTGAAGTAACAATTTTCCAAAGATTGTATTGGCCGTTTAAAACCACGCACACATTGTACAAACCAGGCCCATAGGATTTTGGAAATCACCAGTTTTCCATGGCAGCAAGATGCTAGAAGAAAATGGGCTAATTTATTGCGGTCAAAAAGTTGCCAGTCCTTCATTGACTTTCAGAATGTTTCATATGAGATATAGGAGATATAATCCACATTCCTTGTATGGTGAGGTTCTATTAACGGGGAGAAATGTTCTATTATTGGAGAGACAGTAAAAGCCATGAATGAACAAATAACACACCTCTAGTGAAGACAAGATGACAGATTACTGGAATGAATGAAAGAATGACAGGCACATTAGCAGGAAGAGGTTTACCAGCACCTTAATCCATACACTGGAGCCCCCCTCCTGCCAGATCTGGAAGCAATTACAGACCATTAAAGTGATCTGCCTGCCACTAAACTTAACCCCAAACACCAACAGTTGCCACTTTGCCCAGATGAAAGGGGGTTTAACAACACCAAAACTGTAGCAATCGCTGCCAAGGTTACTCTTAATAATTTTTACATAGTTAGACAAAAACAAGACAAAAAACACCCAACCACCTTAAACCCGCCTCTAACTTATTTAGAGTCAACATATAGCAAGTAATATATTTTTTTAAAAAAAACCAAAAAAACAAAACTGACAAGCAAATATGTTTAAGGCTAAACAATTTTTTATTTTTATTTTTTATAAGAATGCATTAGTAGTCTTTTAATTCAAAGGCAAACAGTAGATTAAGGTGTTAATTTTGATGTGTAAATGACTGTTGAATGTACCAGAACAATGATAGACATGTACATTATTGCAATGCACTATCAGTATGTTACAGAACACTGTAGTAAGGTTGACTAGTATATTCATAAAGCCACTTATCAGTTTCTATGAATAAAGAGGTACTCTGGGAGTAAATCCTTGATGTCTCTGTTTCCTCTGCTTGGTAAGACCTTCAGAACATAAGGAACATGTTCAATGTATGTCACTAAGCAAAACTGTAGATTCTCAACATTGTCAGATTTGTCTATGAAAGTATCAGCCACCCATTATCATTTGTAAACTACAATCCCTGTATGTGGGTTAAGCTCCACTGGGAAAACTTTAGATCAAGTTACAATTTTGCTACAATAGGACACAGAGCACAGAATTATATCCTATTTTCTCAGATCAATTTTTCTGGCCAAATCATTTGTACATCTAGATCTCAGCTTGCACTGCAACAGATCAATGAAATGTAGAGGAGCCAACTACATAAAATGAATGTACATATATTCATATAAAATCCAGATGGGATGTAAACAGTTAAACAACCCCCATATCCCCTCTTCTAACAGCCCATAAATAAGTCACCTCAGCCTATTAGTGCTCCCTGCTTCACTCTAGTATAGGAGGCCTAGCCCCAAATCCCAGGAGCCTCTGACAGGGCACTGGCAAAGGTTACCCAGCTCAGGTCAGCTGGGAGGGGAACCTTCATTTCCTGAGCCAGGCCAAGGGCCGAGAAAAAATGAAGGGAACTAATCAGGGCCTTCCTCACAAAGGGAGTCCAGGCCAAGGGACTGGCTTCCATTATAGAGATTGTGATACCAGGTGCCACCAATAAACATGACCATTCCATTGCTGGCATTAATCAGGAGCTCCTGCTCAAAGATTACTATATTAAACAGCTAGTTCCCAAAATTATTTACCTCAGCGATATTTGCAAAAACATCAATTCTTACGTTATACCATACAGTGCAGAAATACAGGTTGAATTAACCAAGTAAAAATAACTAACATATTTTCAAGAGGCTTTTTTTTTTTTTTTTTTTTTTTTAAAAGAGGGGAAAATATTATATTTTATTATATTTTTCTCCAAAAACATACATTCGGCATCTAATCAATTGCTAAATACTTACAAGCAGCCGAGGAACAAAAAAATAAATAAAAATTGCACGCTACCCAGCCCTCAAGACAAGTCAGGTAATTTACACTTTGCGAAAACCTCCCAACTGTCCCAATTAGAGGGGTCTGTCCTATGGGTCGGCACTTTTGCTGGGATGTACATACCCATTCACTATGCCACACGTACCCAAGGGCAGGTATCTCTGGTGTATGTAACAATACAATAGTGATTTAGGAGAGCTGCAGTGAAGTTTTTTTTAGGTATGCGCTTTAGCACATGATGAAGGAGTTCCACAAAGACACAACGCATGGTGGCTTAGTGGTCAGCACTTCTCTCTCACAGCACTGGGGACATGAGTTTGATTCCTGACTAAGGCTTTATCTGTGTGGAGTATGTATGTTGTCCCAGTGCTTGCGTGGGTTTCCTCCAACACTCCAAAAACATACTGGTAGGTTAATTAGCTACTATCAAATTGACCCTAGTCTCTCTCACTCTGTCTGAGTGTATGTTAGGAAATTTAGACTAAGTTCCAATGGGGCAGGAACTGATGTGAATGAGTTCTCTGTACAGCGCTGTGAAATCAGTGGCGCTATATAAATAAATGGTGATGATGATATAAGTTAGCATTAAAATTTGGCAGAAATATAGATAATGACAACATTATGGAGATATTTGCTAAAATGGTCAGCATAGTGCCGAGGATATTTAAAAATAAGTATATTTACTTTCAGAGGATCTGATGATGCATTGAGTTAATGAACGTTTCAACAGTTTTCAACTGGATTTCATGCATTTCGGTAGTATGACCAGATAATTAGTACTTAGGGGGTCCATCTGAAACTTCACATCAACACACATGTGCATTTTTAGAACCATGCACGATTATATATTCATTCACACAAATATATACAAGTGGTTTAGCGCACATGCTAAAATTTAATATAATGCAAAGGTTTGAATGACTACATGTGATTGGTTGGGTGATCATTGTAACCCTTGGTGCAGTTTTGAATAGCTTTAGAAAAGGCACTGGTACAGCTACATAAAGAGGCTTTTATTCACACCCAATCTGATCACTTGTTTCTGCTGCTGTTCAAAAGCTGCAGTTACTCAATAATAGCGAAAAATCTAACATTCTCCACCAGTTATTGATGATCACCAGTGAAACTCAGGTAAAGTGTAACTGCCCCCCGCCCACCCAAGAGGTCAATTTAAGTTCTCCCCCCCAACAAACTATTTTTAAACCTTTTCTTGTTAGATCGGAAAAGGCTTAGAAAGGGTTGTTTCACGTGAAGAGGAACCACAGTAGAACAGAACGGATTTAAGAAACGAAAAAAAAAAAAAAAAAAAATGGGGTGGAGGAAAAATGACACCTTTTATTTTCCTCTTCTGTAACGGAGGATTTTTTTTTTTTTGTTTAACTTTCAATCTGTAGCCACAATTGCTGTTTAAACAGAACCAAAAAGGTTAGTGGAGGGAAGCGCATACAAGAACGATATGAGTTACTCTAAGTTTTCCAATATAAAAACCTTCATTAACAAACAAAAACGCAGTTCTGTTAATTATTGCTTTGGTCTTCTAATGGGGAGAGTCTTGGCTGTCCAAGATTGTTGAACACCAAACAAATGGATGCAGCTTGTAAGCACGTGTTTTTTAATAAAGATTAATGAAGTGATCAGCGCTGTGTTGGGTCAACGCCACATGGTAATAGACTAACTTATTTTCCCAAAAACGTATAAACGTAACCTGATCTGTTATCGCCATCTATGAATAAAGGTTTTTTTCATACATTTTTTGGGGTTTTTTTTTTTCCCCGGTCCAAATCTTTCAGTCCTGGGCAGCCGGCTCACAAATGTACAGAGATTGGTCTGATGGAAGGATACGTTATCCCTTACCGCTTCGGGCCTTGTCACCACATATTGATAAATAGAGGCACAAGCAACTATAATAACCCATTGTCAGAGTTGGTTTTTTTGAATCCCGAAACTGGCAAACATAGATGCCCCACAGATCTAAGAGCTTTGCAGGTCATGAGAAATTCACACTTCCCTCTACTGTCAACACAACTGTATAAAAGTGCTCAGAGCAAATGTGTTGCCAATGACGATTGCACAGCCAACGTTTCAGCAATCCACAAGAGTGATCATTAGCCACAGATTCAGGAGCCTTAAGCCATATGCACATCGATGGTTTTAGATCCATCTCTCTTTCCGTAAGGTTTTTCTAATGGGAGGAATGGCAGATATTTGCATAAGTACAGTATAATTAATCTTTATGGAAGAACACTGACCGTGAATAGAGACACATGTCTCAGCAGGGACAGATGAAATGTATAGCATGCTTTATGAATTTTTATTATTTATTTCCACCCCCTTTCCCATACCTGTACCCAAATCAGTCTGTGCATACAGTCAGTCCATCTCTTCATAGAGATGGGTAATCTCTTTGAGGAGTATGCAATTCTCCTTTTTTCTCCCATCAAAAACTGGAATTGAGGAAATACAGATCTAGAAATGCCTGCATACTCATGGCCTTAGAGTAGGTTCATGCTGGAGAAATTTTAGGCATAGGCATCTGCAATTTTCCAGAGTAAAAACCCATTAGATTGAATCCATTTAAATAAAAAAGCTTGACAAGTTACAGGTGCACCTTCTATAAACTGAACAGCAATTTAAGTCATCAGATCACACTTTCCACCTGAAATGGCGCAGTAACTGCCGGGTGCTCCAGTTACGCAAGGAATATTGGTTAAAATAATGAACAAGACAAAACAAAACAAAACAAAAAACACCATCTCGACACACACTTAAAGCCCATTGGGGCATATGTAATTTTTGGCGTTATATGTAAAAGTAGTGCGACGTGCGCAGTATTACCGTCTTTACGGTAATAGTGCACGTAAATACTGTTATTACGCTCCCTGAGCTGCGAGCTGAAATCCGGCTTAGAATTACCGTAGTAACGGTAACATATTTAACACCGCAGGAAACGGCAACAGTTGAATATGCCCAATTGAGTTTATTTATGTGAAAGTTTACATGAATGGGGTTAAGGCATGTCGATTTAGGCAATTTATACTGAATGGCCCATTATTACTTTGGTCATCAGCATATTTTTCTAACCTACATTAGGCAATGACACTTATGTGAAAAGCTGGACCACAGTTTGAATAAAGACCTGACTCGGTGTGTAGGAATTTACTGTAGCTTTTACTGTACGATGACAACGTGAACGACACTTCATTCTACTTCTGAGAACATAGAACTGCCCAGAGTGAGTAACACGCAAATATGTGATTACTTGAAATCATGACAGTTTCTGTTAAATTGAACAGAGGAAAAAAGTCTGTTACACTTATAGCTTAACATTTTGAATAAGACAGACAATAGACTTCCCCTGGCAGAACTACTTTCATAAACCACTTTTTCTACTTGCACAAGGTTTTCAAAGCAATGTTCAAAATGAGGGGGTTGAAAACAAAAAGTTACAATATATATATCTATATCTAACTATATCTCTTTCAGCCCCCTCATTTAGAATGCAGCTTTGCAAGTCTTGTTGCGAGTATAAAAAGTGGCTTGTGAAAGTATTCTGTGAGGGAAAGTCTACTGCTTATGCGTAAATATATATATATATATATATATATATATATATATATATATATATATATATATATATATATATATTACACATACACACACACACACACACACACACACACATCTAAAAAAAACAGTGGTAGAAACTGGACAAGGAAGATCATCTACCAGAAGTATAAAACAGTATATAATCACAATTCTATAAAGACGGTCACTTTATTTTGATCAGGAACGACTGAGCCCAGATTCAGGTCTCTCCAATGAGCTGTGCTTGTAAATACTGCAAGTTCAACATGGAAGAGATCCATCTCCTGATATATTTTTACAGCATTTATTCAGGATCACTGACCTAGTCTAGAACTGGCGTATGGATGCACAATGGCTTTCTTTGGAAACTGAATAGTTGTCAGCTTGTCTAAGCTTTGCACGCTCTTATAGCATCAATAAACCGGATATTCATTTATGTCACAAGCAAGTGCTCACAGTGACAGCAATACTGCAACCGATGCCATCCGACTGTATCTATTTTGAGAGCGCCTTTTTTTTTTTTTTTTTTTTAAGATCCATATATAAAAAGGTCTTCATTAAAATGCCATTGTAAACATGCAAGCTGTTATTCTAGTCAATTCATATTGCATGCTTCATCACTCAACATTAATACAGGTTACACATAGCCATTAAAATGTTCAGTTCTTGTACTGTACCTTTAATTGCTGGGTATCGAAAAGTACAAAATGTTACAAAGAAACATACCACACCTCAAAACGTGTGGAAAGCCTGCTCTTCCAACCCACACCCAGCATCAACTCATTCTGTGATGAATAACTTTCAGGGATGACCAATAGGCTGCTGTGTTTAACTAGTACAGTGTGTTCTTGTACAGCTCCCTGCTCCCTAATAGTACTTGCTGGATGTTTTGTGCACATTATCTCTGATGTGACTGTACAGCAGAGGTGTCATCTAGATTTGGAAACAGGTTCATTCTCCACGGGTGGGAGAAATAAAAAGAGAACCTAAAGAGCCAAAACAAAACCCAAACAAACAGAAATTGAACATGGATCTTTTTGCATATACTGGTATATTTAGAACAGTGTACTGAAGGGAAAAAAAAATAAAAATAATAATTTTCAGACAAATACTCTTAAAATGAGACATATTTAAAGACATTTACAAGGCAAACGGACAGATTCAACAACGGGAAAAAGCCCTAATGTGGCAAAAAAATGGTATTAGGCGATGGGGACCTATATCACTTTGCTCTATACAGGAAAGGGCTTTCGCTGGACATGTTTCCCATGCCTTTTATCATGGAGGTCACTGGTTCTGCTTCAATACCTCTTTGATTATTGTCATCTTAAGATGGCAAAAACAGATCAATACCATTAAAAGAGGGATGTATTTTTTTATTTATTTATTTTTATAAAAAAAATAAAAAAAAATGTACGAGAATATGTTGCTTTTAGAAGTTTTATATGTGCTACTTTGCACTTCATGTTGCTTGGGGTACAGGAAATTAGACTTGACTTTGCATTACTCACTTATAGATTTTGCATGAACTAATGCATGGAGCACAGTGGTATGACATGACTGTAAGCAGATGCAATACACTAGTCTTCTACTTAATTAGTATATGCAGCAATGCTCTCTGTGACCAGTGTTACCACCTTTCCAAAACAGTCAATTCAAGCAATCTGTTTTTTTGAAGCAAACAAGTTAGTTATTAAATGCAGTTTATTAAGGAAAAATAACACCTGTGTGCACAGAAGACAAAAGAATTGATGTGGACCTGTTCCAATCAGAATCAGTCTTGTTATGAATACACAGACATTGAGGCACATGAAAATGCAACACATCTGAAGGGATCTGGAACACAGACACATGCATGCACAAGTACATATGGAATACTTGCTCACTTTCTCTGAGTGTTCGGGAGACTCAAGAATTCCAGGTAGGTTACACGGACTCCCAGGACAGCTGGCCATTCTCCCGCATTGTGCCCACTTCCTGGTGAAGTGGGAAGGATTTCATTTTGGCCCAACCCCCGCAACAAAATGACACTATCCCATCATTATTTGCCGCCCCCTCTGCCCTAAAACTTCACCTCCCCTCCAGAACCTCTGGTGGGAATAGTAAAATTTTGGCAAGTATGGCTTATGATTTAAGAACTATTCTGCCCAAGCAGAGTAATTATACTGCAAGCTACATTCATAGAAACAGATCTGAAACATTTTTGTATCTGATCGAGTAAGGTTGACAATTTGCATTGTAGGACCCCATAGCAAAATTTGGGGGAGTGGCCAGAGATTGTGATCCACCCCATTGGAGGCCCACGTTGTGCTGTTCTGAGTATGCGCAGGTCTGATGCCTGCACAGTGACACCACAGTTTGGGCTTCACTGTGCATTATCTTTCTCCCACAAATACACAGAAGAGCAGTGCAGGGAACTCGGGGAGGGTGACTTTGCATAGCCAGACTCTCACCTCTGGGATCTGTAGCGATTGCACCCCATGTAGCGGTGGTAGAGTCACCCCTGTTAATACTGCTTTTCTCTTCCTTAACAAGCCTACGGTGCAGCTCACAGAACCAAACAGGTAGCAAACTACAGATGGAGCAGATCTTATTGTAGCACATAGAGGACCATAGCAGAGTTTTGTTTTTACTATTAACTCAAATGTTCCAAGCTAAGCACAACCAGATATCTATCACAAGATAGACCAGATACCTCCAGTTAATCTGTAGTCATGGTGCACTGTTCATTGCAGTCACATACATCTGTACAATCATGATTTCGTAGCATATAAAGTTGAACATATAAGACTTACATACCATTATGTATTTCATGAGTTTTGCAGCACTTCCCAATTGTTGACACATTGCTTATTTTCCCTACCATTCACCTTTTAATCACACTACTACATTAACAAGATTAGTTGGGGAGAACAATATTTAACCATTCACATCCGTCGCTGCGACAGCGAAGCTTACAATTAATATTCCCTACTCTACGGGCAAAAACACTACGGATAATTCTGTCCAATGCCAATTAACCTATCAGTTGGTCTTTGAAGTGCAAGAAGAACATACAAACTCCACACAGATAGGGTCATGGCTGGAATTGAACCTATGTGGCAGCAATGTTAACCACTGTATAAAAAAAAAATAAAAAATTATATTATATATTAAGGAGCCAAATTCCCCTTTAAGTGACTTGTAACTAGAGAGGTATAATATATGGACTTATCAGCGATTCAAACAAAATACACACAGGAAATTTAATTTCTATAGAACGCAAGAATTCTTTTTTAAAAAAAAAAAAAGTATATTCTATGGGGTACACTGAAACCAGGTTTATTTCTATATGCTCAGAATGGCCTTACCTGTGATGTTCAACGGAGTCACTGTCTGGAAGGTTTGCACCACACACACTGCAGCGATCAATGATGTTTCGGCCTTCATTCTTCATCCCAGCCGCAATTTCGCCTAGTTTGCTGAACAACTCTCTCTGAATGAAGCCTTGGGGTAGAAGTCCTCCATAAGCACTGAAGTCCATTGACACTGCCAGGGCTGGTTGCATGTGAAGAGCAGATGCCATGGATGTTGGTACACTAATCATTGATTCACCCTTATGGTTTGGGAGGACGGAGTAGACACTAAGATGTTTCTCTGCATGAGAGATCGCGTGCTCTGGGCCAAGGTTGAAACCTTGGCCTAACTCAAAAGGCTGATCGGGAGCATTCTCATCACGGCCAACAGTGAGATCTCGAGCACTTGTGATGACACTACTGCGGGTCGGGGTTCCTGGGCTATCCTTGCTTTTATCATCTAATTTGTCCCCACCAGGTGCACTGGATTCTGCAGTGGGGCTGTCTTGATTAGAGACCTCATCAACAAGCATTACCTCTGTTTTCACCTCCGAGAGACTTTGAAGCCTGGTACTGGAGTGCAAGTCTAGCGCCTTTTGTTGCAGTGCTCCTTGAAGCAATGACTGGCCAATTGTCATTAAGCTATCCACAGCAGTCTTGGTTGGGCTCATGCCTGAAAGCCCATAGGATGTTGACACAGATGGACTTTGATCCACTAGACTTTGATTACCCATACTGGCATAACCACTCTCTTCATTGGAATGCTTTGTGTTTAACATATTTTTTATGAATCTTGACTTTCTATCTTCCTCATCATCCATGGACCTCTCACCTGTACAAAGTTCTCCATCATTTTCCTCTGAAGCTTGTATGGTTTCTAAGATCTTCAGACACTGCTCTTCTAAATACTCAATTTCTAAAATCTCTGCTGCATACAGGAGGTCATCCAAATCTTCCACCTTAGCCTGCAGAGTGGCAGTGTAAGCGTACTCCAAGATCTGTTGAAAAGTCTTTGGCGACAGAAAATCCAAGGTGTAATGCTGGCTGCTACGGTGAAAGAGTATTTCAAACATCTTACTAGTACAAGCCAGTACTGTCCTATGGGCATGAAACTCTTGAGTATCTACCATGATCACAACATCACAGAGCGTCCCTGCCAGCCTCATTTGGTTGGCTTTTAGGAGAAGTCCTGTGGGGTGATTGGGGTTTTGCAACTGTATCACACCCATATTAGTAAAATCCATAATTCTCCTGGGGTCTAGTCATTAGCCTGTTTGTCGCTTTTTATGGTGGGCCAATCGCTGGAACCAATTAACCTATGGATAAAGTAAAAATAGAACAGTTTTGTTAAAGTAGATTCATATTGAAATAATGAACTCCGATTAATAAATACAGTACAAAAGTATGACATTCAATAAGCAGTATAAAGCCATCAATCTAAATGCACAGTTTGGACAAATAAGCAAGACTAAATTGCCAATATGGGATAATAAATATTATTCTGGACTCTTCCTCTGTGCCATAATACAGCAGAAAGAATTAGAAACAAGAATATATTTATCGCATCGATAATGCAATAAATATATTCTTGTTCCCAATTCTTTCTGCTGTATTATGGCACAGATGTCTGGCCTTTGATGATAGGCAACAGGCGGCCCTAGGGCCACCTTTGTTCCGCAGAGCCTTCACAAAAGCCTCCAGCGCCTTCCAGTTTATGTTCCCACTGACTCACCGGCGGCCCCTGCTAAAACGGGGCCGCCGGTGAAGCTCAGCGATTAAAACCAAGCATGAGATTTCCACATCACATGAACTCGTTCGCACTACGCAGGGAGATCACATGACAAGGATGGAGCAAGGTCAGCACCACATCACCCCCCGCCTTCCTATGCAGGAGGGCGCTATGACTGTTTACGGATTACTTAAGGGGGTGTTGGTTAGGGGTGAATGGTGGAATGTGGTGTAAAAATGGGCAAATAGGAGGGTGTCAAAATAATCAAGTGAATTATTGGAGATGTGAAGGTAATTTTGGGGCTTAATTACATTTTAGAAAAAAAATATATATATTTTAGGTGGGCTGCGAGATATGCAGAAAGGAGAGTGAGAAAGGAAGACATAAAGGACCAGAGTAAGAGAGGAGATGTGTGTGTGTTTAAGTGTATGGGTTTAAATTCTTGCTGGTATAGTTTTAACTCTTGAAGAATAGAGGGACACACGTTAAATAGGTCCTTTACCTAAATACATTGGAGGCAACCATTTGCAGGTTGAACAAATATTCACAAGAATGTAAACTATTAGAACAGTGATATGATGGCATCATAGAAGTACTGATGCAATTTGTACATGATGGATTGCTAATGAATTCATGTACTCAAGCATATTAGTTCACCCTAAAAATGGCTGACCCCAATGTGTGTAGACAATAGATACGCTCAACACTGACCATGAATGCATTTGAAATTTTCTACAATCCCCCAAAAATTAAAGAATATTCCAAGTAGGTACTGACAATTCACAGTTTGTAGCTGTTCCCCATTAAAGGTTCTGTATCGCCTCTACAGAAATTCCATTGTTTCCTGTTAAACTATTTGTATTGGATAACACACTGTTATACTTGAACAATTAAGACCATGAATATATTCAAGTTATATTGGGAGAGAATATTTTAAGGGAACAGGATAGAAGTAGAGCTGCTAAAATTGACCACATGGTTCTTTCATTTCAAGACTATAAAGTCTGTGCAGTACATATATTTTAGGTAGATATTTCTTTCCAAGGCAGGCATTTGCTTATATGGGACCGCTAGTTAAGCTTTGCTAAGTGTGACCTTATAGTCAGTGTCACATGATGAAGTTTGAAGTACAACAGACATAAAATCCGTTGAAGGACAGGGGTCAGAGTATTTTAGTAGATGCAACAGATTCAGAGGAAGAAAATGTTAGTAAGTGAAGTTCCACAGGGATTTCTGCTGGGAGCAATGATGTGAAACGTCTTCATTAGCGACATAACAAATGATTGAGAAGCTATGTCTTTTTTATGCACATGACAAAGATCTTGACATTATAGAGAAGGATACCAAAACGTCAGTAGCAAAATACACTGAATCTTTGAGTTAAATCAGATGCACTAAGCGCAATTAAGAAATAGGCAAGAATAGAGTCACTTTACTTTGGGTAGAATAATGCATTCTAGGTCAACTAAAAAAAAAAAAAAAAAAAAAATAGGCAAAGAAGAATTTGACCACATTACACAAGGTGAAGCTGGGCAATAAAACAAACCCAATTAGTTAGGTAAAGGGTAAAAGGTAGGTCTCCAAAAACGGCATTGATAAAATGCTGTATGGTACAAATAGAACATAAAAAAACAGGACATAACGTAATACTTTATAGTCCAATTGCTAGCCAGTGCATCGCTACAAACCTCTACCCCGTCACCTAAACGCAGGGGGTGGACAAATAATGTAACCGTGGTATCAGTCAATAGGGTGAGCATATCCATTTATTGGGATTATTGCCAAATGATACAATATGATCACTGTGACTCTTGAGTAGACTTCAAATAAAGAGTTGGTTGAGAAATAAAATGATAACCGTCCTATACTTCCAGAAAAGGGCTCACAATTATGCGGTTTCTATACAACCAATCCACTGCAAAAGGTTTAAAAATTGACTACCATACTCTGAACCTATGTTTTTTCCTGCTTTTTGGAGCAATACATTTATTATTACGCACATTATGCTATTAAAATCTGTCGGCGTGAAAAATCTACCCAGAATTTCTCCATTGCCATTTGCTACAGAGGCAATAAAACAAAGACTTATTTAAACAGATCTATAGAAAAATATGTCTAAAAAAATGGAATTGCAAACGCTTCCTTCATTAGATCAAGTTGTTTACAGTTACATGCAAACTATTTCCATACAGACGGTGTTCAGAAATAAATGATCCAGCGTTAGACATACAGGGCAAGGGATTTGCTTATAAATTTAAGGTAAAACATTATTACCACTAAAAAAAGTGTTTGTTTGTTTTTTCCCCCTGAACACACAATTTCAAGAGATAAACACAACAATATTTTGTTACCAAAGTTATAAACAGCATAGAAGCAACTTTCACTTTTGTTAAGTTTCCACATATACAATCCTGATTTGTTCAATATATTAGCCTACCCGATAAAAGTTAAAAAGATATAGAAACATATACCGGAGGTTTCTCTCTTCTGTCTGCTGAACACTATATAGTTTGAAGGTAGCCATAAACAGGCACAAAACCATAAGGGTAGTTATTTATTTTTGTACCCAATTCTCGCTCACATAAACCAGCAACAGCCATAAACACAGGTTTGCTTTACGGAGTAACAAAGGAACATGCAGTCTGCAAAGATGCTTTATTGCACTTGTCAGACTTAGAATAATAGTGAGAATTGAGGTTTGTGTAACAAAAGTACAAAGCGTAAAGCCTTAACATTAAGTCCATTGTTGCAACTGCACCTCAGTAAAAGGGTTAACCTCCCATGTGCATTATATTATTATACTGAGTAGCTACTAAACTTGCAACACTGCAATACAACGTATTTCCTCTACTTTTAATGCAGATCCAACACTTTAAAATGACATTTAACATATCACACACCGTTCACGTTAATGGCATGTTAAAAGATAAATTTAAAATTTGCTACATCTGGATGCTACAGACATAAATAGTGGGGCTCGCCATGTTAGACTGCACATTAGCTGGTGATTATAACCAAACATGTAGTGTATACAAGAAAATATTTAAAGCATTAAGTGTTGTTGGGTATTGGAGACACCGGAGAGAAGACATTATATATATTACACACACACACACACACACACACACACATACATACTGTTAATACTTTAAAAGGACAATGTCCTTATCAAAACAAAATTAAGTATGAATATACACATCTTGCATTGCTAATCAATATGTTGATTCAGTAACGGATTTTCAGAATAATCCATATTCTACCAATTCCACTTATCTGGGTGAAAAGTATTTCAGGATTTAGGGTGTTCTATAGCTCAGAGTTTTGTCAGCTAATTTGATATTGCAGCACTGCATAAAGTTTATTCAAAACATCCAGTGACTAATTATTAAGAGCTATCCTACTTTAAGAACAGTTTTCATTTTTAAAAGGGTAATGTCCCTTTAATTGGCATTACTTGCTTTTAAATGATTTCCAATGTATTTCAGGGCCTCCCCATGGTAGCCAGAGACAATTAGGGACATCAATTAAACTGAACTGTAATAAAGGCTCTATGAAGACACATCTATATTGGACGTGCAAAGGGAATTTTTAATTGCCCATGCCACTGCGCAAATGGGATTAGAACTTCATTAACAAGGGGCTCCAATATTCATAAAAGTTAATAGTCACTTGCGACACTGGTGCTCGTCCTATTCTAGTTCAGGCCAAGCACACGGTGCAAGTTGGCCAACTTTTCATAAAAATTGGCAAATGAATTTCATAAGATATTTCCAGTTATTGGCCATTGATTTTCATTAACAGCTACTTTGCACTTTTAAAAAAAAAATAAAAAAATAATAGTGTACCAGCATTTTAAGTCGAGTGGTCCAAAGTTATGTCAATCTTAGAAGTATACACATTCTGACTGAAGACCCCAAAAGAATTAAATGATCAGGAAACATCATCTTGTCAAGATTATATTAACGGACAAAAAACAAAACAATTATGGGCTCTGGGGAGAAAGGCAACAAAAACAAAAGAACTTTACAATTAAATTCATTTTAGACTGCAGATACTAAAATCAATACCAATTTGCATTGCAGAATACAACTACTTTTAATTTCAATAGCTTAAAAATTGCACTTAAAGACCTACATCATATATGTCAATCAAATCTGGACTGGGTCAGCTTGTCAGTTTCTGATTTACTTTGAGCAGTACCCACTATGGAATTCACCTGCTGCACTTAGGTGGTGTGTTGGACTGGTGCTTAATGAAGTACCAAACAGAAACAAAAAGAAAAATACATCTTGGTGGGTGGGGGAGAAAATGACATTACAGCCAGTCCAGTTATGCAAAATCAGGTTACATGTCAGACACAAAAGACTTGTGGCCAGAATATCCAATAAAAATAACAAGCAATACCCCTTATATTTGTATACTTCATATCTCCAGTTCACAGATTTATTCACTACATCAACTTCAAGTTAGCCCACTTCTCTAATTAAACCAATATTACCCACAGGTTAGTAGGCATAACTGAAGAATACAAAACATAAATATACAACTGTGGGGGGCAGCAGGATGATAAGCACATAGTGATCAATAAGTACATGACACAAAATGCATCGATAATGGAAAGAAAACACAAATAAGTCAAGATAAAAGGGTTAAGAAAACAGATCCCCACAATAGCGGCTAGTCCTATTGTGTGGGCAAAAGCAGGAATGTTTTTGTCTGTTGCGAAGTAGAAGCCAGTTATACAGTGTGAGGGTCACAGGGATAAAGAGAGACCTGTAACAAAGCCCCAAATAAACCTTTAGCTCTTCTGTGATGTCACCCAGACAAAAAAAAAAAAAAAAAAGCTAATATTTTCCCTGGCACTTTAAAATACCTTGACACAGCTTTAAAAGTAAACACCTGCATTGCTTATCAATCAGTGTATAAGATAATACAGGGTAATTGATTACTGATTGTAGAAGAGCTGTCTACAAAAAGAGCTTTACACAGTAATGGGAAAAAAAAAAGAAAAAAAAAGTGTTACACGTAATTTATGAAGTGTTAAAATATGGGCTACAGTTCATTTCTATCCATAAAAGAATTCTATTTCTGCTGCCGTGTATAGATGTGTAAGCATTTTAGAGAAGAAACTGTTAGGTCCCTGGTAAAAAAAAAAAAAAAAATACACACATTTCAGAGAATAGCAGGGAAAGAAGACAATTACGGTATGAAGTTGCAATGTAGTGCTTAGTCACTGGGTGACTGCAAATATTATTTAATGGATTGCTAAAACCATTATTGATTACACCTTGCAAAAGGTATAGAGGGTAGAGGGGGACAAGTCTCTTTGCAGAAAAGCACATTTCATCTTATTCACTTGGTACAGTTTGTTTTTCTTTTACCAAGGCAGGGGGGGCTGGGGGAGACAACCATTGACAGAGCTTCTTTTGATGACTTGGAAGGGTTAATTAGTCAACTATTAAAAACCCTTTATCAGTTGTGTATTGCCTAGACTTAGCTCCCTTTAAACCCCAAGTAGAACTAGTTTGGGAAAATCATACATGTTGAATCCACACAAACAAAAAAAATAATCAATACTAGTGGTCAGCATTCAAATGACAAACATTAGATCACAAGGGGGTTAACCCTTTTAATCACAACAGATGCTAGAAAAGGGGGCAATTCAGGATATAAATAACTTACATGGTATTAAAAATAAGTCAAGGGAGGACATGTTAAACAAAAAAAAAAAAAAAGTAAATCATATACTGCCATAGAATAGGTTGTTTTGTTATTTTTAATTCACACACACACCAGACGCTTATAATGTGTTTTCAGATCTGTCTGGCTACCACATGAAATGAATATTTGAATATTAAGTGCTCTACAGCATCCAATGCTAAATCTATGCTGCTACTGCTGGTCAAGTTGTACAAATACACACAGCATACAAAATAAGTAGAGAAAGAAAAAAAAAAAAAAACAACAATACAGATTTTATGATAGGGACATGCATTTAGCTTGGGAAATAGAAATGCAAGGGGAATTAAAACACTAAATAATCATAAAAATAAATCAATTGACTAATACAGTGGAATTGGCCATGCTACTTGCATATAAAACCCTTTTAAAAAGTGTTAATATATGCAATAAGCAGGAACAAAGGCTAAAATGAATCACCAGACAATAATAGCCTAAAATTCAACAGATGAATACACAGAGAGGGAGGGAATGCACTATATTGATGGTACAATCTAATACACATCAGGCACAATTTTCCATTCCACTTGTGAAAGGCAGACAATCATTAAAGTGCAATAGGTCACAATTACCTATTTTAGCCCCCTGCTTTAAAAAGAAAAGAAAAAAAGCGACATATTTTCCAGTTCCTCTAGTGTTATATTCAGCAGACATAAACAAGTCATAATTACGTGTGCCATATTTCACTGTCCCCAATCTCACACCACTAGCAAGGAGAGAACTAAGCGGCAGAAAGAATACAAATAGCAATCTACTGTCTGACTACAATGCACAGTAATAATACATATTACGTCTTACACAGCCCAGGCTGCTGCTTCAATGCAAAAATATACATCTCATGTATCAGTTTTAAGCTCTGAACAATGATCATCTCACATAGAGAACAGCATTTAAAAGTCATAACTAACCAAACATGCCACACTCACCTGCATAATTCACCTAAAATATTGTGAATATTATGCCCAAATTGCCCAGTGCATGCTAACAATGCGAGTATTGTCTTGTAGGAATCATAATAAAGCTTGCTAATAGATTCCAGTATTAAGTTTACCAGTAAAGCAACGGTTTACAATCTTATATCTCGACCAAAAGTGCATTTGGGAACGGAATGAGATTCCACTGCTGGGTAGTCGGTCTTTTAAATACAAATATGTGTATGACAACACATTATATAGGGAGGAAATAACTTGATAGTAAAGTATCTGCGCAAGGTAACACAAAGATGAATGCAACATGTACACAGGCAATAGGGAATGTTAACTTTCTGTCATGTAAAAAAAAACCATCCACATGAATGTTATAACGTTGCAAAGCTGTCATGCATTAAAATTGAGCAGTGTTAAAATAGTATAATAATATTTTGTGGCTGTTGTGAAAGTGAATGGTGACAATAAGCGGAGCTGGGAATATTGCACTCTCCATCCTTCTGCATCTCACACAAAAGCCAATCACAGTCTCCTCTGCTTATCTATAGCAGATCCACCAAAATCTGAAGTTCGGGGTGATTCTTGCAAAGATTACTTTTCTTTAAAGAGACAAGTCATTAGATACACTCACCTCTGATGGGGCTGTGTTTTCCCCGTCTCTCTCAGCAGACATGTATGTGAGTGAAGATGTGCTGTTAAAGCAGCAGCCTAATCCAACAGTTCACAGTGCCCGCTCTCATGCTCACTAACTCCTCTCTCCTTTAAGGTTAGCAAATCAACACAGTGGTGACGTAAGGCCGGCCCCTGGAGCACATGCCTCTCCCCCCATGCTGGATCGGCCATATTTACTGCTGGCAGGAGAGATGGTGTCTCGTTCCGTTCGATTTGGATGGTTACTCCTGCTGAGAAGATGACTGGGAAGAGGCAAATGAGTCTCATTATGCATGACATGACAGGGAGTGTTTTGACACTGGATGGAGTGTTGTTCGCTGATACAGAGTCTTCTCCTGGTTAGTGGCTTTACTTAGTCCTGTCATCTAGGACGGACACATCATGTATTCACTTGCATTTTAATATTGTCATGTTGCTTCAGAGGTAGGCAATCTGCATCTCTCCAGCTATTGTGGATTTAGGAGTCCCAGCATGCTAGGACTTGTAGCTTTACAATAGTTGAGAGCCACAGGTTGCTTACCTTTTGACTATAACATAGACTGGTTGTACTGGAGCTTGTACTTCCACAACAGCTGGTGATTAGGTGAAAGCCGGAACGCCGGAATGAGCAAGTTTACTACAGTGCCCTCTGCTGCTTGGTGTCTTGAGTGAAGCTTGTGGTGTCTTGAGTGAAGCTGTATAGAGCATTGTGTTCTGCTACACCGGTATGTTCTCTGTAATATGTGGAACAACTGCTACACATATTATATTATATTGTATTGTGTGTACATATTTCTGCAATATCAAAGCTATATATTCTAGTTATCTGTTCTGTCTGAATGCATGTCGGAATTGAGCGCTGCCGGAATGGAGCTCCAAGGACCTTAACCATCCATTTCGGCTACCAGAATGGATGTCTCAAAATCTTAGCCATTCATTCCAGGTGCTAGAATTGGATGCCTGAGTACCTTAGTCATCCATCCCGGCTACCAGAATTCTGCTCTAAGTGTCTTAGACAACTATTCCAAGTGCCGGAATGGGGCTTAGAGTACCCTAACCATCCATTCCGTCACCCGGAATGGAGCTCTGAGTACCTTAACCATTCATTCCAGGTGCCAGAATGGATGTCTGAGTACCTTCGCCATCCATTCTGGGTGCTGGAATAAGGTTTTGTTTATATTAATCATCCATTTCGGCAGGCGTAATGGATGGGTATGGTACTGGCAGACCCATTCCGGCACCCAGAATGGATGGGTAAGGTACTGACAGACCCATTCCGGCAGGCGTAATGGATGGGTAGGGTACTGGCAGACCCATTCCGGCACCCGGAATGAATGGGTAAGGTACTGGCAGACCCATTCCGGCACCCGGAATGGATGGGTAAGGTACTGGCAGACCCATTCCGGCACCCGGAATGGATGGGTAAGGTACTGGCAGACCCATTCCGGCACCCGGAATAGATGGGTAAGGTACTGGCAGACCCATTCCGGCACCCGGAATGAATGGGTAAGGTGCTCACAGCCTCATTCCGGCACCCGGAATGGATGGGTAAGGTACTGGCAGACCCATTCCGGCACCCGGAATGGATGGTTAAGGTACTGGCAGACCCATTCCGGCACCCGAAATGGATGCCTGAGTACCTTAGTCATCCATCCCGGCTACCAGATTTCGGCTCTAAGTGTCTTAGACAACTATTCCAAGTGCCGGAATGGGGCTTAGAGTACCTTAACCATTCATTCCAGGTGCCGGAATGGATGTCTGAGTACCTTAGCCATCCATTCTGGGTGCTGGAATAAGGTTTTGTTTATATTGATCATCCATTCCGGCACCCGGAATGGATGGGTAAGGTACTGGCAGACCCAGTCCGGCACCCAGAATGGATGGGTAAGGTACTGGCAGACCCAGTCCGGCACCCGGAATGGATGGGTAAGGTACTGGCAGACCCAGTCCGGCACCCGGAATGGATGGGTAAGGTACTGGCAGACCCAGTCCGGCACCCAGAATGGATGGGTAAGGTACTGGCAGACCCAGTCCGGCACCCGGAATGGATGGGTAAGGTACTGGCAGACCCAGTCCGGCACCCGGAATGAATGGGTAAGGTACTGGCAGACCCAGTCCGGCACCCGGAATGGATGGTTAAGGTACTGGCAGACCCATTCCGGCACCCGAAATGGATGGGTAAGGTGCTCACAGCCTCATTCCGGCAGCCGGAATGGATGGGTAAGGTACTGGCAGACCCATTCCGGCACCCGAAATGGATGAATAAGGTGCTCACAGCCTCATTCCGGCAGCCGGAATGGATGGGCAAGTTCCTCGTAGCTCAATTACAGTGGCGCTGCAGGGAGCCAAATCATTCCGGCATTCCGGTTTTCATCCACACCCCAACAGCTGGGGAGGAAGACACAGTTTGCCTTCCTCACGCAAGCTAGTGTAAAGCCCACGCTCTTGCAGTTCCAACATAGCTGGTTAAATAACATCTATTTTCACTTATGGTTAGTAGAGGGAATGACCTTGTTGGATCCAGGGAGAGAAGGTGCATAGGAGCCAGCTCTGTGAGTGTTTCAGCACCCCCATTATTTGTGTTGCCACAGACACTGTTCTATAAATGACATTTTTCACTCAGAAACAGGCTTGGTGGGTGTGAGAGGCATCCCCCCGCCAGTTGTTTTTTTTAAAAGTTGGCACCTATATCCATAAATGTCATTTTGATGCTGCTTATGCAGACTTTACACAAAAGTCCTCGAAATGATACAGCTTCTTCAACATTGCCCATTTTGCCTAGTACGAGATGTTCTGCTCAGAATTGTTCTTCTTTTCCTATTGGATTATCCTGGGTTTATATATATATTAACTGATGTTAAAAATACACCGTTGTCATTTGTTAATGTAGTTCCTGCATCAGGAAACCAAGTGGGAACATTAGTAGCATAATATTTTGTATGCTTAACTTGTGTGAGTTCACACAATAAGTATAGGTAGTGAGACTTATGACAGTATAAGAATTTTATTCACAATAGACAAGTATTTAAAATGGTGATATTGTGACTGTGGATACTTATGAATAGTGAAAGAGTATAGATGTAGGATAATCATGGATGGAACGATAGGGCTTGTGGTTAAATCAGCAATCCCTTGACAAAAAGAAGCGTGTGGCAGGCAATAAGAAAAAGTTTGGCAATTTGATTTGTTTCTTCAGAAAGAAAGCAAAAAAACATTCCATGTGGGATTGCTGCTTTGAGACAAACAATGCACTTACCCAGTATTATAGCAGTACAATTACTGTATCTCTAGTGAAGAGCAAGTGCAGACCCTCAAACATGACCCCTTCCACTGAGTATAAAATGCTCTGCTCCTAAATTTAACACCTCATTTTGTTTGCCATAGCTGAATGAATTAATTGATGAGACAGGTGTTGTTAAACATCCAATTAATGAATTCAGCATAGGTAACTGCAATAGTAAATTAAGCAGGGAATCTCTAAGCTGAGCACTTAGTGCCTTGTGGAAGAGGACACGTTGGAAGGTCTGCTAATCATTTATTTCATGGATAACCTGATTCAACCATTTTGGAAAAGCTGACAGTAGTAAGAAGTGCTTACTATATGGAAATGAGAAATATTTGGAGTACAGTAGAGAACTAACTTGATTAATATTTTATGTCACGCTGGTATTAATGATTTTGAGTGTCAACCGCATATAGTGTAGGGAGTAGACATGTATTGAAATAGTTCTCTTCTTAGCATGCATGTTCATACCACAATCCTTGTACTGCTGAGTAGCTTCCTAGGTTGTTCTATCACAGATATGAGGTTAGACTGGGTACACATTACAGGTTTTTCACCCTACTATCGTACCAATCACACGATAAACGTCCGTTTGGCCTGATATGGCATTAGTGTGTACGCTTCAACGATCATGTTTTATCGCTCCAAAGCACACCGTATCGTTTGATTTTTATTTTTTTTAAACGGAGTAAAAATCTCTGTAAATGATTTAACATTGTCATTTCAGTTCTGCAGTGTAGACAGATCTCCATAGAGTGTACAGAGTCAGTCATTTGAGCCGATGGTTATGACAGATGAAGAGCACAGATCTGAATGTAAAACGTGTATATTGTGTACACATGACAGAAACCCCTCCCCTCCGCGAAGGAACGGGCCCCTACCAGCAGCAGCACTGTACTGTATTATACAGCACTGCCGTGGACGCTTCTTTGACAGCGCCGAGGCTGCTGTACAGTACAGCATCACCAAAATGCCGAGCAGCTCTCCCTCTCTCTCTATTTTTTTCTTGGGGAGGGGGGGGGGGAGGAGGAAACCCCGTTTGCCCCTGCATGAATCGACATGCTTTCAGTCGTTGGTAAAATCGTTAACGATATCACATCAGGAGAAATTTTCTGTAGTTTGTACCCAGCCTTAAACTCTCCTCATGAATGGGCTTGAGAGCTAAAAGCAAATGCTTCCAACTGAGAGACACTTGCTTGCACTGGCAGTCCTCTAAATACAACAACCACAGAGCAAATTAGAGAGGGCAGATTCATTTCTAGGAGGACATCTTGGTGAAAATGATTATGAACTTGATTTTATAAAGATCCTAAACCTGCTGTTTTTGAAAAACTCTGTGGGGCTGAAGCTTTAATCCCTTCCCAGATTGGCCAACATAATCCATTGCCAGTATCACCAAGTGAGACATTAACAGCATAAGCGTATTAGGCGTAGGTGGCAAATGTGTTGTAATCTGTGGAGAAACTTTGGTCAGTGACCAAAACTATTTATAGGTCTCGCTAGAAACAGGAACATCTGTAGGCTAAGAAAAGTTATCAAGTTCAGATATTGAGATGGGAGCAGCACCATCAATCAGTCAGTGTTATTGTATTGTTTCTTAATGAAATCACACATCTGTTATTTAAAACTTTACATAATATATATAAAAAAGTTATTGTATTTGTCTCCCCGTTGTGGAGTCTGTTCTTTACTGGCTTGTTGGTGGATTTTTATTTTTTTTGTTTTTTTTAGAATATCATTCATTGTAGGGTCCATTTCAACGCCATCTTAATTTTGTTTAAACAAAAGTATAAAATGTGTGTATTTATGGTTTTTGTGTGTAGGGATACAACTTTCATGTTTTGGAAGATGCTATAATGCAAATGAGACTTGCACTGACTATTCTATTCCCCCAGTGAACTGAGTTAGACAGAATTCCTGACAGCTGCTGCAAACATGGAACACTGGTGTCAGTCAATGTTTGCTATTGCAAAGGGATGTAAACTTATCATAATATTAATCTTCACTTAATATTGCAATAATCTTCCATATACAATGCGCATCCTGGTTCTATACAGTATAGTCTTGGGAGGTGGCTAAATAGCAGTGTAATTGTTTGAACATATTTTTAAGAACATGCAAAACAAATTGGTAAGTGGCACGCTGACGCTCCACAGAACCTCCTATTGAGCAGGTACATGTCAGAGCTGTCAGTCATGTTATGGTTACATAGTACCTTTCCTTGCTTTACTTTAAAGCAGTGATGGGCAACAGAGCCACATGTAGGACCATATGTGGTCCTCCTAGCCTTCTGCTTTTTTTTACTGTCAGGTTGGTTATAGCTTGTGATACTTGTCTATCTTACATTACAATGCATGTTTGTTATTACAGATAGGTGTCTCTTTCTATGATGAAATGAATTGTTTAACTTATTACTGATATAAAAGGTAATGTCCTGCCCATTTGTAGGTTAGAGGGTTGCCATGCTCCTCCTGTAGTGTATCGGAGTGCCCATCACTGCCTTAAAGGGTATCCCTCCACCAGTGTGATGCGTGGCTTAGGATTTTAAGAGCTTGCTGGTGATCGGTGAAGGAATTCCTTTGATGTAACGGAAGTAGTGCAGCATATGACAAGGACTAACAGTATTGACATAGACAGATTTCAATAAGTGTAGTTTTTATGGGGTGTAGGCATGCAAATAAGGTCACTGACTAGCAAGCTGACAGAGGAAGCGAGCAGGGATTCCTGAAAAGGAAAGGAAAAACACAGTAAGTGTTATACATTCTATACACACAATATTCCATGATGATGATAAGGTGTATTAAAATACAATATGTTGGCCTATACATTACAATAACTGACTTTATGTTTTTCATACAGCCTTTTGAATCTGATATTTAAATGTAATGTTAGTCAGAGGTATGTCCAATATATTTATTTCGGTAACATAACCTGCTTTTTTGCAAATGGATGCATGCACCATTTTTAACTTAATGTCACTGGAGAAAGTTATGGGCAGTCTTCATGTGCCCAATCTTCTTAATTTGGGACATAACGAGGGGACAATATTTTCACACACTCTGTGTCCTGATGTTTTCCTGCTCATTTCATTGATATGTACGCACTTTGTAAATTGCAAATTTTTTCCTTTTTAGGAGTTGTATGCATTGGAAATATACTTTGAAATACCGAACAGTTGCCACTTTTTTGAATTCTTCAAATTAACGTAAGTCAAATGCTGTAATTATTGGGGTTCTTGGTAGCTCCCACCACTGTTCTCTTCACTCTTTCAAAATACCCTTCCAATAACATTTTCCAGAGCTATATTGACCACCCCTGATGATAGATCTTCTTGTTATTCTGTGAACCTCATTGAGGCTGAATGCACCAGTGAGCCTAGATGGTCCACTCAGTGCAGAACTACTCTCCTGTCTCGGGAGATGCTTCCGCAAAGTAAGATAGGCAGGAAAGTCTAAATAGGCGCATTATGCGAATGTAGCCATCACTTCAAAAGTGTAACCTTTTACCACTTTAGAATCACTTTTTTTTTCTTTCTATAATAATGCTTAGTTTACCCTCCTCTATTTATGAACTGAGCGTGAGGAAATATCCATTTTGCCTTTATTACATGTGACACTTTTAAAACTTTCTTTTTAGATTGGCCCAAGTGTGTCTAGGAATAAGCTTCTCCGACAAAATGCATCCCATTAAAAGTGTAGGATGAGATCCATAGACTGTTCGCTCAGATTGCAAATGACTCCAGAAATACACCTTTGTTACGAGCTGTGGCGGTGTCCGAAGCCGTCGTGACTCACTGTTTTCTCCTGAGCTGCCTCCCGGCCGTTGCTATGATGACCGGGACGTCACTTCTGCTTTGTCCCGGCCAGCACCTAGGTAACGGCTGTGACGTTCATCTAGCAGTGCCGTGTCCCGGCATTTAGAGGCAGCCGGGCGCGCGTCACTTGACATATTGATTAACCGCCTCGTGGGGTGATTTGTCCTCCTGGGGCCCCTTTTTTCTGATAGGCTCTCATATGTATTTAAGGCAGGGAGGGCTTAGCCTCCCTGCCGGTTATAGCGTCTCTCTGGGCCTGCTGCTGCGTTTCTGTCTCCTATGGATTCTCTCCTGAATCTCCTGACTGATACCTTTTGTGACCCCTGGCTTGTTTAGTGGATTCTGCTTAACCTCAGATTGCCCTGACCTCTGCTTACATTTTGGTTATTCCTGCTCACTACCAGCACTGACCTTTAGCCTGTTTCTGACCACATTCTCCGCCATGGCCCCTGGTTTCGGCTTACTTTTGACTACCTGCTATCATCCTGTCCACTGCCTCCTATTCCAGCTGCACTACGGTAACTAGAGCTTAAAACCTGGAGGCATCTAAGTACCTGCAAGCACATAAAGCTCTATGGGAAAGGTGGCTGCTAAAGGTGAAGACCTCTATACCATCTGTTCTAAAAGTTTCTCCTGGTAACCATTAGCCTTAACACCCTTTAAACGCTCCTTCTCCACCACCACTGTATCTCATTTCAATAATATTGCTCCATGACATCCAGCTTTGCACTGCTCCGCAAAATTAGGCTCTTCTATCCTCCTATGCTGTGCTTTGCAACGAACGCTCCAGTTCCAAAAATGATCTCAATGGATGAGATCCCTGTTCCGTTGATGATAATAATGATTGATTTTTAAAGCACCACAGTCCTCTACAGTACTGCACAGTGGGGGGAAAAGAGAACATACATACAATATAGACAAAATAAATAAATGCAAACATGAAAACAAAGGGTAGTGAGCACCCTGCTCAGTAGAGAGCTTGCATTCTAATTGTAAAAGGGCAACGAGGGAAGATTGGGACAGTTGTGAGGGTGCACTACTGTGTGTAGTATAATTGGGGGTAGGGTAAGCTCTAATATAGATGTGCTTTGAAAGAGCAGTTAAGGGCTTTTGAAGAGTCTGATGGGGCGTGGTAGGGATTAACATATTATAGAAGAGGGAGAGTATTTGGAGATGTATGAAGGGGTGGTGATGCTGAGGACTTTGTAGGGTGAATAATTTGAATTGGAATCTGGAGAACATTTGGACCCAACATAGGTATTTGTAGATGGGGAGCAGTGAGAAAGGAAGATCGGTCTTGCTGTAGCATTTAGGATGGATTGAAGCTGTGATAGATGGAGTGAGGGGAATGCCAGCTAGGAGGAGGTTGCAATAGTCAAAGCGGGAAATTATAGGGTTAATAAAAGTCTTGGTTATCTCATGAGTAAGAAAAGGCATTATTTTAAGGTGGAAGCAACAGGATTGGGAAAGGGATTGGGATGTGACCAAAGCAGTGGATTTGGGAGTCTGAGGAAATTGTGGCATTTTTTACGGTGAGGAAGATTTGAGGGGAGGTGGTGACTCTGGGAGGAGGAAAGATTAGCTCTGTTTTGGTCATACTCCGCTTTAAATGGTGAGACATCTATGTGGAGGTAGCAGGGAGAACCATTTTTTTACACAAGATGGTACAAAAGGGGAGTGATAGGTTTTTTTGGGGGGTCTTTTTGTTTAAATTTTTTTCCTTTTGTCGTCAGAATAGATGTCTTACTGGGGATTGACTGAGCAAATTGGGTCTCAAAGAAAAGTGGTGTACAGTGAGAAAAGCTATATAGATAGTTCCTGGTTTACTTCTTAACCATCACACCACTCCTTAACTATCACCAAGCTCTCAATTGAGTGAAGGGTTTGTAGGAGAAGAGTGTGATCAACAGTGTTGACAGTAGCAGTGGTTCTGGACTATTAGTATGGAGCAGTGACCCTTAGACTTGGCTGTAAGAAGATCATTGATCACATTCATCAGTGAAGTCTCGGTGAAATGTTAGGGACGAAAGTCTGATTGTAGAAGGTCGATTATGTAGTGAGAGAGGCATTTGTACATAAGTAGTTTGGAGACAAAGGGAAGGAGAGAAATTTGGCAGTAGTTGGAGAGAGGCCATATCGAGAGATTGGTTTCTTTATGATTGGTGAGTTGAGCGTGTGTGTAAAGTAGGCTGGGTTAAAGTCAGTGGAGAGTGACATGGTGAAGCGGTGAGCTAGACATGGGCATGTAGTGACTATTGGAGCAGAAAAGAGGGTAGTGTATAGGGTTGGGGAGGGCAGGTTGTAGGGTGAGATGATGAAATGAGTGCAAAGACGCATTTGGCTATTGGAGAGAATGAACTGATGGTGGATAGGGATGGGTGGGGGTGTGAGGGTTTTGGCTTGAGGAAATATCTTGTTGGTGTTGGTTTTCTCTTTGAAGTAGGTAACAAAATCAAGGGCTCTGAGGGAGAAAGGGGGCAAAAGCAACGTGGGTTCGAAGAGTGGGTGGTTATTGGGGATGTGCAAGGGCTGTGTTCTAAGATGATAGGATGGCTTTATAGTGGAGAAAGTCTGCAATGGAGAAAAATGAAAACAGATCTTTATTTTAGCTTTATCGTGAGCAAATCTATCCAGCCATGTATAGAACTGTACATTCTAACCTCTTTGTATTGCAACTCTCACTGTCCCATAGATTGTAAGCTTGTGAACAGGGCCTCCTTACCTCTGTCTATATTACCCAGTATTGTCAATTACTAAGTTTGTCCCTAATTGTAAAGCTCTACGGAATTTGCTGGTGCTATATAAATGATGATGAACTGTACAATATGACAGTAGTCTGGGTAAAAGAGGAAAAGGTGGTGCTGAATCAGGGAAATGTGTTTATTGATATACATTGGGTAAAATGTGGGGGGAAAAAAACAAGGATATTCCAGGAATGTAAAACTTGTGTTTTAATACTGTTTATATAATCTATAAGTTTGTCTCTTTGGTAGAATTGCCCTATAGCTATCACTTATCTGGCAGAAATTGCTGTGTGTGTGTAATAAACTCCCAGCTGCAGGGGCAAACAAGGGATTTGTAGAGGAGGGTTTCCAGACCACGCCACCAGTGGGCGTGACCAGTATGCATGGGGGCATGACTATAATTTTAGACAGTGCTTGGCTGCTCTCCAACTTTTCCTAGTCCTATAATATACATACATGGGCAATGCTGCGTGCACTACTGTTAGGTACACGCAGCTCTCCCTTTTCAAGCAGAGCTGTGTGAAGCAGGGGGCAGGGTCCAGCCACCTCAATTATACAGTGGGGGGGGGGGGGGTTCCAGACACTTGGAAACCCCACCTCGGTTTGCCTATGAGCTGACAGGCACCAGCGCTGTACCTGTGATTGCCAATTGCCCAGTGCCAGCAGTTAGCGTTTTACCTGTGCTAACTGCCTGCAGCCAGGAACTAACAAAGTGCCTGATCATTGATCCCCATCAACGGCTACAATTGTTGTTCTACTTCTCCATCTACAAAGTATACCCCGACATCTCTTACATTGTAAACTCGTTTGGGCAGGGCAGTTTTTTTACCTTCTGTTTCATGCTATTGTATGTCATTTGTTTGTATTCTGATCCTTTCAATGTTCAGCGCTGTGTAATATGTTGGTGCTTTTATAAATAAAATTATATTTTTAAACGATTTGTCACCTGTTCCGGTCAAGATACTTTTGTCATTTATGTTTTTGCCATTAAACTTCATAAAATCTAAAAGGACTTCATGTGTCTGTGTTTTGTCATTCTTCCTTACACAAAACAATTTAAAAAAAAAAAAAGTCTAACACCGTTATCAGTTTAAAAAAATAATAATAAAAGAGTCCTTTCATTCTAGCATGATCAGAATTGAAAAGCTACAAGCAAATGCTACTTGGTGGTAGTTTCGTTTTGCAGTTTAAGAGTTTGTTTTGATGTTTTAAACACCTGTTGAGACCACTCTGATATTTTTTTATTTGATTAATAATAGACTATGTAGCTGAGAATTACTATTGAAAAAGATTGACGGGGCATATAGTGGGATGGCATATGTTGCAGGAGTTTATTGTATCTGTTTAATCAAGCCCCTCCACTTTTATTTTACCCACTTGTTCGTATTATATTATCTGTGTTTTTATTTTATAAGTTACAGAATATTTAACATCCGCATATGAACTTGGTGATACTGACATGAAATCAGTATGCACTAAATTCCAATCTACACAGGGGGGGTTTCTGAGTCTCTAGAAAACCCCCCCAGCGCTAACTAAGTGGCCACTGTCCTATACAGCAGCCGCGGCGCTGTCAAAGAAGCGTCCGCGGCGGTGCTGTATTGTATACTACAGCACCGCCGCAGACGCTTCTTAGACAGCGCCGCGGCTGCTGTATAGGACAGCGCTGGCGAAACGGTTTTTTTTTTTGGGGTCGACGGGGGAACCCCCCCCCGACAATCCTCCATGCGCCGCTGATGCTGCCTTTTATTTGAAAAAAGGGCATCTCCACAATAATATTGGGGGGAGGGGCAGTAATTTGTTTTATTTTCCAATCCAGATTGATAATCACCTGCAAATGTGTCAGTCTCATTAAAATAATATTTTACGCTTGCAATCAGGACTGTGAAATACTTGTTTACCCTGCTGGCTATTGTTCTATGCTTAATTCCAAGGATTGGTAGTTTCAAGCTTTCTTATAATGTGGAAATCTGCAGCTTGATGTGAAATGCTGATCAGCATCTACATCTCTGAAACTAATGTTGACTCACTTCTCTTATTTTTTTTTTTCTGTAGGCTTTAACTCGGTGGTGTCCATTTTCAATCTATTTAAATGGATCTGTTTTGTTAAATTATTTTTTATTTTGATTCCTTTTCCTTTTTATGCCATTGTAATACACAACGCAAGATTTCTCCCTTAAAAATGAAATATACCCAGATATTGCTCTTTAATTAAATATGCAACTATATGTAGCCTTTGTTATTCTTAGTGTTGAGGCATTACATCTTCTGCTGCTTTATTATGTGTTCAGAAACCAAATGCTGATCATTCCCAAACAAACAATAAAGCATCATTAATCTATATAGTGTTTTGTAAATGGAGTCATATAGATTCAAAGCTCATACCAGGGTGTTTATCAGTGGTTACGCTGCAGATGAATGCATAATTCCTGCCAACCCCCTTCATAGCGAAAGCACATGTAACCTTTTATTGAATGCAATGGAAATCATAGGCCAACCTATATTAAAGTCCTTTTCTGGATTAGTTTTATTTTGGACAGACATCAACTAGTTTTAAAAGATAAATTACAAAATGTGTTAAGTGATTTGTTTGAAGCTGCACGTCATGTGTGTTATTTCAAAACCCCAAAATGCTTGCAAATTGGAGCAAACCACATTTTTAATTTTTAAGCCAAATCGCTTGGTAAAACTGGTGACCGTTTTTTACTGTGCTGCCTGGTGAGTTGGCACTTGCCTGTTTGTACGCTATAACACTGAATGTGATCGCCTAGATTTTTATGTATATATCAAATAGAACTAACAAATGTAGCTTTGCTGTAGTACACAATGATTGTAATCAGGGCAATTTATTTACTGAAGTTCCTGATGTAACATATGGGATGGTCTTTCTCAGGAATATGGAAACATCCAATATAAGGCACCAAATCCAAGCCGCTCCATAAACCAAAGAAAAGTAATTCCGGTTAGCTTACCCTCATCTACAATAGATAAAATATATTATTCTTAACAAGCATGTGTAAAACAATGTGTGGTTATGTGGTTATGTGTGTGTGTGTGTGTGTGTGGGGGGGGTATATATTTAATATATATATATATATATATATATATATATATATATATATATATATATATATATATATATATATATATATATATATATATATATATATATATATATATATATATATTTATATGAAACAAGTGCAAAAGAGTTCCCAAATATTATGTTTGGTCTTGCTTAAAATATATGGAGCTGCCATTTCACCTCTACATAAACTCATACACCACAATATTAAATTGAATGTCCAGCTTCATCTTCTGTTTTCAAGGCAGCTACAGTGTTTGTCTTCATAGACATAATGTGCTTATTGGCGCCTGTTGCTGGATATTGTAGGTATATATGCTGTATATCCTGGTATCCGTTTAATTAGGTGTCAGGGAACACAGACACCTTCTATGCTGCCAGATAGATTGTATAGCTTTATGGATCCCTTTTATTCTAAATTTACTCACCCCATTAATTTACCCTTTAAAGGGGTAGATAACCAATGGCCGCATTGCGCCATTTATCATGGTGCGACCAGGGGTCTGGATAGCAACTAAATGTAGCTGTCCAAGAGGTTGTACCATGGTAGGATGTGAGCAGATCATGGGATGCTTGCATCCATTCCTGGCATAAACTCTTCGGCCAGTCCTAATATTGCCAGGGAATTTCCTTTGACTGTGGTGTCTAGTGCAGATGAGCGAAATCTGCTATTCCTACATTTTGTTTTTGACAAGTGATTGAAGATTGAAGTAGAGATGGCCTGTTGATCTCTATGGGCAGATACCGCTGTGGTCCCTGTAGAAATCTTAGTAAGGCGTGGAAATTCTTATCAAATGCACAAGTTTTCATTTTTACTAGCCTTGAAAAGGTCATTGTAGACCAGTGTTGGCTAACCAGTGACACTCCAGGTGTTGTGAAACTACAAGTCCCAGCATGCTTTGCCAATATATAGTAGCTTATTGCTGGAAGGGTATGCTGGGTCTTGTAGTTTCACAACACCTGGAGTGTCACAGGTTAGCCAACACTGTTGTAGACATTCCCAGTCTACTTACCTGTAGTAAATGCAAATTCATAAAACAAATGGCATTCTGAAGAATGCTGACATAATGCAATATAATAAACCACCACTGTATGGTTTCTTGCGGCTGCGCACATAAAGTTCAGTTCCGGTACCGCCACATCGCAGTTTTCCCTACGGGGCGCAACTAGAAATATGCGGTGTTGCAGTGTCGGCAAGGAAGTGGCCGTGATCCTGGAAGCTAATTGAATATGCCCCCTAGTGTCCTACCCTTTTACTTGTGTTTTGAAAGTGCAAACTTGCCTCTACTCCACTGTAGACTAATGGTAAAATTCCCTTTGCTGATCTCTCTGATCGGCACTCTGGGATGCATTGGACACACACACACACACACACACACACACACACACACACACACACACACACACACACACACACACACACACTTGTTGGGTACATTTACAACAGTGATAAAATAGAACCCAATTGAATGTTCTGGTATTAGGTCTTATTTTTAGAGAATTCAAACGGAAAATTGCAAGACTAAAAGATGCAGCCACACAAAAAACATTGCAAATCCGTCACATTGGGTGGCAATTACCCTTTAGGCACCTGAAACAGCTCTTACAGCAGCCTACTACATCCATGGGCACTTTTTTCTGTTTTATTTCTGTGACATTTCTGTGTTGTGTAAATGTGATAATAAAAAGTAAATAAATGCTTTTGGTTTGTTTATTTGGGGTTTTCAGCTTCAATATGTGATTTCAAACAGACTCTAACTTACAGCCGGAAAAATATGTTTTTTGTTTTACACATTTGTTTACATAATTTGTTTACATAATTTGAATGCATAAATTAATACTGGGTTCAAAAGTTTGCATCTACGAGAAATAACGGAGAAAGCTGACTAAAACTATAGAGTTACTAAAATGACATTATTATCTATTTATTATTTTTAATTGATATGGAGCAGGGCCTTCTCACCTCTTTGTCTGTTTTACCCAGTTTGTTTATTAGTTTACTATGTTTGTCCCCAATTGTAAAGCGCTACGGAATATGTTGGCACTATATAAATAAATAAATGATGATGGAGCCACATAAGGTCCCCAGTGCCATTCAAGATATGTCGCTGTAAAAGTGACATGTGCAAGTCTGTTTAATGATACAAATATCAACAAAGCATACCGTGTTTTTAATAAACAGACACTGAAATGTACACTTGATTGTTCTTTTAAGTGTCATTTCTAAAATATAAAAAATGTTTTCTAAATCTATACATAGCTTAGAAGATATTTCTGAGCTAATTAAAGAAGACTGACTAATTTACCAATTTAAGTGTAACATGATGTTTATTGTAAAAGTAACTATTGTTTGTCTGTAACCCCTTTAACAAGATGGGGTTGTTTGTAACCTGAGCTGTACAAGGTGATTTGAAGCTGGCTGATGCCGAAATCTCCACAGCTCCCTCAGTGCTGGACAGCTCAACTATACTCCTCTCTGCCAACAACAAACATGGAGGAAAATGCTTTTCACAATCAATGAACCAGAACCAATTCATTCAGTTAAGTCTTAAAGCTGTATCGCTGTGCTTACCCATCCCCCTTTCCTCCCACCATAGCAGCGCCTATACACTTTCCAGGATTTAAAGAAAAGCCCCCCTTTCTCTATAGTAGATTGTACTTGGAGAGAAATTCCACACATTTTCAAGACTGATCTCTCAAGTTAGTGCATTGATGTAGAGCTAAAAAGAGCACCCCCCACACCACTTTTTTTTTTTTTTTTTATAGTGCTTGCATCTTTGCTGTGTACAGCACAATAGGGGCAGTGCTGTGATGGGGACGGGATTCTATTCAAGGGTTGTAAGAGCACTTTAAAAATAAGGCTTTAACCCCTTAATGCCAGAAAAACCTCCACATGTTGCAGTGGCAAACGTTTAAGGTGTGATTTAGATTGTTAGAAATAAAACAAATGCATCTCTCAAAAGTTGTGTGATTTCATTAAAAGTAACGAAGATGAGTTTGTTAGGGGTTTGTTTTTGTTTTTTTCTTTGTCCAAAAATTTATGATTTGGTATGGTTAAATTTTTACATAAGTATACATTAAAGCTATATTGAGTGTAAGAATAATCAACTTATTTTGGGACACTTAAAATGTATGTTGCTAATTAACATATTTTAATGTAAGATGTAACAATATGTAAATGTCACATATATAATCATATATACACTGCCTATATGATAAATAGAGTTTGTTTTTTGCCAAGTGCTGTAAATACAACTTGTAGCACAATAAGGTAAATGTCTAAGTGTAGAATGTCCCAAAGGAGAGGGACTTTTTCAACAAATGCAAATATTTGTTTCCTTTACAGCCACACACAACCAAATGATACCTGTGAACAGTAAAAAAAAAAAAAAATATGCTGACTTGTTTACACATAATACACATGGTTCAGATTAAATGTCAGCGAGTTCAGTAGAAATAGGGTCCAGATGAACTGTGTAGTTTTTTTTTCATGGGGTTGTCCATTGCAGCTGAATTAGACCTAGGCTGACATCTCTAATTACAGAGCAGTGCGAGAATATGGCATATGTAAACAAGGCTGAACCTTTTATTGTATATGAGCACAAAAATAGCATTTTGCTCTGCAATTTTCACTCATTTCCGCAATTAAAGGAAGGGATGATGGCAAAGCCAGAGGTGTTTTTGTATCAATAGAACTAAACCTTTTTTTAAAAAATAATGTTTGAAATGTCTTGTACGGAGGTAGCATTGCTATATTTTACAAATATTAAAGCGGTTGTTTTGTGGAAACATAAATTTATCATCCACAATAAATCAATTTGAATTTATGTAATGTGTGTGTGTGTGTAGTAAATATATAATGCCATTTTTAGAAACACTCCAACTGATCATATCATTTTTTTTTTTTTTTTTTCAACATAGCCTTTGTTTTTATGAAACTTTTATTTTATTACTTTGTAAATTGCTTTGTTTGTTTCTGTAAACTACAGTATGTACCACACAATAATCTGTCTAAGCTTCTAGTTTGTATGCAAGTCACTCACGCATTAAGCAGAATTATAAATTCATCCCCATCAGACAGACTTGGAATACTCTATCAACATTTTTTTTTATGGATAAATATAGTATTTGTAGTGCTTTTAGTGAGGGATACTTTTTTCAATTGAGATGCTGCTATATGCCTTGGATCTTAAGATGCGATCACTGTGTTGAGGACATCCCATTGACTGCTAAATTGTTAATGATTGCAGAGACCCTGTGAAAAGGAGAATAGCTTATTTACAAAATGCAACCCATGGAAACGCCTTTAACACAAGCATCATTTTAAAGAGTACAAAATATATTGTATATAGGCTTTAAAATATATCTCTTCTGACACATTTGACATTTTATTTAGTGGAATATATAAATCTAAAGTTTCAGAACATCGGATATATTATAGATGAAGAAGGAACATGTAACAAACCTAAATCCACATGTTTTATTCTTGTAATTTGTAATTCAAGAATATACTGCTGAGCTCACACAGTGAAATTAACTGGCACATCCCAAATTTGCCACTTGGCATATTGTGTCTTTCACTTGCTGCCTGACAGGCCTCTTTCACATTCAAATGAACTGCTTTTTTTTCCTTTAGCATTTACAAAGGGGAAACAAACATTTATCCTTGCAAGCAGTAGAAGTATTGCTTTATACCACAGATAGTGATTAGATAGATAATTGGTATGGCTACTTCTGTAATATACATATGGTGTCTTTGTTGTTTTTTAGGCGGGGGGGGGGTTTGTACATTTATAAATTTTCAAGTGAAATAAATTTAGCAGTACTTGCGCCGACCATGATTCAATGCAATATAAGCACGCAACGCCTGTCTCGGTCTGGTTCTGTCGACCACTCCTAGATCAGAAAAGTGGTGCCTGGAGGAGGAGGCTACTGCGAATACTGCATCACACCGCATTAGGCGGCTTCTGTCTTATACCTCATCTTGATAGTTGCTGCATAATGGTTGGTGGTTTAATTAAAAGTAAGCTGTAAACCATGAGAAATGTTTGCGCCTAATTTTGCCACACTCTAATTTTTTTTTTTTGTCCTAGGAAATGATGCAAGAAATTGAGTTCCTTTATTGGGATAAACCATTCGGAATGAACCTTTCACAGGGGGATCCTAATGCCCTTAAGGATCTTAAGGATAATGATAAGATAATTAAACCTGCGTACAAGGGGGCTCAGTTGTGTTTATGAATACCGCTGACAAACATAAAGGGAATATTTCTCTCCTATCTGACTGTTCACATTGTGCTGTTCTTTCCAGAGATCGTATTTGTCAAATCGTGAAAATCATTACGAATGTAGAAGGGAAGATAATAAAAGTAAAACCTTAATCAAAACTATTAATGACTAGTTACACACTCCATTACATCTGTCTTTTCTACTTTGTATTCCAACCCTTACTGCCTTTCCTTGATATTCTTACCACTTTTTATCATCATCCTCATTTATTTATATAGCGCCACTAATTCCATAGCGCTGTACAGAGAACTCATTTACATCAGTCCCTGCCCCATTGGGGCTTACAGTCTAAATTCGAAAGACTCACACACAGACAGACCGAGAGAGAGAGACTGGAGTGTGGGCGGAAACTGGAGCACCTGGAGGAAACCCACGCAAACATGGAGAACATACAAACTCCACACAGGTAAGGCCATGGTCGGGAATTGAACTCATGACCCCAGTGCTGGGAGGCAGAAGTGCTAACCACTGGGCCACTGTGTTTATCATGGAACTAGAAATCCTTTGATGCAATCGATAGATAATGTGTTACCCAACAGGTACATTTTTCTATGCATTTCAATTGAAAAACAGTCCATGCATGGAAAGAATCAATAGGCGGTGGCAGTATATAGACAACTGCATCCTCCTTTCAGATGGTTCTGTTGAGGATTTTTGTAAAATATCTTAATTTGTGCCGTTTTATGTCATTGACTGTAAATTACTACATCTGCCCTTTTATCAAAGAGAAGGCTGATGTATATTTTGATATATGCTAAATATTCACAGAGAAGGAAAAAGTAGCAGGAAATTAATAGTTAATGGTGTGCATAGGCTGTTACTTGACTAATACAGGAGGATGTGCAGTTATGCATAAGCAACATTTAGACAGACAAAGCACCTGGTTCAGATCACAGCCACCCATGTGTGCTAAAGGAACAAAGGTTGGTAACTGATAGACAACTATTTCTTATATTTATGGACTTGTTCATAAAGCGGCAAGTGTCAGATGAATGGTACCACATAGGAGTAAAGCCTGTAAACAAAACAAAAAAAGCACATTTTTGGAAACTAAACTAAAAACCCGTGATTTTGACTTCTGTTGAATGTAAGTTATGTGAAGGAATTCTATGGGATGTCATTCTGAAATACTCCAATTATTTGATTGCACGCTGTCAATATGATTTCATGAAACACTGATCATATTAGCAAAAAACTTTTATGACAAGGTAAGTTTCCAAATGTATCCTATTTGTGCACTTGATTTGATATATATTTTTTTTTAAAGTGTTCACTACTGTTCAACATAATAGTCTAGTACATGAGATGAGGGTATTAAGTCCAGGGGGTAAAGTATTTGCACGTGTAGAGAAGTATTTTAATGATAAAAGACAGGGGACTAAAGCTAGGTACACACTACAGAATTTTCCACCAACTTTTTATGCCGATCGATTTTACATGCGATCGCTCGGTCCATGGACTGCATACACACTAGCCTTGTTTTAGACAATAAAGGGAAGAGCAAACCTCTCTTTAGTGACTTTTTACAGCCATGTTGTCGTGAGCAATGACTAATTTCATACTCACTGTTGTGAATCAGTCGGAAGTTTATACACACTACACAGCGGAAACGAAAATATTAAACGGTACGACCAACCGAATGAGGCGACAATCGTCCATTTGGGCAGACTTTCGACCATCGTGTCACAGCACACACTGACCCGACTTTTGAACGAGCGGTCGTATGTTGGCTGATTTAGCCGATTATTGGACGAAAACCGTGTAGTGTGTACCTAGCTTAAGAAATGTGACACGCACACACTCACTCACTGGGCTAAAGTTGAGATTGTGATAACAGGGATTAGTATTGGAAATGATCAAAAAAGACATTTCAGATGACTTATAAAGTAAGGTGTCCATTATTGCTGTTGGTACTATGCTATATAGGGTTATTACCACAGAACAGGAGAGTAACTTACTCCTGGAGGATTAGACAAAATAGCAAACCAGGCTTTTGCAGATGATATTTTAATATAGATAAAAGGGTTATGCATGTAGGTTGTAGTCATAACTCTGCTACTTACACTTCAAATTGAATACAATTGTAGAAAACAGGTGCAAATGGATTTAGGAATACTAGATGACTAAAAGATGAGCAGCAGTATACAATGCTACGCTGGTGAATGCAATTTTAGGAAATATAAAAAGGGGGAATGTGATGACACACGTGATGCAAGTATAGTATTACCATTGCGTAAGATACTAGTTAAACTATATCTCAACTATGGTGTCCAGCTTTTTTTTTTTTTAAGAAGGACATAGAAGATCTAGAGAGGGTTATTAATTAAGAGTTAAGTAATAGAGAGATATTGTAAAAATTAAGTTTGTTTACTTTGAGGGAAAAAGGTGCCCCCCGATGTGCCTTAATTAATAAGTATAACTTTATAGCAAGAGCCATGCAGAGGACAAGGGGTCATCAGATTTGAATGGCAGTATAACCGTTTCTCCATGGGCTTAGGAAGAAGTTCTTTACCGTAAGGAGGATTAATTTGCAAATTTATTAACAATTTTAAAATTGGATAGATGCTTTTCCCACAAGAAAAACTTCTATGGCTATAATTGGTATATTATGGGGTTGACTAATCAAGGTAATATATCCCATTGACCGTTTCCAATTGAGCTTCACAGAGGAAAAATTATTTTTTACTGACCCTAAAAGCCACATTGAGAGTGTTGTTTTATCTTCCTCTATCGACCCAATTAGAATTTATGAATGTTTGAACTCTTCTGGACTAGGTAACTATTTTAGTCCAAGGATTAGGCTGAAACAAATTAAAAGGAAGCAGCATGTGGTGACAATATCATTGGATGAAGTGACTTCAAAATTTGAAAGAAGCTATGATTTATGGACTCTGACTGACTCTTACCTTTGGGTCAGGCACATTGGGCCTAATTCATTAAGGAAAGTTAAACAAAAGTAAGAGAGGCAAAACCATGTTGCGTTGGAGGGGGAGGTACATTTAAAATGTAATGGCAGATTTATATTTGGGGTAGGGAATGTCCTAGATGAACTGTAAATTTCAGTGTACAAATAAGCTATCAAGCATCTGTGTGCTACATGAAAAAACAGACAGTATTTATCTTGTGTGTAAAATAATAAACTAATTTTCACCCCTTGCATTGCAACATGCTTTTGTCCAGAAAACTTGAGTTAAGCTGGGTACACACTACAGAAATTTCGACCAACTTTTTATGCCGAGCGATGGTCCGATCGCTCGGTCCATGGACTGCATACACACTAGCCTTGTTTAGGACGATAAAAGGAAGAGCGGACGTCCCTTTAGCGACTTTTTACAGCCATGTTGCCGTGAGCAATGACTGTAATTTCGTACTCACTGTTGTGAATCAGTCGGAAGTTTATACACACTACACAGCGGAAACAAGATTGGAACGAAAATATTAAACGGTACGACCAACCAAATGAGGCGATAATCGTCCATTTGGGCAGACTTTCGACCATCGTGTCACTGCACACACTGACCCGACTTTTGAACGAGCGATCGTATGTCAGTTGTTTGAGCCGATTATTGGACGAAAACAGTGTAGTGTGTACCCAGCTTAAGTAAACTTACTCAATTTTTTCCTTAACTTTCCTTAATGAATCAGGCCCATTGACTGGAACTGTTGCTTAAAAAAAAAGATCTGATAAATAACTCGCATAGCAGGAAAATAAAGATCTATAAACCAATAGGAGTTGTCATATTTTTTTCCACGGATCTTGTTCTTAGTTAAGTATTTAAGGAATCGCCTAGATTTGCTTACAAAAGAAATTAAGGGCAAACTAGTTAGTTTTCCAGATAACGATCACCACTGCACTCCTATCACTTTGGAGTCTGAAAACCCTATTGAAGGGAATTTGGTAAATTACCTACACTAACCACAAATTGTATTTTACATTTACATCTCTGCATCATCAGCATCAAACCTTATGTACCTAGAATTTATGTTGAATGGGTTGTAAGTACGATCATGTCTATGTACAGGACTATACGTCGCATGAGCCAAATCAGTCTCACTGTAGTTCTGTATAATAATGTACTACATGCTTGTAACAATCAACATTATTTATACCACATTACGTATACCATACTAAATGAGCGAGAGGTGAAACTGGTACAATATTTAATGAAAGAGACTTGGCACATTCAAATGTCCATAAACCTAGATCAGGCGGCTAGGTATCTAGCGCCCTGGGAGAAGTTGAATCCAATAATGTTATTCTTAACAAAGCAATATTTCGTGTCCACAAACAGCAGATCAAAGAGCTATGGTCTATCTTGTAGAGAAGGATGAAGATTAATTAGGAACCACCACTTTGCTTCTTTTTTAGACCACATGATCCTGAGTTGGGCGCAATTTACACTTAAAACGTAAGTGTAAATTGCATTCCATAATTTACATGGGATTCCCAGTCGCATGTGTCTTTAGATCCATGCCACTCAATACTATGCAAACTGCACACACTTGGTAAGACACACCTCTTTATCAGCCTTATAGGCCAGTGTGTATGATACACTAAAGTGTATCATACACATAAAGGAAACAGAACTGCGCTGTGCAGATTGATAACTGGATTAATAAATACCAATACACATTAATACATTTCAAAAAGATAAATGTGACGATGGTCTCTAAAACTTAATTTTTAATCACTATGTATACATTTAAAACATTAATAATAAGTATTAGTATGCAAATAGGAAGAGATAAGGATAACTCCAAGTCAAGTTTCAGCAATAAAATCCAAATAAAGCCAACTCAGTCACATAAAGACATTGAAATAGATATATTCTCCTGAGGAATCCCAAAAGCACTCACATTAGGGAGAAAAGATGCAGTCTCATAAAAGAATTGTGTACTCACACAGATCCCACTTTGAGGTATATGGAGATAACAAGGTCCTGTATAAGAACTATCCAGGTCAGATATTGGAGAATGTCCTTCTGTCCTGTTTTCCAACAGCGGTCCCAAATAGTAATAAAGTGCAGATACGTCTTACACATATGCATCTGATGGCCAACCCTCCGGAGGGATACTGAACTTCAGCATACCTGCATACAATTTGCGGCCATAATTTCTGCGTACGCTTTATTAGATCCTCCGATAGTAATACGGACTTCAAATTTCAGTTCTGCCTGAACAGTAATGGCATACAGAAGAGAGCCGGATCTCAGCGTATGAAGTTCATAGCTGACGCGTTTCGTCTTGTATCAGCAAGACTTTCTCAAAGCTGTGAACTTCATCCGCTAAGTCTCCATAGTACAAGCACCAGCATACCCAGGGCTCTGGCACCCGGGGCCAGCTTGAACATGTTTTGCACCAAAAAATAATACAAATAAAATAGACACAAGTGTAAAAATAATTATATTTGAAAAAAAACAAACCTACACTACTGTTATTCACCCTCTTAATTGATCACTTAGATCCAGGATCTTCATGTGTAATAAATTCAGGGATCCTTGGCTTGGCAAAATCAAAAACCCTCATACGTGCCGAGCAACCAGATCCTAAGAGCTCCTGCCGCAAATGAGCTCAGTGCAGAGATATATGAATTTTCCATGGCCCTGAACTCAAGCCGTTGAGAATCCCCCTGTTATATATAGGGCTCTAGTAGACTTATCTAGCAGTCATATCTGTGGCTGCTTCCAACTTCGCATAGCACGTGAAGAGGATAACATGCATGAACACGCTAGGCTCGCCCACTACTCCCACATTCTGCCTCTCTAATCATGTGCAGCAGCAAAAAGCAGTTGTTGCACTTATGGATCGGACATACGTCCGTCTCTACATGAGTCCCTGAGAGTCCAGATTACCTAAAACAGCTGTTAATCTGAGATGGCTCTTAACAATATTAATCACTTTCCCAGGACAACAGTATGAAATCCGTATCCCAAATAAATTCAAGTACTGGACAACAAATATCAACATAATATGAAGATCAGCGTTTTCTAATGAGAGATATGTATCAAAATATTGTCTGCAATGTATCATAATAAAACAAACTGCCAATTACAATTTCCAGTTGCAACTAATACACAAACGTATATTGTGTTTCACTCAAAAGAGCACTATGTTGTATTCATCGTAATTCATTTGAAAGTTAGCTCATCAGTTAATCAATGCACCAAAATATAAATGAAAAGTATCTTTTATCTCTACCTAGAACTATGGAACTGCTAGTGTTTTCCTCCACTCTCAAATGATGGCTTCATCAGTATTTTCGATCTCAGTCCCTCCTTACATTGCTATTCTGCTAAGAGATGATGAAGCTGGAAATGTTTTAGTAAATATACAGCTACAACTGAGAGGAAATCAAAGCTCCCTTTTGACTGAGTGCTTTCTGATGATTTGTAAATATTTGTACTAAATAAACCGGCACGTACCAAGAGTGGCATGTAACTGTTTTATTTTTGGTACTTGGGTCATATTTATTAATGGGTGTACGGGTTATTGCATCACCTGATAACCCTGCCTGGTGAAAATAATTGTTACGGTACGTGTACAACAGAAATATTTGTAATGTTATTGCCATCTCAGGATGGCAATTACAGATCAAAATCCTTATTCTGAGAACAAAGCATTTTTTAAACAATTTAATAATTTTTTTAAATAAAATTAATCAATTTTTTATAGCGTTTTTTTTACACAATTTTTTAACCACTAATTTAAACTTTTCAGTTCTTTATAATTAAATTCAAGATTAAATAGTTTTATTTTGCATAGCATATTTAAACCACATAATGGCATCACTGATCATGACTCTGTATGTTAATCACAGTGCATATTGCTGTCACCTATACACAGTGGAGGCAGCAACTTTTGTGAGGTGAACCAAACTAAATTTGTATTGCTCATACCTACAAAACAAGCTGCACGCTTGTGCAGATTTGCTTGCATCTAATACTTGTGACTAGAGTATGTATGGGAGAGGGAAGGGCAGTCTAACATAGGCTGAGTACAGTAAAGGCATATTTGCATAACTGCGAACAGATGCGAACCCACACAGAGACACATACGCCTGGCAGTAGCCACATCAATTGTGTGCCTAAGGACAGGTACAAATACACGCTGGTGATCATGATGGTCGCCAGCAGTACCTAGCTGCTTCTAATTGGCTGATTGCGGATTCATCTCTGAAGCTAATAGATGCTTTCTACTGCCCGAGAATGATGCTAGGTAGATAACTTCTATTTCTTGAGAAGATTTTTTAAAGATGTTTTTAGCAAAGGAATAGGAAAGATAATATGATGTCATGCTTTAATTCTAAACACAGATTACTTAAATGCGATGATTTGCACATCTCCACCTGCTGTTTTTAGTAAATGTTTGCTTCTATAGTTTCTAGCTATATCTTTATATGAGCAGGCAGAATAGTTCATTGTATCTGTCCTAATGTAGAGTGCACAGCAGAGCTGTGCCATATCCAAGGGAAGCAACAATAAAGCACTCTTCCTGATAATATAAAGATACATCAGAAAAGCACAGAACGATGATGCACAATGTAATTGCATTTACAAGGCAATATGTTAAAAAAACATTTAAATGTGATCAAAGGCTACAATGTAGTGATGATCCATAAATGATCAGCTAAAAGTTATACCTACCTCCCAACATTCATTTGTCCCAAAAGTGGGACAAAATAAGCCAATCCCCTGTTCAGCCCAATCTCTGCCTACAAATAAGAAATTTAAAAATGCCACCCACTTTCATGTAAAGCCCATCCTTTTTGTGGCACGCGAATCGCAATGTTGCTCTAAAATCGGGACCATTGGGAGGTATGTTATAATGGTGCACTAATATAATAAATTCTCTCTCCTGAATTCTCTCTCCTGTAAAGCTAGATTACACATCTCCCCCACTCCACCTGTTTGCAGGAAGAAATGTAAAAAGTTTAGCCACACTGTGTATTATTTCTATATTTATCGTTTATTGTTTTATTGCCCACTATTTTATCCACCTATTCCTCCTCCTTGTATTGTACCCCTCATCCTCCTGGCTGCCCCCAAACCCCTATTGTCCCAATGCAGTAGTCTCCTTCTTTCCCTGCCTGTTAATGTCTCCTCCCTATCCAGCACAGCCAGGATCAATCCCAGACTAACAATTGGGACAGGATCTTACCTGTGCATGTCTGACCTGGGCAGATACACTCTAGGTACAAAGCAATCCCTCTTCTTTGTTATGCATGAACACCCAATCTTGGCCAGCAAGCGTCCGACTAATGCAAACACCAGGCTATGCCAGCGATCCCGACCAGTGCTCCCACTCTAGTTTTGTGAAGTTCACTTGTTAGCCCGCCTCTGATTGGATGCCCCAGCCCCCCTCTCTGTTGGCTATTGTACTTTCACTACTGATCGGTTCTGAGCTTTACAATCCAGTTTATGGTACGATAACTATTGATTATATTGATCTCTAACTGATGCTTCTGATACTTCCAAACCACTGCTGCACTGACTGTAAAATAAATGAAGCTTCAGGAAATGAAGAATTCAAATCTACAATTTTCCTTTCCTTACACCATGTAAGCCCTTACAATGGGATAAACCAAAGCAGTACAATAGTTGGGAGGGAATTAAAAACCAACACATTAATAACAGTCAAAAAATTTATTTACACTGTTTGCTGGAGAATCTATCTCCCAAACTTTGTCTCCATAGAGACTGATGCGTCAAGCAGATAATGCTTAGAAAAAGTGTGCATATATACGACCATCCAGCTGCCTTACAGATGCTGGTTGCTGATGCCTTGGGTCTATGTGCCCAGGAGGTCGTTACTGCCCTTGTTGAGTGCGCCTACAGTATCTTAGGTATTTCACGCCTTTTCCCCCTGTAGGCCTGCCTGAATCACTTCTCTAATCCACTTCACCAATGTGGGTTTGGATGGGGCATGTCCTTTGCGAGGACCTTCAGGAAGTACAAATAGTTGCTTTGTCTTCTTAAGATTTTCCATCTTGACAATGTAAGTAGATATAGCTCTCACCACATCCAGAGTATGGAGTTGTCTCTCCTCACTATTAGTGGGATGAGGATAGAGAGACAGTAGTACCAATTCTTGATTGATGTGGAAGGAAGAGACACCCTCGGGTAGATACTTTGGATTTGTCTTATCTTCGTAAACGTTCAGGAAGGGTTCTTCACACCATAATGCATGTATGTTCCCTCTTTGACAAGCCGAAGCGATTGCCAGTAGAAAGATCACTTTCAGAGTGAGCTATTTAAGAGAAATATCCTGCAATGGTTCGAAGGGGTCAGCGGTTAAGGCGTCCAGGACAATATTAAGGTCCCAAGGGGCTAAGAATGGTTTCACTCTTGGTCGTAACCTCTTCAGTGCCTGAAATAATTGGAAGACAAGATCCTGAGCTGACAGCTTGGTATCAAGAAGAATGTTAAGAGCAGATATTTGCACTGTTTAATGTAGATGGTGCTAGTCCTTTAATGAAATCATCTTTAGGAAACTCTAACACATCTGGGACACTGGCGGACATGGGATCCTTCGCCATGTTCCCCGCCCAACAAATCAATTTTTTCCAAATTCTGTAATAAATCATAGAGGAATTCTTTTTCCTTGCCTGAATTAGAATGTCTATTACCTTGTCTGAAACACCTTTGGATTTTAATAGTCGTTGCTCAGTCTCCACGCCATCAAACCAAGGGAGTCCAGATTTGGATGCAGAACCGGACCCTGATGTATGAGGTCTGGTCTGACAGGCAATGGCCATGAATGTTCCAGCAGCATCCTCCGTGCTACCGCGAGCCAAGGGCGACGTGGCCACGCCGGGAGGAATGCTATTACTTCCATCTTTTCCTTTATCTTCCTGAGTACCTGAGGGATGACTGGAAAGGGAGGAATCGCATACCCCAGCTGGAAGTTCCACTGCATTGACAGGGCATCTATCCCTAGGGCCCTGTTGTCTCTGTGACAGGAGTAGAAGAGGGGTACCTTGGCATTTCTTCCCAGTGGTTATCAGGTCTATTTCTGGCGTTACAAACCTGTGTAGTATGAGTTGAAAGACCTCTTCATGCAACTCCCACTCTACTTGTTGGACTTGGTATCTGCTTGAGTAGTCCACCACCACTTTGTCTTTGCCTGCGACGAGAAGGGCTGAGAGAGATTTCAGATTCGTCTCTGCCCATGCCATTATTGTGGTTATTTCGGTCAGCATTGCTCTGCTCTTGGTACCAGCCTGCTTGTTTATAAAAGTTACTACATTCCTGTTCTCGGAGAATACTTGCAGATGTTTGGCTTGTAGATAGGACTGGAAGTACTGGACTGCATGCCAGACCGCTCTCATCTCCAAGATGTTCCCCTGGAGAAGTCTCTCTTCATCTCGCCAAGTGCCCTGCATCACCTTCGCCTGCATGTGAGTACCCCAACCTACTGAACTGGCGTCTGTGGTAAGAACAAACCAGTCTGGTATCGAGAGAGTCACACCTTGCTTTCTCAAGCCTTGGAGCTGCCACCAATTTATGGACTGTCTTGCCGACCTTGAGAGGTTAATTTTGCAATCTAGAGACCCCACTGTACGATCCCATTCTGCAAAGAGGTTTGATTGAAGATCTCTCATATGCCATCTTGCCCATGGAAGGATTCCTATTGTTGAGGAAAACATTCCTTGGAGGCGGAGACAGGTTCGTGCTGAAATCCGAAGTTGAATCTGGACTTGATGCGCCAGCAACTGGATTTTGTCCAATCTTTCTTGAGAGAGACAGACCTTGTCCGCTCTTGTATTTATTTGTAATCTTAGGAACACAAGCTGTTGCGAGGGTATCAGATGACTTTTTGATACATTGACGAACCGTGCTGTTGCAGAAACCAGATTACTTGGGATGTAACGTCTAAGGCCGCTTCATCTGACTTTCCCCAAATCAGAATATCGTCCAGATACGGCCATAGAGCTACTCCTCTCTTCCTGAGTGCCGCTATGAGAACTATAAGGACTTTGGTAAATGATTTTGGAGACGTGGAAAGGCCAAACGGAAGACAAGTAAATTGGAAGTGGTGTCCTTGAATGCAGAACCTTAGGAATTGCTGGTGATGGATTGTGATCGAAATATGAAAATGTGCATCCTTTAAGTCTATTGCCATCAGAAAATCTCCTGTTTCTACCGCCTTGAGGATTGAGTTGATAGACTCCATCCGAAAGGGTTTTGCTTGCACATAGCAATTGAAAGCTCGTAAATCTAGTACTGTTCTGAAGGCACCTGATGCTTTCTGGACCAGAAACAGTTTGTAATAGAACCCCATGTTTTCCTGATTTGTCGGCACCACCACAATCACTTTTGTTTTCATCAGGTCTTTTAGGGTTTCCTCCAATGCTCGATGTTCTAAGAAGGACGTGGGTCTTCTTGACTGGACAAATCGCTTTCCTTTTGGCCAGGTATGAAATTCTATGGCATATCCCCTAGTGACTATCTCTTGGATCCACTTGTCTTGTGTGGTCTGATTCCAAATTTCTGCAACGCTTGATATCCTGCCGCCCAATGGATTTAGTGTAGACTGGATCTGCAGATAGTTATTGGGTTCTTTGCTGTCCTTGTTTCCCCCTTTTTGACTTGTGGTAGACGATTAGCCCTGCCTTTTGCTAGCCTCTGCATCAGACTATCCAGTTTCTGCCCAAGCAGGAAATTACCTTCATATGGAAGCCTTGTCAGACGGCTTTTGGATTGGTGATCTGCTGCCCATTGACGTAACCAAAGCGCCCTTCTTGCTACAATTGCGAGGCCATGCTCTTGGAACAGAACACAATCGTATCCAACAAGGCTCCACACAAGAAATCAATGCTTTTCTGCATAACCTCTAAGGACTTAAGAAGGTACAATCTACTTATTCTATCTTCGATATCTGTATGTTACATGCTGGCCAACAACCTAAGGGCTCTAGATACCGAAGCCATAGCTATCCCAGACTTTAGAGTTATGCCTGAGGAGATGTGTAATTTCCTGAATGAAGTCTCCATTTTTCTATCCATGGCATCTTTCAATGGTCCCCATCACCCCATGGGAGAGTGGTCCTTGAGGATAAGCCAGCTATGGCTGAATCCAGCTTAGGTACCAAAGACCATCTCAGCATTTCTTCATCCTGGAAAGGATACATGCGGTTTAGTCTTCCCATTTTAGGGGTGCATGACACATAATGGTTCAATTCAACCTTTCGGCAATAGGTCATCACAAGATGCACACACCCGATTCTTAACTGTGCATGTTCTTTTTTACTGCGCAAGCTTCACAGAGGTACTGTAAACAATAAAAAAAGATACTAAGTAGCCTATTCTAAAGTACACCAAACACCCAATCTAAAGGCTTACCTTGGGGTGTCCTTCAGCTTTTTTGGGACGGGCTCCTGGTCCATAGTGCATTGTATCCAGATAGCTGCTAGGTCCTGCAGCATACATCCACCTATAGCCAATAATGAGTGTCTTCCCTGACATCATCAAAGTGTGTCCATAGCAGGGTAGCGATTTCCACCTCTCTTCCTTCTGACAGGTGGTTTGGTAAACAGGGAAGCCAGCGCTGCACGGCAATCCATCCATCGCACTGCGCATGCGCCCTCTACGCGCATGCGTCTTACGTCCTTGTGCATTTGCAATCTTCCTTTACCAATGGATTTCCTCTTCATGCATCGGAGCTATTTATCAATTTCTAATGATTGTTCACTAACAATAGATTTTGTAAATGCAGTTGGTGTCATTAGTCATGTCCGTGTGCTCATGATCCAAGAATAAGAAGAGCTTAGCGTTGAATGAGCTGGCAGCCAGCAGCGATCAGTGGATAGAAGTGGTGACGGGACGAAAGAGACATGAGTTGTGTAAATGCATGAAAATGTGGCAGGGATTAGAATTGGGATAGAACATACGTGCCAACAGTCCTGATCTGCATAGGGCAATACTAATTTAATGTATTCAAAGTCAGCGGCTTGTTGGAATATGAGTGTAACTTTGCCAAAATGAGCTTGGTTTAGATTGATTGGAGTATGGTTTGGATCGATCAGTGTGGTGGCCTAATTTATCCCAATTTTCCTGTTGGAAATGTTGGTAGGTATGAGGCAGGACACTTCTGCTCTGCTATAGTTGCAGAGTATATGTGGTCCCAGGTGTAGATATATGTTGTTATAGCACAATAATGTGATCATATTTTTATAAACATTTTACAATTCACAATCCGAATTTCATACAGTAATCTTGTTTAGTTTTGAACAAATATCATTGCATAATTCCCACATATTTCTTTGCAAAGTCACTTACACAATTTGGACAAATTATTTAACGTGTGCAGGGCTGGTACTAGGGAACTAAGTAGATGCTTCAGCCCAAGCCCTCCTACCACGTTGCTAGGAGGGTGGAATGGGAAGTCAGGCTCTGCTCCTCGGTGTCATTGATAGACTGGAAACTTGACACTGAGCTGTGATAGTGGGGAAAGTAATAACATTGAGTGACATTATGTTTTTTAGGCAAACCTAAACCTTGGCACTCTAGGTAATTACTTTAGGTTGCCGGCCCTGTGTGTGTGGATACCTTTAGATATAGGCACAGTCCAACTGACTACTCACACAAGTGAGTAATAAACAAACATACAAAACCTGAAATACTAAAGGGTAGATTTACTAAAACTTTTAAAAAGGAAAGATGGAGGTGCAACCAATCAGATTCTAGATATGATTTACCTAGTACATTTTATTAGATATATTACATTTAGCTAGAATCTGATGGGTTTGGGGCAACACCTCCACTTTTAGAAGTTTTATAAATCTACCCCTTACTGGTTTTACTTCTAAAGATTCAACATAAAAAATTCAGTTCCATCTGTTTTACCTATTTATCTAGCAGCAATTGTGTCTTCACATCCATTTGCAGAAGTGTTTGTACAATCATTTTTGCCACCTCAGACAAGGTATGCTCAATTATTTCATATAGAGAAGTTGGCACAGAGGGCCAGCCACAGACAGGAGGACTCTGTATGGCTGGCCCACCAAAGATGGAAGGAGCAGCAGGAGAGCTAAGTGCTATGTGCACTAACAGGATAAGGATCATATTTGGCTACTATAAGAAATGTTTTTGATAGGGGTTAAATGTGCACACAGGTTCTCCCCAAGAACTTTTGTTTTGTTCAACAGATTTTGCCAACATTTTTGGTTCTCACCAAAATTGCAATGCTTGGATATTAATATGTACTACACTTTCTATGCATTGTTTTACTGTTGGCACATTATAGGAGAAAAAGCTGAATACTGATGGGTTTATTTTCACTTACAATGAAAGTGCAGAGAGAGAAGAACTGGCGTCCGGAATCCTGATTGGTGCTATGAAGAGAGATCTTGTTGTGAGCATTTTTATAATGCTGTGGTGTATTCAAGCTATTTTCTAAATAAGAACATGTTATGTGAAGTGTTCAACGTCTCATTAAATCAAGCTGCAAATTACCTTACTGTGGAACAATGAGCATAGCAGCTAAAAGGGAATACACCTACTCTTCCCTATAGAGTTCTGCATATATGTCACCCATTGGATTGTTTATAAAGTCCTAAACTAGGGATCTATGCATTGCCTCTGGCAGCTGATGTGAACTGACTACACAGTGACTTATATTTTATTGTTCCCACAGCACAAATGTGTAAGACTGTTTTCGCCTGATCTACTCAAGCACATACAGCCTGGATTGTTGGACACCATATTGTCTATATTGTTGCACATCTTGTCACAAGCTCGACTTCTTACTCTGGTCACTGGTGCTTATTTGACAGCTGGGATGTCACTTCGCGGCCAGGGTGTCCTGGACGTTGCTTAGGTGACCGGGACGCTCCTGTCAGTTTGCCGCATCTCAGCACTAGAGCAGACTGCTGGGGCGTGTGTGCAAGGTTAATTATTATTAATTAATCACCTCCTGTGGCGATATTATGGCTCTCTCCTGGCCACATCTGATTGGTCACTAGTACTATTTAAGGTAGGGAGGACTTAGCATCCCTGACGGTTATATCTTCTGTGTATCACATTGCTGACCAGCTCCAGGTTTACCTACTAAATACTCTGTCCAATTTTGACTGATATCTGTTGTGACCTTGGCTTTTTTTGGACCCTGCTTCTTTGCAGATTGCCTCTGACCTTTGCCTTATTCTCAGACTATCCTTGCTTGCAACCTGACCCTAGGCCTGTCTTTGTTCATTCTGTTTGCTATGGACCCACGACCCTTGTTCCTAGATTATCTGTTGCATTCCGGTTATTCCTCCTACCACCAGCGCTGCAGTATCTGCACATAAGCTCCTACTATGCTAGAGCTAAGACCTGGGGCCATCCAAGTACCTGTAAGCACTACAAGTTCTTTGGGAAAGGTGGCGGCTAAAGGCGAAGTTCTCTGTCATCTGCAGTGTCAATCATAGAGAACATAGTTTAATTATGGTTTGCGCTGTGCAGTAGTCATGCAGTAAAACTTATACTCTGGTCCTAATGATCAAGCCACTTAGGCTGTGTAACAGTGGTGTAGCTTAAGGAACCCACATGCAACATCCTCTTCCACCATCCTTAATAACTGGCATCAGTGCTAAGTACTCTTTTGTACAAAACAAAAAAAAAAAGAATGCAAATGCAAATATGGTATACAGCTTCATGCTCAGCAAAATGATACATAACATATATACAGAATAATACAAGCTTACAGCTAGTATCAGATGTGTAACACTGCTAGGCTAAGGGACCAGCATCGCAGCCCCAGCACCCTCCACCCCCTTCCATGGCCTTATAGTCTTACAGTCTCTGAGTATTTGTTTACAACAGTGAAGGGACAGTGTTTTCTACCACCATCAACCAAACATCAGCTGAGTGACTTCCTTGTGGAAGAATGGTGCTGCATCTCTCCTTTACAATCCCAGACCTTAGTAGACTTAACGCCATAGCACATACAAGTAGTACTGGCTGCATGTGATGGTGCAACCCCCTATTAAGTAACTCTATTCTTTTTCTTGCCAATGGGACACTTTGACCATGGATTATAGCAGGTGGACCTAGAGCCAGGGCACTTCAATAGTTAAAACTGTTCAGTGTGTAGCACCTCCCCTATATTGTCCCTTTCATCTGGAAGTAACATAAGTTTAATTCAAGTGTCCTTTGGAGTAGAGTGTTTTTTAAATAAGGTTACTGCCCTATGTTTTTACATGGTTTTATATTTAATGTTTCTTTTTTTCAATGTGATTTTCTACTTAGATGTTGCAGCAGGAAGTTTATTCAGACCAAGCATATTTACAGCCTAGTGAACAAGGCAATTCAGAAGTGGACAGAAGAATTGGCTACCGGTCTTCATGAGAATAGACCTCAAGCTTATATGTTAGTATTGGCTGAGCATATTCAGGAAGCCTCTAATTTTTTAGGTCAGGCTTCTTTTGATGTGGTTTCTGTGGATTCTAAACTCTCTGCATATATAATTGTGGCCAGGTGTAATTACAAATCTGGCTGGTGGTGCAGAATCCAAACATACTCTTGAGCCTTTACCATTTGATGGTATTACGCTCTTTAAGACCTGAAGCAACCTAGGTTTCGGTCCTTTCCATCCTTTGGACGGACTATAGCAGCCTCTGCAAGAGGACACTCTTCTCCCTTTCAAGGAGGTTTTCAGAGAGTCGGGGTTCTGTTATGGCTACTGATGTAAACTTCTAGAACAGATGGAAAGAGGTCTTCGACCTATAGCAGTCAACTATCCCATAGAGCTAGTCGCAATCACAGGTACTCGGATGCCTCCAGGTCTTAACTCTAGCATAGTAGAAGTTGATGTGCAGATACTGTAGTGCAGAGGTAGGAGGCAGTAACTGGAATGCAGAAGATGTATACCAGGAGCTGTTCAAGGTTCAGGGGTCCGTAGCAAGCAGGTTAATTAGGGACAACCCAAGAGTCAGGGAAGGTTGCAAGCAGGGAGAATCCAAAAGACAACCCAAGGGTCAGGGGCAAACAGTCAACAAGCAGGGTCCAGAAACAAGCCAGGGGTCACAACAGGAGTCAATTAGAATTCAAGTAGAGTGTTCACAGGAACATGGTGCATGTGGGGCACAAACACCATAACCGGCAGCGAAGCTAAGCCCTCTCTGCCTTTTAAACAAATGAGGGCCAATCAACTGTAAGCATACAGGCACATACCATACCTCCCTACAAACACCCACAGAAGGCAATTATAAATTAATAACAATCTCCACACCACCCAACTGTTGCTAATGACATGGGTGCAGCAACAGTGTGGAGTATGTAGCATTCCAAGTCGTCCTGGCAATGTCAGGAAGTGTGGGGGCGTAAGTGACCTCCCGGCTGCAAGGGCAAGATACAGGACGCGGGCCGAAGTATATGAAAAACTATCCACCACCGCGGCAGCACGTAACAGGGTCGTCCAGGTGTAGGGCTCCCAAGCTGCTGGCAAGGCCTCTGCATGGCATGATGGTCTAACACGTCTCTGTGGTGGGGGCTCATCTTCGGCAGTTTCAGGACCAATGATTAGCCTCAACCTCAGTTACTTAGGAGTGGTCACGTCTATATCATAGACCTTGTCATATTCCCCTCTTTAAAGATTTTACCACTGGCCTTCCTTCCTGTGGTCTGAAAGACATGCGATCAGACAGGCTATCCAGAGGTTTCTGGCTTTTGGGGTGGTAGTTCCAGTGCCACCTCAAGAAAGAAGTTACTCCAATCTATTTCTGGTCCCAAAACTGTATGGATCGTTTAATCCAATCTTGTATTTCAGGACCCTTAATAAACTTAAAAAAAGTTTGGGTTCTAGCTTTCAAGATATAGTCATTGCAGTCAGTGATCGCTGACATGGAAAAAAGAGAGTTTCTTGCATTCATAGACAAAAAAGATACTTATCTAGAGCTTTCTATATGGAAGGGCATCAGTGTCTACTCTGTATTGCAGTGCAATGAGAATTTACCCTTTGGCCTGGCTTCCGCTCTAAAAGATTTTACAGAACTTATCACCATTTGGGCAAGTCTCCTGTGTTCTGAAGGGATAACAGTCATACCTTATGTGAGGATACCCAGACACTGAGCAGATGCAATTAAATGGAGGGTTTATTATGCACCCTACACACAGATCGATAATACACCAGAACAGAGTATGAGTGTTGCGTAGTGACAATCTACCAGTAACAGTCTAGATAGAACAAGTCCTTGGATAGGGTAGTGTTCCACACAATAATCCTACACAGGGAATAATAACAGATTATCCCGCACTGGAATAGAGAGGCACAAGTTCACACAGGAGTCTGAAGAGCAATTCCACATAATGGAATAATGATAAAATCCACACAGGAAGTAAAGGTAAGATCCACAAGGACCCTAGGTAGAGTATCACCTCTTATCCAAAGGCAGTGACAAACATGAGGATCTGGCTTGGATAACCTCCTTTTTAAACCCAACAAATTCCCATGGTAATGGTGAACACCCCTTGGGGAAGGGTGCAGGGTCCTGGTTGTTGGGGTCCCTTATCATGTCCCTCATACCTCCCCCAGCTGTCCTTCTCTTGGTGCCCCATGCTGGGTCAGGCTCCAAAATATCTCAATGTCCAAAAAAGAACAATGTGAAGCAAATAAAGGGAACAATGATAGGGTAATTGGTTCAAGTCCTGAGTGTCCCCTGTGGAGATGAGAATTAACCCATGAGGTGCTTTTTCAGTGAGATGTTGCCTTTCCCTCATGGTACTTCTTGTGTAGCAGGTATGATCCACCCAATAACAAACTCCATAGCAACAGGTCAGTCCTTATGAATGAAAGGGAACTAAAAAGTAATGGCCACATGTTGGCCTAGAGAGGAGCGTCATTTTCTCACACCTTATTTGGACGACCTGTTCTTAAAGGCGTCGCCAGAGTCTACTCTGCATCAGCACTGGCTGTATTTTCAATTTCCCAAAGGCAGTAACTTTTGCACAGTTTCTTTCTAGGCCATTTCAGAGGGAGCTCCTCAGGAAATGTTCCAAGTCCAACTTTCACCTGGAAAGGCAGCTTATTACTGTTTCCACGGTCACAAACCAGCGCTCATGTGGTTGAGAAGAACAAATCTCACAAAGGGTCAGTTCAGAGGTGGAAGTGGACCTTCGTAACCACGGTCTTCAGTCTGCTCATCAATGTCCTGAATCTAAGAGCGATTTACTGAATGCTCTTAAGGGGCCAGGGGATTGTGGCCAGAAAGCCCCGTTACAGTGTAGCTGCAATACACTGCAGTTACAGTGTAACTGCAGTAGCATAGCTGAATCATCAGGGAGCAGATACGCAGTGCCTAGGCCATGCAGGAGACAGGAAGGATCATGTCCTGGGAAGAACACTATGGTTTAATAATATCAGCTGTCTTCATCCTGGGGTGGAGAACTGTGAGGCAGATTACGTAACCAGGACCAGGTTCCATCCGGGAGAATGGTCCCTTCACAAGGAAGTGTTTGCTCAGTTGGTCTTGTGCTGGAGTCAGCCAGAGATAGATCTCATGACTTTCAAGACTCCTTAGTTCTGCGCAAGATCCAGGGCGAGGTAAATGGATGAAATGACGATTCCGTGGAGAAGTTGTTTGATGTTACTGTTCCTGCCGAACCCAAGCTTCCACAAGTATTAAAGAAATTTAAAAGAGAATGGGTAGCTGCCATTCTCGTGGCTTCTGATTGGCCAAGCAGAACATATTTCTCTAAAATCCTGGATATAGTCATCGGTCCACCATACCGGTTGCCTTTTCCGCCAGAACTTCTGTTTGATTCTCCACTTTGTCATCTGGCTTTGATGGCATGGTTGCTAAAACCGTGATTCTTCAGACCAGAAGTTTTTCACATAAGGTAGCACAGACTATGATTAAGGCAAGAAAGCCATCATCTTTTGCAAATTACTGCCGAATTTGGAAAACCTATATTCGGTGGTATGAGAGTCATAATTTTGACACTTCCTAATTTAGTCTTTCCCTCTTGTTATCCTTCTTACAGGATGGGCACAAGGACCTCTGTTTTAATGGGCATCTCTTTAGCACACCATGTGCTGGAATTAGGAGTGTTGTGTTGTAACCCACCATTTTTTGTTTTTCATTCTGACAGGGCAATGCTTCTCACAAAGCCCTCTTTTTTTTTTTGTCTAACGATTTCATTTGAACCAGGAGACTGTCGTTCTGAAATTTTGCCCTAGGTCAACTTCTTCTGATTCGTCTTTGAATCTTGTGGATGTTGTCCGTGCCCTCAGATGTTATTTCTAGTTAGTCCCTCTGTTTCTGTTGGGCATTTGTATGAAACATGAAGTTAGCTACAGATGGAAGGGGCTATATAGGGGAGGTGCTATACACTAAATAGTTATTTTTTGTGTTTTGTTTTAAAATATGTTGTTATTGAAAAATTTTAGAATAAAAAAAGGAAACAAATACAGGCGAGGAAACAAAAAGGGGAAACAAGAAGTGGGTCAAGGATCAGAAATATGTAAACAAAGTCAGGTTGGTACATAATATATAGGATATAGAGTAAAAAATATGTGACTAGATAAGATTGGATAGATACTTAGGTTTGCATTATCAAGTGAACCAAAGAGAAGACCAAGGAGGGAGAGAAGGAGGGGAATGTGTTGGGTTAAAAGTAGAGGAGGGTATAAGAGTAAGTAAGAAGCTAAGTTCTATGGATGTGTTCAAGTTTAAGCACCTGCCAAACATAATTGGTGAGGGCTGGGATTGTGGGGATTCTTCCAGTTCTGGGCGATCAGACATCTAGCCGCTGTGAGGATATGTCCGTCGATTTTTTATTTTTTTTTCTTGCCATGGAAGGAGACAGTAGAAAATATTTTGAGGGAGGCGTATATGCGTAATCTTGTAAATCAGTGTTTCTGACCTTGCGCCAGAAGACCTCAATTTTTGAATCACTCCACCAAACGTGAGACAGAGTACCTCGATTTCTGCATTTTCACAGAAAGCAGTTGGCAGGGATGGGTAGATTGAATAAAAACTTGTAGAGTTTTCTTTGCTCATGGTACATATAGAAGATTTGGCAAACACCTTGCAGATAATTCTTTGGGTAATACTGGTATCTTGGTTTTCCTATCCTGGTTTCCTTTTGTCAGTTAACATACTTTTCTCTTGTCAGCCTCGCCTGGAATGCATCCGTGGAACCGTGACCTGTGTGGTGTAAGCAGAGTAGATTAAACCTCCTTTCGAGGGTCCCAGGCGAAAACCTTCACCACGTTAGACTCCACGCCTCTGTGGTTGGTGGAGCTAAGCCAGACAGATTGTAAGAATACTACCATTTCTGTGTGTTCCCTGACAAATTGCTTATATAGGTAAGAAATAGCAGATATTCTCTAACTTTCTTGGTGTTTCTTCTCCATAATCCAGAGATAGGAAAGTCAAGAGCATGTTATTCCTTAATAAAAAGAAAGCTATGATTCATAAGACAGACTCAGTGAGCACTTCCAAATGTGCTGTTTCACATATGTTGTATTGTATTTTTATATTTTGTAGAATAAACTTTCCAGCATCAGATGACTTATGTTTTTGTTATGCACATGCATTTTTTTTTTTTTAATAAATTATGTTTCTTTATGTTTATGGCTTCTTGCTGGTTTTACCAAAACCTTTTATATCATATAGGCTAGTAGTTTGTTTATCTTGTATATAATATAAAACCTCTGTGGCTACAAATGTACAATGGTCATAGCTGATCTTTGTTATATCCAAAGGTGGAGAAATACAGGAAGAAGCCATACAGAGAAAGCAATGTATTTAGTTAAAGTTGTAAGAAGGCGCGCATAAGGAAAGTACCGTTGCTTGAAGGTTAAACGCTGTCCTGGCTCTGTGCCATCTTTTTTAAGCTTATATTTAGAAAACAGGTCTGGCTAGACATGCCAGTATTTATACACATATAACAGTATACATAATCTATTTTCGGAATAAGCTAAAATCCCTACTGATTTCAGATGAGAGAAAACTGAGCAAATGCATGGGACAGTGAAGAAAGGGTTACACTACAGCAGCTATTTTTTCCCAGCAAACTGCACGCTTCTCGGCTCCTGTCCTTTAGGAAACGTTCTGTTCTCTGCTGCTATCAAGTTTTATTTTTTTTGGCTGCTATTTCTGTACACGTTACGCAATTTTCTTGGAAAGAAAGGACTGGACAAGACTTTGTAAACAACGGCTCTTACTGGTTTTTTTTTTTTCAATATATTTTGCTTACAAATTAGTTTAAGTTATTTACTGGTGGACTATTGGTACCCTATACACTTGGGCTTCTGTCTTTAAGCTACTGACGGAATTGTTCCTTCCAATTTGATGACATATTAAGTCATCAAATTGGAAAGAACAATTGTCTCTGAAAAATTGTTTTTTTATTTTGTGTTATCGTGTATAATTTAAACTGAGTGGTCTTTATTGTTTCGGTATAAAATGTTCTATATATTTGATGATATATATTTATTGTGTCTGTATGTCTTTCATGTTTCTATGTAGGGATTTATTGTTAAATATATATGATTTTGGTACGTTTTCTCTGTTCTGTTTATATACTAACTGACGCATATTTTCTATTCTTTGTAATCTATGTTTATCAGTGTCATTATACTGTGATTGCAGAGAAATCTAATTAGCACAATTGTCCTTGCTGTGAAGCACTAAGTATGCTATATCAATAAGAAAGGTAGAATTCTATGTATCTTTTCTGTTCTGTTGTATTTTATTTTTGTCTTATATCTTAGAGTGTTTAGTCTATGTGTTTTTGTCTATTTTTTTAAATTAATCTATTTAGTAATTTATTATTTAGCTATATTTGTATGTTACTAGAGTTGGCTTCTATGCTATCTATATTTATCTATCATTGCAAAGCAATCTAATTAGCATCTCACTGTACTTACATTTCCTAATTAAACTTACTGTGTATATGTTGTGTACATCTCCATCCCACAAATAACGTAGGAACAGTTTGACATTTGGAATGTGCTGTTACAAGTAATGAATTTCCACATAGAAATGTAATAAGATAGAGCTTGGCAATTAAACTGTAATTAGGGTCATACAATTTAGGGGCATTTAAATTATAGTTGAGTGTACAATACCACATGGCAATCTGAAATAGAAATTAGATCACTGAGCAGCTGAATAACTAGTGCTTAATGTAAGCAGACCCTCTTTAAACGGACAGCACTTCATGTTTTCTCAGCCCCTGTACCATTTTTAAAAATTGCTTAAAGCTTTTATTCTTGGTTATATGTATGTGTGGCCCTAAACCTAGTGCTAACTTTTTTGTCTGCTTAAGCCATTATTGCATCCCTCCCTATGTCTCTGGTCAACCCTGGGTGGTGTCACCCACCCCCATCCCCCCATTCCTAAGCGCTGCCCCCACCCCGGCTGTTTCTTACTTTGGCAGGTGGGAGGTGGCATCCTTGATTTCTCAGACTGTGGTCCTTGGCTGTGACATCAAAGCCAAGTGCCACACTCCCAGTATAATACTGAAAAGGAGGAACAGCAACTTCACATGTTAGCAACTGCTGGCTGCTTCACCTTCATGTCAGCGGCTGACACCGCGTGAGGATGCCACGGGCGCATTAAAATTACTGGATGAGTGACATTTTGTGACTCTATGTTTTAGGTGCCCCTAACCATTGGTGCCTTAGGCAACCGTCAAGCTTCACCTAATGATAGTCCTGGCCCTGGACATACCAGGCCTAATTTAGAATTGAACTTAAGAGTAACTGTGGGAAGGAAAAATCTGATTTGTTTAACTGTGCATATTCAGTAAAATAAACTGTATTTTTAATTACACGTAAGTTGTCGCACAATATGCTTGCAGACCAGGATTGTGGTCAAGTTTCTTACAATACGAACGTGCACGATGTAGGATGTCTCCTGGAGATGCACAGGGCCATCTTAACAACATTATGGGCCCCCGGGCAAAGCAGTGCACCGGGGCCCCAAGATATAGATATATAGATGTATACAGATACAGATATAGATATATATATATATAATATATATATATATATATATATATATATATATATAGAGAGAGAGAGAGAGAGAGAGAGAGAGAGAGAGAGAAAGAGAGAGATAGAGATAGATAGATGTACTTGCTCAGTGACCCTTGAAGGTTTTTTTTGCAGGTTTTTTTTATGCAGGATTATTTATTCTCATTAAGAGCCGTGCCTATGGGGCCCCCTTGCCCATGGGGCCCCCGGGCAGCTGCCCATCGTGCCCAATGGAAAAGATGGCCCTGGAGATGCAGCTGTGCAAAGTAACAACGAGGAGTGAAATATGGAAAGTTTGGAAATGTGCCACGTTTTCCTCCATATTGTCTTGGTATATATTACCCATATATTCTGCAGCAGTCATGGAAACATTGGTATAACTAAAGTAGATCAAATTATATTGTACATTTTCGCAAACGGTAGAAAGAACACATATTGAGGAAGTCTGCTGGACATATCTAATGTACAGGCGAGAGGGCATTTATGTGAGATGTAGTCTGAATGGCAACAATGACATTGTTGACATGTTCATTAGGTCAACAGAGTTAAAATGTCAACATGGTGAATGTTGATAGGTTGCAAAGTCACCAGTCACAATGCATTAAAGCATTAAATTTAAACCGGCAATGCTGCCACCGGCAATACCATATGCAATACAGTAAAAAAAATGGGATCAAGTGCTTAACCAACCAGAGTGTTGCCAGCCTAGGATGGATCACAAAAACGGGGGGGGGGGGGAAGCATGGGGTCCCCCCAATTTTACTATTACAAGCACTAGGCTTTGCCAGCCTAGGCTGGTGGCACTATAGTAGGGAAACCCGCAGAGCAAGGATTACCCTGCCATATTGAGAAACCAGCCCCAGGCTGATCAGCACGAGTCTGAATTCCATTGGGAGATTGGGGCCCCAGGTGTACCCAGCCCCGTGCTGAAAGCAATTGGGCTTTTCCCAAACCCCTGGGATGGTGAGTGTGGGGTAATAATAGTTTTAATGATATAAACCATTTTATCCCTGGTGCACTATAGGTCCCAGCATGGCCAGGCTGCCATTAAGTGTTTGAAAAATGTAAATAAAACACACACACCACTGTAAAGATTACTTTCATTAAAATAAACACATCCTTTACTCACCCTATTTATTGCTCACCTACATCCAGTGGTCTTCATCAGTCATAGATCCAAAAGATCCTTCCATGTAAAAACAAAAACCTTATTACACAATGCTAAACTAGCACTAAACAGCTCCTGGTGCAAAGTGAGCTTTTAGTGCTACTGGTCCTATTTATAACATGGATGTCACACATCAGAGTCTTAACCGCACTTACCACATTCACCGCTGTCATATCATGGCTACCTGGATCCCTCTTGGTCACCTGCAGCATTCCTGTCCATCACATCTCCGTTTGTAAAGAAACACATACTGTTTGTTCGGCTGCTTGGGCCATCTTTGATGCAGTCAGGTGATCATTCCAGACCAACCAGATTCAGCAGCTGTGATCACATGAACTGTGCAGCCAATAGTTGTTTAGGACACCCTATTTAAACCTTCTGCTGAGATCTGTTTATTGCCAGGACAACACAGTTCTCTCCTGAGGATAGTGCTTGGCTCCAGGTTCCAGTTGTTCCTGCACTGTTCCTGATTCCCTGTGTTTACAAGTGATCATCTTCTGTGTACATCCTGCTTTACCAACTACATATGACTTTGCAAGTATTCTGCATTCTAAAGTGCATATCTTCTTTCAAACATCCAGCATTATCCGGAGTTCATCATTCTGCAAGTACTTTGCACTTCCAAGCTGCTCATCTTCCTGCAATATTCTACATTCAGCAAGAGTGCTCACCTCACTAAGAACTTTGAACCATCCAGTATCTATTCTGAAGTACCAGTGGCTTTTCTGGTATCATCTGCTCTGTGGCTACGGCTGGTTCTGAGTCTCTAGGGCTTATTTCCAGGTCCGTGTTTCTGCGTGTAGCTTCTAGGTTTGTGCCTGCCACGCAGTCCTGAGTTCCATGTCATGCATTTGAGTTCCTAGTTCCTGTCTCCAGTTCCAGTTCGCTCTCTTCTAAATTGCTGTATATTTCCTATCTGAGTTTTTATTAGTGGGTTCCAGTCCTGTGTACCTGGCCACAGGAGCCTGGATTGAGTTCCCACAAACATTTCCAGTCAGTTATTACGCCGAATTCCAGTCCAGTACTCAGGCACAGACTCTGCTCCTTTTACTCATATACTGCTTGTGCTACTCTGAGGACTCTACATGAGCAGAGAGATCATCAATGCTTCTAGGATATGTTTCAGTCCTGCTCCAGCTAGGCCCAAGGGTCCCGAATCGGATTGAGAAATATAGGCGACCATGACAATGGTGATTTCCCACAGAATTACGGCATGTTGGCACGTGGTTCCCCAAGAGCCAGCATACCGTGGCAGCCTGGCCATGCTGAGACCTGTAGTGCCCGAAGAACAAAATTGTTTTAATCATTAAAACAATTATTATTACCCTACATCCAATGCCTCAGGGTGTGGGAAGAACCCTAGTGCTTTCAGCATGGGGCTGGGTACACCTAGAGATGGGGACCGGATTTTCTTTGTAGACCCAATCTCCCAAGGGAATCCAGCTTCGTACTGACCGGGGGCTGGTTTCTCATTATGGTTGGGAGACCCCACACTGTGGGTTTCTTTGCTATAGCAGGGGCGCACACTGGATAACCAGAAACCCCTCCCCCTCCGCAAACAAACGAGCAGCAAAAGCATGTAAAAACATGCTAAACACTGCTCCGCCGCGGACGCTTCTCTTACAGTGCCACAGCTGCTGTACAATCCAGCATCGGTGAAATGGAGCTGCTGCGCATGCGTGGCCACAGCAACTCCTCCCAGCCATATCCAGAGTGAGGCATTACATCACTGGCTGCCCTGCTGAATGGTGAGTCCCTGGGACCCTGGGCATTCAACAAATTATATATATTATCTGGTACTTGTGCATTTAATAGTTATTGGGTATCATGTCACAGAAGACGGATACTGCCCAAAAGTAAGCTTGTATAGTGTTCTACCCTTGCTTCATAGACCCAAGAGTCCATTTCTAGTGAGTCTGCACTCACTCCTGGATGAACCCTGGTGTCTCATTTTTGCAGACTGGTTGCAGGACAATGGTTGCTCAGCAATAAATTAGAATATTATGTCCAGTTTGTTTGGCTCAACTGGAAGCCTAGGTGTGTATGTAAGATTCAGGCAGGAGTCCTGTCCAATTACAGCCTTGTAATGTTATATAAAAAAAGACGGGCATAATAAGAATAAGAAGTACTAGTAAAAGCCAAGAATATGTTTCAGAAAGCTGGAGGCAGCTTACGAGGAGCTGGAATATATTGATTCTGCTAGTCAAGGTTGAGGTGCAGAGCTGAGATTGTAGGTGGGGTTCTACAGAGCAGGGTTGAGATGCAAAGCTGTGTGATATATCTAAATATTGTATTATAGGATCCTCTACTTTATTAATATTCACTAAAGTAATTACTGGAACCTGCCTATAAGCTTTAATATAAGAGACAGGCTTCGGTTATTACTTTAATAATGATTAACAAAATAGAGGATCCTATAACATATTGGTCATCATCATCATCAGCTATTTCTATAGCATCACCAGTTCCGCACCACTATCTTATTATTACATAATGTTAGACTATGTGAATAACAATTTATTTTGTGACTCACATGTACTTGTTATTCACAGTAGAAAAGTTTATGCTGAAGGCTTATCGTGGCAATTTATTTTTTTATGTCTGGGCAGCACAGTAGCCTAGTGGTTAGCACTTCTGCCTCACAGCACTGGGGTCATGAGTTCGATTCCCGACCATGGCCTTATCTGTGTGGAGTTTGTTTGTGCTCCCTGTGTTTGCATGGGTTTCCTCTGGGTGCTCCGGTTTCCTCCCACACTCCAAAAACATACTGACTAATTGACTGCTATCAAAATTGACCCTTGTTTCTCCCTCTCTGTCTGTCTGTCTGTGTGTGTGTGTGTGTGTTTGTCTATATTAGGGAATTTAGACTGTAAGCTCCAATGGGGCAGGGACTGATGTGAATGAGTTCTCTGTACAGCGCTGCGGAATCAGTGGCGCTATATAAATAATGATGATTAAAATGTCTTAATTTTGCTTTGTTCCGAATTCAACTATTTTGAAACCCCCCCTTAAAATTCCTGCGTTTGCCCCTGCTATAGTGCCACCAGCCCCGGCTGGCAAAGCTGTGTGTTGGTAATAGTAAAATCGGGGAGGGGGGGGGATGTATTTGCATGTTGACAGCAGCCACAACGCAATAGGAAGAATAGCTTCAAATCAGCAACATAAGTTAAATATAGCTTTAGCAGTCGAAGGATGAACAGAAACACAGCTTTTAGTTAAGCAACACATAGGGAGTGATTTAATAGGCACAGCCAGCTTAGCTCACAAGGGTGTATTATGCTTTTGCAGTTCTCCTGGGCCTGCAACTTCCCTCTGGGGCAGCAGTTCCCAAACTTTCTCAGCTTGAGGCACCCTTAGGGTCACCATAATTTTTCCAAGGCACCCCTAAGCAAAAATAATTACCAGGTATTCCCGTTTTTTAAGTAGTTGGGTCAAAATGACGTAAGATGTATTTAGACCCCCTTCACCATCACATTGTGCCCCTTTATCATATCACTCTGTATCCCCTTCGCCATCTCACACCCTGTGTCCCCCTCTTCGCCATCTCACACTCTGTGTCCCCCTCTTCGCCATCTCACACCGTGTCCCCCTCTTCGCCATCTCACACCCTGTGTCCCCCTCTTCGCCATCTCACACCCTGCATCCCCTTCTTCGCTAATCTCACACCCTGTGTCCCCCTCTTCGCCATCTCACACCCTGTGTCTCCCTTTTCGCCATCTCACACTCTGTGTCCCTCTTCATCAGCTCACACTCTGACCCCCCTTCAGCATCTCTCTCTGTTCCCCTCCTTCAGCATCTCTCTCTGTCCCCCTCCTTCAGCATCTCTCTATCCCCCTCCTTCAGCGTCTCTCTCTGTCCCCCTCCTTCAGCGTCTCTCTATCCCCCTCCTTTAGCATCTCTCTGTCCCCCTCCTTCAGCATCTCTCTCTGTCCCCCTCCTTCAGCATCTCTCTATCCCCCTCCTTCAGCGTCTCTCTCTGTCCCCCTCCTTCAGCGTCTCTCTATCCCCCTCCTTTAGCATCTCTCTATCCCCCTCCTTTAGCATCTCTCTGTCCCCCTCCTTCAGCATCTCTCTGTCCTCCCCCTTCAGCATCTCTCTGTCCCCCTCCTTCAGCATCTCTCTGTCCCCCTCCTTCAGCATCTCTCTGCCCTCCCCCTTCAGTGTCTCTGTCCCCCTCCTTCAGTGTCTCTCTGCCCTCCTTCTTCAGTGTCTCTCTCTGCCCCCCTCCTTCAGCGTGTCTCTCTGCCCCCCTCCTTCAGCGTGTGTCTCTGCCCCCCTCCTTCAGCGTGTCTCTCTGTCCCCCTCCTTCAGCGTGTCTCTCTGTCCCCCTCCTTCAGCGTGTCTCTCTGTCCCCCTCCTTCAGCGTGTCTCTCTGTCCCCCTCCTTCAACCTGTCGCTCTGTGCCCCCTTCAGCCTGTCGCTCTGTGCCCCCTTCAGCCTCTCTGTCCCCCTCCTTCAGTGTCGCTCTGTCCCCTTCAGCCGCTCTGTGTCCCCTTCAGTGTCTCTCTGTGTCCCCTTCAGTGTCTCTCTGTCCCCTTCAGCCTCTCTGTGTCTCCCTTCAGCCTCTCTGTGTCCCCCTTCAGCCTCTCTGTGTTCCCCTTCAGCCTCTCTGTGTCCCCCTTCAGCCTCTCTGTGTCCCCCTTCAGCCTCTCTCTGTCCCCCTTCAGAGCCTCTCTGTGTCTCCCTTCAGCCTCTCTGTGTCTCCCTTCAGCCTCTCTGTGTCTCCCTTCAGCCTCTCTGTGTCCCCTTCAGTGTCTCTCTGTCCCCGTAAGCCTCTCTGTGTCCCCCTTCAGTGTCACTCTGTCCCCTTCAGCCTCTCTGTGTCCCCTTCAGTGTCTCTGTCCCCTTCAGCCTCTCCGTGTCCCACTTCAGCCTCTCTGTCCCCCTTCAGCTTCTCTCTGTCCCCCTTCAGCCTCTCTGTGTCCCCCTTCAGTGTCTCTCTCTGTCCCCTTCAGTGTCTCTCTCTGTCCCCTTCAGCCTCTCTGTGTCTCCCTTCAGTCTCTCTGTGTCCCCTTCAGTGTCTCTCTGTCCCCTTCAGCGTGTCTCTCTGTGCCCCCTTCACTTCCTTTACTTACCTTCTTCCCTGACGTCTTCTCTGCTGCTGCTCCTCACTGAGGCTGCCGACGTGATGACGTCACGCCCAGCAGTCAGTGAGGAGGGGGATCTGGCGCTGGATGATGTGTACGTTTTTTGTTTTTTTCTAGGGCGATCGCGGCACCCCTGTGACAGCACCGCGGCACCCCAGGGAGCCGCGGCGCACAGTTTGGGAACCGCCGCTCTGGGAAATACAGGGACACTCTCCAGTTTCAGTCAGCCTCCTTATCTAAGGAACTGTGATTAACAATGAGGAGTCCACTGAGGACTCCAACAACTCCCAAAAACAGCTGCAAGAACTGAGAGGAGTTGACAGCAATTCAGCTGCACAAAGGGGTATGCACAAAAACTGAAATTGAGCATAAAGCTAGTAGAGCAGGAGTGTTTCTGCTACATAAGGATAAGTAATAAGAGCAGAAAGCATTCTCCTACAGGAGAACAAACTACCCACATTCCAGTAGCTGAAAAACACAAAATGGGACTAACAGGAACATCGTTGTGCGCAGGACATTGCATTGGAGACTGTAATGTCCACTGTGATTTTATTAAAACAAATGTACTTTTTTCTGACACCCCGATTTCATTGGCACTCAAATTCACATATATAAGAAGGATTCAAAAGTATCGGCCAGCTGCACGTCTCTAGCACACAGTCCCTCCAAAAAGTGGTCCCTGAATCCATGTTAACTACAGGACTTAGATAATTACCAAAGATTATTGGTATTGCTGAAAATATTCTACAGATATTTTTTTTCCATTATTTTAAACTTGTTGTATTCATGCAAATCTACTGAACTGTTTTTTTTTTTTTTGGTTATTTTTCTCTTTCTTTTTCTAGTTAATTGAATAACATTATGTTTAACTAATATACAAACTGCTAAAATGTTATATTGTATACTATATTTTATACACCACTTTTGCTTATTTACCCATTAGTATGAAAAGGTCTGTCTTTTAGTTTATCATCTCAAACCACAACCACAAACCTACAAACACACCCTTTCTGTTGCTGGGCTTTACAAACCAACTTTAGCAAAGACTAAAACTGAAAAACGGATTGCGAAAGATGCAAGTCAAATTCCAATTTTTTTTTCCAAATACAAAAATAGCAAGAATAATAAAACATAACATTGAGCTACTAGATGATAAAGTAGGAAAATAACTTTTGGATATAAAGGGAAAGCTGGTCTATAAATTATTTTTTTATTATTATTATTTTTCTTCACAAAGGAGGAGAAGGTGCCCGAAAATAAGTTGTGCACACCATTTAGATATTACTTTTCTAACACGGAATGAGATACAGTTACATATACACAAGATTAAGACAGATACCTGGCACAATTGACATTCACCCATGTGCATTATTGGAGCTAAGTATGGTAATAGATAGTCTACTATTTATTATATTTATGGACTTCTCATAACCCGGTAAGTGCCAGAAGATTGTTGAAAAGCAAATGTACCAATTTTTAAAAAGGTAGCAAAATCAGAACCAGGAAATTGCAGATCTGTGAGCGTGACATCTGTTTATGGGTAAATTATTTGAAGGCATTCTAAGGGATGTGATCCTAAAAGTCATTGTACAAACTAATTTGATAACACAGTTGTCAGCTTGGCTTCATGAAATACTGTCATACTTAATATATATTATTATGTTTTATGATGAGACCAGTTTCAAACTGGATCTTGGTAGTGCAATTGATATAATGTTTGGATTTTGCAAAAGTGTTTGATACTGTTCACATAACAGTCTGGTAGTCTAAGAGTATTATGTCTAAGGCTGGGTACACACCGGTTATTCAGCCGATTATCAGGCCAATCACATGATAAACGATCGTTCGACCCGATATCGCATTAGTGTGTACGTTCCAACGATGAGCGATTATCATTCCAAAGCACATCAAATCGTTTAATTTGATTTTTACTTTGGACCAAAAATCTCTTTCAATTATGGAAAGAATTCTACAGTGTATATTCACTCACGACCGACAGTGTCCATAGATCTCTATGGAGTGTGCAGAGTCACGATCACAATCTTTTTAACCAATGGTTATGACAGATGAAGAGTGCAGATCAGATCTGAAGGTAAATCTTGTAAAACATGTTTAGTGTGTTCACATGAATTGGCATGTTGATTGGGACTTTTTTTTCCCAGTCATTGGTAAAATCGCATCGGGAGAAATTTTCTGTAGTGTGTACTCAGCCTAAGAGAAAAAGTATGTACGTGGGTAAGAACTGGCTGTAGGATAGCAGACAAAGGAGAGTTATATCCAGACTGGGCTACAGTTATTAGTGGTGTACCACAAGGATCGGTTTCAGGCCCTATTCTTTCAAAAGTGTTGTTATTGACCTTGCGGATGGTCTATTGAAGTAAGCTGTCCATATTTTCTGATGACACTAAGCTATAAGTTATTACCGCAGAGCACAGTAACTTGCTACAGAAAGACACCTTGAGAAAAATCCCAGAGGAGAATTGAAACACGTTGTTGAATTGTTTATTCCCTTGCTACGTGGAAGATAGTGAGATCTACTTATGCTGGAGTTTCCTGTGGTTCCTTTATATGTTCAATTTCATGCACCATCTGTACATATGATTCTGGACAACTTATATAAAGGAAGATTCGAGTCCTGTGGTGTGAAAGAATCGGATAAAAAGAGATATGATTATGCCAGAAAAATCCTGTTTTGATGTAAACATATTACCTTAAAGGGTGTGCTGGAACCTTATTTGATTGATTTTGTGTATATTATTACACTAATAAGAATTGGGGTGTCCCTCCTTTTTTCCACTTGGTGAGGTACTGGGCTTTGGTTACCTCAATAATAATCCATGGAGACGTACTTCACCATTATGTTTTCTTCTCTCTCTATCGGTGTATATATATCTGACGAGGATGAAAAAGTGGCAAGAAAGACGAAAAGGAAAAAGAAGGAAACACCTATCTATGGACACTTGAAGTACTCTTTGAGACTATTCTTATGTGACTTATATTTAGCGCTTGTTGTTTCATCTTTTACAATATTGTCAATTTCTAGGAAGGTGGTTGTCCTGTTGATGAAATTGGGGCTGCTGTATATATTGGTGCGCTCTGGGAAATAATTTATATATGTCTTAATACAGAAAGAGTTGGACAAATTGGAACACTTGGGCATGACATGGTAGATGAGATTTAATGTAGATAAATGTAGAGTGTGCATCTAAGTCATGGTATAACTGTGATAATAAGCCATGGTCAGTGGTCATAGTAGGCTGGTATACAGAGGTATGCCATACTGCCCTTTCTTCTACTGTCTCCATTGTGAAACTATCAAATTCCATTAATTTACATTTTCCATATCGCCACTTCTAAATTTCCACTTTGACCACTGGCCATGTTAAGAACTGTAGTATTTACACTTTAATGTCGTACAATTGGGAAAACTGAGGATACAATGGACTTTGGCTGCTACACAGCTTTTTCTCAATTAGTATTCCTATCTGTAGCTGGAAAGTGCCACTAAAATCCCGGAATGCATAAAAAGGAGGAAAAATATGTGTTATGCAGGTATGGCATTACCATTATATGGCACTTAATAAACTATCGGTTACATATTGGATCCAGTTTTGGACACCACAATGTAAGCAAGACATAGGAGGGTTAGAGAGAATTAAAAGGCGCCAACATCATTAATAAAGCGAATGGAAGGGTTAATTATATGTGAGGTTAGAAAATCTAGGTCTATTTTCTTTGGAAAAAGGCACCTTGGAGGTGACTTAATTATTATGTATAATTATTCCCTGCATTAATACAGAGATTTGTATCGCCAACATTTTGTGCCAAAGTCCATACAGACAACAAAGAGAAATCAATTGAAGGTAGGAGAGACTGGTAATTTTGTCCCTGATTTAGTGCTCACTGTTGCTGGGTATTTTACAGTTTTGCATACATTCAGATTTGGGTGTGGCTTAAATGAAACTAAAACATACATGTTACTTTAGGAAGTTTAATGGTAAGCTCAAATGCAATGAAGCCCCTTCTGATTGTAAACTCTCTCAATAGCAGGCCACTCTCTACTATCTGTTTTCAGAACAGCATTTATTTTGTCTACTTTGTATGTCCCTGATTTATGTATGCTCTGGTTTCCCCACTGTCTGTCATGATGATAATAATAATATTCTTACCCGTATTCAATGCTATTTCATACTTACCAACTTGACAAAGTTGGTTTCCGGGAGAGGTGGGCGTGATGGGGGCAGGGCTCCAAAATGCGCAACATTTTGGACCTGCCCCATGACGTAATGACGCAAATGCGTCATTTGACAGCGGGAGGTGGGGCCAAATGCCGCAATTCACCGGGAAACGCAGTGTTTGGGAGCTAATTATGCCCACTTCACTAGGAAGTGGGCAGATCCGGGATATTGCCACACTCTCCCGGGAGTCAGGGAGACTCTCGCAAAATGCGGGAGTCTCCCGGACATTCCGGGAGGATAGGCAAGTATGTGCTATTTTAGTTATCAATGTACAATAGAGAGAGCACTCTAGTGCTCTGTATTCAAAACTAATCTCATTCTATTGAGCTTTATAAAGTACAAAAAGTATCTAAGTGATCACTGTACAATATAGGTACAATTCTAGTGACACATAAAAAACACAGTGAGCATTCTAGAGTTCAGTAAACAATGTAAAGTAATTTAGTGAGCACTTTACTGTACAGACAGAATTTAAGTGATCTCTATACAAATAACATTCTAGGGACCTCTATAATACACAGATCATTCTAATGAATGCTATGAAATGCAATTAGTATTCCAGTGACAAATATGAAATACAGACTACACTCTAGTGATAGGATATACAATACAAAGCACTCTAATGATAACTATAAAAGGCAGAGAGCATTGTGATGACCAGTGCAGAGTGCATTCTTGAAACCACTATAAAATATAAAGAACATTCTAGAACATTCTGGTGATCAGTATACAATTCAAACTCCGATATCTGGAGGCTATCACAAAAATTAGATCACCAATCCAAAGTTCTGGTGAATGCCACAGATCAGACCCCAGAACACTGATGGCTTTTAGCTTCTGGTTATTGCAATATAAGCCACAACAATTTTCTACTTCCCTAATTTGGGTTTTCAGCTTTACTCTGGTTGCTCTGGGTCCTGGACTCCCGCTCTATGCAGGAAGTACTAGGGTTTGTCTTAGCAGACAGTGCAAAGACAGCCCCTGGCACTCAAATTGATTAATATTGTCAGTCAGCACTATTCTCTAAAAGTGCCAGAAGCTGTTTTTTATGCTGGTTATCAAGATAATCTCCAACACTTCACCTAGCAATGAGCCCAGGAGTACTCTCACTTACTAGAGGGATGTTAAGGATCTTCATATGTTGTGGCTGCTCCTTAATTCCTATCTACTGCTGCAATTGGTGGCAACAACTTGTGACCCTTTAGGTCACAATCAGCACCCCAGTGGTCTACCATTCAATGCCAAGTGGTTCAATAGCTTGTCTTACACAAGTATGTATTGTATTTTTCCTATTAATAGTTTTCCCATCTTAGACTGTAAACTGAATTATAAATAGGTTAATTAAAACTGAGGTTGTTCTACCCAGCCACAAAGAGTCTGCAGGGTAATATGATTGCATTGGGTATAATAAGGTCAGTCAGCTTAGGTTAAAGCATTTGTATGATGTTTTAAATACTTACTTAAACATTTACTGGAGTGTTGGTTGGGTGAGGATAGGTATGATCTACATATTGTTTTATAAGATACTGTTCATGTGCAAGAGCTTGTGTTAGGTTTGTAAACGTTCTCTTGGTTAGGCTATTTGATAATACCGCTAACTAATGATCTAGCAGCCTCAGGATAGCTATTCTGCACATTGACTCCAAGCATAGCAGATTATTTCTTCAAAACCTTCACAGAGGGACCCCAGGCACTTGCTAGCCAGGGTATATATTTTGTACAAACACTTTCTAACTGCTGAGTCAGGAATTGGGCAGTGGAAAAGCAGTTCCACTTTTCTTTGGCTGTAAACTACTAAACATAACTCAACTGCAAGCTACCATGTTGAGCTCTCCTTACCTATATTATAGAAACTGGGACCATAAGAAAGAAATAAGAGGGAAGTTCCACTTAATGTAAATGTATAACAAAATGTTCTTACCTTCATACCAGACTGAACTGCACATGCATTCACCATTTAGCAGCAGTGCTTAATGTTATGTTACCGATCCCTTGAGTTGAGGGAAGGATAAAAATGAAATCAATCAGCAGTAACATCTACTCTTTCTCCTACATTAGACACATGTAGAAAATAGACAATACATCTGATATATCTATGGTCAAACCAGTCCTGCTGACTGATTTCATCCTCGTTCTTCGCTCATTGTAAGTATTCGGTGAACCATTGAGAGATTCCAAATCTAAATGCTACTGTTGAATGATAAGCACTTATAACCTACTTGTATGTTTTTGGAGTGTGGGAGGAATCCCAGAGCATCGGGGAGATCGGGGAAAACATACAAGCTCCACACAGATAAGGCCATGGTCGGAGATCGAACTCACGACCCCAGTGCTATGAGAGCCACAACAAGAAAAATATGAGTACCCGCCTGTTATTTGTTCTACCACTGAGAACATTTGTTAACTCTTTAACCTCTCTGGGTCTAAGTCATTAAGGAGAGCAAAGCAAAAAAAGGAGCAACTTTGCACCTTGGCAAAACCAATTTGCATTAGAGGGGGGGTTAAATTTAAAATGTGGGGACAAATTTATAGTTGGTGTAGGGCATGCCCTAGATCAACTGTAAATTTCAGTGTAAAAATAAATCTATTGAGTATTTGTGTGCTACATGAAAAAGCCGCCAGTATTTTCCTTACATGCAAAATGATAAACTAACTTGCACCCCTTAAATTCTAATATGGTTTGTCCAAGATCAAATTCACTCCTTTTTTTGCCTTGCTCTCCTTAATGACTCAGGCCCTCTGTATTTTCCTATAACTAATACTTAGGACTAACATATATACCAGTCTCCCCATAACTGTCTCCTATTTTTTCTTTTTGCATCCAGAAACCTTTTATTCACAATGCTTATATTCCCATATTTTAGAGTATCAAATGCACACACAAATTAACAAGAGGTTGTAGTATACATCACTATAGCTATTTTACAATATTTGACACGCAAAAGTAAACACTAAGAAGCGTTTATTGCCCATGAACCCTTTAAGCAACATTAGTGTAACACTGTCTCGTTTCAAAATCACAGGAGCCCTTCATATATCCTCGGCAATGCTTAAGCTTATTGGCTAAGAAAATCAATTAATTCAGGTCTCTAATAGGTTCCCACAAGTACAAGATCAAGACAATAGCCTGTCTGTGAGTTGGCTCTTTTATATGCATGTACTGGTGAACATTGAATACTCCAGTTGGACTGACCATAATGTAAACTACCCGGTATATATCCGGCATATTTGTTAATTTGTAACTTATACTTCTAAAGACATATACATCAACTATTTATATGCTTAAAATGTTATTCCCACCAATATATTATATGCGTTAACACTGTTTGATTACAATTAGGCCAGGGAGAAATTTGAAGACAAGATGCAGCCTGTCTCATTGATCCCGTCACTACAGCAACCACTGAAACGAACTAAATTGATCTCTTTCTGTGTCATTTCTTATTTAGATTTTATACCATGCCTGCAAAAATAACATAGCCTGGTCATGCATACCACACAGGCACACAATCTTATGTATTGTATGGCAACACTGCCAACCCAGTATTGTAGCAGGGACCAAGTGCAGAGCACACAAATACCAGATAGCCAGTCCAGGCCTGCCTTCACATAACAGAGTAACTGGGCACCAGATTAGCTTTAACCAGGAATTTTAAATAGTGTTGCTATCCAAAACACATATAGCTGATATTTGATAATAATAGCATAAAGATACACATTAGAACCACACCCACACACAATAAAGAATTAAATTCTATTAAAAATTAACAAAATGTATTTTAGCACTTCTGCCTCACAGCACTGGGGTCATAAATTCAATTCCCGACCATGGCCTTATCTGTGTGGAGTTTGTATGTTCTCCCCGGGTTTACGTGGGTTTCCTCCGGGTGCTCCGGTTTTCTCCCACACTCAAAAATATACTAGTAGGTTAATTGGCTGCTATCAAAATTAACCCTAGTCTCTCTCTCTGTCTGTTTGTGTATGTCAGGGAATTTAGACTGTAAGCTCCAATGGGGCAGGGACTGATGGGAATGAGTTCTCTGTACAGCGCTGCTGAATCGGTGGCGCTATATAAATAAATGATGATGATGATGTATTGAAGAAATTTGAAAAAAATAAAATCAAAATGCAATATGCCAAAAATAAAAAGCACCTATACATGACTTGATCAGATGACATCTGCCAGCATAACCACTTTTGACCATATTAAGCAAAAAAAAAAAAAAAAGAAGCAAATCTTTCTACCCAATTAAAATCTCATCCAAATGAATAGGAATGAATTAGACATGTTGGACTAAACACAAGAAGGATGTCTTGTGACAATGTCAGATCCAGTAGAATACCCGACAACCATAAAATATAAATGCCACACATCTGGCCCCTGGCAATTGAGCCACATGACCAGGTTTGACCATAGACTGGGTGTTCTGTCACTTGAAATGTGATTATATAATTACTGAGATAATATCACACCAAGTAGCTGAAAGACGACATCAGACTATATTATGGATTGTACTGCAAACAAATATGAATTAAATCAAATAACTTAGTCGCAAGTGTAGATATATCTGCAAATAAATATATGTATAAACATGTGATCTCTTTGCTTAACAAGAAATCCCTGTGAAAACCCCCCAGAGTATTGTAGTAATCTAAACAATGAAGGTAATGGTGTATTTTTACATAATACACCATTATATGATGTTTGGGATAACAATGTGGTAAAGGCTGTACATGTTCTCATTTTACAATAAGGACATTTCTCTTTTAACTCACTTGAATTATCTAGAGCTTAACATTATTAAGAAGTAAAAAGCATACTTATTTTGCAAATAATTCCACTTAAATTGGAAATGTTGTATTGTCTAACGTGAACTTCTTTTAATGAGTCAGATGAACCTTTTTTTTTTTGCTCCCTTGGGTGTTCTTCAAGAGTCTTCCGGTGCAAGTTGTATACTGTAAAACAATATTGCTAATTAGTGGCTTAAAGCCCTAAGCTATCCCACACTCTAAGAAACCTTTGTATATCGGGTCTCAGAAGGGCCTACCTTACATTCCAGCTTTAATTCCTCCAAACAAAAGGGAGTTTTATCTTCCATGACTTAGCGCAATGAGGTAAAAATGTACTCATATCCCATGTCTTGGAAGCATTTGAATTAAGCTGTTTACATTTCTAACCAAGTTGAAATGTTTTGATATAGTCATTTTTACCTATAAATGTGTCTTCACATCTCAACATTTGCAATATTACTTTACTAATTAATTTTACATAACTCAAGTGTTCTTTTACTTTGCAAGTTTTTTTTGTTAGCCATGCCCAGGGAAAACTAGATTGTATTGACTGGTGTGTTTACCAAGTAAAGGATTATATTATGTGTCAAGAATGTTCTAAATCTTCTTTTTGCCTCAATCTGAAGTCGGAGGTATGCATGACAGGCAAAATATGAAGGTTCTAAATTAGAAAGTATAACAGATAAAAGGAATTTTCCCTAGAATAGCTATTGAGGAGTTTGACGAACTAACAAATCCCATCATGCCATGCAGGTAGCAGGAACAAGACATGAGCACCAATCCAGTAGGTCCTCTACTAGCGTTCCTAAATAATAACAAGGGGCCTGATTCATTAAGGATCTTAACTTGAGAAACTTCTTATTTCAGTCTCCTGGACAAAACCATGTTACAATGCAAATTAGTTTTCTGTTTTGCACATATGTTAAATACTGACTGTTTTTTCATGTAGCACACAAATACTTGATAGCTTATTTGTACACTGACATTTAAAGTTGATATTTGTGTGCTACATGAAAAAACAGTCAGTATTTATCTTATGTGCAAAACAGAACCTAATTTGCACCCCTTGCATTGTAACATGATTTTTTGTCCAGGAGACTGAAATAAGAAGTTTCTCAAGTTAAGATCCTTAATGAATCAGGCCCTAGGAATGCAATGAGCATTAACATCTACACAGGCAGCAAAATCATTTTTATGTAAATCTCATCAATAATAAACCTGACAAATATGTCTCTAAAATACATTCATTATTCACAAATGTGCCTTGTTATCTACCTAGTGCATGTACTGTACCTGCCCCAGTTTCCTATTTTGGGAATTGCTCTTGTACAATCACCACCTTATCCAGGACTGCAGCCAAGAATGCCCCTTTTGGAGTAAAAATGTCACTTACAAGTCCTGACTACTATTGTTTTAGGACTAATCCCTTCATTAAGTTCAACTTTCATGTTGTCTTGAATCAATCATGAGATTAGGAGGTCATCAAGATCTTTTTTCATGTATCACTATCACCCAATTCAATGTTTTTATTGCATTGGTAGAATGATGCTTATAAGTGCATAATGCTCTCTGTGTTAGGGAATTTAGACTGTAAGCTCCAATGCGGCAGGGACTGATGTGAGTGAGTTCTCTGTACAGCGCTGCGAAATCAGTGTCACTATATAAATGGCTGCTACTGCTGCTGATGATAATGCATGTATAAAGTGTGACTGGAAGGCGTCCCATTATGGACCAAGGCCTTACAATAAACACAAATAGCACAAAGCCACAGTCTCATGTAAACCTGTATATGAACAGAGCAGAACACATAATTGTAATTAATAAAGAGCCAATTGGTGATCAAACACTTTTAACTTTTAATTATATAGAGCCAATATATTATGCAGGGCTTTATAGGAAATGTTTTGTAATCACTATAGTCCCTGCCCAGTTGGAGATTAATAAATTCTCTGCCTCACAATTTTGCCCAGAGACAATTTACGTCCCCCTGTCCCCTATCCCCCAAGAGGACTGGGCTGATTCTTAGTAGCGCTGGGTTCTCTTTTCTTACGTTTTTTTGCAAAACTGCACTTTAGTAAATTTACCCCGTTGTCTCTAATTGTAATTATGTAATATTCAGAAGTCAAACACTTGTTAGGATCAATTTAGTTCAGAAATACAGTTCTAACTGTACATATACCTTAACATGTATTTCCAATTTTCAGGCATGGAAAGATTGTTTACACTGAGACATATATAGTAACTGTGGTGCTGGTTTCAACTGGTTACTAAAATTGTGATATTTGAACACTATCAATTAGGGTTTGGTGATAGTCTTATTTTTTTTTATAGCTTTGGAGTTTTGCATAGGATACAGGGATAGGGCAGTACATGGGCTAGCTTTGGCCTTTCCAAACTGTGACTGAAATCCTACCCATAACCCTATAAATAGTTGTTTCCCAATGGGATAGATCTTAAATAAATGTTTCTCCATCTATTCCCTGTTTATATAATGCCAGATCTGGTCGCTATTTTTTTTTCTTTTAAGTATTACAAGTATGGGATCTCTTATCTGAAAACCAGTTATTGAGAAAGTTCCAAAATATGGAAAAGAAAATATTAATTTATTGCGGCATTTTGATTATGATTTTGTCATATACACTGATACAATATGACCTTCAAATATTTCTTCATTGTGTGTGTGAGCTGTGTGGGAAAAGATTGGCGATTTTTACAATGTCTTTGAGTAGACTTTTAGACATGTTACTCTAAATTAGGGGAAACAACTCTTATCCAGAAAACCTTAAATTTATAGATTCAATACCTGTATTTACTAAATATATCTTGGAATTGAAGAAATGCCATCCAATCCTAACATTTACACAGCTGTTCCAAAATTGACTCAGGCATTTCTTGATAAAGGAACACAAGGAGATATGCTTAGGAAGATTACATGTAAAAGTGTTGGATGATTTTGAATATATTCTTGTGTCTTCATCAGTCATTTGTTAGCAATCCGAACCTCAGTCTGACTTATTTGTTACAAAGGAACAACATGTGGAAATATAACTTTTTTAATTAATACTCATTTGTGACAAAATAACAATTATTATCTTAAGCAAGTCATGGCTTTTTGATAAATAACTACACAGTATCTTTGTTCTTATTGATTTAAAGAGGACCCTAATTATTTATAAATTCATCAACCTGCTGCTTTGACCCTCAGCCTTGCTATCATCGTTAATATATCAAGGTATTATCTTCTGTGTGCTCAGCCAGGTTATTAGACACTAGAATTGTTCTTAAAGTTGAAAGGCTACAGGGATCTATCATTAAAAGGTGGAATCATGCACGGTTTATCTTCCATCCTGAGCTCTTGTTGTTTGGCAGCCTTTGTTTATTCATTCGAGGAGGTCAGAGTTCATTTACCAACCCAGAGTGGTTGAGCTGAACTGTATAATCCTCCTCTTTCATAGGAGGCAAGGATTCTTAACCCTTTATTAGCTAGATGGTGGATGGTTGGCACAGGAAACTTGGTCCAAAATGCACTTCTCCCACAGCGGTGTGAAGTTCCGGGGAAACAATCTTTCAGCCATTTTTTCACTGTATATAGCACTCTATCCATAGAGTGGGGATAACAGGAGTACATTTGCCAGCCAAATGCAAAATTAGTTGCTAAAGAGTTTTATAATTTTACTCACCTCTAGCTGTGGCGTATACAGGAGATTATACTGATTATTGTAAGATTTTTCCAATCAGTGGCATGGGGAAACATTGTTTGACAGTAGCTCCCTAAACTGGGATGAAACTATATCCAGTATGGCACATGCAATTTTCTTGAATGCACACATATACAGTCCATCCAACATGATCCCTACCATCTGGTACAAAGTACTCTGATCTGGAATGTCCCACCTATTCTCCTATTGGAGCTACATTACCTGTGCTGAAAAACTCCCACTTCTAATGATTTAACTAATTTAGCCAAGTTAACTGCAATAGCAAATAGTAGGAAGTCCAGGAGCAGAACATTTTGTACCAGGTAGAGGAGGTTATGTTGTATGGTCTCACATATATAAGTATACTGTATATTCATTATGTGAATTAATTATTATTATTATTTATTTTTAAAGTGCCACAAAGGGTCCGCAGCGCCATACATGACGCATGTGGAAAACAGTGAACCATAACACACAACATGATACATGAAGAACAAAATACAAAGACCAGATATACTGAATAATTAAATATATAGGTAACATGGTAATGCAGTTTTCATATTATTTGCGGGACAGTGAATGAGAATGATGGTAGTAACTAGCGAGAAGTAGGCCTAAGCAAATATGGTGGTAATGACTAGGGGAGTGGGGGGGAAAGCTGTGACAAGGGAGTTAGGAGGAAGGCTGATGGCAGCACGGTGGCCTAGTGGTTAGCACTTCTGCCTCACAGCGCTTGGGTCATGAGTTCAATTCCCGACCATGGCCTCATCTGTGTGGAGTTTGTATGTTCTCCCCGTGTTTGCGTGGGTTTCCTCCGGGTGCTCCGGTTTCCTCCCACACTTCAAAATCCTAGTAGGTTAATTGGCTGCTATCTAAATTGACCCTAGTCTCTCTCTGTCTGTGTGTGTGTGTATGTTAGGAATTTAGACTGTAAGCTCCAATGGGGCAGGGACTGATGTGAGTGAGTTCTCTGTACAGCGCTGCGGAATCAGTGGCGCTATATAAATAAATGGTTATGATGATGATGATGATGATGATTGGCTTGAATAAAGAAATGAGTCTTATGGGCATGCTTGAATCCATTGAGAGAAGAGGCTTACCTGATGGAGTGCGGTAGATCATTCAACAGCAGGGCAGCAGCCCGGGAAAAGTCCTGGAGGCGGGAGTAGGGAAAAGTAGTTAGGTGGTGGTCATTAGCAGGGAGGAGGGGGGGGTGCGGCGAGGAGTGTAGGTAGAGATGAGGTTGGAAATCTTTGGGTGGAGGATTTATTGAGAGCTTTGAAGGTGAGGAGTTTAAATTTAATTCTTTAGGCTATGGGGAGACAATGTAGGGACTGGTGGTGGGGAAGAAAAATGAGGCGGGCAGCAGCATTGAGGATAGACTTAAGAGGGGCAAGGTAAGAGTCAGGTAGGCCAGAGAGACGAAGGTTACAGTTGTCAAAGCGAGAGATTATAAGATAGTGAAAAAGAGTTTTGGTGGCTTTCATGGTGAGAAAGGGTTGTATCTTGGATATATTCCGGAGGTAGAAGTAGCAGGACTTTGCGAAGGACAGAATGTGAGGTGAGGGAGAAGTCGGGGATGACCCCAAGGCATTGGACTTGATGGACAGAAAGAAGGGTAGTATTATTAACAGAAATAGAAAGCGGTGAGATCAGAGAGCCCTGGAAGGGGGAAAGATAATTAGTTCAGTCTTGGAAATATTGAGTTTAAGAAAGCGCTGTTACATCTAAGATGAGATTGTCGAGAGACAGCAAGAGACATGAGACATAAGGGAATGGGAGAGGTCAGGGAATGAAAGATAGTTTTGGGTATCGTCAGCATAAAGGTGTTTGGTGAGGTGAGAGGAAAACCAGGAGAGGACAGTTTATAGAGACCTATAGATTTGAAAGTGTTCAAAAGGAGGGAGTGGTCAGATGTATTGAAGGCAGCAGAGAAGTCGAGAAAGATAAGAAGGGAGAAGTGTCCTTTAGGTTTAGTGAAAAGAAAGTTCTTAGTGACCTTAGTGAGGGCAGTTTTGGTGGAGTGGAGGGGTCAAAAACCAGATTGGAGTGGGTCAAGGTGTAAGGGAGAAGAGAGAAAGGAGGTAAGATGGTTGTAGACAACCCATTCGAGAAGTGTGGAGGCAAAAGGAAATAGGGTGGTAATAAGAGGGAAAGCGAGGCAGGGTCAAGGGATTGTTTCCTGAGTATGGGGGAGATGAAAGCATGTCTGATTGAAAAGATTCCAGACGAGAGGGATAATTTAAGAAGGTGGGCAAGGTGGGAGCAGGCCTCAAGAGTGAGGGAGTGGAGGAAGTGAGAGGGGGAGGAGGAGAGAAGGGAGCAGACTTCATTTGCAGACACCGGAATTAAGGAAGAAAAAGAAGATGGGCTAGCACCTGGGAAGAGGGGAAGGAGGTAGTGTCCACAGAGGAAGGTGGGAGGGGAGACAATGTGTGTAGGGAAGGTGCGGCAAGAAGGAACTGCTGGGAGGGTATGTCATGATGTATTGACTCAATTTTGGAGGTGAAGTGGGCAGCAAAGTTGACAGCAGAGAGCAAGGAGGGGAGTGGGAGAAGGGAGAGGAGGATGTTTAAGGTGCTAGAAAGGCAAGGGGATTGGAGGATTGGGAGGAAATGAGAGCCTTAAAGAAGGATTGTTTAGTGTGTGATAGGGCCAACCTATAAGAGACAAGTATGAACTTGAAAGGAAGGAAGTCAGTATGAGTGTGTGACTTCCTCCAGAGCCATTCTGCAATGTGGGAGCATTTGTGAAGATAGAAGGTAAATTTTGAGTGCCACAGTTAAGGTGGGGGCCAACAAAGCTCGATGGTGACAGCTAGCTGTCTCGATGGTGACAGCCAGGGTGACAAAGTCAAGTGTGGTGGTAAGGGTGTGATTGCAGAACGAGACAGCCTCAATGGGGCAAGAAAGAGTGGTGATGAAGGAGAAGGAGAAGAGTGAGACCAGGGATGAAGAGAATGTGGTAGGATCAATGATGACAAGACTAAGCCTTGTGAGAGTAACCCTAAGGGATGGGGGAAGTGAGAGGGGTGGAGAGATGTCAAAAGAGAGTAGATGGTTGTCCCAGAAAGGAAAAGAAGTGAAAATACCAGATCAAGAAAGTGGCCACTGTGTCGGGAGGGAGAGGAGGTCCATTAAGAGAGACCAGGAAAGGGAGATACGTTTTAAAGCAGCAGGGTCTGAGGGATTGGCTATAGGGATATTAAAGTCGCCAAAGGTGAAGGAGAGAAGGTCAGAGGAAAGTGCAGGAGCCAGGTGGCAAAGTGATCACGGAATTGAGAGGTAGGACCAGGAGGATGGTAGATAACAGCATTACGGAGGCGGGCTCTGTAGAAGGAGTGTACTTCAAAGGAAGAGATAGAGAGGGAAGGATCAGGAGAAAGTGCAGCAGGGAGAGAGAAGTTTGCCAACGCCACCACCTTGCCGGGCTCCAGGAATGGGTGTGTGGGAGAAGCTCCCAAAAGAGAGCAGCAGGAAAGGCTGTGTCCACAGGGGATAGCCAGCTTTCAGTGATGGCAAGCAGGTTGAAAGATCTAGAGAAAAAAGACCATGGATAGATGTCAGTTTGTTACAGACTGACCTGGCATTCCAGAGACCACAGGAGGTTGCTGGACTGTGTGGGATATTGAGCGAGGAGCATGACAGGGAGAGAGGGTTGGAATTGGGCAAGAAACAGAACTTAATGCAGAAGATAATTGGGTCACTTTTAGATTATCTCTATTACTGCAAATATACTTTACGCAATTTGTCCTTCCTTGAAAAACTTGTGTTATACTTCCTAACCAGTCTTTAGCATAAAATAGTAATGCCCTCTAGGAAAAGCTGCACATCCTTCAGCACCTGCTTACCAAATGGCAATACATTGGGGTGTACTTTAGCGGCAGATAAAATACCAAACATTGCTTCTCCCTGAACTTTCTAATATTTATATTAATTTATAGTTCTCACTATAGTTTACAAAGTTATTCAGTATACATTTCTTCTTGAACATTACTGCATTACATATATTGCACTTACCCACCTTTCAAAAACTCCTATCACTAATATAAGAGATTATAGTTATACATTTTTCTGGAAATTTATATTTTGTTCCAAAATTCTCTCTGTTCTTAAAGTTTTTTGTTAGGGCAATCTTGTTCATTGAATGTACTCTGTTTTCCCAGAGAATAAAGTATTCACCCAGACACATTATTTTGTTTGGCCGTGGTACTATACAGTATCTTGTTTAGACAATTTACATGCTAAAATAAGTGATCCAATATAGCCTATTGAATTATTGTACCATTTTCTCTCACTTTACAGTTTCCGGGAATTTTACAAAAATTTTGATTGGTCTCTTGTGCCCAGCCCCGCAGAAATCTAGGGGCATTTCCTGAGGTGAAAATTTCCAGGGACAAATCTTGAAGGACCACGGACAGTTGCACTGGCGGATCCAGGGGAGGGGTGGGGGCGATCGGGGCAATCACCTCCCCTAACCGGGACTTGCTGCCTGCTGCTGCACACTGTGTGCAGGTCCGTTCGGCAGAGACAGGCAGACAAGAGAGACCTGCCCGGCTGCTCTAATTGTATTTTAAACACAATCAAAGTGGCCAGGCAGCATAGTCTCCCTGCCTATCTCTGCCGAACGGACCTGCTCATAGTGTGTAGCTGCAGGCAGCCTTAGTTGTCAAAAAGGAGGCAGGGACTAAATCCCCCATTCCCCCAGGTAGAATAATATTCTAGATTCACCCCTGTACATTTGTGAGTGATGCAAATAATATACTCCAAACCCAAGATATCTGATTTCAGAACATACAGACCTGAGATCAATATTTCTGAAAAAAAAAGGATATACCATAATAATTGATAGAAACCTTTAAACTAAGTAAACTGTAAAAATGCTGATGGTGGTCCAATAATATAACATATAAACCACTTGCATGTAAGTGTGTATGTTCTAGATAGCAGAAGAGATTATAAGCACACAAGTGCACAACGCATTGTGAAAGAGCTTGCACAACTGCATAAGCTTGGGTTGTATGAAAAGTATTCAAGGCCAGTGCTGCTCATGAGATTCCAAGACAAGAGGAATTTTAATAGATATACTGTGAATGTAAGGAAATTATGAAAGTGGACATTATAACGATTTGTGTTCAGTTTTGCAATGAAAGGGTTTTTAAGCCATTCATAGCGAGAAGGACCCTCTCCGTTTAAACTTGTGAATACGTGTTGTTAATGAGTTAACACACTACTAATGAGTTACTAATTCACTGCCAAAGTTATGTAAATCAGGCTGTGAGTAAACAAAACAAACTGTACTCTGTCATGGCAGGAGAGTAAATAAAACCTGTTTTCTAAAGGTACTGTAATAGGATTTAGGACAAGATTCTATATTACAGTTAGAAATTGGCAGGCAAAGCCATGGGTTTATTAATAATTCCTTTTATACAAATTAACTCTATAGAGCTTTTGACTTGGGGAGACCCTGGGGAGATTTAGTAAACTTAATTGTTTTCTATCTAGGAGATAAACCTTCACAGACTTTGTGTAATTCCAAAGAACCTAATTTTTACCTTGAAGTAGTGTTATTATGAGGGACTGAATACAGAGAGGACCTGGAAATGATTTTTTGTGTACACAGACACAAACCTCTCAAAAGTACAGTATAGGTCAGTCCCCATTTTCGGAGGTTAAATGTTAAATGGCATACAGGAAAAAATGATGTAGTTGGGCAGAGAATTGGAATGACAGGAGAGCATCAGGAATTTGTTTGGGCAGAGGCATGATCATACTTCACAATCATAAAGGTGTGAGGTAAGGTGTATAAATAAAGGAATATCTGTGTACCCTTACCTAAAACAGGTTACTGCAGTTTGGATGACTCTGGTAAGGGTGTACGCTTGCTTTCATTGATAGAAGACCCTTAGAGGTCTGTTTATGAAGGGAGATAACCTCTTTATTTGGCAAAAAAGGGTGTTTTCGACAAAGCTAGGGCTCCTCCCAATTAATGAAGTTTCATCGGGTATCATCAGCTTTCTATTTAAGAGGGATCCCAGTGGTATATGTACCAACTGGAATCCTCTTAGTGCTATTGCCATCTCAGAATGGCAATAGCAGGGTTTATACTGTGTATTCCCCAAACCCCACCTCCCACTCCTCCAGAACTTTTTTCTCTTTTGCTTTTATTTACACTTTTTTTAACTTACATATTTAGCTTTATTTTTCGTCTTTTTTTTTTTTTGTTTTTTTAAATGAAAGTGTAACTGGAAGCCCAAGTTCTGGCTTCCACATTCACTGCAAATGTTTGAACTGGCAATACTGGCTTACGCATGCGCAGGGCATTGTACACTGGCTGGTGAAGCGGTAAGTGTTCTCTTACTGTTCCAAGCAAGAATCATTGGGGAGCTGAGCAAAAATTATTTGGTACATTACAGAGAGAAGAAGGTTTTAAACGTGTCCTATGGCTGGCTCTTAAGAAATAGAGCCCTTAGTCTGACACCGATACATGTGATGTTTCTGATTTGCACCTTTTCTTTGGACCTCCTTCAGCAGCTAACTTGGTAAGAGTAAGTAGACCAGAACCTACGATGCTGAAAATAGTGCAGTTTAAATTAAATATATATATTTTTCTTTGCTATCCCCATCACCCTGCTTATCAGCTACAGGGAAAGTCGCCCCCTGGAGACAAATCCGAGAAGTATTTCAGTGTTCAAGATGCAAAAGTTAAATTAACAAAATGATATCCTATTATTATTGAAAAATATTGGGAATGGCAGAGTTTTAGCCATAATTAGGAACAATTAACATGATCCTATGATCCCTAGAAAAAGATGAATGGCGCAAACTGTATGTTGTTACTTATTACTACAAGTGGTATAGCTACGTCCACAGGAAAAACCTCAAACACTTTTCATTCTTAAGGCTCATATTTAATAGTGTGACACATTTTCTTTTATAAAGTTTACCGTTGGTGTTTTCCTGAGCACAGAAACACCAGGACATCTGAAGATTTTTCATGTTGTGTATCTGCTTGACCTCAAAGGGAACTCCAGCCATTTTTGAAAAATTTTATTTCCCCCACTTGATGCTAAGAAGAAGGAGATTTTTCTAATGCCTTTTGGTGGAAATAAATCAGGTGTTAAATTTGTTTGCAAGAAATCAAATTGTCTTCTGGTGAATCAGTTTTGGGTAAGCTTGGAAAAGATTTTAGTCTGTGGTTTCACTTCCCCTGCTATCTACTATGCATTACAAGAGACTTTGGCATGTTACCAGCAGAGCAATGTGATCTTTAATGCATTTCAATATTATTGATGCAATCTACAATGTGCAGCTAACCCTTGGTGAAACAGAGAAGCTAATAAGTTGATGTCAGATGGGCCTGTTGAACACTTGTTCTCTTCCAGCTAGAAAAGTGTTGCTATTCACAGCACTCAAATTGCTCCATGATGACACATTAAAATTGACTTCTCACATGGGTGATTCGACAAAGAAAACGGTGGATGCAGCATCTTCAGCATATTCCCGATTCACTTCAATGTGTCAACACGGAGAATTATAAACTATCAATGCTAGCGCTTTATTATCTGGACAAGTACTAGCAAATTTGGCAACACAATTATGTTTAAATGTGCCTTTTCACCATGAGACAGTAAGAAAATTATTACATACCATCTTAATATTATTGGGGGGTATTTAAACCCCCCAATTGTCAGTCCACTTAATTCCCAATTTGAGTGGAAAGGGAGAGAGGGGTTGGGGCAACCTAGTGTTTCGGAGATGCTAGGCACGCTGCCGAGTGATGCCTCTCTCCGCCAATGTGGTGTGACCATGTCCCTTTTGTGTGTGTGTCGCTGTAAAGAGCACATTTTGTCCTGATATTGACCAGGCCCAATGTATGAATTTAAAAATTTGCTTGGAATACACTTTAAGAATTATTGTCATTACTTTTTAAGTTTGTATGAAAAAGTCAAATTGGAAAAGAAAATAAAGAGCCAACACATCGTGATCCTTCTGAAGTGCTTTGTTTCTTAAAGCAATATCAGGATCATTCAGTTGTTCTCTTTTTCCCATGAGTCTCAATTTGTAGCATTGTAAAAATCCATAACTTAAACCGTTTAACACTCACAAACTTTTACAATAGTGACATTCTCTGAGCACGTACAACATCAATTTTCCTGTAACTTTTGTCAATTACCCCAACTGCTGTGAATATAGCTCATACAATGTTGCTCAGCTGGAACAGTAACTCCAGCGCACATTTTTACAGGGCATCATTGTAGTTCCACTGGCCTTTGTTAGCTCGTTCTTTCCCTCCCCCTCTCCTCTTTAAGATTTCACCTTGGGGTTAAAGGGCAGGATTTCCTCAGGGATAAAGGTCAAACACAGCATGTCTTTCAATAGACAAACGCATGCTGTTTTTATTTTTTTTATGTGTATGGGTATGATTATTTATATATATATATATATATATATATATATATATATACATATATTATATATATGTATATATATATCTATATATAGATATATATAGATATATATCGATATATATATATATATATATATATATATATGTAGATATACATATATATATATATATAGACATATACATAGGGAGAAAAATAATATATATACATTATATATATATATATATATATATATATATATATATATATAGGCTCTCTCTCTCTATCTCACTCATATATATATATATATATATATATATAATATGTGTGTGTGTGTGTGTATGTATATATATATATATATATATATATATATACATACACACACTTACAGCAATTTCAGTTATGCTAAGTGAAAAGACTTATAAATGTCAAAAAGGCAAAGCTGTGAGGGGTATACATTTAATACACAAGTGGTGTTAGTTCCTCATTCGTTGTCCTACCTGCCAAGAGCCTAATGCTTTTATATGGCCAGAGACTTATATATAGACTTTATTTTTATATTGCAATTTAGAGCTGAGCTGGGATACATCACCTCTCAACTCTAAATTTGTCTGCACATTTTACATTTGTCCTGCCTGCAGTACCACATGGTTTTGTCAGTGTGCTTTCTCTAAATGAGACCAAAAATTAAAGTATTTTAATGAAGCACCAACATTGCTGCATTACTGTCCAGAATAAACAATATATATAGGGCATTATAACATGGAGACCTTGCTTGCGTGTGTGTATCCCATATCCCCCACTTCCAAGTGTCGATCGTGGAATGAGTTTATTAGATTATGACACAAGTTGGCCCAATCCACAGCTAAAAATATACACTGTAGCTAATGTCGACCGCAATTTGGAACTACTAATGAGCAGTGGTTGTGCAAAATGAAAGTGTCAAAACATAATGTGCTGGACTCCCCCAGCAATTGTGTTGCTAACTTTGACCTGCAAATTGGGTCAGCCCACAAGAAACACAACAAGGCTCAAACCATGGACAAAATCAAAATTAAACCCCAGCAGTGGGAGCAGTGACTGGGTATAGTTGCAGATTTACATAATGGTTTTGGACGTTTGTGGTGCTGGTGTTTAGACCCACTATGTAACCAAAATGAACAGTAGATAAGTAGCAGGACACAGTATGTGGTAGAGTTGAGCAGGGCAGGTGTTTTGCAGTAGGGAGAGAATTTGGGAGAAAGGGAACATAAAAGAGTGGTTTGTTAGTAAGAGAAGAAAGGAGGTGGGACAAAGGTTTGAGGAAGCAGAGGTCTCACCTGTCCAGCAAGCCATTGAGGTTGGAGGACACTTGGAGAGTCTCTTAGTATGTAGGTGTGTCTTTAGGTGGAGTATGCATTGTAGTTGGTAGGTGAGTATTTGTGGTAGGTCAGTGTCCATGGCCAAAGTTTTGCCATGATATGTTAGGTCATTTACCTTTTGTATTGTTCCTTAGCAATATGTTATATATATATATATATATATATATATATATATATATATATATATATATAAATATATATATTCAGCGCCGGCTTTATTAGGTACACCTGCTCATTGATAACAATATTTAATATTTAAACAGCCAATCCTGTGACACCAAGAGGTTGAGTTGGTATTCAGACCAAAAACCAGGATGGGGAAGAAATGTAATTTAAGGGACTTTGACCGTGAAATAATTGTTGGTGCCCAGGGGAGGGCTGGCAAATTTTAGCCTGGGGGGGGCAAGATTCCCTCAGCAGCCTACTGGGAACATTTTAAAGGAAAAATATTGCAGGTGGCCCATGGACCAAGCCTGAGATAGCCCACTATGGGACCAGCCCAAGAGGCAGATGCCCACCTGCTCCCCCCCCAGCCCAGCCTGGCTCTGTTGGTGCCAGACATGGTGTTTTATTTTATATCTCAGAAATTGCTAACCTTTTGCACACAACAGTCTCTAGAGTTTCCAGAGAATGGCGCACAAACAAAAAAACATCCAGTAAGCGGTAGTTCTGTGTGTGAAAATGCATTGTTAATGAGTCAGAGGAGTCAGAGGAGAATGGCCAGATTGGTTCAAACTGACAGGAAAGAGACACTCAAATAATCATGAGTTGCAGTAGTGGTATGCAGAAGAGCATCCATGAAGTGGATGAGATCTAACTAGACTACACTGGGTTCCATTACTGTCAGTTATGACACGGGAACTGAGGCTAAAATGGGCACAGGCTCAACAGCTGAAATTGGAAAAATGTTGTCTGGTCTGACAAATCTCAATTTATGCTGTGACATGCACATGTAGAGACAATAATACAAATTATGTTCAGAAAATTAACATACCGTTAACATAATTGCATGACATAGTGGAAGATTAAGCAGTAACATTGATGACAATGGTAGGAGGTTTAAAACATTACCACTTTTGGTAGCAAATGTCTCACTCAATCTATGGGGCTCAGACTTAATGCGGGCAGGGTGCACATGTTTACAGGCACACACTCTAAACTGGCTAATATTTTGTAAGGAGACACAACGGGATCAGAGGGCTTGCCCCCTCCCTCAATACTGCTCACATGCTCTCCCACTCTTTTTTTTATCCCCATAAATATATATATATATATATATATATATATATATATATATATATATATCCTAACTAATAAAAAACAGGCATTAAAGCTACTTAATTTCCCTTGTTTGTTTACACTTTTAATTATTTTTAATTATAATTATAGTGTTTTAACATATTACGCTCTGTCTACATTCACCCTCCTTGCAGGAGGCATATGTACCTTCCATTTTATATGTATTTATTTGATGCTGTTAATAAAATGTTTTCAAAATAAAAAAAATAAAAAAATGAGTACCGCTACAATAATTGTAATAGAAAGACAATGATAATAAGTTAAACTGAGTTCCATTATAATAAAAGTAATAAAGAAATATGTGTGTGTCTCTCTCTTTCTTGAACATAATAGGGGTAGTAGTCCTAATAATTACAATAAGTATTACTATGAAGAAAAAGATATGAGTAGTAGTAGACACAAGTAGTACTGGCAGTGTTTAACCAGTTCAACTCATAGACAGTGCAGTATGTAGCAGGTTACTCACACTTGCTGTGGACACTGATCAGTTGTGGAGACCTAGTGGGCTCTTGAAATAGGGGTCAAACTGAATGGGTTCCCAATGGCTTCCCTTGATAGATCACAAGTTATAATTAGTAGCAAATGCAGGCACCTGGAGCAAATCTGGACACTCTGCAAACAAATTTAATGGTACTGGGCTCTCTGGACCACCAGATTGGATCTGGACTCCCTCAGGACCTTTTAAACTGGATATGGACTTCCTCTGGATTGGACTGGGGCTACCTCTAGCAGTTGGTTTTCTGTTTTTGAAAGCTTACTTTCTGCTCCTGGCAGACTATCAAGTGGAAATAGCAGTTCTCACTCTGACACTGGCAGTTAACTTTGTGTTTCTGGCAGCCCTATCTTGTAGTCTTGCAGTTCTACCTGTTAGATTGTCAGCTCACTCTGCAAGACTGGCAGCTTTTTCTAAAGGAATGACAGCCATTCTCACCGCCTACAATCTCTATATAATGGTATTGCCTTCTCTGATTTTACCTGTCTAAGCAACTACCTTTCCACAATACTCATTTTCACAGTAATTCAAAAAAGATACCAAGTGTATCCTGCACTCCTTTCTATAAGCAACTTTACTAATTTAGAATAGGGATATACACTTTCCCAAAAATAGTTGTAAATTTAATAAATAGTGACTAAAAATGAAAGCGATAATAGTGTTTTTGTGCTATAAAAAAATTATACAATATTATGGGAACTTGGTCCTCTCTGTTGTATGACAAACTAAACAATCCTCTTAGAAGTGTAGAAAAATCTCCAACACTAAATATTTATAAATGAAACATGTATAACAGGTGACATATGTGAAAAAACCACCTTATATTTTAGTAGGAGATGTATCCTCTTCTCTTCTGTATCATGCGTGAATTCACAAAGTAATATATATGTGTAAAAGAAAAAGCAAACATAGCGTAATACTGTATGAAAAACATAAACTATTCCACATCAAAAACTTGTGTCCTTTTTGATAGTATTCTCAAATGCTTCTGGGATTCCTTCTCCCTATAGGGGGTGCAGTTACAAAACAATGTGTTTTCTGTGCTTATCAAAACACCTCCTTTGATCTATGAAATGTGATTTCTACCTTCACCTCCAAACTCCCATTGTGTGTACACTTACAAACAGTAAAATTATTGAGAGCTTTGTATTTTGAAAATTGTCCAGTATCCAGATTACAGTCGTTTGATGATAGATGTCAGATAAAGATGATATTGCACATGATATAAAGCATAAGGACTCTCTGGATAATTGCAGCAATGAAGCCTTCTAATGCTCAAATCCTGGTAGTAGTGTTCATCTGTAAATCTAGGGAAAAGAACCTCTACATCCTTTTTATTGTTTAGTTTGTCATACAACAGAGAGCACCAAGTTCCCATGATATTGTATAATTTTCACAGTAGTTTCTGTACTCTCTCGTAGGTTCAGTTGATTAAGCTGATCTCTTTCTCCTTTTCCAACTGCTCCTATCGGAAAAAATGTGGTTCCAGCAATGGCGGCTTCATTTTCTCTCTAGAAAGACAGTGGCAGGCTCTGACATCACTTTTGGTCTTTCTGCTCCTTGGGCATACTGTGATGTGTAGTTTTAACACACAAGGAAGCATTGGACTGCCCACAACCAGTGTCTCTTCCTTCCCTCTCTACACTCAACTGACCCACCCTCACTGCAGAAGTGAGTGCTGGGTCCAGGGGTTACATAAATCAAACATCTGGCAAACCTGTTGCATGGTATTTTCTGCTGATTTCAGGAATGTTTTTGATCAATCCTGTTAGCCAGTTGATATGGAGCTTGGATGATCGAGGTTGTAACTTCCCCATCATGAATTGTGGTGGATACATAGGATGAATACTAATTCTCCTTGAGGTCTAAATGAGAAGAATATTTTTTTCTTGTTTTAATTGAATGTTACAGATATGCTTTTGCCTATAGGTATTTTGAGCGGAGCGAGTTGGTGTGTTTCCGTATGCCCACAAGTCTTTTGAGAGAAGCCATTACCCTGCTTTACATGTTCTATTTTTAGGACATCATTTTGTGTGTTAGGGTAATTTTGCAACTTAATATGACAGTTAAGTTACAGAAGTGCTGTTCCCTGGGGTGCCGTGAAAATGGATTGATACAAGACTATTAAATAATTTTGCAGGTTGAGATACCGGTAGAGTTATTATAGCAGACTTTCCTTTTCCTTTTTATGTCTTTTACTTTTTCTTTTTTGTAGATTTCACTTTATGTATCTTTGGTATTTAGAGTGCTTTTTGCAAGTTTTTTTCCTATGGTTTTATAGATATTATTACTTATGGATTGTTTATGCTGTTATTTATTTAAATCTAGAGGTATACCTTAATAATCTGACATAGCTCTTATAGAGATCCTGCTAATTGAATCTGATTTAGTGCATGCTAGGTGTGTTCTAGTTGTGTATATGGGATGCATAGGATCTGAGAGTAAGCATTGTGGCCAATCAACTATGGCTTCCAGAGTGCATGTCTTGGGTGGCGCAGGTTCTTAAACACAGTATTCATGTTGCGACAAGTGAAACTGAATAGGTCCAAGATAGATTGTGCCTTCCTCAAAGTCACCTTGGGGAATCCCTGCACCTCTGCAATCATCAAATGAATTTGACTAATTTTATCAGCGGAGAGTGGCACTACCCCACATCCTTGTCAATCTCAATGCCCAAATAAAATAAACAGGTGGTAGAACCTTCAATCTGATCATGAGCAATGAGAACCCATAAGGATATGAAAAGGGTAGTGATGGAAAATAAGCTATCAACACATTATCCAACTTAAACCCCATGAATGGAAACGACTCAAGGGGAAAAAGGAAGGAGACAGAAGGTAAATTCTATATGCTCCTTTGTCAACATGGCCTCAGCTAACCACGTCTAAAGCTTACTCAAATGATTGATAGGTCACCCTACAAAACTTATCCTTGATGGCATCATTTACCTATTCCCCCTCTCGGAAAAGTAAGGTGCTGGATTAAGCTGAACTTTCCAGACGCTTTCTTAGGAATATTTCCAACAGGGATCCAAGAATGGACTGCTCATATGCCCCATTAGGGCCTACTTACAAACGTCACCATCACTACCTCAGGAAATACAGCTGCTGACTTCAAGTTCTTCATAGTTGAGGTTCATATGGTCTCAGTATTCATAAAACGGACCAGAAAATTAAAGTGTAACATAAAAATGAAGCCCTATTTTTGGCAGAGTATTTATCAAGCCATTCTACCAAGAGTTTCCAACCATATTGGGGATTCTGCCTTAGTTAACAACGGTTGATACAGGGCTTTTTCCCCACTGCACTTTACATTATTATCACAGGACTTGTAATTTGTGAATAATTGATGTTCAGGTGGACATACAAGGACCAGATCCACCACCTTACATTGTTATCACAGGACTTGGCCGCATGGCCTCACAGACATGAGTGCATGAACCTGAATGCTGTCCCTTTGAAAGGGGAGCCGCAGTGTGTGCTTGCGCATAGTAGAACTGCGTATGTTCGGCTCGCGCATGAGCAGTACCTACGGTACACGCACCAATATCGCCACGTGCATGGCCACACTGCAACTGCGCATGCATCCACGGGGCATGCGCAGTTGCAGTGTGCAGTATTTTGCAGTTGCAGTATTCTCCAACACCCATGGGGAATGGACAATCACAATTTTTGGATGAACAAGTTTTTGGCCTAGACAGCGGTTGGGAAACTGTACATATTGCATGGATTCCTCAGGGAGACCCCAGAATAAAAAATGAATTACTGAAAATTATGTTTGATATGGGACAGAAATTTCAATCACTAATGCAGAACATGACTTACTACTAGACAGCCCTCAGTGTGTGGTGACTGGATTTGATCACCAAAAAGGAGGGGGGGGGGGGGCGGTAAGAGCCCAAAGAATTGAGGAAGTCACAGTGGAAATCAACAATGATTTCACCTTAAAAATTCCTATGTGGTGTTATTCAGGTTCTGATAGCATTATCGGAACTGATGTAATGACACAGAATGGCTGGGTCTTAGATCTAGCAAATTGTTTGGTGTGGAAGGGCCCACAAAACTTAATGTCTGTGTGATAAAGAAACATCACTTAGGACCACCCATACATGAATTTGGTGGAACAGTCAACATGTTTGTACACAAATGGCCAGAGGTCTCGCATAACACAGACCTTGAACCTATTGTATACAAATTCCCAGAGCTATGGGCTTAAGGGAAGAATGATTGTGGAAAGATAATTGATGTTCAGGTGGACATACAAGGACCAGATCCACCACCTCAACACCAATATCGTTTCCCCCCTGAAGCTATGGAACCAGTGATAGAAGCTGTGACTGATTTAGAAGCAAGGGGGTGGTCATAAAGGGAAATTCCAAGTGCAATATTCCCTTAGTCTCCTTCTTCTTGAGAGGCCATAACACCTGGAGACTCACAATTGATCTCAGGGTTTTGAATAAATATACCCCCATGTCAGCTCAGGTAGTAGCAGAGACATCAGACATATTGGCAAGAATAAACTGCAAAAGTAAGGTATTCTCTAACATTGATGTAGCCAATGGCTTCTTTTTGATACCATTGACAGAAAGCTGCTGTTATAAATTTGCATTCACCATACAAGATACGCAATACATGTTCTGCTTATTACCCAAGGATTTTACAGTAGCCCCACATATTTCCATCAGGCATTAGCACAAGTACTGAGTGTATGTTCACACCCAGAATACCTGCTGCAATATGTGGATGATCTACTCCAAACAGAGACTTTGGAGGAACATTTTACACTCCTACAGGAATTGTTAGCTCTCCTTGTATGTGCAAGGCTCAAACTGAGTCCTCACAGAGCAAACCTGGCTAGGTCAGAAGTCATATTTCTGGGAGTCAAGTTAGCTCATGGGACAAAAGATATAATGGCCGCCCAAGGTGAGATAATGGTCAAATTGCCTAGATCAAATACCCTACAAGATTTGCGAAAATTCATTGGGGTTACAATCTTCATGAGGGGGTTCATAGAGGGTTTTGCTACAAAAGTGAAACCTCTGTATGAATTGCTCAGAGGTGAGGAACCTTCTTTGAAAGGATGTGCAGAAGCATAGGAAGAGGCATTTCTACTCTGAAAAGAGATCTCTCTTTTGCCCCAGTTTTGGCCACTCCACACCCAGGGGTGAGCTGGCAATTCGGGCTCACACCGGCCCAGAGTCCATATCAACAGTCTTACTACAAGATGTAGGATCTGTGACTAGACCACTAGGGTATTTCTCAAGACTTCTTTCTCCTGTGGAAAGAGGTTTTGATGAATGTGCAAAACATCTGACTGCAATACATTATGCTGTCAGAGTGAAAGAACATATTGTGGGTTTTAGACCCCTTACTATACAGACCCTACATTCTCCATTAACCCTTCTACACCAGCACATGCTGCCTGGTGTCTCTCAACAGAGGTTTGGGAGATGAATAATGGATTTGAGTGGGCACAATCTCAAAGTAAGTCACAAGGCCAAATATGTATTGTCTCAACTGCTAAATACAGCAGGTACGAACACGACTGTGGATAAATGCCGTATGATGAAACAATTACTTTGTTCAGACAAACACATCCGGATGAGAGAGTCATCTTTGTCGATGGGTCTCGGTCTCACACGGATGGGAAATATGTGACAGGTTATGCAGTCTTGGATAATACTACAGGGTTTCAGAGTCTTGTTAAATTATCTGGTCACCTGTCGGCACAAAGGGCAGAATTGGAGGCAATAAAGAAAGCCTTACTACTCCAACCTTCATGACCACGAACTATATATAGCGACAGCTCATAAGTAGTTCGGTCCCTGACATTACACTTGGATACATGGCACAGGCACAGATTTGTGGACAGCAAGAATAAGCCCCTGGCGCACGTTTCAGTGCTCAAAGAGTTATGGGAAGGAAGAATGATGCATCCTGAAGAGGTTTCGATCATTAAAATGATCCCCTTGTCATAAAGGGAAGTGTGTTCTCTTTTTCCTTCATTCTCGGTGGCGACCAGTACACCCCCCCTCCCCTCTTACCCCCCTTCCCCCCCACATTATATTGTTATAAAATGTTATAGTGTCTTGTGTATTCTGGATAACAATTGTATATTTGCTGTCTGTTTATTGACATCCTCTGGCTGTCTTGGATATTTGCTACTCAAATATTTTCAGCTTCATTGACAGATACCCATGATATGTACTGTTCTCTGTTTTTGTTTCTATTCCTGCAAATGTATTATTTGTTGATTCTTATCTGTACATGATTGCTATTTCTCAAAATAAATAGTTAAAAAAAAAAAAATGATCCCCTTGTCATGGGTAATAACTCTGCAGACGAAGCGTCCTAACTGACTGCTTTATCTGTGTTTTTCCGAGACCCAGATTACAAAGAAGTATCATCTTGTGAAGTGATGATACGAAACAAGACTCTGGAAGAAGGCCCAGTGTCATTTGAAGAGGAACAAGCAAAGGATCCTCTTCTTATACCCCACATTAGCACACCACAAGGCCCCTGATCAATTAAAGAGGGCATTCTGTGTCATATGAATGATGAGGGTTCAGAACCCCTGCCAGTTGTTCCTGCACATCTTCAGGTAGTGCTGACAAGACTCAACCATCATTTCCTCGGAAACCCTGGCCGAGATAAACTCATGTCCCTCTTAAAGGACAAATTATACTCATCAGGGATGTCAAAGACAGTGGAAATTGTCACACAACAGTGTCTTGTGTGTGGACAACTGAACCCCAGAGCTCCAGCTCTCAAGCCAGTTCTACAGCGTGTGCCCCCTGCAGAAGGACAATGGGGTGCCCTACAGATAGATTTCATAGGACCACTACCTGCTGGCAGTCGCAATTGTCGATATGCCTTGGTAGTTGTGGAAGTATTTTCAAAATGGGTTGAGGCCATTCCAACTGTAAATAACTCTGCTACTACCACAGCAAGGGTCTTATGGGAACAGATTCTGTCACGTTAGGGAGTTCCCAGGATCATTGAATCTGATCGGGGAACACACTTTATTGGCAAGGTCATGAAAGCGCTTTGTGAACTACTGGACATAAAACAACGATTTCATGTACCGTATCATCCCCAGTCAGCAGGAATAGTAGAACGAATGAATCAAACAATAAAATCTCGTTTGACCAAGACACTGTTAGAGAAGGGCTCCTCTTGGGTGACAGCCCTGTCTGCAATACTGATGGGTATTCGGGCAACTGAGGCAACTACAAAAGGGATGACTCCATTTGAGCTCATGACTGGTCGCAAAATGCCACTTCCCCAATGAACCACAGTTGTCAAACGCCATCAAAGAGGCGATTGCAACAGGTACAAAATAACCTGAAAGAACTGCTGCCATACGCAGCCATCCGACTGAACAAACCCAATCTACAGGGGGAGACTCCCATGCCTCCAGTAGATAGTCTGGTAATGAATAAGACATTCCGAAAGGCAAACTGGGAGGGACCATATCAGGTCCTTGAAATCCTGGGTGACACAGTGCTAAAAGTGCAAAGGCCAATGACTACAAAGAAAGACTCTAGGAGAATCATTATCATCATCATTTATTTATATAGCGCCACTAATTCCGCAGCGCTGTACAGAGAACTCACTCCCATCAGTCCCTGCCCCATTGGGGCTTACAGTCTAAATTCCCTAACACACACACGCACACACACACACACACACACAGACAGACTAGGGTTAATTTTTTTTTTTTTTTTAAGCAGCCAATTAACCTACCAGTATGTTTTTGGAGTGTGGGAGGAAACCTGAGCACCCGGAGGAAACTCACGCAAACACGGGGAGAACATACAAACTCCTCACAGATAAGGCCATGGTCGGGAATTGAACTCATGACCCCAGCGCTGTAAGGCAGAAGTGCTAACCACTACGCCACCGTGGAGACAGGTTATTACATTTTGAGAGAATTGATACAAAATGTCTACAATCACGGTATCTACAAAAGCAGGAATAAAATGAACACAGGCTACAGATCACACAGAATTGTGCTTACATGCAGTATACAAGATCATTTCAAGCTTCTAAGTGCAAATGCATCAATAGCCCTTAAAGGAATTCTACAATTTGTGTTTGCATGCAGATCCTTTACACTCGAACTTTGTATACCCATTAAAGGTGTAACTGTGTTCTAAACCTAGCGGAGGCAGCCATTTTGTTAGGCTAAACAAATATTGTAGCCTATCAATTCACTACGAAAGTGTTACATCAGTGAGCCTTACAGCCTTTGGCAAACTCCTATATGTCACTACATTACTTTGACTGTGGGGTCCAATTACCGTAAAATTCTCTGGGTCCACGTTGATCAAGTACAAACTATGCAAGCCTCCTTAACTCAATAGAGTGCTTCTGTGCTCATTGAGATGGGCAGATTGAGAAATCATACCCCTTCCAATAATATAAAAAAAAGTGATGGTTTTAACTGATCATTGAGAACCATAATGTAAGGAAAGGAAAATCCTAGAGCACTACCCTGATTACATCTTTTACTAACTGCGCTCAAAGAGGGACACTCCTCCAAGGAGCATATTGTTCTTTCTCCCACTCTAGGTGTTGATGTAACAGAGGGGATAGGAAGAACACTAGTGGCCCCAGAGAAGCGACCAGGTACTCATCCAGATACCCCTGTGAGCGAGGCTTCAGAAAATTCCGCTTGGTTGTGGTTCAGAACTCAAGAAATTGGCTGCTCGACTTCGGGAAGGAAGAAGATATACTGCTGAAACTTTCTGGGAATAAAGCTACAATCAAGCTGGGACATGATGTCAAAGTATCCTCTTCTCATTCATCCTGTAATAGTTTTCATTATATTCGTATTAGTCACGCAATTAATAAAAGACTGGCTAAACAACATGGTGAACTGACTTACTGAAGAACAACATATCAAGACTAAAAGACAACAAATGATGAACTATTAAGGGAAGGGCGGGATATGGGCATTATGGATTTTGCGAGCATTATGGACTTTGCAGGCATTATGGACTCTGCGGGAACGGGAATTGCTTTACGTGAATGTCTGTTTTTTTATTCCTTTGTGCCTTTTCTGTTTTTTTACTTCTCCATTCTTCTCTTTTTTTTTTTTTTTTTCTGTCCTGCTCTTCACACCCTGAAGGAAAGGGTGTTTTCTACTATGGTTCACCCTCTAGGAGGTTTTTTCCTGTTGTACGCCAATAACACAATTGTTTTTTTTTATCTCCTCCATAGTTGGTAGGAAGAGGAAGAGAGAGCTGAAAATTATCGGGGTCTCTCTCTCTTTATTTTTTTTTTAGTTCACTGTCAAATCTAGGGACTGCAAAAGGTGGGAGCCGCGGTTTGTGCGTGTGCGATGAGCGCACGCGCACACATACATAGTATGTGCGCATGCGCCGTTACATAGCAGAACCCCACTTTGTGTGCCAAGTCAAGTCGGCACGTACACAGTGGGGAGAACCACCAGGGGTGATGACATCATCACCCCTGGACGCACACAACATCCACGTTTGTGTGGTGAATCACCACACACATTGCTGCTGGGAAGGCTGGGAGTTTCTGGGTCTGGACTATAAAAGCCAGACCCGGGACTCCCCCTCACCCTCTGTCTGCCTGCCCCTGGACAACGAGCACTGTCCTACACTACACTACAGACACACTACACTGCTGACACACTACACTACAGAAAATATATATTATACCACACCCCACTACACTAAAGAAAATATATATTATAGTACACTACACTACAGAAAATATATATGACATAGGGACACGCTGCACTACAGAAAATACACTATACTACAGAAAACCTACACTAAGCTACAGGAAAGGATTCTATAGTACAGGGACATTCCCTACATTGCAGATAAAGAAATGGATACAAGGATTTGATAAGTATCATTATTGATAATATATATATATATATATATATATATATATATATATATATAAAGCTATAGGTGTTTGTAATGTGGACTTAACTATTTACATATATATAATTCTGTAGCTATTGTCTGATATCTGTGATAGTTAAATCAATATTGTAAATACTAATTCTTATTAAGGATACATATGTAAAGCAAGTATAGTATAAGGAATAAAGGTGGTGAACCTAAGGTTAATTTTATATTGATATACTATGTTATGTTGAACAACGTTATGATATATGTGTGAACTGTGAATACAAGCTTTTCTGTGTTAACAGTAAAATACTTTGATTTAAATACATACCGTACATATGTTGTGAGTATTGGTTATTTATAACGAATATATACTGTGAAGTACTGTTGAGATACAGTGGTTATTTTATAAATAATTCTGTAAAGCTTAAGGGCTAGATTTACTAAGCTGCGGGTTTGAAAAAGTGGGGATGTTGCCTATAGCAACCAATCAGATTCTAGCTTTCATTTATTTATTGCTTTCTACAAAATGACAGCTAGAATCTGATTGGTTGCTATAGGCAACATCCCCACTTTTTCAAACCCGCAGCTTAGTAAATCTAGCCCTCAGTGTTATTTAGTGTGGTCAAAAGACTGAGTAAGGCAACATTGTGTAAGGAAAAGTGCATAAAAGTGCTAGTTTTATAACTAGTGTATCTGAGAACTGAATAAGATGATAGCATGTGAGGCGCAACCACAAGTCTTTTTACACACGCTAAATTTACGAAGCTGCGTGTCCTCTGTGCCAACTCTACCCTCCTAAGAAATTCTCAGCTATACCTCAATATCCTTAAAACCAAGAATAAGACTTGGTGGGCTTTCAATCTTCACCCTAATATCCTCAACTTGCTCTAACCAAGTGCTGGGTTTAGAAGTTATATACATACAAAGGACCATGTGTATGTAGTTAAACATGTCCATGAAATCCTGGGTCCTAGTCTCCAGATAACAGGCACCCTGCCATAGGGAGGACAGCCTGGCAGTTAAGATGACCGCCCACCCATCTGGACAGAGTTGTGCAATCCTAAACCACCTAGCAAGGTATCATGAGGGTCATACTCGACTTCCGAGCACTTGCAATAGAAGCGTGTCCCTCTGCTGATGTTCACACTGCTGGCCTGGAAATATGACCGCTCGCCCACTAGACAGACAGGTGGTGGTCACAGGGAGAGGGAGGGGGCACAAGGCTGGTGGGAAAGGAAGGGAGTCATCTGCCAAGCCACAGGTGCCAGAACAGGTGCTGCTGAGGCTCCTCATTGAGAAAGAGAAAGTTGTTATAAAACCCGCCATGCGGAGCGGCATTGACACTAGAAGGTGAGGGTGCAAGACGGGATGAAAAAGGGTGAAATAAGTTGGATTGTAGAAATTGCAAAGAGAGGGGGAAATAGGGGTAATATATTGGGGAGTGAAAAATTAAAATGAAGAGACAAAGTAGGAAAGGGAAAATATAGACTAAAAAAAACGGAAAAAAAACCCCAGTAATAGGGCTACTTATCTATCCAAGTTGTCCAGCACCAGATAGGAAGATCATCAACCAGAGGGGAAATTTATATTGTGGCATGAAAAGCTACTCCCACCTGTCATAACATGTGAGAATCTTTGGTAAACTGACATACCTACTTTAACCCCTTCAGGTTTTACTCCCCATCAAGCTAAGATATCCCTCAGTTATAATTGCCTGTGTACTATCCTGACAGCAATCTCTTTAGTGACTGAAATGGGACTTTTTGGCAATAAAGATTTTCTTCTCTTTGAAAAGAGGTTGTGAGCCCAATTTGGAGTTTGACAATCCAAATTTGGCCTGCAAAATGTGTACTGGGCATGCTTAGTAAAATACAGCTGCATTTAGAGTTAAGCACCACAACACTCTCTTCCGAGACATATCTATTGCAGTTCACAAAGGCCTGGTGTAAAGATACATGATGATGTTGCTGTCTGTAATGTATACTACTGTAAATTTCATGTATGGTGTTGAACACCTTTTTTGGCGCATTTTTAAAAAATAATAATATTAATGATGAGGAAACCATCAGTAAGTACCTTTACTATTTAAAATATAGTAAATAAATTAATAAAAACATAATGAGCCATTGCCGTCTCTTACTCTGGGCCTCTTTAAATGTAACTTCAACTTTTCCTGGCAACAATCTAAAATAAAATATTTGGGGTCTTCATAACTTCCAGGTATGATACTTTGTATTTAGTGAATTTTCTCTAAATCATAAAACTAATGAAGTTGGATCTGCTTAGGTGGCAAAAATGAATTACCACTTGGTTACTCAGAGTCATAACTCTTAAGATGAATATCATGCCTCGCCCACTTTATCTCTTCCAGACTTTCCCAATGAAGGTACCCAGATCTATTTTAACACAGTTACACTGCTGGTTTTACCGATTTCTCTGGCAACATAAACCCCCACATACCAGCTTTACCACTTTATATAGAGCCAAAATTAGCCGGGGCAGAGGCTTCCCAGATATTTGTCTCTATTACCTTGCTACCCATCCGAGCCAAGCCGTGGCAGATACAACAGCAGGACTGGCAATATAGCTGAATATGCCAGGAAGTGACAATTGGTAAAACAGTTTGTAGAGGCAATACTGAGTAGCCAGATAGTAGACCTAGCTCAGGGGCTGGAGAAGCAGAGTAGACTGAAGACACAGGATGTACCACGGTATCAGACTACCTGGTATACTCAGGAGGCAATAGACACTGGATGAATCACAGATGGCAGAATACCTGGTTTACTCATGAGGCACAAAGTACTGGATAACCACAGATGGCCAGATGCCTAGTTTTATCAGGAGGCATGAGGTACCAGATGAACCATGGTAGACAGAACTCAAGGCCTTGCCATGAGGCACTAGACACTGGATTAATCTGTGGCTGTCAGGATAGAGGAGGGTCAAACAATCCAAAGGGTCAAAAGGCAGGAGAGCAATGAAGGTAGCAGGGAATGAGCTGGAGCGTAGTCAAGAACTGAGACTGTGTCTGAGTCAGAAGATAAGCAGCGTAACTGAGGAATAAACAGGGGTCAATAGCAGGAAGACAGACTAGAACAGAACACAGGATACTCTGGAGAAACATCAACAGCAGACAAAACTACTATGAACTGCCTCAGATTACTGGGAAAGGCAGTCTTATAAAAGCAGTGAAACCGGTGTGGGTGTTGATTACGGAGGGAGGATTACTCTTGCTAGTGAGGTGGAATGTACAATGGTAGGACAGCAGCACCTCTGGTGGTAGAGGTGTACTGCAAGCCACATAAAGGCAAAGTCCAAGCATAGTTCTTAGCAGACAGGAGCTGCAGTGTAGCCAGAGGCAGATCATGACAATTTTAAATATACAAACAAAATTCAAAATACAAATTAAATTAAATTGAAATACAATTTGCTGTTCAAGTCCTGTGTCAGATTGGACAAATGGTGAGTTCCCAACATGGTGGTCTACTTTAAAGTAGAATGTGTACATAAACAATGTATAGGCGCTATAAGGACTCTTATTATGTGGATACAACTACGCTGCAGCTCTCACAAAGTAGGGTCAGGACCTGTCAAGAGACCAACATGAAACAACAAAATTGAGAAAGCGCAAAGCATAGATGATATAAACATAAAATTTATTCAGCTGACATATCATATATATCATATACAAAACCTGTTAAAAATATTAAACTAATAATAAATAAGTCTAGACAATGTTATAGACATAGTCCTCCATGAACCCCTGGTTTTATGATTATCATATATTAGCCAGAACTTAATGGTGGATAAGAAACATCCAGCAAGCAACATGAAATTTGCTATTGAAACAAATGCTGGATGCAACAGTACTTTCTTTGACTTGAGACACAGTAGTAGTATCAATGCTGAAAATATGACACCCTTAGGTGTTAAGAGCAAATCACAGCGATCACTTGAAAGATCTTATCTCTCTTTTACCAGCCCTTGTATAACAGAAAAACTGACAGCCAGTCTCAATATAGCAGACCAATAGGAATAATCCTCCTCATTGCAGATAGCAATTTAAACGCTAAACCCCAGGGTTAGTATTAAGACTTTCTCCGAGCATATAGAAAATCACCTGACAATACTTTAAAGTAGAAGACACAAATCACTTGTCACTGTGCTGGTTGCACAGTTGACAAACACTTGGATGTGACACAGAAATACACCATGTCTGGCCAATCCACGTCATCCTTATAGTACTGGTTATGAGGGACAAACTTGAAGTTGATAGGTTGGCGAAGGTAGAATCTTGTACAATTGTGAGTGAACAGGCAAAGAAAACAAGACAAACAGAGAAAAGCAAATGGAAACTTTGTTCAAAACTTGGTAGAAGTAAATGCTTTCTAAAAGCTGCATATAGGTCTTAGTCCTGATTGTCTTGACCTATTAATAATGGCATAACCACAGGTGCTGCAGCTGCTACGGGGCGGCCAGGAAGTGTGGGGAGCCCGGCAATGATGGGTTGACCTCTCCCCACCTCTAAGGCCTCCACTCCCTTTAATGCCCTCAATCTGCTCTCAAAATAGCAGAGTGGAGGTCTTGGCCGAGTATGTGCTGGACAGCCGTGAGCAGTAGAACTCCACACTGTACCGTTTTGAGAGCAGAGCAGAGGGACCAGGAGGCTAGAGTGGTAATGCTTAGCCCCTACCCAAACAACATGGTAAGAGTAGTTCCTTGATGTTATGAACTCCACAACCAGTGACTGATAACCCCTATACACAACCTATGGAATGGAATAATTTTCACCATTAGCAGCCAGATTTCCCAGAACCACAATGTTAACTGGTACTAAGATGTTCCTTAAACTTGATCCCTCTAGTGTATAGTTGTTAACAGTCGTGAGTGAGGTACAGTCAGGGAAACTCACATCTATGGAGTAACACACAGACAAAACAAGACAGATAGGACACAAAAGAGGATGGTCAACTGGCAACTGGGTCAGAGAGCAGGAGAGTAACATAAAGTCAATAAACAAGCAGAAAATTCAAGCACAGGTAGAGATACAACTGCAAGATCAAGTAAACAAAGCCTAGGTCAAACACACTGAATCCAGCTGCAGAATATATACTAATCTATATTGGAAAAAAGAAAAATGAACTAGCCTAGGTAAACTTAACACAGGCAAGGCTAATATGGCAACGAGTGTATTCATGCAAGTCCTGGTCAATTTGCTGCTTGGTAGAAATCATGTGAGCAGAAAATGTTGGCTGATCAGCTGCTAGGTAGTGAGTAGTGATGAGTCTTGCAAGAGCTGATAAATCAGCTGCAATGTGGAATCCTTGCATTTCAGGAAGCATGGTGAGTATGGTGGCTTAGCAACCTCCAACACACAGAAACACACCAACTCTGACATTCAGCAAATTCTGGAATGGATTCTGTATACAACACATCAGCAACAACATAACACTTGCTTGTTTTTTAGAGACATCCTGGAAGACAGTTCACTAAAACATTTCAGATGTATCCAGTCAACTGTCCTAATTTTTGCAGTTTGAAATGTGAATTTATCCATTTGGACCATGGCTTTAACCTAAATGGTTATGGGACGGACAATTTTATCTCCATTATTTTTACCCTGAAGTGCTGGGTGTTATATGCTAGTACAAGTGGGCCGAAAAGAGGTAACACTCACTACTTGTTCAACATGCTATGTAAAATGTATAATATATTGGATAACTTACTGCCTACTGAATATTATGAGAATGTTAGAGGTCACCAAGGTCTTCTGTGACCAAATAAAAGCACCAGTCACAAGCAAAGTGCTTTTATATAAGATACCATTCTCTGAAGTGATTTGCAATATTCATATGTATCCCCTGTCCCACTGGGCACCTTCATGTACCTGAAAGGGGGGTTGGATACTTTCACAATTAGATAAGTCTCACCTCTTCTCAAATGCAGTGCCTCCACCAAAGTCATGTTCTCACCTCGGTGTTGTAAATATTAGCAAAGTCAACTAATGGTTGACTCAGGAAACACCTGTCTGGCTCATAGTAAATTACTAGGGATGACTCTCACACTAAACCATTTTGCACATTTGTGAAATGACCTGACAAATGGAGTGCCAGTAAATCAATAGATAACAAATAAAGAAAGCAGAACTTGTCCTTAGATAAGGTAAAGTGGTTTAAGTGACTATAACCAATAAATATAAGTTGCATTTAAAAAGACAATAGTATCTTTTTAGTGCAATGAACAGCATAAACATTGATGACAATGGTATCTGTTGACAATAACAGTGATAACAATGGTTCAGTATGCACCATGTGACTGGTAGCAATAGTGTATTAAAGACCTCACTCATAGCATGCAACCACTAGAAACCTAGGGGTGTGCCTAATGTGGGCAATTCACATCTGAACTTACAGACTGTGTCTGGTGAAAATATTTCAGGTTCTTTCAGTTTGCAAGAAGTTAGAGTCGTGACCACAAAGTTCAATTATCAAGTAAAAAGATAATAATAAGGTACTTAGCTTCGATAGTTCTCTTTGTAATATGTTTAAATAGCAATTATTCAGGGCCCTATTCTTTCTCATCTTGAGCTGGATAGACAAGTGACTGGCACAGTTACAGACGTCCAGGACTAGGCACCTTTTGTCGCAGCAAAACCATCTTTTAGAAAAAGGAAATTAAGGGTGCTGGATATCACTAACATCTAAGGTATAAACATGATTAAGAATGCACTTGCAGTAGCAGTGAAGTTACACAGGACTTTCCAGTACATGAGCAGTTAGCACTGGGCCAACACCTAGCTGATATATGTAGGTAGACATATACCGACTCTGCCTTGGTTACTTCAGCATTTCATAATACATAGACACACACTAAGAAATGGCTATATGTATGCAAATGCATGTCAGAAACATAAACTGGAAAACATTTAATTAATATGAACACTTACTCTGAGTCAGAAAGAAAAAGATGGAATAATGAGTTACACTAAGTCCCGCTATGATAAGAGTAAAATAATGTATTTCTCTTGCGAAGATAATGAGGGGGAAAATCCAAACAATAATAATGACTATGACTAGATGAAGAATTTTGAGAGATAGTCTCAACACTGGTAATGGGTACAAATATGTGTGTAAGATGAGGGAGTAGTTGTCCTGGCAGTGTTAAGCAGTACAGTTCAGATCTCTAGTCCAGATGGGCCTTGTGGACTCATGTTCAGCTCAATGCATTGGGCAGTAAAGTATTAAGCGGGATACTGAAATTTCCCATTGACACTGAAAAGTTTGGGAGACCTGGAGGGCAATTGAAATATATGGATAAAATACAGTGGTAGTACCCCAATGGCTTTCCTCATTAGGCCAAAGAGTAGAAGTAGTAGTAAATGCAAGCCCCTGGAACGACATGAACAAATCAAACCCGTCGAAAAACTCTTAGCTTGATACATTTACCCCCTTGAGGTAAATGTATCAATCTGTGCATTCGGCAAGTCAACAATATTCGGTGACTTTGCAGGGCAGGTTTAAAAACGGCAATGTCTTTACAAACAAAACTTGCCTAAAAAGACATTGCCATTATAAATCTGCCCTGCAAAGTCCCCAAAAGTTGTCGACTTTCAGAATGTGCAGATTGACACTTGGATTAGACTGAAGCTCTGTCTGGACTCCTAGACAAGAACTGCACTACCTCTGGACATCTGGACTAGATCTAGACTCCCTATAGACATCTAGGCCATATCTAGACACCGTCTGTATAGCTGGACTGGATCTGAACTCCCACTGGATATCTGGGCTGGAACTTTTTGGCTGAAACCACTCTCTCTCTCTCTCTCGTATTGGCAAGTTTCTCTTTGACACAGGCAGATTCCCCTCTAACTAAACCTTACTCTGCAGCATCTTCCTCCAAATTTCTCATTCTCCTGGTGGTTTCTATACTTTCTGACAATCTCCTGATCTTACTTATGTTCTCTATCAGCTCCTGTCAGACAGACGATGGTCCTGACAATGGGCCTGCCTCCTTCCTCTCTGAGGGCACTCCCACTCTTCTCTATCTCTTGTGACAAACTCCTGATTAGTGGCGGGCACTGACATTACTTCCTTCCTGTCTGCTTCTCTGGCATGCTGGGAGTTGTACGTTCTAGTTCCCAAGGAAGCATTGGTATTGCTGAACACTCGCAAATGGTAAGATTCTCACAGTCTGCCTGATTTAGTTGCACCCACAAACAATGGAGGTGCAGAGTCTAAAATGGCTAAAGTTTTTGCCAGTGACCCTCGCAAGGAGATTTGGTCTTCACTGCTATCCCCACACAGGCTCCAGTTCTCCGAAGGGGTACAAGGCGAGACTGACAGTATAAAAGAATGTTCACCGGCAAGAGGAGACCAGGATATGGAAGACCTGGATACAGGGATTGCTGGAAAGCAAAGGGCACTGGTTACCAGGATCTACAGAAAAGCAACAAATTCAGGATACCAGGATTAACTGAGAAACATAGCGCTGGATACCATGATCTGCAGGATACAGAATACCAAGATTAGCTCAGAAGCATATAAAGCTGTATACCAGGATCTGCAGAGTAGTAACAGATTCAAGATACCAATAGGAAACTGAATACCGGGATATCAAAAGAAAACTGAATACCAGGATCAACATGGAACACACAAGGAAACAGAAGCCAAAATGATTCAGCAGCTAGCAGGCTAACAGGACATGAAGATCTGGCACCGTATTGCCAGAAGAGATGCTTTAAATAGTCAGCAGGAGGAGGTGGAGTAGATGGTAATTGTCCAATGCATGAGAGAGGAAGCTTATGAAATACAGAAGTGTGCATGCGAAGGACCCCGCACGAGGACACCAAGTTAGTAAGTTGGGTGGTCTGTTGCTTGATTCTTGCACTGCCCCAGCCAGTAGCTCCTCCTCCCCTCTCTCTACACTCCAGTAACCCAGCCACGCTGAATAGGAGAGTATAGTATTTGGAAATTACACATAAGGGGTCATTATTCCTTACAATACACCAATTTTAATTTTAACAAATCAGTTATTTAACACATCCACATTGACACAGATTTAAACTAATACACATATTCATACAGACACAAGCAAAGACTGTCAAGTTGGCAGAATCCTTGCCCATCACAACCTCTTTCTTTTCTTGGAGCTCTATATTTGATTTATTAAAGACACCCAAAGCCTATGCTTCTTTTCCGCTGTGGCATTACTCGAGAATGATTATTTTGGCTACAGGAAGTTGGAAGATAGGTTTCCTATTTCTTATTAGAGAGCTTGCGTCATAAGGACTAGTGCGGTCATAAATGGAGGTCTGTGGAACTGCTTTGATTGGTTTCTCTTTGAAGGAGAAGCATTTTTTTCTGATGTCAGAATGTGCTTTGTATACAAATATTTTTTAGGAATATCAATTGTCTAGGTCCAAACCTGTATTACAACAGCTATATACATTCCATTGCTCAGAGTCCGCACTGGAATAATTTAAAACTATATAACCTACTGCTACAGTTGCTTAAATCTGGATAACTTACTTAGAAGTGTCTTTCACAATATTCTTTGGCAGCTATATAAAGTTCTAAACCTTTCATAATGAAACATTTTTGCTGCTTTTCAAAGCACTTTAAACCCATTCGGAAGTGAAATAGTCACAGCAGTGGAAAATATATATAATATCCAGTATTGCACACTCATGAACGAGACAAACTGTACGTGTGAAAACCATTGTCTTCCAGGAATTTGCAACATTTCTCGATTACAAATACAACCTCTTAATTTCCTGCGTTATGATTAACAAGTTACTCTAGGTTCAAGGTTTCCCATAAGGTGTTATTAGCTTAGTGGTAAAAGAGAGACAATCTCTTGCCTATTATGGACTTAATGTGTTAAGTTGATTCATCTTTTAGTTTTAAATATATAAATTTAGAGTGTCTTATAATATTTCTTTTGTGTCAACCTTTGCAGACAGGAGGATGTCATTGTTATCTATATTACAATGGGTGGTACTGGGCTATATGAACAACTAAGTAGTAGAAATTTGGCAGTAAACAACTTCTAGGTTATAGCTCACAGTTCACCTTCCTCTACAACAGGGCACTCATACTTATTTAAATTCAGGCTAAATATTAGTGCTATTTTTTAAGTGTTCATCGCATTCACTCATCCTGTTCATTATTTTTTGTCTTAAATTTTTTTTTGATTGTAGGGAGAATGCCCTATGGTTTAACACAGTAAAGGTCATTTACTAACCACAAAATATGCATTTGCACAATATTTTTTTATTTGTATTAATGCAACTAGTATACTGCTTTACACAGATCAGACACACAGCAAGCTGTCATTCTGGATTTTGGAACATAGAAGTGCTCTGCACAACCTGTTGCAGGTTTGTAGGTCCAGTCGTAAAACAGTGCAAACAGTAAAAACATCACTTGACAGTCCAGTTAAGATGACTTTAAGACAATCCCCTTCATTCATTTTAACCTTTTGCTATGAGCCATGGCAGTGCCCCAAGCTGCGGTGGCTCATTGTTTACTTGCTGGCCCGTCCCGGCTGGTGTGCACCGCCTGGCACGTCGTGTATGCATTTGGGCATCATTATTTAAGTGGCCCTGAAAAGCTAATTATTACTCTGTGCATTCCTGTCCTCTTATAGAATACCTTGGGAATATAAGTCAGGGAGGGCTTATAGCATTCTGTGTTACCTGTTGTGACCCTTGGCTTGCATTTGGACCTTGCTTAAACTATGTGTACCCCTGACCTCTGCTTGCCTTTTGGAATACCTGTGTTTGCAACCTAACCTGACCTCTGGCCTGTCCCTTGGCTATCCTGCTTGCTACTGTCCCATGACCTTTAGACTGCCTTTTGTACCTGCCTTCAGAATTACCCTCCACCTTGCACTACAGTTAGCTTGGATAAACTTTTGCTACTCTGGGGCATCCGAGTCCCTCTGAACATAATCAGTTCTACGGGAAAGACAGCTGCTATGGATGAAGTCCTCTACCATGTCTAGTTCTAAAAGTTTATCTAAAAAGCCATTAGCCATAACACCTTTCTAATAAAATATTGCTTGGCTTAGAATAATTTAGAGTTTATTCAGGTGGGTGGGACGTGATGTCATGACTGTAAGCTATTTGATGATTGCATTATCCCCATCCAAAACCTGGTTTACTACCTCACTTCTACATTTACCAGAAGCCAGTTTGGAAAAGTAGTCAAGTATGTTATAATTACCTTGGTCAAAATGCACCTAAATGTGTGCTTTCCTGTATGAAGTGCACTTGGAAGGTGGAAAGCGTCTCATAAAAAGTATAGACTTGTACATGTGTTCCACTAGTTGCAAGGACATATAAGAATAAGTGTAACTAGCATAGAAGTGGATGCTATAGATCCCACAGCTGAAGTATATATATATATATATGATATTTTTCACCATTATGTGGTACATGGGGCATTTACAGAATTTTGCTATGGTGTATGACACCATGTCATACATTGTGCTTTCACTATGACACATACCATGCGCCAGCCTTACAATAGAGTCATTATTGAACTGTTGCTATAGCTCTTTATGCCACCCCACTTATGCTCCCCATTATCAGGAACTAAAAATGTGACAGTGACTACATCACCATCATTATCAGCTGTTTATATAGCGCCACTAATTCATCTCAAACTACTGACCTTCTGGGGGACTGTCAAAGACTTCACCAGTCCCAGCTCTCTTGTCTTTCTTTAAACAAACCACTTTAAGTGTACTGACAGCACCAGCACACCCCTTAATACAAAACATCTCAAGAAGAGTATGTATTCCATTTCACCATGAAATGACGATCCCACCTGTGGAACCAACTTCTTTGCATCCACATTGTTTTTTTTTTTAGCTTAATCTAAGGAGCAATGGTGGGGTTTAATAGGAATGTTTAAGTTGGTAAAGTTGTATTTGTGTGTCATGGTTATCTTTTCACAAGCAACCTCTAATGTTGCAGCAATGACATTGTTACTCTAGTTCGACAGCTTACAGAATGAGAAGGTCATGTACAGGAGGTGGTGGTGCTATTATACCATGTACTCATGTGACATCATAGGTGTACTGAGTGTATGAATTAGGTGTATTCTACCGATAATCCTAAATAATAATTTTTTTATGCTTTGGTCCTACATAAGACGAAAAAACAAGAGAACATAATGAGACAAGGGGCAGCCTGCAATTCTGTTGCCTTCTTTTCAGTATGTGCCTGTACAGTCATCACCAAAACTTTTGAGAATGACACAAATATTATTTTTCACAAAGTCTGCTGCCCCAGTTTTATGATGGCAATTTGCATATACTCCAGAATGTCATGAAGAGTGATCAGATGAATTGCAATTAATTTTAAAGTCCTCCTTTGCCATGATAGTGTACTTTATCCCAAAAAACAACATTTCCACTGCATTTCAGCCCCGCCACAAAAGGACCAGCTGACAGCAGGTCAGTGATTCTCTCGTTAAAACAGGTGAGAATGTTGATGAGGACAAGACTGGAGATCACTCTGTCATACTGATTGAGTTGGAATAACAGACTGGAAGCTTTAAAAGGAGAGTGGTGCTCCCTCTGTTAACCATGGTTACCTGCAAGGAAACATGTGCATTCATCATTGCTTTGCACAAAAAGGGCTTCACAGGCAAGGATATTGCTGCTAGTAAGATTGCACCTAAAACAACCATTTATTGGATCATCAAAAACTTCAAGGAGAGAGGTTCAATAGTTCTGAAGAAGGCTTCAGGGCGCCCAAGAATGTCCAGCAAGCACCAGGACCATCTCCTCGAGTTGAATCAGCTGTGGGAACAGGGCACCACCAGGCAGAGCTTGCTCAGGAATGTCAGCAGGCAGGTGTGGGTGCATCTGCACGCACAGTGAGGCGAAGACTTTTGGAGGATGGCCTGGTTTCAAGAAGACCAGGAAAGAAGCCACTTCTCTCCAGGAAAAACATCAGGAACAGAATAATATGCTGCAAAGGGTACAGGGATTGGAATGCTGAGGACTTGGGTAAAGTCATTTTCTCTGATGAATCTCCATTCAGATTATTTGGGGCATCTGGAAAAATGCTTGTCCGGAGAAGGAAAGGTGAGCGCTACCATCAGTCCAGTGTCATGCCAACAGTAAAGCATCCTGAGACCATTCATGTGTGGGGTTGCTTCTCAGCCAAGGGAGTGGGCTCACTCACAATTTTGCCTAAGAACACAGCCATGAATAAAGAATGGTACCAAAACATCCTCCAAGAGCAACTTCACCTTTCCATCCAAGAATAGTTTGGTGATGAACAATGCCTTTTCCAGTATGATAGAGCATGGAGCACCTTGCCATAAGGAAAAAGTGATAATTAAGTGGCTCGGGATCAAAACATCGAAATTTTGGGTCCATGGCCAAGAAACTTCCCAGAACTTAATCCCATTGAGAACTTGTGGTCAACCCTCAAGAGGCAGGTGGATAAACATAAACCCAAAAATTCTGACAAACTCTAAGCATTGATTAGGCAAGAATGGGCGACCACCAGTCAGTATGTGGCCCAGAAGTTGATTGACAGTATGCCAGGGCGAATTGCAGTGGTCTTCAAAAAGAAAGGTCAACACTGCAAATATTGTCTCTTTGTTTAAACTTAATGTAATTGTCAATAAACGCCTTTGACACTTATGAAATGCTTGTAATTTTACTTCAGTATACCATAGCAACATCTGAAAAAAAGGTCTAAAAACACTGAAGCAGCAAACTTTGTGAAAAACAATACTTGTGTCATTCTCAGAACTTTTGGCCATGACTATACACCATAATACATTGCATGATGGAGGTGTTACTATGAGTTGAGATGAGTGCTGGTCTCACAGCATGACTCATGATAATGAAAATGACAAATCCAAAAATAGGAGTAAGAAAAATCATGATATGAATCAGAATAGGAGTAGCGAGATTAATCATAGCAAATTATTATGAAAGAGGAATTATTGTAGAGAAAAGTGCAAAGGTATTGGGGCAATGAGATCAGATAGGAGTCATATTTTTATTAGCACTCAGGGAATAAGGAAACATTGATCTTCCACTGCCAGTCCCTCAAAGAAGCTTTGCCCAGATCGTACAGTAAGGTCTGATTACACAGCTCTTTATCAGTCCCCTAGTGACATCTAAAACCCCTCTGTTGTTCTTAGGTTGTCAGGCATCATTATCATCAATCTTTATTTGTAAGGCACCACAAAATTCTACAGTGCCCGACATCACTAAATGCTCACAGAAATTTGAGATATTTCACTAGTCACTCATTGTTTTGTGCCATAAAATTGCTAATTGTGAACTCTTAATGAGCTGCTAGTCATGGCAGTAACAGTTATAATTTCACAAATCAATCTGTATAAATCTGAAAGCCTGCTGTGTTAAGACTAATCTGATTTAAGATCACAATATTAAAAAACTATTTCTAATTATGTTTAGCTTCCTTATAACTTTCTTTTACAGCCTGGATATTGGACGGTGATGTCCCAGAAGCCTATGCAGATATTGACCTTGATTGTTTGCAGCATGCCCTGACTGCTTGTACTTTTGAATACCTTTCGGAACATGATTTTGTAATTATTTGCCCGATCATTTACTGCCCTACCTGAATCTTACCTTGAATTTTCTTATCTCAGTTGGTACCTCCCCAGATCACTTGTTTAATTTTTTTGTGTCTTATTCATTGTGTTCGTGGTGTACTCAATTACTCAATTTGCCTGGTTCTATATTGTCCTTCATAAAAAATGCATCTTACTTGTGCACATGCTATAGGGACAACCAAGTCCAGGATGTCACGACCAGTGGGGACCGCAGCAGCGTCATGTCTGTCCTCAGTCCAGACATGCCGCACCTTACTGGTCTGGGCAAACCATTTTTCATGGGTTTTCCTCCGGTACATTTCTTTCATCTTTCCCTGTCATGCACAGATTTCTGGACACAATCCCCCAGCACATGCTATGGGATTGTTGCTCTTACCTGATAATACAGAGATTTGGAGGAATTCATAGGTAGATGCAAGACTTTTGACAACTGTCTCACAGAACGTTGAAAAGAAAGACACAGAATACAGCGTCCCAGTTGCCTAGCAACTCCTTCAGCCAATTCTTTTAGGCCTCTAGTCACTAAACCTGAAGTGCCTGAACCCAAACCAATGCAGATAGGGTGTTTAGGTTTCCATTTTTTCTTCAGCATAGGAGAAGAAGAAGAGAACTTAATCTTTGTCTTTATTGTGCCAATCCGAACAATTTTTTGGCAGTGTGTCCAATTTGTGGCAGAACTCCACGGTCTTCGGGAAACTTTGAGACCTCTACTCTTTAAAGAGGGATACTTGGCTTTCCCTCTTACCATTTATCTGTCTAATACCAATAAGACTATACCCTACTGTTACATTTTTTCTCTTCAGTTAGATTTAAATTTTAGTAGTGGTCATATCAAGATGGTAGCTTTAGTTGATTCTGGACCCATGGGTAATTATATTGACCAGGGCTTAGTCAAACTTCACAACATTCTACTAACATTAAGTCTCCTATATCCTTTGGAAACCATTGATGGTTCTTCTTCTGCTTTGGATCCTTTTGATAAGGAAATGGTACCTTTACACTTCAAGACTAACCAAAACCATCAGGAGATCTTAACACTGGATAGAGTACAATCTCCTAAGTTCCCTAATGTGTTGGGAATGCCATGATTGACCAAACACAATCCTAATATTAACTGCAGTTCTAAGTGACTGGTCACCTAAGCCTTTACCTCAGTTGATGTTGTTCAGCAGTCAAAGACTCCCGATTCATATTTAGAATTTTCTGACGTCTTTGATAAAAAGCAAGCAGTGATTTTACCTCCTCATTGTCACTATGACTGCCCGAGAGATCTTGTTTCTGGAGCTCAACTTCCATTTGGACGCATCCACTCATTGTCTGAACTAGAATAGGCAACACTAAGGGCCTGAGTCATTAAGGCAAAAAAGGAGTAAATGTTTTCTGGGACAAACCATGTTACAATTTAAGGGGTGAAAATTATTGTATTGTTTTGCACATAAGTGAAATACTGGCTGTTTTTCATCTAGCACACAAATACTTGCTAGCTTTATTATGACACTGAAATTTAAAGTTGATCTAGGACATGTCCTACCCCAAGTATAAATCTGTCCCAGCATTTTAAATTTACCTCCCCCTCCAATGCAAATGTTACTCCTTTTTTATGCTTTGCTCTCCTTAATGACTCAGGCCCTAAAAGTTTAAATTGATTAAAATGTTTAAAGAGGATTTATCAGCCCTTCTACTTCACTAACCAGTGCTCCTATATTCTTCATGGAATACAAAGACGGGGATTTACGACCATGTGTGGATTATAGAGCCTTAAATGCTATTACTGTTCGAAAATATTACCCACTACCTTTTATTCATGAATTATTCAAAAGGCTCCCCTTTGCTTGTATCTTTACCAAACTAGATCTAAGAGGCACTTACAATTTGCTTTTAATTCGCCCAGGAGATGAGTGTAAGAATGCCTTCAGTATCCATTTCGGTCATTTTGAGCATCCTGTAATGCCTTTCAGACTTGCCAATGCCCCTTCACTTTCCAACACTTGGGTAGCAACATCTTTCAGAATATTTGTTATTATCTATCTTGATGGCATTCTGATATACCCTCAAAACCTGTTAGAACATGTGAGAATAGTCCTATAATGCCTCAGAACGCAAAACTCGAGAAATGCTCTGTTAAAAACTAGAGATGAGCGCACTCGGATTTCCTGAATCCGAGCCCACCCGAACGTTGCCGATCCGAGTCGGATCCGAGACAGATCCGGGTATTGGCGCCAAATGAAAACTTGAAACCGAGACTCGGAGTCATATTCCCGCTGTCGGATCTCGCGATACTCGGAACCTATAAATTCCCTGCTAGTCGCCGCCATCTTCACTCGGGCATTGATCAGAGTAGAGGGAGGGTGTGTTAGGTGGTCCTCTGCCCTGGTAGATCTCATGCTGTGCTGTTTAGTTCTGTGCTGTGCTGTGCTGTGCTGTGCTGTGCTGTGTTCTGCAGTATCAGTCCAGTGGTGCTGTGTGCTGTGCTCTGTCAATTTTGAGTTCAGTGATGCAGCTGGGTCCTGTGCTGTGTTCTGTTCAGTCCAGTGGTCCTGTGTCCTGTGCTCTGTGCTTCTAAGGGTATAGTTCTTATTTCCCCAATATTCCCAAGTGTTTAAAAAATTAAAAAAAGTTATAAAAAAAAATACAAAAAACAAATTACATTTTTTTTTAAGTACAACAGAATTTGCAAAACCAATCCTGCAGTATAAGCACATTGGTACTGCAATATTACCAAGTTCAAACATTCAGCAGTATCAGTCCAGTGGTGTTGTGTGCTGTGCTCTGTCAATTTTGAGTTCAGTGGTGCTGCTGGGTCCTGTGCTGTGTCCTGTTCAGTCCAGTGGTGCTGTGTCCTGTGCTCTGTGCTTCTAAGGGCATAGTTATTTCCTGATTATTCCCAAGTGTTTCAAAAATTGAAAAAAAGTTATAAAAAAAAATACAAAAATTTTTTTTAAAAAAAATTAATTACAACAAAATTTGCAAAACCAATCCTGCAGTATAAGCCCATTGGTACTGCAATATTACCAAGTTCACTGATTCAGCAGTATAAGTCCAGTGGTACTGATATATTACAAAGGTCACTGATTCAGCAGTATAAGTCCAATGGTACTGATATATTACAAAGTTCACTGATTCAGCAGTATAAGTCCAGTGGTACTGATATATTACAAAGTTCACTGATTTAGCAGTATAAGTCCAGTGGTACTGCTATTACAAAGTTCACTGATTCAGCAGTATAAGTCCAGTGATACTGCTATATTACAAAGTTCACTGATTCAGCAGTATAAGTCCAGTGGTACTGCTATTACAAAGTTCACTGATTCAGCAGTATAAGTCCAGTGGTACTGCTATTACAAAGTTCACTGATTCAGCAGTATAAGTCCAGTGGTACTGCTATTACAAAGTTCACTGATTCAGCAGTATAAGTCCAGTGGTACTGCTATTACAAAGTTCACTGATTCAGCAGTATAAGTCCAGTGGTACTGATATATTACAAAGTTCACTGATTCAGCAGTATAAGTCCAGTGGTACTGATATATTACAAAGTTCACTGATTCAGCAGTATAAGTCCAGTGGTACTGCTATTACAAAGTTCACTGATTCAGCAGTATAAGTCCAGTGGTACTGATATATTACAAAGTTCACTGATTCAGCAGTATAAGTCCAGTGGTACTGCTATTACAAAGTTCACTGATTCAGCAGTATAAGTCCAGTGGTACTGCTATTACAAAGTTCACTGATTCAGCAGTATAAGTCCAGTGGTACTGCTATTACAAAGTTCACTGATTCAGCAGTATAAGTCCAGTGGTACTCTCCTGTGCCGCATATAATTTGTAAAGGCTTTGCCGAGTGTGTGTGGCTTAGGGGTACGCTCTCTTGTGCTACATATAATGGGAAACCAAAATTTGGAGTATAAAGTAGGGAAAGATCAAGACCCACTTCCTCCTAATGCTGAATCTGCTGCCACTAGTCATGACATAGACGATGAAATGCCATCAACGTCGTCTGGCAAGCCCGATGCCCAATCTCCTAGTACAGGGCATGTAAAATCCAAAAAGCCCAAGTTCTCAAAAAATAGCAAAAAGAGAAACTTAAAATCATCTGAGGAGAAACGTAAAGTTGGCAATATGCCATTTACGACACGTAGTGGCAAGGAACGGCTTAGGTCCTGGCCCGTGTTCATGACTAGTGGTCCAGCTTCACCAAAGGATCTAATCCCTCCTCCTCCCCCCCTACAAAAAATTTAAGAGAGTTATGCTGTCAGCAACAACAACAAAACAGCAAAGAACTCTGCCTTCTAAACAGATGACATCACAAATCCCCAAGGCGAGTCCAAGGGTGTTGTTGGTTGTGAACCCTGACCTTCCCATCACTGTATGGGAAGAGGTGACTCCATCCAGCATTTGCAGCACGCCCTCTGCATATGCTGGAAGGATCACCCACAGTGCAGTTACAGATTTGGCTAATGAAGGTGTGAATGTTGTACACCGGGAGGAGGATATTGATGTAGCTGGCACTGAGGAGGATGTTGATGATTATGATGCAGACAAATACCAAATTGCCTTTCTCAATTTCTATTTATATTCTAGATTATATAACAGCTGAATAGTTTTCTATTTTACTCCTAGTGGAGAGGGGATCTGATGCAGACAGATACCAAACTGCCTTTGTCCATTTTTTTGTATATTTGAATTTCTAGTTCTACAGTCTATGCAGGCTGCTTTTTTATATTCAACTACAAGTGTAGGGCGGGGGGGGGGGGGGGGGAATAGATAGCTACCAAAGTAACGTGGTCCATTTAATTTCACTTTCTAGCTCCACAGTCTGTGCAGCCTGCTTTTTTTATCTTCAAAGTATTTATATTTACAAGCCTTGCAATCTAAATGAACTAGAGGTAGTGACGTGGTAGAACTCCAAAAGGCAGTTTGGAAGCCCCTGTACAAACTGGCTCTATTTTACCTGAGTTGTCCCCCCTCCAGTGTGTACTCGGAAAGAGTTTTTAGTGCAGCGGGGAACCTGGTCAGTGAGCGGCGAAGGAGGTTGCTTCCTCACAACATTGAAAAAATGATGTTTATAAAAATGAATAATCAATTCCTCAATGAAGTACAGCACTGCCCTCCAGATAGTACAGAGGGACCTGTGGTTGTGGAGTCCAGCGGGGACGAATTGATAATGTGTGAGGAGGAGGAAGTACACACTGTAGGGGGAGAGGAATCAGAGGTTGAGGATGAGGACGACATCTTTCCTCAGTAGAGCCTGTTTAGTTTGTACAGGGAGAGATGAATTGTTATTTTGGTGTGGGGGCCTAAACAAACCAATCTTTTCAGCCACAGTTGTTTGGTAGGCCCTGTCGCTGAAATGATTGGTTTGTTAAAGTGTGCATGTCCTATTTCAACTACATAAGGGTAGGTGGGAGGGCCCAAGGACAATTCCATCTTGCAACTATTTTTTTGGCATTATGTGACCATTCAACAGCCGTTTGCCATGTTCAAAAAGTAAAAGAAAATGTCAACAAATTAAAAAAACTTAATCAAAAGTTAAATGCCCTGTCATTATTTAAAACAAGAGGGTTTGACGTGCTAGAATTAGTGTAGTGTTAATATGTTATAAACACTACACTTGGAACTTGGAGGAGGTATTGTGGCCCCGGTACCATATTTTGTACCGGGGCCACCCCACTATGCAGTCCAGATACTTGTTTGGTGGAATTCTGACCAGTGGAGGGTGTAGCTATTTATTATATTGTGGCCCCGGTATCAAAATTTAGTACCGGGGCCACCCCACTACGCAGTCCAGATACTTGTTTGGTGGAATTCTGACCAGTTGAGGGTGTAACTATTTATTATATTGTGGCCCCGGTATCAAATTTAGTACCGGGGCCATCCCACTACGCAGTCCAGATACTTGTTTGGTGGAATTCTGACCAGTTGAGGGTGTAACTATTTATTATATTGTGGCCCCGGTATCAAATTTAGTACCGGGGCCACCCCACTACACAGTCCAGAATTTTTTTTGGGGAAATTCAGAGCCGTGGAGGTTTTTTTTATTAATTATATTGTGGTGACCACTCCTCTACGCAGTCCAGATACATTTATTGGTGCGATTCATACAAGTTCAGGGTTTTTAAATTATATTGTGGTGACCCACTCCTCTACGCAGTCCAGGCACATTTTTTGGTGCGATTAAGACCAGTTGATGGTTTTCTTATTATATTGTGGTGACCCACTCCTCTATGCAGTCCAGATACATTTATTGGTGCGAATCATACAAGTTCAGGGTTTTTAAATTATATTGTGGTGACCCACTCCTCTACGCAGTCCGGGTACATTTTTTGGTGCGAATAAGACCAGTTGATGGTTTTCTTATTATATTGTGGTGACCCACTACTCTACGCAGTCCAGATACATTTATTGGTGCGAATCATACAAGTTCAGGGTTTTTAAATTATATTGTGGTGACCCACTCCTCTACGCAGTCCGGGTACATTTTTTGGTGCGATTAAGACCAGTTGATGGTTTTCTTATTATATTGTGGTGACCCACTCCTCTACGCAGTCCAGATACATTTATTGGTGCGAATCATACAAGTTCAGGGTTTTTAAATTATATTGTGGTGACCCACTCCTCTACGCAGTCTAGGTACATTTTTTGGTGCGATTAAGACCAGTTGATGGTTTTCTTATTATATTGTGGTGACCCACTCCTCTACGCAGTCCAGATACATTTATTGGTGCAAATCATACAAGTTCAGGGTTTTTAAATTATATTGTGGTGACCCACTCCTCTACGCAGTCCAGATACATTTATTGGTGCGAATCATACAAGTTCAGGGTTTTTAAATTATATTGTGGTGACCCACTCCTCTACGCAGTCCAGGTACATTTTTTGGTGCGATTAAGACCAGTTGATGGTTTTCTTATTATATTGTGGTGACCCACTCCTCTATGCAGTCCAAAAACATTTATTGGTGCGAATCATACAAGTTCAGGGTTTTTAAATTATATTGTGGTGACCCACTCCTCTACGCAGTCCAGGTACATTTTTTGGTGCGATTAAGACCAGTTGATGGTTTTCTTATTATATTGTGGTGACCCACTCCTCTACGCAGTCCAGATACATTTATTGGTGCGAATCATACAAGTTCAGGGTTTTTAAATTATATTGTGGTGACCCACTCCTCTACGCAGTCCAGGTACATTTTTTGGTGCGATTAAGACCAGTTGATGGTTTTCTTATTATATTGTGGTGACCACTCCTCTACGCAGTCCAGATACATTTATTGGTGCGAATCATACAAGTTCAGGGTTTTTAAATTATATTGTGGTGACCCACTCCTCTACGCAGTCCAGGTACATTTTTTGGTGCAATTAAGACCAGTTGATAGTTTTCTTATTATAATGTGGTGACCCACTCCTCTACCAGTCCAGATACATTTATTGGTGCGAATCATACAAGTCCAGGGTTTTTAAATTATATTGTGTTGACCCACTCCTCTACGCAGTCCAGGTACATTTTTTGGTGCGATTAAGACACATCTATGGAATTCCTAGGACACATTATCTCCAACAAAGGTTTGAAGATGGATCCAAATAAAACCAAGGAAATAATGGCCAGTACCTTCTGAATTAAAAGCGGTACAGCATTTTTTTGGGATTCTCTAATTATTCTAGACACTTCATTAAAAAAAATTCTAAATCAGTCAAGCCATTTTCACCCTGACGCGGAAAGCTGCTCCTTTCATTGGACCATTTTCACTCAAGAGATCCTTCCAAACAGCTCCCATTTTGCACATCATGGCCCAGCTAAACCACTCATTCTTGAAGTCGATGCTTCTGACACAGCGGTTGGTTCAGTCCTATCAAAAAGACAAAGGATTAAAATTTTACTCCATCCTTTTGTCTTTTTCTAAAAAAAATGAACAACTATTGAACAAAATCATTCCATAAGAGACAAAGAACTACTTGTCATTTGCTTGGCTCCGAAAGAGTGGTGTGATCTTCTGGCGCTAACAATTCCATCACAAGTAACACCAACCACAGGAATCTCGAATATCTTAAAACTACTAAAAGACTCAATTGCTGACAAACACAGGTGGGGTATGGCAATGATAAAGCAAATGCTTTGTCTAGAATGTTTCAAAAGTCTGCAGAGCATTCACAAAAGGATTTCAATATCCTACCTGTGGAAAAGATTCTAGCTGCTTTTAGCCCCCTCAGTCCTTAAAGGGTAAATTAACCATGTCAACCAAGAAGTATTGTACCCATAATTTTAAGATCACACTGATGGATATCTTGCTCAAATCTTCCGGATTTTGTCCCAACTTCTGTTATACGATAATTTCTAAGATTATGTAATGACTCTAAAATAGCTGATCATCTTGGAATTCATAATACTATATATCTTACATTCAGATGCTATGGGTGGCCACAATTTTCTAAAAATGTTAGACTCTATGGGCCTGATTCATCACGGCACACATAATGAGTGCAACATGCGTTAGTATTAAAATACACAGAATTCGGATATACGCATACTTAAATTCAATATTCAGTGGATCTTAAGATACGTTGAATTTGGTAGAAAATGATTTTTTATGTGACATAAAAACTGGCGTACGTACCAATGCTTTTTTCTGTGTATTTCTGTGCCTACTAGCTACTTCATGGGCACACGCTCATTTAAGAACGCTGTGAATTTTTATTGCCAGCCGTGGGAAAGCACCATGTTATAAAAAGGACCATTGATGCTTAAGAGCTCACTTTGCCACAGAGCATGCAAGGCTCATTATATTTCTGCAAAAAATAAATAAATTAAATTCATGAAATAAAATGTAAAAAACAAGAAATTTGAATGACATTCATTAAAAAAGTACTAAGAAACTAGTAATATTATTACCTAGGCATATATAGTAGAATATATAGGCAAGACTTATATACTTAAACAAAAAATTAAAACACCCAAAGCAAATATATGCAGTCAGGTAATAAACTAAACAACAGGCACACAACATTTTAAAACAGTCAAGCATTGGTAATGTGGAAGATTAGCATGGAATAAATGTATGAACACATATTTTACATCAATTGCAATTTAAATAATTTGCATTAGTATGCAGTTCATGACACATATAAAAACATACCTCTTAAGAAGAATACGTGGTATGATCTCAATCTCCAACAACTGTCAAATACCTCCAAGTCTCTCAACGTTCTCAACGTCAAAATGGCACCATAGTAATTTCCCTCCATGGGTCTTATATAGTGGTGTATAGTGAGATGAATTTATGCAGGTGTATGCAGGAGAATAGTTAAGACTTCCAGTAGATGTGGGTGTGCGGCTGTGTTTGTCCATAACTGTCAGAGATGATTTAGACTAGACCCTGAGCAGGCCCAGACTTTTTTGTGCTATAAACAGTGAATTCCTGTGTGTGTCGGAGTCTACATCTGACGTATGTGCAGGAAAACACCTTTACTATACATTGCCTACATGTATCCGCCATGTATTCCCTCCCAGAAATTACAAGCTGACATAAGTGTCATTTGTGCTTGAAGATGAATTGCAGATTGATGCTTTCACTGGCGTATGAGCTGGTTCATGTGCAGTACAATTTTGCATATGATTGCACAAAACCATCAGATACGTCCATTGATGAATCAGGTCCTATGTCTCTGCATGTTGAGTATGTGCCAGAAATAAGACTCTTCATTTACCACCAAATGGATTGTTCCAGCAATTACCCATACCCACAGGACCATGGAAAGACATTTATATCGAATTCATCTCAGAGTCACCACCTTCACAAGGCTATTTCTGTTGTGGTTGACCGCTGCTCTAAACTGGCACATTTTATTCCCCTTACAAAATTAGCTTCTGCTCCACAAACAGCCTGACTATTTCTTAAACATATTTACAAGTTGCATGGGTGACCTGATTCTATTGTATCAGACAGGGGAGCACTATTCACATCTTTACACATTTGTTTTGGATCTGTCCTCTGGTTGTCATCCACAGTCCAATTGACAAAACAAAGTGTTAATCAGTACCTGAAACAATACCTTCGCATTTACACGAGTTTCCAGCAAGGTGTTTCGGCTGAGCTTCTGCCCATGGAAGAATTTACTTATAATAACGCAACTCATTCTTCAGCCCAAGTCCTTTCTTTGCTAACTATGGATATCATCCTCAACTGATCCCGACAGTTCAATCGAGAGATGACGTCCCAATGGTTAAAGATTTTCACAAAAAATTGCACTGTTTATGGAAAAGGTTAACCTATAGCATTAATAAAGCACAGAGAAAACATAAGTATCATGCTGACCAGCGAAGGTGACCTGCTCCACTTCTTTCGGTTTGAGACAAAGTATGCTTATCATCAAGAATTTAAAGCTGGGAAGACATCACAGAAGCTAGCTGATCATTATATTGGATTTTTTACTATCCTGGCCAGACCCTCTCTTTCTGTTGTCAAATTTCTGTTACCTATTACAATGCGTAAAGTTCATCCAGTTTTTCCTATCTTGCAAACTAAATCTGCAATTTCTTCTCTATCCCGAACATCTGCTCCAATGGCTTTGAAGGTTCTTAGACACAATGAATATATAGTAGAAAAAGTACTGAATTCTCGCATTCTTCATGGTCATTTGCAATTCCTTATCAGCATTAGCCTTTACAAGAAATTGTCCATTTAAGCATTTACATACATTTGCAGGATTGCCATCCAGGCTGGTGTTTAGAAGGAACTGCAATTGTGAATACTATAGACCAACATAGTCTGCGTCTCTAGTTTGGAAGGCAAGTGTAATTAGCACCAGGAAGAAGGTGGTTACTCTGAATTGGCTGTGGCATCAACAGAAGTGGCTATAAGTACCCGACATCTTTTCAGGGTTGTCAGATTATCGATTCTCCGGATTAGTGTCTAGTGATAGTATTTTACTCATTACTTGTGTATCAGATTTTGACTTGCATCTAACGATGGCTTGTCCGCTTGCCTGTGTACCAGACCTCAGCTTGCATTTGACCACCACTTGTCTGCTTACTGTTTAGCAGATCATGGCTTCATCATCACCATCAGCTATTTATTCACAGCGCCACTAATTCCAACGCGCTGTACAGAGAACTCACTCACATTAGTCCCTTCCCCATTATAGTTTAAAATCTAAATTCCCTAACATACACACACAGACCGAAAGAGACTAAGGTAAATTTTAATAAAAGCCAATTAACCTACTAGTATGTTTTTGGAGTGTGGGAGGAAACCTGAACATCCTATGGAGTGTGGGAGGAAACCCATGCAAACACTGGAAAAACATACAAACTCCACACAGATAAGGCCCTGTTCGGGAATTGAACTCATGACTGCAGTGCTGCGAGACAGAGGAGCTGACCACTAAGTGTCACACGCCGGCCCCGATGACGGCTACTCCACTACTGCCTCTGTTGAACTACCGCTGTACCAATGACTCACCTGCTGTGCTCTGAGTTACCATTTACGGGTCAGCTAAGTTCTACTCCGCCACCACTGCCTCTGTTGAACTACCGCTGTACCAGTGACTCACCTGCTGTTGGTCTGAGTTACCATCATCGCATCAGCCATCATTCTATATTTCTATTTTCTCCATTAAACTGCCGCTGTCCCAGAGACTCTCCTGCTGCTGCTCTGCGCTGCTAATATCGGGTCTGCTATAGTGCTACTTCTTCATTACTCCTCTGAGTTGCTGTCATCTTTCTTCTGTGTCTGGCTCTGCCTACTCTCTACCCAACACTCATCCAGGGGACCGCGACCTGCGGAATAGGGTCAGCAAAGTCCATACCCCCTTGCGGGGGTCCCTGGTGAACACCACCTACCTGTTAGACTTTGCGCCCCTGAATGAGCAATACCACCTGGCAGTAACAAGGGATCCACTAAATTTCCACGGGATTCGTGACACTAAGCCACCATGCTACCCCAGTTTCCATTTAGCCATCACATGTCTGTTTACTGTGTACCAGACTTGAACCAGCACATAAAACTCCCACTTTGTTTTTGTCTCTGCATTATCAATGTACCAGACCTCTTGGCTATGGGACTAACTCTGCTCTTGACTAGTTCAATTCCACTGACAAGGCCTGCATTTTTCTTTTGCGCATATCTTTATTTTTAGCATGATTTGAAGTGGGGGCATTGGGGTAGAGGCTTGAGTCTATCCCACAGTGGCCTCCAGCCACCTGGGTCTAATATTACCGCTATTGTACTACTATGTGCTGCAGTGCTCTGCCCTACTCCCCTCAACACCCATCCTTTTAATACTAGTGCAGCATTGTCATTAGTTATGCTATCCTTGCTTTTCTTAAGTTCAGTAAACTATGATTTGATGTTAAAGTTCTGTGAAGTAGAGTGAACTATAGCAATACTATTGCCAATGTAGGTTACTTGTGTTAATTCAACTGGCACAAGTTGTCATGAAAATAATGATGAGTCTATACTGTATACTTGGCATTACAAGACTATACTGCACACAGGCCACACTAACTCACATGGAAAGTATATGTGAGTGATTTGCAATAAAATTGATGCAGCATGTATCAAGAGCCAAATTATCATTATCATCTGTTCAAATAAAAAGTGCTCCATCTATACTAGTATGGAGGTTGAATGTTATTCCAAAATATTGGCTCTTCTAAAATTGGAGCAGCACTGTTCAGGACTGTATAATGGTGTTGGGGGTAATGCTTACTGAAATGGGGACTGGTTTCATAGCTATACTGTGTAATGTTATTGAGTTTAAACTGTGCATGGTATTGATTTTACAGTTTTATAATAGAATAGATTGAAATATTGATTAATTGAATTAGTGCAATTGAAAAAGAGCTGAGTTTAATTAAAAAGGGAGTGACCTTTATGGAGCATTAACTAAGATCATTGAAATCACTCAGTAAAATCGGGCTCTAAATTCCCTAGGATTTTTTTGTAGTGGACAACACAATACTTTGAGCTGGTCATGGCTTAGAGTCCTTTTATGTAAAAAAATATTAAAGAATGGCATGCAAAGGATCTCCTTAAAGCACAATTGAACCTTTACAAGTAGCCCTGCAAAAGAGCGCCATTTGTGCTATCACATAGCTGCATACCAATGCTTCCACATTGTACTTGGAATGGATTTTATACAGTTGTTATTTTTTTTGCTGCTCTGTTGTCTCAGAAATCCTCTCCGAATTTTGCAGAATGTCAGAGTTGTTGTGTTTCTGTGTCTGAGCAACCATACTCACCCAACTTTCTAAGCTGCTAACAGGGATTCCACATTGCAGATGACTTATCAGCTCTTGCAAGACTCAACACTGCTCACTACCTAGCAGATGAGCAGTCAACCCTTTCTTTTTACATGGCTTTTACCCAGTAGTTCTAACCAAGAAGGGGACCTAACCTCCGGAAGCCGTCAACCCAGTGCGCATCCTTCCATATTTTAAAGAACCTTTCTTTGTTAAATTTGATACATCAGATATCGGAATTGCTGTATTTGTTTCTCAACAAAATTCTATAGATCACAAGATGCACCCCTGTCCCTTCTTTTACCGTAAGTTTACAATGGCAGAGAGTCATTATGACGTGGGGATTCGATAGCTGCTGTCAATTAAATGGGCTTTAGACGAGTGGCACCACTGGTTGGAAGAAGCCAAGCGTGTGTTCAGGATTTTTACCAATCATAAAAACCTTACCTATATAGAGTCTACTAACAGACTTAACTCCAGACAGGCCCGTTGGTCATTGTTTTTCTCCAGATTTTTTATTTATTATTGCGTACTGCCCCGGAACCTAAAATGTGAAGGCAAATGCCCTGTCTAGAAGTTTTATGCCTTACCAAACTGGTCCATTATCTCAGATTAAGCAGGGGGAGGTGAGCCCTGATTGGCTCACTTACCCTCTGTTGCCGGGACCTGCGGAGAAAGAAGAAAAGTACTCACCGGCGCTGGAACGCAGGAACGGTGAGTTCTCTTCTTTCTTTTTACGTTCCAACTTCACCCTCTTTCTGGGCACAGCAGCGGGGCACATCTCTACAAATAGGTCAAAAGGAAATTATTTGCTCTTCATCCAGACAATTGCCTTTTAAGAAACTGCTTGCATCATGTTGCTAATGGAAAACAAACTCAAGGCTAGTAAAGTTTTGCCAGTTGGGAATGCTGTTCACCGGTGATAATGGTTATTGCAACGCTAATTACACCAACACAGACTTTACAGAACAAAAACCGGACATCTATAACAACGACATTAATTAAATGTAGACATACAATAAAACAGACACAGGACTATACTGTTATAGTATTCAGAATTTTTTTCCCCGTAAACTCTGTGTTGGTGTAATTCATCATCATCATCATCATCATCATTTATTTATATAGCGCCACTAATTCCGCAGCGCTGTACAGAGAACTCACGCGCATCAGTCCCTGCCCGATTGGGGCTTACAGTCTAACATACATTCCCTAACACACACACACACACACACACACACACACAAACACACACACACACACACACACACACACACACACACACACACACACACACACACACACAGACTAGGGTCAATTTGTTAACAGCCAATTAACCTACCAGTATGTTTTTGGAGTGTGGGAGGAAACTGGAGCACCCAGAGGACACCCACGTAAACACGGGGAGAACATACAAACTCCTCACAGATAAGGCCATGGTCGGGAATTTAACTCATGACCCCAGTGCTGTAAGGTAGACATGCTAGCCACTTAGCCAATTGTCGTCGGAATATAGTACCCCACCCACTGTCTAAATGGCCATGGAATTAACCACATGAAATGATACAGTCACATTTTCCTTGTGGCCACTATCATGCTGTATATTTCATTGCTGTCTGTAAGCTTACCTCCCAAAATTTAGAATCACGAAATCGGCACAAAATAAGCCATGTCCCACTCAGCCCAAACTCTGACCACAAACGGGGAAGCTCCATCCATTTTTTGCAGCTCTCGAATAAGGATCTGCCGACAAAATTGGGACAGTTGAGAGATATGTGTAAGGGCAGCATTTGCATCAGGGCATAAGGATCAATAGATGTTTTACCAGAATTTTTTTTCTGATGGTGTACTCTTTTCACATTCTGTTTGGAATGCAATTCAAGTGGTTCATGAATAGGGACTCGAATAGACGATCCTTACAAGAGTGCAAGTAATTTTAGTTTTCTAATAATTGGGTAACTTAAAACTTTGCTCCTTTTACTAACTAGTTAATAGTGTTTTTTTAAGCTAGAAAGCAAATTAGTTAAGGTGAGTTAAATGCTCCTTATCTATTGTTAACGTCTGGATGAGTAAGGGTCAGGAATGAACTTTATATAGTAACAGTTTCACAGGTTTACATTCTCTGCAGTGACTAACACAGGTAAGAGAGCATGAAAATTGAAAACAAAAAAAAAACAAGTACACACACAGTTCTCCTCCTGTCCATCGCTCCCCATAACCAAGTTACTGGCTATTTATTTTAAATGAATTCAAGTCTCTGGCAGTGTGCAGAAAGCAGTATGCTAACAGATGTTGTACACTGGGTGGGAGAAACAGAGATGTTATTTTTCATTGGATAAAATGCCTTGTGGCTATATGGTTAACCCTTTAACCTATCCATGACCTACCTCATGCAGGATAATTATCATTATAACCATATGTGACATATCAACAACTCACAACAGCCCTAAGGTGACCTTGTGTCATTTCTGCTACAAATAGTATCTCTTGAGGCTTTTGGAATTTGTGCGCAATTGCCACTAAATTAGAGTACTTTTAAACCCTCATTCCAAGCATCAACCTACTAATTTGTTGGTTTTGGTACTATTAAACTAGTGATGGTAGATGTATTTCTAAATGAGCAGTTTGCCAATATATTAAATGTAGGCAACCGTGAGGAACAATTAACAGATGGAGGTGCAAGAAGCATTACATTAATTACATGGCATGTAATATATTCTATATAATAACATGCTGACCACACCACATCTGTAGTCATGCAGTGCAGTGTGTACCTATAACATAGAATAGTTTATATCTAAGACATGAAGAACAGACTACGGGATATATTTAATTCTCTAAGGATGACAACTGTTTTCACTGGCAAAAGGGCCTTTTTTTGCTTGCCCAATGTAATAACACCTGGGAGCGCCTATAAAAATGATGTTAACAGAAAGAGTAGATTTTTTAATACTCTGTCCCCATTAAATATTATTTTATGTGTGTCAAAAAAACCTCCCTGTATATGGGTGCATGTGTTTATATGTATAAATATATATATTTATATATATATATATATATATATATATACACACAAAATAGATACAAATGGCGCTAAGATACTACACCAGTACAATATTAATAAAGTCCAATAACTTGAACTGGTTCCTTCTTATGTCACACTTCCCCTGTGCAGGCAGCTGCCAATCCTCTGAACCAAGCGGTGTAGCAGGAAATAATCTAGAAAAAGATGAAAGAGGAGGCGCACAATAGTGTAGTACAGTATATTATTGGTGCCAAACAAGAATCCAAGATTAGCCAGAGGAGTAGTATAAGTCTCAGCTTAACACAGCATTGATGGTAACCAATCGGTTAACCCTGGTGGCTGAAGATTGACTACATCCTTACAGTCTACAGGATATCCCTACAGATAAGCCAATACGTTTTTGGCTTCTGGTACGCATATATCTACACCAGTGTGACTTGTTTGTTCCTATTTTTTGCACCTTGCTTAATGGGACTATCTTGAATGCCATGTGGCTCTGTGATTCCATATATGCTATAGCTGCCATTTGGAGGCTCTTGGGATAGCTATCAATTTAAAAACACATATATGTATGACCCAAAAATAGCGACTCTCACTGATTAGAGTTAGGAACACCCTATTAGCAGAAGCGCCATGAAGTAGCAGGTGGCTTTACATGGGAAATGTGTGTAGCTAAGAATTCTGCATTTTTTATATACATGTAGAAATAGCAGCTGTGTTACTGGATAACAGTGGTGTTCTGGAGGATTTGTTTCTGTATTTGCTCCTTTCAGGATAACCCCACCCTTTTAATAACCTGCTATTAACCTATAAGTTGATTGTGCAACTTCCTTTTCTGTTTTGTTTGTTTGAGAGGCATGCTCTTCTATCAGTAGCTGATGGGGGGGTGCTGGTGCTATACTGCCATTTGAACGTTCTTGGCGTACCTCTTGGTAAGTTAGCTCTCAGTTTAAAAACACATATGTATGACCCAAAAATAGGGAATCTCACTGATTAGAGTTAGGATCACCCTATTAGCAGAAGTGCCGTGATGTGGTGGGTGGCTTATCATGCATAAGAATTCTGCATTTTTATGCACAAGTAGAAATAGCAGCTCTATTACTGGTTAAAAGCAGTGTGCTGGGGAATTTTTCTCTGTATTTACTCCTTTCAATAAATGTTTGGTCACAAAAAATATTTTTACTACTACTATGTTTATATAGCACCTTTCTCCCAATTGGATTTAAAGAACTTTGTTGCAGAGTTTGAGGTAGCCATTTTGAACCTCAGTTTACTTCTGACTACAAGTATCGGTGTTTACCATTGCTTATTGCTCCTGAGACAATGTCTTTAACCAGATGTGTGCTGAACACAACAACCTTACCTCCAGTAACAACTGCAACCTGGACTTATGTACTAACCATAGTTCCTGCTTCTGTTCTGATTACATGGTATAACAGACCCTTGACTTTGACCCCGACCACTACTACGTATGTTTTCTGGGTATTAATCATTGGCACTAAATCCTGTATATTACATTATATCTAATTTACCCAAGGCTTAACCAATTCCTTTGGAAACTATAGATGATTTGTCTATTGCTTCAAGACCTGTGAATCAAGAGACCGTACCATTGATAGTACAAACCCCTCACATTATGAATTACTCATTTTGGACTTAGTTCAATCCCCAATGTTTCCAGTAGTTCTGGTAATACCTCAGAACTGCTAGTCTGTATGCCAACATTTGAAAATGCCTTTTTGTCTGTAGAGTCTATAGAATTTTTGAGACACATTATATCTCAATAGGGTATTGAGATGCTATGCAATGTTTCCTGAAATTGACAATTATTATAATGACACAGACAAGTCTATCTGGCTAGGCATTACTCAGGCTAAAGGTGTGGAGTCTAACCAGGCAGATGTTTTTTGCCAGGGACCCCTGCAAGGAGGTATGGACTTTACAGCGTCTGCCCCACAGTTCGCAGTCCTCTGAGTGAGTGCCAGGCGAGACCAGTATAGAGAACCGAGAAGCTGGGAAAAAGGTGATAATCCAATTGAGACTGGAGAATGCCTGATGGTCTGAAGTGGCTGCTGGAAATTAGGAGTGCTGGAGGGCAGCAAAAGTAGGGTTCACTTGAAAATGGCAGAAGAGTCTACTGGACACAAAGAGGGATAGTCTAAAGCAGTTATGCAGACCACCTTTGGAATGCTGCAGAGCTGCTGGAGATAAGGAGCAACAATCTGTGGAAAATATGGAGACCACTGTGGATAGCTGCAGAGTTGCTGGAAACCAGGAGTGATAGTCTGCGACAGATATGGAAACCACTGTGGATAGGTGCAGAGTTGCTGGAGACAAGGAGCGATAGTCTGTGGCAGATATGGAGACCACTGTGGTTAGCTACAGAGTTGCTGGAGTCAAAGAGCAATAGTCTGCGATACAAATGGAGCCATGTCTGAGTGCTGAAATGATCTGACTCAAAGAACAGGCACCTTACCTGTGGAACAAATACCTTAAATATTCTGAGGGATAATTAGTCTCCCAATGAATGGGAGGAGAAGGTGATAAAAGCCTGGTCTGCGTATGTGCAGACCCGGAAAGCAGACTGACGACATCAGTGGGAGCCGCTATGCCACGGAGTTGGTCGGAGACTCAGAGAGCATAAGTAGGACCCTGTGCATTAGGTCAATGGGTCCTACATGTGACAGTACCCCCCTTTAAAGGTGGATAGCAAACACTTACAACCGTGCTTCCTTGGGGAATTTGGCATGAAACCTCTTAATTAAGGAGGGAGCATTGATGTCTGAGGAATTCACCCAGAAGCGCTCTTCAGGACCAAATGCTGATTATTATTAAGCTGCTGTCCTCAACAGAGTGGATACAGTCATGTTCTAAGTCTATGCGGACGATGATGAACTTTGGTACAATAAACTAATAGGCTGTATTAAGTATTTTAAAAACCAGCAATTGGAGGATTTTTTGCCAATAGAATTGTGTCATGAGACCAGTTGATATATGTATTTTTTATATTTTTGTGCCATATGATTAGTTTTTATTACTATATATGTTTTTATTGATTATGGTGTATACATCAGTGCACCGATTTAGATTTACATTGTGTTTTTTAGTTTTCTGATCATCGGAGAACATAGTATTTCAGCGGCAGGATATTTTTACAGTTTTTTTTATCTTCAGGGTCAAAGCCTTTCCAATCCACTAAATATTTAATCCTCCCCCTGGAAGTTTTGGAGTCAAGGATTTGGCTGATTTCAATTCTTGTCCTTGTTGACAGTCAACTACAGCAGGAGGAGAGGATGGATGAGAGAAATGATTGATGATCAGAGGCTTCAATATTGAAACATGGATGGTGTTGGAAATACTGAGAAATGGTGGAAGCTTTAGTTTAGAAGAAACAAGATTGAGGACCTGCTGAATCCTATATGGACCAATAAAGCGTAGAGCGAATTCATGCAGTGAACCTTCAACTGAATGTTTTTTGTACCAAGTCAAACCTTATCTCCAAACTTCAGTGTGGGAACTGCTTGATGCTTCCTATTAGCAGAAAGTTTATAGCGATCGGATGTTTTCTTGAGGCAATTGTGTACTTTGGACTAGATAGAAGTGAAGTCATGGTGGAGTGAATCCACAGCAGGTATCAGGGTGGGAGGGAGGGCCAAGAATTTGGGTAGAGAAGGGTGGAGACCTTAGACAATAGAAAAAGGCGTAGAAGGTAGATTTATGGAATAAATTATTATGGGTGAACTTTTCCCATGGCAGAAGTTCAGACAACTTGTCCTAGTTAGTGGAGGAGTACATTCTAATAAAGGTCTCAAGGTCTTGATTGACCCTCTCTATTTGTCCGTTCGACTGAGGGTGATAGGCCAATGAGAAGCTCAACTGGATGTTGAGAAGCTGGCAAAGAGCTTGCCAAAACTTGGAAATAAGCTAGACACTGCAGTCAGAGACATTTTCCAGGGGACAGCCATGTAATCTGAAAACTTCCTTGTTGAAGAGCTGAGCCAAGCACTGGAAACTATGGTAGGCCAACCAGGGGTAACGAAATGGGCCATCTTAGAAAATCTGTCAACTATCACCCAAACCATGTCGAACCTCTTGCTGGGAAGAAGACTGTGATGAAGTCCATGGAAATCTGTGACCATTATCATGCTGGAGTAGGAAGAGACAGTAGGGGGCCTGAAGGTGCTTAACAGGAGGATTTATGCCTAACACAGGTATCACAAGCAGCCACAAAATCTTTAACATCTAAATGAAGAGTCGTCCACCAGCAGTCCCTGGAAATGATTTTGGAGGTTTCGCGAAAACCGGCATGTCCAGAAAATAGTGGGCTTGGAACTAGGGATGTGCACCGGCGACTTTTGAGGTCTCGTGTTTTGTGTTTTGGATCCGGATTTTCGTTATTTTTGAGGTCCGGATTTGTCTCGCAAAACACTTGACGAAAGGTCTCGGTTCGGATTTAAGGTATTGGATTCGGATTTTTTTTGAAAAAAACATAAAAAGTTTAAAAATCAAGTTTTTGGGCTTATTTTCACTCCTAGGCTATTATTAACCTCAATAACATTCAATAACAAGCATTTCCACTAATTTACAGTGTATTGTGAACACCTCACAATATAGTTATTAGTCCAAAACGTTGCAACAAGGTATCTTTCTGGACTGCGTAGAGGAGTGGGTCACCACAATATATATTAAAAACCCTGAACTTTTATGAATCGCACCAATAAATGTACCTGGACTGCGTAGAGGAGTGGGTCACCACAATATCTTAAAAACCCTGAACTTTTATGATTCGCACCAATAAATGTACCTGGACTGCGTAGAGGAGTGGGTCACCACAATATCTTAAAAACCCTGAACTTTTATGATTCGCACCAATAATTGTACCTGGACTGCGTAGAGGAGTGGGTCACCACAATATCTTAAAAACCCTGAACTTTTATGATTCGCACCAATAATTGTACCTGGACTGCGTAGAGGAGTGGGTCACCACAATATCTTAAAAACCCTGAACTTTTATGATTCGCACCAATTTTTGTACCTGGACTGCGTAGAGGAGTGGGTCACCACAATATATTAAAAACCCTGAACTTTTATGATTCGCACCAATAATTGTACCTGGACTGCGTAGAGGAGTGGGTCACCACAATATCTTAAAAACCCTGAACTTTTATGATTCGCACCAATAATTGTACCTGGACTGCGTAGAGGAGTGGGTCACCACAATATCTTAAAAACCCTGAACTTTTATGATTCGCACCAATAATTGTACCTGGACTGCGTAGAGGAGTGGGTCACCACAATATCTTAAAAACCCTGAACTTTTATGATTCGCACCAATAATTGTACCTGGACTGCGTAGAGGAGTGGGTCACCACAATATATTAAAAACCCTGAACTTTTATGATTCGCACCAATAATTGTACCTGGACTGCGTAGAGGAGTGGGTCACCACAATATCTTAAAAACCCTGAACTTTTATGATTCGCACCAATAATTGTACCTGGACTGCGTAGAGGAGTGGGTCACCACAATATATTAAAAACCCTGAACTTTTATGATTCGCACCAATAATTGTACCTGGACTGCGTAGAGGAGTGGGTCACCACAATATCTTAAAAACCCTGAACTTTTATGATTCGCACCAATAATTGTACCTGGACTGCGTAGAGGAGTGGGTCACCACAATATCTTAAAAACCCTGAACTTTTATGATTCGCACCAATAATTGTACCTGGACTGCGTAGAGGAGTGGGTCACCACAATATCTTAAAAACCCTGAACTTTTATGAATCGCACCAATAAATGTACCTGGACTGCGTAGAGGAGTGGGTCACCACAATATATATTAAAAACCCTGAACTTTTATGATTCGCACCAATAAATGTACCTGGACTGCGTAGAGGAGTGGGTCACCACAATATCTATTAAAAACCCTGAACTTTTATGAATCGCACCAATAAATGTACCTGGACTGCGTATAGGAGTGGGTCACCACAAGATATCTTAAAAACCCTGAACTTTTATGAATCGCACCAATAAATGTACCTGGACTGCGTAGAGGAGTGGGTCACCACAATATATATTAAAAACCCTGAACTTTTATGATTCGCACCAATAAATGTATCTGGACTGCGTAGAGGAGTGGGCACTGGGCACCACAATAAAATATATAAAAAACCTTCAACAGATCTGCATTACACTACACATACGGCTGCTCCTCCATCCTCTCCATCATATACATGTTGGAGTTTTAGCGTGTGACAACCTCTTGTTTTTGATAATGTCAGTGCATTTGGAATATTTTTCAATTTGCCCCACACCACTGAATGTACTTTATCTATGATACGCAATACGCATCTATCTATCTTGACTGCGTAGTGTGGTGGCCCCGGTACACAATTTGGTACCGAGGCCACAATATAATTAAAAAACCCTCCACGTGTCGGAATTCCACCAAACAAGTATCTGGACTGCATAGTGGGGTGGCCCCGGTACCCAATTTGATACCGGGGCCACAATACCTCCTCCAAACATGCTACAGACAATTCGTCATTGAGAGACCCCAGACAGACAGGGTCGAAGTGCTATTGTTTGACTTTGTAAACCCAAAAAAATGTCCCTGTTGCACATAGTCGTGCAATGAAGACTGACTTTTTCATTTAAAGGCACGATCTTTAAAGTGTAGTGTTTGTAAGTCTAAGTCATATTATACTTTTGGTAAAATTGGTTTTTTTTGTTCCTCTTTATGGTAATTAATTAGTAATAGAATTAAAGTAGGAAATAGAATTAAATAGAATTAAAGTAGGAAATAGAGTGGTATAGAGTTGTAGTGTGGTATAGATAGAGTGGTCCACACAATATAATAATAAAACCCTCAACTGGTCTGAATTCCACCAAACAAGTATCTTGACTGCGTAGTGTGGTGGCCCCGGTACACAATTTGGTACCGGGGCCACAATACCTCCTCCAAACATGCTACAGACAATTCGTCATTGAGAGACCCCAGACAGACAGGGTCGAAGTGTTATTGTTTGACTTTGTAAACCCAAAAAAATGTCCCTGTTGCACTTGCACATAGTCGTGCAATGAAGACTGACTTTTTTATTTAAAGGCACGATCTTTAAAGTGTCAGAAAGAGAGAGAAGACACAGGAGAGGAGAGTTGTAGCTGGGGACCTGGGGTGGAAGCTCCCAGGCTCCCCCAGCATTGCCTGGAAGTCTGAGCGTGGTGACTGAGCCAGGGCAAGGAATGTGTGCCCTGGATGAGGGGGAGAACTCCATGCCACTATAGTGAACCCAAGAGAGAGGGGGACACTGCACATGGAAGAGGCCCTGGAGTGAGGGCTGCTACAAGAGGCATGGTAGCTGTAGTGTCAGATCCTGAGGCTGAGAGTACACAGAGTGACGTGTCAGAGCACAGGAGACATTATCCCCGCAGAGGAGGGATGAGCTGCAGTTGAGAGGTATGTTGTTGAAATAGGACATGCACACTTTAACAAACCAATCATTTCAGCGACAGGGCCTACCAAACAACTTTGACTGAAATGATTGGTTTGTTTGGGCCCCCACACCAAAAAAGCTATTCATCTCTCCCTGTACAGACTAAACAGGCTCTACTGAGGCAAGATGTCGTCCTCATCCTCAACCTCTGATTCCTCTCCCCCTACAGTGTGTACTTCCTCCTCATCACACATTATCAATTCGTCCCCGCTGGACTCCACAACCACAGGTCCCTCTGTAGTATCTGGAGGGCAGTGCTGTACTTCATTGAGGAATTGATTATTCATTTTTATAAACATCATTTTTTCAACGTTGTGAGGAAGCAACCACCTTCGCCGCTCACTGACCAGGTTCCCCGCTGCACTAAAAACTCTTTCCGAGTACACACTGGAGGGGGGACAACTCAGGTAAAATAGAGCCAGTTTGTACAGGGGCTTCCAAACTGCCTTTTGGAGTTCTACCACGTCACTACCTCTAGATAATTTAGATTGCAAGGCTTGTAAATATAAATACTTTGAAGATAAAAAAAGCAGGCTGCACAGACTGTGGAGCTAGAAAGTGAAATTAAATGGACCACGTTACTTTGGTGGCTATCTATGCCCCCCCCCGCCCTACACTTGTAGTTGAATATAAATAAAGCAGCCTGCATAGACTGTAGAACTAGCAATTCAAATATACAAAGAAATGGACAAAGGCAGTTTGGTATCTGTCTGCATCAGATCCACTCTCCACTAGGAGTAAAACAGAAAACTTTTCAGCCGTTATATAATCTAGAATATAAATAGAAATTGAGAAATGCAATTTGGTATCTGTCTGCATCATAATCATCAACATCCTCCTCAGCGCCAGCTACATCAATATCCTCCTCCCAGTGTACAACATTCACACCTTCATTAGCCAAATCTGTAACTGGACTGTGGGTGATCCTTCCAGCATATGCAGAGGGCGTGCTGCAAATGCTGGATGGAGTCACCTCTTCCCGTACAGTGATGGGAAGGTCAGGGTTCACAACCAACAACACCCTTGGACTCGCCTTGGGGATTTGTGATGTCATCTGTTTAGAAGGCAGAGTTCTTTGCTGTTTTGTTGTTGTTGCTGACAGCATAACTCTCTTAAATTTTTTGTAGGGGAGGGGAGGAGGGCTTAGATCCTTGGGTGAAGCTGGACCACTAGTCATGAACACGGGACAGGGCCTAAGCCGTTCCTTGCCACTACTTGTCGTAATTGGCATATTGCCAACTTTACGTTTCTCCTCAGATGATTTTAAGTTTCTTTTTTTGCTGTTTTTTGAGAACTTGGGCTTTTTGGATTTTACATGCCCTGTACTAGGAGATTGGGCATCGTGCTTGCCAGACGACGTTGATGGCATTTCATCGTCTATGTCATGACTAGTGGCAGCAGCTTCAGCATTAGGAGGAAGTGGGTCTTGATCTTTCCCTACTTTATCCTCCAAATTTTTGGTCTCCATTATATGTAGCACAAGATACTGCAGAATGTGTGAACTTGGTAATATTGCAGTACCAATGGACTTATACTGCTGGATTGGTTTTGCAAATTTGGTTATAATTATTATATATTTTTTTTTTTTTTTAAATTTTTTATTTTTTTTTACTTTTTTTTTATTTTTTAAAAACTTGGGAATAATGGGGAAATAACTATGCCCTTAGAAGCACAGAGCACAGGACACAGCACCACTGGACTGAACAGGACACGGCACAGGACCCAGCAGCACTACGGAACTCAGCAGGACAGAGCACAGGACACAGCACCACTGGACTGATACTGCAGAATGTGTAAACTTTGTAATATTGCAGTACCACTGGACTTTTACTGCTGAATGTGTGAACTTGGTAATATTGCAGTACCAATGGGCTTATACTGCAGGATTGGTTGTGAAAATTTTGTGGTAATTAAAAAATATTAAAGTAGTTTTTGGTATTTTTTAAAAAAACTTTTTTTTATTTTTTTAAACACAGGGGAATATTGGGGAAATAACTATGCCCTTAGAAGCACAGAGCACAGGACACAGCACCACTGGACTGAACAGGACACAGCACAGGACCCAGCAGCACCACTGACCTCAGAAGGACAGAGCACAGCACACAGCACCACTGGACTGATACTGCAGAACACAGCACAGCACAGCACAGCACAGCACAGCACAGCACAGCACAGCACAGCACTAAACAGCACAGAACTAAACAGCACAGAACTAAACAGCACAGAACTAAACAGCACAGAGGACCACCTAACACACCCTCCCTCTACCCTGATCAATGCCCGAGTGAAGATGGCGGCGACTAGCGGGGAATTTATAGGATCCGAGTATCGCGAGATCCGACAACGGGATTATGAGTCAGAGCCTCAGTTTCACTTTTGAATTTGGCGCCAATACCCGGATCTGTCTCGGATCCGACTCGGATCCGCAACGTTCGGGTGGGCTCGGATTTCAGAAATCCGAGTGCGCTCATCCCTACTTGGAACCAGTGAAAGAATCTCCTTCAGAGACATGATGGGATGAAGGTCCGGTGGAGCAGTGACATGTCGTGCCACAGAAGTTGAAAGATGGTACCTGGGTTCCAGAATAGTATGGTTGTCAGAATCTGTATCCTGGGTGGAATCAAAGGCCAAAGAGAGAGCATCAGCCTTTTTGTTCCTATGACCTGGTTTGTAGGTGATGCGGAGATTGAAACAGGAGAAAAACAGAGCTATGGAGACCACTGTAGTTAGCTGCAGAGTTGCTGGAAACAAGGAGCGATAGTCTCAGGCAGATATGGAAACCACTGTGGTTAGCTGCAGAGTTGCTGGAGACAAGGAGCAATAGTCTGTGATCCAAGGAGCAGGAGAGCAAATGGAGCCATGTCTGCGGAGTGATCTAACTCAAAGAACAGGTGCCTTAAAAATACTGAGGGATAATTAGTCTCCCAATGAATGGGAGGAGAAGGTGATAAAAGCCGGGTCTGCACATGCACAGACAGAAATGCACACTGGCGGCGTAAGGGGCAGCCGCCGTGCCGTGGAGTTGGTGGGAGACTCAGGGAGCGTGGGTTGGTGAGTGCGCCAGACCCCTGACATTAGGTCCGACATGTGACATATAGGAAATTCATTTAAAATGTTCAGATTGTACAAACTGATTTCTGCCTTAACAGGGGGTGTTGTTTCAAGACATTCCAAACTGCTCATGTGTTGGCTCATTCTGACCCCACTCAAGCTTATTTTCTTAGAAGTTAATGCTTCAGAAACTGCAGTTGGGTCCATATTGTTACAATGACAAGATGGTAAACAAGTACTTTATGCTTGTCTTTATATCTCTAAAAAATTGTTACCAGCAGAGCAGAATTTTTCAGTTTGAAATTGAGAACTGTTGATGATTGATCTAGCTCAAATAGAATGGAGACATTTGTTAGAGCTGCAGGTATACCAATCACTATCTATATAGACCATACAAATCTGCATTTTTGGAAATCTGCTAAGAGGCAGAGCTCCCGCCACACCTGATGGGCGTTGTTTTTCACCAGATTTAACTATATTGTTATTAATAGGCCAGGGTCTTGCAATGGAAATGCAGATGCTCCAACAAGGCAATTTAAAGGTTCAGAAATTCATCACTATAAAATGAATCCATTTTACAACATATTAAAGTTGTAGGTGGTATGGAATTTTCTTTCCTAAAAGGCAGAATAATTGTGGATACCCAGAAAATAAGTGATCTGCGCAAAAGTCACAGCACCCAGAATTACAAATACAACCAGAGTGTTGTGTCACCCGACTTTCTCTTGTGTTTGTTCCTACTTCTATTCTATGACATCAAGTTATGCAATAATATCATTATTCCAAAATCGCTGGACATCCAGAAAAAATTAATAATCGGGATCATATATTCAGATTATTATTAAATGTAAAGATTATGAATATGAACAGGGAATTTCTAAAATATAAATAGAAGAAGGGTATTTCTTATTTGAAAATATATCTTACCATGTGCACTGAATTCAGCATGGACAGTTATAAATCTCTATCTGACATGTGATCTAAGAACTGTATTGAGGACACCCTAAGTCTGCTAGTTATAGCACCCCTGTAATGACAAAGGAAATAATCAACAGTAGGGTGCATAGCTATGGCAAAGGGTCAGTTGATATATAATTAAAGTTAATTTAACCCCTTAGTTACTTGTCCACAGCAAACTACAGCAATTCATCTTTTATATTTTAACCTGATCATGTCATACCCTTGACAATTAACCTTAATTTATATGACGCAAACATATTATGCAGTGATTTACAGTTTTTAATCATTCACATCTCTCAGTGTAACTTATGGTCTAAATTATTTACCATACAAATGCATACATTAATCTACCAGTTTAGGGATGAGGGAGGAAACCATTGCAACACTGTGGGAACATGTAAACTCCACAGGATTAGTGCTCTTGTCGTAATATAACCCATTACGCCAGATCTTTAAGGGAACAATGCTAACGACTTGGTCACCATGCCACCCATGGATTATATCTGTAACATGTACAATAGTCTATATTTGTAATCTATCATATTTATCAACATTCATTTATATAGCGGCAGCAAATTCAGTAGCGCATTACAATCGGGAACAAACATTAATAAAACAATACTGGGTAATACATACAGACAGAGAGGTAAAAGGGTCCTGCTTGCAAGCTTGCAATCTACATAGCAGTGTGTATCTATAACTCACAGAATAGTCTATAGCCATATTGGGCATAGCAAAATGTATCCATTAGATGCAGAACAATATGTAAAGTTAATTTATAAAAATGAAATAGTGTAGGCTCATAGTTTAGATGCCATGCACGGTGTCAGAATTGCGGTAATTGTTAAAACGATTACCACCGATGCACATTATTTTGTCTGAATGTGCTCACTTATCTGGGGAAGGCAAGTGGCATGGCATACATTACTGTATTTCTTATTATTAAACATCTGAAGATTTTGGAGTGTGCCCCAAAAGATTTAATCTCTGCGTAATTCCATTTTTTTTTTTTTTTGCATGACAGCTATAATCTAGAATGCTATTTACATTAATATTCCCTTTCAGAAGGATCAGATAGAAACGATCCTTCTGCAATGACTAAAGGATTACACCTTTTTTTTAATATGGCTATCCAAAATCTTGAGGGGTATATTAACAAGAAAGTCATTAAAGATTTAATTAGGGTTCAAATTTTGTAATATAAATATTGTCTGTAAAAAAAAAAACCAATCCACATAGTAAAGAAACTACTACGAACACTTACAAGCTGTCTTTCCTGACCAGGTATAATTATAAAACAGTAAAATTAAAATTACATTAAAGAGATGCAACTTTTTTTATTAAATGTCCCTGTTCTTAGAATGGAATTATTAATCCAACCCACAATAGTCTCGAGAACAAATTCTATTTATAAGTATCTGGCCCCAAATAAATTGAGGATACACACTAGAAAAAACCTCTATGAAAGTAACTTTTTCAATGCTGAAAAGTAGTTTTAGATGCGGGACTTCAAATGTTAATGTTGCCCGATAATCGCCTATTTATCTAACATTTTTCAGTTCTTAAAATGCTGCAGTAATTATGCAGTCTATCTATTGCAATGTCTGTGTGGCTTACAGTATATTGTTAGAACTGCATAACACCTCTGTAGTAGGATTTACAAGAACGAAACTGACATATAGGGGTCTGTTTATCATTAGAACACTGAATGAGATGATACATCTGATTTTTTTCTATCAATTACTATTGCACTTAAGAAAAAAAATAAAAATCGCTAGGGCAGCTGAGCATTACTCTGTGGCAATGGTCCAGAGTGGTAATAGTTAACTTACTGCTTTGACAGGCCAAACCTTTCAGACGTGCGCATGAGGAAGTCGGCTTGCAAAGGCATGGGAAGCCTTCACCGGAGAGAATGCTGGTGAACCTTACCGCTAGCTGGGTTATCGCCAGGGATAGCAACTTAACCCCTTTCTTTTACACGACGAAGTAAAAAGTGTCACGGAGGCAGTTCTCCCGCATCCTGCCCACTTTGAGCCTCAATGATGCGATTCACAGGGAATCGCATCATTCAAAATGTCAATTTTGTCGCAGGGGCGGGGCCACCCCCTTCCACCACTCCCCCTCCTCCAGGATTTCCCGGAGAAAAAAAATTAAAAGTAGGCAAATATGGTATAGTTTATTTTTGAACATACACAGACATACACAGACACAGTGCAGTTTAATGTAAAATACGGCACCTATCAGCATTTCTGTTCCTTATTGAGTCAAGCCCTATATCATCATCACCATTTTTTTATATAGCACCACTAATTCTGCAGCTCTGTACAGAGAACTCATTCACATTAGTCCCTGCCCTAACATTAGTCTAAATTCCCTAACATACATACAGACTAGGGTCAATTTGATATCAGCCAACTAACCTACTAATATATTTTTTTGGAGTGTTGGAGGAAACCGGAGGACCCGGATGAAACCCACGCAAACACGAGGAGAACATATAAACTCTACACAGTTAAGGCATGCTGGGGAATTGAACTCATGACCCCAGTGCTATGAGGCAGAAGTGCTAACCACTTAGCCACCATGATAACCTTATGTTATCAAAGGGAGAAGACATTGGACAAGTGTATATACTGCAAGCATTTTACTGGATTGATGTACTTGATTGCATATTAAATTATACCTTGGTGCACATTTGGACTTTTTGACTGGTTCAAATTCAGGTCTTACACAACCTTTAAGGAGGCAGGGTCTTCAGGCACATTTACAGTGGTGAACACTCGAACAAAATCCAGTAAAATAAGGTATGCCTTCATATATGTGGAATCTCCATCCTTACCTCATTATTTTAACATTTTCTTATTTACAAAAAGTTTGTTGTTTGCCAATCTCCAGTATTTTTACAATTTCACGTACATTTGAGGAACATTTATCTCGCTAACATATGCCGCCTATCAATAGATGCGATATTTACCAATTTTATAACAGCTGCTAAATTGTCCCTGTCATACAAAGGGAAGTTTATCGCCCCAAATGTCAATTCATGCCAAATTGCCATTTGCAACACTAGTTTGTGCTATTGGTTCGCTTCATGAATATATTCTCTCTGCATTGATCTATGTATATACATAATGTTTAGAGCAGTAACTTGTCATAGTGTCATTAAAAAGAATAAGTGGTAAAGGCCTCCAAAGAAGATTGTACATTGTACAAAATGTCAGTAACTTCAACTATTTCTAGTCAAGGATTCATATAATGTTATGTTGCATATTTGTCCCCAGAAAACAATTTTACCTACTCTACATGAATTACAGTTATAATTTTTTTTTACTACCGCACAGGCATAATGTATTTATTGGTTTTCATACAACATAAATTTTTATGTGCACTGCTATAATATCATAATATTTATTTGTACATCTAAATGTCAGACATTTTGTTTGACATGTGTGTTGTATCAAGTTTGCTTAAGGCAATTTTTACTCACTTGTTCTATGATCATGTACAATGTCACATAATGGCCTATGTCTGATTAGTTCAGAGTTTTGGGTGGAGTGTTTTGTGGCAGTGTGTTGTTCATCGACACACAATATCTTTATGTAAAAAGTCCGCCTCACTAGGGTACACGGGTGAACTGCTTAATCAGGTGGAACCCACTGTGGAAGCCATTAGACGTGGTGAAATGCGTTTGAACTTACCTACATGCCATTTATTTTTACAGTTTGTTATTTTAATTTGGTTATTTTCCCACTTTTAATAATTTAATACTTTTTATTTTATTTTTATCCTTATTTTAATTTATTTTATTTCATTTATTTATTCATTTTCTACCTTATATATCTACCTTTAGCCAATTCTATTTTACCATATGTATATTTTTACTTATATTTTTACAATATATTTTCCTTTTACCATATATTGATTCTTATTTCTACTACTTTGACTCCATTTTCTCATTCTTTCATTCCTTTTTCTTCTCTTTATTCTTCTCTTCTCTTTATTAGTTGCTCTTTTCCTATTTTCATATTTTTCTTTTCCCCCTTTTTTGTCCTTCTACCTATATTCAAATTATATTTAACCACTATTTATATTCATTCTATTGTCTTTCCATACTGTCCTTAAACCGTGCTTTCCTGCACCTAGCTTTTCATTATGCATTAGCCTTTCTGTCACACGCCGGGCTCACGGTTTGGCCCCCACATACTTACCTGCTCCATGCAGGTCTCCGCTCGGGCGCTCATCAATGGTGGCCGCCATATTTTATTTGAATGCAGACCCGATCCCTTTATAATTTCTCTCCCCCTCTTCTATTGGATGTCTCTCCACTTACAAGATATTTAAGGCACTAACCCTGCAATCATGTGCCTATTCTTCATGTCCATTCCTGACATTTATTCAGACGTGGTTCCCTGCATTACTGAAGCAGTACCTGCTGGTTGTCCAGTTTTCTGTTCAGTGAACCTCTCCACAGACTATCATTCTCTAGTGTCCAGCTTTCTGTTCGGTGGAATCGAATCTCTCTGCCGACTATCACCTAGTTTCTTATTCACCAAAAGGTCTCATCTATGACTCGCTCAGGACTAAGACCTGTGGGGCAGAGGCTGCGAAGTCCATTCCTCCTTGCGGGGGACCCTGGTGAAGACCATCTGCCTTGTTAGATTCCGCACCTCTAGGTAGAGTAGTGTCAAATTAGACAGACCTAAGGATTCGAATCTTACCTTTGGTTTGTGACACTTTCCCTTTGTTCCTACATGATGATTTGGCCCCATCATTAATCCTCTTTCACATGTTTCCATCTGATTTTGTAACTGTGCATACTGTCTGCTATTTACCAACTCTATTTGTGTTTGGTTTCCCAACTCATATTCACCTGTCCCTGTTCACACACCGTTCTTCACCCATCGCCTCTCACAAATCCTTACTGTCCTTACTCACCTCCATTTCTCCCTTCCTCATATTCCCAATGCCTTCACAGGCACTCTAACTTTCACCTTTCTATCCATCTCACTGCACTCCTACCATTTTTACCCAGGATTATCCTTCTACTTCCACACAACAAAACCCATTACGTCCACTCCTATCTGTTAAAGCCTCCCAGACACATAATATTCTAACCTACACATACCTTGCACACTCCACACCCACTGGCACCCAACACCCCTATCTCACCCATTTGTCTCCCTATTTCTCCTACGGTACTATTAAATATCACTCTCACTATACTTTCCCACCAGAACACACTTTAAAACAAACCCACCCGAACTGCCCATAGCCTTTCTACTCTCCCATCCTGACCCCAACAACATCAATCCCTCTCCTAAATCACCCTACAACCTTCCCTCACAACAGACCCTGGATACCTACAACAAACAAACATACTTCTCCTTACTCACTTCTTTACCCAATTTATCCTTTAGCTCAATGCCTAAAGAAAACTCAGATTCCACGAACCACGACCCCACCACTACAATTAGCTACAAGGACAACAGCTGCAAAACCATACCACGTCAGCCCCCTACAGCCTGCACTCCACAACTACGAAAAGATAAGTCATATTCAGGTGGAACTTTAGGAAATATTCTGCAGTAATGTGTATATGATTTCACCCAATAGAATTTTCAGTTTTGGGTGTAATTAACTTTTAATGCAATATAACAGTTTACTGTAATAGTGAAAACAGATATAAATAAAAAAATCAGTGTATTAATAACTTCAAGATAGAAGAGGTTCAATGGTATACAGTCACAACATTAGTGGATATTTGGTATAACTTTAAGTACATTAGAACAGAACATGCTCAGACTTCACAAGGGTGATATAGTTATTTTAGCCACTCCCATTATTATCCCAAGCCCAACCCAGTTTATGATAGCTACCTAAAAGTATCACACAACAGTCCCAATATTGTCTTTAGGTCCTGTGACTTTGACCATAGTAATAATAAAAATATTTTATTAAAGAGGACATGTCCCCTGTTGCATCTGTATTATAAGATATAATGTAATGATACAAACGACTTATATAATTGGTTATGTCTTGTTAATTCTGATTTATTTACAGGCTTTAAAAGATGCCTCAGGTATACCTTTCAACTTTTATGATTACTTCTCGCATACACCAGTGGCATTGCAGCGTACACCAGTGGCAGGTGCACATGACGCCATTCATCACTGCTCTGTTGTGCCGACGATCGGGGTGGCGAGACAGTCTCTTCAAATCGGGACTGTCCCACCTAAGTCGGTACAGTTGGGAGGTATATACAGTGAGTTAACTTTGCGAACTTGACAGGTTCTCTTAAAATACTCAATCCCACAGGTGCAGCAGAATCACAGCATTCTGAAGCAAATATACACTGACATTTACTCATTCAGCATAGCAAGTATGGCAATAGCTTCCCCTATTGCACCATAGTGATTCTGCTGTCAAAACGATGGATGCGATAAGCATTTCAGCAAAAAGCTGCAAAAAGTGCACTAATTGCAATGCAGTTAATATTATGGGCAATTCAAAAAGAATCTTTGGAAAAATCAAAGCAAAAAAGTTAAAGTAGATGTTGTTGGCGAACAGGATGTAAGTGCTAATTATAATTAGCAAATCTGCTTTTGACGAATTGTGGTAGCAGCTAAAGTAAATATGAATATGTTTCCACAGCTTTCTCTTGCCTTATTATATAAGTATATTTAATTCAATAAATCTACGCCTGTTGTATGGCAAAATCAATTCTTTACTATCCACACTCAGAACTTTACACAGCCACCTAACAATGTATTTGAAAATGTGACTGGCCAGTGCTGCATATATACAAAGAACACATTTCTAGAATGTATTGAAATAAAAATCCAACATTTTTTTGAAACCAATAGTGCCCTCTGCAGGAATCTTCACAAGACAAAACATACATTGTTATCTTTCTCTAGTAAAACCTCAATGGGGGGTTAATCACTAAGGTTGTTATATGCACTTCCATATAATGTATTCAGGTCATTACAGTCAACATTATTGATATAATTAATGACTGTTGTGACTTTCTATTTACCTTTCAAGATATACCGATATATTAAAACTTATGCTTCTACACTGGCTGAAAACTCATTTAATTAATAGTGTAATTGTATTTTACAAAGTATGGACAATTGGTTTAACCATTTTGTCTAGAAGAAAAAGTTCACTCAAGAATGGATAAATGTAGGTTAAAAAGGAGGTGAATTAAACTATTTCTACTTCCAGTGGTGTAAATACGTGAACACTGTTGGACATAAATTATATTGTAGTGCTATTTTTTCTTATTACTAAGTGCTATTTCTAGTTATAAAAGGTAGTTAATCTGAACCTCATTCAGTGGAATAATGCAAACTGGGCGTAACATGAGAACTGTATAGGCCTCTATATACTTCCGTAGAGCCCCATAGCCGCCAAGAGCGCCATTTTTTAAGCAGATCACGTTAATGGGAAAAATATGTAAGAAACATCTGTGGTGGCGGAGTAGTTTGGACATTGGAGGAAAGGAAGGAGTGTCACATGTAATGATTAATCTCATTACCATTCATGCAAACTGTAGCACTGCCTCAACCCCTCCGGGCACTCCCATGGTAAAGAGGAACATTAGGTCTATGTAATGGAAATGAGCCACTCTTGCCTTAGGACATAGACCCCATAATCTTTACTTTGGTTAGTATTCAACCCATCAGATTATAAGACCTCATGAACAGGACACTCTCTTCATCTGTCTTGTTGTCCACTCCCACCTTATCCACCTTGCATGTTTTATATTACATTATTTATGTTTGTTGGTACATTGTCTAGTACAGCTTACATATTATGCTTATTTTTTGTGTTATTGCATTTAAGCATCCTGAATGTTCTGCATTTTTCCTTTGCCTATTTTGCTAGTTGGACCACTACGTTTTATGTACAATGCTTTATTTCCCCCCTGTACAGCACTGTGGATTTGTGACATTAATGATAATTGACACATTTTCAGTTAGTGTGATGCAGTGATATCTGACATTTCTTTTTCGCTATAAGACTCATTGTCTCCTTACGTTTATCAGACATAGAATATTTTTGCAAGATTAAACTAGGAAAATATATTTCTCTTTTAAGTATATATAGTATGAGTCTTTTGGCTTCTCTGCCTTTTGGCTAAGATCAGGTGTAGATGTCCATGTACGTAGTAGGAGTTTAAATGCACCCAATATAGCCGATGGGCCGCCACCTGGTCCTCTAGCCAAAAGGCCGTTGGTGTCTGGAGCCCGAGGTACTGATGTGCCCCTGGTTTAAAGAAAGCCGGGGTGCCTAAAAATTCACTTGTGATGGGGAACCTGCAACACCCTCACTGTGAACAGAGTATGGCACGAGCACTAAGCACTTCTAACCTCCCGTCTTCACTTTTTATTTATTGGTCCTGGCCTTTTGACTGAACCAGAATTTTTTTTAAACCCACCGGCCATTAGGCTGGGGTCTGCGGGCACCTATTTATTTATTTATTGGACACAGAGCACTCATCACAAGCTCTTTTTATGTTTTTTTTCTTTTTATTTCTGTGGAGCACGTTTGTCCGGGTTTGGGTATAGATCCATATGGGCGACCATCTCTCCCTAAGAAATCTGAGGCTCCCTTTTTAGGGGGGGAGTTGAAGAACCAGTACCCCGAGGGAAGCTTCGACAAATCTTGGGGAAAAGGGGACTGTCCAAGTTTTGCGGCAGAGGTGGTCCTAAACACCCTTGCCTCTTAAGGGACCTTTTGACTCTGGAGTTTGGGGATGTAAAGGAGCTCTCTCTAGCTACGGCAAAGGAGGGCTCGAAGATCTATTTTTTCCCTCTCCGGGGCTTTTTGTCTCCTGAGGGATAGGAAGGAAACTGAGTCTTTTGGCTAGTATTGCATAAGGAGAATGTCAAGTCTAATATACAAACTGTAAGTCCCCTAAATACATTTTGGATGTTGTAAAATATGTATATTATCTTTGATTAAATAAACAATGATGATTAAAACATTCGTAAATACCTTCTAATTTCGTTTTTAATTAGTTTATGAGCATATTTATAAATAGTTCTGTACTTTAGAAGGGTATAATTGTGTTATAATGCATAAATGATCAAAATGGGACACAGAAGGGGCAATTGTACATCTTCTTACCAATCTACATTTCCCAACTTGTTAGGATAAACTCATTTTTTTTTAAATTCAGATATATTACTTTAAGTAAAGGAATAGACAAGCTGTTTTTGTAGTTTCATATTTCCACTGACTCCTAAAAATGTTTATCTAACTTTTAATTACAAATTTTATCCACCTGCATCTCACCTTATCCTACACTTACATATTGGGGGTTCTACTTATTGTGCCTCCTTCTCTATCTCCTGTAATCACAGCCTCCACCAATACAGCTTCTATTTCCCCCCTACCTTTCTTTGCTTTATTTTCACTCATAAGCCGACAATTTTTTTTCTCTTCCAGTTTTACCACTTTTATCCATCCAACTCATACTTTCACCTCACTCCTCTCCTACCTCCAACTTTTTTTTCACACTCCCTATTTTGTGTCCCAGTTCTCTACTCCGTACTGTGACACACCACAGTGCTTCATTCAGAAGCACACAAAGGAATGCATAATAATAATTATAAAAACCGGTGGTACTCCCTTTTTTCCGGGTGCAATAATGCCGACAGGAGTTAGCCCGACATAAAATATTCCGAATAGTCTCAGCCCGACAAGGATTAAATATAGACTTACTATATAAGTGACATAGAAGTTTTCCTTCAGTTACAATGGCCAGAGTGAGATTTCCGGTTTTAAAGCGGCAATGGCCCACCCAACGCCTGTATAATGTAATCCAGGTGTCGCTTTAAAACCGGCAATCTCACTCTGGCCATTGTAATTCACGTTATTTCTTCATGGAGAGGTTTTACACAGTCGCATTTTAAAACTGGCGCAAGTTAAACGTGTAGGAAAACTTCTATGTAACTTATATAGTAAGTTTGTATTTAATCCTTGTTGGGCTCAGGCTATTCAGAATATTTATGTCGGGGTAACTCTTGTTTGCATTATTGCAACCGAAATAAGTACCCCATCCTATAATACATTACATCTACACGAATACAGGAAGGATACAGGGAAGACTCTTTCCATTCTCATCTCCTTGCCTTAGTCATTCTCATTGTGACCTCTGTTATCTTCATGTGACCAGACAGTTATGTTCAAGAAAAGTTATTGTCTAAAATCAGGAATGCTGTTACGGAGTTTGGGCTGGCACTATGCAGAAAGCCTCTGGTTCTCTATCCCATCTTAAATGGACAATGAATGAGAGCCTGGAAGGTAGTTTTTCCCCCAATTAAAAATATTGTTCTCCAGCAGAGGGAGCCACATGCTATATACCAGATGCAATCCCATTTTTTTTTTCAATTGTAGTAGGAATTTCTTGAGTAGCAATGACTTTCAGAAAACATTTCTTTTTTCTTTCTTCAAATACAATGTTATCTTATCAATTTATTTTATCATTACTTTTCCAAATTTGAAGTATTTTGTATCACATGCATTACATGCTTTGATGTTACTGCCAATAGTACACAACACACTAAGATTAATCTGGTCAAATGTTAGCAGACAGTTATCTGTAAACGTGTCATTTTTGTAATGAAAGGGTGTGACAGCGAGACAAAGACATTGTGCAAGGTATCCTTACATCAGTCTTGGCTATCTCCATCTTAATGGCCATCCTCTGCTTAGCTCCTTTTTTCTCACCAAAACCATCTGGTCTCATGAGGTCACTGAAGTTGTAGAATAAGCATTAATAGTTTAAAGCCACATGCAGTCAATGGGAAGGCGGGGGGTTGGGTTGTGGTCATGGACCTGTCTAAAACAGAATAGAACAGGATAAAGACAATAGGAAAAGCTTACTAGGAAAATGCCTATATTCACAAAATACACTCTCATCGCTCTTTACAGAACTACTGTGAGAATGTCTTTTAAAGATCTATTGTCTTATTCAGTCCCCTTTGAACCGAGTGCACTAGGTTATAAGTATCTTTATTTTGATTATTTTTGGTTGTTGCAGAAGGTGAAAAGTTAAAGAACACCTGCTGATATCAAGTACCGTTCATTCATTACTATGAATTTCCTGCGGTAGACTGCAACTTTTAAATTGTCACCTGTTTTATAATACATGTATGGATTGTATTTTTTGAGAGTGTGAAAAATTAAAGTAGAACTGATTTTCAAAAATTACAATAAATTTGAAAACTCAAAATAGATACATATTAGTGAACCCACGCTCATCCATTGTGTATGTTGCAAGAGCTGCAAGATAATAAGGTTTCTCCTCCTTGCCTATAGCACAAAATATAACAACATTCATGCGCTCATTGTCTCTATGTGAATGGGGACAGTTGTATGACAATATTTTTAAAGTTGAGGATTAAATATGTTACTGACTGATTATATACTGATATGTGAAGGGTGATGTATGGGACTGAAATCACAACCAATTCAGAATAGTATATGGGAGTTTATTTGACAAAGTATTAAAAACCCCTAAGTATAACCATACTTGCCAGCTCTCCCGGAATGTCCAGGAGAGAGACATACTCCCGAAATTTGGGTCTGCCTCCCAGACTCCCGGGAGAGCAGGCAATTGTCCCGATTCCCGGCGGCTCGGCAAACTAAACGGAGGGGGCGTCATTGTGGCCCGCCCCCTATTTTTATTGGCCGAAACAGTGATGACTGCTTTGGAGCTAACGACACGATTCTTTGAGCCCCGCCCCCACACACCCACCTGCCTCCCGGGACACAAGTTGCCAATGTTGGCAACTATGAGTATAACTAGCCTCCTGATGAAAAGCATTAGGGATTAGGGTTCTTCCCACATTCCTGGTGCAGTGGGTGTGGGATAAAATTAACAAAGTAGAATTAAAAAAGCATTTTGTCCTTGATTGCTGGTGGTCATGGTGCACTACCAAAATATGAGCACAAACTAGAGAGAGCACTAACTAGTAGGTGGCTGATCTCATATGTTACCAGACTATGACCATGGAAATTCAAACAGCACTAGTCATGCATAATCATTGTCACATCACATGACAGAAGAATCACAAAATTGTAATGCAGGAAAGTTAGGTGACTTGGCAGTAAATCACAGGAGAAAGTTTATTAACATAAGTGTTATATAATTTGTACGTGTATCATGCAGAAGAGATGACAGTTATCATCATCAGTGTGATGATGATGATAACTGTCATATATGTGTGTGACTTTAAAAAAATAAATAATTTAAAAAACAAAACAAAAAGTGTCCCCCTCACCAAAAGTAGTTCCAGCACTAGCACTGCTAGCCTCGGCTGGTATCAGCAAAATTGGGGGGATGAAATACATGGGGTTGTCCTGAAAATGCCTATACAAGCACAATGGTATGCCAGTCAGGTTTGGTGACACTGTGGGAGGTAAATCCACACAGTAGGGTCCCCCTGCAATAGTGACAGCCAGCCTTATGCCATTCAACGCAGGGCGGAATTTGGCACACTAATAAAATGTCTCTCCCTAGTAAAAAAAAACAGCTCTATGCTGAAAGTACTAGGGCTCATTGCACACCACTGATGGGATGGGTGTGAGGTAATATAATAAAATTAAAGTGATATTGAAGCATTTTGACATAGTACACTATTGTTTTCAACAAGCCCTGGTCCCCTTAAAGTGATTGGGTATGCTGGCACTTGTAGAACTACAAGCAAGAGCATGTCCTGTGTTTCAGGGCCTGCTGGGACCTATAGTGGACCACAGTAAAGTGCTGAAATAAAACACATACACAAACACACACACACACAAACACACATACCCAATTTGCAAACACCTTATTCATAATTTTATTACACTCCTACACACAAACCTTATTCACTATTTTATTTCTCACCTAATTCCTGTGGACAGGGGTCTCTTCTGGGGGTATGCCAGGCATTCCAGGGGTTAAAGAGAAATGACATTACCTGCTTTTGATGGAGCCATGTCACTAGACTCCAGCTGCCATTATATATTTACAATGGAAATTTCCTAGGCTCTGAGGTCAGGAGCTACTTGGGCATGCTTGACGAGGGTGTAAAAGGGTTAATAAAACAAAACCTCCTGGTCACTCTAAAAATGCAAAATGCACAAAACACCCAACAAAATTATATCTCACACTCACTACTAAACACAGTCCTGCATGACTAAGGTTGAGCTGACACTCTTAGGAACTCTTAATTTTCTCACTGCCTGATTTCAAAATGTAATCACAATCTAATGTAATCATAGTTATTGTAATTTAAACAATTCCCTGTAAAGATGCAGTGTTATAAAAAGTAAGCCTATCTGACATGATAATTGTTTGAGAATACAAAGACAGAACGTTATTATATGTAATTTTGTTGTGAATTATGGTCTTTGAATGGCAGAAACTGATTGATGGATTCCACTAGCAAAAACAGTCTTAGTGAGTAAATATGTACTGTACCTGTAAGTACAAACTGTAACTCTGGGTCCAGAGCCAGAAAGGGTTGTCATCCAATAGCCAGAAGTTAAAAGCCAGAAAGATAGTCTACCTACAGCCAGGTGTCAAATACAAGAAAGCACCAGGAAAATACAGGCTATAGAGTGCTGATTCACAGAGGCAAGAGAAATAAACTGACTATGTGCTGTTCACAAGAAGGTGCTTATAAAGACCTTCAACTTTGATAACAAGCCTCAGCTTTTCATCTTTATATTGCCTCCAAATCATTTTTGCACTTCAGTAGTCATACAGAGTCAAAATAAAATATAAGGTAAACTAACCATGTTGCTAAACTCAATATATATATATATATATATATATATATATATATATAACAAAAAGAAATTTGTCTGCGCTTATCCTTTAAACTGCATATCTGTGTGTGTCTAGCAAAATGAAAACATGAGGTATTAGTTCATATTTTGATCAAAAGACTTGAGCCTGCATCCCAACGTCAAGGGTACCTCATTATATGCAGGTCCTACACTGACCTATATGCTTTAAACACTATTAAAATGCAGTTAAAATCAGATGCACTCACCTCCCAGGTATAGGGGTTTACATCTAGCAATGGCTGGCTTGTAAGCCACACCCAAATGTGCCTTAAATAGGCTTGATGGACAGCTGCTATGACAAAAAGGCAATATTTTGAAACAAAACCAGAGAAAAATAAGCCCGCGCTCGGTATATCCCACATTATATATGGTACCAGCTGCTTGGCAATAAACCCGCGCTCGGTATATCCCATATTGTATGTGGTACCAGCTGCGTGGCAATATAAATGCCCATATATGTATACAAAACAAAAAGAAATTTGTCTGCGCTTATCCTTTAAACTGCATATCTGTGTGTGTCTAGCAAAATGAAAACATGAGGTATTAGTTCATATTTTGATCAAAACACTTAAGCCTGCATCCCAACATCAAGGGTACCTCATTATATGCAGGTCCTACATATATATATATATATATATATATATATATATATATATATATATATATATATATATATATATATTATAAAAATAAACAAATGAACACCAATGGTGTTCTTTGGGGTAGGAAATCATTACGAAATCTTGTGTATTATAAGGACTAATTAATCCCACCACTGTACTTTATGAAGAATAGTAGAATTCAATTTGAATTTTTGTGAAGTGTAAATAGGCATTCAGTCTACAGCATGTGCTTTTATACAGTTACAGAATTCCACGAAAACTTTCATATAAGTTAATAGTAGAGAGAGAATTATCCCATGTTAAATAAAATCTTTACTTATGTAAAATACTGTTAAATTAAATATAGAAATAATTGCTTGGAGGAGTAGAAGGAGTGTGTGTGTGAGAGAGAGAGAGAGAGAGAGAGAGTTACAAAGCAATAGAACATTCTCTAGATATCTTGAGAAACAGAGATTAATGGGAAGAGTTTTAAATTGTCAATACTATATGTATAGGGCACATAGTAGCTCAAAATCATCACTTGACACTAAAATGATCACATAATAATATGAGCATGTCTTGCTGTCATATTTAAAGATGCAGTTTACTGTGATCTTATATATGTCTGTACAAATAGCCTTATTATTTGACATTGGAGCAAGGCTGTCGCCACATAAAGAAAGAAAATGGATATCTTTGTGAAATACTGCTGCATTTCACACTGCAGTGATTTCTTTAGTATGTAAAAAAATCCAACTCTGTGAAATGCGTAGTCAAATGGAAATAACATGACTAGTGCCTGAATCTTTTCAATCTCCCGGCTTCAATTTTCTCCTGTGACAATTTATGGCTTCTTTTAATGCTTTGGCAGTCTGCAGTACTAAGCATCCAGTCCCTTCCCTGCTGAGGCACATCCGAAAAGAACTCCATCAAATAATTATCTTTCCTTTTTATTTATTCTCTGTCTTTTCACTTGATCTGCATCACCATAAAAAAATATTCTAGTTGCTTCCTCTTAACGCACAGCCTACTGTGATAGTAAAGTGTATTTATACACAGCATTTAATCCTCTCTGTGCCTTTCAATCAGGATGATTCGTTCATCGAAAGGGGCTTTGCTTCTCTGTCCTCCTTGAAGCATGTTATGCTTGTAAATGCTGTTCTCTCTATTTAGAAGAGTCATTTGTGCCTGTGGAATATTAAACACTTTATTTAAAGATCTCTTGGAGGGCTGTGGTTTAAAGTTAATGGCTATTATCTATCTATCTATCTATCTATCTATCTATCTATCTATCTATCTATCTATCTATCTATCTATCTATGTGTCCTACTTTACCTTTATAAATATTAAATGCCTTAGGCCTGATGCAGATTTGGCCACAATTGCACTCCAAATCGTAGATGCTAAATGTGTTCAATGAAAAAGCAGCAAATGTGAGTATATGCAATCTGCAAGATACATGAAGATCTATACCAGTAACATATGTGTCTGCTTTACGCCAGGCATTCAGCCCATACACTTATGCCCATGTTTATAACCATTTGTTTGGTTTGCAAAATCTGCATTTGCTATTAGGCATGTATAACACTTCAAAACTTCTCTAGAAAACAAGTCCTCATCTCACCTATGCGAGAAAGAAACTTTGCTTAAACATGCACATAAAAGCATAACATAAGCATGTGTAAAGAAGAAGGCACAAACCAACATCAGTGGAGTATTCACAAACAGCCAATCACAAGCAGTTTGTTAATGCTGGCGACTGTCATCATATGGTGCAATTAGCACCTGCCCTTGATTACCAGCAAATAATATGACTTGATCAGGCATATATATGCATCTGGACATATGAATATGGTAAACTGTGCTCCCTTATGAGTGTAGTCTGGAAGAATTCTGCCTAAAGGAGAGTGGTAAAGTATATCCCTTATACCTTATTTGGAAATAGTTATACAGAAAAAAACCTCCTTGGCACTGAACATGGGTATGTGTGGGTGCAAAATATTGCAAGGAGGTTTTTTCTTTATAAATATGCATCTGTGCGATGATAGCCATTTTTCCAAAGGTGAAAAAACAGACGGAAATAATGCTGACATGAAAATCCTGACAGTCTAAATACAGACATGGAGAAAATAGCTACAGTCTAAATACCAACATGCAGAAAATACCTACAGTCTAAATACCGACATGGAGAAAATACATACACAGATAAAATGCTGACAGTGCAATTGCCGACAGTAATAATGCTGACTGTCACAATGCCGGAGTTAAAACGGCAATGCCTGCGGGTCCGGTGTTAGTAACAAGTGAAAAAAAAAATTGTTGGTGTGGGTAATAAATGTATAAAAAAACAGAAAAAATGAATGAACACAGTAATAAACAATTATGGATAATACAGACAAAGATGTCACGAAACAGCAGGTGAAGTGGAGCCTGATTGGTTTAGTGCCACCTACAGGGAGGCACAGAGTCTAACAGAACAGAAGGTATTCATCAGTGATCCCCGCAAGGAAGTATGGGCTTAGAGGCTTCTGTCCTGCAGGTCATGGTTCTCTCAGTAGGGAACAAACGAGGCCCTGTGGAGAGTGCTGAATGAACGAACATGCAATAGGAAGTATAATAAACAGCCGCAAGGAGTCCAGGGGTCCAAATATAATGGATAGCCAAGTGACTGTCAGAAGTGTGATAGTTAATAGCAGGAATACATGGAGGTCCAGGTGATGCTTTGAAGCACGGTAACTGGAACGACAGGGGTACAATGGTCTGCAGCAAGGATTCACAGAGGTCCAGGTATGCTGGGCAGCAGGTTGGCTGGATCAATAGAGGTGTGAAATCCAGTAGCAGAGATACATGGGACTCCAGGTGAGGCTGGGAAGCACGGTAACTAGAACAGCAGAGGTGTAACGATCTGCAGCTAGTATTCACAGAGGTCCAGGTATTCTGGACAGAAGGGTGGCTGGATCAATAGAGTTGTGCATGTCCCTGGTATTGAATGCAGCCTTCTACTTGTCTCCCTTTTCAATCCGAATAAGATTGTAGGCACTCCGAAGATCTAACTTAGAAAATTGGAAGCACTTTTTTATGCAATCTATTAACTCCAAAATAGGGTGTAGTGGATATCTTTTCTTGACCGTGATGGCATTTAGGCTTTGCAATCAATGCTGGGACGTAAACCCCATTTTTTTTCTTGACAAAGAAAAACCCAGCTCCCACAAGAGAAGTGGATTTTCAGATGAATCCTCTCTCCAGATTTTCTTGGATGTAATTAAAAATGGCTTTAGTTTCTGGTAAGGACAGAGGGGGCCCCAAGGAGTAGTCTGCACAGATAAGAGATGAACTGCACAAAACCACTCTTGGTAAGGAGGTAATTTCTCTGCTTTGTGTTTGCAGAAAACATCAGAGAAAGATGTGTACTGAGGTGGTTTACAAGGTTCCATGGATGTAAAAGACATTGGAACACGAGACAGAGGTTGAACCCTCTGTAAACACTGTGAATGACAGCAAGGACCCCAGGCTAATATTTGAACAGACTGCCAATCTGTAAGGCTAGGTAGACACTGGAGCGTTTTCATCCAATAATCGGGCAAATCAGTCGACATAGACTATTCGGTTGGAAGTCCGGTTAGTGTGTATAGTGACATGATGGTTGAAAGTCGTTCCAAAGTGTTGATTGTCGGCACATTTGGTTGGTCGAACTGTTTAATATTTTCCGACCAATCACCTAACGGTCATGTAGTGTATATAAGTTTCCAATCGATCCACGAGCAACTGCTGATAGTTCCTCGAGCTGCGACTCCTTTGGCATGTGTATGTTAAGTTCTGATGCCTGTACCTGTCCCACTTGGTGCAGTGTCCGCACGTCACTCATTTGGTAATTAGGTGCGTCAGTGTAGTGTTATAAAAAAACAACGTTTTATTTATATGTGTATTGCTTATGTCTGCCTTTATAATTCCAACTATTTATTACTTTATTGTGCACTCAATTCACATTCATAAAAATGCAAAATATGTTTATTACATTTGTCTGCCTGCATAATTATAGATTTTTTTTAAATAAAACATTTTGTGTTTCCTATAGATGTGTACTTTATATATGTCTGGTTGCATATTAGTACACCTGTGTAAATGGTAATGCATCTTGCACCTGTGTTCTGTAAACCTTTACATGTACAGTCAACATGTTTTATAATCTAACCTTTATTTACTTGTTAATGCATATATTTGTAAAATACACAGAATTGTAATTCCAACAGATTTATTGCTAAATTCTGTAGAAAATATTAACAGTTGAAAAATATAGAGTTTCAACATATTTATATTGCGAATGAAAGTACAGTGTACACATGCTAACCAATATGACAATATGGCTGTGAAAAGTTGCTGCCCGGACAGTCGGTCTTTCGTTAATTGTCTAAAATGTGACTAGAGTACACGCATTAATCGTCCGAGCGATCGGACCTACGGTCAAATGTAAAGTCGTTGCAGATAACACGTTGCTCAGAAAATTCACCAGTGTATACCTAGCCTAACAGGAGATTGCAAATGCAATCAGGGAAGACCGAGGACTATGGGATTGATGACCACAGGAATGACAAAGAAATAGATGCTCTTTGTGCAGAGCTCTGACTTGTAGCGTTAGTGGGGCAGTGTGCTAATGAACTGTACCTTGTGCAGTCTTACTGCCATCAATAACTGTCATGGAGAGTGGAGTTTTCAGAAAGTGAGTGGAAAGAGCCATCTTAGTGACTAGGAAAGCTGAGATGAAGCTGCCACCTGCACCTGAGTCCAGAAAGGTGTTACGTTCAATGGAGTCCTCTCAGTCAGGATTAGTACTGGCCTAGCAGGGAGCAGACTCTAATAGCCTGCCTGGTCTTCGCCAAGAACCGCCGCAAGGCAGGATGGGCTTAGCTGCTGGAAGCCCTGGTTCAGCCTCCTAACGTGAGAGGCAGACTGGAGAAGCGAGTACTAGAGACTAATATAATAAAAGGCTGTGCCTGGAAAGGTCCTAGAGAGATAAATCTGGACTGACAAGAGCAGGATCATGATACAGATGGTAGCGGTACAGAGGAGGATCCAAAAACGTAGTCAAAGGGCAGGCTGGGTTTGGTACACAAATTAGATGGCAATGGTACAAGAGGATATTCCAAAAGCATAGTCAAATGGATAGCCAATGTCTGGAACACAATTCAGATGTCAAAATTGCACAGGGATAAATCCAAGGGAGTAGTCAGGATATGAGCCAGTTCTCATACACAGAAGTTCAATAGGATACTTGGAGGAGATACAAGGATAATGCCCCAAGAAAGCACTAGAGTCCGGTGTAGGGTAACCTATTGCTCTGACACTGAGCTAGTGTCAAAACATTTTCTTATATACACAGGGAAGAGGAGGTTTCAATTCCCCGCCGGGGAGTCATATGACCGGACCCCACCATGTACCCTGGAAGTGCCGCGCGGCCGACAGGACGGGACACAGGGGCATGGAACAGGTAACTTTACTTACAAAAGGCAGACAATGTGACTGACCGCATGGGATACAAAGTCACCGGAGTGGAAAATTGGCACTGGTATCAGGACAGGGGGAGTTTACAGCTGTACCTAACATGGCCTCTCTGGTACCAGTTAGGCTCTTGAATTTTCCGAATGCTTGGGGCAGGATCCAAGTACCGTATTTCCCCATGTATAAGACGCACCTATATAAATCATGTGAAAAAATTGAGGATAAACATTATCCTCAATTTTTTCACAAAGTAATTGTGCAGCTTATACAGAGGAGAGACAACGCTATAGTCAATTCTGACTTACCCTGTCAGATGCTTCCTCTGTCCGGTAAAGTCTTCTTTCTTCTGTCCGTCTGATCCTGATGCTGGAAACCCGCTTAAGGTCCTGTTTGTGATGTCCGGATGTCCTTTCAGGACCTTGACAAGGTCCTGAAAGGCATTATTTCAGGACCTTTGAGGACCATGTCAAGGTCCTGAAAGGACATCCGGACATCGCAAACAGGACCCTAAGTGGTTTTTCAGCATCAGGCTCAGATGGACAGACGAAAGAAGACTTTACCGGACAGAGGAATCATCTGACAGGGTAAGTGCTACTACCCCTGTATAAGACGCACCCAGTTATTAGACCCAAAATTTTAGGGAAAAAGGTGCCTCTTATACATTGAGAAATACGGTAGGTGTCCAGGCTCTGCACAATATAGACAAATGCTATTTTTGAACCTTCTTTCATATTCTTGCGGGGTAAGGCGAGATTGCCCCAACTGTATAGGTTCTTCTGTGGACACAACTGAAGTCTGAAAGCAGGGTGCCAACTTGACCGCAGAACGGTGAGAGGATTCCTTCTCTTGAATGCGATCCCTAAAGCGGATGTCCACTCTATTTCAGAGTGTAATAAGGTCATCCAGGGAAAACGGGAGCACTCGAGAAGTCAGTTTGTCTTTAACATGGTCAGACAGTCCTTGCCAGAATGTTGTCACAAGAGCTTCATTATTCCAATGCAATTCAGATGATAAAGTCCGGAACTGATGCGCATACTTGCCCACTGTATCAGAACCTTGGTGCAGGTGGAGAATTCCAAGAGATGTGACTAGGTTCATCATAGGTTCTTCTAATATATTCCAAAAAGGAGGTGTAATTGTGCAGAAGTGGATCATTATGCAGGGAGGCACAGGCAAGTGCTTGACCAAAAAGTAGGAATATAATATAGGCTCCGTTGTCTGCAAATGAGTGGATGAACTGAAGTGGACAGAGTGGGTGTGCCAAAAAATCAGCATGTCCGTAGGAGCAGCTGATCCACACAACAAGCTGACAAGATGTTGCAGAAGGTGCAGAGGAGGTGAATTACCAGCGGAATCCATGGTCCAGAGTATACTGTCACAATTCTAGCACAGATTCCGACCTGAAATAGCACTGGCAGGAACAGAGGCGCGGAGCCTAGCAAACCTCCGGTTTTCGTTAGGGACCCCTGTATAGAGGTTTGGACTTTGCTGCTGATGAGTTCACTGATCGAAGCCATCTGTACTTCCTCCAGATGTGATGAGCTGGTATTTTCAGCAAGAAGGATCTGGTCAATGTAGTCGGGACTGGTACACAAACGGACTGCAGGGTGACAAATTAGCAAATGGAAGGATTGTCAGGACAAGCCAGTTTGGCAAAAATCAGATATAAACAGTACCAAACGACAGGCAGAAGAGAAGTCAGAAACAATCCAGGTCAGAAAACACAGGAATCAGCCACAATATAAACAGGAACTATGGAGTAAAGGTATGGAGCCTAATACTCTGAAACAGGCCTGTGTACAGAGCAGTTTTATATAGCTGAGCTGATGAATAGGGATGGTCACAGCTCAGAACACATGACAATAGGTTGAAAGCTGCTATTAAATGGCCATGCTCCTTCTGTTGAACAGAGTAGGATAGTGGCACATGGTTCTGCGCCTGGAGCAAAGGGAAGAGTAGAAGGAGCATGCCAGACAGATGGTTTGAATAGTAACAGCCGGACTTTAATTTGTGACAATGTGGTCTGAAATTATTGGTTAATTTCCATCCATCCATTTACAGTGATCTTAGCAAGTTTATGAACCTTTTAGAATTTATTTTAACTTTTACACACAAAAGGATATACTTTTCCATTAATTTATTTATTAATCAGATTGATCCAACATTACATTTCTATATTGTAAAAAGTTTGTGAGCCTCTATGACTATAAGTTCAGTTAAGGGGATAATTAGAGTCAGGCGTGTCAATCAGTGGGATGATAATCAAGTGTGAGTTTAGTTGGCCTTGCCATATTTGAAAGACATAAACCTGTGTCTTCACTACTAAAGAGTGTTCTTCACCACACAGGTTTGTGAACGCGTGCCATGCCTCAGTCAAAGGAAATTTCTGATTACCTCAGTAATCGGGTCTATGCTCATCAGGCTGGAAAATGTTACAAAATGATTTCTAAAAACTTTGGGATTCACCAATTGCTGTCAAGCAGATAGTGTACAAATGGAGAAAATGCTATACCTGGATGTGCAAGATGACTACTGGAAGAATGTTCTGTGGATAGAGGAGTCTAAAATAGAACTTTTTGGTTTAAATCAGAAATCTTCTGTTGAGAAAACCAAACACTGTACATTCCCACATAATAACCTCATCCCAACTGTGAAACATGGTGGTGGTAGCATCATGGTTTGAATCTGTTTCATGGGACCATGACTCGCCATCATTGATACAACTATGAATTCTAGACTGTACCAGCAAATTCTGCAGGAAAAGGTTAGGGCATTCAGCTGTGATCTGGAGCTCAAAAGAAGGTGGGTCTTGCAGCAAGACAACAATCTTAAACACACAAGTCACTCCAACAAAAAATGGTTGAACAGAAAAAAGTTTGCATTTTGGAATGGCCAAATCAAAGCCCAGACCTTAATCCAATCTAAATGCTGTGGCAGGACCTGAAGCGGTGTGCTCATGGATGAAAACTCACAACATCCATGACTTGAAGCAGGTCTGTAAGGAGGAATAGGCAAAATTCCTCCAAGCCGATGTGTGGAACTGATCAACAATTACTGTAAATGTAAAAGGTGCTCAATGAATGTATTGAGCTTAATATGTTTTCAATGTATATATATATGGGTCTAGATGCAATATGAAATTTATTTTATATTTATTTTGTTTTTTTATATAAAAATATATGAAAAAATAAAAGGATAAATATTAAGAAATGTATCTGATTTTAAATGTATTATACAATCCATTGGAATGTTTTACAACAATTTATAATAAGTTTAAAATGTTGGGAAGCCAGTACTAAAAAATTTAGTGGAATTAACATGTACGATAAGGGAGTTAGCATGCCGTCTGTGTTGTCTGTTCTAATCCTGAATTAGGGATAAATGTCGATTTTATTATTATTATCCTTCTTATAACTTTTAATTTGGTAATTTTTGCAATTAAGAGAGCATATGAGACTTCTTTTATTTTAATTGGTTATTTATAAGCTATTTAAACTGTAGTAAGGGAAATCCATCCATATTGTGCAAAAGATATAAGTACTTTACATGTTATATTTTGCCTGGTAATTAATTAGATTATTTGTCACCTGTCGGAAAGCAGTATATGATTGCTTATTTCCAGGGTAAAGGAAGTCCCATTGTCAGTCTCCATATCTCTGAATAAACCGCAGTTACACTGTGAGGAGAAACGCATAAGAGGGGAGTTAAGCACATCTTTAAGAACCCAATTGAAGTGATCTCGGAGATTTTCTGTAAAGAGACAAGCTACAGTACAGAGACCCGAGTCCAAAGCCCTCTCGCTACGAGCGTTAGCCCATTAGGCTATAAGAAGTAATCAGCAGGATGCTGTGTATATATATATATATATATATATATATATATATATATACACACACAAGTTAACCCGTGCATGATACTCATGCTTTCTAGTCAAATCAAACTACTGAAGGTGTTAAAAAGGTTCTTGTCATGCATTTGGGCCTAGCCCATGCCTCCTCACGGGAAGAGCGTTACTCTCCGACGCAAGCGCCCTTTTTTAACGTGGTTTTGTCCACATGTCACCACCTCATCATCTTTCTCCATCACCTCATCCTTCATCTTCATCGCCACATCCTTCATCAAGCTACTTAAGGTGTTAAAAACTCCCCACTGTTACCCCCGGCAACCACCAACCACTCCCAACTGTCACTTCTCCTTCAAGAAATATATAGGTCAGTGTATAACTCTGCCCAGCGGGTGGCGCTGCAGCTTGGTTTTTCTTTTTGCACACACGCCACTAGGCATTTATATAGTAGATATAAAAACAAAAACAGACATAAATCCTCTGCACTCACCATGTACAGACTGGGGAGCAAGAGGGGGTTGCCCACATTTTATAGACAAGAAAACAGGGATACTCTGCACTCTCCAAACACATAATTAATGCTGTTCTATATTAAAAACAGTGAATGTTAGTTCCACATATTGCAATATATGTTAAGCTGACCAACTGACGCCAAAGTCTTCCCATTCTGGTCAGTCCTAACATGATCAAATGCTATGCTATTTTATCTGAGCTTCAGGCTTACCTGCACACAACTATTTGAAGATCGATCTGTGTAAGGAACAGCTTATATGAAGGCTTGAACATGTCATCCATCCTGTAAGCATATACCCATATGGGCCACGAGTGTGAAGATCACGGGTGTCACGTGGGAATTATACTATTATTGTGCAAGGTGGACGAGGTGTAAAAGATGGTTTACTTTTTCATATGATTCAACAGTAGTACACTATGTTAAGAATGTACTTTCTGCAGATTTCATATGGACATTATCGGAATCAGCACTTTCAGTCATTGGACAGTTTTGGGGATTGTTGAAGATATCGTATTTCACCCTGTTGTATGAAGGATGTATGTATATGATTTTTTGTATATGAAGTTTATTATAGAGAAGGTTCTGGTTTTCTTCATATACTTACTCAGCTGCATATTCCAGCAGAGCGCTACAGACAGGTCAATTCCATAAGTTTAGTAAATATACTCCTTAGTGTTTTGGGTCTTTTTTCTTGGTTTTTATTCAAGTGGACTTTTTTATGTTGGATGTTAATAAATATATATATTTTTGAAGATTTGGATGTGTGGTATCTAATGTTTGGGTAGTTTGGCTGCACTTCCTTTTTTTCTTTTAATGTTATTTGATGTTCCAATAATTGCACAATAATTATTTATTGGAGAAGCAGTTAATTTCTCCAAGCGAAATGGTATAAAATACATTATCTAATCATAATTATTTGTATTATAAATAATATTTAAAGCAGTTGAACTTATCTCGTTTTTATGCAAATAATGTGTTAGATTAATTTATTAATTAGTTTTAGCGGTGAATTGTTTTTGTAATTATGGTTCTAAGTCAGCGCCCAATTAATATTCATTGTGGATATTAAATCTGTTGAATTACTGTAAATGTTTGATTGAAATCATTGTTCCTCAATGGGGACACACCAATTACTGAAATTATGGGTTCACATACTACTTTTTCCAACAGAGAAATTTAATGTTGGATCATTTTGATCAAAAAAAATAATTGATCCTTTTGTGTATAATTTGATATATTAGGATCTCTTTATCTATTTTTATGACTTAAATAAATGTGACCTTACCTATCTATCTTTATCATACTTTTGCTTTTCATAGGGGCTTAGGTGCAGCACAGTGGCACAGTGGTAAGCATCGCTGCCTCACAACTTTGGGCATCATAGGTTAAATTCCAACAAATGCCCTATTTGTGTGGATTTAGTATGTTCTCCCTCTTTTTGCGTAGGTTTTCTCCTGGTTTTCTGATATCTTAGCACAGTTCAACATCATACTTGTATCATCAACATTTATTTATATAGCACCAGCAGATTCCGTAGCGCTTTACAATTGGGAACAAATGGTAATAAAACAATACTGGGTAATATATACATACGTAGAGGTAAGAAGGCCATGCTCACAAGCTTACAATATATGGGACAATGATTTGATACACAAGGGTAAGTGCTACATCATATTGAATATTTGTCCAGCTAGAATGCAAAAGTTACAAAGTATTTAGTGGGCTGTATGCTCAGTTACACAGATATGTTGGTTAGAGGGTTGTTGTCTTGTGTTAGCTTTGTAAATAGTAGTAGTAGGGTAACCTATGGACATTAAGAGGGTGGTAGAGGAATATTATAAGCTTGTCTGAAGAGGTGGGTTTTCAGAGAACGCTTGAAGGTTTGAAGACTAGCGGATAGTCTTGTGGTGTGAGGGAGTTAATTCCATAAAGTGGGTGCAGCAGGAAAAAAGTCCTGTAACCAAGAATGGAAAGAAGTGATGAGAGTGCAAGAGAGATGCAGATCTTGTGCAAAACTGAGGTGTCGAGTTGGGAGATATTTTGAGACAGGTGAGGAGATGTTGATGCAATTTTGTTGATGGCCTTGTATGTTAGTAGATGAATTTTATATTGGATTCGTTGAAAAACAGGCAACCAATGTAGACACTGACAGAGTGACTCAGCAGATATAAAATGGTTTGTAAGGAAAATCAATCTAGCCAATGCGTGCAAAATAGATTGTAGAGGTTCGAGTCTGATTTGGGAAGACCAGTAAAGAGTAAATTACGACAGTCCATGCTGGAGATGATGAGTGCATGAATTAAAGTTTTTGCACTGTCTTTTGTGAGATATGTACGTATTCTGGAAATGTTTTGTAGATGTGTGCAGCATGATATAGAGTTGACATGGGGAACAAAGCATAGTTGCGAGTCAAGGATTACACCTAGGCAGTGAGCTTGCAGGGTGGGATTTATGGTCATGTTGCCAAGAGAAATTGAAATGTCAGACCGTAAGCTTCTATTGTTGGGTGGGAATATTATTAATTCCTGTTTTGAAAGATTGAGTTTGAGTTGGCGACAGGACATCTAAGATGAAATGGCAGCAAGACAGTCAGTAGCGCAAGACAACACAGATGGTGGGAGATCAGAAGAGGATAGATACATTTGAGTATCATCTACATAGAGATGATACTGATATCCAAAGGAGCTTGCTAGTTTTCCGAGAGAAGTGGTGTAGATAGAGAATAGCAGAAGACCTAGGACTAAGCCTTGTGATAAAGGAAGCAGAGTGGAGGTTGTTCCAGAGAAATTAACATTGAAAGAGCAATTAGATAGGTAGGATTAGAACCAGGATAGGACAGTGTCTTCAAGACTTAGGGTTTGTAGCATCTGTATGAGGAGAGTGTGGTCAACAGTGTCAAATGCAGCAGAGATATCCAGGAGAATTAGAAGAGAGTAATCACCTTTAGTTTTAGCTGTGACCAGATCATTGACAACCTTGGTCAGTGCAGTCTCTGTGGAGTGTTGAGAGCGAAAGCCTGATTGAAGAGGATCCAATAGGTTGTTTACAGAGAGGAAACGTGTGAGGCCAGCATAGACAATTCGCTGGAGAAGTTTGGAGGGGCATGGGAGCTGAGAGGTGGGGTGGTAATTTGAGAGAGAGTTTAAGTCAGAACTTTGTGTTTTTAGAATTGGCATAATCACTGTGTAGTAGTTGGTGATGAAAAGATACCAGTAGAGAGAGATAGATTACAGATTTTAGTTAGAGGTGGAATGGGCACATGAGACAGGGACCTACCAATTTGTGAGTGTATGAGATCAAGAGGATAGGAGGTAGAGTAGGAAGATAAGAAGAGAGTAGAAACTTCCTCTTCATTTGTGGGATCAAATGAAGAGAGGGTGTCAGAGGATGCTTGGAAGGAATTGAGACGATTGTTAGTCGAGGGAGATGATAGCATTTCAAATCTGATCTTATCAATCTTGTCCTTAAAATAGGAAGCAAGATCCTGGGCACTGATGGTAGTTGGAGGGTTTGGGGTGGCTGGATTGAGAAGAGATTTAAATGTGTTAAAAAGGCATTTGGGGTTAGAAGCCTGAGTATAGATGAGCGATTGGAAGTATGCTTATTTAGCAGTGTTCAGAGCATTTCAATAGGAATGGTAGATAGCAGTATATGCTCTGAAATCATTAGAGGTACAAGATTTACGCCAATGACATTCAGCTTTACGAGAAAGTTTTTGTAGATTTTGTGTTACAGTTGACAACGAAGTCTACGCAGAGTATGATGAGTCGCTGGAGCCACTTGATCAAGGGCAGTTGCTAGGGGTTGGTGAAAATGGGAATTGCCATATCAGGGGAGGAGAATGTCGAAATTGGGGAGAGAAGGTGTTGGAGAGAGGTGGAAAACTGTTGAAAATCAATAGCGTTATTATTCCTGCGGGTATGAGGAGGCTTGGAAGAGTTTGACAGCAGGAAGGTTAAAGATCTCGGGGTGAGCGAGTAACTAATAAGGTGATGATCCGAGTGGGGGAAAGGAGTTTTAAGGAAATTAGAAACTGAGCATAGTCTAGAGAAAACAATTTCAACACAGTCGCCATCCTGATGAGTAGCTGATTCAATCCACTGGAAGAGATTGTTGAAGAACCTTCTCCTATGATATGATTCTCAAGCCATTTCATGCATTGTTCAAAGTATCTCCCATCCTCCCAGCCACATGGCAACATTAGCTATTTTGCATGTTTTTGTAAAATCCCACACACAACTCTGGTCAGTTTCAGATAACAGCTTTGAAACCTGAGACAAAGGAGGGTGTTGGGACACTAAGAGGGTCACTTGCTTTTTACTGTTGGACACATAGTGGGGAGAACCGACAGGGAAGATGACATCATCACCCCTGGACCCAAGAAGCTCCATGTGTGTGTGCTGACCACACACACACTGTTATTTGGGAGGCTGGGAGTTTCCAAGTCTAGACTATAAAAGTCCAGACCCGGGCCCCCCCCTCTCTCTCTTGCTGCTGCTGCTCTTGAACAACACATTACACTACAGAAAATACACTAGGAACACTCACTAATAGGGACACACTACATTACAGAAAAGATATATATTACACTATACTATTTCACTACAGAAAAGATACATTACATTACAGAAACTATATATACATTATACTACAGAAAACCTACACTAAGCTACAAGAAAGGATTCTATGCTGCAGGAATGTTCCCTACACTGCAGATAAAGAATCGGACCGAGGATAGAAGGACTTGATAAGTATCATTAATATATATATCCATAGAGCTATATGTGTATTTGTAATGTGGATTTAACTATTTATATACCTATAAGGGGAGATATGATTACTATGTACAAATACATTAGGGGTCAATACAGAGAGCTTTCATGGGAACTTTTTACCCCAAGGACCATACACAGGACACGTGGTCATCCCCTAAGGTTAGAGGAGAGGAAATTTCACAACCAGCAAAGGAAGGGGTTCTTTACAGTAAGGGCAGTCAAGATATGGAATTCATTGCCAGGGAAGGTTGTGATGGCAGATTCAATAGATATGTTTAAGAAAGGGTTAGACAAATTTTTAGCGGAAAGGTGTATCCAGGGATACGACCGTTAATTTAAAATAAAGGATAGTAGTGGATATAGGGTAAAAATTGGATTGCAATATGGAGTCTGGGGGGATTTTCAAAATTGAAACAGATGGGCGGTTGCCTACTCCGGATTAATTTCAAATATAAGTGCAGGATCGCAGGAGATCCAAAATAGGTTGAACTTGATGGACTGGTGTCTTTTTTCAACCTCATCAACTATGTAACTGTGTAGCTATTGTCTGATATCTGTGATAGTTAAATGAATATTATAAATACTGATTCTTATTAAGGATACATATGTGAAGCAAGGATAGTGTAAGGAATAACGGTGGTGAACCCTGAGTTAATGTTATATTTATATACTATGTTATGTTGAACAACGTTATGATATATATGTGTGAACAGTGAATACAAGCTTTTCTGTGTTAACAGTAAAATACTTTGATTTAAATACATACATATGTTGTGAGTATTGGTTATTTATAACGAATATATACTGTGAAGTACTGCTCAGATACAGTGATTATTGGATAAATAGTTCTGTAAAACTTGTGTTATTTAGTGTGGTCAAAACACTGAGTAAGGCAACACTGTGTAAGGAAAAGTTCATAAAAGTGTGAGTTTTATAGCGAGTGTATCTAAGAACAGAAGAGGATAGTGTGCGCATGTAAGGCGCTACCACAGGTCCTTTAACAAAGGTCAAGTAAGGATGTTAGAAAGAGCAGTTTTGAAGCAGCATTGGAGCATGGATAGCACTAGTGATGTTAAAATCACCCATAATGATAGTGGGGATGCCAGGAGATAAGAAGTGAGGGAGCCATGTAGAGAAATGTTCAAGAAATTATTGGTGGGGTCCAGGGGGACGATAGATCACAGCATATTGTCAGTCAATTAACTTGTATGTTAATTGGCTGACAATATGCATCCTAGAGCGTGTGGTAAGAAATTTAGACTTTAAGCTCACCTGGGGGAGACTTTTGTAATGTTTATATATTCACTGTACAGCTCTGTGTAATGTGATTGACACTAGAGAACTAAACAGTAATAATAATCATAATAATAATAATTACCCCTCCTATTGACAAACTCTGGACACTGCCAAACAAATATTTTTCCAAAACTTCTTAAGAGAGCTTCTAACATGAAATGCATCTTTAAAAAATTTAAATATATCTATTCTCAGCTCTCCCACACCAACTCCTTCAACCACCACCACCACTTAATGATTCAAGATTGATGACACAATCCAATATTAAATGGTGTCCTTTTACCTGGGCAGCAACCTGCTCAAATCCATTCCTGCATTTTCTGGCACCTCTTCATTTGGACCCATACATGAAGCAGAACAATACACTTCTGCTCACATCTTCTCATCCCACTTTAATAACTGTAAGCTTGACACCCTATCAGCTCTCAAGCAAATCAATCCTTGCCTCCTGTGCTGTAAATAGATGAAGGTCGCCTACACCCATACCAAAAACTTCAAAGACTAGTGTAGATGTATGCTATATGTGTTTGATGAAAGTGACATCACTGCCATCCACTTACCAACCAGAAAGTGCTGGCTGACAGGAAATACCTGGCAGCCATTTTCAATTCTCGGTATATATACCACATAGTGAAGACATGTTTTCCCAGATCTCCAGCCTTTTATTCTTGATTTGAACTCAGACAGTTCTACATCGTGTCAGAAGGTTGGCTGTGATAGCACAAGGTCTCTGACACATAGATCCACTTATTTTTGATGACGCCATTGCGGATGCTTGGCTCTAATTTAAGAAGGAATGGCGTGTATACTGCTCTGCTGGACTCTCAGACAAGTCAAAAAAGGTACAGGCATACACCCTGCTCAATTTAGCTGGTGCTGAAGCTGTAGATAAAGCTGGCACGGTTTTGTATTCAAAGGGGGGAGGATCAGGAGGATCCAGACACACTGATAAAAAATTTGATGAGATATGCTTACCAGTGAAAAATGTCATAATGGACAGACATGCATTTAACACTTCTGTGCAGAGCCCCTCTGAAAGCATACGAAACCATACATATGCTGCCAGATTGAAACTATTAGCAAAGAAATGTGAATATAGTGACTTATCAAGTGAGCTTATCAGGGACAGAGTTGTGTGAGGGCCATATGATGATGTCACTCATACGAATCTCCTGCGAGAGAAGACACTGACTCTGGACACTGCTATACACATATGCATGTTAACTGAACAGTCCCGTAAAACTGCAATCAAGTTGAAAAAACAGGCTTAGATATGTGACCTCCGGCAACATGAGCAGCAACAAACACGCGTATGAATTGCGGTGGTCGCCATTCCTATGAACGTCACATATATCCTGCTTTCAATAAACGCTGCAATGCCTGTGGTAAACAAAATCACTTTGCTTGCTGGTGTAGGTCCAAGCTCAAAGTTCATGACAGACAACACTACAGTGCACATTCCAGCAGCCCACCGCACCAGGTCCATACGGTAGATACACCGCCAGAAAACAATCCTGACACCGGTCTTCACTGTGAGAGTGTTGACCTCAGGGCTGAAAAGGGTGAAATATTTACCACTATAGTTGATAAGGAGACAAAGAACACCATCAAAATAAATATTGACACTGGCGCCAATTACAATAGAGCACCTTGTGTTATTGGACTCATATTCCGGTTGGTTCGAGATAGACTATAATCCTAAACTGAAAAGTGCAACAGTCATTAACAAAATGAAAAGACACTTCTATTCCCATGGTATACCACGCAAGCTGCTCACTGACAACGCCATGCAGTTTATGAGTTCCAGTCCTTCACCAATGAATGGGGCAACTCACCACCAGCAGTCCGCGCTATCCACAATCTAATGGACTAGCAGAAAGGGCAGTACATTCTACAAAGCACCTGTTAGACAAATGTAACTGAGATGGTTCAGAGGTATTCTTGGTACTCCTTAATTTGAGAAATACCCCAAGGGATGAGCTCCATTCTCCTTCTCACCGGCTTTTGTCTACACGCACTAAACACTATGACCTTTTGCTAAATTTTCATTGGTGTCTGTGTGGTAATTTATTTATTCAGTTACAGTAATAGTAAGTTTGAACATGCAAAGGAGGTTTGGGTGCAATGAAAGGGAGATATCAACACTATTCATTTTATTATTTTTGAATTTGATTCAAAGATTCAAAGATGGCAAATTTATAAAATCCTTCATTTAGACAGCTCGCTGCTGACCTCGCCCAAAATTGGAGAGAATTGGGACAGTTGTGATGAGATCAGTAGAAAGTAGATGGGAAATGACTGGAAAAGAATTTTAATATTATAAATAGTAACATAGTTGCAATACCTTTTTTCACAATTTTTAATTAATTCCAGATCCAAAACCAAAAACTTTTATGATTTTTGGCAAAACCTGCCACAAAACCAAAGCATGAACATGATTTAGAACCAAAACCACATCCAAAACCAAAACATAGGGGTTAGTGCACATCTCTAATAGCAAGTGTGGTAAGGTTGAGTTAAAAGGACAGTGCAGGGACATTAAATATGTGTAAATAGCCGCCTCCCCCCCCCACTCAAGGCCAAGCCACAGTTGTAACCATGGCAACCATTATTAATATGCCAGTTCAAATCACTAAACAATGGGATATTATTAAGATAGCCCAAACATGACAGACAAATAGTCTTCTTTTTTTGCAATGCAGATATTCATATAAGGTGTAGCAGATCTGAAGTTTAGTGCTAGAGTTTTATTTTAAGCCAAGGACCTCTGGACATGACATGCTGTTCTAGGTTTTATTAATATAGAACGTGGTCAGTGTAGCCTGGAATCTTTCCAGAGACAAATCCTCACTCATGGTGTTATGAGAAGGATCTTGAATCGCTCCCCAGTTATACAATAGGAAGGGAATTTTCACAAAACCCCGCGATTCTCATTAGCCTCCATTATATTGAAGCCTTGTATAGCCCGGACTGCTTTGGCACTATAATAATTGGATTTCTACATAGGATTTATAGCTGTTAACTGAGCTTATGTTTGTTACGATACAATATATCCGCTCATTACATCAGCTTGCGATCCTCTTATTGCTGCGGCACAGCCACATACAGTTTTATGTGTAGAGTACCAGCTGACATTATTTAGGATATTTGCAGGGAGATAACGCATATTTGTTCACCAAGCTTGGTATTCATATTATCACTCTCTCTGCTACATTATATGTTATCCTGAGGAAATACTCGTCAGTGGGCATTCTTTGTACGGTCATGATTATAATCATACCAGACTACTTAATAGACTAGTCACAGCTCAGATAATCCTATACCACTGTCAAACCTCTTTTTTGCTACAATCCTTGCCACGGGCTTATATTTGCTATCTATCAGATCAGATATATAACCAAATATCTGATATTTACAAGGTGGACAACCCAATATGATTTATTCTTTTATTATAGCTGATATGCATATATTATACACAATAAGGATATAATTTCATATATATGTACATATGATAATGGTAAATCTGTGAGGATATGGTGAGACACAGCAATTTTATTGCTTTTTAATCACCTTGTCACTTTCTTTTATCATTTGATTTTTATGAAATATTTCGCTCCACTCCTTTCCATATTTTAAATGAACCTAATAAAAGTTATATTTTAGAGTACCATAGGAGTGCCTCTAACTACACTGTCTTTCCCTTTCCCGTTATCTAATCCCCCTCTACATGAGTGAATAGTTTGTATGTTGCTTAAGTTTATTGAAGTTACTAAAAAGACTGCAATAAAATGTCTTAAGCAATATTAACATATATCCACCTTTTAATGAAGACCTCTCTCGTGCTAACAGGATACACAAAATGTCAACCTAAGATTGTCTGTTTCTTTGCCCCTAATATTTGCCCTAGGCACAAAGTGGTATCTAAAGAGACTCCTGAGCTTAACAAAACAATGCACTAAGCTGTAAAGTTCATGTTGGAATACATTAAAATATTAAGTTTTCGATACATTGCAGCATACATTATTCACAAATACAACATTAACCTTTGCATTTTGATATTGACAAAGAGAACAACCAGGCGCGGGCTGGCAAGATGCAGCCCGGAGGGTGCACAGGCGGCTGTATCACATGACACGTGAAGCGGCCGCGTCATCAATGCGCTGAGGCGGCTGCATTGCGTGTCATGTGATGTGGCCGCCGGTAATAATTAGGCTATAGTGCAGCCGGGATGGGGGGGGGGGGGTGAGGGGGAGCTGGGCGGCCGGCCCTGACAATGGATAAACTGAGCGGCCTGGGGCACCCCTGGCCAGCCCGCCCCTGAGCACAACCAGCCTTTAGAATGACATAATATTTCAAAGAGAATTGTCTATCTTGTAGCGAATTCTGTAAGTGATTGGTAACAGTAACTGCTTATGCAGTAGACTACAGGTAGGCCACTCCAGCACTGTGGAACTGTAAGTTCCAGGATACCCTGCAAGGGACTTGCAGTTCATCAACAGCTGGAGAGCAACAGGTTGCCCAAGGCTGCTGTAAACATTATCAACTGTGGTTAAAGTCAGTATTCAGACACATTTCAGGGAGTTACCAGTTTAACCACAGCACTAGCATAGAAATCACAAGATCACAGAAACTAAAACCAAACTAGCACACATTGGTTTTACAGCTTGTGACATTCTATTGTTTGTGAAAAGGTATGCAAGGGTGGTTTGGGTAAACTGCTTTTGTTATTTATCACTATTAATATCCATTTTAATTGTTTTTGTCATGCAAACTTTAATACAGTCTATGATTTTGTAATGTCATTTTAATTTTGTCCATTGCTGCAATGCTATGACAGTCCAAAGAGCTAGTTAGAATTCGATTTCTTTCTGATTTTATAAAATATTAACTATTCTCATCTCTTTTGAATATTTTAGACCTGACATTAAAAATCTTCTATGAAAATATGAAATGACTGTACTTATTATCTGTTGGTGTTATGTGCAAACAGGATTCTTCTCTTCTTTATCCAGTATCCCCAGTTAGATAAAATTATGTTTTCTTATCAGCCAGGATGCTCAGAACCAGCAGGAGCCATACCTGGTCAAAGGGAGCATTACATGGGTGTATGTCAATGTATAAATTGTGTACATACACTTATGCAACACCCTCTAAAGCTACCCACTGCTGCTGAGCCTTTTGGCTGATTGGGTTAAATAATGCAACTTGATTGTTCTCTTTAAAGTGGAAACAGCTGTGAAAATCGGTTTCCCCCTGCTGTTTTTCACCTCTACATGTGTGTTGGCTCAATTGGATATATAATCCTGTTTTAAATACTCTCATTAGAGTTAGGGATATCATTTAATTTAAGTTAGCTGTTACATGCAGGCCCCAGGGTGGTATATTTACTAAACTGTGGGTTTCAAAAGGTGGAGATGTTGCCTATAGCAACCAATCAAATTCTAGCTGTAATTTATTTAGTACATTCTACAAAACGACAGCTAGAAACTGATTGGTTGCTATAGGCAACATCTCCACTTTTTCAAACCAGCAGTTTATTAAATATACCCCCAGGTATCTAGTGGCTTTACAATGCACACCTCAAATCTCTGGTGACACAATGCACAGGGGCAGACTGGTCTGGTCCCATAGTGGGCTACCTTGGGCTGGGTCACTGGGCCACCCTGTGGTAGTCAGCATATCGATGCTGACTACCACGACAATACTTACCGACGCTCTTCTCCTTGCTGTTAAGGTGGAAATGTAAGTATGCGGTTATAGACAATGTACTTTGCTTAGCGTTGTACATTGTCTATGGCTGCATACTTGCATTTTCACCTTAACAGCAAGGAGAAGAGCGTCGCGGCCAGGAGTGACGTCATGTAGAATGGCCGGATTCTTCATTGGTCGCGATCCTTGGCAGTCGGCGGTCACAGCAGTCGTCCTGGAGCCAGGTCGTGAAGTAGCCGTTCGGGGTCGCCGCGTCGGGGTAAGTATTGTCGCAATAATTGCAGCCATTATTCCGTACCCCACCCGGGCCACCTACATTTTTTACCTTTAAAATGTTCCTAATAGGTTGCCGAGTCGAGTCTTGCCCCCCCAGACTAAAATTTGCCAGCCCTCCCCTGATATGCAGACCCAATAATGTACTTGTTGCTTCAAGCATTGTCTTTGATGAGCATTGGAGAGGAAGTGCCAGGAACCTGTCATACCTACTAGAGTGCCAGAATCTCCCAATCAGTGCTCAATCTGGATCACAATCACTACTTTCTGTAGCACTAACTAGAGATTTAGATTGTCAAACTTAGCCTATGATTTGCATACTCAGTTCAACAATATAGATTTTTTTGGTGCGGTAGCGCCTCCAAAAGAGATTGGTCAATCTAATGAAAACTGTGATTGGGTATATTTTAACAAAAAAAAATTCTGCTCAGATTTGTTGACATAGCTGAATCAGTAGATTTATACCTGCTATCTCCTGTATTCACTCAAAAGGACGAAGGGGAAAAAAGAATTACAAGATATCATCAGTTTCAAATGTTTACCACTCACCAGCCCCTTTCCACTCTTTCCATACAGTGCCTGTGTTATAGATCTCCTGCATTGCTGCCGTGGAAAAAGGATCTGGTGTAGGCCTGGTGGAAGTGAGTAATCTTGAATTGTGGGTGGCGCTGGTATGGATCTTCCAAGTTCAACTACTGGAGGAGTCAAGCGTGTTAAAATATATTTGTGACTGACCATATATTTATAATAAGAGATGTTCACTAAACCCAGTGTTATGGTTTTGGTTTTGGATCTGGATTAACTTCATGTTTTAGTTTTAGTTTTGTTTTTGGCAAAAATGCCCTTGCGTGTTTTGGTTTTGGTTTTGGATCCCGATCTTTTTTTCTAAAATCCCTTTTTTTTTATTTAACTAAAATCACATATTTTTGCTTTTATTTAACCCTACATTATTATTAACCTCAATAACATTAATTTCAAGTCATTTGTAGTCGATTTTGGCCACCTCACAGGTCACAATAATATTTTTATACACTTCCAAACAAAGACTGCAGATTTAGAAGACCAAGCCTGCCAGACCTATTATTTCTATTTCAGCAATGACAATTAGCAATGGAGCTCTCCTGAAGGTCACTGGAGACTTCGAAGAACGCTGTTACCCCTCCTCTTTCTTCTCTACCTATGTCGCTGTCCAACTGCACTAGAGACTGCCAAGAACTGTGCTACCCTTTCTATGTCCCTCTGTGAAATGGCGCTGGATCGCCGTGGAGGGCAGTACTTATGGAATCCAAAGCTCCCAAGATCCGATGATGTAACAATGACATTTTGCTTCATTTTCAATTCCGACGGTGCGCGAAAGTACAGAGCCAGCTCGGTTCAGTACTCGGATCTGTTAAGTTTGAGTGTGTTCAGTTCTCAGGGAACCGAGCCTGAGCATCTCTACTTATAACGTAGTTATACTGATTTATTGTACTGAAAGTGAATTTGGGTGTTTTGTCACATAAATAAAAGATGCCAAATTTTTCACGTTCCAGTTCATGTCAACTCATACACATGGTGTAATCTCAAATAGCACTATTGCAGCTCCCAGTGTGTAGAACTGATATCAGTCAGAATAAAGTACTTTCATATGTATCAAATGATGCTCCTTACAATGTTAAAATAGTGATTTAATTTTTAGATTCTATATCTACATAAAAAAGGAATCCCTAGAGGACAAGTTCTATTAGTTGCATTTCTGTGTATTAAAAAATCATGCAAGGTTTTCACAATATCTTAGTGTCCTTTTCATGTTTGTGTCCAATATAAAAAGAATATTCAAATATTGTTTGCTTTGAGTAGAGAACAGGTATGCATAAATTACAAGAATCCACTAGTGCAATGTGTGTGTGTAACAGGCATATTTTAAATTATTTATTGTTATATTCAGGAAAGAATCAGCCTTTGACACAAGTACAGTCTTGGGAATTGCAGATGAAAGGCAATGTTAAAGTTCTGCTTTAGTTGCATTTTAAATGTAAGCCTAAACTAGTTTGTTTGTTTTTCCCATTATATCTTTGCTCTGTTTACTGTTATGTAAATCTTTATGGTGACAAAAGCCCTTTTGTTTATAAAAATAAAGGAAAATGGGAAAGAACAGCCATTAGCCATGGTAGAGTACTGTGATTAAAAAAAAAAATTGACTCCAGTCCCCAATAAAATTAAATCTAAACATTTAATATTTCATAAACAACACATAAAACACTTTCTTATAATTCATGCATGTGCATCAAGAATGTTAGTAGTCAAAGGAGATTTTTTATAATTACTTATAGCGGACTAATTTGAAATCCGGAGCTCGCTCAACAAATATTTAATGGTGGACCCTCCACTTTCCCAGTAACAGCAATGGAACAAGTCTCACTTCTTAATTTCAGTGTTTTCCACAAAAGTAATCGGTTTTCTACAGAAATATGGAACTCAGCCTGATAGTACATGAGATTATAGTCCTAGACAGTCTTATTAGAACAGTTTTCCTCAAATCATTATGAGTCATTAAGTGTCACGGTTAGTAAAGGATTGTAGGTAGCAGAACCATATTTATTTTGGTTACTCACTCCATCAGAGCTGTTGTCCTGGTTACAGGTTGCACTATTTTTCCAAACACCAACCAAAGTTAATAGGCGTTAGTGACTCACATATACTTTAGAAAAACACTTACAGTATCCTATAGCCACTGAAAGTATTCATTCTGCATCCTTAATCTTCCAGGCGGTGCTACTGCGTGCTCCTTCCCTGGCACTGTTGATGAAGCATTATGATGGAGGTCATCATTTCGATATTCCAATGCCCGCACATGCTCCCGGTATATCCACCTTATATCTGCTGTTGGTTACACTTACTGGTCACATTTGGTACCAGTATGGAAAGCTGTGATCTCTGTGGGGCTAGTAGAAAAGCCAATAACTCCTTGCGTGGGTTACTGGTGGATATCTACTTCACGTTAGACTCTGCTAAAATCTTACCAACATATGTAGAAAGCACTATAGACACTGCATGGAAAAACACTTTACTGGTGATTTTCTATCAACCCGCACTTTAATACATTGGCAGGTTTAAACTCACCAAAAACAAAATAGCTGAAAACGCCAAATCGCAGCTTGATAAATTTACCCTCTGATATAGCTGTATCACTTCGCAATACACATATATATATATGCTGCATTAAAGCAAAAGCTACAAGAGTGAAGCTACCTAGAGCAAATCCAATAAGAGGGAGTCAATCATAATCTATAGTAATGTATACTGGCAGGGTCGGAACAAGGCACTGCTGGTCCCCATAGCAAAGTATGGTTCAGCAATTTCAGTCTACTCTTTTGGAGGCCCCAGTTCTGGTCTATCCCAGCTCTGGCCCTTATGCATGCTTCAAACAGCAGAATGGGGGCCTCTGGAGGATGAGTCCACAATTTCTCGGCTCTCCTCACTTTTAGGTTCTGTAGTGTCCACACTGCCTATGTTCCACCACTGTGTACAGACCAATGGGCACAGAAACAACAGCTGGGAACAAGTATTTTGTGAGCCTTATGGATTACAGATACACAAGAACATATCTAATGAAAAACAAAAGTGAGATTCTGCAGGCAAACACTCATACTGGGATGTAGTCAAAATGTCAACATTCATAATGTCCACATTCAAAATGTCTACACCATAAAGTCGACAGTTCAAGCCATGGGAAATCTCCATGTTATATATATGACTACAGCCGCTAAGAGCTCATTTCTGCTGGGAGCTATTAAGAGCTAGTATTGTGTCACTTATGAGTGTTTTTCATTTTGCCAAGCCAAGGATCCTTGGATTTATTACAGATGAAGAGCCTGGATCTACGTGAGCAGTAAAGAGGGGGTATGAGGGAAGTGTATGGGGTGTTTTTATTTCAGATAAAATTATTTTTACACTTGTGTCTGTGTTTTATTTACATGGTTTGCATTATGGCACGGGGACCACACGCTGGGTGTTTCCCTGCTGTAGAACCACCAGTCTAGTCTAGTGCTGTTAATAATAAAATTGGAAGGACCCCACACTTTTTGCCCCCCCCTTCAGTTTTGCTAGTAGCAGTGTAGGCTGTCAGCATTGGGGTCGACTAAGATGTTTTTGGCGGACAAGTGTTTTTTTTTTACATTTATTGCCTTGTTTGTACATGTATTGCCATTTTTTTTTTTGCTCATATCTATTTATGCCAATATTTTGAATGTGCAGACATTATGTATGTCGATATTTTAACTGTGTAGACATTATGAACATGTAGACATTATGATGTAGTGCGCAAGTGCGGCTAGTACCAGTATTGGGCTGCTTTCCACAGAAGTGGCAGTTTACAAATGTAACATCATACATGGATATAGTACACAAATAAGTGGCAGTTTACAATTGTAACATCATACATATATACCAGTCATTGATTACAAGATACAACTGTGCAAGAATTTAAAGCTATCCCACTTTTCTAAGCCATCTTGTTTTTTTATTTTATAATTATGCAACAATATAAATAACAGCCAAATATAATTAGAGTAAGATTGCACACATTGAATTCTACTACAATTTCATTACTGATTCGGTTGACTTCATTCAACCCTTACTTTAGCATAGTTTAAGTCAGAATATTGTCTCCACATGTATGTATTTACACTGTCATGTAAAATTTTATTACAGTTAGTTGGGAATATACATCAGTTAAGCTGAATACACACCTATGCAGTTATCATGCAGATCACACGATTCACGACTATTTGGTCAGATATTGCAAGACTATGTGCACTCCCACGATCGTATTTTTTTGTGCCAAAACACATCTATCGGTTGATTTGGTTTTCAAAACTTTCTAAAAATCACAATCAATGATGGAACAATGTCGGGCAAATGTGGAAGTGTGCACACACTCACGACCAGCAGCATAGGCAGATATCTGTAGCGAGTAACAATCTTTTCAGCAGACGGTTATAAGAGATAAAGATACCAGATCTGAAGGTTAATTGTGTAGTTGTGTACACATGAATCCACATGCTCATCTGGACTTTTAGTTGTTGGAGACATTGCATCTGAAGAATGATGGCATAGGTGTATACCCAGCTTTATTGTGTGACCAAGGTACTGCACTTACTGTCTATATTGTGATGTCTCACGTTATAAGCTTTTTGTTATTTGTTGCATCTTATACATTCTATATAAAGTCTTGAGCTAAACCTTACTCTCAAGCATTCTATATATTTTATACACATTATTTCTAACTATTGGTGAAATTAAAAAATATTCATACCGTGATTGTCTATTAGGAGTGCTGTGAATATATTGAATTCAAGTAGAATTACTGTGCAGAAAAGTTGCATCTCAATCTAAACACAACTGGTGTACTGTAAAGAGTGTCATAAAGTATTTGAACAGTATTATCTATAATAAATTTAAATTACCAGCAATTCCTTTGACAAAGTAAACTGGGTACAAATTGTTCAATACAATTGAGTTCATGTTTCCCAATTTTGTCCATCTGGCCTCATTTACAAAGAAAAAAAGTAAAGATCAGAATTTGAATGTGTCTTTAAGAGGGGCAGTATGGCTCTCCAGACCATGGATTAATTTTCCCTGTAGTAGGTAAAATATGCACATCTAGACTGGTAAAAAATTAAAAAGACAACATAAATATAAAATAGTCAAACACACACTTGCATGCGGCCATCTACTATAGTGCAGGTTAACTATCATTTGCATGCATAGGAAGTGCTGGATGCACCGCCAAGGCAAATGCCCACTCCGCTGTTTAGCATGCATGGCGTTTCTCAATTTCAAATCTCCAAAAGTTGGGAGATATTGATAAAGTCAGGATATCAGTTTAGGATCCAATGGATAGATTTTGCATAAATTAATGTACCTTAATTACTTTTCTTTTGGCAACAAGAAAAAGGAGAAAAATGTTATTCATCCCCTCTACTCTTCCCAACTAGTTAACCTCTCCCCCCTCCTCTTCCCAGCGACTCCTGCCATATGCCCAATACATGCCCTTGGTACCGACTGTACTTAAAGAAGGTCACATACATCATGCAAAATGGCTAAGCCATTGAGCAAATTGGTTCTACCATGTGCCTCAATTTGCAGCGAGATGGTGGTGTTTGTGGAGGAGAAGTTTACGCAGACAGAGGAGAAGAGTTGAGTGCTTGACTATGTAGATTGCATAACTGTATGATTGATTTTATACACCTACTGGCAATGGGTGTCGCTGAATTAGTCAAACACATTAAATAGAAGGGGTGTCCGTATACTTTTGATGTTTTTGATCATATTGAAAATAGGTCAAAGAGATGTAGGAGCATATTAAGATTAAATATATATCACTGACTTGTGTCTTCTTACTCCTGAAGAAGCAGAAGGGGGCAAGGAGGAACAATACAATGTAGGTCTAGTACAGTAAAGTCATGTTCATGTTCTTGCTATCTATTTAGAGGTCAAGTCATCAGGAGGCATTTCGGGTGTGCGATTATGATCTATGACTTTGCTAATTAAAAAAAATAAATTGAAATAAATAATTAATAACAATTTTTTTTTCTGTAAGAGTTCTCCTAGATTGGGTTGGTAGCGGGGATTTTGTGGTGCTGACCCAAAAAAGCCACTATGATAGGCTGGGTGTCATGCACCAGGCTTTCAGGTTCTGTTACTTAACCCTCCACTGTCTTTCTAAGCTGTCCCTGCTGGTCTCAGATCTTTCTGCAGGATGGTGACCAGTCTGTCTCCACTCCAGAGATCCCTCCAAAACCAGTGGATGGGCGCAGCCGACTTGGATTCAGTCACCTGCTCTCACTCAGCCAGTCAGAGTGCTGCTCCAGCTCAGCTGACCACAGCCTCCAATCAACAGATATCAGTTACCAAAATGGGACTTCCTGGAGCCCTAAGCTGGTGCCAGTGCAACAATGATTACTCAGACGCCAACCTGGTTTCTAGCAGTCTGCAGTCTACTCAGTTCCTCATGCCCAGACAGCGCAGTCTGCATTCCAGATCCATTCTGGTCTCAGCATTCCAATTCCAGTCTGGTCCAACATTTAAGTTCCAAGCCGGTCTTCTTTGCTAATCTGATCAGCATCTTTCTGCTCTTGACTTCTTGCCAGTCTCCTATGCTACTTATACTTAGTAATCTACTGAGCTCTCAACAACCACCAACTGCACTTATTCTTTCCATCTCATATGAAAGGACATAATCAGGTCAGCCAGCTTTGTGCTTGTAGCCACTAGTTCAGCTCCAGAGACACAACTAAGTCCGAGTGCAGACAAATACTCAGATGTGATACTGAGCTAGTGACACTACAACAGGGCAACCCACCGATTGAGGTCCCCCTGTCATAATGTCACACAGCCCTAACCTGTTCCAGTAATCTCTGGTGGCAGTAAACTGCTTGGCCGTATTGGTGCTTAAAAAGAAACCCTCACCCCCATTTAACAATTTATTGTTTACCTACATTGAGAGGGGTTTCTCTTCTTTTTTCCAGTTTGTAGTCCATTGGGGAAAAAGCTCTACCAGTTCTTGCTCCTTCTGGAGTTGCAACACTAGTAGTCTGACAGCCATTAATCAATACAGAGCAGCTCAGTGCTGATTGGTCAGAGCATGAGAAAGCCAATCTTTATTGGCTAGTATTGGTTACACACACATGGGTACCCCATGCTATTTTTTAACAGAATTATGCCATTCATCACCATCACTTGATGATAATTTACATAATTCTGTCTCAAGTATCTTGATACACTTTAAACATATGCCCATACAGATCCATTTAGGTGTTTATTTTTCATTTGCACGTTTCGCGCTGGACTTGTAAAACTCAAAGGACCTCATTTAGAGTCGGGCGCAAAGTCCGTTTTAGGCGCATCCAAAAATCCCCCCACTATCATGCATGTGCAGAAAACAACAAATCCGCCTGCATCTTAGATGCAAGTAACACTTGCGACAGCTTGCAACTCACTACAAGAGAAAGGGAGGAACACGGAATTACGAAGATGTCACCATATAAATAAATCCTAGTCGCAGTGAGGCGCAGACGCAACACACGTCAAAAAAGGGCTAAAGCTGTGCGGCAGGAATTAGGTGGCGCAAACGGTTAGCTAGCTGCAGGAACTACTCGCAGCTCGATAGGGTATTATGAGTGGGACGGGACTGGGGTTGCATGTCACTCGCAATACCCTACCAAGCTGCGGCCCACTCCCACTCCTACACTTCTTACACAGACTTTGCGTCCGACTCTAATTGAGGTTCAAAATGTACATATAATTGTGTTTTTTTGGTAAGAGTATTTTACGTCTGTGCTGCTGATGTAAATACGCACAACTTAAATTGAGTCTCACTATGTATATATTGTACATTTGTGTGTATTTTATACTTAGGAAGTAAAAAGATGCATGCCATCTTGAACTACCCCCCATTCTCTGTCTGCCAGAAGAGAAGGCAGTGCATTGCCAACTTCACATGACATTAAATCTGTGCCAATCAGGACCTACTGAGTCTGTCCTGTTAATGACATTCAGGTGTTCTTCCTCAATAGATACATGCAGGCAATCTGCTTTAAATAGCTTATGCTCTTGCCTACTTGTTAACTGCGCCCACCACACATTTAGGATGTTAAGCAAGTCAACAAATTACCAGGCAGGATAATTAATTCAGGTCATGCAAACGCAGAACTCAAATAGACCATGATGTCCCTACTGCAGGAAGCCTGAAGCATTTTGGCACCAACATTTCTATGTATGTTTACTGAACAGTGTTAAACTTCCTGAAAGGCACCTTCTATCTGGCTGAAAGGAATGAACACCAGGCTCCATTTGAGCCCTTCTCACAGTAAAGTGTGGTCATCAGTTATCAGATTATTAACATAAAAGCTGGTTTGATTAATAAGTAGCTATAATGTTACTCACAAACTGCTGCGCTCTGTAGGAATGAAGAGGTTAAGATTTATTGAAGATTTATAGTGAAACTGCAAAGAAACAGCCCCTAGAATTAATCTCCCAGGAAATATCTAAAAAAAATCCAAAGGCCCATACTTCAGCTCAGCATTTAATAATCGCCTTGAGTTTTAAAAGTAAGGTAGTGTTTCTATGTAGTTATTTACTCTGCAGTAGAAAATATTCCCCTGAGATGTAGAATGGATAATGTAACTGATTATTCACACCTGCCCAAAGAAAGCAAGCAAATTGTTTTAGTTTCTTGGCCAAACCCAACGGGTAAATTTAACCACTTTGTAGCTGCAACAGACATTTCAGCATGCCTTATGTATTAATAGGTATTTTCTTTCCTTTTTCTGATATACATTTTCTTCAGTGGAGGAGATTGTGCCTTGAATTGGTAGGCTGAATTCTTGGCCATGGACTGCTACCACTGTTTGGAGGTGACAAGTAGACTTTATCTTTATACAACAACATCAATAAGGTATTTATATACCCTGTTTTTTACTGAACACTTTTTTTCCTCAATATAAAGCATGTAACCATTTTAACAGGATATCTGGGGTTAGGTTTCCATAACTAGTTTATTTTATTAAAAAGAAAGTATAGGGGCAGATATTAGGGACTGAGAAAATTGCAAGTGACCGGAGTCTTGCATTTTGTAATAATTATTATTGGATCGCTACATATAGAAATGTAGAATGGCTAGTATCTGTATCCTGGTTTTTATTGCAGGTTGATCTTTGAATCTTAGGGGTAGATTTACTAAACTGCGGGTTTGAAAAAGTGGAGATGTTGCCTATAGCAACCAATTAGATTCTAGTTATCATTTACTTAGTCCATTCTACAAAATGATAGCTAAAATCTGATTGGTTGCTATAGGCAACATCTCCACTTTTTCAAACCCGCAGTTTAGTAAATATACCCCTTAGTGCTAGATTTACTAAGCTGCGGGTTTGAAAAAGTGGGGATGTTGCCTATAGCAACCAATCAGATTCTAGCTTTCATTTATTTAGTACCTTCTGCAAAATGACGGCTAGAATCTGATTGGTTGCTATAGGCAACATCCCCACTTTTTCAAACCCGCAGCTTAGTAAATCTAGCCCTTAGTCTTTTGCATGTGGCAGAACAATCTATATGGGAGAATGTGAAATTCATATAGTTACTCTGCAATACAAAGCAGGTATCATTAATACAATCTAATGGGGTCTTGACAAACTTAAAGGCATGTTCTTCAATTATGTTAAGTCATATTTTTTCAGAGTAAATACAAGCTAGATTTTAATACCTGCTTGGAAGAATATATAGATTTCCAAAGCACTCTAGCATACATGTAAGCATTCTAGCAGTGGGGACAATTCAGTGGAGCACGCGGGGGGGGGGTTTCTGAGTCTTTAGAAACCCCCCACTGCGCTAAGTGGCCACTGTCCTATACAGCAGCCGCGGCGCTGTCAAAGAAGCATCCACGGCGGTGCTGTATTGTATACAGCACCAACGCAGACGCTTCTTAGCGCTGCGGCTGCTGTATAGGACAGCGCTGGCGAAACCCCCCCCGACAATCCTCTGTGCGCCCCTGCAATTTAAGCCACACAAATCGCTCAAGCTATTCCACCATTCACCAAGACACATCCTGATCCTCTTGACCATGCCAATAAATCCCCTTAAACCCCATACAGTTAAACTGGCTTTTTTTTTTTGGTAGTTAACAACTGATCATCCCATGATAAAGCAGTATTGTTGGGGTGTATGCATTAAGAAGGCAGCAATGCACATAGAGATGCAATGCAATTCAAATATTTAAAAGCAAACAACTTAATACAAAAATTACTAATTTTTTGAGACTTTGCCTCCTATACCCTTAAATTGAAATAAGGGTCTAATGAGCAATTAATATCGGTTTTTCAATAGGAATAGAAGTCTAGAAGAGTGATATAATTACTGGATTATTGGAGGAAGACATTTCTGTAGATTATTCATACCTGTCCAATTTGACAGCTGGTATTACTGAAGATTTTCAAAAAAATGCCACTGAAACACTTTGTGATGAGATGGGAAGAGGAAGAAGATAGTTATCCCACTGAAAAAATTGTGGAAGATGTGTAGCTAGAAATACTTTTCCTCACAGAGCAGTAATAAACAGCTCATGGATTTAGTCTTATGGACTTCCTAATTGTTGTACCAGATCTGCAGAGACACATGAATATGCTGGCGATTAAGTATCACTTTACAAAGCATTCTCCTCCCAAGATAAGAGGGCAGTCATAGTGATGGTGGGAAAACTAATTCAAACACCACTATGATCAAGAGAGGGATTTTAAAAGTCAATTGATAACAGCAAAATTAAGGACTAGTTCCATTGTATTCGCCTGGTGGGCCCTTCATGTCCCAATCCGAAACTGGTGAACACTATAACCAGCAACAGTTCAGTGAAACTGACAGGTATTTAAAGCCGTAGTAGCCAATCAATACAGGTGTCAAATTGAGCTGCAGGTGAGAGGAGTTCATGTGATCACACCCAGGCTAACAGCAACACAGCAGGAGACAGAATGAAAACAGCAATTACCTGCTTTTCCTAACACCATGGCTGCAGGATGTGCAGTGTGCATTGGCTCATTAGGTAAAGGTGCTGGTTTCAGCCCCTGGCCTTGAATCATCCTGCATCTAGAGTTGTGACTTGACTGGCCCCAGTGAAAGCAGGAGGTGACAGTACACGATGACTCTGCCTCCCACTCTGCACTTCTATCATCCAGAGGAGTAAACCATTGGTGGAGAATCAGCCAGAAATTATTTACTCACAATCACATACTATGTCAACATTTATGTAAGAGAGGGGCTTTGGATGTTAAGCACAAGTCTGAATCAGTCAGTTAGTTCTAATACTGGTAATTTCTAATAATTAAACAGAAAAGTTAGAATACTGGAATTAAGTTATCAAAACACTTTTGGCCTTGAATGCTGTCTGACATGACATCATGCGAAAATGTAAAGGCTAATAGGCTGATTGAGTATGTGAGATACTATATATACACTGTTTTAATATATTGGTTTTATTAATAAACTGTTTTTGTTTTGGGGTAGGCAACTATTGGCTCTCCAACTGATGTAGAACTGCAACGCTCAGAATACCCAGCCATATTCCTGATTAGTACCAGTTTGCAGAAGTTGGGACATATGTCTCAGATCATGATGATGGGAAGGTGCCACATGTACCTTGACCTTGTGTCCTTTCTGATTACAGCTTGTCACTCATGTCTCCAAGACTTTTCCCATGCTTCTCCCAGACTCTAGGCCTCCCTCCCTCTAATCTGCCTGGGCATTAAAGCAATAACACCCATGTTTAATAATTAGATCTCATTTACCCCAACCAGTCACTAAAATAAATTACTAGCATTCACATTTGGTACTTAAGCCTATTTCCCTCCAATCAGCCCTGACATAAAATTTAGAGCACTCAGATTTAATAAATAGGCCTATTTACCCCAATGCCTGCACTGATTGGCTGATTGTGAATTCACTGCTGATACTGATAGGTATTTACTTTGTTGCTCATGAATATATTATGCTTTTGGGTGTGTGTTTTAGCTAAATGTTTCTTTGCACACAAGACAGATAGTTGTTTCTGCTGTATTAGAAAGGTTTTTTTTTTAAGCTTTATTGATGCTTAAACGCACATGTGCAGTAACAACGTGCAGTGGGATCATTAAGGAAGCACACCTCATCATCAGCTCCTGCACTACCAAAAGACAGCTGCCTAGGCCACTGGGCTTTGGGGGGCGCTATTGCTGTTGAGCACTCAAATGAAGACTGTCTTAGAATGAGACATCCTTACTCAATATAATACTCAGCTGCTGAGCTTAACTGCCACAGCCGACACAGTATCAGACTTGGGGAAGGGGGTTTGCAACTGGGGCACTGCCCGGCCCCTTGTAGCACACTGCCGATGGGACACACTGAGCCCTCATCCTCACTGACTGTCGGGTGTGGTGTCGTCATAACGTCCTGACACTGTGAGAAGCTATGCTGAGAGGAGCAGCTGACAAAAGACAGAAGAAAAGAAGTCAGAAGAAAAGAAGACTGAAGACTGAAGAAAAGAAGACCATAGGAAGTTAAGCAAAAAAGGTGGCAGCAGTGTGATAGGAAGGTACAGTGTGAAAAGGGGGCGCAGTGTGATGTGGGCACATTGGGATAGGAAGGCACAGTGTGAAAGGTGGCAAAGTATGATAGGAGGATAGAGTGTGAAAAGGGGGCACAGTGTGATAAGGGGTACCGGTGTGAAGAAGGGGGCTGCAATGTGATGAAGAGGCAACTGTGTGATGAAGGAACATCTGTGTGTTGAAGGAGGCAGCAGAGTGATGAAGGGGGCAGCAGTATAATGAAGTGGAAAGCAGTGTAATGAAAGGGGCACAGTGTTATGAAGGGGAACAATGCAATGATGGCACAGACATATCTATTATTTGTTGCTCTTATTGTTGTGATTATACAGCTATATAGTGTTCTTGTCAGATTGAGCTCTGACAGTTTCTTTTTAAACAAGCAATGGCACAGCAAGGCAACCCTCCAAGCCCAACATTCCCTCCTGCTGGAAGAGTTGAAGGTGCTGAGGAGCAATGTTGCTGGAGTAACGCCAAGTAAGGTAACCCAGCAGGGATCCCACCAGGATATAGATTTGAACTGGAAAATGTATTATTAACAGTCCAGTCAGTCACTTAGGAAGGACAGGTTAGTAGCAACAAAACCAATCACAGACAACAGGTGTTGGGACATGTGGTAATGACAAACAAACAATCCACTAACTGCATATATGTAAGGGAGGATGAACAGTCAAGAAATAAAATAAAGCAAAACAATTCAAAGTATTGCCTATTGTTTTTATAGTTAATCATATGACTGCTTCTAAGTGTAATTGTTGTGTAAGATCTGGGATTTTTAAAGGGGGGCTTTCCAAAATTTTCCCAAATTAATGAGGTCGTTTGGACAATATACATATGTGTCACCTGCCACCCTGCCATTCTCAGCCCTTGTTAGAGTGATCAGCAGTAGCAGTAGCCAAACCAAATTAGTAGCAGCCTGTAGCCACCAGTGTGTAAATATAATTACAGGTAAGATAGTGACATCAGACAGCATTCTTAGTTTATTATATATTTACATTAAAATTAATAAAGAGGTTTGTGCAAAAAAGCCAAGGACCATCTGATTGTTCATAATATATGAGTTAGTCATCAATAATGGCTGTGCAGACCAAATCTCCCATCATATGATATATTTTGTCTCTCCTGCCACTTGGTGTATCGTATTCTGTTCTACACCTTTTTTGGAATTCCTCAATTGCAATCTATTCTCCATCTACACACACTGTCTTTGTGAAATGATAACAGACAATATTGTCAGGTATTACCTGTATGCTGAAGATAATGGTCATGAGTTATGTCAATTTTTGTGACACACATATATACATATTAATATATTGCCTGTATACACCAAAATACATCTGTATCTAGATTTTTGCGTATCTTGAACTTGCCAACCCTTATGCCTGGAGATGCAGAACGGGGGAGGGCAAGTGTAAGTTGAGTAAAGATCATTTTCATTTTTGTGTTGTACCCACCTTGGAGATGTGACATATTTAGACAAGAACACATCCCCAGATAAACGTCTGCTTTTGGAGGGTACTGGAGGCCTGGTGTAGACATATGTGATGATGATGTCACTTGCAGCACTATACGCTTCTGTTTTTTTTCTGCATTGACACATTCAGCTAATTAATTCATGCATTGTGGCTAGATTAGAACATGTTAGGGCCATCTATTCAAATTATTTATCATTTACATTTGGACCAATAATGGAAAGAAGATGCCCATTGGTTTTAAATAGTGCATAATACAACACATAGACAAGGACTCATCACAAAAATTTGTCTGTTGTCAACTTATTGTGGCCAAGGCTAAAGAGAAAATCAAAACCACACAAGGTATTAAGGTATCTATAAATTCTATATAGGTTCATATGTATGAGTTGTTAGGAACCCCTCAAACCGGTATGGCAAAACCTGGAGTCTGCTCTGAGAGTCTGGTATTCGCTGTTGCCCCTAGTGGTGGGGACAGACTTGGCTGCAGACTCACAGAGGGTCGTGAGATGCGTACCGGCTGGGGGTACCCAGGAAGGCTGAATGGAGTCCAGGCAAGGGTCGAAGGTTGGCAGCAAACAGAGTATCCAAAAGATGAGCCGAGGTCAGAGGACACAGGCAGTCAATCGTAGTCAGTTAACAAGGCAAGGGTCGGCAACAATAGTCAGAATCAAAACGAATCAGAGAGCAAAGGAACAAAGCAGGCTTAGTATGAGCAAGCAGGAACTATAACCGTCAGGGAGGGTTTGTCCCTTCCTGCCTTATAAATGAACATGGGCCAATAGAAGCTGTCCTGCACAGCAGGAGGCACTTAGCCCAGCTGGGCTATAACAAAATCAATAGAGCGCCTGTGCCCGGCTACCTAGATGCTGGAACGCAGCGCTACTAACTGAGAGCGTCCCGACCGTTGCCTAGGCAACGGTTGGGACCCGGGGGAAATGACGTCCCGGTCGTCATGACGACGGCCGGGACGCAGAGCCTGCCGGGGAAGTGAGTCGCAGCAGTGCCCAGAGCCGCCGCAGCTCATAAAAGTACCCCCTCTTGAGGAGGGGTCAAGGGACCCCGACAACCTGGTTTTCCAGGAAATCTTTTAAAGAACTCAGTGAGTAACCTGAGTGTAGATTTCTTTGCGGTACCCACGACGGTTCTTCTGGGCCGTACCCCTTCCAATGGACAAGAAAATTAATTTGGCCCTGAACTTTCTTCGAGTCCAGGATTCTCTCGACCTCAAATTCTTGATGTCCGTCAATAGATACAGGTGGAGGCTTAGAAGGCCGTCGGTGTCTGAACTTTTTGGAGGAAAGAATGGGTTTCAACAGAGAACAGTGGAATGTGTTGGGCTTTCTTAAAGATTCCGGAAAGTTTCAGTCTGAACGACACTGGGTTGACTTGTTTTAGGATGGGAAAGGGCCCGATAAACTTGGTTCCAAGCTTCTTGCACGGTTGGCGAAGTCTGATATTTCGAGTAGATAACCACACGAGATCTCCAACCTTGAAAGCAGAACGGTGCAGGTCAGCAAAAACTTTGGACCTGAAGGAGGCCCAAAGTAAGGACTGATGAACCAACTTCCAGATCCTCCTAAGCCGGCTGGCCGTAGACCTATATTCTGATGGTTTATCAGCAGACAAAGAAGAAAATGAATTGGCTCTGGGATGATACCCAAATTGCAGTAGAAAGGAGAGTGATGAGATGAGGAGTGACATGTATTATTGTAGGCAAACTCCGCCCATGGAAGAAGATCCATCCAGTTGTCATGGTTTTTTGATATATACAATCGCAGATATTGTTCTAGGGACTGATTCACCCTCTCAGTTTGTCCGTTAGACTGTGGATGGTAGGCAGATGATAATACCTAGCAATGAGCAAAACGATCTCCAGAAAGCTGCAATGAACTGAGATCCACGATCGGACACAATTTTTTCAGTAAGACCATGGAGACGAAACAGGTGTTTGATGAATAATGAAGCCAGCGTGCGTGCAGAGGGCAATTTAGCCAAAGGGATAAAATGAGCCATTTTACTGAACCGATCCACTGTTACCCAGATGGTGTTGCACCCGGAAGATGGAGGTAAGTTGACAAGTGGGTCCATGGACAAGTGGGTCCATGGTCTGACTGGAACAGGCAAAGGCAACAATAAGCCAGTAGGAGATTTCCGAGGAATCTTGTTTTTGGAACAGAGATCACAAGATAAAATATATTCTCTATCATCCGCAGATAATGATGGCCACCAAACAACACGAGAAATGATTTTGATGGTCTTTGTAACACCGGGATGTCCAGAAGTCTTGTTGTCATGACACTCTGAGAGGACTGACTTCCTGAGATGTACCGGCACAAAGAGTCTGTCCGCTGGAGTTTCAGGAGGTGCCTGTGGTTGCAATTGTTGAAGGGTCTTCCTGAGTTCCTGCGTGAAGGCAATCAAAATAGAGAAAGCGGGAACAATGGAACAGGGTTCAGAGACCGGAGCTTGAGAAGAGACAAAACTTCGAGACAAGGCATCAGCTCTGAGGTTCTTTGAGCCAGGCCGGTAGGTGATAACGAAGCGGAAACGGGAGAAGAAGAGAGACCACGTGCCTGTCTAGAGTTTAACCTTTTGGCAGACTCTATGTAGGACAGGTTCTTGTGGTCAGTATATACTCTGATTACGTATTTAGCATCTTCAAGTCAGTGGTGCCATTCCTCCAATGCCCACTTGACGGCCAGCAACTCCCGATTGCCAACATCGTAATGCCCCTCAGCAGAAGAAAATTTTCGAGACAAGTAGGCACATGGATGAAGGCGATGGTCTTTCAAGTCTTTTTGGGATAGCACCGCTCCCACACCTAAATCAGAGGCATCCACTTCAATGATAAATGGAAGGTCAGGATTTGGATGTCCAAGCACAGGTGCTGGCACAAAGGCCTGTTTCAAGGCTTCGAAGGCAGAGATAGCAATGGGAGACCAGTTTTTTGTCAGCTCCCTTGCGGGTCAAGGCTGTGATAGGAGCAACGAGAGTAGAAAAGGAGCTGATAAATTTTCTATAATAGTTAGCGAACCCTAGGAACCTTTGTATAGCTTTAAGACTCGAGGGTTGCACCCAGTCGAGAATGGCCTGCACCTTCACAGGATCCATGGCGAATCCTTCCGGGGAGATGACATACCTCAAAAATGTGACTGTGGAAACCTCGAACTCGCATTTTTCTAATTTAGCGTAGAGGTGGTGATGGCGGAGTTTCCGAAGAACTAGTTGTACATGTTCACGATGTTGTTTAAGGGACTGAGAAAAGATCAGGATGTCATCTAGGTAGACGACTACAAAGGAGCCCAGAGATTCACAAAGGACATCATTAATTAGGTCTTTAAAGACGGCTGGAGCGTTACTGAGGTCAAAAGGCATGACGAGGTATTCGTAGTGGCCTGTTTGGGTATTGAAGGCTGTCTTCCACTCGTCGCCTTCACGGATACGAATCAGGTTGTATGCTCCTCGGAGGTCAATCTTAGAGAGATCCTGGCTCCCTTAAGCTGGTCAAAGATGACCGAAATGAGTGGCAAAGGGTATGTGTTTTTTATGGTTATCTTATTCAGCCCTCGGTAGTCAATACAGGGCCTTAGGCTGCCGTCCTTCTTGGCCAGAAAGAAGAAACCTGCCCCTGCAGGTGACTTAGAAGGCCTAATAAAGCCTTTCCGCAGATTTTCCTCTACGTACGATTCCATGGCTAATGTCTCTGGAATAGACAGGCCGTATAACCTTCCCTTGGGTAGTTTGGAATCTGGGATAAGATCAATCGCACAGTTGTACTCTCGGTGAGGAGGGAGAATATCTGCTTCCTTCTTGGAAAACACATTGAGAGATTCCTGATAAGGAAAGGGTAGCTGCTCTGGGCAAGTATGAGTTACCCTAAGTGGCAAGGATAAACAAGAGGAGGAGCACAGAGAGCTCCACTTGGTTATCTCACCTGTAGACCAATCGATACTGGGATTATGGAGGGCCGACCATGGATAACCCAGGATAAGAGGTACCAAAGGACAATGAATTACAGAGAGATAGTCTCGGAGTGAAGGGCACCCATCTTCAGCAGAAGAGGAGGTGAGCGATGATGGATCTCCTCTTTGTTCAAGCGATTCCCATCTAGCCCCTGTACAGCGATAGTAGTTTCCAGAGGAACAGCTGAGAAACCCAGAGACCGGGCAAGCGTCAAGTCTAAAAAGTTTCCAGCGGCTCCACTATCCACAAATGCAGGAATAGAAATTCCCTGTCCACCATACAAGAGTTGGGCAGGTATTAGTAGGGAATCCTTCAGAGAGATAACCTGTACGCCTAAGTGTACTCTCTCCATGTTCACTTGGCCTGGTCTTTTCCCGGTCTGACTGGGCAGGAACAGAGCAAATGGCCCTTTTCTCCGCAGTATAAGCAGAGGCCCAGATTGCGTCTCCGAGTGCGTTCTTCTGAAGACAACCGATATACTCCCAGTTGCATTGGTTCCACTTGATCTTCAAATCTGACCATCGCTTCTGAATCTGAAACTTGCTTCTTTTTTTTCCAGGGTTTTTGCATACCATATTAATCACCTTCTGCTTTGTCATTTTCTTTCTGTAATTTATTTTTCTGTGATTTTTTTTGCACCAATCATAGTCATGTTTGTCCAGCACCCTGATCATCATCTCCCTCTGAGTCATTGGTTTTGCTCTTTTCACCTCTTTCAATTGCATCCCTTTTTCTCCTTCCACCTCCACTCCTCCTTCAGATTCTTTATCTTTTTCTTTCTCTCCCTCCATGTTGTCACGTACAGCTGGCCACAGTCTGTCTCCTCACTGTCTATCTAGACAGTACTGAAGCATACATGGGCCTTTACAATTTGTCTGAACCAATAATGGCAGCTCTAGATGTAGAGTGGAGCATCTAGTGTTTGTCCGTGGTGGTAGTTCTGCTTAGCATTGTGATTATAGTTTTGTTTTCCAAACGAATTTCAAAATTTAATACCTATTTTCAACGCTTTTAGAGCAAGGTAAGTACTTTATTACAAGACGCTTGATTTAGATCTGATTTTTGTGTGGATAGAAATATTACAATACCTGTTCTATATTTTTTAGAAATGTAATCATGGCACCTGAGAAGAATGTAGAAGGATTTCATTGAGGCCTACTGATGCCTCCCTGCTTGTGGCAATCCAAGTCAAAATACTACTTCTACAGGCAGAAGAGGATGAGGGCTTATGAGGGCTTATGAGGAAATGGAGAGAGTGAGCCTTCCCCATTATACAGAGTCTAATGCAGAATGGGTCAAAGGGAAGATTCAGAACATGAGGACTGTTTTCAAGAAGAAACTCAAACCTGCAGTCGCGGAACTTTCATTCCACTAATAAGTCATCTTTATATATCAGACCTTCAGACCAGTGACCTTTTTTGAATTACCCTCCCTACTTCAACTAAAGGTCTCATATCCCTACTATATTGGGAGCTTAAATTCCAAAAAGCAGAAAATATTCACATGAACAGGCGTGGGAGGAAGATCTAATCTGGGGAAGACTCTGGATAAAGAGGATTTTTAGGAAATAGGAACTATCACTGCCCCCGGTCTATTTTCTATTTGTGTGAAAATAACAGAAAGTGCATATAAACTCTTATATCGGTGGTACTTACTTCTTACTAAATTAAATCAAATTTTCCCTGACTTATCTAGTAGATGCTGGAGGAACTGTGCGAGAGAAGGATCCTTCCTCCACATATGGTGGCAATGCCCCAAACTAACCCTGTTCTGGCTGGAGCTTCGAAACTTTGCGTCCCAAATATTACAAATTAACATCCCCCTCTCCCCCAGGTTTTTCCTCTTACCACTTGGGAACCCATCTGCTACTATCCATCAAATAAAAATGTTCAGACATATTCACTTCAGTTGTAAATTAGTGAAAGAGAAAATACTTGTTTCTTTAACTTAATGACATGTGAACAAGTTAATAAAATCATTTGAGACGGCAGCCAAGGACACTTGAAGACCAATGTGCATGTACAAATAGAAAAAATTGTTGTTCGGCACTCACAAACAAACAATATATAAATCCCTATGTGTCAGCATATACATAAAGGAGATTTTTGTGCACAATATAGCTATATTGGGATTAAGCTCACCTGCCACACCTTGACGTCCAGGACATGGACATGCCCTACACAACAATAAATCTGTCCCCACATTTTCAATTTACCTCCCTATCCAATGCAACATGGTTTTGCCAAGGTGCAAATTTACACCTTGTTTTTTATGCTTGGCTTTCTTTAATGAATCAGGTCCCCACTGTTCTAGGTGTAGGTATAATTTCCCTCAGAAGTCTAAGAAAGTACTGCCTACATTACATGCAGCAACTGAGGACACAAACAGTGATTTATTCAAATTTTACTCAACATGTTTCAGGTAATGTCTATCCTTCATCTGGTACCCAACATTACCCTATTCACTGTCACCACACTTCTCTTCAACTCCTCTTCTCCATCATCCTATTTCTCCCACTCCTATTATGATTTCCCCTTCAGTACTTCCTTCCACACTTGTCTGTACACATGAACTGTTTTGCATCCTGCACTCACCACACTTACCAGCCTACATAAACAAAAAATAAACCTCACACCCACAAATCATCCTTGTATGTCCTCTTTCTCACCCTGCTCCTTCTCATGGCTGCTGGTGATTTCACACCTAACCCTGGGTACTGTGCAATCCCCACTTTCTGCTCACAATCCTCGCTCAACCCCAAACCTTTCCATCCACCGCAGCTTGCAATTCCATCAACCTTATACGCATATCTCGACTACCTTCTCTTCCCTTCTCCTGTTTCAATTGGCAATCAAACATTCTTCAAATCTCTAATATCCACCCAATCTTCAGTAAGAAAATTTACCTTCTCCTCGCTCCTGTCTCCTGTCCTATCGGCATCGCAGCACATCTGGGTGTGCTGCAGGGCTCCGGTCCCTTGGTGGGGATTTTGAAATCCCTCCTAATACTGTCTAAAAGAAATGCTCTGACACTAATCTGTGTCAGAGCAACGGGTTACTTACTGCCTGACTCCTGTGCAGTCTGCTCGTAACTGTAGTTCTTCTGCCTGTTTTGTACCAGACCCAGCTTGCCTACTGACTATTCTCCTTGGATCATCACTGTGTAAGGTCAGACATCTGTACTGTGAACCAGGCTCAACTGTTTATTGACTATTGTCCTTGGATCATCACGCTGCCGAATTATCTACTGAACTGTGCATCAGATCTACTCCAGCATTTCTTAAGGTACTGCCTTTTGTTATATTGCCCCGGTGCCATTTCTCCTATCTATCTCTCATGTCTCGGGGCCGAACCAAGGGCCACGACTTGCAGTCTGTCAGCAGCTAAACCCATCCCGCCTTGTGGTTGTTCTTTGAGAAGACGAGAGGGCTGTTAGACTCCGCGCCTTGCTAGGCCAGAGCCAATCTAGATTGAGGGAATACCTGTGAGCGTAGTATCTTCTAACCCAAATCACTTCTTTGTCGACCTGCACCTCCTCCCCCTTCCTCTTTAACATGAATTGATTTTTCCACCTACTTCAAAGACAAAATTGACACTGTTTGACAAAATATTTCCTCATGTCAAATTCCACACACTCCACCCCCTCCATCCTCCTTCACCTTCACTCCCCAATCCATCCTTAAATCATTCTCTCTAGTAACTGAAGACGTAGTCTCTGCACTTATCATTTCACCCTACAACCTGTCTCCTCGACCCTACTCCCAACTTCTCTACTCTATCTACTCCACTGCATCCTCACCTCTAGCTCACCTCTTCAACCTGTCTCACTTCATTCGCACATTTCTATCCTCCTTTAAACATGCGCTCATCTCACCAATTCTAAAGAAACCATTTCTCGATCCAGCTTCTCTGTCCAACTACCAGCCAATTTCTCTCCTCCCCTTTGTCTCCAAACTGCTTGAGTGCTTAGTGTACAAACACCTGTCTCTCTTTCTCTCCTCTCACTCCATTTTTGACTCTCCGCAACCAGGCTTCCATCCCCAACATTCCACTTAAACTACTCTCACAAAAGTGATCAATTTGGGTCCCACAAGATTCTGTTCTTGGCCCTTTAATTTTTTCATTGTACACCTCTTCTCTTGAGACAGTAATTTGCTTATTCGGCCTCCAGTACCACCTCTACGCTGATAACACCCAACTCTATATCTCTTCCCCTGACCTCTCCCCTTCTGTACTATCTTGTGTAACCAATTGTCTTTCTGCTATTTCCACAGGGATGTCCCAACGCTACCTATAACTCAACATATCCAAAACAGAGCTTATCATCTTACTTCCTGCCACCACCTTCCCACAAATCTTCATCACTGTCAATAACACCACAGTTTCCTCCGTCTCCCAAGCCCGCCACCTTGGTGTCACGCTTGACTCCGCCCTCGCCTTTATTCCTCACTTCCAGACTTTCTCCCAGTCCTGACGACTCCACCTTAAAAACATTGCCAGAATACGCCCTTTTCTAACTCAACATGTTAACAAAATTCTTATCCATTCTCTCATCATCTCCCATCTTGACTATTGCAATCTCCTGCAATCTGGCTTTCCTGACACCCATATATCCACACTTCAATCCTACATGCTTCTGCAAGACTAATCTTTCTTTCTCACCGATCCACATCTGCTGCACCATTTTGCAAATCCCTACACTGGCTCCCTGTGTCCTCCAGAATCCAATTCAAATTACTCACCCTTACTTACAAAGCTCTCAAAAGCTCCACCCCTTAATACGTCTCAAATCAAAATAATCCTCTCCCTCCCACCCTCTTTGATCTACCTCTGACCTGTGCCTTGTCTCTTTACTTGTAACCACCTCTCACCCCTACCTATAGGACTTTTCCTGTGCTGCTCCCCACTTATGGAATTCCCTACCATGCCCAATCAGGCTTTCCCACAGCCTTCAAATCTTTGGATGCTCTCTGAAAACCCATGTCTTTTTTAGAGCTTACCTTATCCCTGATAATACTATTCACACTAACACCCTCACATCTGTCTCAATATCCATTATAAGCCACATTTGATCATCTTGTTTCAGCTCTGACCTCTTCCACTTAGAATGTAAGCTCTCTAATTAGCAGGATCCTCCATACACTTTGTTTTCATGCCTGCATTTATTTTGCCTACAGTTTATGTCCCTGTTTTATGTATGTCCTGTTTTCCCTACTGTACAGCGCTTTGGAGCAATGTGGCACCTTGCAAATCTATCATAATAATTAAAAATAACAATAATAATGGGTCCCTACCATTGCATTCCCCTGGTGGATCCTTCATGCCCCAATTCAACATAGCTTGCAGACAGCACCTAGGCACACAGAAAGCACTCTTATGCACTCAGGTAGGACAACATCCTTAGCACTAGTGTATCTCAGCCGCTATATCATCCAGGTGCACTGAGCGCCTGGTTGCTAGATTGTGTGCCCATCATCAGTGTCTAGCATATCTCTTAGTGTACCATACCCTCGACTTGCCTCTGACCATGAGTATCAGTGTTTCTCTGTGCTTATTGGCCAAGAGTCTTTAACATTGTCCTTAACCCTTTGTATGCTGAACACAGCTTCAATTTACCTCCCTATCCAATGCAACATGGTTTTGCCAAGGTGCAAATTTACACCTTGTTTTTTATGCTTGGCTTTCTTTAATGAATCAGGTCCCCACTGTTCTAGGTGTAGGTATAATTTCCCTCAGAAGTCTAAGAAAGTACTGCCTACATTACATGCAGCAACTGAGGACACAAACAGTGATTTATTCAAATTTTACTCAACATGTTTCAGGTAATGTCTATCCTTCATCTGGTACCCAACATTACCCTATTCACTGTCACCACACTTCTCTTCAACTCCTCTTCTCCATCATCCTATTTCTCCCACTCCTATTATGATTTCCCCTTCAGTACTTCCTTCCACACTTGTCTGTACACATGAACTGTTTTGCATCCTGCACTCACCACACTTACCAGCCTACATAAACAAAAAATAAACCTCACACCCACAAATCATCCTTGCATGTCCTCTTTCTCACCCTGCTCCTTCTCATGGCTGCTGGTGATTTCACACCTAACCCTGGGTACTGTGCAATCCCCACTTTCTGCTCACAATCCTCGCTCAACCCCAAACCTTTCCATCCACCGCAGCTTGCAATTCCATCAACCTTATACGCATATCTCGACTACCTTCTCTTCCCTTCTCCTGTTTCAATTGGCAATCAAACATTCTTCAAATCTCTAATATCCACCCAATCTTCAGTAAGAAAATTTACCTTCTCCTCGCTCCTGTCTCCTGTCCTATCGGCATCGCAGCACATCTGGGTGTGCTGCAGGGCTCCGGTCCCTTGGTGGGGATTTTGAAATCCCTCCTAATACTGTCTAAAAGAAATGCTCTGACACTAATCTGTGTCAGAGCAACGGGTTACTTACTGCCTGACTCCTGTGCAGTCTGCTCGTAACTGTAGTTCTTCTGCCTGTTTTGTACCAGACCCAGCTTGCCTACTGACTATTCTCCTTGGATCATCACTGTGTAAGGTCAGACATCTGTACTGTGAACCAGGCTCAACTGTTTATTGACTATTGTCCTTGGATCATCACGCTGCCGAATTATCTACTGAACTGTGCATCAGATCTACTCCAGCATTTCTTAAGGTACTGCCTTTTGTTATATTGCCCCGGTGCCATTTCTCCTATCTATCTCTCATGTCTCGGGGCCGAACCAAGGGCCACGACTTGCAGTCTGTCAGCAGCTAAACCCATCCCGCCTTGTGGTTGTTCTTTGAGAAGACGAGAGGGCTGTTAGACTCCGCGCCTTGCTAGGCCAGAGCCAATCTAGATTGAGGGAATACCTGTGAGCGTAGTATCTTCTAACCCAAATCACTTCTTTGTCGACCTGCACCTCCTCCCCCTTCCTCTTTAACATGAATTGATTTTTCCACCTACTTCAAAGACAAAATTGACACTGTTTGACAAAATATTTCCTCATGTCAAATTCCACACACTCCACCCCCTCCATCCTCCTTCACCTTCACTCCCCAATCCATCCTTAAATCATTCTCTCTAGTAACTGAAGACGTAGTCTCTGCACTTATCATTTCACCCTACAACCTGTCTCCTCGACCCTACTCCCAACTTCTCTACTCTATCTACTCCACTGCATCCTCACCTCTAGCTCACCTCTTCAACCTGTCTCACTTCATTCGCACATTTCTATCCTCCTTTAAACATGCGCTCATCTCACCAATTCTAAAGAAACCATTTCTCGATCCAGCTTCTCTGTCCAACTACCAGCCAATTTCTCTCCTCCCCTTTGTCTCCAAACTGCTTAAGTGCTTAGTGTACAAACACCTGTCTCTCTTTCTCTCCTCTCACTCCATTTTTGACTCTCCGCAACCAGGCTTCCATCCCCAACATTCCACTTAAACTACTCTCACAAAAGTGATCAATTTGGGTCCCACAAGATTCTGTTCTTGGCCCTTTAATTTTTTCATTGTACACCTCTTCTCTTGAGACAGTAATTTTCTTATTCGGCCTCCAGTACCACCTCTACGCTGATAACACCCAACTCTATATCTCTTCCCCTGACCTCTCCCCTTCTGTACTATCTTGTGTAACCAATTGTCTTTCTGCTATTTCCACAGGGATGTCCCAACGCTACCTATAACTCAACATATCCAAAACAGAGCTTATCATCTTACTTCCTGCCACCACCTTCCCACAAATCTTCATCACTGTCAATAACACCACAGTTTCCTCCGTCTCCCAAGCCCGCCACCTTGGTGTCACGCTTGACACCGCCCTCGCCTTTATTCCTCACTTCCAGACTTTCTCCCAGTCCTGACGACTCCACCTTAAAAACATTGCCAGAATACGCCCTTTTCTAACTCAACATGTTAACAAAATTCTTATCCATTCTCTCATCATCTCCCATCTTGACTATTGCAATCTCCTGCAATCTGGCTTTCCTGACACCCATATATCCACACTTCAATCCTACATGCTTCTGCAAGACTAATCTTTCTTTCTCACCGATCCACATCTGCTGCACCATTTTGCAAATCCCTACACTGGCTCCCTGTGTCCTCCAGAATCCAATTCAAATTACTCACCCTTACTTACAAAGCTCTCAAAAGCTCCACCCCTTAATACGTCTCAAATCAAAATAATCCTCTCCCTCCCACCCTCTTTGATCTACCTCTGACCTGTGCCTTGTCTCTTTACTTGTAACCACCTCTCACCCCTACCTATAGGACTTTTCCTGTGCTGCTCCCCACTTATGGAATTCCCTACCATGCCCAATCAGGCTTTCCCACAGCCTTCAAATCTTTGGATGCTCTCTGAAAACCCATGTCTTTTTTAGAGCTTACCTTATCCCTGATAATACTATTCACACTAACACCCTCACATCTGTCTCAATATCCATTATAAGCCACATTTGATCATCTTGTTTCAGCTCTGACCTCTTCCACTTAGAATGTAAGCTCTCTAATTAGCAGGATCCTCCATACACTTTGTTTTCATGCCTGCATTTATTTTGCCTACAGTTTATGTCCCTGTTTTATGTATGTCCTGTTTTCCCTACTGTACAGCGCTTTGGAGCAATGTGGCACCTTGCAAATCTATCATAATAATTAAAAATAACAATAATAATGGGTCCCTACCATTGCATTCCCCTGGTGGATCCTTCATGCCCCAATTCAACATAGCTTGCAGACAGCACCTAGGCACACAGAAAGCACTCTTATGCACTCAGGTAGGACAACATCCTTAGCACTAGTGTATCTCAGCCGCTATATCATCCAGGTGCACTGAGCGCCTGGTTGCTAGATTGTGTGCCCATCATCAGTGTCTAGCATATCTCTTAGTGTACCATACCCCCGACTTGCCTCTGACCATGAGTATCAGTGTTTCTCTGTGCTTATTGGCCAAGAGTCTTTAACATTGTCCTTAACCCTTTGTATGCTGAACACAGCTTCCTTGCTCCAGCAACCAATGCTTTGAGTATTAACTAGTTAATTTCCTTACTCTAGTTTTATTACATGGTATACCAGGACCTTGGATTTGACCCCGAGCATAGAAATCCCTAGTCAGCCTCATTGACTGAGGGTCCCACCCCCATCCTAGTATGGATTTGGCCTAGACAGCATTGAGAGATGCAGGGGCCTTGCGCCTCTCATGTGTAGATGAGCATAACGCTCTTTAAACAACTTTTATTTGCAGCCTATGGAATGGTGAAGTTGTTGCATTGAACCATTGCCAACAAAGCATCTACCTTTGATCTTTGACCTGGAAATACCTGGGCATGGACCAGAAACCACCAGAAGGCTCTAGGGTACAGTTTGTATTGAGCCCTCCCCCGTCCTCTGCTACAAGCCATAAAGATTCCCCTGTAACATTTATACAGTGATATTAGTGAAGCTGCTGGCATTTTTTTCTTGATAAAAAGGAAATAAAAATGTATTTGATATTGCGCAATAAGTTTATAACTCACAATTGCATTGAAACAGAAAATATGTCAAGAAATTGCTCCGGCAGTAAAGGCTAATTAGGACCCATATTCCCTTTCCACTTGTAGTTTGGTCTGCCTCCATTTGCTTAATTTAACATGGTTTTGTTACTTACAGCAGATGGATGGTGGTGTAGAAAGGTAATTGGGGAATGGTGGGTTCTTTACGTAATGTGAAGGAGGGTGAGGACTAGTCATTTAACTGTGTGTGATAGATTTTAATTTATTAGGATGATGGGGCAATTTATTTAATGATGTTGCTATTTAATTTAATAAAGGAGGTCATGGTAGTTATCAATAATTTAATGTTGGGTGATATTACTATTTATGTAATGCTGGGGTAATTATTAAATGTGACAACGAATGTCAAAGCTGCTTGATGAGGAAATATGTTTATTAAATGTGAACATTATTAATTTAATATCAGGGCAGTTTGAGGGGAAATAGGTCTATTTATTAAATGTGAATGCTATTGATTTAACATCAGGGCTAGTTGGGCGGGAGGGATGCCCACTATTTCATTGTCTTACCATATTTCATGTACCTATCCCTTTTTCTCAAAAAGTGCCCCAACATTCCAGGATCCAGACAAGCAGCAAAGGAGCTTGGCACCAGCAGCCGCAGGTAGTGAAAGCTGCAAAAATAGGTAGGAGAGAGCAGAGCAGTCTAACAACTGTACTGATTCTTGTTGGACAGTCTCAATTTTGGATGATTTTGTCCCCAGTGCAAGGACAGTTGAGAGTTATGTCTAGCTTCACACTGCTCTGCTTGTAAATGGAGAGCTGTGTGCACCTAACAATAGTGCATGCATCATTGCCTGCGTATTTGAAGTGGATATGAATGGGTTGGATAGTGACCTAGCACTGTCTAAAATGATAGCCACTCCATTAATGGTCATGCCCACTCTGGCTGTGTGACATGGGCACCCTCCTATAGAAATCCAGCATTTGCCCCTGTCCAACCACTAGCCCTCCCACAGTGCCTACCATGCAGTATATTGGAAGGAAAGAAGACTCACTGCTTTGGTTACCTACGTGTGAAGATACTGGGTTTTCTGGCCCAATGCTACCCACTTCAAGCTGGTTGGCCACCCATGGGTGCCTTCCTATGCCAGGGAAGTCTACCCAGTACCTTCTAGGATTCGTATAGCCACTCAGGCAAATGCAGTTAGAAAAATACAACAGTATATTTATTGTCATACAAACAACACTAGAATATTATGTACACACAGTAAATAAATGCCAGCCAGGTTTCATCTGTCCCTCACCCCACTAGCTTAAGGAGTTATAGTCACCTGGCTGTCCAGACTTGACGATCCATGGGTCTCTCTCAGCTGCATATGTAGACTCTAGTAGAGAACGACAACTCAAAAACTAGATCTTGCACCTTTCATGAATGAAATCCCAGAATGGACCCACCCTCCACCCTTGGAGTGCCTCCTTATATCTTGGGTCTAATTTCCACAGTCTTTCCCTTCCCTCTGCAAACCACTGAGTCTATTCTCCTTAACCATTGGTAAGTGCTTGACTAGGGGGGTTGGAGAGGGGAGTGAAGATGAGCTGTCCTTCCACAGAACCTCCCCTGTTAGATGGCCTGTCTGGACTAGCCTGGTGAGAACAATGGACACTAATTAGTTTTCCCACTCCAGCATCTTACAAACCTGATCCCTACCCATAACCCCCCTGGCTTCACTTTAAAGACAATGAATAACAACCTTACTGCAAGTCATCAATATACAATACACATTATACATATTATACATATATACACTGAGCTACAATATCCCCTTAGCCACATGTAATTAGACAACAAATGCAGTTGTAGTCTGGTGAGCTGGGAAACAAAAGCAAGTGCTATAAAAAGTACTTGCTATAATCCACATTATGTGACAAACGAGAAACAGAATGGTTACAGGGTTATCACACTCATTTCGTCACACTACGTGATTCTTCTTTTCTTCTCCACTGTGCCAGAAGGAAAGAAGAATCACTCAGGTGGGGTGACAGGGGCAATGTCTCCTCTTTCCTTCCGCTAACTCTAGTGGCAGGACCCACCTCTCTGGCAACTAACCATGACCCCACCCAGGTGGCTGACCATGCACCTTCAATGACACGCAAGTTTTTTCACGGGCCCCTACCCTTGCATTTCCTGAGTGGGCCCTTCATGCTCTAGTCCAACACTGGATACATGTGTATACTGCAAATGTTTATTAGATGTTTGTAACAGAACTTGGATACAGATTGTATGGGGGGGGGGGAAAAGACAGTTCTGACACAAGGATAAAACCTAGGCATAGGGTTTGAGGGTTAGGGCTTATTGTGTTATCAATAGAAGTAGGGATATCAGAAGGATACATGTGTTAACTGGTGGGAATATTATTAGCTCAATTTTTTAAAGAATACGCTTGAGAAATTAAGAGGATGTTCAACAACAAATGTCAGAAAGACATTACGTAACGTGAGCTGTCACATAAAACCACTTACTCACGTGGAAGGTTGAAAGCTCTAGTTTAACAATGTTACTGGAGAATATATACAGATACAATACATTAAATCATCCAATTGTAAATATAAAAATATCTAGCCAACTTAAAAAAGGCCATCAATGTGCAAGAAAATGTGTACATGTTTTATAGCTGTGGGTCTCTTGGATTTAGCAGTACACCTTGCATATATCAATGTCCATTATGTACTTGTACCACAGCCCAACACTGTATCAGTTATTTGTGGCTGAGGATCATCATCATCATCATCACCATTTATTTATATAGCGCCACTGAATCCGCAGTGCTGTACAGAGAACTCATTCACGTCAGTCCCTGCCCCATTGGAGCTTACAGTCTAAATTCCCTAACACACACACACAGACACAGACTAGGGTCAATTTTTTTTTATAGGAACCAATTAACCTACCAGTATGTTTTTGGAGTGTGGGAGGAAACCAGAGCTCCCGGAGGAAACCCACGCAAACACGGGGAGAACATACAAACTCCACACAGATAAAGCTATGGTCAGGAATTGAACGCATGACTCCAGTGCTGTAAGGCAGAAGTGCTAAACAATAAGCCACCATGTTGCCCATGCTTCCTTTTCATGTGTATCCTTTTTCTACTAATTATGTCAGTCATGTACTTGTTCCCCTCCTCTCCCCTCCATTCCCCCTCCTTTTAGTTTCGTTCCCTACCCCCCATATCAGTCCGTTTTGGGAAAAGTTATATGTTTAACAATATTTATTGTGGTTGTTTACATCAGTTTCTTTCATAAACAAATAGAGTAAAATCATTCTCATAACAAGAAAAAACTTTTTCGTCTTTGAATAAAGCATTTCCTATATTCAGTTATAGTATCCATATTGGTGAGTCTGAGAATCTTTAGCTTAGTTAATACTTTATGATTGGAGGACCGGGTCAGAGCTAGATTGTTTTTATTGTGATGCATATACTTCTCTAATGCTGAATAACAGTGTCTGAAGAGCTAAAAGCTGGAGTTTTAGTGGACTTGATGTAACAGTAGGAGGTCTAATTTAGCTGCTAGAACTTGTGAGTAATCATAAGAGCAGAAGCAACGTGTGCATTTTATTTATTTACATATTTATTTGTGACTATTTTTCCTTTTGTGATGAGATGTGATGGATGTGCTCATTTCAGCCTTCACATACATCTGAAAAGGGAATTTTAGCATTTACCACGAAAACGCTCAAGTGTGATATAACCAAACCAAAGCTAAGGGGAACATTTTAATTTTTTTTAAAATACATTTTCGATGAATAACGTCAGGTTTAGGCAGTCAGTGGCTCGCTAGCTGCTGTAGCACTAAAAGACCCAGTACCCCCTGCCAGTCTTTGGCCACAGCTTACCTACCACTGAATAATGGTGTCAGAGGGCATGGTTCTTAGCAAAATATTATTGATTGCTTTGTCATGAATAAAATAAAAAAACAGGTAAAGCTTATTACTACAAAGTAAATAATGCAAAGGATATACTCAAATAAGTCACAGACAACAGTGATATACTTATGTAATAAATTGTTACAGTACTCTGTCTCTTTTCTGTATGTAAATTTATAATGTGTAATGACAAAGTATAATTCTGGAAATATTTATACGTCTATTATATTACACATAGAAAATAAGCTAAAATATATATATATATATATATATATATATATAAATGATGTACATACTAAAAATGATGAAGTAGATCATGCATTGTTATTCACTTTAGAATCCCACTTTGCTTTTTTTTTACTGTGGCCATAGAAGAGACTGTCCCTTTAAAGCTGCGTGTCTTTATGTTGCTTCAGTTCAAATACAATTTGCAATATGGATACTGGTGCCAAAAGCCATTTCACTGAGGCACCCAGTCACCCCGTTGCAAGGCTGCAAGCTTTCCCTTAAAAAATATTTACTGGAATAGCTATTATAGTCACAGTGGGGAACCATCCATCTTGGTAAGGTACTTTTTCATGAGTAAAATGCTCATTAAGGAATCAGACAACAAATAGGGAGCAGGTTTATGGCTCTTGAATGGTTGTTTCTATAGGAAAAGAACAGACAGTGCCAGCTGCCTGTTTTGGCACGGGCAGGCCTGCCTCTTGGAAACGGCATGGCATTAACAGTGCAAATGAGGCTGGCTATCTACAGCCATTGTTAAGTGGCATTGGTGCCCTAGGGCAATGATGTGAATGACTTGCTGAGTGGGCATGGGGCCATTGAAACAGATGGACAAGAGCTCAGCCAGACGAGAGAACATGGATGTGCTGGAAATGAGTTTGTTGAGGCAATGATTTCCCAATGGGACTGCCCAAATGGTTGGTTATCACAAATGCAATGCGGGCACCTATAATTATATCCACTAACCGTGTACCGGTCTGAAAATTAACATGCCGAGCTATGCATGATATCAGACATATTTGTATAATTGTCCTTCTCATTAGAGGAAAACAATCTTAACTCTTTTGCTGTCATTTGGACATTTAAACATGCTAAACATGCTTATCATGAATAATGTTACTGTCATGGGGGATTACATCTTTCTGTAGACATAATAACACCAGCACAATTATTCAAAAATGCATTTTTTAATTGTGCAAATGCATCAGGGTATAATAAAATTTATTTTTAAACTCACAGTATATATTTTTATAAAGACACAAGAAATGTAATAAAACACCTAATTTCCTAAGACTTTAAAAAACATAGAACATTGTGTTGCTGCAATGATATTAGAGAAAGCAAAAGACAGGTACTAATGTTTAGGATTAGATTCATAAAGTAGACTCATGTACATTGGTTGCTTCCCAAAGTGTGTACAGTTTAGTAGCTATAGTGTACCCAAGAAAATTGTCTGTAGTAGATAAATAACTATATATATATATATATATATATATATATATATATATATATATATGCACAAAAGATTCACAGTGCGCCTCGTGATAAATATGTATGTAATCTGTTATATGATATACTCAATGTTGAAAAATGGTACTCAGCAATGTCCGTAATCTTTAGTAAACTCTTTCCACAGGTTCCTTATAGCACTAGCAGCCTGTAAGCCGCGCATCTTCCCCTTTTGAACCCGATCTCCACTGGTGTACCAAGGTATCAAGCAAACAGTGGCGCCTCCATAGTGCATTATCCACATTTCATTGTTAAAATCACATACAAAGTATACACGTACCAGAAATCCATGGACAGCAAGCATGTAAAGTACCAAAAACAAGATAACTCCTATACAGCAATTCGACCCAGACCTCGCAATCAGTATTCCTCCTCCAACCTTCTACGCGTTTCGTCTTGAACGACTTTGTCAGGAGGGTTGGGTCCTATCTGGAACGGGCTACTTTTTATAGGACAGTTTGACTGCTTTTGTCAATATGTAACAGGTTTCACTCATTACATTCCAGCTAGACAGTTTATATCAACCACTATTTACATACAATATTGAGCTGTCTAAAGCAACATATACTTTTCAAAGTCGCATGAATGAAACAATCACATACATAATATAATGAACATCTGCTTAATATATCATTTTACAATTTAAAATATTGTCTAAAATATATTTATAGGGACTCAAACTGGTTAAAGATTTCAATTTATAATAACATATGGTATTATTATATGCACAGCATCTTATTTAATATCCGCATGAAACATATAAGCGACCACACTCTGATTTAAGCACATTACTCTAATGAAATGGAATCACAAGATGTCAATTGTATTGAGCCCATGTTAACCCCTCTCCCTTTATAAACATGGGCAGACACATAAGATGGTATTACAAATCCCCTCGGTTCTTATTATACATGAATTCATATTTATGGCTGTCATGTATTTTGACAGGTGTTGATATAAACTGTGTAGCTGGAACATAATAAGTGAAACCTGTTACATATTGACATAAGTAATCAAACTATCTTATAAATAGTTCACTGACCCCTGTGTTTTGGTTTTGAATCTGGATTAACTTTGTGTTTTGGTTTTGGCAAATCCGCCCTCGCGTGTTTTGGTTTTGGTTATGGTTTTGGATCCTTATTTATTTCTAAAATCCCTATTTTTTTTGCTAAAATCACATAATTTGGCTCTTTTTTATCCCTACATTTTTATTAACCGCAATAACATTAATTTTCAATCATTTTCAGTAATTTTTTGTCAAGTGACAAGAACACTGCTACCCCTGTTTCTGTGTGAGCAATGGTGCTGGATCTCCTGGGGAAGGAGGTACTTATGGAATCCAAAACCTGCAAGATCCGACAACGCAACGATGACGTTTTGCCTCGATTCAAATCCGAGGATGTGCGAAAGTAACGAGCCGGCTCATGAACCTACTCGGGTCCCCAGAAAACTGAGCCTGAGCATGTCTAATAAAAAGTAGCCCGTTCCAGATAGAACCCAACCTTCCTGACGAAGCCGCTCAAGACGAAACGCGTAGAGGGTTGGAGGAGGAATACAGATTGTGAGATCTGTTTTGAATTGCTGTATAGGAATCATCCTGTTACTGATACTTTACATGCTTGCTGTCTAAGGATTTCTGGTACGTGCATAATTTGTATGTGATTTTAACAATAAAATGTGAATAATGCACTATGGAGGCGCCACCGTTATTTTGATATCATATATATTAGAGATGTTAACTGACCCCCCGTGTTCTGGTTTTGGTTTTGGTTTTGGATCTGGATTAACTTCGTGTTTTGGTTTTGGCAAATCCTCCCTTGCATGTTTTGGTTTTGGTTTGGATCCCGATTTTTTTCTAAAGTCCCTATATTTTTTTGCTAAAATCACATATATTTGCTTTTTCCCCCCCCCTACATTATTATTAACTTCAATAACACTAATTTCAAGTCATTTGCAGTCAATTTTGACCACCTCACAGGTGAAATATTATATTCATACACTTTTGGACAAAGACTGTAGCGACCTGGCTGGATGATAAGCTACAAAGCAATGACACAAACACACGGCAGTTCATAGCACATGTAGGAAACATTGCCACAAAGCAGTGGCAGAAAAGAAAAGTGATCCAAGGACAATTTCATCTTGCACCATGACATTAGTTATGGTTCATTTGATCACTCCACCCATTCCTTGGATAACTGTGGTAATTCTACTGCTAATACATGGCGACGAGCACTGACCCCTCCCCCGGAAGGCCTACATTTATCAGACACAGACCAATCCATGGTGCTAGACAATGCACTAAAAATAGCTATTGTAATTCACGGGAAAAAGCAAGGTCATCACTGAGCTTCGAATCAGCCCCAATTCCCCAAAAATTATAATATAGTTAGGTACCTGTGATGTAAAGTGCAGATTACAAACACTTTGTGCAATACTGATGAAATAGCCGCAAATTGAAAGGTAATACATATACATGTCTATTTAGACAACCATGCTTACATTACTTCTGCAAGCAATGTTGTTAATAAAACTGTTGTCTTTGTACCATTCAAAACAATTAAAAATAATCCTCCACCATTCTTTGGATGTCGATAGTTGATAATAGGATCAGGTGGGGTTACAGCAGAGGTGTCACTAATTCTGGTCAATTCTTTTACAGTAGACAAGACCAGATGTCAAAATGTTGCATTGAGTCATCTGCATCATCAATGGGTGTCTAAGATTTTTGCAAAGCGCACAACAGTATATAGCACATTTAGGTAACATTGGCACACAGAGGTAACTGAGAGGAAAAGTTGTGCAAGATGGAATTGCCCTTAGGCCCTCCCATCCACCCTTATGTTGGATCTTTAAAAGGACATGCACACTTTAACAAACCAAGCACTTCACCGACAAGGAGTGCCACTTTTGAGGCTGATGTGCTTTGTTTGTTTGGGCTCCCCACAAAGCAATCTAACAATGGCCTTAAGGCACCTAAGTAAACAGTGCTGTTAATGAACTATATTGTGACAAGATGTTGTTGTCATCACCCATAGCCTCATCCTCACCCTCATCAGTTTGTACATCATCCTCACAGATTATTTATTTATCACCGCTGGAATCCACCATTACAGAAGTCTCAGTATTTTGATGTAATTTTCGGGGAAAGACCATCCTCGTGGAAATTGAAGTTCATTTTTATGAACATCATCTTTTCCACATTTTGAGGAAGTAGCCTCCTAAGCCGATCGCTGACAAGTTCCCGGCTGTGCTGAAAAATCTTTCCGAGTACACACTGGAGGGTGGTCAGCTTAGACAGTGAAAAGCAAGTTGATACATGGGTCTCCAAATTCAATTTTTTCCTCCCAGTATGTCTATATGTGTCTATATATAAGGTGTCATTAAAATAATCCTCCACCATCCTTTGGATGTTGATAGTAGGATTAGGTGGAGTTACAGCAGAGGTGTCACGTTTTTTGATCAATTTTTTTTAACCAGGCCAGATATCAAAATGTTGTGCAGAGTCATTTGCATCATCCCTGGGTCTTTTGGGAAAGCTGAGTTTTTTCCTAGCAGCAGTTGAGTGAGAAACTGAATTAGGAGACGCTGTCCTGTCACTTAACACTTGAGCTGTCATCTTGCTCACCAGGAGCTCCTTGCATCTCTTCAGATCTGGATCAGTTGGAAACAAAGAGAAGACATAGCTCTTAAACCTAAGATCAAGCACAGTCACCAAATATAGTTTCCCGATTTCAAGATTTTGATAACTCCTGGATCCTGGCGAAGTGAATAAAGTACTTGATCTACAAGTCCGACATACTTAGCGTAAATGCTTTGATTAATCACCTCCAGTTTCTCAAGCTGCTTTTCCAAAAGTCTAATTAAGGGAATCACTTGACTCAAGCTAGCAGTGTCTGAACTCACTTCACAGGTGACTACTTCGAATGGTTTAAGTACCTTGCACAACACAGAAAGTGTTCTCCACTGCGCTTGAGTAAAATACATCCCCCTTCCTTTCCCAATGTCATGGCTTGTGGAGTTAGCATGGATGGCTTTTCGCTGTTCCTCCATCCGCAGAAGCATATATAGGGTGAAATTCCACCTTATCACCACCTCTTGCTTCAGTTGGTGGCAGGGCAAATTAAATTGCTCTTGTAGCTGATGCAATCGTCTACATGCTGTTGCCGAATGCCGGAAAAGTCCAGATATTTTACAGGCCACAGACAGCATCTCCTGCACGTCCCAGTCAGTTTTTTAAAAAGCTCTGCACCACGTTTATTGTTTGTGCAAAACAGGGAATGTGATGGAATTCATCCAGCTGTGACATTCTTACTATATTGGTGGCGTTATCAGAAATTATATATCCTGAGGAGAGTCCTAGCGGGAAAAGCCATGTGGCAATGACATCCCTTAGTTTATGTAACAGATTGTCAGCTGTATGACTCTTAGTGAAGCCGGTGAAACACAGAGTAGCCTGCCTCTGAGAAATGTGATGTACTTGGGTACATGCTGCTGCTGTTCCTGCTGGTGAAGGCGAATCACCAACCCAGTGGGCTGTCACAGTCATATAATCTTTAGTTTGCCCAGTTCCGCATGTCCACATATCCTTGGTTAAGTGTACAGTGGGTAGAATGGCATTTTGTAGGCCAATAATTACATTTTTACGAACCTTCTGGTAGAGGTAAGGAATAGCTTTTCTTGTAAAATGGTGTCGTGATGGAATTTGGTAACGGGAACACAAGACCTCAAGTAACTGTCTAAAACCAGCTGCATTAATAGTGGATATTGGACGAGATCTAATACTAGCTTAGTCGCCATGGCGTCTGTGATCCGCTTTGTGACTTGGTGACAGCTTTCATACTTGCTTCCTCTTGCAAAAGGCTGTTTAGCAGTCAATTGTTGTAAACTACTAGTAGTCTTCTTCTTGGTCTGCTTCTGGGATGAAGATTCACCCTCAGCAGCAGCAGCAGTGGGACTAACACTCAATAATTCTTCTGAGGAATCCCGGATAGTGGAGGAGTCATCTAGCCTTGGCAACCTGGATGCAGAACTAACGCTACTGAGGATATTCATGAGGACGATGTTGTGGGTTTAGATTGCAGGCGTCGGGATCTAGCTGACAGAAGGGACCTAGCTGATGATTGACTATTTGTTGTTATTTTTGCAGCATAAGTTTCCAATTTTCCCAACAGCTTGCCATGAACACTTGCTTCAAATGGCATATCATGGATGAGGTTCCTAGATGGTTAAGGTCCCTACCTCTACTGACTGTGGCTTTACAAATGCTGTAAATGGCTAGACAACTGTTGTCAGGATTTTTGTAAAAATAATTCCACACATAAGTGGTGGAATTTTTGGTCTTATGCCCAGGCATAACAATGGTCTTCTTCTTATCACGTGCAAGAACTACTTGCACTGCTGCAGGACTTACACAAACAACATCATCCTCATCAACATCCTTATTAGCGCCCTCGTCAGCTACACAAATATCCCTCTCATCCTGTTGCAATTCCAAAGTGGCATCCTCGATTTGTGTCTCACCATCTACACTTCTGTCCATGGCTGTCCATGCACACGTCTACAGAATTGCTGAAAGGGGCCTTCGTTATGGGTACACTATCAGAAAGGTCAGGATTACACATAGCACTCGTGGATAGACTCTCCTCAGGGATTTGTGTCATTTCTGAATCTGAACATACATTTTCCTCAAATGCCTTACCTTAAAACCAAAGATCCAGCTCTCCGACGGCAGCGCCTGCAGACAGCCAGTCATTCTGATGAGGCAGCTTTCCGACACTTCACTTGGACATCAGTGCGCTGTTCATTCCTGTTAATTTAAAGTGACAATGTTTGGGCCTCGCAGGCTTACTGTTATCAGGCTTACTATTGCCCTGGTTATGGTGACACAGCCAAGTTATGGTGACATTGTCTTGCTTATAGTGACACTGCCCTGTTCATAGTGACACTGCACTTGTTATGGTGACACTGCCTTGCTTATGGTGACACTGAACTGCTTATGGTGGAAAGGAATCACTACAACAAGACCATCAATAACAATCTCCCACCGGCTCTAGTATTGAAGTGTTACAGAAATCCATATCAAGCTTCTCTGTAATGTACAAAGTCATTAACCCAGTGGTTCCCAAACTGGGTGCCGCGGCTCCCTGGGGTGCCGTGGCAGTCTCAGTGGGGTGCCGCGGCTAGGGCCGATGGTAAGCAAGGCGGGGGCAACTTGGTACTTATTTTGACTTGGGGGTGCCTTTAAAAAAATATGGATACCCTAAGGGTGCCTCGAACTGAGAAAGTTTGGGATCCACTGCATTAACCTCTTTTCTGTCTTCCTACATCTTGGCAAAAGTGAGAAAAAGCTAGTAAAAGGTGTGTACTATTGCTTGGGTACCTTATAGCCAAAATGTTTTTGCTCTTTGTAGTCATCTGGAAATGGCCAGTAGAAGTCAGCTCACCAGATATGAATGGTTTAATGTACTGTGCCAGTGTTTTGGCCTGGGCTTCCCTGTGCTCTTAAGAAAGAAGTGCTGCTCCTCCTGCGTGTGTCTTCATTCCTTCTTCCTGGTGGGCGAGCTGGCCAGTGGGTAGAGCACCCTAAGCTGTGCTCTCCTCAAGTCCCTCTTCCTGCTGAGACTGTAAGAACAAAAGCGCTGAAGAGCCAACGGGTGGAGTGTTCCTGAAGCATGGAGTATCCCCGCTATGCTTACTGCATTCCATTGGCTTCATTGTACAAACATGGTACCTAGTTCAGAGAGACACACAATTTATATTTAAAAATAACATTACATCTGGCCCATTACAATGCAATATGGCTTGCAATAGCCTTCATTGGAAAAATTACCATGCCTGCTATGTAATAGTGATGTTTCTAATTCACTTTGTGATTAATATAAACCTCCCTGTTCAAGTCCATCTGAAAGTGGTGTAGAGGTGTGTTTAATTGGCCAATGATGGTCTATGTGTGATATTGGATATTTTAGAGTGTAACCTAACATTATCTGGATTTATCTATGTATGTGTGAGACAGAGATAGCCTTTATGAATAAACTAATGTGTCATATTTATTCCATCAGTGTGCTTCAACATTCACCACCACCTATGCAATAGACAGCAGTCTAGAGAGGAGGGCCATGGCAATGAGGAAGCCCATAATGAGGTCCATGAGGAGGCCCATGATGAGGCCCAAGAGGAGGGCAAGGTTTCTGCCCAGGATTTTGCCCAGGAGGAGGCAGTCCTTTCCACACTCCCCAACACTTCTTACCAACCCAGGAGGAATAGACCAGGGTCGAATCCTTGAAGGGATCCCTGCACATAGTTAAGCAGGCCTGGAAGAGGAGGTGTGAGAGTTAATATGGTAAAAAGTACATATATTGATCAAACTTGTAAAATAAAAGATGCTTTTCTCTGTTTTTCTGAATATGATATTGACACCAGCTTTTCTGTTTCTTTCTCATGTGAATATGCTAAGCTTGGCAATACGCCTAGAGGCCGTGGTGGAGACTAAGGCTATGGACCGTCCTTGAAGATAAGGAGTTACAGGAGTTCCAGGCCTTGACATTTACAGCAGCATCCCTGAGAAGTGAAATAATAGATGTATAGACTCTTTCTGTTGAGACTATGACTAATTTTCTCTTGAGAAAATGCAATAATTTCTAGATAACGAATGTGCCTGCGAACACATTTTTCATGTATAAATAAAGCCTTCTGACTAGGGGGCGGTCAGAATTGATTCTCATTCAGCCCTAAAAAACTGAGTGTGTCTCTTCTCTATCGATCGATAACCCATTTGTTTCACAGGTACCAGAGCTGATAAGTTACACTATTGGGGTGTAACTCTGACAGTTTCAGTGGGGGCTCGTCCGCGGTCTTCAATATATCCAGACCCTCCGGCACACGGGACCACCTCATCCCCAAGGACAGAGGACAAAATCCATATGGTGAGTAAAAAGCTTTATTTTTACTCTTAGAGTTCTGTCCTTGTGGAAGTGGGGTAGGTAACAAGTCCGGGGGTAACTCGTCTGGATTGACGAAGATCCCAAGCTCTGGACCAGAATAACCCCTTTAGAGGTTATATAAAGTATAAAGTTGAAATTGTGTTGAACTGTTGAAATTGCATGTTTAAAGTGCTTGTTAAGAAATGTAAGAGTCATGTCAAATGAAGAGGTGCAGAGGTAATTTGCAGTGTAGTCCTAGCAAGATCATCCCAGACCCGTGCTGATGAATGTAAGTATCTTGATGTTTTTAATGTTGTATAATATTAATTATTTTGACATCATGGGTCTAATAAGTGTTTATTGCCAAGCAATCCCCCATGCAATGTAACTGCATGTGCCTTCAAAAAGTATAAGTCCATCGCCTACTACTGTGTTCAGCATAATATGAACATTTGGAGAGAGTTACCAGAGATTACAACTTCAGAACTCTGCTGATCTTTGACAATATATGAACAAAGTACAAACTTAAAGTTAATATATGTTTTATCAATGTACTAAGAGTGCAAAATTTAACATTTTCTATTTATTTTTTACAGCTGATGATGAGATCCCAAACATAACCAGCACCCCAGCCCCAGTTAACATCCCCCTGTCCCAGTTTTTTATTACCCCACAACCAATGCTTAGGGAGGTGGGAAGAGCTCTAGTGCTTTCAGCACGGGGCTGGGTACCACTATGGGGTGAAGGGTGAGGGCTAAATTTTTTGTTGTGGACCTGATCTCCATAGGGAATCCAACCCTGTGCTGACTGACCTGGGGCTAGTTTGTCATTATGGCAGTGGGACCTCCAGTACTATTTATATGTTTATTTTCTCTACAGGCATTCTCATAATTTCCTAATGTTTTGTTTCTTGTCCATCCAGCATGCTCTCATTTAAAAAATGTGTTTCACTCATTACGCATGTATCACCTGTGCTTGTTTTAGATTGACAGCCCCACTTTTAGATCCATAACCCATACTCCTGCCACCGTGACTTTGACTATTGTCAATCTTTTACTTCTTTTCTAATATTTGTATATGCCATTTCATTAGCTACCAACTAATTTTAATTATTAAATGCAATTCAATTTGTTTGCATTGTGCATTATTGTGATTTTTAATGCATTGTGGGGAATATAATATCAATGACACTTAAAATGTTGGGAATTATGTTCCTATAAATCCAATTTCTAACCACTTCCTTCTCAGCTCAGTCATATTCATGGTTCTCTCTACTCTGTCTTCACTGTGTCATTTGACATTGTGGGCTGAATTCATTAAGGAGCGTATTTTGTTTAAAATCGCTCTGCGCATACCCAGAACTGGAGCATACACCAGACAACATAGCATTGACCAATTCATCTTCGAGCACAAAGAATACTTACTTCAGCTTACGATTTCAGGGGCAGAAAGGGGTGGACAAGGGGCAGATGCATATACTCAATGTACAGTAAATGCGTTCCCTGGCAGATACATGCGATTCAAGCTACAGTGCATGCAGAAGTACAATGTATTTCAGAAGTAAAGTTTGCACCTGAACGAGGTGAAGCTTAACTCAAGGATGATAGTGATGACCAAACACAGCATTCCTCAACAAGTGGGAAAATTGACTGTTCACCAGCACACACTCATCTCGTTATATAAAATGGACAGATGGAGATTACTATGGGAGATTACTATGGTGGCATTTTGTAAAAAGGGATTATTATATTATATTGTTTGCTGAGGATTATAGGATTGTAATATTCCAAAGAAGTAGGTGCATGCTTTTATATTTTACAAGCAGTGCTTACTTGTGTTAATGTTTGAAATTACCTCTGCTTTTCAAATAATTTTTAACGTATTATTTATCACACATTATCAATGCTTTACTGTTTGAAAATGTGAAGTGTGTATTGTATAGCTTCTACATCCTTGCATATATTTGCATTGTGCTTTAAAAGCTTTTAAAAGTCTTGCATATTTTGTCTACTATGTATGCCTATGTAGTAGGCCCAGGGAGCATGTCTTCAGGCCACATGTCATCCTCTTTTGGATGTCTGATGTTGGAGTGGTCCATCGCTATTGGCTACCACCTCATGTCATTGTAGATACCCTGTGCGTTGTGCAGAGTGACCAATAGCCTTTGCACAACATCACAACATTAATACCGCCGCTGACCAAACTCTTGTCAATATTGCACTTCTGTGCATCTGGATATTTCTAAACCACAGTAGGTGTCGCTGCAGGAATGTCCCAAGCCACCATCTGTTGTGTGCTGAAGTTTGTGCATCCGACACTTCATACCTCTGCCACTCGATGAGGAGTCCCTTGTACCTGTAAAGTGGCAGTTTGCCACCATAGCTGACTTTCCGCATGTTATAGGGGCAATAGATGGTACATATGTAGCCCTGGTCCCATCGGGTGGGAATGCTACTATTAATTCAAATATAAAGTTTTTTTACTCAATCTATGTCCAGGCTGTATGTGATGCCTGGTTGCTAGAAGGCCAGGAGCACTGATGACTCCTTTGTGTTCAAGCCATTAGGCATGTGGCACAGTTTGCAACAGAGGCAAAGAGTTGCAAGGCCACATGGTGATGCTTGGCTATTAGGGTACTATTTTCTATCACATCATTATTTACAAGTCACCCTTTGTTGTCCTAAAGACATTGTTATACACTGTAGTCATAAATGGCAGGTCAAAAGATATCCCTAAATTATTTGTATATTTAGTTGCTCATTACTAATATTTATTTTCCTCTTTCTTGTTACTCTTTATAGGAGACAACGCGTACCCTTTCTGCCCTTGGCTCCTCACTCCCATTTTAAATTCACACACAGATTCAGACACAGAATAAGTAGTTGCTTACAATTCAGCGCATTCATCCACCAGACTTTTAGTCTTTTAAAGGCCAGATTCCGCTTCCTTGACTGGTCTGGTTGAGCTCATATGCATGCACATAATATTGAATGCAACATAATTTTTCTTTTTGTGGTATTCCATAACATAGTTATCATGAGTGGGGTTCCATGGGTGGACGAGGCTGAGATTGCTGGCCATGTCGATCCTAGTCTTCCAGATTCACAAGACAAATCCGGCTAAAAATCATTCTTTGCATGTAAGTACCTTTTGGGCTTAACTTCAAATGTAATTCCTAAAATAATTGGACAAAAGAAAACATTTTTTTTTTTAAATTTGTGTAAAATGTAATAACACAATACCACAAAAAGAGACAAACCAAACCACACATGTAGGAACGGAAACTATTTTGGTTCTCGCCAATGCTTGCTCCATTGGCCGACATTTTTCGAGGTGAGACTCCTAGCTTGACTCCGTGATACCCATGATGTAGATTGCAATTGTGATGGAGGAGCAGCAGAGGGCAGTGAGGTAGCAGAGGGTGGAGGGAAACAAAAGGGTGGAGGGGCAGGATATCAGGGTAATCTTGGGGAGGGTACTGAGGGTAAACCTGAGGATAGTGAGGGCAAACTTGGGGATGATAACAAAGTAAAAATTGGGGAGGTCAGCCACAAAATTAAAACCACCGGCATAATATTATGTAGCTTCCCCCACCTGCCACCAAAAGAGCTCTGGCCTGTAGAGACTTGGAGTCTACAAGATGTCTGAAGGTGTCCTGTGCTATCTGGCACCAAAATGTTCACACCAGATCCTTTAAGTCCTGTAAGTTAAATTGTAATATGTATTATAATACCTTTCTATCATAGCCAGCAATAACTTTCAGTAATTTGTGCTACAGTAGCTCTTCTTTAGGATTGGACCTGAAGGGTTAGCCTTTGTTGCCCCCACGCATCAATTAGCCTTGGGCGTCCATGACCCTGTGACTGGTTCACCAGTTGTCCTTCCTTGGACCACTTTTGGATGCTACTAACCACTGCATACTGGGAACACCCCACAAGACCTGGCATTTTAGAGATGCTCTGCCCAGCCATCTAGCCATCACAATTGGCCCTTGTCAAAGTTCCTCAGATCCTACCACTTGCTCGTTTTTCCTGTTTCCAACACTTCAACTTAAGAACTGACTGTTCACTTGCTGCCTAATATATACCACCCCTGGACAGTTGCCATTGTATTAGGATAATCAATGTTATTCACTTCACTTGTCACTGGCTTTAATATTGTGACTGATCTGTGTATGTTTGACTCCATAACATCCACGTTTTTGCATTATATTAGTAGATTTCAAAACATTTTTTATTTTTTTGCTTATAATTCTTGTTTCTGAAAGTCTGTGTGTATATGTAGAGTAATTTTTTATAAAAAATTAAAAAACTTATTGTACTATATAAATTTAAAAACCAGCATATCACTATCATGTCTTGAATGGAAATTATCTAGGCATCCTTTTGAAATCTCTAAGTTATCTTCTCTAAAAATGTTTAAGACCATACCCATATTCAACAATAGGCTAGCTAGGTTCCAATATAATTGCAAAGATTTTATCAGCTTTATTTGCATTCAAATTGGCAAGTGCAGACTCTCCCCGACCAACTGTACCTGCACTTTCACCTCTCGTGTGGAATAATTTGTCTGCCACTGCTTAGATGCAGACGCAGAGGAACCAGAGCCTTGGTTTGGACCAATCTGCTGTGGCTCAGCCATGATTCTAAAAAGGATAAAAAGGCAGTAATTACTAAAAAGCATTTCATGGTTTCCCACACATGTCCTGTACTCACCAATAGAATAGACTGGATGGCATATTGAATTATCTGATTGATTGTATCCCAAAAGCCTTCATCAAACAAAGATTGTGATCACAAAGTGGCAGGGCTGAATGATTGCCTCTGCAGCTGTTATATGGAGTATGCTGGTGCGTTCTCCTGCGATTGCCTCTGTGTGAATGACTAGGTATTGTCATGCCCCTAATTGCCCGGGTAGGGCTGAATATTGAGATTGATTGACAGATGAAAGTCAACCTTTTAAGATATGATATAGAAGGGATCCACGACTGACATGCCTACACCCACACGTGGCCTGAGAGCCAATCAGTGATGAGAACATGTGGGCTGCTACATTCTCAAGGATGGAGTTGAGGGCCCTAACTCAGGCAATGGACCACATTCTTGGGCCATCGTACACCTGCAGCGACGATGGAGCAACCTATGTGGAAGGCAACCACAGCTCTTTGCGGAACTGAAGAGAGATATTACATGGCGTAAGTTCACAATTAATAAAAGATGATTTATTTTTTTTTCAAGATGAGATTACTGTTATATCTGTCCCATTAAAAAAAGCAATATGGCTTGTAATAACCTTCATTGGGCAAAGTACAAGGCCTGCTATGTAATAGGGATGTTTCAGAATCAATATGTGATAAAAAATAACCTCCTAGATCAAGTCCATATGAAAGTGGTGTAAAGGTGTGTTTACTTGGCCAATGATGGAGCAATGGTCCATGTGTGTTAATGCATATTTTACATTTAAAGAAGATTATATGTATGTATCCATGTATGTGTGAGAAAGAGTGCTACAATTCTGTTCCAATAACTAGATCCTTGTAATGACAGGAATGGAGCCAGGAGTATAATGAAAACATGAAACTATTTTATTAAATAGTTTATTAAACATTAAACTATTTATAAACAAACATCTGGTGTGACTGAAAACAGGTATATAGTAGAGAATACAATACAGCAGGTACAGGTAAACTTAGTTGAACAATGGTAAACAACCAAGACCAAGGATTAACAGGAAAAGAATGTAGCTTTGCAGAGAGTCCAACAATCAATGACCAGCAAGATGCATGGTGAGGAGTAGGCATAAATTGTCAGTGAAGCAGGTGCGGGTGATTAACTCCTGCCAGTGAGGGGAAAATGTCAATGGTACAACAGCAGCACCTCTGGTAGCACAGAGGTACTGCAGGTCTGTTTAAACAGAAGGACAGAGTCCTAACACAGAGATAACATTTATTAAAAAACGAATGTATCATATTACTTTTAACAGAACGCCTCCGCCGCATATGCTGCTAGAATGAGGAGGCCCAGGAAGAGCCTCAGGAGGAGGCCGCCTTTTACACAACCCCCCAACAATCCTTTTTCCCATCCTCTGAGGAAAAGTCGCTGGCAGCATCCTGGAAGGGACCACTCATAATTATAGAGGTGGCCCTGGAAGAGCCCCAAGTGGAGCCCGAAGTACACCTGCCAGTAAATTATCTAGAGGGACAAATAAAAATGCTCCATTTTAACATCACCTAAGTGAGTTAGTACCATATTCATCAAAGAACGTATTGCGCATATACTCTTGAATACATATTCAACAAAAGACGTTTCTTCAGATCAGCTCCTTGTTGAATACGGACCTGCGTATGCACGATGTACGTGCATTTAAAAAAAAATGCACATTACCTTTGCTTTGCGTTCCATGATGTAGTCTCTGTAGGTTCACACAACAGCATGGTTTGAAAATTGCATGTTTGTAAGCTGTGTCAATTGTCTATTACTGTGAACCCCACAACAGGAACACACGCTCACACCCGTTCACAAGCTCTACATATTTTTTCTTTCATGACTTGAATAGATTTCACTGTGTAGGTTTATTGCATGAATGTCAGTCCAATAGCTAATAATCTATTTAAAAATCTTCATTAGCCTTTCAATGTCATCTCTATTCAGATTTGAAGCAGTTTATGGATCTGCATTAAAGTTGTTAATAGCAGGAAAATGATTACTGGATTAATTAGCAGATCAAGTAGTGTTTTTCACTGCTGTAATTTGTAAATGTTAAAGGAATTGTAGCCGTAGCCACGTTTTCCTATTCTTTTGGAAATGTGGTTTCCAAAACATCATCCACAATGCAAAATGTAAATGTCAACACAGTTTCTAATAAGTGAAATAGTCCAGCACAAATGCATTAGAACTAATTGCATATTTGATTACAGAATCACACACCATGAACTATATCAGCACATATCAAACCAGATAATCTATAACATAACTATCTATTGACCACCAAGAGCCAATAGAATTGGAAACATAGACATAGCATCAAAATGCAGGGTGAATGGCAAAGTAATTACATTGCGATGTTGTTGGGGTGCCCACAAACAGGTCTCTCTAAAATGTTTCGGGTGGAAAAATCCTCTAGATTCAAAAACTACTTAGTGAATCAGTGTTGTGACATTTAACGTACTGTAATGTGAGAATAACCAAATCAAGCACATCAATCAATATGAAATCTCGTTCAGCCTCCTGTTTGGCACTTCATTCGCATTCTCATTGTCCAGTTCAAGATACTGCATTCTGGGTGCTTAATCTTGCTTTTTTCTGTGTGCCAACCTAGCCTGAATCCTTGACTTCAACTGACCTCCATCAACCCTGACCTTTGTTTAGTTTCTGACCGTTGATTCTCGTTCCCTATCCTAAATTTCAAGTCTGTTTTGACCTCAATCTTTCACCTGCTGATTTGTACAATGATATTTGTCATTATACCTAACTCTGATTTAACAATAGGTCCATTTTTGTCTTCATTTGTCATGGGCATCCGCAGGGATAGAGCAAAGAGGGTAGTGCACATAACACTTAGCAATACAATAACATGACAAATATAAGGAGACCTAGGAAGAAATAATTATATAGTGTATTATTTATATCCTTGTATACCATGTTCTCATGTGTCTGTTGCGTATTTCATAACACTAGGTCTTACTGTGGATGCATGGTTCACCTCTACAACTGCGATAAGATCTAGCCATTCATTCATAAAGTAAGGCAGTCTGTCAGCGACTCTAAATTTATCACTCGCACTCTGATTCACCAGCGGTCTTTCACTCTACTGCAGAGCTCTGAGCTATGTGAGTAAAACATGATCAAGTTTAGCTGATGCTGCATCATCCTCATCATAGATAAGTAGAGAGTGTGAGTGTGTGTGTGGGTGTGTGTGCTTGTGTGTTAAAGAATTAATTAAGAATCATGCTAGGTTGGGAGGAGATGGAGGTCTGTCAAGTGAAGGATCAATGTCAAATCAGAATGATCAATTCAGATATGGGAAGAATCAATTGGGGGGATTCAGCCTTGAGTGGGGGGGGGGGGGGGGCGATTGGAGAGATCAGGGACGTATGGAGAATCAAATGGGGATTTTAGGGAAGATCAGACATGATTTTTGCAAAAACCCAATAAGGACCTGGGACAGAAATAATATAGGGGGTCATGTTTTGGAGGAGATTCTATTGAAACGGCAGCGCCTGTAGAGAATGCATGACTATGGGGAGACTCCACCCCCCAAACAATGCAATGCAACACAAAGAAGTGCTGATACCAAGCAGTGGTTTGCGTGACATTGCTGTGGAGTTTTGAGGTAGAGAGGATTGAAGGAGTACTTGAGCACTTCTGGAGCTCTAGACTTGTCCTGCTAGTTATACATGCCCCTCCACTGTACATTTACATCTTACCATGTACAACTGTTTAGAAAGAATTACTTTTTCTGCTATAAAGGTACAATTAGTTCTGAAGCAGATCATATCAATATATACTGGTCTCTTATCTTTACCTCCACACTCAAGCACATACATACATACATACATACATACATGAACATTCTTTATATCGCTAAAACATATATACACTAGGCTTTTTTTAATTATTAAATCAGTCCAGTTCAAGTATATAAATAAAACAATCCCTCTTTGACTAATCTTATTATAAACTCCATCTGCTGTTATAATAGGGGTGGCAGATGAAAAAAGAATGCATTTGGCTTGAAACCAAAGCTATTGTATGTGCCTGTGCAGAATGCACGTGACTTGATTGCCCTTTGACTTTCTATTGGCTGAGTAATAGCAGTACAGAAACAGCATATGATGTACAAATCATATGTAAGAGTTAAGCATTGAAGCCCTGCTATCAAAATAAAAATATGGCTGATCTGTAGTTTCATGTACTGATGTCAAATACAGAAACAGAGGTGTTATACATTTTAAACACACTCTATATTTAATTTATACACAATTAATAAATACATTAACATATTTGGGATATAGAGTGCCATTACCACCTACATGTCATTGGAGACCTTGGAAATGTGTATATATATATATATATATATATATATATATATATATATATATATTTATCCATCAAATTCATCTGTTTATAAATACTGGCTGAGTTGATCCCGAGGAATCTAGTAACAACCCAGGAGGGCAGCTGCTATTTTGACATCACAGAAGGTAAAAATGTAATTTCTGACCCTATAATGACAAGGTATTTAATTCTCTAGCTCAGTCAACATACTTATGATATTTACTAATTATATCTGATATAGAAAAGTAAAAAGAATGATGCACAATGTAACAAACATAAACTGCACATAGTATAAAATGAATAAACGACAACAAAAAACACCATTAAGATTTAGTTTCTCTGGTGAATCTGGTGCTGTTTTTATGTACATTGATAAATAACCACATAATAGTTTCAGAAACATTATCTGGGCTGTAACCAACACAGCTCAATAAAAAATATTGGCAGCACAGCAAGTGTTAATAGTGTGTATAAAATTGATTGAGATTTTAGTAATTCCGTATAATCACAGTCTACCAGCAGGTTGCTACTCCAGCAGGAGGGTTGAGAATTATTTTCTCTAGTTTGCAATATAGAACTTAAATTAAGCCTCAGAAGTCAGAGGAGTTCTGTCGCATGTTTAATGCGGTGCTAAATTCTCAGCAGCACATCCCCAGTATTAAAGCCATTGCCAGCAATTAGGTTCATTAACTATCACAATACTTTATTTATTACTTGCTCTGCCATATGGTTCTGCAGCTAAAGAACGACACCCATTCTAACACAGACCATTTGGCATCATAAAAAATGTTAACAAATAATATTAAAGTCTCAAGGGCAAAAGGTTTCACAGCTCTTCTCAAGTCGTCAGTAATAGAGAATGAAAAGGGGGGAAAAAAATCAGCAATTTATTGAGGCTGGTGTGATTTTCTGTTCAGTAGATTCTGTGAATGTATACTAATTTATCATAGTTCCAGGGAATTTGTGCAAATATAGGTATATATACACATCTGCAGAGGTTCCCATCTGATCTGAACAAATTTGTTTTTTTTCTCTGTTTCAAATTAAATATAAGGACATTTTTATGTTTTGCTATGATTTTGTAATGTTACACAAATTTGCCCAATTTTCATTCATTTTTAATTGCAGGTATTTTATGCCTCTGTACCCAATAACGCACTCCTATGACAGTGATCTTTTTCTTATACAATTTTCTCCATATGACTCTTCCACGGGGTAATTGGCTATCCTTTTTACTTGTCTGCACTCTCATTGCACAATTCCTTTAATAAAAGAATAAATAATTCCCTAACTAATGTTTATAATGATTGCTACCAGTTCACTCATTCTTGTCTACGTGCAAATATAAAATTAATAAGAAAAATAATCCTGATGCATTTTTGAAACTGTATACAGTACCCCATGTCATTGACTATTACATGACATCAGTTAGGTAAAATATACAGACATTTCCTTGTTTATTAAGATCTCTGGTAACCTTGAATCATGTTGTCTGGCACCAAATTAATTTCCCATGCTTAATATACATTGCCCATTGAATGAATCATTGAGAAGGGTCATGAATGGCAGCTCAGTTTCAAATTAAAGCATTTTTGGTTTGCTAAAGCTGGCAACACGTGTTCTGAAGTGGCATATTTTTATGCGTCATCATCATCATCATAGGTTATTTATAAAACTCCACAAAACACTGCAGTGCAAATCATACATAGAAGCAGTATAAAAAGAGACAAGGTTGACCGAGCAGGAGGAGCAGACATGAGACAGATGATAAAGATGCGCCTGCTAGTGAGACCTTAAAATCTAATTGAAGATGGTAATGCTGAGACAATAGGAGCTAGAGCGGGTAGGATAGGCAACAGCGAAGAGTTGGGTTTTGACAGAGTACTTTAAAGATTGAAGTCCTTGAGACAGGATTGAGAGGTAGTTAATCAGGGAGGAGGAGAGTTGATGGTCAGAGGTAGAATTAACAGTGTGTCAGGGAGAGTATCTCGTAATGAGGTCATATATGTATCATGGCTTTGAAAGTGAATAGCTTGAATTATATTCTAGATCTTATGGTTAGCCAGTGTAAAGATTTGCAGAGTGGTGCAGTGGATGTGGAAGGCAAGAGAGGAAGATCACTCTTTCTACAGCATTATTACAGCTTGGAAAGGAGAAAGAAAGATGGGTGAGGAAATGCCAGACAGTAGGTCTGGGCAAGGGGGGACATAATAAGTGAATGGAATAAACTTTGGTAACGTCTTGAGATCTAAAAGGCCATATTCATGGGTGATTTCAACATCCCCATTGATAACCAACCTTCCAAAGCTGCTTCCAAACTACTCTCTCTAACCTCTTCATTTGACCTTTCCTAGTGGATTGAATCATCTTCTCATCAGGATGGCCACTGCCTTGATCTTGTTTTCTCTAGATTATGCTCAGTTTCTAATTTTCTTAACACACCCTTCCCCCTCTCGGATCATCACCTTATCAGCTACACAATCACCCCCACTGCTCTAACCTCTCTACTGTCTAACTCTACCAAGCCTCCTCCTACCCACAGAAATCTTAACTCCATTAATCTTCAACAATTTTCCACCTCTCTCCAACACCTTCTCTTTCTCGACAAGCAATCAGCTCTATTCCTTCCCACTACCCTCTGACACCCTCTCTTCATTTGACCTCACAAATGAAGAGGAAATTTCTACTCTCTTTTTATCTTCCTACTCTACCTCCTGTCCTCTTGATCCTATTCCCTCACAAATTGGTAGATCTCTGTCTCCTGTGCTCATTTCACCTCTCATTAAAATATGCAATCTCTCGCTCTCTACTGGCATCTTTCCATCACTATACAAGCATGCAGTGATTACTCCTATTCTAAATAAACAAGATTCCGACCCAAACTCTCTCTCAAATTACCGTCCCATCTCTCGGCTGCCGTGCCCCTCCAAGCTTCTAGAGCAGGGGTGTCCAACCTTTTAGCTTCCCTGGGCCACATTGGAAGACGACGAGTTGGTTTGGACCGCACATAAGATACACTAACGATAACGATAGCTGATCATCCAAAAAACCATAGAAAACCTAGTTAACATATATATATATGAGAAAAAAAGTGATATATATATATATATATATATATATATATATATATATATCTCACTTTTTTTCAAATCCCCCTATACTTACCTTTCAATCGCCCTGTTCAAAAAATCCTCTCTAGTTATTATACTATAATCACTTTTTGTATTGTTTCGATGCAATATCAATAAAGTGCATTTAAGCCAGGCATTGTATATCAGGGTGCCCTGACCAGGCCTGCGGTACCTGACATATACACCACTGTGGCCCCAAATTGGGACCTGTTTTGATAATTACACCACTATGTTAGTTAAGGGATAACAACTTATAATGGGCCAAAGAGAATAATATATAATGCCCCATTAGTAATACAAGTAGAAGTATGTAGCAGGGAGATAAGGTCCATGATGCTCCAGAACCAGGTGACTTTTATTCACTGGTCAGCGTCCCCTGAAATAATAAAAAAAATTCCCCTTAACTTACCATTTAATCGGCTTGTTCTCCAGTCCTCTTCTTTTCTTTTCTCCAATTCTGTGCTGCTGATTGTTCTTCTCGCGCGGGTGTCTCCTCTGTGCTGCGCTCCGCAATGGATGTTGGGCGTGATGACATCATGCCCGACATTCACTGCGAGCACCACACGGAGGAGGAGACAAGGGAGGGAGCCGGAGTAAGAGCTGACGTGACCGCAAGGTAAGTAGTTTCTTTTCTTTTTTTTACAGGATTTTTTTTTTCCATTACCAGCGCTGCCCCCTTGCCACAACCAAAACTCCTTCTGGGCCACATTTACAGGTGTGCTGTTCTAGAGAGACTTGCCTACACTCGCCTCACACGCTTCCTTTCCGCAAACAACCTGTTGGATCCTCTTCAGTCTGGCTTTCATTCTCAACCCTCCACAGAGACTGCGTTGACTAAGGTTGTCAATGATCTGATCACTGCTAAAACTAAATGCCATTACTCTCTCCTAATTCTCCTGGATCTCTCTGCTGCATTTGACACCGTTGACCACTCTCTTCTCATACAAATGCTGCAATCCCTAGGTCTTCAAGACACTGTTCTATCCTGGTTCGCATCCTACCTTTCTAATCAATCTTTCACTGTAAATTTCTCTGGGGCCACCTCTGCTCTGCTTCCTTTATCAGTTGGAGTACCGCAAAGCTCAGTGCTAGGTCTTCTGCTGTTCTCTATCTATACTACTTCTCTTGGAAATCTAATAAGTTCCTTTGGATTTCAGTATCATCTATATGCGGATGATACCCAAATTTATCTATCCTCTCCTGATCTCTCAACATCTGTGTTGTCCCGTGTAACTGACTGTCTTTCTGCCATATCATCCTGGATGTCCTCTCGCCAACTCAAACTTAATCTTTCTAAAACAGAGTTAATAATATTCCCACCCACCAACAAGAGCATTCCTGACATTTCTATCTCTGTTGATAACATGACCATAAATCCCACCCCACAAGCTCGCTGCCTAGGTGTAATCCTTGACTCACACCTATCCTTTGTTCCCCCCATTGACTCTATATCTAAATCATGTTACATACATCTAAGAAACATTTCCAGAATTTGCACATATCTCACGCAAGACACTGCTAAAACCTTAATTCATGCACTTATCATCTCCCGCATTGACTATTGCAATTCCCTCCTTACTGGTCTTCCCCAAACCAGACTCAAACCCCTACAATCTATTTTGCATGCTGCTGCAAGATTGATTTTCCTTGCAAATCGTTATTCCTCTGTTGAATCTCTGTGTATGTCTCTTCACTTGCTGCCTGTTTTCTACCGAATCCAATATAAAATACTTTTACTAACCTACAAGGCCATCAACAAAGCTGCACCAACATACATCTCCTTTCTTGTCTCAAAATATCTCCCAACTCGGCAACTCCGTTCTGCACAAGATATGCGTCTCTCATCCACTCTCATTACATCCTCCCATTCCTGGTTACAGGACTTTTTTTTGGGCTGCACCCACTCTATGGAATTCTCTCCCTCGCACAATAAGACTCTCCTCTGGTCTACAAACTTTCAAGCGTTCTCTGAAAACCCACCTCTTCAGACCAACTTATAATATTCCTCATCCACCCTATTAACCTCACTACCTTACCCTATTACCCGTTACACAATTTCACACAAGACAACTACCCCCTGACCAACATTGTTGTGTGACAGGATTATTTAGTTTATGAGTCACTTTTACCTTTACAGCCTAGCTGGGCCAAAATGCAAAATATAGACTTAGCCTTAGCCTCATGTGTCAAAGTCCCATTGTCCCATAGATTTTAAGCGTGCGAGCAGGGCCTTCTCACATCTTTGTCTGTTTCACCCAGTTTCTTTATTAGTTTACTATGTTTGTCCCCAATTGTAAAGCACTACGGAATATGTTGGCGCTATATAAATAAATGATAATGATGATGATGAATGTTTTGAAGGACAAGGCAATTCAAGGGACTGGATTTATGCAGTGGAGCTGAGGGCAGAATCAAGTATGAATCTAAAGCAGCAAGCTTGGGATTCTGGGGAGAGTGGGATGTTGTCAACTGTGAGGGAGACAATAAGGGATAGTGACAGTTTTGAACATGATGAGGTTTAAATAGTAGTCGGACATCGAAGTGGAGATGGGGAGGCAGTTGAATACTTGGATGAAACAAAAAAAAAGAAGAAGATAGATCAGGAGAGGGGAGTTAAAGGTGGTAGTTGAGGCTGAATGAGCATATTAATTCACCAAGAGTAGAGGTAAAGAAATAAAAGCAGAAGTCCAAAAACAGAGTCTTGAGGGACCACAAATGATAACGGGAGTGCAGTATGTTCCTGAAGTAGAGACACTGAAGGAGTATACAGAACGGTAGGAGGTGTACCAGAAGAGCACATGACCACAAAGTCCAAGGATTAAAGGATGTGTAGGAAAAAATTGTGGTATGGAGGAATGTGAAAAAGTCTTCACTGAATATACGAAACACGTCAGCCTGGAGACCAGCACCTTAAGGACCTTCACTATTGAGAATTAAATCACATCATCATCATCACCATTTATTTATATAGCACCACTAATTCCGCAGCGCTGTGCAGAAAACTCACTCACATCAGTCCCTGCCCCATTGGGGCTTACAGTCTAAATTCCCTAACACACACAAAGACCAACACACACAGACAGACAGACCCAGACTAGGGTCAATTTGTTAGCAGCCAATTAACCTTCCAGTATGTTTTTGAAATCACAACTTCTTTCAGCTTATTACAGGTGTTTGATTTTACATGAAACTATTCTAGGCAATTCTTTGCTTCAGTGCAGACAGAGTTTTGTTGTACACCACTAGTACGGAAGTCACCTCTGGATGCAGGAACCTGCACAGATGGAGAATCATGGAGAGTGTAAATGTTACAATTTGCTCACTGCTGACTGGACCAGCTGTTCTTTGGGGTTGTACCCCTAGGGTCACTGACTTTTGTTATATCTTCCAAGTGGTTACTAAGATCCGTATTCACCCGGCACATGACAGAACTTTTACTGTAGAAACTCATTGAAATTCTGGAATATACAGTTCTACAACATTGGAGAGGTGTTTTTCCTGATAAGGACATTTTGTGCTATATGAGCTCTTACAACGGTCTTGCTATTGGATAAACCCCACAACCTTTATTGGTGAATGAGACAGTTTTTTTCAGCCTGTAGTAGAAAAGCAGTGTGGTTTCTCTTATCAAATCTGAGTTATTATTGTCTATAGTGATTATAAATTGTTTCCTTAATCCATTTATGCTGTATTATGATTAATAACTAAGCCTTGCATGGTTGAAGTTATCATTGGCAATTATCAATGGTCCTTGATAGGTTTTTGTTTTCATGCTGGTTTTTATTGTCATTCTATTTATTACCAACCATTAATATTTTCTTTCATGAAAATAAATAAAGTAATTGTTTTGTTTTTAACTATACAAGTGCTCAAATTTTAGGTTTTGGTCTTCTCCGCATGGTGTTTCAAATAAATATATATATATATATATATATATATATATATATATATATATATATAATATTTTTATATGTTTAATATTGTATTCTGTATGTCCCTCTTTTGTGCTGTTGATACTCCATTTGATTACAGTTGCATCTGGTGGCTTACACTGCCGTATTGAATTTGTACATATTTAGAAGAAAATGTAAAATCAAAATTTTGTTTAGGACCCAATATACTTTTTCCATGGAGAAATTTAGGATGATTATGGAAAAATGATCCTTTTATTTATCTTTGGAAAGATTGTTGGTCACTTTAGTGAGGGCAATCTAATGTATAGCATGGAAGCCCAATTGCAAAACTGTACACAATCTTCTCAATTCGTTTGGAAGCAAAGGAGAGAAGAAAAGCAGGGTGATGTCTTTAGAGAGAGATAGAATTAAGAGATGGTGTTTTGGGAATAGGAGAACTTAGTGCATGTCTGAAGATGGAAGTGAAATTCCCAGTGGAGAGGAAGAGGTTGACGGGATGAGCTAGCTGTAGGTAAGTATTTGGGAGGGTGAGAGGGGGGGTCTGAGAAGTTGGGAGGTAAGGAAGTCAAGATAATAGGTTGAGAGAGAGGAGAAAGAGAGGAGTACAAAGACCTTGTCCACAGTAACGGTAAGGAAAGAATACACTGAGGGAGGATAGGGGAGAGACAGAGAAGGTGAGTGTGGGGTGCTATATCTGGGAGATTTCTTGACAGAGTGTTGATTTTGCATTTGAAGTATGTGGTGAAGTCAAGAACTATAAGGGAAAAAGAAAGGAGTGTCAGTGATGATAGTCTGAGAAAGATATTTGGGTGGTAAAGAGACAAGAAAGTTTAGTAGACAGGGTGAATATTAAAAACTTAGAGTAGGTTTCCTTGGTGAAGGAGCAATCTATTAAGAAGACAGGATACATTTGAAGTGGAGGAAGTCTGCAAATAAACATGATTTTCTCCATTGGCTCTTGTTCAGCACAGTTGCAAGTCGTGTGTCTGTGTGTCTGTAGAGCCAAAAGTGTGGTTTGGATCAATGGAGACAATGGGCCTGATTCATTAAGGATCTTAACTTAAGAAACTTCTAATTTCAGTGTTTTTCATGTAGCACACAAATACTTGATAGCTTATTTGTACACTGAAATTTAAAGTTGATATTTGTGTGCTACATGAAAAAACAGTCAGTATTTAACTTGTGCAAAACAGAATACTAATTTGCACCCCTTGCATTGTAACATGGTTTTGTCCAGACTGAAATAAGAAGTTTCTTAAGTTAAGATCCTTAATGAATCAGGCCCAATGTGAGGTGGCTGTCGGTGTTTTGGCTATCGGTTTGGTGAGTGTAGTATCATAGAAAGAGTGCTGCATTGGGGCAGGACAGGGTAGTAATAAGAAAAAAGAGTAGTACTAGGGAAGCTGAGAACAGAATCAGGTCAAGAGCATTTTTATATCACTGTGTGTGCACTGGTTTGGCTGCAGGGGGTACAAGATGCTAGGTAAAGTAGAATGAAAGGAAGATGTGGTTAGAGAGTGGGAAGAATGAGTTGAAGAAACTGGAGATGGAACAGAAATGTGAGAACACGAGGTCCAAGGAGATGAGAGGCTGCAGTGGAGTAGAGTTGTCAATGGGGATGTTAAGATTCCAAGAATGATAGTGGCTAGTTCAGTGAATGGGAACTGTGGGTGGGTACCCTCAGGATCACACCCCCCCTAGTTCATCTGGAAAATGCAGAGCCCAGAAAAGCATACTACACTCCCTAGATACATAAAGCAAAAACATAAAAGCGAAGGTGAAAATCAAGGTGTTAAATAAAGCCTAATGGCTGGACAAACACAATTGATTACCTTAGGGAATAGAACCTTCGGCGCTAGCAATAAACTCGTAAAACACACGTACAAAGATAAAATCAGTATATATCAAAAACACTGCAGCTCTTGAAATGGTACATCAACCCATTTAGATAGCAAAACAAAACAAAACCACACAGAGCGCTGTGAAGCTATATATACCTAATGAGGCAGCAAAACGAAACAAAACCACACAGAGCGTTGTGAACCTATATATACCTAATGAGGCAACAAAACAAAAAAAAACCACACAGAGCGCTGTGAACCTATATATACCTAATGGCTGGACAAATATAACAATTCTCCTGCCCAGCCAAAATTACAGGTCAAAAGAAGGTGGTTGCAGAAAAAGTTGAACAAATGTGCTATAATGCCATAAAAAATCATGTGGCAGTATATCAAGTGTTATCATGCACCCACAGATCACCACTGCACGGGCACATTATCCCAGGCTTTCTCTGTAACCACAGCCTACTGGATAGAGGGCCAAGTACAGCACTGTCACTACTGTACTTGATCTTAGTCAAAAGAAAAAGAAGCGTATGGGACCCAGGGTTAGAGGTAATATTGCCAGCATCCAGAAGGAGAAGATGGATGAGAAAGACGACCAGGGTAAGTGGTATGTGGGTGTGAGGGATGTTCCAGCTTGGAGAGAGAAGATGGTACAGAAAGCAGAGAATTTCGAAGGTGCAGGCAGGTGAGAAAGGGTGTAGTGCAGTTAAGTAATAAAGGAAAGTGGTGAGCTGAGATATTTGAGAGAGAGAGGAAGTTCAGGTAAGTAAGAGAAAGATGGATTAATGTGTGCATGGAGGGTTGGTGAGAAATAATATGTGCTGTTAGAGGTAAGAGTGTAGAGGAATTACATTGCCTATGGGTAGTTAAATAAGGTTGTACAGGGCAGTTGTAATATTAAGAATTCTAGTGAGGAGTGCTGGAAGGAGTAAGTGGCTATGCATAATCACTCGAAAGTGCAACGTTTTTTAGTAAACCAAACGAAATAAAGGAAAGTCTGCATCTGGGAGAAAGGATGTAAATAAAGGAGTGGTAACGGTTTGAATCTGAGGCTGAGGTCACAAATTATCAAAAATATAGTAAGAACTTGTCAATTAGCAGTTTTCGAAAGCTTCACATTTCAATATGTAGTGTATAGGCATTGCACTTGGCCGCTTCAGGAAATATAAGGTAACAGGAACTAACAGGAGACTGCTGGATATTGTTCTCTTTTAGCAGTGTTTCTGTGTAAAATGTTCATGTTCATGTTCTGTATAACACTTACTACTATATAAACCTTAATAAACACTCACACAACTGTACATTTGATACTCCAATATATCTGTTATGTTATTAATTAGAGATGTGCCGTGACCCCCATGTTTTGGTTTTGGATATGGTTGTGGTTCTAAAATGTGTTTGTGTTTTGGTTTTGTAACTGGGTTTGACAAAGAATCAAAAAAGGTTTGGATCTGGATTTAATAAAAAATTGTGAAAAATCGGTAAAGAAATGTGATTTTGAGATGCTTTTGCTCCTATATTACTATTTATAGCATTAACATTCTTTTCCAGTCATTTCCAGACTATTTTTTAATGATCCCTTCATCCCTTCACAATTTTCCCAATTGGCCTATCTGAATTGTCTGTTTTACATATTTCTTACACTTCATTAATAGAACATATAAATATTATTTATATACATTCCATATTTATATACATGGGTCTTGGGGACCACCTCCACTGCAATTCTCGGGCAGTCCATTGTATCCCAGGGTTGGATTAAGCTTCCCCTGGGGGACTGAGTCTTCAGCTCTACCCATAAATATATACATCCCCAAGAGTCCCCTGGTTTGATTCAGAAGGGCAGCATTGCGGCACAGAGCATAAAAGTAAAGCAAGGTATGAACGCTCTGCACTTAAATACTGAATAATGCTCTGCCAATCGAGAAGTAAACAGTACTAGTCTTTGAAGTTTCCGGTATGGGTGCAGGCCACCTTCATCTATTTACTTATAAATGTCTCTCTATTCATTCATACCATTGTTCATCCATTGACCGCTGCCTGTTACTGTAGTTTACATGTCTATTATGCATGCCCTGTAACATTCAAAATGTATTGTGCTTATAGTATTTGAAGTTTTGCAGTATGGGAGCAGTCCACCTTCATCTATCAACATCATCATTTTTTTTGTATATTGGCATGGTTATGAAAGCTTTGCTCATGCATAATGATAAATGCTCTATCTGCCCATCGAGTGCATAGTACTAGTCTGAATGTTTTGGTGTGGTGCACGCTACCTTTGTCTATCAGCATCATCATTTATTAATATGCAGAAAGTTACATAGCAATTTACAATTAGGCATCTACTTGTCTAAATATATATTGATGCCTCTTTCCATCTAATGACATCTGATGGTTACTGCCTCTTCACTTTCTATGATGCATACTGTCTAGCATTCCAAATGCAATAGCACAGCATTTCAACACTTTTATCTCTTGCACCTTAGACTAAATTTCTGTTGCTGTTTAATTTATCTAATGAGCTTGCTTCAGTTGGTGGCATGACAGATGACATTTTTTGCTACAAAGTTCTACATGCGGTTGCTGAATGTCGAAAATACCCATAGAAAACACGCAAATACCCAGTTTTAAATATGTAAGTCACTGTATGACCCTTTAAAAATTGACACGTGTTGAAAAATAGAAAAATATTAGAATATAGCATTTTCTTGGTGGTGTGCAGCTATGTTGACCCTCACAAGCAAACATCCAGTTTTTTTTATACATTAATTCAGATGTCACTGCTCTACCCAAGATTACTTTCACTAGAAAAACTCAAAATTTTAACTCTCATACAGCAAAAGCACACTGTTTTCCTCCACTAAATATACTACTTAGTTCACAATGGTATCTAACTCACTCTATATACTAATATTATTATATATGCATTAATAACAAACAGTAGCCACTTGTTTGTCTAAACTCAATGAAAGATTGAAATTAAAAGCAATTGATGAGCAAACCATTCTAGGTGACTGATCCCTACGGAACTGCTTTACAATAAAGTTACAATTGCACTGCTTTCTATGTCCCTCTGTCAATCTGAATGCTATTTTCAGGGCAGAGCACTGCAGCTAACCTCCACCCTACACACTGTCTGTTCTAAAACGACACTTGAGAAAACAAAGAGGATATATACATATATATATATATATATATATATATATATATATATAAATATATATATATATATATATATATATATATATATATATATATATATATATATTATTGCTTTTAAATTCCAAAATGACACAGTTCCATTATACTATCCAACCATTCATAGCAGTAAGTCAGCAGAAGACGATCTAGCAACCAGTGAGAAAAAGACAATTCAGCAGCATAATTATTTCAAAATATGCTCACCTTGTTCTGGTTCCGAAAGAACAGAGCTCATGATTCCCAACGTCAGATCTTGTCAGATTTCTCCAAATCCGAAATGCTCATCTCTATTATTAATGTCCCCTGTTAACTTCTTCTTAACTTTAAAAAACTGCTCCCTAATTACACCCCAGCAATGCTTCTCCCTAAAATGTCTCAAATTTAAAAAGTCTCTCACTGCAGAATATACTGGTAGCCTTTGCTCCTACATACCTACCTCTCCTTATTCCTGATCCTTCCCAACTCACTCCCCCTATCGATCCTCTCATTCCAAATCCAGCCCACCCCTGCTAACTATCCACCCCTACAACTTTATGTACATCTCTAGTCTTCCCTCACTCTCCTCTCCTGCACCCACTGGAATTACATATCATTCTGCAATAAACCAGCCACCACCTCCATCATCACCATCATCATCATCATTTATTTATATAGTGCCAGCAAATTCCTAGGCACTTTACAATTGGGAACAAACAGTAATAAAGCAATATTGGGTAATACAGACAGACAGAGAGATAAGAGGGCCCTGCATGCAAGCTTACAATCTATGGGACAATGGGAGTGTGCTACACAAGTGTAAGTGCTATATCATATTGCATATTGGTCCAGTTAGAATGCAAAGGTAAAAAGTAATTAGTGGGACATATGATCAGTCACACAGCAATGTTGGTCAAAGGGTTGTTGTCTTGTGTTAGCTGTGTAGACGGTGGTAATAAAGTAACCTAAGAGGTGTGTTATAAGAGAATGCTTGAAGGTTTGAAGACTATTGGAATGTCTTTTGTTTGAGGGAGTGAGAACAGAGTGGGTGCAGCCAGAAAAAGTCCTGTAACTGGGAATGGGAGGATGTGATGAGAGCAGAAGAGAGACGTAAGTCTTGTGCAGAATGGAGTTGTCGAGTTGTAAGATATTTTGAGACAAGTGAGAAGATGTATGTTGGTGCAATTTTGTTGATGGACTTGTATGTTAGTAGAATAATTTTATATTGCATTCATTGAAAAACAGGCAACCAATGTAGAGAATGACAGAGTGGTTTAGCAGAGGAAGAACGGTTTGCAAGCAAAATCAATCTCACCACTGCGTGCAAAATAGATTGCAGAGGTAAGAGTCTGATTGTGGGAAGACCAGTAAGAAAAGAATTGCAATTTTTGATGCAGGAGATGATGAATGCATGAACTAATGTTTTTGCAGTGTCTTGTGTGAGATATGTACGCATTCTGGAAATGCATTTTAGATGTATGCAGCGTTATCGAAATATAGAGTTAATGTGAAGAACAAAAGATAGTGAGTCAAGCATTAAACCTAGGCAGCGAGTTTGCAGGGTGAAATTTATGGTCATGTTGTCAACAGAAATAGAAATGTCAGGAAGGTAACTTCTGTTGATGAATGGGAATATTATTAATTCTATTTTTTAGAGATTGAGTTAAAGTTGGAGACAGAGGACATCCAAAAAGAAATGGCAGAAAGACAGTCAGTAACGAAAGATAACACAGATGGTGGGAGGTCAGGACAGAATAGATATATTTGTGCATCATCCACAAACAGATAATACTGAAATCCAAAGTAGCTTATTAGTTTTCCAAGAGAAGTCGTTTAGATAGAGAATAGCAGAGTACCTAGAACTGAGCCTTGTGTACTGCTAAAGGAAGCGGAGTGGAGGTGGATGCAGAGAAATTATCACTGAAAGAACAAATAAATAGGTGGGATGAGAACCAGGATAGGACAGTGTCGTGAAGACCAAGGGATTGTAGTGTCTGTATTCAACAGTGTCAAATACAGCAGAGAGATACAGGAGAATTACAAGAGAGTAATGGCCTTTAGTTTTAGCTGTGATCAAAACATTGATAAGCCATGACTGGTGATTGGTCAGATGAGTCTTTCTGGAGTGTTGAGAGCGAAAGCCTGATTGAAGAGAATCCAGTAGGTTGTTTGCCGTAAGAAAGTGTGTGAAGCAAGTGTAGGTAATTGTCTCGAGAAGTTTCAAAGAAAGAGAGTTTGGATCAGAATTATTTTTTTTTAAGATAGAGAGAGAGACCAATTTGTGAGAGTATGGGATCAAGAGGACAGGAGTTAGAGTAGGAAGATAAAAAGAGAGTAGAAGCTCACTCTTCATTTATGGGATCTGTTATGCACATTTTGTCGCTATCCAATAACGATTGTCGAATCTCGATTTGTGTTTCCAACGCACAAATATTTATTTTCAAAAAGTAGCAGAATAATTCAAGCGAAATAATAATAATAAGTACAGCCGTTACTTATGGCAGGCACTCTGGATCCAGTGAACAGTCATTCAGGTCTGAAGTCTGTGGTCAAAGATGACTGATCACTAGATGAAAAGCTCCTGCTTATATGCAGACAGAAATACAGTGAAACAATGCAGATGACGTGGCTTGCTTCTATTGGTCCAGGTTTCAGGAGGGTCCAGGGTGTTGCAGATCATAGGCTAGTTCAAACCAAAATATCCAAAGGTGGGGGTCATCTCCCCAGGGGATGTGCTCCGACTTTCCTGCCAAGAATCCAGTTTGAAATAGTCTATTAGCATTTTATAGTCAGTATCACTTTAAAGGTTTATTCCCTAACATCAATAACTAGAGTATGCAATGTGCGATCTCTTCGCCGAATGAGCCGGACAGCTGCTGATGAATAGGGGGTTAAAATGATACCAGACATGACACATTTCCTTTAACCTGAACCATTTGTTTTAGTAACATGCATATAGCTTATAATATTAAACATGAATACTACTATATTTCGACATAAATAACTATGTGTTGTAACTACAATTAATGTATACTATTTACAAAGGTGTGTGTTTGTGCGAATGTGTGTAAAAGTGTAAAAACCGCTGTTGCCACGTGTTGGGGCTGGGTACGCCTTTCCAGGGCGTAGCGTGCTTTGCACATCTTTTCAAACAAAGCCAACCAAGTTTGCTCAATATTAATTGAAATGACTTTATCCAATTTGCTGACTTCGACAGATCAAATGAGGAAAAGATCTCAGAGGGTACTGCAGAGGCATTGAGCTGATTGCTTGTCAAGGGAGATAATACCATTTCAAGTTGGATCCTATCAATCTTGTCCTTGAAATAGGAAGCAAGATTCTGGGCACTGATGCTAGTGAGAGGATTTGGGGTGGGAGGGTTTAGAAGAAATTTAAATGGGTTAAAAATGCATTTGGGGTTAGAAGTCTGAGCATAGATGAGCGATTGGAAGTAGGTTTGTTTTTCACTGTGCAGAGCATTTAGATTGGAGTGGTAGATAGCAGTTATATGTGATAAAATCATTAGAGATACAAGATTTAAGCCAGTGATGTTCTGCTTCAAGAGAAAGGTTTTGTAGATTTTGCTCCTTGCCATCACTGAATCCTGACTATCTCTGACCAACACATCTTCTCCTGCTTTCTCATTTCCTTTTCTCCTACTGCAGACCTGGGGACGTCAAGTTGGTGGTTATGTGGTTTTGCCTCCATCCACCTCTTCCACCCTGTCCATGTCCTCATTGCCTTAATGCCCCAGGACCCTTGTCCTCATTGCCTCTCATGCTGCAGGAGCATCATCAACATCCTGATCGACGATCCCACCAACTCCAAGCATATATCTTTCTTGTCCTGATTTTGCCTCTCTCAATGGACCTACTCCATTTCACACAACAGAGGCCACTCCATTAATTTGGTCTTTTCCCACCTCTCTGACATCAACAACTCCCCAATCCCTATGCCTGACCACCATCTCCTCTCCTTTAGCATCTTGTCACACCCTTCTCCTTGCCCCTCTCCTAAGGCCCCACTTGCTAAGGGTTACCTTGATACCCTTGACCCTGCCATCTTCTCCTCCTCTATTAACTCACTTATCTCCCCATCACAACCCACTCTTGCCTTGACCAGGCTGTGTAACTTTATAATAGCAGTCTTACCTTTGCCCTGAACTCCACTACCGCTATTGTCACTGTCAGCCTATGACGGTCCCTGCCACAACCTCTAAACTGACCCATTATCTACAAAAATATTTTCACACCACTGAGCATCTCTGGAGGAAATCATGCTCCCATTCTGACATCCTTCGCTTCAAATTCATTCTTTCCTCCTACAGTTCTACACTCTCTCTCAATAAACAATTGTACTTCATATTTCTAATTTCCTCCAAATCCTTCAAACCTATCACCTTTTTGCCACCTTCAACTCCCTCCTCTGACCACTCTACCCCTCACCTACTGCACTTTACTTTGCCTCCCACTATTCCATTAGCCTTGATATCTCCCCCTTCCAGACTTCTCTCTCCTCAACCCCACTCCCTTCACTTTACTTCCCCTCTGGCCTACCCACCTTTTCCTTCTTCCACCCAATCTCGGTAGATTAAGTCCATGCCCCCCCCCCAAATTCCTCCTCATCCCTATTCCAACTCATCACCTCCATTCTCGCTTTCATGTTGTCTGCTCCAACATCACACACCTCCCCATTCTATCCCTCTCCTCTAGTACCTTCCTCTACTCATTCATTGCCTACTGTTAATAAATTAGTAAAGAGCGATAATGGGCTTGATTCATTAAGCGATGTAAACAGCAATTTTGAGCGTACAATCTGCAAAATTAATTTGAGCATCTCCCAGAAGGGGCTTATACACAACAGAACGCAGCATGTTAAATTCATCTTCGAGCGCAAAAGACACTTACTACGGCCTAAAATTGCTTACTGTACAATGACTACAGACAATCTCGAGCCCCCGCAGCAGAGTCTCATTCAAGCTCTGGGCATCTCTTAGGTGCTTGATCACCATTAGTATCTCTTGCTGCAGCTACAGGTCTAGTCTATGTGCAGACTGCTACTGATGATGGCTGAGTATGCATTCTTTTAAATGTGTTTGCAATCAGGACCAACTGTAAAAAATTGCTTTGCGTACAGTAGACATTCATGACATTCTAATAAATGTATTTCATAAAATAGAGACAAAAATAAACAAATAAAAAACCCCACTCTTTATTTTTTCATTTTTAGTATCATTAATGTGTATTAACAGGTGATATTAATTGAAAAGTTTTTTTTCTGTGCATTCTTTTGTGATTTGTATTCCACATATGTTTTGGACATATCCTCTTGGCAAAACCATGCTGCACTGGAGGGAGAGGTAAATTTAAAATTGAATTGCAAATGTATAGTTGGGCAAATCATGTTACAATTCAAGGGGTGCAAATTAGTTACTTTTTTGCACATAAGTTAAATACCGGCTGTTATTTCATGTAGCACACAAATACTTGATAGCTTTATTGTTACACTGAAATTTAATGTTGATCTAGGATATGTCCTACCCCAGCTATACATCTGCCATCACATTTCAAATCCCCCTCCTCCCTCCATAGCAACATGGTTTTGCCAAGGTGCAAAGTTACTAATTTTTTTTGCTTTCCTTTCCTTAAAGAATCAGACCACGTGCGTTTGTTTTAAACTGCATGTAACTCGGCTCTGCAAACTCCAAAGTCAGGACAAACATATCTCAAGATACGTGTGGTGATGACTACGGGTGTAGGTTTACTCTGCTCTACCAGAAGAGACACTGTAGGACACGTACAATACCTATGGGGAATGTAAAATCTCAAAAAATGCATAAATAAAAAAAAATATTCAATGAATGTTACATGACAATATTATAGTAATTTATGATTATACATGGAAATGTAAAAATATATACGGTATATTTTTTTTTTAGTTTTTTGTTGAAAAACATTTATTAGGGTGTATTTAATGTCTACTGTCTACTGTACATAACAGACATTTTTACAGTTGCTCCTGATTGCAAACACATGTTATAGCATGCATACAATACTGACATAACTAGATCTCTAGCTTGTGCAAGAGATACGGCAGAAAACCAGCTTACTTCTGCATGCGCTTAAACCTGACTTGGGTATTGCTGCACAGGAACTCCCTTACTATACATTGCCTACGAGCACCCGCCTATTACCGACCCCATTCCCTCCCAGAAATCGTAGGCTGTAGTAAGTGTCATATATGTTTGAAGCTTATTAGGACATGGCTGCATTCTGTTGCAAATGGTCAAGTTCTTTGCATGCGCAGAGTGAGCTGTAGACGGTACGGTCAAAATCTGCAGATACATTCCTTAATGACTCAGGCCTTCAGACATCAAGCTCCCTATTTGTGAGCAGCGAACAGTGAGTGAGCAGTGTGACAAATTGTTCATTGATTAAAACGATACAGTTTCACTGTACAGACTGATAACCAGCACCTCAAGTATGTTATGAGCATACCAAAGCTGGATGCCTGCCAGTAAAGATGAGTTGCTAACTTAGCACCCTATGACTTTGATTTGAAATATGTAACAAGAAAAAATATGCCAACTGATCTCCTAAATCAACATCCATTTGTCAAACCAAGATATCGACAATAGAATTAGGAGTGTGATGACTTAAAAAAACAGCTTAATTTTCAAAGTTAAGGTAGTGCTAGAATATGATCTGCAAGTTGAAGACTGTAGGCTGTTACATGTAGTAGTACTAAAACAACAAGTATGGGCTGTGATACAACCAGGACATCTACCACTTCTCTTGTTCTCTTTAAAGGATTAACAAAATAAGTAGAAGGGAAATTTACTAAACTGTTGGGTACAGTTGGTTAAAACTGTCAAAATATAGTGGCACTAGAAGTGATAGCATGCACTGACATCTCATGGGTGATTTTGTATGCTGGTGTTTGTAGAACAACAAATGCCAGAATGCAGGGCAAGAGCAAGGGCATACTTGCACTTACAGTGCCACAAGTGTTCACTATAAGTAATAAATAAATATATTAACTATAGTCCCCATAATTAATCAATGAGAAAGGATATAAGTACTTTACAAAGATTGGATTTTATAAGTAATAAAGAAAGCTCCTGTAAGTACTAAATATTTTCCCCATAAGTAATTAATAAAGATTGTCCCTTAATAAATAATGAATGTCTCGATAACTAATAAATAAAGAATGCCCTTTAAGCAATACTTACTTTTTGCCCCCATAATAATTATTATATACTACCCCCATAATAAATACTTTCCTAGAATCTTCTTTATTTTATGGTCTACCATAATTGACTGGAAATTTTGTAACCCGTAAGGAGAAATAAAAAATAAAAATCAATCTCCAGTTAGCCTGACTGGTTAAAAGCTGGACAGCCACTGAGGAGCAGTCTCTTGCACCAATCAGCCAATCACAGATAGGCTATTTATGTTTTGGCTGAGCAGTGCAAGAGACCAGTTCCCAAATAAAGCCGCTACTGACAGTTGGTTTTGACAGACTGGGCTGGTAATACTATAATGGGGAAACCAGCAGCATTGGATATGTCACTCAACCCTAGTCTGTGTAGCATGGGGCTGGATCGCCTCTCTGCTTGAAGAAAAAATCCTTGTGCTGAAAGACTGGGGCTCTTCCCAAACACTCTGGGGCAATGGATAGCTGGCAATTATGTTGAATTACTATTTCTTTCTGGTGCACTCCTGGTCAACAGCAAGCCTTGGCATGACAAAAGTTATTCAGCATTCTGGCACTTTAAACTGCAAAGGCCAGCATACTCATGACTGCCACAGCATGCCAAAACTTGTAGAATTACAAGCACATGCATGCCCTGGCATACAGAACACTATAGGGCCTGTAATGCACCTGTAAAATATATATTAAAATAAACACACAACACACCATTTAATTTTTTTTTTAAATAAATAAAAAAAACTTCACCATTTTATTTCTCGACTAAATCCTAATGGGGGATCCTCTTCTTTCTTGCAGTTTTTACACATCTTCAACACAGTTGACATGCACCGTGAGGAGCTGCTCCACTAATGACAGGCAAGAAGCTAAAAGAATAGTGGCCTAGTCAACCTTCTTTCTCTAATTTGTGTATAGTATCAATAGAAAATAAGTAGAACATAAGAAAGCATTTCTGAAAGAAATGGCTGGAATGACATACAGGTTTATTTTAATTAAGAAAATATCAAATTGTAGTAACAGGCCCATGTTAATATAGAGCAATGATTAACATCCAAATCATTGAGTCATGGGGGAATTGTACTCTGCCCATTTGCACGTTCTAACGACCAGAACAAAATCAGTCGTAGAGATGAGAACCATATCTCCATGATTAGCAGTTACACACTAATCTAAAAATATTTATAGATTTATTATGCAGCAGTATCTAAGTATTCTTGCGAAAATACAGCCCATTGACTTTAACATACTGTCTGCTTTCTTAGATAAACAGACATATAACATAGTCATTGATCACGAGAGGAAAAATAATCCCTACTTATAAATAGTAACATGTCCTTGCGGAGGACAACCTTCTGCATGTTGCCTCTATGCACAAAGCCGACAGAGCTACACTTGCAAATGTCAAATCAGTTGATTTGTTGCTGTGTTTTTTAAATGTGTTAGTATTGTACAGCTTGCTCTGAGTTGCTCAGTCTTGTAAAGCCTTCCATAATTCAGGTAAAACTAAGGGTCAGTAACCTGGGGTGACCTGTAATAAGATCCGTAAATATACTCCTCAAAAACTAACACCAACTAAAAATTTATTTTTTATATATCGTTGACAACCCCCTCATCAAGCAGAGCTGTGGGGGGTGGGGGTTTTGTGTAATGAGTTTCCACTGTTTGGGAGAACTCATCCCTGCTAGAGCTGTAACACCTTTTTGTTTTCAAGCGAACACAGTCCTAGCACAGCTGAAACTTAAATGCGATGTTCCAGGTTCTAACACAGGTGCTTGTTGGATAGATCTACAACTCAGATCCTGTTTACCTTTAGTCATTTGTCCATGCAAGGACAAAAACTAATGGCTTTGCAAAACTACTGTCAAGGTGTTGTTGATTTAAAACATTTTTGTCTGGTACTATCCAACTTCTCATTCGGTCTGGTGTGTAAACCCATTCTGACACAGGACTGTAACATGCACACAGCAAAACAGACTAAGTATGTCAGATCCTTCTACCTTAGCAAAGCTGTTACCAGTTTATAGTTGCTTAGGGCTCACTCATATTAAGGCTATTCTTACTTGTACAAATTGCACTCTAAACAGGGCCCCAAGGTTTTTTGGAGCAGAGTGGCACCATTTGCAATATTTAGGGATTACATAAATTGAAGCATACATGCCAACTTTCAAAACTTCTCTCCCGGGAGATCTCGGGGGAGAAGTCATGTGACAGGGGGTATGAGGGGGCGTGGTCACCATAGCCCCGCACCCACTATAAAATGGCGAAATTCACGTCAATGAATAGTGGGGGCCGGACTTAATGACGCGATTAAACCCCTGCTATTCAATGCTGTGAATATCGGCGAACCCGGCAGGTTTGCCTACTCTTCCGGGAATCCGGGAGGACTACCTGAAATTCGGGGGTCTCCTGGGAATTCCGGGAGAGTAGGCAAGTATGATCTGAAGCTCTGCTAGAAAATGGAGCAGAGTTAACCTCCTATATCCAGAGTTGACCTCCTCCTTCTCTCATTACCATGTGTACACGAACTTGCACAACCCTGACTCTTCCTCTAGGTACACCCCATGGTGCAGAGTTGCTCTTTTCTCCAAATTGCCTTAATACATAAACCCCATGTTTTGTATTTCATTTGTGTGAAACAGATACAAAATATCTAGTAACAAGTCAATGTTATGCTTCCACCATATCTGGGATCATTGCATGTCATCTGTATCAAAATGTAGGTTGAACATTGATCATTATCACAACCAAATTTTATGTGTTCAATTTTATATAGACCCAGGAAAAAGCATCACGCAACAGAAATCAAATGTAATTAGAGGAGGACAGACCATTTGCTTTAAATGTGGTCAGCTATCACTGCGGCATTCTTCACAACATTTCAAATGGCCAAAGGGTTATACTCAAGATTAACTAATTATTTTTGTGCTTGCGTCCATTGTGTGCCCACTTCTTGAAAGTCATTGGATTCAAATTAACATAAATCCCAATTTACAATAAAAAACATTTACACCACTAAGCATTACACATCTAAAAATAATACAAAACAAATTGATACCCTTATATTACATTTTAGAAATGAAGAAGGTATTTGTATTAGCAAATCATTGATGAATTCTTGAAAATTAATATATCAGAACCAAAAGCAAGTCAATGTGGTATATAAGGGGATAAAGAAGGATTTTTGGTAAATAAAAAAGGGAATATCCATCCAAAAAATATCTATCATAAAGATGTAATTTTGCTATGCTGTGGTTGTAGAATGTTCAATTTAAACTGGAAAATTACACATGATGCTTAAACATGTATGTTTTAAACAAAAATGGTTTAAATGGTACAAATGTGGTGTAGTCCTTTTCAACTGATTAGATCATCGTGTTGTTCAATGGATCATTTTTTATAGTCTACAGCACATACATTCTATTTGGTAAATGTTAGCTTTCTGTATGTTGCCATCTGGCCATCTTTGTTTGCAATATGTTGCACTGGATGAAAGCTAAATAATGAATGGCAATGGTGGCACTGAGAGGCTACAAGACATACAAATCACAAGACAGTATAGAAGGGCTTATTAACCATATAGGCTTACTGGGCCTCAGTCATTAAGTAGAGCAAAACCAAAAAAAGGAGTAACTTTGCACCTGGGCAAAACCATGTTGCATTAAAGGGGGAGGTAAATGTAAATTGTGGGGACAGATTTATAGTTGGGGTAGGGCATGTCCTATATCAACTTTAAATTTCAGTTATCAAGTATTTGTGTGCTAAATGACAAAAGATACATTATTTTCTTTCTGTGCAAAATAATAAACTAAGTTGCACCCCATGTATTGTAACATGGTTTGTTTAGGATCAAATTTACTTGTTTTTTTTTGCCTTCCTCTCCTTAATGACTCAGACCCACTATACACATGTCATCATCCAAATGCTTTGATTTTGCTGTTTTTTATTAACTATGTACATATTCATGTTAGTTTCCCTCTACTTCTTTCTTCCCTTTAAAAAAAAAAAGGAGAGCAGAGGGAATTGTTGGATAACACAAGCGTGATTTGTTATCATTTATTTATATAGTGCCACCATATTATGCAGTGCTGTACAGAGAATTGTATCATTCATCTCAGTCCCTGCCCCAATTAAAATGGGATGGCAATGCTGTACTCAGAGAGAGACTTATAAGACATCTATCAGAGAGAACTCAGCAGCTACATGGTAAAGATATTTTAGAAAGAGGAGATTTGCTGGTTGGGGTTTGAATGGTAATCAGCTATTCCATAAGTCACAGAACCGGAGGAGAGTAGAGAAAGTGGAAACAGGATCTGCTCCAGATACAAACAAAATGATTGTCCCCACATAAGCCTGAGAAAGGGTGGTATGCAACAGAACTGATATGTTAAAAAATAACAAATGAATAGGAACTATATTAAATAGCAGAACTATGAATCACTAATGAGGTTGCACTCATTTGAGAAATGACAACACTGCATGGCACACTGGCAACCACAAGGCCCGCATGTAACATAACTGGCACATAGACAACAAGGCCGTGATACACGGAGCTTTGTTCCTGCTTGCAGTATGTTTGAGTTCTCCTGTGCCCAAAAGATTACAGTTATAGCATTAGCCATGGGACACCCCCCCACCTGTACTCCCTATGGGTAACCCTGCTTGTATTGAATAGATATAACCAAGGAAATTCTTTAGGAGCATCACAGGCAAAATGGGCATACAGATGATTAGCTCTGTGAAATACGAGTCACAATTGCTACAAGTGCAGTGGCGGAACTACCATTAGTGCAGCAGTTGCGGTACACCAGGGTCCATGGAAAGAATGGAGCCTGCTACACTGGGAACTAGTGAGCTGTGAGCCCCAGTTCCCTCCTCTCCACTTCCCTGCACCAGAGCACACAGCTCGCTAGTTCCTCTTCTGTCCGGGTGTGTAACTTTTTGTTGTGTTCTTTAACGTGGTATGTAACCTTTCTATTGACATACAATATAAACATATTCTCTGATTGAACAACCTTATGTAATATGTTAGCATAAATGCTCTTATTTGTATTTTATTTTCATCGTAAAATACTAGGACTACAAATTAAATGACTGTTTTTACTTAAAGTTATTTTTTCACCACTTGTAGAGTTAGAAGAAAATGTTTTGAAACAGGTTTTAAAATGGTGCAAAGTCAAGAGATATACAATTGTGCTTATATAGTATAGTTACTGAACTTTTCTTAGACAAATTAGGTATAAAGAAAAGACAAGGGTACACTCTCGAAGGTTGTTGTCAATGGGGATATTGATATATTTCACAAGCTTTATTCTCAACATAGGAATACAAAGGATACAGTTAGAATGTTTCATAGTGTATATAACTATGTCAGGTACACAGTATATCATCTGTAATAGACTATATTTGCTAAATTATTTGCATGATAAAATGAAATCTGCAGAGATCACTAGTGCAAAATATTTGACAACAAAAATCACTTTGGCTTGATGTAACTATTTAATTTAATGAAATATTATTTGCTTCAGATGTTAACACTAAAATCCTGCCCTTTCTGATATGTCACTAATAACACTAAGCTACATTTAAAAGTTTATTATCGCCATCTTGTGGCTACAGCTGGTAACAGCTAATGGCGATCAGTTTTACGTAACAATAGAGATATACTGCCATCTTGTGTTCAAATTGAAAGTTGTTTTAAGCAAGAATTAATGTCAACAATGAAGAAATTTACTTTATAATTCAGTGTTTAGGAAAAAATGGGATGGATGCCAAGTCCTGTGCATAGTATACTTATGAGTGATAGATGTAGAAATACTCATTTACGACACACACAGGATGCACACTAAAAAACTATGGTGGTGTGCCTAGATGATTCACCTAGTATATTATAAGTGCCGCACACTCTCCAATAGAAATTTGGCTAGGGTTGCAGGAAAATAGAACAATCTGAATAGATGTTCTGTACAAAAGCGTAACCATCAAAGTTCAACCTCCTGCTACTTTAGAGCTACCCCTTCCATCAATATAAACTTTTACATTGGAGACTTTACTACATGTGGCACTTTCTGTTTTACATTTAAAAAAAATTTGCCTATAAACGGGTGGGGTAGTATTTTGCGATGACTATATTGCCAACACCAGTTAGCGCGACAAGAAGATTCCAAATGCTGTCATTTCGATATCGAGTTAATACAGGTATGTGAAAAAATGACTCACAACAATTCCGGCATCAGCGTAACTTGACATTTACGTGACTTGAAAGAGCGACAGTTACTTTCATGCAATTAAGGGGGCAATGCAAGGAGCCACCAGGTGTGTAATACTTTTAAGGAAGGGTTGGACAGTAGACAGGCGCTCGGTGGTGGTCGTCGGTAGAATGGCTACCACTGCTATAAACATAGTAACATAGTTGATGAGGTTGAAAAAAGACACCAGTCCATCAAGTTCAACCTATTTTGTATCTCCTGTAATCCCTCACTTATATTTTAAATTAATCCAGAATAAGCAACCGCCAATCTGTTTCACTTGGGAAAAATCCCTCCAGACCCAATATTGCAGTCCTATTTTTTCCCTATATCCACTGCTATTCTTCATTTTCATTAACGGTCTTATCCCTGGATACACTTTTTCGTTAAAAACTTGTCTAACCGTTTCTTAAACATATCTATTGAATCTGCCATCACCACCTTCCCTGGCAATGAATTCCATATCTTGACTGTTCTTACTGTAAATAAGCCCTTCCTTGGTCACACTTGGGACTCCAATGCAGTATTAAATCTCCCAGGTGCTTCTCAGAGCAATCTCACACTCCTCAAATACCATGCACAAGGTTAGCAAGAGCCTTCCCTGACTGTGTCTTGTGACTCACCTGACTCAACATCACTAGTTTCCCACTGCATGCTGGACCCTCCTTTTGGAAACTGAGACACAATCGAGTATCAGCAGCATTTTAATATGCTCACTTTCATCACTGTTTTTCTTCTCTTATATTTAGTGCATTATGTAACATTATCAGGAAACTGTCATATCCGACATTGCTAAATAGAAATTTAAGGGAAGCGGATATATTTTTTTGTTAGAGCAACTAACCAATCACAAGACTCCAATCTTGCACAGGTATTATATTACCACATTGGGATTTTTCTAAAGAACAAGCCCACATAGATGGCAGGGTAACTAGTGACAGTTGACAGAACACCATTACACCAATGATTTGATTTTATCTCTAAATAGTGCTGATGTACTTTTATAGCTTTTATATAAGCACTATACAGTCGCTCAAATACAATAGGGGGAGTTTGCATTATCACACATCTTTACATGCATTGATTGGTTTAAAAAAAAAGGCATTATCTGGGGACATCCTATTATATATTGAGTGGTCATCCATTGGGGTATGTACAAAGTAAGCCAACAGTGACAAAGATCTACAGCCAAATTAGAAATATAGTGCAGTGAAACAGGGACCCACTCTCCAACCGTCTCACAAAACACCACCTCAAACGTGGGAGCTAGCCATCATCATCCCCCACCAAGACATTTCCTCTTCAGCTGTTTAAACAGTAAAAGAATCAGGGGCAGGCTGGGCTGAGGGGCAGGGGGGGCATCTGTCCCCCGGGCTGGCTCCATAGTACACTACCTTGGGTTGGGTCACTGGGCCACCTGCATCTTTCCCCAATAAAATTGGCTGCTGAGTCGAGTCGTGCCCCCGGTCTAAACATTGCCAGTCCTCCTCTGAAAAGAATCATCATTGATACTAGTGCTTATGATAGATAACAAGCTGGAATTACTCCAGTCTTTGAATCTATGAATCAGTCCTCATGAAAATTTCTAAAAATGCTTCTGGGATTTCTATCCTAGAGCAGAGGTCTTGTGATGTGATGGTGTCACGCTACAGTCCCGCATACGGGCATCTGTCTCATTACTTGCCTCTCACAGATCATGAAACTGGCATGTCCTGGTGTCAGGCTCACACCATACATTGCTCTACAGTCAGATCTGTGCAGATGCAGAGTCTGTTTCCCTTCTGGACCTCCTCTCTTTCCTTATTGGCTATGGGATATTTAAACCTCCTGTATTCACCTGTCTGACACCTGTTCTTCAAGCTCACTTTCTGCAGCCTGTGGATCTGGTTCCTGTTCTGCTTGTGATTTGCGTGTGCTTCTGACAGCCTGCTCTCAGCTCGTGGCCTGTGTTGAACTATCGCTGCTCCAGTATCTCTATTACCATCTCCAGAGTAATTCATCGTAACAGCTTCAGTTCTCTCATCACTACCTCTCCGAGCCGCTACTACTTCTGTGACTCATCAGCTGTTGTCCCGAGTTATCACTGCTACTTCAGCCTGCTCTCAGCTCGTGGCCTGTGTTGAACTATCGCTGCTCCAGTATCTCTATTACCATCTCCAGAGTAATTCATCGTAACAGCTTCAGTTCTCTCATCACTACCTCTCCGAGCCGCTACTACTTCTGTGACTCATCAGCTGTTGTCCCGAGTTACCACTGCTACTTCAGTCTGCTCTCAGCTCGAGGCCTGTGTTGAACTATCGCTGCTTCAGTATCTCTATTACCATCTCCAGAGTACTTCATCGTGACAGGTTCGGTTCTCTCATCGCTACCTCTTCGAGCCTCTACTACTTCTGTGACTCATCAGCTGTTGTCCCGAGTTACCTCCGCTACTTCAGTCTGTTCTCAGCTCGAGGCCTGTGTTGAACTATCGCTGCTCCAGTATCTGTATTACCATCTCGAGTACTTCATCGTAACAGCTTCAGTTCTCTCATCGCTACCTCTCCGAGCCGCTGCTACTTCCTTGACTCATCAGCTGTTGTCCCGAGTTACCTCCGCTACTTCAGTCTGCTCTTAGCTCATGGCCCGTGTTGAACTATCGCTGCTCCAGTATCTGTATTACCATCTCCAGAGTACTTCATCGTAACAGCTTCAGTTCTCTCATCGCTACCTCTCTGAGCCGCTACTACTTCTGTGACAAATCAGCTGTTGTCCCGAGTTACTACCGCTACTTCAGTCTCCTGTCAGCTTGTGTCCTGTGTTGAACTATCGCTGCTCCAGTATCTCTATTACCATCTCCAGAGTACTTCGTCGTGACAGCTTCGGTTCTTTCATTGCTACCTCTCAGAGCTGCTACTACTTCTGTGAGTTATCAGCTGTTGCCCCGAGCTCGTGGCCTGTGTTGAACTACTGTAAGACTGTAAGCTCTATTGGGCAGAACTGATGTGAGTGAGTTCTCTGTACAGTGTTGTGGAATTAGTGGCGCTATATAAATAAATAGATGATGATGATCATGATGATGTAGAAGATTCTCTCATTCCATTACAAAATACAGCTGACATTCAGACTACACACCTAGAACAACTCACAGAAAACAAAGTATAGATGATTTAGAGAATACAAACATTGAAGGAATTTGAAGGCCCAGCCTTATTGAACTTTTTATCTCAAGACCTAATATCAGTTCTAAATCTTTAAGAGAAAGTGGATATTCCACAAATAGAAATGGCACACTATATGGGAGGGAACGAAATTTAAAGAACTGCGTCCAGTCATAGCAAAATTTCTGGATTTCAGAGTCAAAGACAACTGTAACAGCATATAGAAAGATAAAACAGCTTGCGGTAGATGAATACATAATTCTAATATTTCAGGATTACTCTGTTACAGTCATGCAATTGTGGAGAAAATTTCAACCAATCTGTAAATATCTAATAGAAAATGGCAAATGCTTTACTGTATCCAGCAAAGCTTAGAATAATTGTTGAGACTTATATCTTCAAAGATCCTAATGCAGCCAGATGTAACTTTCAAACTGTCATTCCTCTACCCACATCCCATTAACACAGTCCAGATCACCCATGATAAACTTGGGTAATCAGGCCTTTAATTTAACGAATACCCAGGAACACCCCTTGAGATTAGAATGATGTAGCTAGGTACTCAATGTGTTGAGGAGAGGAGGATATGAAAAAAAATGTTTAGATTGCACTCTCCCTAAATAATAATAACAGGCCTGATTCATTACCGTTCTTATCTGCTGATTTTGTGCGGATCGTATGGAAATCCACTCTGCGCATGCGCAAAACAGAGAGATAAGTAAGAAAATCAGTCACTAAGAAAGAATCCTTCTTAACTTAAGACCACAATCGTTCTTAAATGCACTTAAGAAGCTGTCCAACCTCTTAGGAAAAAAAGGTGGGAAAAGGGAGCGGAATGGGCGGAGATCGTAGTGACTTAAGGAGAGTAGACTTTTACCTCCAGATCCATCGGATAGATAAGAAGCAGTACCTAGCTTTTTCCTTAAATTCATGCTTAACATTTAAGGAAGCTTGGGCTATGTTTAAGTCCTAAAGCTATAGTAGCAGTGCCGAAATAAGCCACAAATCCAAACTGTTGAAAAACAATAGTTTGTTTAAAATACCCCTAATCACACCTTTATATGCACAACATACACCTACATACACTTCTTTCATAACAAATCACTGTTTGTTTTTTTTAATTAATGTCAATAATTATACAATGTACTATTTTACCCCAAAATCCATGGTAGATGCACAGATTTAATAAATTGCAATGTAAAGTGGTTGATGTATAATATAATAATAGTAATAACAATAGTAATAATAATATTAGTTAGACTTGTTTGTCATTTTTTGGCTTCTGCAGTTTTTTCGGATGACTTAGGTGTTTTTTGCTTTTATCTGGCTGTCTAAACTGTATGCAATCTGTTGTGAGACATAATAATGTATCTCTATTTTAAAATGTGGTTTTATTTGGCTTTGGCATACTTTTTCACATGCTTTATTGCATGTCATTTTGCCTTGGCTTGGTATCTTTTATCTGTGTATATTAGAATAACTTTATTTTGATTAGCTGCTTGTCTCTGTTGTAGCTCCACACAAATTAAAACTTAAATTTCAGGATATTCCCAGACATGGTTAAGGAATCGAACTCATGACCCCACTGTTGGCAGGTGGAAAGGCTAACCAGTAAGGCAACATGCAGATGGAAAAATACATACATTATATAGACTACAACGACAAGCACAAAAATACAACATGGCTGCAAGTGCTCTAGGTGCTAGATATCACATATGGAACACATATTAGTGCGCAAAGCAAAAATAAAAGACAACACAGGTAACTGTGTTGGATACCTCAAGAGTTAGTGAGAAACAATAACAATAAGATTTACACACACATTCTTATTTTCCGACATGAAAGATGTGTAACCTGTAAATTTTGTTTTGGTAACAAATATTGGATGCGAATTCAGCAGCTAATAAATCGCTAGCACAAATAAACATGGACATTATTGTTTGCATTATTTTCTTTGCTTTGAGTACAAAGAAACTAGCATATTTTTACATTAATGAAACATAAGGAAGAATATACTAACTCTACACATATAGGGCCATGGGTCAGGAATCAAACTCATGAACCCACTACATACATTATATTGACTACAACGACAAGCACAACAATACAACATGGCTATACGTGATTTAAGTGCTAGATATCACATGTAGAACACATGTGATATGATTGTTTTATGTGCTCAAAATAAACTTATAACAAAACACAGGCACTAGTGGCAACCTAGAGTGTTAATGAGCATAAATAAATGAACAACTGCACACACCTTCTTATTCACCGACATGAAGGATCATGTTTTTTTTTTCATTTAAATAAAGAATGTGTATGCAAATGCATCTCAGAATAAAGTACAATCATAAATAACTCAAACATTATAGTTATCAGTATACAAATAACCAAGAGATACCTATAAAGAGAATTGCATAGACCCAGCAGCAGATTTCGTCAACTGATACCACAGTGGCCCATACACCTGCAAACACTTGTCTCATTACAATCCACTATAAAAGACTGGTTCATGCACACTTGAAGTTGGTTAGGAGTCTATAGTGGAGGTTACTGGTGTTGATTTGTATAGTGGACTTTTATTTGTATTGAGAGTTATATTTTCTCTTAATCTTTTATAAACACTTTAAAAGTTTGTATTTGTGAGATTGTAAGATATTTTATGTTCCGCAATAACAGTGCATCTCTATTTTCATATGTAATGTGCATTTTAATGTTTGTGTTATCTGTATTATAATTTTCAACCAATTTTTATGGGGGTGGTAGTATTAAGCTATTAAGATGATTCTTATGTGTTTTGGCACTTCCCCATGTTACATGTTTATCAAACAGATCCCCCAGCCCTTCTGAAACTTCTAAGTTAATTCTTTTTCAAATATGGTCTATATCACACTTTTAAATTCTCGAAGATTCTAAAAATGCAATTGTTGTTCGGTGATGAAAGTAAAACCATGTTTATTTTTTCAAAACATAAACATAATACAAATGCATGTATCAAACAGTTTTAACTAAAAAAAGTTTATCTTTGGAATCTGCAAATATTTTCTAACCAGGCTGTAAGAGCCCCTGCTGAGATTATCAGATGTGAGTTTTTTAGCCATAGCACTTATAAAAATAATGTTCAAGCTTGACTTTTAGAGCTTAACTGAAAAAAAAAAAACTAAAGGTTTTCACTGATGAACTACCAAGGCCTTAGCGGGAAGATGTCTGCCTCACCTGGACATTAATCAGCAATCAACCACAGTTTGTGTAAATCATATCATATATCTGACTCACTATGTGAATGTTCTTTTCTGTCCAGGTCAAGTACATCAAGTAAGTGTTGTGTCTGTTTCTTGACTTTAAGGCACTGATTTGTCAATATGTTCTAATGTCAATACCTTATATTATATGTCATTTTGTGGATAAGTAAGAAACAGAGACGCCATTTTAGTAACTAGCAAAATGCGTCTACTTTATTCCAACAGATCTTATGACCCAGCTGGCGGATGGAGCACCAAGGAGGTGTGGCCAGGGATAAGGGCCAGGATTATGTCATGAAGGAGGAGGATCAGGGCATGAAGGAGTTGCATTTGTAAGCATGTAAATATCTATAGTTAAGAATGTTAGTCCTTTTAGGTTATTTGGGGCATCAGAAATGGTGGACTTGAAATCTGGAATGTATAGGTGTGTACAAAGTTTATTTCTGATTCTGATTCTGTTCTCCTACACACCCTTCACTCCATTGTCCGGACGTCAGCACAGTGGCGTAGTGGTTTGCACTTCTGCCTTACAGCCCTGGGGTCATGAGTTCAATTCCCCACCATGGCCTTATCTGTGTGGAGTTTGTATGTTCTCCCCGTGTTTGCGTGGGTTTCCTCCGGGTGCTCTGGTTTCCTCCCACACTCCAAAAACATACTGATAGGTTAATTGGCTGCCAAGAAATTGACCCTAGCCTGTGTCTGCGTCTGTGTGTGTGTGTGTGTGTGTGTGTGTTAGGGAATTTAGACTGTAAGCTCCAATGGGGCAGGGACTGATGTGAGTGTGTTCTCTGTACAGTGCTGCGGAATTAGTGGCACTATATAAATAAATGATGATGATGATGATGATTGTCCATCATGACACAGTTCTTTCCTGGTACACTTCCTACTTCTCAAACTGCTCCTGTAGTTTATCCACCCCTGGCACATTCTCCCCATCCACTCCCACTATTTATTGGGGTTCCACAAGGCTCTTTTTTTCTAAATGTTATACTTTAATATTGTACGTCTCTTCTCTTGGGGCACTAATTTGCTCATTTGGCCTCCAATTCTACCTTTATGCTGAGGACACCCAAATGTACATTGCTTTCCCTCACCTAGTTACTTCAGTATTATCTGTTGTAAACCACTATCTTTCTGCATTCGCCCCATGGATGTCACAATGATATATAAAGCTCAACATGTTCTATATAGAGGGTATTTTTGTCACCAACTGCCCTCTAATCTCCCTCACTGTCAATAACACCACTATACCCTCTGTGTTGCATACAATTTAATTTATTAGTAAGTTTTGTGATGAGGATAGCAGGAATCCATTAATAAAACATAACATAAATAAAAAATTACATTTGTACAGACAAAGGCCCAGCAAAGTTTAAATATTAGACCTCCTACACAGCTTAAACAACTGTCAAAATGAATATTCAAAACAGTGGACCAAATTGGTAACTGTCAAATTCACTATTAATCAGCAATTTGTTTTGCCTCCAGCAGCATAATGTCCCCCTGCCATAATGGCAGGCACGCCCCGATTAGTCTGCACTGACCTGCATTCCCTTGGGCAATGTGCCACTAGCCTACTTGGTATAACACCGTTGTAATTTTTTGTTCACAAACAAATGCAGGTATTAGAGAGTGACTGCAAGTAACATGATTTTTATTATAAATATGGTGTGTATATGTGATCATGTAAACATGACAAACCATGTACTCTAAAAAACAAGGATACTGGATCTCCATTCACGTTATACTAATCAAATCCATGAATTAAGGGGTTAACTGATCACTCTAATGTCCATCCACCTCTGGTGCTTAGACTATCCAAATGACAATGTGGATACTTGGGACATCTGCTAGAGTGTAGACAATGTCTTAACCAAATAGTAAAGCAAGTTCACTCGATACATAAAATGAAACCTTGTTCCAAATACTTTGCTCAATGCGGTCTGTCTATCAATATTAATGATAGCCGCTGTAATGGTGTAACAGTTGCAAAAATGTTACCAGGATGCATGTGAGTGTTATAACCCTATTCACAGGTAGTAGTCTCTATCCTCCAAGCTCCTGGTGTCCTTCTTTTGGTTCTGCGTGCTTGATCTGCCTTCCAAGATAGGATATTAGAATCTCGGCAATCCGCCGAGTTGCTCTCCCTCCTGCCAGCGAGAGGGGTTGGCACTATGATGCACACAACCCCGCATCTAGGTCAGATTGAGACACAAACCAATCATATGGGTCTCATATGCCTCACTACCAATCTATGAGCTAAAATATGGGACTACTTGAGAATCCCCCCCTTTTTTTTTTGTCCTCTGTTTTTTTTCTTTTTGCCCAGTTAATCATCAAAGTATATGCTTCAGGAATATCCCAAATTAACATCAAGCCCCACAACCAGCAAGATCAGACTTAACATTAATTATCTTATATAGGAATGATCCTACTTATAACATTGTTTCATAACAATGCCATCGCAAGAAATATACCAGGTCTATTGGTCCCATCTATGACACCTTATATATATACTGTGGTATTTATTAGATAAGATAGCATCTCTGCACTCCCTTTGAATATGTCACCCACTGTATTCATTATACATTAAATGTATTATGTACTGCATGTATCAATTTCCGCATCACTTAATCCTAAAGTTTCTGTACATCAGATCAGCATGCAATGAACATAACTTAACGGCAATATCACCTGATTGTTATGGAGGATCATAGATACTACACCTCCAACCAATCAACGCTTAGTGCGTACGATATATGGATAAAGCTTTAACACCATCCAACCACAATACTAGCCTTGAAAAAGTCACCACCCTGTGACGAAACGCGTCGGACAATCAAATTACTTCCAGATCTAGCAACGTGTGCTTCAAGCTGGAACACACGCCAGCTCGATACAGCACCACAACAGGACGCATCACCAGGAGCCTCATTTATCACAAAGCGGGAGTTATCACATTCTCTCCACACCGCGGATCATAGACAACCACTGAAGGGGTATAAACACAAGTATTTGAACCCCAAACCATACTTATCTATCCACATGACTTTCTCCCACCTAGAACAATTGGGGTATTGCTAGTCACGAAACAGGGAATCCACCCAATCGGATAAGAGTGGATTTTATGACTGTCTTTTGGAACTATTATCAAACACTTGTCACGAATCAGGGAATCCACCTAATCAGATAATAGTGGACTTTATATGATTGACTTTTGTAACTATTACCAAGCTGAGAACTTGTTAAATATTGTCTTTTTCTACTGTTCTTATTGTGTTTAATTGTCAGAACCATGTGCGGCACAAAAGCCTGACACCCTGTATTTGCAATTTGTAATAAACAGCCACATTTTAGTATCAAACACTGTTAATCACACAGAGGAGCCCCAACACATTGGATTTGAGGGCTGAATTTTTAATTGTATCTAGCATTTGGGAACTGGACCTTACTCAATTCATCTGCTCAATCTTAGAGACATCCCAGCCTTACCCCACCTGACCCACTGTGCACATTTCAGATTCCTTCTTCCTTGTTGCGCATACTCATGCGGGAGATATCCACGTGTCAATAGATCAGTGCCGTCAGCCGATTGCACTGATGGGAAAGTAGAAAGTTGTAGTCCGAATGCAAATGGTTATAATCTGTAAAACCAACGCATTTCAGCTTCAACTCAGGAAGCCATCCTCGGGGATATAGTGAAAAGGTTCCTGTTATCTAGTATAGACAAAGTTTGCAACAGCACACAAGAAACATTAAATACTGATGAAAGTAGTTATATAGAACTTATAGAAATGTAACACTCAAAAGATCCGTGTATAAAAGATTAAATTACTATATTTATTCACAAATCACATATAATATACATGTAAAAAGAACTCTTGTATAAAAACTTCAAATATAACACCATTACAAGTAATATGGCCAATTACTAAATTGATAAGGCATATAATGCTAAAAGCAATTTAATTTAATTTATGAATCTGTCCATATAATAATTGTCAGCAAACATCTGATATTGCCAATCTTTGTGTTTCAATTAGAATTGCATTCTAACTTGGAGATGAAGCTGTACATTGTCAATTGTATGTAGATACATGTGAAGGAGTGCTGCCAACAATTATTCAGGTGGTAGTGTGTTCTTAGTTGGTTGAATGGATGTGTAAAAAAAAGTATAAAAATATGCATACAGTCCTTAGCACATATATAACTGCAACTAGATTTTGCAACCAACAATCACAATCTCAAGGATTGAAAAACAGCAATAGTGAAAATATAGTCACAGCCATACTTCACAGTTGGATAGACAGTGTTGCTTTATAGTATCAATAGATCACTTGCAAGTGCAGAGGAAGAGAGAGATGTTTATCAGACCTTTAGCCGCTATTCAGCTTTCAGACATCAGATTCTCCTGTGCATGTGATGAGCTGCAGCTTCTCCCCTTTATGCTCGTGAACTCACACAATAGAAACGGGATCCCAGGTGGTAGAGGCTTGTAGATGTCAAGACTATTCAGCAATTTAGGGCTTCTCCCAAACAGCACTGCTTTCGATGTTATGGAATGTAAAGAACAGCTTCTCCTCTGCATACTTGTGTAACATAAATCAAGGCGGTATAAACAACCGATGGGGCTCCGTGAGCCTATGCTGCAGTTATATCCAGGTGACAGCACCTGCACAGTTTCACTTAAAGGAGAGATGTTTCTTTTTTGGCAATAATAAAGAGTATGAGAACTCAGTTGACTCCACACCATAAATGACACACACGCGTTTCATTGCCAGAAGCAATTTCCTCAGAGACCTAGCAATCTTGTGCCTGTAATTCGGAATAGCAGAGTACATTTCCCATCGATCTGCCCACCCCCTCCCTTGCTAGGATAAGATGAATGAATGACAAGCCGACATTTTGCACACAGGTATGGAAGAGATCTGTGAGTGACGTAACCTCGCCCGCAAGTGTTCTGAGAACCAATCCCAGAGTCAAATATTGGAAAGCATGGAAAGCACTGCAAATATTCCAAAATGATGATTAATCTCTAGTGATCTGATAAAATAGTTGCTTTATTTTTACACAAACTTTCAAATTTTATCAAGGACATGCCCAATAATAAATCAAAGCCCATATTGAAAAGTTAAGTTCCCCTCCAAAGCAACATGCCTTTGGCCATATGACAAGTTCATTTATTGTTTTTCATTTACTTTCCTTAATGATTGAGGCCCACAAACTCCAGAAAGATAAGGCAGGTTTGGGATTCAAGCTCATGAACCCAGTGCTGAAAGACAGAAGTGCTAACCACTAAGGCAACATACTGGTATTAACTCCCATACATTTTTAAGAAAACAATGTTGTAAGCTAAATTGTTTAAAACATTCAAAGTTGGTCCAACCTGTTTCTGCAATATTACCATGACAACCGGGACATCACTTCCGCCTTCTTCGTCCCAAATTGCCTGGACAACAACCGGGACGCTTGGTTTTCCCTTCCGCCATGCCCGTCCAGCTGTCTAACAGCCGGGCGTGCGTGTGCAGGTCTCTATGAGTTTAGCCTCCTATGGCTGATTGGGGGAGATTGTATTAGCCACCTGGACTGTGTATTGCAGCTGGGCATCCTGCATTTTCATTGGGCCACATCACTATTTAAGGCAATGAGGGCTTAGCCTCACTGCCGGTTATAGCTTTCAATCTCTGGTTGCTGACCTGCTCCTTTCCTCTTCTCCTGTGCTACTTTAGATTGATTCTTTGTGTATGACCCCTGGCTTGCTTACTGGACCTTTTTGGATTGGCTGTGACCCTGACCTCTGCCTGTTCTCCAGATTCTGCCGCCCTGACCCTTGCCTGGACTTCACTCCGCTGCCTGCTGTTGCCTCTGTCCTCGGCCCGTTTTTAGACTTTGCAACCTTCTACCATTAGGCCCTCACCTGTACTGCAGTAATATTATAAATGTGTACTACTCTGAGTTAACACCTGGGGGCATCTGAGTAACTGTGAGCGTGTACAGCTCTATGGGAAAGGCGGCTGCTATAGGTAAAGACCTCTCCGAAGAATATTGTGCCAAATTCAGGTGTTGGTCTGTCGATAGCCAGTGGAACGTTCCCGCACTGCGGAGTCAATTCCGTCTGGGCCTCTCAGAGCTAATAAAGGACTCCTTGGTCCAGTATCCTTCCTCTCCTACCCTGGAGACACTCACGGAGCTGGTTTTTAAAATTGACCGCAGAATCACTGGCTCCCATTCCCCTTCAAAATCCTCTTTAAGCTCCTCACACTCACCTACAAGGCCCTCGCCAACTCCACTGCGCCCTACATCTCCACCCTCCTCTCTATTCATGCTCCATCCCGCCCTCTCCGTTCTGCCTCTGACCGTCGCCTCTCTTCCCCCCTTATAACCTCCTCCCATGTGCGTATCCAAGACTTCGCCCGCACTGCCCCCCTCCACTGGAACAAGCTCCCTCCCTCCATCAGAACTTCCCCTAATCTGTCCAGTTTCAAACGGGCCCTAAAAACTCACCTTTTTCTTAAAGCCTTTCTGTCTCCCACTTAACTTCCTACCTTATCTTCTGCCTCCGTCCCCCTACTCTCCCTCTTTCCCCTGCGTCTCTCTGTCTGTCCACCCCTCCCCTTAGATTGTATGCTCCTCTGAGCAGGGCCATCTCTCCTCCTGTTTCCACCACTTCTAACTCTGCTCTCCAGCTACTTAGCCCTCCACCCCACATCCACTCTCGCTCCCTCCTCCCCCCTGGGGGTCTTCCGCGCCCTCCTTCTTGGGCCCCATCGTTTGCAGATCCTCCCTCCCCCTTCCCCGCCCTCTCTAGCTGTGCATTGAGCTTATTGAGTTACTGTGCTTACTGTTTACTGTACTGTGCTGTCTCCCATTGTATTGTAATTTGTTTGTCCCTGTACGGCGCTATGGACACCTTGTGGCGCCTTATAAATAAAAATTTATAATAATAATAATCAAGGAGCGGAAAGCAGAGCAAGACTCCTCCTCATGGCCATGCTCTTCTACCCCCGTACCCCAGGACTCATCTGAACCCATGCAGCTGGGAGCCTATCGCCTTTCTCCAGAAGAAAGATCTAGGTGATGTTCCTTGGGGCTCTGTCTGTACTGTGGGAATAAGGGTCACCTTCTACGTACCTGCCCCAACACGGCGGGAAAAGATCTGGCCAAGTTGTAAAGGAAGAGGTACGCCTAGGTCTCCAAATGGTCTCTTCAAAAAATTTGTTTCTAATCCCTGCTCAAGTTGCAAATGGAAACAAGTCCGTTTCAGTTTCTGCTTTTCTGGATAGTGGTGCTGCATGTAATTTCATTGATATGGATTTTGTTAAAGCACTTGGCATCCCCTCAGTGAAACTGGATCTGGACTTAAGGTCTACGGATTGGATGGTAGACCTTTGACTGGAGGCAGAATCTCCTCCAGAACTCCACTATTGCAACTTATGATGGGAGCCCTCCATTCCGAAGCTCTATCTTTCTTCCTAATTCCATGTTCCTCCGTGCCTATGATCTTAGGGCATCCTTGGCTCCAACTCCACAATCCTCAAATTGGAGTAAGGGGGAGATCTTACGATGGAGCATGGCCTGTTCATCGACCTGATTGACCCTACCTCTCCAGGTTGTCCAGCCTTGTTCTGAAATGCTTACTTCACCCTACCGCGAGTTCCAAGATATGTTCTCTAAGAAGGAAGCAGATTCTCTACCTCCTCATTGAGACTATGCTTGTTCTATTGAGCTCATTCCCGGTTCTAAGCTCCCCAAGGGGAAATTAAATGCCCTATCCATTCCTGAGACCAAGGTTATGGAGGAATATGTGGAAGAGAACCTACAAAAAGGATTCATCAGACCATCTAAATCACCGGTAAGAGCTGGTTACTTTGGATTGATTCTTTGTGTATGACCCCTGGCTTGCTTACTGGACCTTGTTGGAATGCCTGTGACCCTGACCTCTGCCTATTCTCAAGATACGTTGCTTTCTGCCGGCCCTGACCCTTGATTGAACTTCACTCCGCTGCCTGCTGTTGCCCCTCTGACCTCGGCCCGTTTCTGGACTTTGCTACCTTCTACCATCAGGCCCTCACCTGTGCTGCAGTAATATTATAAATGTGTACTACTCTGAGTTAACACCTGGGGCATCTGAGTAACTGTGAGCGCGTACAGCTCTATGGGAAAGGCGGCTGCTATAGGTAAAGACCTCTCCTGCCTGTTCTATGAGTTTATGATATTTTCTGTCAGCCCTAACATTATAAATATATTTCAGAAGCCTGTGATGGATCCTAGTCCAGCTCAAGTCCTAGCAACTCAAATCTAGACTATTTTGCAGGTGGTTCAGGACCTCTTGCTCAGATTGTCTGCGCAAGAGCAAGCCACCAAGGCCTCACAAGCAACCCTGGCACCGGCAATTGAGCCCAAATTAAACCTTCCTGATTGGTTTTCCGGGAATAGGACTCAGATCCGGAATTTCAAAGAAAGCTGTAAACTATACTTTCGTCTCATACCCCGTTCCTCGGGCTCGGAGCAGCAGAGGGTCGGCATAATCATTTCCCTACTCCAGGACGATCCGCAATCTTGGGCATTCAGTCTTGCCCCAGCTAGTCCAGCTCTGCAGTCCGTGGCTGCCTTTTTCAATGCTCTTGGTCTCCTTTATGACGTCTCGGACTGAGTGGCTTTGGCTGACTCACACCTAAGGAGCGCTTAGACAAGGGCGGCGTACCGCCGAAGAATATTGTGCCAAATTCAGGTGTTGGTCTGTCGATAGCCAGTGGAACGTTCCCGCACTGCGGAGTCAATTCCGCCTGGGCCTCTCAGAGCTAATAAAGGACTCCTTGGTCCAGTATCCTTCCTCTCCTACCCTGGAGACACTCACGGAGCTGGTTTTTAAAATTGACCGCAGAATCACTGGCTCCCATTCCCCTTCAGAATCCTCTTTAAGCTCCTCACACTCACCTACAAGGCCCTCGCCAACTCCACTGCGCCCTATATCTCCACCCTCCTCTCTATTCATGCTCCATCCCGCCCTCTCCGTTCTGCCGCTGCAGTAATATTATAAATTTGCACTACTCTGAGTTAAGACCTGGGGCATCTGAGTACCTGGGAGCGCATACAGCTCTACGGGAAAGGTGGCTGCTCTAGGTGAAAACCTCTCCTGCCTGTTCTACGAGTTTATGATATTTTCTGTCAGCCCTACCAGTAATATGTCTCCCTAAACTGTCACTATTTAGATTATATAAATAGTAATCAGGAAAAATATAATAATAATATAGTACTTATTTTTAAAAACAAAAATTTTCAGTTCAACATCCCTATGTTACCTAAATCAAATCCAAGATTTGTTACAGGCCATCTGAAAGGTGTGTATCTCTAAATTTTTATTTTTTAAATTTAAAGACACAAAATTATGTCTGTCGCTAAATGCATGTTTCACAATGTCAGCTGACATTATTATATGATTATTATATGGTTACATTTAGGTAACTGTGAAACAGGAAGAACATTTAAAAAGAAACTAATGTGCTATTCCAACAGGCCGTCACAGTCATCTCCGACAAGAGGCCAGGGAGGAGCCAGGGAAGGAGGAGCCGGCCATGGAGGGGTCGGAGGAGGAGGAGCAGGAGCAGCTGGACAGGAAAGATCTGGAGGAGGAGCAGGAGTTGGATAAGCCGGCCAGTGAGGAGCTGGAGGAGGAGCAGAAGGCGATGGGCGCTCCAGCGAGGTAAGAGGAGGAAGCACAGTTGGAGGCTTGGTGGAATGTAAGTTTCTTTCACAAACAAAGACCTATTTTTGTTGTTGTTGGTCCATTGTAGTTATCCTAAAACTCCTAAAGCACCGTTTTCCCACATGCCATTTATCCCATACCTACTTATCCATTCCACAGGTTTCGACTATGATGGCCCCAATAATTGTTTGCTTGGAGACTACTCAACTTCCCCCCCTCCCAGCCACCACAAAAATGTGTGTGTGTGTATATATATGTTCATGTTGTTCTTTCCCCCCAGTTTTTAACAGCTCCAAAAGTCACCAGAAATGGAGAGGAGGGGGGGGATGGGGGACCCACAATCGGTGGATTCGTTCATGAAAAAATTGTATAAATATAACAAAAAGAATAAAAATTACAAAAAAATATTTTTAATTTATAATCAATTTAATGGTTCTTTTTAATTTTCTTTTTTGATGTATTTTTTTGGGAAATGTAGTTATTTCATTTTGTATATAAAAAAAATGGTGTGCGTCTTTTTTAATGCAATTCTAAAACATGTCTTCATATGACTTTTGCAAATAATAATTGCACATTAACCACATGCATTAAGCTTTATTTTACATGGGTCTCAACATGGTTTGGTCAGGGTTCAATGTTCCTTTTTTGTTAACTTTATTTTCCTTATTCAGACCCACAAAGTCCACACAGATAAGGCCATGGTTCAGAATCAAACTCATAAATCCAGTGCTGTAAGGCAGAAGTGCTGGGCACCAAGCAACCGTGGTGCTCAAGTGTTGGCTGCATTGATTTTTATGGAGGCCGACATGCTAAACATAAAAGCAGGAGAGGAAGAAAAGGTTTTGCAGACAATATTTGCATTTACCTCAAAGGTTCCTGTCTACTCCAAATCACCCCCTCCAAGTATTAGGGCATTCATAGTAATAGATGGGCAGCATGCAGATATTGTGAATGAATGTGTCCTGTCGGCCAGATTCATTTTTGCAAGAAAAACATTGTCATTAAAAAAAAATGCACCTTGGCTTAACAAAGTTGCATTTGAGGGGGCGGTACATTTAAAATACGTGGACAGATTTATAATTGGGGTAGAGCGTGTCGAAGATCAACTTTGAACGTCAGAGTAAAAATTAAGCTATCAAGTGTTTGTGTGTTACATGAAAAAACCATTACATTCCTTATGTGCTAAATACTAGCCTAATACTACCCCTTGCTAATTATAAACATCCTCTGGTTTGGACAAATTTTCTCTTTTGTTCCTTTCCTTAATGATTCAGGCCCAAAAGCTGCACACAGATGCTAAGGCCATGCTTGGTATATGATCTCATGAGGCCAATGTTGTGAGACAGGAGTGCTAATCTTAACTCCCATATATTTCTTGTAATAAGGAAGTTTGTGAGGAGGGTAGCAGGTATCCCCAAACTTTGACATCCTCCCCTTCTTATGAGTGCAATGAATTAGGGGATCTTTCCACACATTCCCTAGGACGATTTGGTGGGCCTTTCCACCCTTCTCCCTACCCTGTGATGAAGGCACTCTAGCCCTTGCCTGACTGGTGTGTGTGTTTGCAATTAATATTAACAATTACACTTTAAATATATTTGTCCCAGATAATATCATTATATAAATGCTAATGCGAATAATTAGGTTAAAACAATTCTGCACAATACACTCTCGATTGTGTTTTAACATTTCTAAACAAACCCTTCGCATCTTACACTTTTCCCATTCTATAATACGGATTTATCTTTAAGTAAGAAACTGTTCGTAAAATGAGTTAAGAACTTCTTAAGAGCTGTAGTTTTCCTTATCTCCATGTTGCATATTTTTATCCATTGTGGAAGTAACTTAAGTAGGGATTCATCTTCGTTTGTATCTTGACTTCCATTCCTTGTCGAATCGATACTTACTTATCTCCCCATATTTTCTTAAAATACTTTTCGCAACTTTCACATAAGATAAGAACGGTAATGAATCAGGCCCAGCAAGATTATTAACATAGTCTTATTGTTACCTAAAGGGGGAAATGGAATGATCACCAGAATCCACGATCATGAATGTTTTGTCTTGGAAAATTTTGAAAATGGAGCTAAATATGTCTGTTTGAATATTTTGTATTTTCATGGCTTGATAGCTGTAACACACCTGAACACTATATGTAAAATTCAAGCTTGGAGGCATGCCGAGAGCTAGAATGACAAAATGTTGATCAGGACCCTGCTTAGGATAAGCTAGGACGAGGGAGACCTCACTGACTCATCCAGCAGGGGGTAGGCTAGCCACACAGTTCACCAATAATGATCATGAGCAAATGACACAAACCAAACACCTCACTCTAACATCATGTGATAAAGGGGGCTTAAACCCTTCAATTGAAAAAAAAAAAGATAAATAACACATCTCAAAAGAGCTAATGCCATACTTGCCAACTCTCCCGGAATGTCCGGGAGACTCCCGCATTTTGCGAAAGTCTCCCGGACTCCCGGGCGTGTGTGGCAATCTCCCGAATTCTGCCCACTTCACTAGGAAGTGCCCCACTCCCTAGTGAAGTGGGTAGAACTAGATCCCAAACGCCGCAATTCCCGGTGAATCGCGGCATTTGGCCTCGCCCCTCGCTGTCAAATGACAGTATTTGACTTATGTGCAAACCAGAATACTTAATTTGCAACCCTTGCATTGTAACATGGTTTTGTCCAGAAGACTGAAATAAGAAGTTTCTTAAGTTAAGATCCTTAATGAATCAGGCCCATAATCAACTAATAGTAAAGATAATTTGTGTGTTCTGAGAATGATTATTTGTCATATTTTTATAACGTGCCAGCATTTCATAAATGCTGCACAGTTCAGAAGAGGTGCACAGACCCTATATTTAAGTACAAACTGAACTTAATAGGGTCATTTACAAAAGTAAAGCAAAAGCAGGTTAAAAAACTTATTAGTGAAATTGTGACATTAGTAAATAGTATATCTGGACCCTACATCTTTTTGCGGCAGAAATTTTTGCTTTTCCATTACATTTTTAACTGTTACTTGTCCATATTGGTGCAAGTAATGCACTGTGAACATTTATACAAGCATATACAGAAAACCATTAAAAGAAAAAGAAGAAAAAAAGGAAATACATTTCTGTGACTTGAATAGTATAAAGTGGGTGTTTTAAAATGCCACAATTCTTTGCCTAGTAAATCGTAAGTGATCTACAGCAATGATACACTTAGTTTGGGTAACTTATTAGTGAATGGAGAATGTTCCACTCTTGCAATCCCAACTTGATTAAACTGAACTTGATCCACCAATCAAGCAGTGCTGAAGATGAGTGGCTACATCCACCCTTACTTCAAAACAGAGTGCACACGCACAAACAGAAGATAAAGAATTATAATAATAGGATTTTCAGAACTTAGTCAAACAAAAAAATATATTAAATGTGGTTATAATAAATTTACCTTGCATGCTATTGTAAATAATGTGACATATTTGGATATAAATCACCTGGTAAAGGTTTGCTCCTAGGATGAAGACTGAGCACCATTTACTTTCATATTCCATACTTAAGACAATCATACAAAAATACTCCCCAATGTGCAATAAGCTGGCCCTATATATAGCAAATTCTTCAGCTGTCCACCAGTATTTGCCTTTAAATTCAAAAGTTGGAAAGTTCTTGAGCAGGTCCATGTAGTACATCCAAAGACAGGCCATAACATTTCTACAACAGTCTATTTTACATGTGACCAGGGTATTTGTTTATTGTGAAGTGTATAAAGTGGTCCTCACATTGAAATTCACACTATCCATCTATTTTCCATTTTCCACCTTTATGTTGCTGTCATTTATCGTCCCCCAGGTCTAGTTTCACATTTCCGTGACAACTTTGCAGCTTTGTTTACTTATTTCCTGTCCCCTCACTTAGCTACTAGTTGATTTCAAAATGACAAAATTCTTCCTATGGTGTCTCCCAGTGGACTTCATCTCCCACCTACTGCGATGGGCAATCCCTTTACCTTGCATTCTACCACTTATGCTCCATTTCCCCTTTGTTCAAATGGCCTTACTGCTCTATGACTAAAACCTTTTTTCACCAGCCTCACTTAAATATTCTTGACCCAATTCACGTTTCATTTTTACTAAAACAACTATTTTCTCTTATGACTCCCTATCCTACACTCATCAGACTGCCTCATTTTACAACAAAACTTTCGCTTCATGCTTAGACAAGGTTGTTCCAGCCAATATATATAGTCTCCAACAATCCATACCTCAATCATACCTCACCAAACAGACCCACTACCTATAAAAGTGTTTCCACACTGATGAGTGCCACTGGATTAAATTTGCACCTATGCCAAATTCCTTATAAATTATTCCTTCTCTGTTACAGCACTGCCCTTTTACTTGCCAAGTAAACATAGTTCAAATCACTAATATTCATCCAGTCTTCCGATACCCATTGTCTCTTTGCCACCTTCAACCCTCTTCTCTGCAGATCTGCACCTCCTCCTCCTTTTTCCCACCCTCACAGTCCATGCTTTTGCCATCTACTTCAAAACAAGATCAACACCATTTGACAATATATTTCCCCATGTCAAATCCTGCACACTCCAGCCATCTTCTCCTACACTCCACAATTCACCCTCAGTTCATTCTCTCCTGTAACTGAAAATAATATTGTTAGAGCCTTAGAGGGGGGGGGGGGTGATTTCCATCACATTCCCTGTTTTGCTCACACAATCAACTTGGTGGTACAGAACTTTTTTAAAAATGAAAATGACATGCAGGAGATGCTATCTGTGTCCTGAAATATATAGGTTCGTTTTTGGGATTCTGCAACAGCATGTAGGAGAATGCAGCAGCTGCAAGAGGAATAGAATTTAGGGGAAATGTACTTTAGTCCAGCGCACTGGAGAATACTTTCCGTGTTGTGCAAGTTGCTGAAACTACTTGAAGTAGTCACCTGTGAAGAGAGTGCAGACACTGTTAGCTTGAGTCAAGTGATTCACTTGTAGATTAAGTACTTTATTCGCTTCGCCAGGATCCAAGACATCTTAAAATCGGATTGTTACTTTTTGGCTTGATCCTAGATTTAAGAGTTATGTCTTCTCTTTCTTTTAAACTGACCCAGATCTCAAGAGATGCAATGAGCTCCTGGTCAGCAAGCTGACAGCCCATGAGGTACATGACACAATGACGTCTCCTCCCTCATTTTCTCAGGAAATTGCTTCTAGTAATAAACTTAGCTTTCCCAAGACACCCAGTGGTGATGCAGATGAGTCTGCACAACATTTTGACATTTGGTCTGATCTAAAAGAATTGCCCAAAAATCGTGACAGCTCTTCAGTACATTGAACTGCAAATTCCATGAGGAAGGCCATTACCGGCAATTACATCAAAGTACACAGACTTCTGTGATGGTGGATTCCAGCGGGGATGAATTAATATTGTTTGAGGATGATGTACACACTGATGAGGGTGAATATGATGACAGTGTAGATTGCAGGTGCTGAGACCTAGCTGAGAGAAGGGAGCTAGCTGATGCTGGTATGCTTGGTAATATTTTGGGTCGAATGACATGTTGGCAATTTTATGTTTTTCTACAGTAAGCTTTCACCTTTATAAGAGAGGTGTTTTTTTCTTTAAAAAGGTACACACTTTTTCTTTCCATTTTTGTTTCCCTGACTTAAAACCACTATGCACTTGAACATAGGCTTTAGCACCTGAGGTAGAGGGATTACTATCATCTTGATCGAGACTGGAGAGTGACAAGAACAATGCCACCCCTCCTGTTTCTGTATGAGCGATGGCACAGTAGAATGTCACTTGAGACTTTTAAGAACACTGACAACCCTACTATTAAATTTTCTGGTTCAGCATTGAACCCTGCCACCTCTCTTGTTTCTGAGTGAGCTATGGTACAGTAAAATGTAACTGTAGATTTAGACCAAGTTGGCAGAAGCCAAAGAAACCAAAGAAGGATTTTGCAGAGTATGGAAATTCCTTCCAAAGTATGGAGTAGATGCACCCAATTTTTTGGAGCAGTACAATAATGAGATGGAAAGGGAGCTTTTTTAGGGACATCTGTTGCTGTGAGGAAGGGAGCCGCCATTTTTAATTCACAAAAGAACTTATTTTTGTTCTTTAATTCGGAACATTTCATTATATTGGTGTCACTTGAATGCTCTCTGTATTGTATTTTGGTAAATGGAATGGTTAGATAACAATCTTCAAGTGCTAAGGATAACTTTAGGAATATACAAGTACAGCCACTGGTCTCACATAACTAATTAGCTGCAGCTGTCTAGAGAGGTGTGAAATAATCAAATAAAAAAAAACTTATTGGCGAAAAATATAGCGCTAATAATAGTATAATGGTTAAAATACCTCTTTAACTAATTTCTGATGATCAGTATCAAGAGCATATTCAAACATTATAATGATGAAAGATTTTTAATATAGATTACAATTATGTTTAACACTACTGGCTTTACATGGAATTCAGTTTTAATAAATGTATCAAAAGAATAAAATAAACATATACATAATCACATTAAAAGTACTTTACAACAAAAACCACAGTGCTGCAAACTAAATGTAAGACTCAGATGAATAGAACTTAATCTCAGTATACCAGTTAGTATTTTCCCACAGTAGTCCTTAATAGATCTGGTGAATTTAAAGGTAAGAATTTCACAGTGCACTCCGTGATCTTAGGAACTCCATGTAATACTCCTCCAAATCCTCTTGCAAGAGTCTTATGTCTCTCAAACTCCGTTCTTAGGAACACCTGATCTCACATGCATTTCTAGAGTTAATATTGTTAAATATGTATCCATCAGAATGAAAATGAATAAACAGTGTTAACTTTAAAAATCCATGGAAGAAGTGAATTCAGTGAGCAAAACAATATTGTATAGTTACCATAAGGTGGCAGTCTGCTGCTGGGAATGCAGTTTTAGAAGTAACTCCCATCTAATAGGTATTAGTTTCATATATATCTTCTTTACAATATATTGTTGGTTATAAAATCTCTATATAACAGTTGATACCTTCTACTCTGTGAACCCAAACTATTTCAAAGCTAGAATGGTCTAATTAAAAAATGTTCTCTGCATTGTATATTGATAGGATGCTTTATGTAATGTAAGCAGTCACTAGGATGCCCCTGCATTGTATATTCGTCACTATGAAGTTCTCTGTACTATATGTTACTAGTGTGCTCTCTGTATTGTATATCTGTCACTATATACTCTATGTGTTGTATACCACTAGGATACTCTTTATAATGTATATCTGTTATTTATTTAATATTTTGTACATACTGACAGCTAGATTCTGCTTGGACGCTATAGGCAATATCTCCACTTTTTAAAACCCGCAGTTTGGTAAATATACCCCCAGAACTGCTACAGGGCTGAGAATGTGACAGTTCTGGAGTAGCTACTAACTGTAATGATATCTTGTATGTTAGTTACTGGGATGCGGGCATGACTGCAACCAGACCATATTTAACAAGACTTGCCTTGGGGTCTATAACTAGAATGTGTTAACATTCAAATTGAAATCTTGTTTTTCCTGATTTTCAATGGTTCTTTATGACATAGCAAGACCTATTATTATGCTCATTTACAAATGACAGATACATAATGGATACAGCTTGCCGTAAAAATAGCTCAGAGCAGGTGTAAAAAAAAAGTCCTTTTGCAGAGTGGAAGCTCACAGCAAGGAATGTCTCCAACCCCTATCAACCCCTTTATCTTGTTCAACATCTCTTCCCAAAATAAATCTTAATTTTAAACTGCTTTTCAAAATAGATGTACATGTGAACCTACTCAATTCAAGAAACACCCTCACGTTATCCAAATTATCTCATGAACCAATGCAAACTTGTACACATCCACAAACATTGCCATCTTACTATACACAGCAATGTGTTCTGATGGAAAGCTATTGAACCTATGAAAATCAAGCAAAAAAAGAATTTTTGCACAACACATCGACATCTAGAGCTTCATAAATTTCTCCTACTACATTTACCTCATGGTGAACACAGTGCAAGGTAGCCTACTGTAGTACTGGAGGAAATTTTCCTCCATGATTAAGTAATCTATGTTCATTTTTAAGACAAGATTAGCTGAAATTAAAGTGTAGCAAATGTGGAGCCCAAGTTTTTTATGAATTTTCTTTAAGCGTGAAAATCAAGATATTGAGGGTATAGTGTAATTTTTTTACCCCAAAACACTTCCTCTGATACACATTTAAAGGTTATGCATATCTTCTCCACATAGTAACCTGTCTACACAAATGGCAAGAATGATAGAATGAACGTGGCAAGTTCAGTTTATGTTTATAAATCCCACCTCTCTGTTCTACTTCCAAGGATTACCATTAGTTACCCTAATATAGTTAACAGTTTGGGGCCTATATATAGTTGGATGTATGTGTGCACCGAATGTACAAGATAAGTCTACTTTTGATATGGATGTGTGCATAAGTTTTTTGGGTGCATACATAGTATGAAATACGTAGTATGTAAATGTATATTTTATATGAAAAAAAACCAGATGTTAATCCAATCCTACAGGAGCCAAAAACCTGAAAGGACCCTAATGTCAGGACCAGTTCCAGATAGGCTGGGGTCAATCCTGATAATTCCAGAACCACAGACCAGCCTCTGACTCCCTCCATGCAACTATAGGTATAGGATGGAGGTTCCTTGACTCATGGGTCCAAGTGCACTGTAATCCCTGTGCCCATGGTGGATACACCAGTGATAACAGCATTTATAATAGCAAATACATTCTTCTGGTATAATTACAATCACTAGTAACTCTTAACTCTTCACTCTTCAACTGTTAGAATATGTTCACGTACATTTAGGAAACTTAGACAAGTAAAACAGTGTTTTATGCTGAATATACCAGTTTAAATCCCAGTTACTGATCCTTGCATTCTTTAAAAATAACTTTTTGTCCCAGGTACCAAAATTAATGTAATACCCCTCTGGTGTTGTAAAGGATGCCTCTCAGTGGCTGAGTGTGTGACTCGGCATTGGGAACCAGAGGTTGCTTTGCAACAAGGACAGTTGGCAGTTGGGAGTGTGATCGTTGGGAGTTGGTGGGAGACATCTTGCAAGCCAGGACCCAGGAGGTAGGAGGGTGGTCCCAGGAGGCACCATGAAGTACTAGGAGGCTCCAGGAGACATCATGGAGAGCCCACTAAGAGCAGCAATTAGCCCCAAGTAATAAAAGCCTGTTAAAAAGAGCTGTGATAGAGAGGCATCCCCACCCTTAGGAATACCCCATTTGAGGCACCATTTCCTGGTTGGGAATTCCAGTACAAGAGGGGGAGAGTTCCCACAACAAAGGAGAAAAGAGTAGAGGAGTCTTTACAATGGATTGCCTGAAAGAGTTTGCAATGAGTAGAGAGGCATGCATGAGTGACATACACAGACCATAGAGAGGAGTGAGTGTGTGGCAGCTGCCACAAAGAAGCAAGCTCTTACAGCGAAACGCGCGTTGGCGCTTCAGCTGTGTGTGACATTTCCTGTGTAATTATAATATAGTGAATTTCATCCCTTTAACAAGATATAAATGATTGTTTAACAAACATATTGATCTGCCACTTCGGTGGAGATTGGGATTTAATAATAACTGATCATTCCTGACAGACAGCTATTAGTTGCCTTGTTCCAGGAGGGCATCTAAATCTACTCAGACAGCTGAGCAGAGAAACATCGGCATTTCAGATTATTACAATTTTATATATCTCTTAACAATTTAGATGTCTAGTAGATAGTACTATTCCAGCAATCCCCTTTTTATCTTCTTAATTGCAGTGGCACTAAAGGGATTATCCCATACTGTTTAGAACTATCTTGGACATATGCCAGTTGTAGACGCAAATAGCTACAAACATATTTAGCTTACTCTTTTGTAACTGTCACAGCTACAATTGTAACAACCAGGGGGATTGAATATTCAGTGATAATAGATTTAGGATATTTGATGGAATATTAGGGGTTTTCTAAGGACTCATTATATTGTTAGTCATCCCCTTATCATATATATATATACACCTACCTATTTATATTGTTCAGAGTAATAAGTTACACACAGATTTTCTTTTTAAATTTTATTTCACACGTGTCACTTATATTTCGCTGTTTTTATAAATAATTAAAAAACAACAACATAATTCATAAATCAATAAATTATTTTACTTTATTATTTTATTATTATTTTATTATTTTATTATTTAATTACAATAAAAGTTAAGTTTTAATGCTTATATCCTGATCTCGCTAACTAACCTGTTATATAATTTTGGGACATTATGAGTGCACCAATATGATGTCAGCCTCTTTTCTCTTTTTCTTTCCCTAAGATCCTTTTTGTTTAGCAAGGAAAGCCTACTGAATCCCGTGTTATTTGAAGAGAATAAGATAGAAAAATGCTGTTGATCGTGACATCAGAGTTAAACCCATAATGCGGAGTCTAAGGAGCTAGGACATAGCTTTGTACTACTAGTTTATAATTATTTAATCCAATCTAGGAAAAGAAGGAGTGGATAGTGTTGATACTCACTCATGGTAGAAAATGCGTATTTACTTATGTTGGTTTGATTTGAAGAGTTTTCTATGCTTTGTGTTTGCTACCATTAAAGTCACTGTGATAGAACCGCATACATATTTTGTGATTAGTTTTCTTTGCTTTGATAGCTATTGTAGAGCTGTGCTAAAGGGTAAAGAGGCACCTCTTAGTCACTGTATACCAGAGAGACTTGTTTATGTATAATAGAATATATACTAGATATTATTGTTCACCAGACTTATTCAAATGTTTTGTTTGAACTGCAAAAGTCTATTTTTGATACAAAATTCAGAAAAACTCTTTTAGAAGCTCATGTTTCATCAGTAAATGTGCCAGTGTTGCTTCTAAAGACCAACCTGGTGTGATAATATATTATTTGTGTGTGCCTGTGGTCTAGAGTAGGGGGGCAGAGGGTTCCTGTTCCTCCCTCTGGTGTTGCTACAGCTGAGACAGTACCCAACGAACACCCTACGGTACCCAGACCAAGGTGGAGGCACTGCCGACACGGAATACGAGGTAAAGAATTAATTCGCAGTTTTAGGATGATGTGTGGAAAACAAATGTCTTCATTAAAAAAAATAAAATCATAAAAAACAGTTATTGGCAAACTCAACCTTTGTTCAGGCAGTTTGGTCACTGGCTATTAGTTGTATCACTAAACTCTGATTGGCTGCCATTGTTCTGTGCAGGACATTAAACAGTACTTTCAGCCAATAGATTAACAGCTGTTGCAATCAAGACCAGGAGGAGTGAATCTGAGAGGAAGAGAGAGCTGAGGATCGGTAAGTACTTAAAAATAAAAGAAATGCGCTGGCTTGAGACTTGATACCAGATATGGTTTGGTAAATTAGATTTAGCAGCAGATATGCCTAATAATCTTGACATCAAATATGGCTCTGCATATTATACTGGGCATCTCATATGACTATGCATATTAGACTTGGCATCGGATTTGGCTCTGTATATTATTCTTTGCACTAGATATTGCTCTACACATTAGACTTTTTCACTAGGTAGGGCTCTGCATATTAGATGTGGCAATAGTTATGTCTCTGAATATTAGACATGATATCTCATATAGTTTAATATATTGTTCTTGAAACCAGATAACATTTTAAATTTGGCAGCATGTATGGCTCAACTTTGTATGCATATCACAAAATATGGCTTAACACATTATAATTAGCACCAGGCATCGCTCAGCACATTATAATAGTTACGGTTGAGCTTTTTATAGTTGACACCAGATATGGCTCCACATATTGTATCTGGAACACAATATGCAGTGCCTGATTAAGGGTTCCAGTCGTCCTAGGCTAATACACCAGTTACCAATTAATCACCCCACCTTAGATAATTCATTAACCCTCTCTAGCCAACTCATCACCCCCCCAGCCAATTCATTAACCCCCCAATCAATTCATCATCACATTACAGCCAATTCCCTCCCCCTAGCCAGTTCATCATGATATTAGAGCCAATTCATTAACCCCCTCCTAGCAAATTCACCAACCCATTGCAGTCAATTGATTAACTCCCCCGCCCAACCTATTCATCACTCCCCCTCCTGCCACTAGTAATCTCACCCCCTCCACAGTCAATGTATCACCTCCTCCTCTCCCCCCCATATATTTAAAAACAGAACTTCCTTTGCTGTTTTGCTGTCTTCTGGTTCTTTTTCTTTACAGGCTCCGATGCTTCTTTCTTTTGACAGGCAGCTAACAGGAAATCTAATGCTGTAAGCTGCCCTGTTAGTGTGGGCGCAATCTGTGTGCTTAGTTTGTTCACATGAGATGTGATAATCTCACGAGACCATCCTAAGGGTGCAGCAACCGCACTGGCAGGACAACAACAGCATTCGATTTACTGTTAGCTGCCTGCATTAGCCAAACTGGAAACTCTGACAATCGGGTCTCCCCCTTGAGACTAGAGGTGACCCTGATAATGGAGGAAGAAGCAGATTGCTGGCATTTGCAAACAAAAACATAGTAAAATGTGCCAGGCGCTACGCCCACCCAGGTGCCAGCGCCCCAGATTGCAGCCTGATCAGCCTAATGGTTAATCAGGCCCTGCCAATATGGCTTAGAATATTGCCATACTTGTGTAACTGCTATTAGATTTAGGAAATATTTTTTACCACCTACTGACTGTAAATGCATCCAGAATGTGCCCTGTTAGCTGTTTACTGAACCGAGATGAACAAGGAATCTTCTGCACAATGCAGTCAACTTCTTTTCAGTGAACATATTGCAAGGAAGACCTTGTAAATCATTAATGCAAATATCAGGTAGAAACTCAAAATAGTTACTGATCATTTTTTTTTTAATGTAGGAATGTGTTTCCCCTCCAACTGCAGTAATTTAAAAATATTCTAACAATAGTGGTTTACCCAATGAGATCTGTATTAGGCTCCTGATTCACTGGCGTTAAAGTGTGTATGACTTCTTAGGTGTGGTAGGATTTTGCGAAGGCGATAATGCAGACAGTAGTTACAGCGACCGTAAAATTGTGATTGCTGTAATTCTGAGATGCAGTCAATTCCGATTTGAAGAAAAACTAACTGTGAAGATCTCCGGCATTACAACAAAGAGTAGCTGTCATTGACGTTACTTTAAATCCAAAACCTACCTAAAACACAATACACACCCGCCGGGTCCTTGCATTGCCCCCTTAATAGCATAAATGTATGAGTCGTGATTTAAGCCATTTCAAATTGTACAAATGAAGTGAGTTCAAATACTTCCAGATATACCCTTAATAAAACTAGACAATTTGAAACTAGGCGCATATGGGGTGGAGACAGACACATAGGAAATACTAAATCACCATAGGGTTTTATGGGAAATGAATAGGAATAAACATGAACTCCTGTAATGTAATGACCACTACTTGAAAGTGATTACACATATATCAATAAATACCTTCCACCTCTATCAAACTGTTAGAAAGCGTGTTATATATAGCCCAAATTTTAAACATAAATATAAATATAAATATCTATGCAGATATCTTCTGTTCAATGAATGGCACACATGCAGAGTATATTGATTGCTCCTGTAAATGTTATTCCGGATCAAACAGACCTCAGATGTCCACACATAAAACTCTCAGTTCAGAGGATCTTTCTTAAAGTTCCGATCCGCTTCACATGTGCTTTCTTTCACCCTCAATAGCTGTCAATCCCGGCAGATAATCATAAAAGAGGGAACAGAAAGAAAGAAAGCTCCATAGTGCAGTATTATTCACATCAAATTTATTCATATAAAGTGATAAAATTCACTCACATTTGAACGATGAGACAAAGCTTTGAAAGGTTTCTTTATAACAGTCTCACCGACACGTTTAAAGCATAAGTCTGTCCTGAGCAGCAATGTGTTACGGCGGTATAGCCGCAGCTCAATCAGAAGCTGCCTGGTGAATTCAGTGATGTCGGAGGGCAGGATAAAGGAATGGTTTACTGTAGTTCGTCCCAACGTGTTTCGTCACCAGCAGTGACTTCATCAGAGGGTGTGTTCTACCATTCGGGAATGAATCCTTTATAAACTCATTCAAAACAATTCATCAGCTGTAATTGGCTACTAGTGGTTGTCTCACACATAAAGATAACATTACCAATGAATACAGAAAGTTAATAATTGACCTACGTATCACTGCGTTTCAGCTTCACCAAATTACATAGCTATATAATAGGCACCAAACCTTGTCTTCATAAAGTATCCTTGCTTATATAGATATGCATACTCCCACATGTCAAAATTAAACATACAATTTGTCACGGGCACTAGGAGTCTTTACCCAGGGATCACCAGGTGGTAGGCTTACCAGAGCAATGTAGATGGTAATAGGGTACTCTGGTAGCAGGGTGATCACGGAACAGGCAATGGTAGATGATGAGATGCTCAGGAAAGTCTATGACTAGCAGTACTGGTAATATGGAGGTAATAATACACGAGGAACTGTATGGACAAGGGCAAGTGAAGGTAGTCAGTGGTCTGCGATAGCAAGTTGTACCACTGCTATAGTGAGGAGGAATGTCCAACAGAAACGAGGAGGTGATGAGAGTCAGCGGTCTGCGGATAGCACGTGGTACCGCTGTCGGAGTGAAGGAATGGAATCCAAGTGGAGGTATCCGGGTAGTCAGTGGTCTGCGATAGCAAGTTGTACCACTGCTATGTGAGAGGATACTGGAACAGGTGATACAGGAAACAGGGATCAGTGGTCTGCCTTCAGCAAGTTGTACCACTGAATATATATGTGAGGAGGTGTACGGGGAGAGACTGCAACACAGGATGTACACGGGCACCTTAAACACGATCCACAGTAATATGCACAATATATATATAAATGACTGAACAGGTCTGCAAATATAGAAAGTCTCTTGAAGTAATCCAGCACAAGATAACACAGTCAATGATGGCAATAGACTCAGCGGATAGCAGACTCCAGAGGAGAACCAACACAGTCCAGCAAGATATGCAATACACCAGCACAGTCAATGAGAAGTATGCATACCGTGGTTCAGAAGTAGTCAGTCAGATAGGAGTGCAGCGATACCTGAGCGGCAGGAGGCCGGCAGGATGAGAAGTCCCTGGATGGATGAGGCAGGGGTCTAGTAGGTGCAGCGCACAGGTAAGTAGACCAACAGGGACACGAATCCACAGGAATCAGTAGAACGTGGAACTGGACTCATGGAGGACCCAGGAGAATGGAGATGATCTAGCAGAGGAGTAGCTGATGAGATACGAATCCAATGCTGACAGGAGGTTAGAGACCAGCGGGACACAGGAAGGCGTGGAGAGCGGATCAGCAGTAGATGGACGATAGCGCTGACAGCAGCAGCAGGACTCTGCGAGCACACGGAGGTAACCAGTAGCAACCAACAGGTGCCAATAGCGATGGAACACGGGAGAGCAGAGTAGACCAGGAGCTGTTGATCACGGAGAGTAGCGGATGGCAATAATAGCAGCAGTCTCGAGGAAACACGGGAGAGATGAGATGAGATGAGGCTGCCGTGCACAGGAGCAGCGGATAGGAATCAGCTAACAGTCACGATGATGAACACAGGCGAGTTGCAAGCTGGAGACTGTAGTGCACGGAGGCAGCGGTTAGGAATCAGCTAACAGTCACGATGATGAACACAGGCGAGTTGCAAGCTGGAGACTGTAGTGCACGGAGGCAGCGGATAGGAATCAGCTAACAGTCACGATGATGAACACAGACGAGTTGCAAGCTGGGGACTGTAGTGCACGGAGGCAGCGGATAGGAATCAGCTCACAGACTTGATGATGAACAGGTGAGTGGATGTGGAGAGAAGGCTGTAGTGCACGGAGGCAGCGGATAGGAATCAGCAAACAGTCACAATGGAATATGATAGCGTTGAAGTGGTATAGAAGACTGTAGTGCACGGAGGCAGCGGATAGGAATCAGCTAACAGTCACGATGATATAGTTGATGGTAGAAGTGGTATGGGAACCACAGTAGTAGAAGTGGTTTGGAAACCACAGAGGTAGAAGTGGTTTGGAAACCACAGGAATCAGCAGCGCTGAATACACGAGGAAACACAGGAACACCTTCAGAGACTCATGGGGAATGAGACTCCAAGATCAGGCAACGTGGTGTTGACCACAGGTGCTTAATATAGGGAGTGTTGCCTGATCTGCCAATTGAGTTAAAGGGACATACACTGAAGTATAGGAAAGGGCTGCGCATGCGCAGACCCTCAGGATGGAGGACGGCGACGGTTCCTAAATGTCCGGGAAGAAGCACTCACAGTCCGGTGAGTGACAGTACCCCCCCTTTTAACGGTGGGCACAGAACGCCTGGAACCGGGCTTGTCCGGATTTTTGGAATAAAACCTCTTCAAAAGGGCAGGAGCATTAAGATCTTCAGCTTTGATCCAAGAGCGCTCCTCAGGACCAAAGCCCTTCCAATGAACGAGGAAACGGAGGACTCCTCGCAAAATTTTTGCGTCTAGTACCTCAGTAATTTCGAAATCCTCCTCCTGATGAACTTGAACTGGCTGCGGAGCTGAGGGAGGATTTGAGAAACGGTTGATAATAAGAGGTTTGAGTAAAGACACATGGAAGGCATTAGAAATCCGATGATTCTTAGGAAGAAGAAGTTTCACACATACTGGATTGATTACTTGAATGATCCTATATGGACCAATAAAACGAGGGGCGAATTTCATAGATGGAACCTTCAAACGAATGTTTTTAGTAGATAACCAGACACGATCTCCAATTTTTAGTGGTGGAATAGCCTGCCTCTTCTTATCTGCGAAAGATTTATATTTGATAGATGTCTTCTTTAAACAGGTTTTGACCTGAGACCAGATATTTTTAAAGGTCTGACAAGCAGTCTCCACCGCAGGAACTTGGGTGGGCGGGAGGGCAGGAAATTCCGGAAAAGACGGATGGTGACCGTAGACCACAAAAAATGGAGTTTTGGATGATGACTCATGGTACATGTTGTTATGGGCGAATTCAGCCCAAGGAAGCAACTCTACCCAGTTGTCTTGATTGGCTGATGAGAACATCCTTATAAAAGTCTCAAGATCTTGATTGACACGTTCAGTTTGTCCGTTAGATTGCGGATGGTAAGAAGATGAGAGTGCTAATCGTATGCCCAAGGTTTTACAAAGGGCTCGCCAGAATCTGGAAACGAATTGTACTCCTCTATCTGACACAATCTCAGACGGACATCCATGGATGCGGAAGATCTCTTTAATGAAATGTTCAGCCAGGATAGACGAGGAAGGCAAACCAGACAGAGGGACGAAATGAGCCATCTTCGAAAATCTGTCCACCACCACCCAAATAGTGTTATGATTCTTACTAGGTGGTAAATCAGTAACGAAATCCATACTAATATGGGTCCACGGTTTAGACGGAATGGGTAGTGGTCGCAGCAACCCTGCTGGAGTTCTGCGGGAGGATTTGAACTGGGAACATAATTCACAGGAAGAAATGAACTCTTTGACGTCTCTCCTCATTGAAGGCCACCAGTAACTTCGAGAGAGAATCTCAAAGGTCTTGTGTTCACCGGCGTGTCCAGAAAAACGAGATGCATGGAACCACGAAAGGATTTTCCTTCTTAGAGTAGGAGGCACGAGGGTCTTCCCAAATGGTAGCGTTTTGGTGGATGAAGCAGCCAGTGAGATACATTTGGGGTCTAGAATGGTGTGGTTGGAAACCTCTTCTATATCAGAGGACGTCACAAAAGCTCTAGATAAAGCGTCAGCTTTTTTGTTCTTGGCAGCTGGTTTGAAGGTTATTATTAATTCAAAACGGGAAAAGAAAAGAGACCATCTTGCTTGACGAGGGTTCAAGCATTGGGCAGACTGAAGATATGACAAGTTCTTATGATCCGTGAAGATCGTCACCGGATGGCGAGCTCCTTCCAATAAGTATCTCCATTCCTCTAATGCAGCTTTGATAGCCAGTAACTCCTTGTCCCCGATAGTATAATTCTTCTCTGCGGGCAGAAGACCCCGAGAATAGAAGGCACAAGGATGGAATTTTTGCTGTTCAGAGCGTTGGGAGAGAATGGCTCCCAAGCCCACATTAGAGGCATCTACTTCTAGAAAGAAGGGGAGTGTCACATCAGGCTGTCGAAGGATTGGAGCCGAAGAGAAGGACTCTTTGAGTGTTTGAAAGGCTTGAAGAGCCTCAGGCGACCATTGCTTAGGATTAGCCCCTTTCCGAGTCAGGGCCACAATAGGAGATGCAATGGAAGAAAAGTCTTGAATGAAGCGTCTATAGTAATTGGCAAAACCTAAAAAACGCTGGATAGCACGAAGAGTAGTTGGCTGGGGCCAATGTAGTACAGCATTCACCTTGTCTGGATCCATCTTCAGGCCAACTCCGGAAACTATATACCCCAAGAATGGAATCTGGGGCAATTCGAATGAACATTTTTCTAATTTACAGAACAATGAATTTTTCCGTAGCCTGGAGAGGACTTCTGCCACATGTTGGTGGTGAGAAGGCAGGTCCTGGGAAAAGATCAATATGTCGTCCAGGTAGACGACGACACATACATATAATAAGTCCCGAAAGATCTCATTGATGAAGCCTTGAAAAACAGCGGGGGCATTACACAGCCCGAAAGGCATTACCGGATATTCGTAATGCCCGTCTCTGGTGTTAAACGCTGTCTTCCATTCGTCACCGGAACGGATTCTGATTAAATTGTAGGCACCACGAAGATCCAACTTAGTAAAAATACGGGCTCCCTTGATGCGATCGAATAGCTCAGTGATCAGCGGAATGGGATACCGATTCTTGATAGTAATGGCATTGAGTCCACGAAAATCTATGCAAGGGCGTAATGATCCATCCTTCTTTTTGACGAAGAAGAACCCAGCTCCAGCGGGAGAGGTGGAAGGTCGAATAAACCCACGCTGGAGGTTCTCCTGTATGTACTCAGATGTAGCTTGAGTTTCAGGTAACGAGAGTGGATAGACCCGGCCCCTGGGGGGAGTCTTGCCAGGTAGAAGGTCGATCGGACAATCCCAAGAACGATGAGGAGGAAGACGTTCAGACTGAGCTTTATCAAACACATCGGTAAATGAAGCATATTGAGGAGGGAGTCCCGGTGAGGTAGATGAGATGGAAGATTGCTGTACTTTGAGAGGAATAACTTGGGAAAGGCAACGATGGTGACATTCAGACCCCCAAGATGTGACTTGAGGGGTGCGCCAGTCAATCTGGGGAGAGTGACACTGAAGCCATGGAAGGCCTAAGACAATCGGACTTGTCGTAACAGGAAGGATTAAAAACGATATTTCTTCATGATGCAGGGCACCAATCTGAAGTGTTACTGGAGACGTACTCTGGGTGATGAGACCGTTGATGAGACGTGATCCATCTATAGCCGTCACAGTAATGGGTGTTTTTAAGGTGATCACTGGTAGAGACCATTGATTTACTAATGATTTGGAAATAAAATTTCCTGCTGCTCCGGAATCAATCAATGCCTGTGACTCAAAGATTTTGGTAGCAAAGGAAATCGTAACATCAAAAGCGCAGACTTTAGATTTCATGGAAGATGGAGAGGACTCCAGGGACCCTAACTTCACCTCTCCAGAACTAGTTAGGGCCTGGCATTTCCCGATCTCTTAGGGCAAGAGCTGAGAATATGAGTGGAATCAGCACAATAGATACAGAGTCTATTCTTTACTCTTCGTTTTCTCTCCTCGGAAGATAATTTGGAACGTCCTATCTCCATGGGAATCACAGAGGGTGAAACTGGACGAAATTGAGGGTTAGAACGAAGAGGTGCTTTAGCAGAAGTTGTTTTCTCAGCCTCTCTTTCACGAAATCTCATATCAACACGATGGCATAGAGAGATCAAATCTTCAAGTGATGAAGGAAGCTCTTGAGTAGTCAGTGCATCTTTAATTTTATCGGAGAGCCCCTGCCAGAAGGCGGCAACTAGGGCTTCAGTGTTCCACTGAAGTTCAGAGGCTAAGATCCTAAATTGAATGACGTACTGGCCTACTGTATGAGATCCTTGTCGTAGGCGGAGGATGCTGGAAGCAGCGGAGGTCACACGACCTGGTTCATCGAACACACTTCGGAATGTAGAAATGAATTTGGCACTATCTTGTAATATTGGATCATTTCTTTCCCACAGAGGGGAGGCCCAAGCCAGGGCTTGTCCTGAAAACAAAGAGATAAGATAGGCCACTCTGGAACGATGGGTAGAAAAATTTTGAGGTTGGAGCTCAAAATGGACTGAACATTGGTTCAGGAAACCCCTACAAGTATTGGGGTCTCCATCGTACTTTGACGGAGTAGGCAGGTGAAGCGTGGAAGCTGTAGACACCTGGGATGGCACTGGGGAAACGGAGGAAAGCACAGGAGCCTCAGGAGTAGCTGTCACAGTCTGTCCAGATGTTCCTTGAGAGGTTAATGACTGATAACACTGAAGTAACAGCTGTTGGCGGGCATCCTGTTGCTCCACACGGCTGACCAGATGCTGCAGCATCTCTTTGGCGGTAGGTTCCGTATCTGGGTCTGTCATGGCCTGATCTTACTGTCACGGGCACTAGGAGTCTTTACCCAGGGATCACCAGGTGGTAGGCTTACCAGAGCAATGTAGATGGTAATAGGGTACTCTGGTAGCAGGGTGATCACGGAACAGGCAATGGTAGATGATGAGATGCTCAGGAAAGTCTATGACTAGCAGTACTGGTAATATGGAGGTAATAATACACGAGGATCTGTATGGACAAGGGCAAGTGAAGGTAGTCAGTGGTCTGCGATAGCAAGTTGTACCACTGCTATAGTGAGGAGGAATGTCCAACAGAAACGAGGAGGTGATGAGAGTCAGCGGTCTGCGGATAGCACGTGGTACCGCTGTCGGAGTGAAGGAATGGAATCCAAGTGGAGGTATCCGGGTAGTCAGTGGTCTGCGATAGCAAGTTGTACCACTGCTATGTGAGAGGATACTGGAACAGGTGATACAGGAAACAGGGATCAGTGGTCTGCCTTCAGCAAGTTGTACCACTGAATATATATGTGAGGAGGTGTACGGGGAGAGACTGCAACACAGGATGTACACGGGCACCTTAAACACGATCCACAGTAATATGCACAATATATATATAAATGACTGAACAGGTCTGCAAATATAGAAAGTCTCTTGAAGTAATCCAGCACAAGATAACACAGTCAATGATGGCAATAGACTCAGCGGATAGCAGACTCCAGAGGAGAACCAACACAGTCCAGCAAGATATGCAATACACCAGCACAGTCAATGAGAAGTATGCATACCGTGGTTCAGAAGTAGTCAGTCAGATAGGAGTGCAGCGATACCTGAGCGGCAGGAGGCCGGCAGGATGAGAAGTCCCTGGATGGATGAGGCAGGGGTCTAGTAGGTGCAGCGCACAGGTAAGTAGACCAACAGGGACACGAATCCACAGGAATCAGTAGAACATGGAACTGGACTCATGGAGGACCCAGGAGAATGGAGATGATCTAGCAGAGGAGTAGCTGATGAGATACGAATCCAATGCTGACAGGAGGGTAGAGACCAGCGGGACACAGGAAGGCGTGGAGAGCGGATCAGCAGTAGATGGACGATAGCGCTGACAGCAGCAGCAGGACTCTGCGAGCACACGGAGGTAACCAGTAGCAACCAACAGGTGCCAATAGCGATTGAACACGGGAGAGCAGAGTAGACCAGGAGCTGTTGATCACGGAGAGTAGCGGATGGCAATAATAGCAGCAGTCTCAAGGAAACACGGGAGAGATGAGATGAGATGAGGCTGCCGTGCACAGGAGCAGCGGATAGGAATCAGCTAACAGTCACGATGATGAACACAGGCGAGTTGCAAGCTGGAGACTGTAGTGCACAGAGGCAGCGGTTAGGAATCAGCTAACAGTCACGATGATGAACACAGGCGAGTTGCAAGCTGGAGACTGTAGTGCACGGAGGCAGCGGATAGGAATCAGCTAACAGTCACGATGATGAACACAGACGAGTTGCAAGCTGGGGACTGTAGTGCACGGAGGCAGCAGATAGGAATCAGCTCACAGACTTGATGATGAACAGGTGAGTGGATGTGGAGAGAAGGCTGTAGTGCACGGAGGCAGCGGATAGGAATCAGCAAACAGTCACAATGGAATATGATAGCGTTGAAGTGGTATAGAAGACTGTAGTGCACGGAGGCAGCGGATAGGAATCAGCTAACAGTCACAATGATATAGTTGATGGTAGAAGTGGTATGGGAACCACAGTAGTAGAAGTGGTTTGGAAACCACAGAGGTAGAAGTGGTTTGGAAACCACAGGAATCAGCAGCGCTGAATACACGAGGAAACACAGGAACACCTTCAGAGACTCATGGGGAATGAGACTCCAAGATCAGGCAACGTGGTGTTGACCACAGGTGCTTAATATAGGGAGTGTTGCCTGATCTGCCAATTGAGTTAAAGGGACATACACTGAAGTATAGGAAAGGGCTGCGCATGCGCAGACCCTCAGGATGGAGGACGGCCACGGTTCCTAAATGTCCGGGAAGAAGCACTCACAGTCCGGTGAGTGACACAATTCCTATGCAAAAATTGCAACACACTAAAACCTTGTTTGCTGTCTGGTACAATACTAGGGATACCTCCTAATAAAATACTATAAAAACGGTGCAAATTCAAAATCAATATTCAGTCCCATGGGTGGCAGTGTTTTCATTGTATAAATCCATTTGGACTCCTCACGGTTCAGCCTTCTTACAAAGTCTCCTCCTATCCAATCTTCCGTAAGCTGCTTGATTGGCAGAAAATTAACAATTGATGGATTCTGCTTATGGACCTCTCTAAAATGCTTAGACAGGCTATGTGTCTTACTATCCCTAATTTAATGTTTCGGATGTGTTCTGATATTCTTACTTTAATTTTCTAGTAGTCCGCCCTATATATTGAAGCCCACAATGACAAGTTATTAGATAAATTACACCCTTTGAATCACGTCATCCTGTCCTTAATTTTAAAGACTTCATTAGTAATGTTGGACTTAAATTCTTGTACCCCCTTGGTTGTTTTAACGGTTTTACATGATGAACAGTTGTTGCAATAGAGAAAATGAGATTTTCTTATTTCCTCCATAAGTCAATCTTTTTTCAGAGTGGGATTGCAAAGCAAATGACTCTGCACTAGTTTTTGTTTAATATTAGGCGCCTTTCTGTAGACAACTTTCGCGTGTTTGGGCAATACAGTAGACAGTGTTTCATCCTTTAAAAGTAAATGCCAATGTTTGTTAAGAATCTTTTTAACTTGTATAGCTGTATTGGAGTACTGTGTAATAAACGAAAAGTTATTGGAATTAGATGCACCATCTTTTGTCTTGTTCTTATATACAAGCAGTTCATTTCTGCATTTCACACTTGTTTTGTCTATTGCTTGATCTATTTTAATGGGATCATATCCCTTTTCTTCAAATCTTGTCTTGAAACCTCATTCTGAATCTAATAAAAGGTCTCCATGTTCGAGCAATCATGTCTCAACCAAGTGAATTGTCCTATGGGAATATTATGTAGCCAGTTCTGATGGTGGTTACTGGTCATATCAATAAAACTTATGCAGTCAACAGATTTGAAATGAGTTTTGGTTTCAATTACATTATTTTTAATAGTAATTTCCAAATCTAGGAATATGGCGTGATCTTTACTATATATTGTCGTACATTCCAGATTACGATTATTAGTGTTCATATCCGCAATGAATTTGAGAAGAGATTCCTCATCCACTTTCCATATAAACAAAATGTCATCGATAAATCTTTGACAGAGGACCAAGTTCGCACCCAGAGTTGGATCTGCCCATATAATCTCTTCTTCCCACCTACTCATAAAGAGGTTAGAGTAGCTTGGTGCGAACTTGCTAATCATGTCTGTTCTTCGTATCTGCAGGTAGTGTATATCCTTGAACCAGAAATGATTGTGAGTGAAAATGAACCAGATACTGTCTAAAATGAATTCAATTTGATCCGATACTAGTGTACTTTCTTTCTCCAAAATTATTTTTACACTTTCTATACCTTGCATATGATCAATACATGTGTATAGTGACTTAACATCACTGGTAACTATCTTATAGTGACTTTCGAAGATAATTCTATCCAAAAGATTCAAAATTTGAGATGTATCTCTAATATAAGATTTTTACTTCTTAACCACGTCTTGCAAGAAAAAGTCAATATATTCAGATAGTGAGGATGTTAGCAAATTTATCCCCGATATAATCCCCAATATAATGGGACATCCAGGCGGGTGAATCGGTATTTATGAATTTTCGGAAGAAAATAAAATAGTGGCAATTTAGTATGTAGAATAGTGACATACTTTTCTCTCTTCACTATTCAAAATTCCCTTTTTCCAGGCCTTTCTTAAGAATACTATTTAGCTCATCCTTGTATTCCTGCATGGGATTTTACCTAAGTTTCTGGTATGTAGTAGTGTCATTAAGGAGGTTATAAGCCTCTTTACTATAGTCCTCCTTATTCATTATAACCTCTTACCTTGTCCGCTGGCTTGATCACAAATGAAGAATTTTTCCGCCAGGGTACTTAGCGCTTGTCTTTCTCTGTCCTTAATAAAACTACTGTAAATGCAGCTGGAAAAGCAAAATCGCTAAGTTTCATCTCCTCCTTCAGCTTCTCCAGCTGCATTTACAGTAGTTTTATGTGTTTAGTGTGTTATTAAGCATTGATTGACTACAAATGTATTTTGAACATACTGTTTTTTCTACTTGGGATGCTTTATTGTGTCAATTTTATATGTTAAATAAATGTTGTTTTTATAAAAGAATGTTTATGTCTAATGTAGAGTAATAGACAACAGTTTGATTATTGTAGTTATGGCCTTGTAGATCAAGTTCTTTATTTACTTCGCCAGGACCCAAGGGTTTTCCGCAACTTGAAATTGTATAACTGCATTTTGGCTACCATGCTTGAGATCCTAGGTTTAAATCTTATGTAATGTCTTACTTTTAAACTCAACTGACACAAATCTTCATAGAAGCAAACAGCTCGCTATTGGCAAGCTGTTTTCTCAAGTTGCACATGACACATTTCCTGCTTCTCCTAAAAATGGTACTGCCAGAATAAAACTTCCCTTTTCTAAGAGTGATACTGATGATAAATCAGCGCAACACACCAATGTGAAAGGTTTTTATGACATATGGACAGACTTAAAAGAAATTCACAAATATATTGACACCTTTACCATGTATCCATTTGATAAGCCTTGTATTGCTAGAATTGTGGGGGATTACTTTAATGATAATGTAGAAATTAGCATCTCAGACAGTCCCTTTGAATTCTGGGAGTAAAGAAAGTCAATTTGGAGCCCCTTGTATAAATGAGCAATGGTGTGTTTAAGTTGCCTACCATCCAGTGGATACTTGGAAAGAGTGTTTAGCACAGCTGAGAACATTGTGCATGATTGTTGGAGGAGACTATTTCCCAAAAATGAGTTCAACCAACAACCAAAATGTTTACTTTTGTGGGGGCCAAACAAATAAAGCACTTCAGCCACATATGTGGCAGTCCCTTTAGCTGAAGTGCTTAATTTGTTAAACTATATACATGTCCAAGTACATTTGCATTTAGCACTATTTAACATTATGGACTTGGTATATCATCTTGCATAAAATGTTTACTAATGCCGTCCTTGCCAATCTTATGAATTCTGATACTGCTGCTGTCTCTCTCTCCAATGTGTTGCTGCTGCCCCTTTCCAATGTGTCACACATTCTGATCAACAGTTGCCTGCTTGATGCCTGATGTTGAAGGTGATGACTTTGTCACCATTGAGGAAAATGACCACTGTTAGCCAAATGGCCATTACTAAATTGTTAAAATCCCTATAATTTCTCCTGTTCAACAACCAATAACCAAAATGTTCTCTTTTGTGGGGTCACAAAAAAATCAAGTACTTCAGCCACAAAAGAGCCAGTCCCTCTTGCTGAAGTGCTTGGTTTGCTAAACTATGAGCATGTCCTATTTTAACATATGGGTGCATGGGTGGGCCCAAGGATAATCCACTATTAACATTATGGCCTTTGTGTTACTGCTTCTCTAAATGTCCACTGATGGCGCTGTCCGTATAATGAGCTCTGATTACTGCCGCTTCACTTTCCATGATGCATGTTGTCTAATGTTAAAAATAGAGAGTGCGTGGTCTTTCTCCCCCCATTATTCTTCTGGGTGCAGCCCACATTCAGCTATGTACTTGTATAAAATGACCATTCTATCAGTCAGTGCTCTGCCACTATGTGTCATAGAGATTGTAGCATGCTTTGCACACAAAACCTGGTTGATCAGAATTTCTTAAAAAATGATGCCAGTTCAGGAAGTGCTGTCTTTGGCCCATAACATATTTGTGCATTTTCAGGTAGAGAGGATTGTGACATATTAGATCTAGAAAACATCAGTGGATTTCTGTAGCAATACAGTCCAGTTTATATATCTCAGATAATATTAATATCACGCAAAAATTAACAACTGTTATATTTCACCCTTTGATAGTTTTTAAACATCTCTTGAAACTTTTTTCATATTTGTAAGATATCTAATTTTGAACCAACAGATCAATTGTTAAGGCAGCAATCACACCCATTGGTAATATACACACACCAATATGTAATATACACCCAAAGACGATGGCTACATTGCCAATAGTCAAAGATGGAGAGGAAGACTAGCAGGCTTGTCTGTAGAATGTGCAGGCAAGTGTTACATTACATTGAATAAATATGAATTTCTATGGCTCTTTTCACACCGTTGAATGCCCCCCTGAATGTGTAGCTGTAGAATTAAGGACGGCCTACCCGGGATTAAACTGTATTTTTCCTAATATGCACTAATAAGCTTTGGGTGTACACTAGAGCCAAACATAAAAAATGCTTTGGCCATTTCTATTGATTGTACAGTGTTTGCGGGCTGCTTTATTTTCTATTTAACTATAACTGTAGGGTGTAATATACAGATAGACACCAAACTGCCTTTTTTGCTATGAATTTCAATCGCTCTTTTTAGTGCGTTGTCTGGCACCCTGGATTGGTGTGTGTCTGATAAAAGCACACATCCCGAGGGGGGTCAGCGCTCGTTGACATTTATTACCTGTAGAATTACCTCACTTATCCAAGAAACAGGTGGAGCACTAAATTATGTTGTTTTAGCCCACAAAAATGTAATTTTTAAAAAATTGGAAAACAAAACCAAACAAAACCAAAACCAAAACACGCAAAGGCGGATTTGCCAAAACCAAAACCAAAACATGAAGGTTATTCAGATCCAAAACCAAAACACGGTGGTCAGTGACCATCTCTAGTTTTATTATTACTGTAAAAGCTGCTTTCCATGCAAAACTGCCAAGATTAGTAGTACAAGGGCAGTACAGGAATTTAAATCCAATGCAACCCATGAAACTTTCCGCATTAAAGAGAGACTTACATGTGACTCTAAGGGAGTTGTATACCTAGTCACATGTCCCTGTGGACTGCAATACATAGAACGGACAATAAGGAAGTTTAAAATTAGGATGTCAGAGCATATTCGTAATATTAAATTAGGGATTGAAACACATAGCCTGTCTAAACATTTTAAAGAGTCTCATAGACAGGATCCATCTAGGATAACATTTGTTGCTATCAAACAGCTTAAGAAAGATTGGAGAAGAGGGGACTTTGTAAAAAGATTAAATTGTGAGGAGTCCAAATGGATATATAAAATGAAAACATTGACACCTTCAGGATTAAATATAGATTTCGAGCTCACTTCTTATTTGTAAGATCACAACCAACTGTAATGAAGTATTTAAATGGGGGTAAAAATTCCAGTTATTGATAGGAATTCTTGTGATTGTAAAAGATTTTAAAAATAATTTATTTTGACATTTATTATATTAAAATATTTTATATATACATTTAAAATTTTATAATGAGAACGAACTAAGAGCCTCCATGAGTAGTATTTAAGAGATATATGAAAAAAGCATATAATAATAAGAATGTATGCATGAAGAAAAAGATTATCTTTTTGTTATATTATATTTTTATTATGTATTGGATTTCTTGAAATGTATGGTAGGAATAAAAAAGAAATGATATATAAAATCCAATTGCATAGGTAATCAATAGGTCATTCTGTGTTTAATGATATATTTATAAGATTACAAACTGAATGTATACCCCCTTCCGAGGACAATATGAGTGTGATAGTTTTCATTGAGAAATTTAAACAACTTGAACTGATCGCAATAGATGGCATTTCATTGGCCACTGGAAGGCTTATTAAGGACAAACTTAGAAGGCAACATACATCCCTGATGAAGTCACTGAATGTGACGAAACGCATTGGGTCCAATTGGGAAAGTACACGTAGTAGACCACGCCCCCCCAAATATTGCACATTACCATGACCAGCCATATTGCACATTACCATGACCAGCCATATTGCACATTACCATGACCAGCCATATTGCACATTACCATGACCAGCCATATTGCACAGCCACATTCTCAGTCATATTGTAGATTACCAAGACCAGCCATATTGCACATTACCATGTCTAGATTATACAACCCCCATGACCAGCCATATTGCACAGCCCCATTGCACATTACAATGACCAGTTGCATTTTTTTTATCAAATCCAGTATAAAATGCTTCTATTAACATATGAAGCCATTGACAAAGCTGCACCAACACACATCATCTCCCTTGTCTCAAAATATCTCCCACGCATACATTGTGCACAAGATCTGCGTCTCTCATCCACACTCATTACCTGCTCCCATTCCCGGGTACAGATTTTTTTTGGGTTGCACCCATTTTATGGAATTCCCTCCGCAGAACAACAACATTTTCCTTTAGTCTTCAAGCGTTTTCCGAAAACCCACCTCTTACTCTTTACACATTGCATTCAAGACAACAACCCTCTTATCGGCATTGATCTGTGACTGGATCATAGAGCCCACTAAGCACTTTTACCTTTCCAATCTGGCTGAACCAATATGCAATATGTAGCACTAAACCTCATGTATCAAACTCCCATTGTCCTATAGATTGTAAGCTTTTGAGCAATACCATCTTACTTCTCTGTCTGTATTACCCAGTTATGCTTTATTTCTGTGTTTGTTCCCAATTGTAAATTGCTACAGAATACACTATCGTTATTTAAATAAATGATAATGATGAATTATGTTGTCGAAGTCGTATAATTGGATGAACGAAAGTATATTGGTTAATATGTGGCATACTGCGATCGCACAGTAAAATACGCACGCACACACTCGCATTACAACATTTAGTTATTTATATATTTCATATTTATATGGATTCCATTCCACAGTGATTTATGAGCAGATAGTATTTAATTTATTATTAGTTTATATATTTTGATTATATGTACACTTCAGTGTTATTTATGGTTCAGGTTATAGGAAATGTGTCATGTCTGATATCATTTTAATCCCCTAATCATCAGCAGCTGTCCGGTTCATTCACCAATGAGATCGCACATTGCATACTCTAGTTATTGATGTTAGGTAATAAATAGTCAGAGTGATACCAAACTGTAAAATGCTAATGGACTAGTTGTAACTGGTTTCTGGGCAGGAGACTCATCTGGAATGTTGACCCTCAGCCTTGGAGGAGGTTGTTTGAACTAGCCTATGACCTGTTTACACTGGACCCATCCGAAGTCTGGACCTATAGAAGCAAGCCACGTCATCTGCATTGTTCTCTCTGTAACACTGAATGTATATAATCATAGCTGTGCTCCCACCAGCTTCAGTCTACTCTGACCACAGTATTCTAGAGTGATATACTGTCCACTGGTACCCGTGGGAGTGCAGCGAGCGCATGCGAATGCAGCGGTATGTATTTATCTTTTGGTATTGGCTGTACTGTATTATATTATAATCATGTATTGAACTGTTAAACTGTTGCATCTGCTAAAATAATTTACTTTGTGCGTTGGAAACACAATACAATCGCTTGGGCAATGCTTATTTGAAAACGATAGAATTACTTTAATAATGTGTACATGCAAAAATGTGTCCATCTACCAATGTGCAGTGCCACAGATTTTGCAAGTATGTCTAATTCTAAATCAGAACCTTGATTTGCGTAACATATAGTAAGATCATATTGTACAGATCACTGTAAAAAGCTGTATATGTTTTCACTTATATAGTTTCCTTTTAATGAATATTTCTGGTCAATGGACACTGAAAATCTGATTTGACTTCTCCCTCATAGCTTACGGGCTAAGAGGCAGAATACATTTTTACAATCAAACATTTCCTCTGGCATATAAAAGTCTGAAAAAATGTTAAACTCTTCAATTTCACATCCACTCTCAGCCACTGCTTCCTTGACATTCTTTTCATCAAGTGACAAAACTGGAAGTTTTGCCTCTCCAACCATGTAATATGAAGCTCCAAAATAATCACATAAAATCAGATACCCTCCTGGTTTGATTAAAGATACAACATTTTTAAGAACAGTTTTAAACTCTTTAAAGTTTTTGGCAGCACTAATAAGGCACCCTGTAGTGATCACACAGTTTGTCAATGGAAAGGAATTTGGTTGCAGTGGGTTGGTCTGGTTGACATCACACTTCATCAGTGAGACTTTTCTTCTTATCATGTTTGCTTTCTCTTCAGGGGTGGCTCTAGAAAAAAACGGAAATATATAAATACTTTCAGAAGTGATGTAATAAAGGCATGTTGTGATTTTTGTGTTACAGGAAGAATGGTCAACATAACTAGATGTGTCTGAAAATATATAAGTGTGCAAGGCTCAATATTCAGTTACCTGGTGCTAAGTAAAAACAAGTCAGTTTAAAGTGCCACTTTTGAAAAAACACTTTTATCTCAATATTCTTAGATTAAAGGGGAAGTTCACGCTAGGGCAATAACTAAAGCTGGGTACACACTACAGAATTTTCCACCAAATTTTTATGCTGATCGATTTTAAATGCGATCGATGGTCCAATAGCTCGGTCCATGGACTGCATACACACTAGCCATGTTTTAGGTGATAAAGGAAAGAGCGGCCGTCCCGTTAGCACTTTTTACAGCCATGTTGTCGTGAGCAATGATTTAAATTTCGTACACACTGAAGCAACATTTGCGGGGCATGTAATGATATACCAAAGACATAAAGGGGCAGAGCTTTCCCTATAGTTAACACCCAAAACCGCATAAAAAGAGAAGGCAACACTGTCTTTTTATTCATTCCTATTTTTTAACCTACAATGGATACAATAGAAGAAGAATAAGCAACTGCACTTTTCCTGCTTGCTGTGGCAAGAAGACTGCATGTATGGAACCAAAGAGAAATAAGGAGAAAGAATAGATCTTGTTGGAGCAAAGATTGGTTCAAGAGGAGAGACACATTATCTCATATGCCCCTACTACAGGAGATATGGGAGAACATTCCAGATGACTTTAAGAATTTCCTTTGTATGAATGATGCCACTTTTGAGGAATTCCTCCAAATAGTAACCCCTCTCATCCAGAGGCAGAACACTCATTTAAGGAAATCCATACCGCCAGAGCAAAGACTGATGGCAACGCTAAGATTTTTGGCAACAAGAAGGACACTGGCAGATCTGAAATACAGCACAGCTTTTTCACCTCAAGCTCTTGGTATGATAATACCTGGCACCATTGTGCTATCATGGAAGTTCTCTGCGATCAGTATATGAAGGTTGATAAAAAGCAATAGTTTTCATTACAAACAAAATAGAGATTTATTACCATACATAAAATTTAAAAAATACATTTAACCTGTAAAGTTCACTGCAATAATTATTTGTACCAGAGCAATAGTTTATAATTGTTGGTAGTGCAAAATTTCGCTTGTGTCCACTCCTGATGTGCATAATGTGGCATCCTTCCTGATGCTATTGGTGTGGATGTCATACACGGTTGAGCCATTACACTTTGTCCGCCCATGGTAGCATGCTGCAACTGTGCTGTGTGAAATGTGTATGATTGTTTGTGTCTGCGGTTAGATGGGGAAATAACTGTGTCCGACAACAAATCTTCAGCGGTCGCCCTACACATGAGGTCGCACAGCAGCCGCTCCATTTCATCTTGTATGCGCTTGCTACTACTTCTCATTTTGCTAGCTATTGTTGCTCCCAGGAAATCAAATGTGTCCTGTCCATTTCTTTTTGTCATCAAAGTGTTAGCACAATCAAGCATCTTTTCTGTTAGTGCTTCACTTTCTTGTATTTCCCCTTATTCTACATCACTTTCCCTTCTGAATGTTTATTACTAGTGTACCAGCTTCGGTCACGTCCTGGCTATCAGCACTAACTTGGTTTTCACGTGCAGTGCTAATACTTGTTGTATCTTCCTGGCCTGCAGTATCCAGCAAGAGGCCTTCAGACATTAGTGCAGGCTGAAAAATAGCAAAATAAAAATAATGCATGACTTCAAATGTAGACTATTTAAACGTCTTTATGTTTCAGTTTCCATCGAGAGGAAGACTGGAAAGTGATAGCTGAAGACTTTGAGAGGCTATGGAATTTTCCAAATTGCGGTTGTGCCATTGATAGCAAACATGTCAGAATTATGCCACCATCAAACAGTGGATCTTTCTACTTCAATTATAAAGGATTGTTTAGCATTATTTTAATGACCATAGTAGATGCGAACTATGAATTCTTATTTGTGGACATTGAAAAAAATGGAGTCTCATATGGAGGTGCATTGGAGCATACTACCTTCCATAACAAACTACAAAACAATGCCCTTAACATTCCATCTAGGAGTAGCACAAAATATGGACTAAACTTTGTGTTTGTGGCAGATGACGCCTTTGCATTGCACAACAATGTATTAAAACCGTACCCACAAAGAAATCCGAGCATTGAAAGCCGTATATTTAATTACAGAATGTCACATGCTCGGCGTGTAGTTGAAAATGCTTTTGGTATGCTAAGTAACAGGTTCTGCGTTTTTCATTCCGCCATAAACCTGCATTTGGACAAAGTTGACAAACTTGTCATGGCCTGTTGTGTTCTGCATAACTTTCAACGGCATAAAAGCAACAGTGGACGTACCACTCAGGCCTTATGCTGAGGACATGGAGGTAGTGGACTTGACACCATTATAGTGTGGACACTCTAGAAATAGTAGTACATTGGCTAAATTAAATCGGGATGCGTACCTTACGTATTTCAACGGGGATGGTGTTTTGTCATGACAGAATAATTGCTTATGACAAGTGTTTATATACATGTTATATGGTGTGGTGTTTCTTGGTCCCTCACAAAGGGTAAAAGTACCATAGTTTTTGCAAATATGCGTCTTCAGCTGCAGATCCTGATTTTTTGGCGACATCAACTTTATTTAATTATTCTTTATACACAGTCCTAAAGTTATGGATTCTTCTTTTTGCCCATTCCACAGTTGCTCCACGGTATTGTGGCAGACATGCTTTTACCAGCTCTTGCATCACCATGTTATGTATCATTCTGTTTGAATAATCTTTGGATTTGGCTTTCCACAAACATGGGTGAGCCCTGTAGGTCTCAAAAAATCCTTCATTAGGCAAGCATTTCTTTCGTAAGCCATTGTGTTCTGTTTGACTACAATAAAAATAAAAAAAATTTACATCTCTGGTGTACAATAAAACAAGCACACATGTATGCACCTATCAGAAAGAACTTACCGTATATGTGAACAAATGTACAGCTAAAAACGATTGTAAAATCCCTTCATATGTAATGGTCCTGTACGGGTTAAAGTTATAGCAAAAAATCTCCATACACAAGGTCATTATAAACAAATAGGCAATACCCACAATGCTCCATTCTCTGCGGGCATCATCGCTGATTGGTCCACAGCAGAAACAAACGCCGATGTATGAGTGTATAAAATTATAGAGGAGACTCTCTGGCACCAAGGAACGTGAGAAGATGGTGGGTGAGGAGAAAGTGTTAGTGGGGGTTGCTGCTATGGAGGTGGAGACCCAGTCAGAGATGGTGCTGGAAGGGCCAAAACATGTTGAAAAAGTTAAGGTGGGGGATGGATGTTCCAGAAGATGAAGAAATAAAATTTACTGCAGTTATAAGAGCAAAGTCAATGAGCCCAAGAGAGGTGGAGATGATGGTGAAAGTACTGGAGCAGTACAACTACCACTGTCAAAAGCAAAAGTACAGAAAATTTAATAAAATAAAGGAACTGAAAATGAAAAAACTACTGCGATTACTGAAGGAAATACTTGGAAAGAAAATAAATAAATTTCAAGTCCAGAAGAGGTGGTCAGACCTTAAAAATAAAGAGAAAAGGCGACTGGAGTGAATTCATAGAAACATTAAAAAAGTGAGTAGCACGTGTAGTGTACCTGTTTGAAGGACAATATGTATTTCATTCTAGTTTCACATGAAGCAATGCAAACGCCTGATTTGTAACATGGATTTTATTTTATCATAACAAAGAATTAATAGTGAGAAGCCCTGTTTAGATACCACTAATACCACTAATGTAGCACCTGTTATCAAACAAGAAAAAAATTATATTGAATACCTAGATATGAAAGAAGCTATGCACAAAGGTATTTCAATGAACATGTCTAGACAACTAAATGCTTTGGGCACATACCTGTACCATTATAATAACCAAAATGGCGCCTGTTTTCTAGAATCTATGGAGGTTAAGCCCGCTATTGCTGCGATTGTGCCAGAGGGACTGCAGCACAAACTGATCTCGAGCAGTGTGCAAATTGAGCAAATTAGACTATTTTTTTGTGTTGGATTAAGACTTTTATTAATTTCATTACAGATATAGAAGTTTAATGGTAAACATTTTTTATTTTCCTGTTTCCTAGATACCGACGAATGAAAGATACTTTCCGATGAAAGTTCTGAGGGAGAAAAAAAAGGATTATTTTAAAGAAATTAAAGGAAATATAACCGACTTCAAGAAAAAAATGAAAAACCTTGAGAATACTTTTGTAGAAATGTATTTGCTGTTTGGTACTGTTCTGCCACAAACCAGTAGCACCTTTAAAGTGTAATACTATTTTTTTCACTTCATCATATTCCACAATAAAAATGTTTATACTTTTTCCTGTAATAAAACTATAGCATTAACACTGTGTGGTTTACTCTGGATAGTTCACAAATATTAGTTAATAAAGGTTAATATGACTTTATAAGTTTAATAGTTTATAAAGGTATAAGTTTATAAGGGTAAATATGAATAGGTTCCCAATGTAGATGCAAATGGTAATAACACACATGCTTTACATAAGTGTAACAGTCTGCAACCAGACAGGTGCAATTCACATGTATACAAAACACAAGTCAGTGATGTGCAGATACCGCACCACGTGGGACTGTTACAGGCATCACAAATTTACATACACACACCCCCCAGGTCGAGGAAGTATCGGAGAGTTGTCGTGGATTGGTCGGATGTTTATACACACTACACGACAGAAAGGAGATTGGAACGAAAATATTGAACGGTACGAACAACCAAATGAGGCGACAATCGTCCATTTGGGCAGACTTTCGACCATCGTGTCACTACACCCACTGACCCGACTTTCGAACGAACAGTCGTATGTCGGCTGGTTGAGCCGATTATTGGATAAAAACCCTGTAGTGTGTACCCAGCTTTAGTGGAAATTCTTCTCATCCAAGTAACAATAATAAGGGTGTCTTGTACATTTTGGAGGTTACACGCTGGTTGATGCCTCTGCAAAGTCTCATTCTACTGCTGCAGGGGGAAGGAGAATTTCCGATATCACCACTGCTGACACCTCTTGTTTATAAGACACTCAATAAATGATGATTTCAGCCAATCAAATGGAATCAAAGTATTATTCCAAGCCAATTTAGCATCTATTTGTGGTATATTTCTTGGTGGGTGTAAGTAGTTTAAAGCTTTGCCAACATTGTGATATGTGGGAAGCATTGTTACAATTAGGGGTGTGCATCGGGCACTTTTAGGGTTTTGGGTTCTGATTAGCTTTAGGTTTTGGGTTCTGATTTGTTTTGCCAAAACACCTGACGAAAGGTTTTGGTTCTGATTTAGGGTTTTGGGTTCTGATTTATTTTTAAAAAAGCATAAAAAGCGCTAAAATACACTTTTTTGTTTTTTTTTAGAGATGAGCGCACTTGGATTTTGTGAATCCGAGCCCACCCGAACCTTTCCGATCCGAGTCGGATCCGAGACAGATCCGGGTATTGGCGCCAAATGAAAACTTGAAACCGAGGCTCTGAGTCATAATCCCGCTGTCGGATCTCGCGATACTCGGATCCTATAAATTCCCCGCTAGTCGCCGCCATCTTCACTCGGGCATTGATCAGGGTAGAGGGTAGGTGTGTTAGGTGGTCCTCTGTCCTGGTAGATCTCGTGCTGTGCTGTTTAGTTCTGTGCTGTGCTGTTTAGTTCTGTGCTGTGTTCTGCAGTATCAGTCCAGTGGTGCTGTGTGCTGTGCTCTGTCAATTTTGAGTTCAGTGGTGCTGCTGGGTCCTGTGTGCTGTGTCCTGTTCAGTCCAGTGGTCCTGTGTCCCGTGCTCTGTGCTTCAAGGGCATAGTTATTTCCTCAATATTCCCAAGTGTTTAAAAAATTAAAAAAAAGTTAATAAAAAAAAAATACAAAAAACTAATTAATTTTTTTTTTAATTACAACAAAATTTGGCAAACCAATCCTGCAGTATAAGCCCATTGGTACTGCAATATTACCAAGTTCACACATTCAGCAGTAAAAGTCCAGTGGTACTGCTGCAATATTACAAAGTTCACACATTCTGCAGTATCAGTCCAGTGGTGCTGTGTGCTGTGCTCTGTCAATTTTGAGTTCAGTGGTGCTGCTGGGTCCTGTGTGCTGTGTCCTGTTCAGTCCAGTGGTCCTGTGTCCCGTGCTCTGTGCTTCTAAGGGCATAGTTATTTCCCCAATATTCCCAAGTGTTTAAAAAATTTAAAAAAAGTTAATAAAAAAAAAATAATTTTTTTTTTAAAAAAAAAAAATTAAATTACAACAAAAGTTGCAAAACCAATCCTGCAGTATAAGCCCATTGGTACTGCAATATTATCAAGTTCACACATTCTGCAGTATCTTGTGCTACATATAATGGAGAGCAAAAATTTGGAGGATAAAGTAGGGAAAGGTCAAGACCCACTTCCTCCTAATGCTGAAGCTGCTGCCACTAGTCATGACATAGACGATGAAATGCCATCAACGTCGTCTTCCAAGCCCGACGCCCAATCTCCTAGTACAGGGCATGTAAAATCCAAAAAGCCCAAGTTCTCAAAAGAAAGCAAAAAGAGAAACTTAAAATCATCTGAGGAGAAACGTAAAGTTGGCAATATGCCATTTACGACACGGAGTGGCAAGGAATGGATTAGGCCCTGGCCCGTGTTCTTGACTAGTGGTCCATCTTCACCCAAGGATCTTAGCCCTCCTCCTCCTCCCCCCCTACAAAAAATTGAAGAGAGTTATGCTGTCAGCAACAAAACAGCAAACAACTCTGCCTTCTAAAGAGAAATTATCACAAATCCCCAAGGCGAGTCCAAGTGTGTTGGTGGTTGTCAAGCCTGACCTTCCCATCACTGTACGGGAAGAGGAGGCTATTGATGATGTAGCTGGCGCTGTGGAGGAACTTGATGATGAGGATGGTGATGTGGTTATTGTAAATGAGGCACCAGGGGGGGAAACAGCTGATGTCCATGGGATGAAAAAGCCCATCGTCATGCCTGGTCAGAAGACCAAAAAATGCACCTCTTCGGTCCGGAGTTATTTTTATCCAAATCCAGACAACCAATGTATGGCCATATGTAGCTTATGTAAAGCTCAAATAAGCAGGGGTAAGGATCTTGCCCACCTAGGGACATCCTCCCTTATACGTCACCTGAATAACCTTCATAGTTCAGTGGTTAGTTCAGGAACTGGGGCTAGGACCGTCATCGGTACAGGGACACCTAAATCCCATGGTACAGTTGGATACACACCAGCAACACTCTCCTCGTCAACTTCATCCACGATCTCCATCAGATTGAGTCCTGCAGCCCAAGTCAGCAGCCAGACTGAGTCCTCTCCAATACGGGATTCATCCGAGGAATCCTGCAGCGGTACGCCTACTACTGCCACTGCTGCTGTTGCTGCTGTTAGTCAGTCATCTTCCCAGAGGGGAAGTCGTAAGACCGCTAAGTCTTTCACAAAACAATTGACCGTCCAACAGTCGTTTGCCATGACCACAAAATACGATAGTAGTCACCCTATTGCAAAGCGTTTAACTGCGGCTGTAACTGCAATGTTGGTGTTAGACGTGCGCCCGGTGTCCGCCATCAGTGGAGTGGGATTTAGAGGGTTGATGGAGGTATTGTGTCCCCGGTACCAAATCCCGTCGAGATTCCACTTCACTAGGCAGGCGATACCAAAAATGTACAGAGAAGTACAATCAAGTGTCCTCAGTGTTCTGAAAAATGCGGTTGTACCCACTGTCCACTTAACCACGGACATGTGGACAAGTGGTTCTGGGCAAACGAAGGACTATATGACTGTGACAGCCCACTGGGTAGATGCATCGCCTTCCGCAGCAACAGCAACAGCTGCATCAGTAGCAGCATCTACAAAATGGCTGCTCGCGCAAAGGCAGGCAACATTGTGTATTACAGGCTATAATAAGAGGCACAACGCTGATAACATATTAGAGAAACTGAGGGAAATTATCTCCCAGTGGCTTACCCCACTTAGACTCTCATGGGGATTTGTGGTGTCAGACAATGCCAGTAACATTGTGCCGGCATTAAATATGGGCAATTTCCAGCATGTCCCATGTTTTGCACACACCATTAATTTGGTGGTGCAGCATTACCTCAAGAGTGACAGGGGTGTGCAGGAGATGCTTGCGGTGGCGCGCAAAATTGCTGGACACTTTCGGCATTCAGCCAGTGCCTACCGCAGACTAGAGGCACATCAAAAAAGCATGAACCTGCCCTGCCATCACCTCAAACAAGAGGTTGTGACGCGCTGGAACTCCACCCTCTATATGCTGCAGAGGATGGAGGAGCAGCAAAAGGCCATTCAGGCCTACACAGCCACCTACGACATAGGCAAAGGAGTGGGGATGCGCCTGAGTCAAGCACAGTGGAGACTGATTTCCGTGTTGTGCAAGGTTCTCCAGCCGTTTGAACTTGCCACACGAGAAGTCAGTTCCGACACTGCCAACTTGAGTCAGGTCATTCCCCTGATCAGGCTGTTGCAGAAGCAGCTGGAGAAAGTGTGGGAGGAGCTGGTAAAGCATTGCGATCCAACAAAGCATGTAGCTCTTGTGGATGAAGCCCTTCGTACGCTTTGCCAGGATCCGAGGGTGGTCACTCTTTTAAAGTCAGAGGAATACATTCTGGTCACCGTGCTCGATCCTCAGTTTAAAGCGTATGTTGTGTCTCTGTTTCTGGCAGACACAAGTCTACAGCGGTGCAAAGACCTTCTGGTCAGGAGATTGACCTCTGAAGAGGACCGTGACATGCCAACAGCTCCACCCTCATTTTCTTCCACATCTATGGCTGCGAGGAAAAAGCTCAGTTTTCCTAAAAGAGCCGCTGGCGGGGATGCTGATAACATCTGGTCCGGACTGAAGGACCTGCCAACCATTGCAGACATGTCTACTGTCGCTGCATTGGATGCTGTCACAATTGAAAAAATGGTGGAGGATTATTTTGCTGACACCATCCAAATAGACATGTCAGACAGTCCATATTGTTACTGGCAGGAAAAAAAAGGCAGTTTGGAAGCCCTTGTACAAACTGGCTCTATTTTACCTGAGTTGTCCCCCCTCCAGTGTGTACTCGGAAAGAAATTTTAGTGCAGCGGGTAACCTGGTCAGTGAGCGGTGAAGGAGGTTGCTTCCTCACAACGTTGAAAAAATGATGTTTATAAAAATGAATAATCAATTCCTCAATGAAGTACAGCACTGCCCTCCAGATAGTACAGAGGGACCTGTGGTTGTGGAGTCCAGCGGGGACGAATTGATAATGTGTGAGGAGGAGGAAGTACACACTGTAGGGGGAGAGGAATCAGAGGTTGAGGATGAGGACGACATCTTTCCTCAGTAGAGCCTGTTTAGTTTGTTCAGGGAGAGATGAATTGTTATTTTGGTGTGGGGGCCCAAACAAACCAATCATTTCAGCCACAGTTGTTTGGTAGGCCCTGTCGCTGAAATGATTGGTTTGTAAAAGTGTGCATGTCCTATTTCAACAACATAAAGGTGGGTGGGAGGGCCCAAGGACAATTCCATCTTGCAACTATTTTTTTGGCATTATGTGACCATTCAACAGTCGTTTGCCATGTTTAAAAAGTAAAAGAAAATGTCAACAAATTCAAAAAATTTAATCAAAAGTTAAATGCCCTGTCATTATTTAAAACAAGAAGGTTTGACGTGCTAGAATTAGTGTAGTGTTAATATGTTATAAACACTACACTTGGAACTTGGAGGAGGTATTGTGGCCCAGGTATCAAATTTAGTACCACTACACAGTCCAGAATTTTTTTGGGGGAAATTCAGAGCCGTGGAGGGTTTTTTATTAATTATATTGTGGTGACCACTCCTCTACGCAATCCAGATACATTTATTGGTGCGAATCATACAAGTTCAGGGTTTTTAAATTATATTGTGGTGACCCACTCCTCTACGCAGTCCAGGTACATTTTTTGGTGCGATAAGACCAGTTGATGGTTTTCTTATTATATTGTGGTGACCCACTCCTCTACGCAGTCCAGATACATTTATTGGTGCGAATCATACAAGTTCAGGGTTTTCTTATTATATTGTGGTGACCCACTCCTCTACGCCGTCCAGATACATTTATTGGTGCGAATCATACAAGTTCAGGGTTTTTAAATTATATTGTGGTGACCCACTCCTCTACGCAGTCCAGTTACATTTTTTGGTGCGATTAAGACCAGTTGATGGTTTTCTTATTATATTGTGGGGACCAGTCCACTACGCAGTCCAGAAAGATACCTCGTTGCAACGTTTTGGACTAATAACTATATTGTGAGGTTGTCACAAGCAAAGTAATTGGATGGCCTTACCTGCTGGTATTAGCGCTGCTACGTAAGGAGGCGCGGAGTCTATCCACGCCCCAGGTTTTCACCAGGGAACCCCGCAAGGAGTTATGGGCTTAGCCGCTGAGACGTGTCGGTCGCGGTTCTCCCAGGTAGCCACCAGCGAGGTCACGTGAAACAGTCCGAGGTCAAATCCGTGCAGGCAACGAGGTACAGAAGGATGAGGCAGGAGGGTAGTCAGGAAGCCGAGAGTCAGAACCAGGATAAGGAACAGGAACCAGGGAGAGTCCAAAGAATAGTCAAAACAGGCAAAGGTCAATCCGGAGGAGGCGGCAGGAGATATATATATATATAACAGGGAAGCCTAGAGACAGGTAAGGAGACTAGATACTCTGGCACCCTAGTGATGCCAGAGTCTAGTTTAAATAGAGGCGCCACCCCTGTCATTGGTGGAGTGGAGCTCGGCGGTCAGCTGATCTGACCGCCGACAGGAACTGCTGGCAAGCGTCTCCGTTGCCTAGCAACGAGACGCGATGTTCGGGCGCATGCGCCTGGGCTCCTGTGGCCGGAAGTGACGTCCCGTTGCCTAGCAACGGGACGAGCGGGGATCGAGAAGACGTCCGTCCCGGCACCAGGTAAGAGTGCGGGACGGCGTCTGACAGTACCCCCCCCCCCTCTCTCCATCGAAGAGGTGCAGGCCTCGAGGATAGTTTCTTGATGAACTTGGCCAGGAGACGAGGGGCATGAAGATCCTCCTTAAATACCCACGATCGTTCCTCGGGTCCGAAACCTTTCCAGTGAACCAGGTACTGGGGACGTCCATGGGTGCTACGAGTATCCAGAATGTGGCTGATCTCATACTCATCACCGGTGGTAGTAACAAGAGGTTGCGGAGGAGAGGTCTTGCGGGAGAATCTGTTGAGCACCAAAGGTTTTAGTAGAGAGACATGGAAGGAATTGTGGATTCTCAGAGAGGGGGGAAGGAGTAATTTGTAAGTTACAGGATTTATGACTTGTATAACTGGAAATGGCCCAATGAATCGTGGAGCAAATTTCATCGAGGGTACCCGAAGTCTAAGGTTCCGTGTAGAGAGCCAAACTTTGTCACCAATATGGATAATGGGAGCGACTCTACGGTGACGATCGGCCGTTAGCTTATATCGTTGAGTTGCTTTTAACAAATTTTCCTTAGTAGATGTCCAGATGTTGGCCAGATCTCGAACCAGAGAATGAGCTGCAGGAACCGAAGGTGTTGAGGAATGGGAGAAATCAGGGAGGATGGGATGGGCACCAAAGACAATAAAAAAGGGAGAGGAATTCGTGGAGTCATGTATATGATTGTTGTGTGTGAACTCTGCCCATGGGAGCAAATTATACCAGTCGTCTTGATTGCCGGAGGAGAAGCAGCGGATGAACATCTCGAGGTCCTGATTGACCCGTTCTGTCTGGCCATTCGTCTGTGGGTGATAACCCGAGGAGAACTTTAGGTTAATTCCAAGATCCTTACAGAATGCCCTCCAGAATCGAGATATGAATTGTACCCCACGGTCGGATATAATCTCTTGGGGACAGCCATGGAGCCGGAACACCTCTTTGATAAAGACTTGAGCCAGTTTAGGGGCAGAAGGCAGCCCTTTAAGAGGGACAAAATGGGCCATTTTCGAGAATCTATCGACAATCACCCAAATCGTATTGAACCCTTCACTGGGCGGGAGATCGGTAATAAAATCCATGGAAATACTAGTCCAGGGACGATCAGGCACTGGTAAAGGCAGGAGCAGCCCAGAGGGATGGACTCTAGGTATCTTGTTTTGGGCACAAGTAACACAAGACTTAATGAACTCTTTGAGATCCAATCGAAGAGTAGGCCACCAGTAGCTTCGGGAGAGGAGAGAACAAGATTTCTTGAATCCGGCATGGCCAGCAAACTTAGTAGCATGAGCCCAGTGGAGGGCTTTTAAACGAAGATGGGGTTCCAGATAGGAGCGACCAACTGGAGGAGTCTTGGCCCTGGTTAAGGCGACAATACTGGAAGGTTCCAGGATGTGGGGAGGTTCGGCAGCAGGGGCGTCATCCGATTCATTGAAGGACCGGGAAAGAGCATCTGCCCTAGAATTTTGAGCACCAGAGCGAAAGGTAAGTTTAAAATCGAATCGGGCAAAGAACGAAGACCATCTAGCCTGGCGAGGATTTAGACAGCGTGCTTCTCGGAGAAAGGTTAGATTTTTGTGGTCCGTAAAGACTGTCACCGGGTGTCTTGCCCCCTCAAGAAGGTGACGCCATTCCTCAAATGCAAGTTTAATGGCCAGTAATTCTTGATCGCCGATTCCATAGTTGCGTTCAGCAGAGGAGAATTTCTTAGAAAAGAACCCACAAGGCCGAAAAGTCCCCGAGAGGGATCTTTGTGAGAGGACAGCTCCTACTCCGACAGCAGATGCATCCACCTCTAGAAAAAACGGTCTCTCTTGATCCGGTTGGGATAGAACAGGAGCTGATAAAAAGGCCTCTTTCAGAGAGGTGAAAGCAGAAACGGCCTCCGGGGGCCAAACCTTTGGGTTAGCAGATCGTCTAGTGAGAGTCGTTATGGGTGCAATCAACGTAGAGAATTGATTAATGAATTGTCTATAGTAGTTAGAAAATCCAATGAAGCGTTGAATAGCTTTCAAACTCTGAGGTTGAGGCCAATTGGTGATAGCGGAAACCTTCTCTGGGTCCATCTTCAAACCAGAACCTGAGACGATATACCCCAAGAATGGTATCTGAGGAACTTCAAAGCTACATTTCTCCAGTTTACAGAAGAGTCTGTTTTGCCGTAAACGAAGTAGGACCTCTGAGACGTGAGACCGATGAGTAATGATATCAGAAGAAAAGATTAATATGTCATCCAAGTAAACTACTACTGAGTTATAGAGGAGGTCCCTGAAGATTTCGTTGACAAACGATTGGAAAACAGCGGGAGCATTGCATAATCCAAAGGGCATGACGAGGTACTCGTAGTGTCCGTCGCGAGTACAAAAGGCAGTCTTCCACTCGTCGCCCTCGCGTATCCGGATCAAATTGTAAGCACCCCGTAAATCAAGTTTGGAAAAGATCTTGGAGCCACTAATTCGGTCAAACAGTTCGGAAATGAGGGGTAGCGGGTATCTGTTTTTGACAGTGATGGCATTAAGCTGTCGATAATCGATACAGGGACGTAAGGTACCGTCCTTCTTTTTCACAAAGAAAAAACCCGCCCCCGCAGGAGAGGTAGATCTTCTGATGAATCCACGTTGCAGGTTCTCTGCGATATACAGAGACATGGCCTGATCCTCAGGAAGAGAAAGAGGGTAGATTCTGCCCTTGGGAATGGGCCTCCCTGGTAGTAACTCAATAGGACAGTCCCAGGGACGGTGAGGAGGTAGAAGCTCAGAAGCTGCCTTGGAGAACACATCCGAAAATGATAAATAAGGAGCGGGAACCTCTAGAGGAGGAGAGTGCACCAGGAGGGTTGTGGAGGAAATGCATAACTTCTTGGGTCTGACCCAATTTAAACACTTTTTGTGGCATTGGGGCCCCCAGGAACTGACCTGAGCTAAACTCCAATCGAATTGGGGTGCATGTAACCTAAGCCATGGCAGACCTAGGATGACTGAATTGATGGATTGGGGCAAAACCAAAAATTCGATCAGTTCAGAATGCAGAACCCCTACCGTTAGCCGGACTGATGCAGTAACCTTGGAGATGGAGCCATTGGAGACACGGTTTCCATCCACGGCAGTTAAGAATAGAGGCTGAGGCAAGTCCAGAATCGGAATTTGGAGTTGTGATGCCAAGGTGGCGGAGATGAAATTTCCGGCAGCGCCGGAATCCACAAAGGCAGAGGTCAAAAAAGGGCCACTAGGAGAGTCCAACGTGATGGTCATTAGGAAGTCTGGATTGGAGGTGGAGAAGGGAGTGGAAAATCTTACTCCTAGGACGGCCTCCCTGTCACCGACTAGGATGGTGCGTTTCCCGGCCGTTTAGGACAGGACAGCAACCGATGTCCGGATTCTCCACAATAGAGACAGAGGTTCTGCCGGAGCCTTTTCTCCCTCTCCTCAGGAGATAGCCGGGAGCGCCCAATTTGCATGGGTTCGTCAGAGACAACTGGTGTAGGGTTCTGGAACCGAGGGGCTAAGCGAGGGAAAACACGTCTGGAGGAAGATCTCTCTCTTTCTTGAGTGCGTTCCCGAAAGCGGAGATCCACCCTATTGCATAAGGATATGAGAGAGTCCAGATCCGCTGGGAGCTCACGGGACACCAATTCATCCTTGATACGATCCGCAAGACCCTGCCAGAAGGTTGCCGTGAGTGCCTCATCGTTCCAGTTAAGCTCAGAAGCGAGGGTGCGGAACTGTACCGCGTATTGACCCACCGTCAGAGAGCCTTGTCGTAAGGAGAGAAGGCTGGAGGCTGCTGAAGATGCTCGGCCTGGCTCATCGAAGATCTTGCGAAAGGATGTGATGAAGGAGGAGGCATTTAGAAGAAGAGGATCATCTCGTTCCCACAGTGGCGAAGCCCAGGCCAGGGCTTGTCCAGACAGTAGTGACATGATGAAGGCCACCTTGGAACGCTCAGTAGAAAAGGCTCCTGCGTTGCATTCAAAGTGTATGGAGCACTGATTAAGAAATCCTCTGCATCTAGTAGGATCCCCATCGAATTTCTCTGGCGTGGGCAGCCGTAGCGAGGAGGACGCCCCAGGAGAGGGAGCGAGGACCGGAGAAATGGCTTGCGGGGGAGCGGCAACAGCAGATTGGGAGGCAGCTAGCGAAACCTGCATGGAATCCAGTCGGGTAGCTATACCCTGGATACACTGGAGAAGCCTAGCTTGCTCGGCGTCCTGTCGTTCAACCTTTTGGGCCAAATGCAGTAAGAGGTCCCGGGCTGAAGGTTCATTTTGGCCATCCGTGGTCATGGCCAGAGTATTCTGTCACAAGCAAAGTAATTGGATGGCCTTACCTGCTGGTATTAGCGCTGCTACGTAAGGAGGCGCGGAGTCTATCCACGCCCCAGGTTTTCACCAGGGAACCCCGCAAGGAGTTATGGGCTTAGCCGCTGAGACGTGTCGGTCGCGGTTCTCCCAGGTAGCCACCAGCGAGGTCACGTGAAACAGTCCGAGGTCAAATCCGTGCAGGCAACGAGGTACAGAAGGATGAGGCAGGAGGGTAGTCAGGAAGCCGAGAGTCAGAACCAGGATAAGGAACAGGAACCAGGGAGAGTCCAAAGAATAGTCAAAACAGGCAAAGGTCAATCCGGAGGAGGCGGCAGGAGATATATATATATATAACAGGGAAGCCTAGAGACAGGTAAGGAGACTAGATACTCTGGCACCCTAGTGATGCCAGAATCTAGTTTAAATAGAGGCGCCACCCCTGTCATTGGTGGAGTGGAGCTCGGCGGTCAGCTGATCTGACCGCCGACAGGAACTGCTGGCAAGCGTCTCCGTTGCCTAGCAACGAGACGCGATGTTCGGGCGCATGCGCCTGGGCTCCTGTGGCCGGAAGTGACGTCCCGTTGCCTAGCAACGGGACGAGCGGGGATCGAGAAGACGTCCGTCCCGGCACCAGGTAAGAGTGCTGGACGGCGTCTGACAGAGGTGTTCAGAATACACTGTAAATTAGTGGAAATGCTTGTTATTGAATGTTATTGAGGTTAATAATAGTGTAGGAGTGAAAATAACCCTAAAAACTTGATTTTTGAACTTTTCATGCTTTTTTCAAATAAAATCCGAATCCAAAACCTTAAATCCGAACCAAAACCTTTCGGCAGGTGTTTTGCGAAACAAATCCGAACCCAAAACATCGCGAAAATCCAAATCCAAAACACAAAACACGAGACACCAAAAGTCGCCGGTGCACATCCCTAGTTTTTTTACACTCCTACGCTATTATTAACCTCAATAACATTCAATAACAATCATTTCCACTAATTTCCAGTCTATTCTGAACACCTCACACCTCACAATATTGTTTTTAGTCCAAAACGTTGCACCAAAGTAGCTTTCTGGACTGCGTAGTGAAGTGGCCCCGGTACCCAATTTGGTACAGGGGCCACAATACCTCCTCCAACTGGTCTGAATTCCACTGCACAGGTGGCTGCTCCTCCATCCTCTGCAGCATATAGAGGGTGGAGTTCTAGCGCGTCAATGCCTCTTGTTTTCGATCATGACAGTGCATTTTAATTATTTTTGGATTTGGCCCCAACACTGAATGTAGGTTAATATCTGATACGCATGTATCTGGACTGCGTAGTGGAGTGGCTCCGGTACCCAATTTGGTACCGGGGCCACAATACCTCCTCCAACTGGTCTGAATTCCACTGCACAGATGTCTGCTCCTACCTCCTCCAACTGGTCTTAATTCCACTGCACAGATGGCGGACACCGGATGCACGTCTAACACCAACATAGCTGTTAAGGCCGCAGTTATTTTTGGGTACAGCAGCAACAGTGAACATAGTTTGACTTTGAAATAGCAGTACCTAGTATTTTTTGGTACAGCAGCAACAGTGAACGTAGTTTGACTTTTAAATAGCAGTACCTAGTATTTTTTGGTACAGCAGCAACAGTGAGCGTAGTTTGACTTTTAAATAGTAGTACCTAGTATTTTTTGGTACAGCAGCAACAGAGAAAGTAGTTTGACTTTTAAATAGCAGTACCTAGTATTTTTGGGTACAGCAGCAACAGAGAACATAGTTTGACTTTTAAATAGCAGTACCTATTATTTTTGGGTACAGCAGCAACAGAGAACGTAGTTTGACTTTTTAAATAGCAGTACCTAGTATTTTTAAACTAATTTTTTTCTGTTTTTTTTCAATTATTTTTGTATAATTTTTTTTCAAAAAAATGTATATTTTTTTACATTTTTTTTGTATAAGTTATTTATAATTATTTTTTTAATTTTTTATAACTTTTGAATAAATTTGAAATAACTATGCCCTTAGCAGAACAGAGCACAGGACACAGGCAGCACCACTGGGCTCAGCAGGACAGAGCAGAGGACACAGCACCACTGGATTCAGCAGGACAGAGCACAGGACAAAAGCACCACTGGACTCAGCAGGACAGAGCACTGGACAAAGCAAAAAGAACAACTAAACTGATCAGGAGCTCCCTAACTACAACCTCCCTCACGAGTGATCACAGCCAGAATGAAGATGGCACCCGCAAGGTGATTATTTATGACATCCGAGTCTCGCGAGATCCGACGCGAGACTTGGATGTCATAGCCTCGGTTTGGCTCCGTTTGCCGCCAGGAAGTTCCCGAACAGTGCTCGGATCGACCTCGGATCCGCACTGTTCGGGTGGGCTCGGATTGCGAGAATCCGAGTCCGCTCATCCCTAGTTACAATACTCACTAAATTCTCCCTAACCCCAAGCATTCTTATTGTTTCAGTAAAACTGTATCTATAATTTTTTTTCTATCCTGAGCCAAAAACATTAGCTACATTTATGAGGCTCAAAATATGTGGGAAAGTCTGTCTGTAGGAATATTATTACATTTTGTGTGTATTTGACTGAGCTTTCTTGATTAGTATAATTTGTTTAACTTCTGTATTTTCAGAGCAACATATACACACAAATAAAGTGTAAACCATGATTATTTGCAAATTGTCCTGCAGCAAATACTTGTTTTTGTACATTAATGTTTGTACCTCTTTACATGCACAAATTATTGTCTGCTTGTCTGTAAATATATTGCATGTGAGTATTAGTTGTATGATATTAATCCTGCCCATGTAAACAGGTTCACAGGATTGTTTACTTATGGACATCTACCCCTCTGTGTGTAATGCCCCCCATGTAATAAATGGAGTAGTTGCTCCTCCAGTACCCCCCCATTACCTTCCAATAGAAACTGGACAGGGCTGTTTATGTAAAGGTGGCCCTGCACAGAAGGACACAATCAATTCAGTCTTATTAAGCTTTGTCAATACAGAGAAAGAGTTGCCTAAAGATGGGCAAGCCTTTGAAGTTTTATTAGTTGATGTTACTATAGAAATACCTGTTGTTTTCAATGGCACAAACATATTTTAGGTATGGAGACCAATCAAAAGCATCATTGCTATCCTTCAGCCATTTTTCAATTTGTAGTAGGCTGTCCTGGGAATAATCAGTAAAGTAGATTTCTTCAAAGATTTCACAGGCTGGTATAATATTATGTATAGTAGGACCTGAACCGATCTCTATCAAGCTTTTGCCTTTCACACGGCCTAATGAGAAGGGGAAAAAACAACTATTTTATTTCAAATATTAGCAAAAGGATAAGAGAAAAGAGTATTCTACAATTGGCGCACACACATATGTGAAGGCAGTCAACACACACCACCAACAGTAATATCATAAAGATTATCCTATTTTGCATGAACACAAAAATATATTCTTCACAGAATTTGTGAAATAGTTTGACAATGGTACTTGACACCTGAATTAGTCAGATAGTTTTCTCTGCCTAGCAGAAACATGATGATAGGCTTTTAGTGGAGTAAAACTAAAAAGCAAAATGTATTAATTTTTTTAATTACCTTAAGAGGCCTATTCTACTACCTGTTTGTGTGCATTATCTTACGTGAGAACGCAGTACATTTTTAGGCTAATGCAATTCAGTTCCTGAACTTTTTGTGCTTTTGTGACCAAAGCAGGAGCTTTCATGTTTATGTTATTTCCCATAGAAAGTAATAACCGATATGGATGGATCTATCAGAGTGTGTGCGAGTATCTCTAAATCATGGGGAGGAGGCTATATCCCATAGTATTATACGGTGGTAGTCACCATTCTGAGTGACATTACAAAGACATTAACAACAATGACATAAATATATCGAAGACTAGGAGGCCGACATGAAAAAATATAGACTTATCATGAAAGTGACACACAGTATTTCTGATGCGGCTGCTATCAATTGTGATTACAGAAAATCCCGGTGGTTAAAATTGATGTCACATAAATTGGCGATACTGAGTTCTCTACTTTTAAAGTGGCAATGCCAGGACCCAGTGCATGGATAATACAAACTAAGGATTATGTTTAGGATTAGTGTCGGGGTTAGTGTTAGAGTTAGGATTAGAATTACAGTTACTATTCACATTAGGGTAAGATGCCAGGTCCTGCCATTACCGCTTTAGCAACGGGAAACTCAGTATCGCCCTTTTATGTGACGTCAATTTCAATTGTCAGGATTTTCAGTAGTCGCAGTTTATAGCACTCGCGTCGGAAATGTTCCGTGTCACTCTCATGGTAAGTCTATATTTTTTTCATGTCCGTCTCATAGTCTTTGATATATTTACATCGCTGTAATCAGTGACGCTCTAATCTCAACGGACCTAACGTACCTAACCTGTATCATGCACCTCCATATATGATATGGTGAAATATGAGGATAGCATTTTGAAGCGCTTTACTCTGTCTCCTCGTTTCCAAGGTTACCTATATTTCCCAGTAGTCCAGGAGGAGAACATGTCAGTTTTGGACAGTATTGTTAGTGCTGTTAAAGGGACAATCCCCTTTAACAGCACTAACAATACTGCCGATTTTTAACAGTCACGTCATTCCTGGCCGCCGGACACTCCATCTCTCTATTTTCTCGATATCAGTGGGTATGAGGTTTTAGTGGTACAGAGGGGATGGTACATTTAAAGGTGTTTTTTTTTCCGAAAAGCTGCAGACAAATGAATAAAACTGTTTGGAAATCTCTTCATTATCAGTTGGGGAATTTAGAAATAAAGTATATCAGCTATTATTAGCTAAGATATGTTATGAGTCCTATAACCATGTTAAGAATAGAGATGGGCGGGCTCGGTTCCCCGAGAACCGAACCCACCCGAACTTTGCCTATCCGAGTACCGAGTCGAGCAGGCTCGGTACTCTCCCGCCCGCTCGGATTCCAAGTCGAGGCTGAACGTCATCGTGACGTCATCGGATCTCGGGGCTCGGTTCTCGCGATATTTGAAAATTATAAATACCTGCCTCCACAGCAATCCATTGCCATTTGACAGAGGGAGAGAGCAGGGTATAGTCACAGGCTGATTAGAGCAGGGACAGAGAATACAATTCTGATAACAATTCTGATTGATTACAATTCGGATTACAATTCTGATAACAATTGATAGAGAAGAGAGGAGGATAAGGGAGTCTTTTTTTTCAATATTTGGCACTACAAGTGCTTTGGGGTGTCCCATATTCTTTTGCATTAATATTTCTGGCTGTCAAAAGTACTATTTTTCAGCAGACTAAAAAAATAATATTTAGCACTCTAAGTGCTTTTGGGGTGTCCCCCATTCTTTTGCATTAATATTTCCGGCTGTCAAAAGTCCTGTTTGTCAGCAATATGAAAAATAATTTTTAGCACTCCCAAGTGCTTTTGTGGTGTCCCCCATTCTTTTACATTAATATTTCTGGCTGTCAAAAGTACTATTTTCCCGCAGACTAAAAAATTAATATTTAGCACTCCAAGTGCTTTTGGGGTGTCCCCCATTCTTTTGCATTAATATTTCTGGCTGTCAAAAGTCATATTTGTCAGCAGTATCTAAAATAATTTGTAGCACTACAAGTGCGTTGGGCTCAGAATGGATTCAAAGCAGTCCACATATGAGCAGAATGAGCAACCAGGTTCTGTCACCAATCCTGATGGTAGTGTTCCCATTACGTCATCTGGGCAAGGCAATGTCAAACTACACCGTGCTTTGAAATCAGTCAAAAAAACACACACCCAAAAAAAGTTTACCGTGTTGAAGCACAAAAGAAGTGTAACTGCGGAAAAGTTAAGTGCCGATAAAAAAAAAATTGCGAACATGCCATTCTATACACGCTGTGGCAAAGAGAGAATGAGGCCTTCACCTTTGTCTATTAGTGGCAGATCCAAAAATGTTACTGAGCTTACAAGTGGTGCACAACTACTGTTACGCGTCAAAGCCGAGCTGCAAGATAACAGTAAGGCATTAGAGGATAATGTTTGCTCTGAATCACAAATGACACCAATCCCTGTGGAGAGTCCATCCAACAGTGGGATGTCTAATCATGAGCATTTTGTTAGTGTACCCATAAAGAAGGGCCCTTTCAGCAGTTCTGCTGATGTGTGCCTGAACAGCCCGAGTGTAGCCGGTGATACACCAAGTGAGGATGACACTTTGTCTTTAGAAGAGGATGTGGGGGAGATTTGGGTATCCGACGAGGGCGCTGATGATGATGCGGTTGATTGTGTAAGTCCTGCACCAGAGGCAGCAGTTCTGGCACGTGAGGTTGTGGCACCAATTTGCACTTTCCAAACACAAGCAGGGATGACGCAGGTGGCAGACCACAACAGACATCTGGGCTGGTTTTAAGGATTTGTCAAAAAAAAAGTGTGACCTTGACCATAACACCAACCAATCCTACTATTAACTAGGGATGTGCACCGGCGACTTTTGAGGTCTCGTGTTTTGTGTTTTGGATCCGGATTTTCGTTATTTTTGAGGTTCGGATTTGTCTCGCAAAACACTTGACGAAAGGTCTCGGTTCGGATTTAAGGTATTGGATTCGGATTTTTTTTGAAAAAAACATAAAAAGTTTAAAAATCAAGTTTTTGGGCTTATTTTCACTCCTAGGCTATTATTAACCTCAATAACATTCAATAACAAGCATTTCCACTAATTTACAGTGTATTCTGAACACCTCACAATATAGTTATTAGTCCAAAACGTTGCAACAAGGTATCTTTCTGGACTGCGTAGAGGAGTGGGTCACCACAATATATTATAAACCCTGAACTTTTATGATTCGCACCAATAATTGTACCTGGACTGCGTAGAGGAGTGGGTCACCACAATATATATTAAAAACCCTGAACTTTTATGATTCGCACCAATAATTGTACCTGGACTGCGTAGAGGAGTGGGTCACCACAATATCTTAAAAACCCTGAACTTTTATGATTCGCACCAATAATTGTACCTGGACTGCGTAGAGGAGTGGGTCACCACAATATATTAAAAACCCTGAACTTTTATGATTCGCACCAATAATTGTACCTGGACTGCGTAGAGGAGTGGGTCACCACAATATCTTAAAAACCCTGAACTTTTATGATTCGCACCAATAAATGTACCTGGACTGCGTAGAGGAGTGGGTCACCACAATATCTTAAAAACCCTGAACTTTTATGATTCGCACCAATAATTGTACCTGGACTGCGTAGAGGAGTGGGTCACCACAATATCTTAAAAACCCTGAACTTTTATGATTCGCACCAATAATTGTACCTGGACTGCGTAGAGGAGTGGGTCACCACAATATCTTAAAAACCCTGAACTTTTATGATTCGCACCAATAATTGTACCTGGACTGTGTAGAGGAGTGGGTCACCACAATATCTTAAAAACCCTGAACTTTTATGATTCGCACCAATAATTGTACCTGGACTGCGTAGAGGAGTGGGTCACCACAATATCTTAAAAACCCTGAACTTTTATGATTCGCACCAATAATTGTACCTGGACTGCGTAGAGGAGTGGGTCACCACAATATCTTAAAAACCCTGAACTTTTATGATTCGCACCAATAATTGTACCTGGACTGCGTAGAGGAGTGGGTCACCACAATATATTAAAAACCCTGAACTTTTATGATTCGCACCAATAATTGTACCTGGACTGCGTAGAGGAGTGGGTCACCACAATATCTTAAAAACCCTGAACTTTTATGATTCGCACCAATAATTGTACCTGGACTGCGTAGAGGAGTGGGTCACCACAATATCTTAAAAACCCTGAACTTTTATGATTCGCACCAATAATTGTACCTGGACTGCGTAGAGGAGTGGGTCACCACAATATCTTAAAAACCCTGAACTTTTATGATTCGCACCAATAATTGTACCTGGACTGTGTAGAGGAGTGGGTCACCACAATATCTTAAAAACCCTGAACTTTTATGATTCGCACCAATAATTGTACCTGGACTGCGTAGAGGAGTGGGTCACCACAATATATATTAAAAACCCTGAACTTTTATGATTCGCACCAATAATTGTACCTGGACTGCGTAGAGGAGTGGGTCACCATAATATCTTAAAAACCCTGAACTTTTATGATTCGCACCAATAAATGTACCTGGACTGCGTAGAGGAGTGGGTCACCACAATATATATTAAAAACACTGAACTTTTATGAATGGCACCAATAAATGTACCTGGACTGCGTAGAGGAGTGGGTCACCACAATATATTAAAAACCCTGAACTTGTATGATTCGCACCAATAATTGTACCTGGACTGCGTAGAGGAGTGGGTCACCACAATATCTTAAAAACCCTGAACTTTTATGATTCGCACCAATAATTGTACCTGGACTGCGTAGAGGAGTGGGTCACCACAATATATTAAAAACCCTGAACTTTTATGATTCGCACCAATAATTGTACCTGGACTGCGTAGAGGAGTGGGCACTGGGCACCACAATAAAATATATAAAAAACCTTCAACAGATCTGCATTACACTACACATACGGCTGCTCCTCCATCCTCTCCATCATATACATGTTGGAGTTTTAGCGTGTGACAACCTCTTGTTTTTGATAATGTCAGTGCATTTTGAATATTTTTCAATTTGCCCCACACCACTGAATGTACTTTATCTATGATACGCAATACGCATCTATCTATCTTGACTGCGTAGTGTGGTGGCCCCGGTACACAATTTGGTACCGAGGCCACAATATAATTAAAAAACCCTCCACGTGTCTGAATTCCACCAAACAAGTATCTGGACTGCATAGTGGGGTGGCCCCGGTACCCAATTTGATACCGGGGCCACAATACCTCCTCCAAACATGGTACAGACAATTCGTCATTGAGAGACCCCAGACAGACAGGGTCGAAGTGTTATTGTTTGACTTTGTAAACCCAAAAAAATGTCCCTGTTGCACATAGTCGTGCAATGAAGACTGACTTTTTCATTTAAAGGCACGATCTTTAAAGTGTAGTGTTTGTAAGTCTAAGTCATATTATACTTTTGCTAAAATTGGTTTATTTTGTTCCTCTTTATGGTAATTAATTAGTAATAGAATTAAAGTAGGAAATAGAATTAAAGTATGAAATAGAATTAAAGTAGGAAATAGAGTGGTATAGAGTTGTAGTGTGGTATAGATAGAGTGGTCCACACAATATAATAATAAAACCCTCAACTGGTCTGAATTCCACCAAACAAGTATCTTGACTGCGTAGTGTGGTGGCCCCGGTACACAATTTGGTACCGAGGCCACAATATAATTAAAAAATTGGGCATCAACTGTCACCGTTGTTTAATATCTGATACACCTAAATATGGACTGCACAGTGGAGTGGCCCCGGTAGTAAATTTGGTGCCGGGGCCACAATACCTCCTCCAACTTCCAAGTGTAGTGTTTATAAAGACACACAGCGTCGAAGTGTTATTATTAGTTGACTTTCTTAACCCTAAAATTGTCCCTGTTGCAAATATTCGTGCAATGGACAGTTACTTTTCTATTGAAAGACTCAAGCTTTCAAGTGTAGTGTTTATAAAATATAAACAACAATACAGTAGTTTTAGAGCACGTCAATACCTCTTGTTTTAAATTATGACACGGCATTTTACTTTTGGTTTAATTTCTTGAATTTTTTTACATTTGGTTTTACTTTTTGAACATGGCAAACGACTGTTGCTTGGTCATATAATGCAAAAAAAAAAGTTCCAAGATGGAATTGTCCTTGGGCCCTCACACCCACCCTTATGTTGTTGAAATAGGACATGCACACTTTAACAAACCAATCATTTCAGCGACAGGGCCTACCAAACAACTTTGGCTGAAATGATTGGTTTGTTTGGGCCCCCACACCAAAAAAGCTATTCATCTCTCCCTGTACAGACTAAACAGGCTCTACTGAGGCAAGATGTCGTCCTCATCCTCAACCTCTGATTCCTCTCCCCCTACAGTGTGTACTTCCTCCTCATCACACATTATCAATTCGTCCCCGCTGGACTCCACAACCACAGGTCCCTCTGTAGTATCTGGAGGGCAGTGCTGTACTTCATTGAGGAATTGATTATTCATTTTTATAAACATCATTTTTTCAACGTTGTGAGGAAGCAACCTCCTTCGCCGCTCACTGACCAGGTTCCCCGCTGCACTAAAAACTCTTTCCGAGTACACACTGGAGGGGGGACAACTCAGGTAAAATAGAGCCAGTTTGTACAGGGGCTTCCAAACTGCCTTTTTTTCCTGCCAGTAACAATATGGACTGTCTGACATGTCTACTTGGATGGTGTCAGCAAAGTAATCATCCACAATTTTTTCTATTGTGACAGCATCCAATGCAGCGAGAGTAGACATGTCTGCAATGGTTGGCAGGTCCTTCAGTCCGGACCAGATGTTATCAGCATCCCCGCCAGTGCCTCTTTTGGGAAAACTGAGCTTTTTCCTCGCAGCCATAGATGTGGAAGAAAATGAGGGTGGAGCTGTTGGCATGTCACGGTCCTCTTCAGAGGACAATCTCCTGACCAGCAGGTCTTTGCACCGCTGTAGACTTGTGTCCGCCGGAAACAGAGACACAACATACGCTTTAAACCGAGGATCGAGCACGGTGGCCAGAATGTATTCCTCTGACTTTAAAAGAGTGACCACCCTCGGATCCTGGCAAAGCGTACGAAGGGCTACATCCACAAGAGCTACATGCTTGGTGTAATCGCAATGGCTTACCAGCTCCTCCCTCACTTTCTCCAGCTGCTTCTGCAACAGCCTGATCAGGGGAATGACCTGACTCAAGCTGGCAGTGTCGGAACTGACTTCTCGTGTGGCAAGTTCAAATGGCTGCAGAACCTTGCACAACACGGAAATCAGTCTCCACTGCGCTTGACTGAGGCGCATCCCCACTCCTTTGCCTATGTCGTAGGTGGCTGTGTAGGCCTGAATGGCCTTTTGCTGCTCCTCCATCCTCTGCAGCATATAGAGGGTGGAGTTCCAGCGCGTCACAACCTCTTGTTTGAGGTGATGGCAGGGCAGGTTCATGCTTTTTTGATGTGCCTCTAGTCTGCGGTAGGCACTGGCTGAATGCCGAAAGTGTCCAGCAATTTTGCGCGCCACCGCAAGCATCTCCTGCACACCCCTGTCACTCTTGAGGTAATGCTGCACCACCAAATTAATGGTGTGGGCAAAACATGGGACGTGCTGGAAATTGCCCATATTTAATGCCCGCACAATGTTACTGGCATTGTCTGACACCACAAATCCCCATGAGAGTCTAAGTGGGGTAAGCCACTGGGAGATAATTTCCCTCATTTTCTCTAATATGTTGTCAGCGTTGTGCCTCTTATTAAAGCCTGTAATGCACAATGTTGCCTGCCTTTGCATGAGCAGCCATTTTGTAGATGCTGCTACTGATGCAGCTGTTGCTGTTGCTGCGGAAGGGGATGCATCTACCCAGTGGGCTGTCACAGTCATATAGTCCTTCGTTTGCCCAGAACCACTTGTCCACATGTCCGTGGTTAAGTGGACAGTGGGTACAACCGCATTTTTAAGAGCACTGAGGACACTTGATCGTACTACTCTGTACATTTTTGGTATCGCCTGCCTAGTGAAGTGGAATCTCGAGGGGATTTGGTACCGGGGACACAATACCTCCATCAACCCTCTAAATCCCACTCCACTGATGGCGGACACCGGGCGCACGTCTAACACCAACATTGCAGTTACAGCCGCAGTTATACGCTTTGCAATAGGGTGACTACTATCGTATTTGGTGGTCATGGCAAACGACTGTTGGACGGTCAATTGTTTTGTGAAAGACTTAGCGGTCTTACGACTTCCCCTCTGGGAAGATGACCGACTAACAGCAGCAACAGCAGCAGTGGCAGTAGTAGGCGTACCGCTGCAGGATTCCTCGGATGAATCCCGTATTGAGGAGGACTCAGTCTGGCTGCTGACTTGGGCTGCAGGACTGAATCTGATGGAGATTGTGGAGGAAGTTGACGAGGAGGGTGTTGCTGGTGTGTATCCAACTGGACCACGGGATTTAGGTGTCCCTGTACCGATGAGGGTCCTAGCCCCAGTTCCTGAACTAACCACTGAACTATGAAGGTTATTCAGGTGACGTATAAGGGAGGATGTTCCTAGGTGGGCAAGATCCTTACCCCTGCTTATTTGAGCTTTACATAAGCTACATATTGCCATACATTGGTTGTCTGGATTTGGATAAAAATAACTCCAGACCGAAGAGGTGCATTTTTTGGTCTTCTGACCAGGCATGACGATGGGCTTTTTCATCCCATGGACATCAGCTGTTTCCCCCCCTGGTGCCTCATTTACAATAACCACATCACCATCCTCATCATCAAGTTCCTCCACAGCGCCAGCTACATCATCAATAGGCTCCTCCCGAGCCACCTCTTCCCGTACAGTGATGGGAAGGTCAGGCTTGACAACCACCAACACCCTTGGACTCGCCTTGGGGATTTGTGATAATTTCTCTTTAGAAGGCAGAGTTGTTTGCTGTTTTGTTGCTGACAGCATAACTCTCTTTAATTTTTTGTAGGTGGGGGGAGGAGGAGGAGGGCTAAGATCCGTGGGTGAAGCTGAACCACTAGTCATGAACACGGGCCAGGGCCTAAGCCGTTCCTTGCCACTCCGTGTCGTAAATGGCATATTGGCAACTTTACGTTTCTCCTCAGATGATTTTAAGTTTCTCTTTTTGCTACTTTTTCTTAACTTGGGCTTTTTGGATTTTACATGCCCGGTACTACGAGATTGGGCATCGGGCTTGGAAGACGACGTTGATGGCATTTCATCGTCTATGTCATGACTAGTGGCAGCAGCTTCAGCATTAGGAGGAAGTGGGTCTTGATCTTTCCCTACTTTATCCTCCAAATTTTTGGTCTCCATTATATGTAGCACAAGATACTGCAGAATGTGTGAACTTGGTAATATTGCAGTACCAATGGACTTATACTGCTGGATTGGTTTTGCAAATTTGGTTATAATTATTATATATTTTTTTTTTTTTAAATTTTTTATTTTTTTTTACTTTTTTTTTATTTTTAAAAAACTTGGGAATAGTGGGGAAATAACTATGCCCTTAGAAGCACAGAGCACAGGACACAGCACCACTGGACTGAACAGGACACGGCACAGGACCCAGCAGCACTACGGAACTCAGCAGGACAGAGCACAGGACACAGCACCACTGGACTGATACTGCAGAATGTGTGAACTTGGTAATATTGCAGTACCAATGGACTTATAAATTATAATGCTGGATTGGTTTTGCAAATTTGGTTATAATTATTATATATTTTTTTTTTTTTAAATTTTTTATTTTTTTTTACTTTTTTTTTATTTTTAAAAAACTTGCGAATAGTGGGGAAATAACTATGCCCTTAGAAGCACAGAGCACAGGACACAGCACCACTGGACTGAACAGGACACGGCACAGGACCCAGCAGCACTACGGAACTCAGCAGGACAGAGCACAGGACACAGCACCACTGGACTGATACTGCAGAATGTGTGAACTTGGTAATATTGCAGTACCAATGGACTTATAAATTATAATGCTGGATTGGTTTTGCAAATTTGGTTATAATTATTATATATTTTTTTTTTTTTAAATTTTTTATTTTTTTTTACTTTTTTTTTATTTTTAAAAAACTTGCGAATAGTGGGGAAATAACTATGCCCTTAGAAGCACAGAGCACAGGACACAGCACCACTGGACTGAACAGGACACAGCACAGGACCCAGCAGCACCACTGACCTCAGAAGGACAGAGCACAGCACACAGCACCACTGGACTGATACTGCAGAACACAGCACAGCACAGCACAGCACAGCACAGCACAGCACAGAACTAAACAGCACAGAACTAAACAGCACAGAGGACCACCTAACACACCCTCCCTCTACCCTGATCAATGCCCGAGTGAAGATGGCGGCGACTAGCGGGGAATTTATAGGATCCGAGTATCGCGAGATCCGACAACGGGATTATGAGTCAGAGCCTCAGTTTCACTTTTGAATTTGGCGCCAATACCCGGATCTGTCTCGGATCCGACTCGGATCCGCAACGTTCGGGTGGGCTCGGATTTCAGAAATCCGAGCGCGCTCATCCCTACTATTAACATGCAAAGGATGGTGGAGGGCCTATCAGGGATTAAACTGTATTTTTCCTAATTTGCACTAATAATGTTTGGGTGTAATATACACCCAAAGACGAGTGCTCAATTGCTAAGAGTCATTGATGAAGAGGAAGACAAGCAGGCTTGTCTGTAGAATTTGCAGGAAAATTGTGCTGTGTTATATAGGTAACACCCAAAGAGAAAAGCTCCATTGCTCCATTGCTAATTGTAATTGCTGAAATAGAAATAATAGGGCTGACAATCTTGGTCTAAATCTGCAGTTACATTTTATTGTACCATAGCTCACTCCGAAACAGGAGAGGTGGCAGGGTTTAGTGATAATCTTCCTCAAACAATACTAATTCATCCCACCCCACCTAAATAGCAGGGACTGGTGGTAGGAGTAGCTGCTACCACTAGTCCCTGCTATTTAGCTAGAATCAAACAATATAGACAGTTAGGCAATAACGCTGCACGCTGAGTTAGAAGGTAGCACCAGCGAGACAGCAATAGAGCAGGATAGCTTTATATTATAAATTGTATCCTGCTAGGGCAAATAGCCATTCACTATAAGGGAATATCATTCCATTTACTTCTAGTTATCAATAAGGGCAATTTGCAGGACATAGTGGATATAAGAGGGATCTTATTAGTCCCTCCATATGATTGGAATACTGCAGTGCCTTTTCAACTATTCAACTATTCTAAGCCATTTCCTTTATAGTGTTGTCATTTGACATGATGTATGAATTAAGTTTACCAATTTCATATAACTGTCCTTCATAGGGATGTGGTGCTAATAGAAGACTTATTTATGTGTATTTTTACACTCAAGATAATAAAGTTAGGTCCATAATTGGAGCAGTGTCGCGGTTAGACAAATTGATTTTTGTCTTTTCATCAGTTATTTCTATTCAGGGTGGTATTTATATTCAAATGTTATATTTCGCTAATGGAATGTTTTAGTTTTGAATTAATAAAGACGTATTTAACAGATTATCAATACCTTAAATAAATAATGAAAAATATTTTCTTGCCCATTAGAGTGCCCCATTAGATCATTTCTTTTTTTCTTTTACCAAATCTGTTCTGAGTAAACCAATGATCGGGTGCACCTAGCATCTGGTGGTGTAGTGAATGCTATGTAGCTAGACCAATATACACACCCCGAGGAATTGTATGGGTTACCTGGTGCGATTTCCTTTCTAGTTCAAAATCAACTGTTACCTCGCCAGCTGACTGATACTGAAGGCCGCGACCTGCACGTCCCTTGCAGCGAAGTCCATACCTCCTTACGGGGGTTCCTGGTGAAAACCAGGGGCGTGTTAGACTCCGCGCCTCAGTACTCAGTAGCGCCAACTGCTGGCAGGTATCATCAATTCCACCTAGTGATTCTGACAGTATACTCTGGCCATGTCAAATGCCGCAGGCACTGGTGATCTCTCTGCTATTGACCCCCTGCAGCACCTGACTCTCCGAGTTGATCAACATGAGGTTAACCAGACTCAGCTTCTGCAATGCCTTAAGGGACTGGCTACGCACATGGATAACCTCCAGAGAACTCTGACTCCTCCTGGAGTATCTGTTGCTCCAGCACCCCCCGTTGTCGGCTCTCTAGCTGCAGCTACACCTAATCCTACTGAAGGGATTCGCATCCCACCTCCCGAAAAATTTGGTGGTGATCCGAGAAAGTGCAGAGGGTTTCTCAACCAATGTGCTATCCAGTTCGAGCTATCACCAGGAAATTTCTCTTCAGAACGAGCCAACGTGGCATATATTATTTCGTTACTCACGGATCAAACGCTTGCCTGGGCCTCTCCTCTATGGGAGCATGATGACCCCCTGTTACAAAATCCATCCTCCTTCATACAAAGCTTCAGAAAAGTGTTCAATGAGCCTGGTCGAGTTGCCTCTGCGGCTTTCAGCATTTTGAAGCTACGTCAGTACGCGATTCAGTTCAGAACTCTCGCCTCTGAACTGAACTGGAATAATGAGGCCCTTATAGCTACCTTCTGGCAGGGGCTGACAGATCAGATCAAGGACGAGTTGATCTCCAGGGATTTACCAGCTACCCTAGATGATCTGATCTCCTTATGTATCAAGGTCGATATCCGGTATTTGGAGCGTAATCAAGAACGAGAACTATCTCACTGGGCTAGTCCACGTTTGGTCTCCACTTTTCAGAACCTACCAATTCTACCTGAGGAGCCCATGCAGATCGGGCGTTCACGTCTAACTGTGGAGTAGTGGGAACGAAGGTTTAAAAACCATCCTATTAGATGTGACACTCTCAGACCCATCTATTCCTCTACTGCGCTGACCCCTCTCACATTCTATCTCTGTGTCCCAAGAGACCGGGGAAACGCCAGATCCTAGTCGGTGCCGGGAAAGCTGGTCTAGGACTTAGTACATCTTCCCCTTATTCCCCAGACAAGACGGACTTTTTGATGCCCATCATCATCCGTGCTTCCCAGGGTCCGGTCTCCCTTCGGGCCTTCGTGCATTCAGGGGCAGCTGGAAACTTTATTTCTGCATCCTTAGCAGCTAACCTTCATCTTCCCCTGGAATCATTATTGCAACCCTTGGTTCTGACAGCGGTGGATGGTAACAGAGTGGCCAATGGATCTATCTCTCAGGCCACCCGGCCGATCCGACTGCAAGTTGGTCTCCTCCATTTTGAATGGATCTCGTTTCTAGTCCTTCCACAGACTGTTAATACGGTAATATTAGGACTAACCTGGTTAAGGGACCATTCACCCCAATTTGCTTGGTATCATGCTCAAGTTACTTCCTGGGGTCCGCTCTGCGCTGATCAATGCCTCAATAACCTACCTATTAGCTGTCACGCTCTCAGACCCAGTCTTGGGTTGCCATCTGAATACGCTGCCTTCTTGGATGTCTTCAGTAAAACTGCCGCTGAGACTCTTCCACCCCACCATCCTTGTGATTGTTCCATTGAACTTATTCCTGGAGAAAGGATTCCTCGTGGCAGAACGTACTCTCTGTCCCTCCCTGAGACTCGAGCCATGACCGAGTATGTATCTGAAAACCTCGAACGAGGATTTATTAGAAAATCTTCCTCACCTGCCGGTGCAGGATTTTTTTTTGTAAAGAAGAAGGATGGTTCTCTAAGACCATGCATCCACTACAGACTGCTCAATGCCATTACCGTGAAGAACAGGTACCCCATACCCCTGGTTTCCGAGTTATTCGTTCGGATCAAAGGTGCCACAATATTCACCAAACTAGACCTCAGGGGCGCCTATAATTTGATTAGGATTCGTGAGGGCGATGAATGGAAGACCGCTTTTAACACTCGGGATGGCCACTATGAATACCTGGTGATGCCTTTTGGCCTTTGCAATGCCCCAGCGGTCTTCCAGGAGTTCATTAACGACATCTTCCGAGACCTACTCTATCTCTCAGTTGTTGTCTATCTGGATGACATACTTATATTCTCCAGAGACTTAGAATCCCATAGAGGTCACGTCAAGGAGGTTCTCTCTCGACTACGTTCCAACCACCTTTACTGCAAACTGGAGAAGTGTGTCTTTGAAGCCTCTCAGGTCCACTTCCTGGGATATATTGTGTCCGGTGCTGGTCTTTCCATGGATCCTGGGAAAGTGGCTGCCATTCTCAATTGGCCACAACCATTGGGCCTTAAGGCGATCCAACGCTTTATTGGCTTCACAAATTATTATCGGCACTTTATCCAAGGCTTTTCAACGCTCATTTCTCCCATTACTGCTCACACCCGCAAGGGAGCAGCAAAATCATGGTCTGCCGAAGCCCTCAGTGCCTTCCAGTCATTAAAAAGGGCATTCTCCTCCGCCCCTATTTTGCTACAACCTGACTTGTCTCGGCCTTTCTTTGTTGAAGTTGATGCATCCTCCATTGGCGTAGGAGCCATTCTTTCACAGAAAGATTCCGATGGAAAGTTTCATCCCTGTGGTTTCTGTTCCAGAAGATTTACCTCCAGCGAATTAAACTATGGTATCGGGGATAAAGAGTTATTGGCCATCAAAACAGCACTAGAGGAGTGGAGACATTTGCTAGAGGGGGCTGAGCATCCTGTTACTGTCTACACGGACCATAAGAACTTAACGTAATTGCAAACAGCTCAGTGTCTGAACCCACGTCAGGCCCGCTGGTCCTTGTTTTTTGCCCGTTTTAATCTCATTTTGACCTTTCGACCTGGAGTTAAGAATATCAGGGCGGATGCTCTCTTCCGGTCATTTGATGATAAAGATCTTCAACCCGCCCCCACCCCCAGAACCATCTTGGATCCTACTACCATTGTGACCCTCACCAGAACTTCAACCAAGGTTCCTCCTCCTGGTCGCTCCTTTCTCACTTCCAGGCTTCGGCCTAAGGCTCTCAAGTGAGCCCATGATTCTCTGTTTGCCGGGCATGCGGGTGTCAAGAAGACCTTTTCGTTGATTTCTAGGCATTATTGGTGGCACTCTATCCGGGCGGACGTTAAGGCCTATGTTGCCGCTTGTGGAATCTGTGCCAGACACAAGACACCTAGGCAGTCTCCTGCAGGACCCTTGGTACCACTTCCTATTCCAGAGAGACCATGGACTAGTATTTCTATGGATTTCATCACCGATTTACCTGCTAGCTATGGATTCAATACTATCTGGGTGGTAGTGGATAGATTTTCCAAGTTGGCACATTTCATACCTCTCAAGGGACTTCCTTCGGCTTCTATCCTTGCTAACCTCTTCATCAAGGAGATTTTCCGTCTTCACGGCTGTCCCCAGGATATTATCTCGGATAGAGGAGTACAGTTCGTGTCCAAGTTCTAGAGATCATTCTGCAAAGAGTTGGGGGTCAATCTAAAGTTTTCCTCAGGGTACCACCCTCAAACCAACGGCCAAACAGAGAGGGTCAACAAAGACTTGGAACAATTTCTCAGGACCTACTCTTCGGGTAATCAGGCTGAATGGAGTAGTTTTTTGTATTGGGCAGAACTTGCTCATAATAGTCAGGTGCATGTATCTACTGGTTCGTCTCCATTTTTTCTTACCTATGGGTTTCACCCTCTCCTTCCTGAACTTTCCCAACCTAGTTCAGCGCTTCCGGCCGTGTAGAATCTCATTCAGGACTTTTCTCAAATATGGTCTCAGGCAAAGTCCAAATTAATGGAATCCTCCCGACGCTACAAAGCTAGCGCCGATCGTCGCCGTAGACCATTCCCCAGACTTCAAGTTGAGGACAAAGTGTGGTTATCCACAAGGAATTTAAGACTTCGAGTTCCCACCATGAAGCTCACACCCCGTTATATAGGACCTTTTCAAATAACTCAAGTTATAAATCCCGTGACATTCAAACTCCTTCTTCCTCCATCACTGAAGATTCACAATGTGTTTCATATTGCTCTACTTAAACCCCTCGTTCTCAACAGATTTGTCAAAAGAACACCACCTCCGGTCCCAGTAAAGACTGATCATGGGGAAGACTATGAGATCAATAAGATTCTGGATTTCCGGAACTCCAGGGGTCGCCACCAATATCTTGTTGACTGGAGGGGTTATGGCCCCGAGGAGAGATCTTGAATCGATGTACAAGAGATACATGCCCCTCACTTATTGGCCAAATTCAAGAAGGAGAGAGAGGCGACCTTGCAAGCCCTGAAAAAGAAGAAAGGGGAGAGTACTGTCAGGCGCCGTCTCCGCACTGACACTTGGTGCAGGAGACGCACGCCTGCACCTTCCAAGCAACCACGTCCTGTTGCCTAGCAGCGGGACGCTATCTCTGCTTGCCTGTCTGCAGCCAGCATTTCTTACCGCCAAAATCTCCCTAACCCTATCAAGAGGCACCTTAGGGTATATAAGGCAGCCTCTGACACTTGTCTAGTGCCAGAGTATTAGGTCTTCAGCCTTGCTCCAGCGTTTGTTCCAGTGTTGCTGTTATTTGGATTCTGACCCCGGCTTCTTCCTGACTTCTCCTTGGTTCCTGATTCTGGCTTAGACTGATATTTGGTATTGACCCGGCTTCCTGACCATTCTCCTGCTTCTGATTTGGCTATATCCGTTCCTCTGGTTTTGACCCGGCTTGCTGACTACTCATCCATCCTGCATCCTGGTGGGCTCTCACCGCTGCCTCAACTGTTACCTTGCCAGCTGACTGATACTGAGGGCCGCGACCTGCACGTCCCTTGCAGCGAAGTCCATACCTCCTTGCGGGGGTTCCTGGTGAAAACCAGGGGCGTGTTAGACTCCGCGCCTCAGTACTCAGTAGCGCCAACTGCTGGCAGGTATCATCAATTCCACCTAGTGATTCTGACAATTGTATTGCAGTATGCAGAAATACAAGATGATAACTATCGCCGCCCACTAGCCAGCAATGTTAAATAGACCCCATGGTCGCTTTTTCTCCACCCTTGTTTTGTCACCTGGTAGTGCTTTCAGAAGTATTTTCAAAATGCTTGCATTATTTTTCTGTGTTCACTTGACATTCCCATTAAAAACATTGGTATCTATAGACCAGCTAATTTATATTGGAAATTATGCCCCCTTTTCAAGATCATCATTCAACAGTAATCACATTTGTAAAATTACTTTTTTTATTCTATAGATCTTCTGTCCACCATTGAAGAGGTCTACCGTTCCACCAAATAGTGACATCTGTTTCAACAGAAACATTTGACAGCTATAAATGACTGCAAATGCAAGATATTTTGCACTTGTGTCTAAAACATATAATAAGACTATAAATCACTTGGCTTTATTCTGTGTTTTTTATTTATGTTTTCCATGAAATATGCTTTGCTTTTATTTTAGATCGAAATTCCATTTAGGTGGAATATTATATACTTGAATGTAGGGATGAGCGCACTCGGATTTCCTGAATCCGAGCCCACCCGAACGTTGCGGATCCGAGTCGGATCCGAGACAGATCCGGGTATTGGCGCCAAATTCAAAAGTGAAACTGAGGCTCTGACTCATAATCCCGTTGTCGGATCTCGCGATACTCGGATCCTATAAATTCCCCGCTAGTCGCCGCCATCTTCACTCGGGCATTAATCAGGGTAGAGGGAGGGTGTGTTAGGTGGTCCTCTGTGCTGTTTAGTTCTGTGCTGTTTAGTTCTGTGCTGTTTAGTTCTGTGCTGTTTAGTTCTGTGCTGTTTAGTGCTGTGCTGTGCTGTGCTGTTTAGTGCTGTGCTGTGCTGTTTAGTGCTGTTTAGTGCTGTGCTGTGCTGTGTTCTGCAGTATCAGTGCAGTGGTGCTGTGTGCTGTGCTCTGTCCTTCTGAGGTCAGTGGTGCTGCTGGGTCCTGTGCTGTGTCCTGTTCAGTCCAGTGGTGCTGTGTCCTGTGCTCTGTGCTTCTAAGGGCATAGTTATTTCCCCAATATTCCCCTGTGTTTAAAAAAATAAAAAAAAGTTTTTTTAAAAAATACCAAAAACTACTTTAATATTTTTTAATTACCACAAAATTTGCACAACCAATCCTGCAGTATAAGCCCATTGGTACTGCAATATTACCAAGTTCACACATTCAGCAGTAAAAGTCCAGTGGTACTGCAATATTACAAAGTTTACACATTCTGCAGTATCAGTCCAGTGGTGCTGTGTCCTGTGCTCTGTCCTGCTGAGTTCCGTAGTGCTGCTGGGTCCTGTGCCGTGTCCTGTTCAGTCCAGTGGTGCTGTGTCCTGTGCTCTGTGCTTCTAAGGGCATAGTTATTTCCCCATTATTCCCAAGTTTTTAAAAAATAAAAAAAAAGTAAAAAAAAAAAAAAATTAAAAAAAAAAAAAAATATATAATAATTATAACCAAATTTGCAAAACCAATCCTGCAGTATAAGCCCATTGGTACTGCAATATTACCAAGTTCACACATTCAGCAGTAAAAGTCCAGTGGTACTGCAATATTACAAAGTTTACACATTCTGCAGTATCAGTCCAGTGGTGCTGTGTCCTGTGCTCTGTCCTGCTGAGTTCCGTAGTGCTGCTGGGTCCTGTGCCGTGTCCTGTTCAGTCCAGTGGTGCTGTGTCCTGTGCTCTGTGCTTCTAAGGGCATAGTTATTTCCCCAATATTCCCCTGTGTTTAAAAAAATAAAAAAAAGTTTTTTTAAAAAATACCAAAAACTACTTTAATATTTTTTAATTACCACCAAATTTGCAAAACCAATCCTGCAGTATAAGCCCATTGGTACTGCAACATTACCAAGTTCACACATTCAGCAGTAAAAGTCCAGTGGTACTGCAATATTACAAAGTTTACACATTCTGCAGTATCAGTCCAGTGGTGCTGTGTCCTGTGCTCTGTCCTGCTGAGTTCCGTAGTGCTGCTGGATCCTGTGCCGTGTCCTGTTCAGTCCAGTGGTGCTGTGTCCTGTGCTCTGTGCTTCTAAGGGCATAGTTATTTCCCCACTATTCCCAAGTTTTTTAAAAATAAGAAAAAAGTAAAAAAAAATAAAAAATTAAAAAAAAAAAAAAATATAATAATTATAACCAAATTTGTAAAACCAATCCAGCAGTATAAGTCCATTGGTACTGCAATATTACCAAGTTCACACATTCTGCAGTATCTTGTGCTACATATAATGGAGACCAAAAATTTGGAGGAAAAAGTAGGGAAAGATCAAGACCCACTTCCTCCTAATGCTGAAGCTGCTGCCACTAGTCATGACATAGACGATGAAATGCCATCAACGTCGTCTTCCAAGCCCGATGCCCAATCTCGTAGTACCGGGCATGTAAAATCCAAAAAGCCCAAGTTAAGAAAAAGTAGCAAAAAGAAAAACTTAAAATCATCTGAGGAGAAACGTAAAGTTGCCAATATGCCATTTACGACACGGAGTGGCAAGGAACGGCTTAGGCCCTGGCCCGTGTTCATGACTAGTGGTTCAGCTTCACCCACGGATCTTAGCCCTCCTCCTCCTCCCCCCCCCTACAAAAAATTGAAGAGAGTTATGCTGTCAGCAACAAAACAGCAAACAACTCTGCCTTCTAAAGAGAAATTATCACAAATCCCCAAGGCGAGTCCAAGCGTGTTGGTGGTTGTCAAGCCTGACCTTCCCATCACTGTACGGGAAGAGGTGGCTCGGGAGGAGGCTATTGATGATGTAGCTGGCGCTGTGGAGGAACTTGATGATGAGGATGGTGATGTGGTTATTGTAAATGAGGCACCAGGGGGGGAAACAACTGATGTCCATGGGATGAAAAAGCCCATCGTCATGCCTGGTCAGAAGACCAAAAAATGCACCTCTTCGGTCTGGTGTTATTTTTATCCAAATCCAGACAACCAATGTATGGCAATATGTAGCTTATGTAAAGCTCAAATAAGCATGGGTAAGGATCTTGCCCACCTAGGAACATCCTCCCTTATACGTCACCTGAATAACCTTCATAGTTCAGTGGTTAGTTCAGGAACTGGGGCTAGGACCCTCATCGGTACAGGGACACCTAAATCCCGTGGTCCAGTTGGATACACACCAGCAACACCCTCCTCGTCAACTTCCTCCACAATCTCCATCAGATTCAGTCCTGCAGCCCAAGTCAGCAGCCAGACTGAGTCCTCCTCAATACGGGATTCATCCGAGGAATCCTGCAGCGGTACGCCTACTACTGCCACTGCTGCTGTTGCTGCTGTTAGTCGGTCATCTTCCCAGAGGGGAAGTCGTAAGACCGCTAAGTCTTTCACCAAACAATTGACCGTCCAACAGTCGTTTGCCATGACCACCAAATACGATAGTAGTCACCCTATTGCAAAGCGTATAACTGCGGCTGTAACTGCAATGTTGGTGTTAGACGTGCGCCCGGTGTCCGCCATCAGTGGAGTGGGATTTAGAGGGTTGATGGAGGTATTGTGTCCCCGGTACCAAATCCCCTCGAGATTCCACTTCACTAGGCAGGCGATACCAAAAATGTACAGAGAAGTACGATCAAGTGTCCTCAGTGCTCTTAAAAATGCGGTTGTACCCACTGTCCACTTAACCACGGACATGTGGACAAGTGGTTCTGGGCAAACGAAGGACTATATGACTGTGACAGCCCACTGGGTAGATGCATCCCCTTCCGCAGCAACAGCAACAGCTGCATCAGTAGCAGCATCTACAAAATGGCTGCTCATGCAAAGGCAGGCAACATTGTGCATTACAGGCTTTAATAAGAGGCACAACGCTGACAACATATTAGAGAAAATGAGGGAAATTATCTCCCAGTGGCTTACCCCACTTAGACTCTCATGGGGATTTGTGGTGTCAGACAATGCCAGTAACATTGTGCGGGCATTAAATATGGGCAATTTCCAGCACGTCCCATGTTTTGCCCACACCAATAATTTGGTGGTGCAGCATTACCTCAAGAGTGACAGGGGTGTGCAGGAGATGCTTGCGGTGGCCCGCAAAATTGCTGGACACTTTCGGCATTCAGCCAGTGCCTACCGCAGACTAGAGGCACATCAAAAAAGCTTGAACCTGCCCTGCCATCACCTCAAACAAGAGGTTGTGACGCGCTGGAACTCCACCCTCTATATGCTGCAGAGGATGGAGGAGCAGCAAAAGGCCATTCAGGCCTACACAGCCACCTACGACATAGGCAAAGGAGTGGGGATGCGCCTGAGTCAAGCGCAGTGGAGACTGATTTCCGTGTTGTGCAAGGTTCTTCAGCCATTTGAACTTGCCACACGAGAAGTCAGTTCCGACACTGCCAGCTTGAGTCAGGTCATTCCCCTGATCAGGCTGTTGCAGAAGCAGCTGGAGAAAGTGAGGGAGGAGCTGGTAAGCCATTGCGATTACAGCAAGCATGTAGCTCTTGTGGATGTAGCCCTTCGTACGCTTTGCCAGGATCCGAGGGTGGTCACTCTTTTAAAGTCAGAGGAATACATTCTGGCCACCGTGCTCGATCCTCGGTTTAAAGCGTATGTTGTGTCTCTGTTTCCGGCGGACACAAGTCTACAGCGGTGCAAAGACCTGCTGGTCAGGAGATTGTCCTCTGAAGAGGACCGTGACATGCCAACAGCTCCACCCTCATTTTCTTCCACATCTATGGCTGCGAGGAAAAAGCTCAGTTTTCCCAAAAGAGGCACTGGCGGGGATGCTGATAACATCTGTGTCACGGGCACTAGGAGTCTTTACCCAGGGATCACCAGATGGTAGGCTTACCAGAGCAATGTAGATGGTAATAGGGTACTCTGGTAGCTGGGTGATCACGGAACATGAAATGATGGCCGATGAGATGCTCAGGAAAGTCTATGACTAGCAACACTGGTAATAATGAGGTAAAGATACACAAGGAACTGTATGGACAAGGACACGTGAAGGTAGTCAGTGGTCTGCGATAGCAAGTTGTACCACTGCTATAGTGAGGAGGAATGTCCAACAGAAACAAGGAGGTGATGAGAGTCAGCGGTCTGCGGGTAGCAAGTTGTACCGCTGTCTGAGTGAAGGAATGGAATCCAAGTGGAGGTATCCAGGTAGTCAGTGGTCTGCGGTAGCAAGTTGTACCACTGCTATGTGAGAAGATAATGGAACAGGTGATACCGGAAACAGGGATCAGTGGTCTGACATCAGCAAGTTGTACCACTGAATATATATGTGAGGAGGTGCACGGGGGAAGACTGCAACACAGGATATACACAGGCACCTTATACACGATCCACAGTAATATGCACAATATAGGTATATATATATGTAAATGACTGATCAGGTCTGCAATCTAGAAAGTCTCTTGAAGTAGTCCAGCACAATGATAACACAGTCAATGATGGCAATAGACTCAGCGGATAGCAGACTCCAGAGAGAACCAAACACAGTCCAGCAAGATATGCAATACACAGCACAGTCAATGAGAAGTATGCATACCGTGGTTCAGCAGTAGCAGTCAGATGGGATTGCAGCGGTACCTGAGCGGCTGGAGGCCGACTGGATAGGAAGTCCCTGGATAGGAGAAGCAGCGGTCTAGCAGGTGCAGCGCACAGGTGAGTAGACCGACAGGGACACGAATCCACAGGAGTCAGCAACACGTGGAACTGGACTCATAGGAAACCCAGGAGAATGGAGATGATCCAGCAGAGGGTAGTAGAAGAGATACAAATCCAATGCTGACAGGAGGGTAGAGACCAGTGGAACACGTGAAGGCGTGGAGAGTGGATCAGCAGGAGATGGACGATAGCGCTGACCACAGCGGCAGGACTCAGCGGCACACGGAGGTAACCAGTAGCAACCACAGGAACCAACAGCGATGGGAAACAGGAGTGCAGCGCAGGGCAGGAGCTGAAGATCACGAAGTGTAGCAGATGGTAATGAAAAGCGGCAGTCTCGAGGAAGCCACAGCAAAGATGAGATGAGAATGTAGTGCACGGAGGCAGCGGATAGTAATCAGCTGGCAGTCACGATGTTGAACACAGGCGAGTTGCAAGCAGGAGACTGTAGTGCACAGAGGCAGCGGATAGTAGTCAGCTGGCAGTCACGATGTTGAACACAGGCGAGTTGCAAGCAGGAGACTGTAGTGCACAGAGGCAGCGGATAGTAGTCAGCTGGCAGTCACGATGTTGAACACAGGCGAGTTGCAAGCAGGAGACTGTAGTGCACGGAGGCAGCGGATAGAAATCAGCAAACAGACTTGATGAGAAGCAGGTGAGTGAGGTAAAAGCTGGAGTGCACGGAGGCAGCGGATAGCAATGAGCAAACAGTCACATTGATATAAAATAACATTGAAGTGATGTAGAAGACTGTAGTGCACGGAGGCAGCGGATAGGAATCAGCAAACAGTCATGATGATACAGTTGATTGTAGAAGTGGTATAGAACCACAGTAGTAGAAGTGGTTTGGAAACCACAGGAATCAGCAGCGCTGAATAAACGAGTAATACAGGAACACCTTCAGAGACTCATGAGGAATGAGACTCCAAGATCAGGCAACGTGGTAGTGACCACAGGTGCTTAATATAGGGAGGTTGCCTGATCTGCCAATTAAGTTAAAGGGGTATACACTGAAGTATAGAAAAGGGCTGCGCATGCGCAGACCCTCAGGATGGTGGACGGCCACGGTTCCTAAATGTCCGGGAATAGGCACTCACGGTCCGGTGAGTGACAATCTGGTCCGGACTGAAGGACCTGCCAACCATTGCAGACATGTCTACTCTCGCTGCATTGGATGCTGTGACAATAGAAAAAATTGTGGATGATTACTTTGCTGACACCATCCAAGTAGACATGTCAGACAGTCCATATTGTTACTGGCAGGAAAAAAAGGCAGTTTGGAAGCCCCTGTACAAACTGGCTCTATTTTACCTGAGTTGTCCCCCCTCCAGTGTGTACTCGGAAAGAGTTTTTAGTGCAGCGGGGAACCTGGTCAGTGAGCGGCGAAGGAGGTTGCTTCCTCACAACGTTGAAAAAATGATGTTTATAAAAATGAATAATCAATTCCTCAATGAAGTACAGCACTGCCCTCCAGATACTACAGAGGGACCTGTGGTTGTGGAGTCCAGCGGGGACGAATTGATAATGTGTGATGAGGAGGAAGTACACACTGTAGGGGGAGAGGAATCAGAGGTTGAGGATGAGGACGACATCTTGCCTCAGTAGAGCCTGTTTAGTCTGTACAGGGAGAGATGAATAGCTTTTTTGGTGTGGGGGCCCAAACAAACCAATCATTTCAGTCAAAGTTGTTTGGTAGGCCCTGTCGCTGAAATGATTTGTGTGTTAAAGTGTGCATGTCCTATTTCAACAGCAGACCTCTCAACTGCAGCTCATCCCTCCTCTGCGGGGATAATGTCTCCTGTGCTCTGACACGTCACTCTGTGTACTCTCAGCCTCAGGATCTGACACTACAGCTACCATGCCTCTTGTAGCAGCCCTCACTCCAGGGCCTCTTCCATGTGCAGTGTCCCCCTCTCTCTTGGGTTCACTATAGTGGCATGGAGTTCTCCCCCTCATCCAGGGCACACATTCCTTGCCCTGGCTCAGTCACCACGCTCAGACTTCCAGGCAATGCTGGGGGAGCCTGGGAGCTTCCACCCCAGGTCCCCAGCTACAACTCTCCTCTCCTGTGTTTTCTCTCTCTTTCTGACACTTTAAAGATCGTGCCTTTAAATGAAAAAGTCAGTCTTCATTGCACGACTATGTGCAAGTGCAACAGGGACATTTTTTGGGGTTTACAAAGTCAAACAATAACACTACGACCCTGTCTGTCTGGGGTCTGTCAATGACGAATTGTCTGGAGCATGTTTGGAGGAGGTATTGTGGCCCCGGTATCAAATTGGGTACCGGGGCCACCCCACTATGCAGTCCAGATACTTGTTTGGTGGAATTCCGACACGTGGAGGGTTTTTAAATTATATTGTGGCCTCGGTACCAAATTGTGTACCGGGGCCACCCCACTACGCAGTCCAGATACTTGTTTGGTGGAATTCAGACCAGTTGAGGGTTTTATTATTATATTGTGTGGACCACTCTATCTATACCACACTACAACTGTATACCACTCTATTTCCTACTTTAATTCTATTTAATTCTATTTCCTACTTTAATTCTATTACTAATTAATTACCATAAAGAGGAACAAAAAAAACCAATTTTACCAAAAGTATAATATGACTTAGACTTACAAACACTACACTTGAAAGATCGTGCCTTTAAATGAAAAAGTCAGTCTTCATTGCACGACTATGTGCAAGTGCAACAGGGACATTTTTTGGGGTTTACAAAGTCAAACAATAACACTACGACCCTGTCTGTCTGGGGTCTGTCAATGACGAATTGTCTGGAGCATGTTTGGAGGAGGTATTGTGGCCCCGGTATCAAATTGGGTACCGGGGCCACCCCACTATGCAGTCCAGATACTTGTTTGGTGGAATTCCGACACGTGGAGGGTTTTTAAATTATATTGTGGCCTCGGTACCAAATTGTGTACCGGGGCCACCCCACTACGCAGTCCAGATACTTGTTTGGTGGAATTCAGACCAGTTGAGGGTTTTATTATTATATTGTGTGGACCACTCTATCTATACCACACTACAACTGTATACCACTCTATTTCCTACTTTAATTCTATTTAATTCTATTTCCTACTTTAATTCTATTACTAATTAATTACCATAAAGAGGAACAAAAAAAACCAATTTTACCAAAAGTATTATATGACTTAGACTTACAAACACTACACTTGAAAGATCGTGCCTTTAAATGAAAAAGTCAGTCTTCATTGCACGACTATGTGCAACAGCGACAGTTTTTTTGTTTACAAAGTCAACTAATAACACTTGGACCCTGTCTGTCTTTAACATACTTGATGGGATCTCAATGACGAATTGTCTGTAGCATGTTTGGAGGAGGTATTGTGGCCCCGGTATCAAATTGGGTACCGGGGCCACCCCACTACGCAGTCCAGATACTTGTTTGGTGGAATTCTGACACGTGGAGGGTGTATTTATTTTATTGTGGCCCCGGTATCAAATTGGGTACCGGGGCCACCCCACTACGCAGTCCAGATACTTGTTTGGTGGAATTCTGACACGTGGAGGGTGTATTTATTTTATTGTGGCCCCGGTATCAAATTGGGTACCGGGGCCACCCCACTACGCAGTCCAGATACTTGTTTGGTGGAATTCTGACACGTGGAGGGTTTTTTAATTATATTGTGGCCTCGGTACAAAATTGTGTACCGGGGCCACCACACTACGCAGTCAAGATAGATAGATGCGTATCATAGATAAAGTACATTCAGTGGTGTGGGGCAAATTGAAAAATATTCCAAATGCACTGACATTATCAAAAACAAGAGGTTGTCACACGCTAAAACTCCAACATGTATATGATGGAGAGGATGGAGGAGCAGCCGTATGTGTAGTGTAATGCAGATCTGTTGAAGGTTTTTTATATATTTTATTGTGGTGCCCAGTGCCCACTCCTCTACGCAGTCCAGGTACATTTATTGGTGCGAATCATAAAAGTTCAGGGTTTTTAATATATCTTGTGGTGACCCACTCCTCTACGCAGTCCAGGTACAATTATTGGTGCGAATCATAAAAGTTCAGGGTTTTTAATATATTGTGGTGACCCACTCCTCTACGCAGTCCAGGTACAATTATTGGTGCGAATCATAAAAGTTCAGGGTTTTTAATATATTGTGGTGACCCACTCCTCTACGCAGTCCAGGTACAATTATTGGTGCGAATCATAAAAGTTCAGGGTTTTTAAGATATTGTGGTGACCCACTCCTCTACGCAGTCCAGGTACAATTATTGGTGGGAATCATAAAAGTTCAGGGTTTTTAATATCTTGTGGTGACCCACTCCTCTACGCAGTCCAGGTACAATTATTGGTGCGAATCATAAAAGTTCAGGGTTTTTAAGATATTGTGGTGACCCACTCCTCTACGCAGTCCAGGTACAATTATTGGTGGGAATCATAAAAGTTCAGGGTTTTTAATATCTTGTGGTGACCCACTCCTCTACGCAGTCCAGGTACAATTATTGGTGCGAATCATAAAAGTTCAGGGTTTTTAATATATTGTGGTGACCCACTCCTCTACGCAGTCCAGGTACATTTATTGGTGCGAATCATAAAAGTTCAGGGTTTTTAATATATCTTGTGGTGACCCACTCCTCTACGCAGTCCAGGTACAATTATTGGTGCGAATCATAAAAGTTCAGGGTTTTTAATATATTGTGGTGACCCACTCCTCTACGCAGTCCAGGTACAATTATTGGTGCGAATCATAAAAGTTCAGGGTTTTTAAGATATTGTGGTGACCCACTCCTCTACGCAGTCCAGGTACAATTATTGGTGGGAATCATAAAAGTTCAGGGTTTTTAATATCTTGTGGTGACCCACTCCTCTACGCAGTCCAGGTACAATTATTGGTGCGAATCATAAAAGTTCAGGGTTTTTAAGATATTGTGGTGACCCACTCCTCTACGCAGTCCAGGTACAATTATTGGTGCGAATCATAAAAGTTCAGGGTTTTTAATATATTGTGGTGACCCACTCCTCTACGCAGTCCAGGTACATTTATTGGTGCGAATCATAAAAGTTCAGGGTTTTTAATATATCTTGTGGTGACCCACTCCTCTACGCAGTCCAGGTACAATTATTGGTGCGAATCATAAAAGTTCAGGGTTTTTAATATATTGTGGTGACCCACTCCTCTACGCAGTCCAGGTACAATTATTGGTGCGAATCACAAAAGTTCAGGGTTTTTAAGATATTGTGGTGACCCACTCCTCTACGCAGTCCAGGTACAATTATTGGTGGGAATCATAAAAGTTCAGGGTTTTTAATATCTTGTGGTGACCCACTCCTCTACGCAGTCCAGGTACAATTATTGGTACGAATCATAAAAGTTCAGGGTTTTTAAGATATTGTGGTGACCCACTCCTCTACGCAGTCCAGGTACAATTATTGGTGCGAATCATAAAAGTTCAGGGTTTTTAATATATATTGTGGTGACCCACTCCTCTACGCAGTCCAGAAAGATACCTTGTTGCAACGTTTTGGACTAATAACTATATTGTGAGGTGTTCAGAATACACTGTAAATTAGTGGAAATGCTTGTTATTGAATGTTATTGAGGTTAATAATAGCCTAGGAGTTAAAATAAGCCCAAAAACTTGATTTTTAAACTTTTTTTGTTTTTTTCAAAAAAAATCCGAATCCAATACCTTAAATCCGAACCGAGACCTTTCGTCAAGTGTTTTGCGAGACAAATCCGAACCTCAAAAATAACGAAAATCCGGATCCAAAACACAAAACACGAGACCTCAAAAGTCGCCGGTGCACATCCCTACTTGAATGCAGTGCAAGTGAGGGGAAGAAAAATAAAGCAAGGAATAAAGACACAGATACAAATGGACTTATACACTTACATTAGCTGGATAAACAAGCTTTACTTTTAAATATATATGCTATGCTCCTAATTTTAATTTTATACATTAAAACAAACTCATAAAATGCAAACTATGCATTATTTTGCAGGATATCCACCACTGAAGTATAGGGTGGTCCATGTTTATGGAAACACTCCTTTAAAACAGAAATGAGTAAGGAACTATTAACCCAGTGTCTACACATATGATCTGGGAGTGGGGGAAACTTTTTAGGTCATGTGGCCAATGTTGTCCCCATTTTGAATTTAGCTTTCTTGGATGCAACTCTAATTTTTAATTTTTTTAAAAGGGTGCTTCCCCAATTATGGAATACCCTATATCTTAAAAATATTGTAACATATTTAAAATTATATAAAAACCCTGTGTGGTGGATACCACCCATTTACTCCAGTTAAAAAGAGGTTCTATAAAAATGTAATTGTAAATAAAACAATATAGCATTAAATAGAACATTATAGCTGAGGTATAGAATGGTCCCACAATAGAGATAATATATAGGAGTAATATCAATAAAATATCCAGGGAAATGAATTAGAAGGTGAAAAGGGATCTGTATGGAGCAGATTTGCCAACTGTCATTAAAATCATTGACCGTAAAAATGTAGCGTAATTTTAATCAGTAGTAAAAAACAGAATATCCCTAAAAGACTGACATCCTCCTGACACTACTCCACCAGACACCAACACAAATACAACTCTGTTGATTTTGAAGCCATATAACAGGCATATCAAGTTTCCGTGCAGTCCTTGCCTACTGTAAACAAGTTCCATTAAATTAGACTCCCATCATTTTAACATTTTCTAGGTTTTATTAAGGATAATCTTCCTAACATATATTACTGTTTGGTTAATAATGGTTTTATTTCAATTGAGGAATAAGCAGTTTAAAGTAACAATGCAAGAGAAATAATGCAACACAGCTTTGCCTAGAAATGACAGGTAACTCTATCCTGAGATGGCATTACCTGTCCATGCAATGCGAAGCTTAGCAAAGCTTGATGCATTGCAGAACATCGCAGACCCCATATTAATCTACGGGGACTGCGATGCTGCACGGTATTAGCCTAAACGTAGGAGATGTCTGTGAAATCTCCTATGTTAGGCAGATAACGCATAGCAAATATACTTAAAAGATGCGGAAACGGCCGTTTCTGCATCTTTTAAGTGGAAATTAGCTTGATGCATAGACCCCTTAGTGCTGCAGAGTTCATAGGAGCAGGCACATCATTTTTGTGTAGAGGGATTTCACAACTCTTCACAAAAACTGTCAGGATATACTTTTTATACATGCATTACATACATATATTTTAAACATAAACATATAAATGTCTTACTTTTTAAATGATGAAGTAGTAAGTCTACAACTCAGTGCGTGTTTACATTAGGGATGAGCGCACTCGGATTTATGAAATCCGAGCCCACCCGAACGTTGCGGATCCGAGTCGGATCCGAGACAGATCCGGGTATTGGCGCCAAATTCAAAAGTGAAACTGAGGCTCTGACTCATAATCCCGTTGTCGGATCTCGCGATACTCGGATCCTATAAATTCCCCGCTAGTCGCCGCCATCTTCACTCGGGCATTGATCAGGGTAGAGGGAGGGTGTGTTAGGTGGTCCTCTGTGCTGTTTAGTTCTGTGCTGTTTAGTTCTGTGCTGTTTAGTTCTGTGCTGTTTAGTTCTGTGCTGTTTAGTGCTGTTTAGTGCTGTGCTGTTTAGTGCTGTGCTGTGCTGTGCTGTGCTGTGCTGTGCTGTGCTGTGCTGTGCTGTGCTGTGTTCTGCAGTATCAGTCCAGTGGTGCTGTGTGCTGTGCTCTGTCCTTCTGAGGTCAGTGGTGCTGCTGGGTCCTGTGCTGTGTCCTGTTCAGTCCAGTGGTGCTGTGTCCTGTGCTCTGTGCTTCTAAGGGCATAGTTATTTCCCCAATATTCCCCTGTGTTTAAAAAAATAAAAAAAAGTTTTTTTAAAAAATACCAAAAACTACTTTAATATTTTTTAATTACCACAAAATTTTCACAACCAATCCTGCAGTATAAGCCCATTGGTACTGCAATATTACCAAGTTCACACATTCAGCAGTAAAAGTCCAGTGGTACTGCAATATTACAAAGTTTACACATTCTGCAGTATCAGTCCAGTGGTGCTGTGTCCTGTGCTCTGTCCTGCTGAGTTCCGTAGTGCTGCTGGGTCCTGTGCCGTGTCCTGTTCAGTCCAGTGGTGCGGTGTCCTGTGCTCTGTGCTTCTAAGGGCATAGTTATTTCCCCATTATTCCCAAGTTTTTAAAAAATAAAAAAAAAGTAAAAAAAAATAAAAAATTAAAAAAAAAAAAAAATATATAATAATTATAACCAAATTTGCAAAACCAATCCAGCATTATAAGTCCATTGGTACTGCAATATTACCAAGTTCACACATTCTGCAGTATCAGTCCAGTGGTGCTGTGTCCTGTGCTCTGTCCTGCTGAGTTCCGTAGTGCTGCTGTGTCCTGTGCCGTGTCCTGTTCAGTCCAGTGGTGCTGTGTCCTGTGCTCTGTGCTTCTAAGGGCATAGTTATTTCCCCACTATTCCCAAGTTTTTTAAAAATAAGAAAAAAGTAAAAAAAAATAAAAAATTTTAAAAAAAAAAAATATATAATAATTATAACCAAATTTGCAAAACCAATCCAGCAGTATAAGTCCATTGGTACTTTAATATTACCAAGTTCACACATTCTGCAGTATCTTGTGCTACATATAATGGAGACCAAAAATTTGGAGGATAAAGTAGGGAAAGATCAAGACCCACTTCCTCCTAATGCTGAAGCTGCTGCCACTAGTCATGACATAGACGATGAAATGCCATCAACGTCGTCTTCCAAGCCCGATGCTTACCGGGCATGTAAAATCCAAAAAGCCCAAGTTAAGAAAAAGTAGCAAAAAGAGAAACTTTAAATCATCTGAGGAGAAACGTAAAGTTGCCAATATGCCATTTACGACACGGAGTGGCAAGGAACGGCTTAGGCCCTGGCCCGTGTTCATGACTAGTGGTTCAGCTTCACCCACGGATCTTAGCCCTCCTCCTCCTCCCCCCCCCCTACAAAAAATTGAAGAGAGTTATGCTGTCAGCAACAAAACAGCAAACAACTCTGCCTTCTAAAGAGAAATTATCACAAATCCCCAAGGCGAGTCCAAGGGTGTTGGTGGTTGTCAAGCCTGACCTTCCCATCACTGTACGGGAAGAGGTGGCTCGGGAGGAGGCTATTGATGATGTAGCTGGCGCTGTGGAGGAACTTGATGATGAGGATGGTGATGTGGTTATTGTAAATGAGGCACCAGGGGGGGAAACAGCTGATGTCCATGGGATGAAAAAGCCCATCGTCATGCCTGGTCAGAAGACCAAAAAATGCACCTCTTCGGTCTGGAGTTATTTTTATCCAAATCCAGACAACCAATGTATGGCAATATGTAGCTTATGTAAAGCTCAAATAAGCAGGGGTAAGGATCTTGCCCACCTAGGAACATCCTCCCTTATACGTCACCTGAATAACCTTCATAGTTCAGTGGTTAGTTCAGGAACTGGGGCTAGGACCCTCATCGGTACAGGGACACCTAAATCCCGTGGTCCAGTTGGATACACACCAGCAACACCCTCCTCGTCAACTTCCTCCACAATCTCCATCAGATTCAGTCCTGCAGCCCAAGTCAGCAGCCAGACTGAGTCCTCCTCAATACGGGATTCATCCGAGGAATCCTGCAGCGGTACGCCTACTACTGCCACTGCTGCTGTTGCTGCTGTTAGTCGGTCATCTTCCCAGAGGGGAAGTCGTAAGACCGCTAAGTCTTTCACCAAACAATTGACCGTCCAACAGTCGTTTGCCATGACCACCAAATACGATAGTAGTCACCCTATTGCAAAGCGTATAACTGCGGCTGTAACTGCAATGTTGGTGTTAGACGTGCGCCCGGTGTCCGCCATCAGTGGAGTTGGATTTAGAGGGTTGATGGAGGTATTGTGTCCCCGGTACCAAATCCCCTCGAGATTCCACTTCACTAGGCAGGCGATACCAAAAATGTACAGAGAAGTACGATCAAGTGTCCTCAGTGCTCTTAAAAATGCGGTTGTACCCACTGTCCACTTAACCACGGACATGTGGACAAGTGGTTCTGGGCAAACGAAGGACTATATGACTGTGACAGCCCACTGGGTAGATGCATCCCCTTCCGCAGCAACAGCAACAGCTGCATCAGTAGCAGCATCTACAAAATGGCTGCTCATGCAAAGGCAGGCAACATTGTGCATTACAGGCTTTAATAAGAGGCACAACGCTGACAACATATTAGAGAAAATGAGGGAAATTATCTCCCAGTGACTTATCCCACTTAGACTCTCATGGGGATTTGTGGTGTCAGACAATGCCAGTAACATTGTGCGGGCATTAAATATGGGCAATTTCCAGCACGTCCCATGTTTTGCCCACACCATTAATTTGGTGGTGCAGCATTACCTCAAGAGTGACAGGGGTGTGCAGGAGATGCTTGCGGTGGCCCGCAAAATTGCTGGACACTTTCGGCATTCAGCCAGTGCCTACCGCAGACTAGAGGCACATCAAAAAAGCTTGAACCTGCCCTGCCATCACCTCAAACAAGAGGTTGTGACGCGCTGGAACTCCACCCTCTATATGCTGCAGAGGATGGAGGAGCAGCAAAAGGCCATTCAGGCCTACACAGCCACCTACGACATAGGCAAAGGAGTGGGGATGCGCCTCAGTCAAGCGCAGTGGAGACTGATTTCCGTGTTGTGCAAGGTTCTGCAGCCATTTGAACTTGCCACACGAGAAGTCAGTTCCGACACTGCCAGCTTGAGTCAGGTCATTCCCCTGATCAGGCTGTTGCAGAAGCAGCTGGAGAAAGTGAGGGAGGAGCTGGTAAGCCATTGCGATTACAGCAAGCATGTAGCTCTTGTGGATGTAGCCCTTCGTACGCTTTGCCAGGATCCGAGGGTGGTCACTCTTTTAAAGTCAGAGGAATACATTCTGGCCACCGTGCTCGATCCTCGGTTTAAAGCGTATGTTGTGTCTCTGTTTCCGGCGGACACAAGTCTACAGCGGTGCAAAGACCTGCTGGTCAGGAGATTGTCCTCTGAAGAGGACCGTGACATGCCAACAGCTCCACCCTCATTTTCTTCCACATCTATGGCTGCGAGGAAAAAGCTCAGTTTTCCCAAAAGAGGCACTGGCGGGGATGCTGATAACATCTGGTCCGGACTGAAGGACCTGCCAACCATTGCAGACATGTCTACTCTCGCTGCATTGGATGCTGTGACAATAGAAAAAATTGTGGATGATTACTTTGCTGACACCATCCAAGTAGACATGTCAGACAGTCCATATTGTTACTGGCAGGAAAAAAAGGCAGTTTGGAAGCCCCTGTACAAACTGGCTCTATTTTACCTGAGTTGTCCCCCCTCCAGTGTGTACTCGGAAAGAGTTTTTAGTGCAGCGGGGAACCTGGTCAGTGAGCGGCGAAGGAGGTTGCTTCCTCACAACGTTGAAAAAATGATGTTTATAAAAATGAATAATCAATTCCTCAATGAAGTACAGCACTGCCCTCCAGATACTACAGAGGGACCTGTGGTTGTGGAGTCCAGCGGGGACGAATTGATAATGTGTGATGAGGAGGAAGTACACACTGTAGGGGGAGAGGAATCAGAGGTTGAGGATGAGGACGACATCTTGCCTCAGTAGAGCCTGTTTAGTCTGTACAGGGAGAGATGAATAGCTTTTTTGGTGTGGGGGCCCAAACAAACCAATCATTTCAGCCAAAGTTGTTTGGTAGGCCCTGTCGCTGAAATGATTGGTTTGTTAAAGTGTGCATGTCCTATTTCAACAACATAAGGGTGGGTGTGAGGGCCCAAGGACAATTCCATCTTGGAAATTTTTTTTTTGCATTATATGACCAAGCAACAGTCGTTTGCCATGTTCAAAAAGTAAAACCAAATGTAAAAAAATTCAAGAAATTAAACCAAAAGTAAAATGCCGTGTCATAATTTAAAACAAGAGGTATTGACGTGCTCTAAAACTACTGTATTGTTGTTTATATTTTATAAACACTACACTTGAAAGCTCGAGTCTTTCAATAGAAAAGTAACTGTCCATTGCACGAATATTTGCAACAGGGACAATTTTAGGGTTAAGAAAGTCAACTAATAATAACACTTCGACGCTGTGTGTCTTTATAAACACTACACTTGGAAGTTGGAGGAGGTATTGTGGCCCCGGCACCAAATTTACTACCGGGGACACTCCACTGTGCAGTCCATATTTAGGTGTATCAGATATTAAACAACGGTGACAGTTGATGCCCAATTTTTTAATTATATTGTGGCCTCATTATGTAACCCCCTGTCACTGTGTGTAGTGTGGGGTGCAAAGGGTACACAGTGCACCTCCTTCTCAAGCCCTGGCTAGCTGATGGGCATGGGTGTAAATGATCAGGGGGTCCCTGCACATGCAGGTGTTTCTTTGTAGTTAGTGGGACACAGGTAATGTCACTTTGGTGCAGTGTAATAGAAGTCACAATAATTTGGGCGCCAGACCATCTCTATAACAAACTGAACTTTTATTTACACTCTTCCTCCAGCACGATAATCATAATGGTTGCAGAATATATACATCTCCTTACTCTCTCCAGCACAGTTATTAATGAGAAATACGAATATGGTTGCAAATATCTTATCACTCCTCCTGCACAGTTCTTAATGTTATCCAGATGTTAAATAACATAATTTACATGTCTCTTGCACTCCATACTCACTGCAGATCACCCTTTCTGCAGGGGCACATGCATGGATGCTAATAGGCAGGCAGCCTCTCCTCCATGCAGCTCTGACACACTCTGTGTACCTCTCAACTGCAGCTCATCCCTCCTCTGCGGGGATAATGTCTCCTGTGCTCTGACACGTCACTCTGTGTACTCTCAGCCTCAGGATCTGACACTACAACTACCATGCCTCTTGTAGCAGCCCTCACTCCAGGGCCTCTTCCATGTGCAGTGTCCCCCTCTCTCTTGGGTTCACTATAGTGGCATGGAGTTCTCCCCCTCATCCAGGGCACACATTCCTTGCCCTGGCTCAGTCACCACGCTCAGACTTCCAGGCAATGCTGGGGGAGCCTGGGAGCTTCCACCCCAGGTCCCCAGCTACAACTCTCCTCTCCTGTGTCTTCTCTCTCTTTCTGACACTTTAAAGATCGTGCCTTTAAATGAAAAAGTCAGTCTTCATTGCACGACTATGTGCAACAGGGACATTTTTTTGGGTTTACAAAGTCAAACAATAACACTTCGACCCTGTCTGTCTGGGGTCTCTCAATGACGAATTGTCTGTAGCATGTTTGGAGGAGGTATTGTGGCCCCGGTATCAAATTGGGTACCGGGGCCACCCCACTATGCAGTCCAGATACTTGTTTGGTGGAATTCAGACACGTGGAGGGTTTTTTAATTATATTGTGGCCTCGGTACCAAATTGTGTACCGGGGCCACCACACTACGCAGTCAAGATAGATAGATGCGTATTGCGTATCATAGATAAAGTACATTCAGTGGTGTGGGGCAAATTGAAAAATATTCAAAATGCACTGACATTATCAAAAACAAGAGGTTGTCACACGCTAAAACTCCAACATGTATACGATGGAGAGGATGGAGGAGCAGCCGTATGTGTAGTGTAATGCAGATCTGTTGAAGGTTTTTTATATATTTTATTGTGGTGCCCAGTGCCCACTCCTCTACGCAGTCCAGGTACAATTATTGGTGCGAATCATAAAAGTTCAGGGTTTTTAAGATATTGTGGTGACCCACTCCTCTACGCAGTCCAGGTACAATTATTGGTGCGAATCATAAAAGTTCAGGGTTTTTAATATATTGTGGTGACCCACTCCTCTACGCAGTCCAGGTACAATTATTGGTGCGAATCATAAAAGTTCAGGGTTTTTAATATATTGTGGTGACCCACTCCTCTACGCAGTCCAGGTACAATTATTGGTGCGAATCATAAAAGTTCAGGGTTTTTAATATATTGTGGTGACCCACTCCTCTACGCAGTCCAGGTACAATTATTGGTGCGAATCATAAAAGTTCAGGGTTTTTAATATATTGTGGTGACCCACTCCTCTACGCAGTCCAGGTACAATTATTGGTGCGAATCATAAAAGTTCAGGGTTTTTAATATATTGTGGTGACCCACTCCTCTACGCAGTCCAGGTACAATTATTGGTGCGAATCATAAAAGTTCAGGGTTTTTAAGATATTGTGGTGACCCACTCCTCTACGCAGTCCAGGTACAATTATTGGTGCGAATCATAAAAGTTCAGGGTTTTTAAGATATTGTGGTGACCCACTCCTCTACGCAGTCCAGGTACAATTATTGGTGCGAATCATAAAAGTTCAGGGTTTTTAATATATTGTGGTGACCCACTCCTCTACGCAGTCCAGGTACAATTATTGGTGCGAATCATAAAAGTTCAGGGTTTTTAAGATATTGTGGTGACCCACTCCTCTACGCAGTCCAGGTACAATTATTGGTGCGAATCATAAAAGTTCAGGGTTTTTACGATATTGTGGGGACCCACTCCTCTACGCAGTCCAGGTACAATTATTGGTGCGAATCATAAAAGTTCAGGGTTTTTAATATATTGTGGTGACCCACTCCTCTACGCAGTCCAGGTACAATTATTGGTGCGAATCATAAAAGTTCAGGGTTTTTAATATATATTGTGGTGACCCACTCCTCTACGCAGTCCAGAAAGATACCTTGTTGCAACGTTTTGGACTAATAACTATATTGTGAGGTGTTCAGAATACACTGTAAATTAGTGGAAATGCTTGTTATTGAATGTTATTGAGGTTAATAATAGCCTAGGAGTGAAAATAAGCCCAAAAACTTGATTTTTAAACTTTTTATGTTTTTTTCAAAAAAAATCCGAATCCAATACCTTAAATCCGAACCGAGACCTTTCGTCAAGTGTTTTGCGAGACAAATCCGAACCTCAAAAATAACGAAAATCCGGATCCAAAACAGAAAACACGAGACCTCAAAAGTCGCCGGTGCACATCCCTACTGTTTTCACATGTTATAAAATTTTATGGTAAAATAAGATCAGTTTTTAGCTTCACGCCATCCTATTGTTCATCCTTTTATGCTAACAGGACTTTTTGCACCAATTTAAAATATAGGGAATATAAGCACTAAAGGTTCAATTGTTTTTGCAAGTTGTTTCCCATCCTGTAAAATTAAGTATTATTGCCTTTAACTGCTGAGGGGCAGTAGGGTTCTTTAATCTCACTGTCATCCATAAATAATGAATTTATGCAATATATATATATATATATATATATATATATATATATATTATATATCATACTTGCCAACTCTCCCTGAATGTCAGGGAGACTCCCTGAACTAGGGGTGATCTCCCTCACTCCCTGAAGAGTCTGGCATTCTCCCTGATGCTGAGCCAGTACAAGACGTGGTTGGCTTCGCCATCTGTGGCATGATGACACAGTTCAGAAATTGTGTCCGATGTCCATGTATTGATGCCTATGGTGCTGGCCATTTTAATGGAGACCAAGATTTAATCAAAGACTGACAGGTAAGACAACATGACTTCAGTAATGGAGACAGAAAAGTAAAAGACACTTCAGTCTCTACAGATTTATTAGCTGCTTTTCTTTAATGCATAGTTGCCTACTCTCTCGGCATGTCTGGGAGATTGCTGCATTTCTGGGAGACCTCCCGGGAGAGCAGGACAACGCCCCCGCAATAGATAAGTGGCAGGGAGCGGGGCTTAATGACACAAATATTGCAACATCTTAGCCCCGCCCTATGTTCTAATTGGCCAAAATTGTGACAATCGTTTAGGGGGCGGTGCCAAAATGATGCGATTTGTTGACACCCCCCCCCGCACGCCCACCTTCTCCGGGATCTCCCTGAAGCCAATGAGGAAAAGATGGCAAGTATGTCCTATTCACATCATCAAGTCAGATTGCACCACCTTACAGGTAAAAACTTGATGCCCATTGCTGTGGATAGTGAGCATACTCAGGAATAATTCTCATCTCATTGACTGCTGGTGGTGATCAGCAATTAACGTCCAAATTCCCTATATGGCTAATTGTTATCTAGTAATATGACTATTTAGTAATAAACAAATCGTTGTTTTCAGTTTATTTCAACAGCCATATTGTATTATCCTATGTAAGACAATACATACCAAAATGTGTCATGAACCATAATAAGAATAATTATATATTTTCTTACCATTATACCAGACCGAAACAGCACACCGGTAGCGATCATAAAATCCCTGACATAGTAATTGAAACTCCAGGTAGCTGTTAAAGCAAAGCCAAATGCAATAACAGTTATTCCAACAAAGATTTGAGTTACCTGTAAAATAAAATAAAGTCAAGTTATCAAATCATATTATAAATGAAAGAGAACTGACACTGCAGCCAAACATTGTCCTACTTGTAAAACCGTATTTGTTTTTATAAGTAGGCTATTGTTGACTAAGTAAAATCAACAAAAAGCAATAAGCCAGGAGAAGAGGAACAAGCCCGGTTAGTAACAGGAAGTCATATGAGCTTTATTAAAAGTAACACAGAAATATCACGCATGCTTTGGGCCATTGTGCTGCTGGAATGTAAAAGTCCTAAATCTCTTACATATTATAGCAGGTGTTTCCCCAAGATTTGTCTATATCTTGCTCCTTCCTTTGTGCCCTCTATTTTGACAAGTTCTATTTTGAGAAGCCTTTTCCTAAAATTAATTTTATTTTTGGCTTCTGAACAGAGCAGACTTATGGTGGTGAGCTCTCCACTGGGACCAACATCTTCCATCTATTGTGCTCTGAATTCTTCTGGAGAAGCTCAGGTCCAGCTCGTATGCCCTATCGAGGCTGTGCCTAGATTGTTCTTTATTGGACATCACTGGTGGAACAAACGTTGTTGCTCGATCCGCCTTTCCTCCCCTCTGATTACCTTCTCTCACCCCCGCTTCTAATACTTCTCTGTGCTGCTCTCCACCTTTGGAATGCCCTATGTCAATCAAAATTTTCACTTGTCTCCAAGGCTGCAATGGTGCTCTTTAATCTATTTTTTTTCATCAAAGCCAATCAACTCTCTTTCTAAATAATTAATCCCCCCTTAACATTGACTCACCCCTCTGCATCACCCTTCTTTGTATATCTCCCCTTCTAGATTGCAAGCTTCCATGAGCAGTACCCTCTTCATGTCTTCCTCCATCTACTACCAATGTTTTCAATATATCTATGCACTTCCTCCCTATCCCCGTATCTCCTTGATTATTTGGTCTCCTAAACTCCATCAGGAGCTCTGATCCTTTTTGCAGCGTCAATGCACCTGGGACCTCTTTTCCATCTCCTGTTGTCTAACTGAAATCTATTCTTGGATGTGTAAGATTAAACTCATCAACTCAGGGTTCCTCCACCTCCCCTTCTCTCACCATCAACTGATAACACTGTTCTCTCCTCTGTCCCTTCAGTACATTGCCTGTGTACAATCCATGGCTCCTCCCTCTCCTCTTCTTCAATTCCCACATTTAGACCCTCTCCCAATCCTGCTGCTTCCACCTTCACAACATCTCCAGGATCAGGCTGTTTCTCACCCTGTAAGCAACAAAAACTCTCATCCACTCTCTCATTATTGCCTGAATCGTTTACCTCAACCTGCCTTCCTCTTACATGCCTGCCCCCATTCTATCCTCATTGCCAGTACCCAGCTACACTGGATACCTATCCACTACAGAACTCAGATCAAACTCCTCACGCGCACTCAATCCTCTACCCCCTACATCTCCCCCTTTTGTACCTCCGCACTCCCTCCTGCTCTCTGTACTTTGCCAACGATGGCCGTCTTTCTTCCCCACTCCATCCACCATCTCTTGTGCTGCTCCCCCACCTTTGGAATTCCCTCCCTCAATCAAGCTTTCCAGGGGTAAAAGCGTGTACCCAAATCTTATTCCTTCATCAAAGCCAAACAGCTCTTTTTCTAAACTGTATCAGGAGCATTGATCCTCTTTGCAGCACCCATGTTCCTGGGCACAGGCTCATCTTCCGCTGATTTGCTCCCTGTTCCGTCATATCTCCTGCTTGTTTCTACAAGTTGCATTGAGTTTCGATGGTCTGCCTTCCACTTCTTTTTGGGTTGCTCGGTTACTTGTAGCTTTATTGTGTTATGTTATGTTTTGCAAGGTTCTATAATGTATTGTCTTGGAATGATCTACAATGCGCTTTATATAATGTACTGCTCTGCAATCTTCCTTGTGTATTGTGCTGTGGACCCTTTGTGGCACCTTCTACATTAAAGTCAATAATAATAGTAATAATTATGCTCCTAACAGCATGCTTCACATTAGGAATAGACTTATTGGCATGGTGGAAAGAGTTAGGCTTGTCTCACACATAGCACCTAACATTGAGGCCAAAAATATTAATCTTTCTTCATAAGACCATAGAATCTCCCTCCATGTGGTAGGTGATATTTTGTGAGTTTCCAGAAACAATTGTTTTTCCACCACTCAATTAAGTGCAGATATGTCAGGTGCCTGGGTTACTGATGTTCTATGGACAGTTTCTACCTTCTCTGACAGTGGAGACTGTAACTCTTTTAGAATTGTGATGGACCACTTGGTAGCTCAACTTGAAAGTGCCTTTCTCGTGGATACTCAGTTTGGAGGACAACCTGTTCTGGGAATATTGACAGTAATGCAATATATTTTCCAAAATACCCGCAGCGCCGCGCCCCTCGGGACCCAGTGCCCCAGGCTGCAGCCTGGTCAGCCTAGTGGTTGATCAGGCCCTGTGATTGTACCAGGGTGTATCTTAACAAAAGGGGCAACTACTTGTTACCAATATTTGTCTATTTTTAATGTGTAATAAATTAAGACAACGAGTTGTTGTTTTTTTATTTGACATTACAAAGGATTTTGAGTGGATCAGTGACAATACTTAGTGAATAAATCCATTTCATGCCATGATGTATAAAATATAAAAAAATATTAAAATAAAATGTGAAACATGCCAAAATGGGTATACGCTGTTTATAGCCAACGCACTTGTCTACTGTCTCAGTAACTGCCGTCCCCCGAGGGACAGCTACACCAGAGTGTTCTACGCTGCCCCCCTCTGGTTGTTTGAAGATAACAAAGCAACCAGCCGACTGATTAGCAGGATCATATAACATACATTTTTTACTTTTATGAGCCATTCTACTGCACTTGACTTACCCCAAGAGCTTCAGGTTCTCCTTGGTAAAATGCGACAAGTGGTTTGGGCAAAGGGGCTGCAGCATTAGAAGTTAGCCCTTCTTTAGATGTTGTTGATTGATGTCTTTGTTGCTGCAACTGAGAGATAATCACAACGCTTCCTACATCTGATGCGGCTGCAGACATGGTTGTTCAGCTGGAAGAAACAACAATTCAGAAACATTTTATATAATAAAGTGCATAATATCTATTTAATTTACTATCGTTTATGTAGCAAATACAATATTACGCTGAACAGCACACTCTTCCCACCCAACTGATCTTACAATCTAGTTAGTTGTATCTAGGACACCCTGAGACAATGTAACCTGTTTAAGGTCAAAAAATATCTGCCCGTCTCTGTTACTCGAACACAGCAGATATTAGGGCTATTGGGCAATTATTTCCAGAAACATGAAACTAATGTTTACTAGCAATCAATGCAAATACCACCGCTGCAGCCTGGATGTTGCTACATTCTTTCCCATGTGAATGTGGAGTAATTCCACACTCTAGAAACAGATTAACATACCCAGGAAGAGCTACAGATACATTATATTCAGTTAATGCACGCACATCATATTTGTTTATGGTGTGCACCCAAGAATTGTGTTTGTAAATTGCGTAAACAAAAGATGCATTTTGCAAGGTATGCCGAGCCAGACCCATCGCAAGATGGCAGATAGGCCAGTATCTCCTCCGGCTTTACGCCAGGACAGAACACCAGTATATGCATTTGCTTTTTTGCCAGGAGAGAACAGTTGTAGCTATCTTCTTATTTTAGCTGAATTTCTTTGCATATTCCCTCTTGGCTCGGTAGGTCACTCTGCTCTAACAGACGATACACTGCAGGATACGTCCAATGCATATGTGGAATATAAAGTCAAGCAAGCACAGAAAAAAACCCTCAATTAATGTCACCTGTTATAGTTATTAATCAGAAAACATGAAAATTAAAAAAATGTATCTCTCCATAAAATACATTTATTAGGATGTTATTAATGTCTACGGTACATAAAATGCATTTTTACAGATGCACCTGATAGCAAACACATGTTGTAGCATGCATCCACAGCTGTCATCACTATCACTCGACACTTACACCTGACCTGTCACTGGTGCAAGTGATATGACAGAAAAACACCTACCTTTGAGACACGCAAAGCTTGAATCGGATGCTACTGCGTGCACTCGAACTGGGCACGCCCTTACTGTATATTGACTACATGCATACGCCAATTTCCCTCCCGAACCGCACCTCAAATCGTAGCCTGTAGTAAGGTCCTTTTTACTTGAAGATGAATGGGATGTTACTGCATTCTCTGGAGCATAGTTTGTTCCTGGGCATGCGCAGAACGATTTTACGCAAATTTGTATCTATCTTATGGAGTAATATTTGAAATTCATCACACAGTTAGGTATTTTCAGGTTTGTATCTAACTTAGTTATAACTTCATTGTACCTAACTTAAATAATTGTCTCTCTCACTAACTGCCCCAAGTGTGAGATGGCCCCAAAGGTCTCTCTTTAACCACTACCACAAACTGCCCCCAGCTGTGATTTGTCTGTTGGAGAGGTGAGCGTGAGCCACACCAAAATCATCATCATCATCCATCACTCCACATATCACTTGTCACCTTCCCCTTCCTATAGGCCTTGACATGTACAAACCCTACCACAGAGCAGAATGATTCGACACCATTGTTTCAGAGCTCTAAAGGAGCTCTAAAGGTACCTATATTTAGAAATATAAGATAATCAGGTACCAAAGGCTTTTGCAGTCAGAGAAATAGAGGACTCCAGTTGTGGCTGGACTCTCTCCACTGATGGTCAAACACAGGTTTATTGAATTTGTTGGGAATTGCAGTTCAGAAACATGGCCAATATCTGATACAAAGTTACTCATTGAAAACAGTGAAAATATAGGCCCAACCCTTGCTTAAAAAAAGAAATGGCTCAGCAGGCTAATTGCCATGATCTTTATTTGCACGATAGAGGAGGTTCTAGTTTGAGTCCCTTGTCTGGTTTCCTTTTTAGTAAACTGAATGTTGCAGTAAGCTGACTGAAGACATTGAAAAAAGTGTAAGTTAGCTTAGTTGACTAGTAGTGAGGTGCCCATGGACCCTGCTTTGAATTCCAAGTGGCTTCCTCATTAGCACATTTCATGGTGCAACAGGCTTGATAAAGTCCATGACAAAAGTCTCTCCATATCTTCAACAAATGTTCTAGCTTGGTGGCCCAGTAGATAGCAGATCTGTTTACAGTTTGTATGGATCTCCTAGTTTGAATACCCAAGCAGGTAACATTTAAAGCTCTTTTGATTTTGCCCCAGACCCCTTAATGGTATTGATAAAAGTCTCAATGCTGCTTACATCATGTACTGGCTCAGTTGGCTAATAGCAAGGTTACTGACTATGATCATGGAGGTCTTGGTTTGAATCCCCAGACAGGCTTGATGGTATTTAGCCTGCTCTGGGGCTGGTTATTGGGTTCTCTTCTGGTGATGATATGGTAACTTGTTTGTCTAGAATTTTTTAATATACTTGGCTGTTGTATATAAAAGTACAACAGCCACTTTATGAAAGAGAACTTTTTTTTTTCCCTTACATTGTTCACTTGCCATTAGACTACTCTTCTCTCTGTCTGTGTTGCACAGAATAAGAGAAATATAAGTGTCTCTGCTGCTTATACTTGCACCAGGCTGGTTTGTGACATTGAGAAAAGTACATGAGTTGGTCCAATAAGCCACCACCAGTGATGGTAGAATTCCAGGTTTGAATCTGCAGACAGGTATCATTTTAGTACTTAGGATATTGCCCATGCTTGGTGACATTTAGAAAAGTCTTACCTCCTAAAGATACTGTGCTGGTTCACTGGATTAGTAAACACGTGCTCTACTGGCAGAGATGTTGATGTCCTGGTTATGTTCCCCCCAGACAGCATTATATTAGTACCTTGGCTGTTGCGCCAGGCTGGTTGATGACATTGGGCATAATCTCTCTTCAGCCTTAGCAAGCGTGGTGGCTCTGTAGACTTATGTCCAGATTCTCTGTTTGCAGCTAATGGAGGCTCTAGTTTGAACCCCAGTACAGACTTATTTTAACTACTTTGCCTGATGCACCAGGATGAATTATGACACTGAGGTAAATTACTTACATCAACTTAAGCTGGCTCAGTGGACTAGTATCCTGGTTCTCTGCTTGTAGAGATGATTGAGGTCTTCAAATCCACAAACAGCTGTAGCTTTTGTACCTTGGATTTACACCTCACTTGTTGAAGACATTGAGAAAAGTCTCCCCCCCAGTTGCTTACACCGTTTGTTGGCTCAGAGGACTAATAGCCTAGTTCTCTGCTTGTTGAGCTGATTTAGGTCTTGGTTCAAATCCACAAACAGCTGTGGCTTTTTGTACTTGGATTTTACACCTGGCTTGTTGAAGACATTGAGAAAAGTCTCAAGCACTACTTACACCATATGTTGGCTCAGTTGACTAGTAGCCAGGTACTCTTCTGTCTTTAGATAGCTGAGATCCTTGTTCAAATCCCCCTTTGTGCATTGGTTGGTGCACCTGACTGGTTCATGATGTTGAGAAGAATGTTACTACTTACTTGAAGGATGGTCTGTCTTTATTCACATTGAGGGCATAAGTAAGTGCGCAAGCAGTAAAGTGTTCAACTGACAGCAGAGTTCCAATCAATGTTGAGAAGAGAAAAGTAGCAAGTTAAGAATGTAAAAGAAAAAAAAAAAGTTAGTATTTTTAGAGTTTGGCTGTTGTACCTGCTCTGATGAATCACGTTTTCCTTGACATCATGTGGACGGCCTGGTGTGTGTACGTTGTTTACCTATAGAATAGATGGCACCAGGATGCACTATGGGAAGAAGGCAGCCGGCGGAGGTGGTGTGATTCTCTGGGTAATGTTCTGCTGGGAAACCTTAGGTCATGACATTCATGTTGATGTTACTTTGACATGTACCACCTACCTAAACATTGTTGCAGACCAAGTACACCCCTTCATGGCAACGGTATTCCCTGATGGCAGTGGCCTCTTTCACCAGGATAATGTGCCCTACTACACTGCAAAAATTGTTCATTAATTGTTTGAGGAACATGACAAAGAGTTCAAGGTGTTGAATGTGTCTCTCGTTGTACCGGCTGGTCCCGTATAATTGGGGCACCCTTGTTCTCCATATTCAACTCAGTGAACTGTGCCTGAGGCAGCCATATCTCTGCTGGGGATTAGAGAGCTACTAGTTGAGTAGCAGACAGGAGTAAGATAACTCTGTCCAGGTTTGAATACACAGACAGTAGTAGAGGCTCTGGTTTGATTTTGCAGGTAAACGTTATTTTAGTATCTTGGATGTTACACTAGTCTCTGATGACTTTGAGCAGCTAAATACATTGATGGCATTGAGAAATGTCTCTGCACTAACATAACAAACAGCAGCTTTGGTGGACTAGTAGCTTAGTGTGCTACTGATAGCAATGGGAGGGTTCTTGGTTTGAGTCCTAAGGCAGGTTTCATTTTTAGGGATTTTGAATGTTGCACCAGGCTGGTTGATAACATTGAGCATAAGCTACTTTCATACTTAGCAAACAAGCTGGCTCTGTAGACTTGTGTCCAGGTTCTCTATTCACAGCTAATAGTAGAGGCTCTGGTTTGAATCCTGAGACAGGCTTCTTTTTAACTACTTTGCCTGATGCACCAGGAGGAATTATGACACTGAGCTAAGCCACTTATGTAAACTTAAGCTGGCTCAGAGGACTAGTAGCCTGGTTCTCTGCTTGTAAGGGTGATTTAGGTCTTAGTTCAAATCCTCAAACAGCTGTAGCTTTTATATGTTGGATTTTACACCTGGTTTGCTGAAGATATTGTGAAAAATCTCCCCTCTTGCATAAGCCCTTTGTTGGCTCAGATGACTGGTGCACAAGGTGCTCTCCTGTCATCAGGATTGCCAAGATCCTGGTTCAAATCCCCCAGCACACCAGCCCATGCACCCAGCTGGCCCATGACCCCAAGAAGAGCCATCCCAAAGGATGCTCTATCTTTATTCACATTGAAGGCATAAGCTACTGTGCAAGCAGCAAAGTACTGACAGCAGAGCTCCTCTCAACACAGAGACAAGACAGTAGTCCCGTGGGAGGACAAGACAGTAGTCCCGTGGGAGGACAAGACAGTAGTCCCGTGGGAGGACAAGACAGTAGTCCCGTGGGAGGACAAGACAGTAGTCCCGTGGGAGGACAAGACAGTAGTCCCGTGGGAGGACAAGACAGTAGTCCCGTGGGAGGACAAGACAGTAGTCCCGTGGGAGGACAAGACAGTAGTCCCGTGGGAGGACAAGACAGTAGTCCCGTGGGAGGACTACTGTCTAAAAAAAGTTCTCTTTTCATAGAGTGGCTGTTGTACTTTTAGATACAACAGCCAAGTATATTAAAGAATTCTAGACAAACAAGTTACCATATCATCACCAGGAGAGAACCCAATAACCAGCCCCAGACCAGGCTAATGACTTAGTAAAGACCATCAAGCCTGTCCAGGGATTCAAACCAGGACCTCCTGCATTATAGTCAGTAACCTTACCACTAGCCAATTGAGCCAGTACATGATGTAAGCAGCAGTGAGACTTTTATCAATACCATCAAGGGGCCTGGGGCAAAATCAAAAGATCTTTAAATGTTACCTGGTTGGGGATTCAAACCAGGGAATCTATATAAACCATAAACAGGTCCCCTATCTACTGCACCACCAAGCCAGAACATGTGTTAGCAATATGGAGAGACTTCTCATTGAGTTCATCAAGATTGTTGCAATATGAAATGTGCTAATGAGGAAGCCACTTGGAATTCAAAGCAGGGCCTCTACTATGACTGTCCATGGGCACCTCACTAGTAGTCAACTGAGCTTACTACACTTTTCTCAATGTCTTCAATCATACTGCTGCAATATTCGATTTACTAAAATGAAACCAGATAGGGGATTCAAACCAGAAACTCTTCAGCACCCCATATAAATAACCAGGCAACTAGCCTGCTGAGCCATTTCTTCCTTTATGAATAGTGGCAACTTTTCTCACTGTCTTCAATCACTTTGTGTCAGGAATGGGCCATGTTTCTGAACTGCAAGTCCCAGAAATCTCTATCAAATTGCTTAAAGGAAGAAATGGCTCAGCAGGCTAGTTGCCTGGTTCTTTATATGGAGTGCTGAGGAGTTGCTGGTTTGAATCCCCTGTCTGGTTTCACTGCTATGAATTCCAAAGTCCATATCACCCACAACTGTTGTAGCTTGGTAGTGCAGTAGATAGGTGATCAGTTTATGATTTATATAGGTTCCTTTGTTTGAATCCCCAACCAGGTAACATTTATATCTCCTTTGATTTTGCTCCAGGCCCCATGATGACATTGATAAAGTCTAACTGCTGCTTACAACATGTACTGGCTTGGTTGGCTCAGTTGTCTAATAGCCAGATTGCTGACTGTGTATTTTGAAGTTCCCAGTTCAAATCCCCAGCACAGGCTTGACTGTCTTTCACCTTGTCATCCTGCTCACTGGGCTGATTGTTGGGTTCCCTTCTGAAAGTAATGATGTGTTAATTTGATTGTCTAGCATTGTTTAATAAACTTGGCTGTTGTGGTACAACAGCCAAACTCTAAAAATACTAACTTTTTTTTCTTTTACATTCTTTACTTTTCTCAACATTGATTGGAACTCTGCTGTCAGTTGAGCACTTTACTGCTTGCACATTTACTTATGCCCTCAATGTGAATAAAGACAGACCACCCTTCATATATATGTAGGAAGGCTCTTTTTAATGTCATGACCCAGGCAGATGTACCAATCAATGTACAAAGCAGGATTTGAACCAGGAGCTCAGTGTTCTAATGACCAGCATGCACTAGGCTACTAGTCATCTGAGCCAACATATGGTCTAAACACTTGAGGAGATTTTTTTTCTCAATGTCTTTAACAAACCAGTTGTAAAATTGAAGGTACAAAAGATATAGCTGTCTGGGGATTTGAACTAAGAACTCAATTATCTCTGCAAGCAGAGAGCCAGGCTACTAGTCCTCTGAGCCAACCTAAGCTTAAGTAAGTGGAGAATACTCTCCTCACTGTATTGAAGGAACTCTGCTGTGAGTACTTTACTGCTTGCACAGTTACTTATGCCCTCAATGTTAATAAAGACAGGCCATCCTTCAGGAAAGTAGGACAACTCTTCTCAAAGCCATGAACCAGCCAGGTGCACCAATCAATATTAGGGATGAGCGCACTCGGATTTATGAAATCCGAGCCCACCCGAACGTTGCGGATCCGAGTCGGATCCGAGACAGATCCGGGTATTGGCGCCAAATTCAAAAGTGAAACTGAGGCTCTGACTCATAATCCCGTTGTCGGATCTCGCGATACTCGGATCCTATAAATTCCCCGCTAGTCGCCGCCATCTTCACTCGGGCATTGATCAGGGTAGAGGGAGGGTGTGTTAGGTGGTCCTCTGTGCTGTTTAGTTCTGTGCTGTGCTGTTTAGTTCTGTGCTGTGCTGTTTAGTTCTGTGCTGTGCTGTTTAGTTCTGTGCTGTGCTGTTTAGTTCTGTGCTGTGCTGTGCTGTGCTGTGCTGTGCTGTGTTCTGCAGTATCAGTCCAGTGGTGCTGTGTGCTGTGCTCTGTCCTTCTGAGGTCAGTGGTGCTGCTGGGTCCTGTGCTGTGTCCTGTTCAGTCCAGTGGTGCTGTGTCCTGTGCTCTGTGCTTCTAAGGGCATAGTTATTTCCCCAATATTCCCCTGTGTTTAAAAAAATAAAAAAAAGTTTTTTTAAAAAATACCAAAAACTACTTTAATTTTTTTTAATTACCACAAAATTTGCACAACCAATCCTGCAGTATAAGCCCATTGGTACTGCAATATTACCAAGTTCACACATTCAGCAGTAAAAGTCCAGTGGTACTGCAATATTACAAAGTTTACACATTCTGCAGTATCAGTCCAGTGGTGCTGTGTCCTGTGCTCTGTCCTGCTGAGTTCCGTAGTGCTGCTGGGTCCTGTGCCGTGTCCTGTTCAGTCCAGTGGTGCTGTGTCCTGTGCTCTGTGCTTCTAAGGGCATAGTTATTTCCCCATTATTCCCAAGTTTTTAAAAAATAAAAAAAAAGTAAAAAAAAATAAAAATTTTTTAAAAAAAATAAATATATAATAATTATAACAAAATTTGCACAACCAATCCTGCAGTATAAGCCCATTGGTACTGCAATATTACCAAGTTCACACATTCAGCAGTAAAAGTCCAGTGGTACTGCAATATTACAAAGTTTACACATTCTGCAGTATCAGTCCAGTGGTGCTGTGTCCTGTGCTCTGTCCTGCTGAGTTCCGTAGTGCTGCTGGGTCCTGTGCCGTGTCCTGTTCAGTCCAGTGGTGCTGTGTCCTGTGCTCTGTGCTTCTAAGGGCATAGTTATTTCCCCATTATTCCCAAGTTTTTAAAAAATAAAAAAAAAGTAAAAAAAAATAAAAAATTTAAAAAAAAAAAAAATATATAATAATTATAACCAAATTTGCAAAACCAATCCAGCATTATAAGTCCATTGGTACTGCAATATTACCAAGTTCACACATTCTGCAGTAACAGTCCAGTGGTGCTGTGTCCTGTGCTCTGTCCTGCTGAGTTCCGTAGTGCTGCTGGGTCCTGTGCCGTGTCCTGTTCAGTCCAGTGGTGCTGTGTCCTGTGCTCTGTGCTTCTAAGGGCATAGTTATTTCCCCACTATTCCCAAGTTTTTTAAAAATAAAAAAAAAGTAAAAAAAAATAAAAAATTTAAAAAAAAAAAAATATATAATAATTATAACCAAATTTGCAAAACCAATCCAGCAGTATAAGTCCATTGGTACTGCAATATTACCAAGTTCACACATTCTGCAGTATCTTGTGCTACATATAATGGAGACCAAAAATTTGGAGGATAAAGTAGGGAAAGATCAAGACCCACTTCCTCCTAATGCTGAAGCTGCTGCCACTAGTCATGACATAGACGATGAAATGCCATCAACGTCGTCTTCCAAGCCCGATGCCCAATCTCGTAGTACCGGGCATGTAAAATCCAAAAAGCCCAAGTTAAGAAAAAGTAGCAAAAAGAGAAACTTAAAATCATCTGAGGAGAAACGTAAAGTTGCCAATATGCCATTTACGACACGGAGTGGCAAGGAACGGCTTAGGCCCTGGCCCGTGTTCATGACTAGTGGTTCAGCTTCACCCACGGATCTTAGCCCTCCTCCTCCCCCCCCCCCCTACAAAAAATTGAAGAGAGTTATGCTGTCAGCAACAAAACAGCAAACAACTCTGCCTTCTAAAGAGAAATTATCACAAATCCCCAAGGCGAGTCCAAGGGTGTTGGTGGTTGTCAAGCCTGACCTTCCCATCACTGTACGGGAAGAGGTGGCTCGGGAGGAGGCTATTGATGATGTAGCTGGCGCTGTGGAGATACTTGATGAGGATGGTGATGTGGTTATTGTAAATGAGGCACCAGGGGGGGAAACAGCTGATGTCCATGGGATGAAAAAGCCCATCGTCATGCCTGGTCAGAAGACCAAAAAATGCACCTCTTCGGTCTGGAGTTATTTTTATCCAAATCCAGACAACCAATGTATGGCAATATGTAGCTTATGTAAAGCTCAAATAAGCAGGGGTAAGGATCTTGCCCACCTAGGAACATCCTCCCTTATACGTCACCTGAATAACCTTCATAGTTCAGTGGTTAGTTCAGGAACTGGGGCTAGGACCCTCATCGGTACAGGGACACCTAAATCCCGTGGTCCAGTTGGATACACACCAGCAACACCCTCCTCGTCAACTTCCTCCACAATCTCCATCAGATTCAGTCCTGCAGCCCAAGTCAGCAGCCAGACTGAGTCCTCCTCAATACGGGATTCATCCGAGGAATCCTGCAGCGGTACGCCTACTACTGCCACTGCTGCTGTTGCTGCTGTTAGTCGGTCATCTTCCCAGAGGGGAAGTCGTAAGACCGCTAAGTCTTTCACAAAACAATTGACCATCCAACAGTCGTTTGCCATGACCACCAAATACGATAGTAGTCACCCTATTGCAAAGCGTATAACTGCGGCTGTAACTGCAATGTTGGTGTTAGACGTGCGCCCGGTGTCCGCCATCAGTGGAGTGGGATTTAGAGGGTTGATGGAGGTATTGTGTCCCCGGTACCAAATTGGGTACCGGGGCCACCCCACTATGCAGTCCAGATACTTGTTTGGTGGAATTCAGACACGTGGAGGGTTTTTTAATTATATTGTGGCCTCGGTACCAAATTGTGTACCGGGGCCACCCCACTACGCAGTCAAGATACTTGTTTGGTGGAATTCAGACCAGTTGAGGGTTTTATTATTATATTGTGTGGACCACTCTATCTATACCACACTACAACTCTATACCACTCTATTTCCTACTTTAATTCTATTTCATACTTTAATTCTATTTCCTACTTTAATTCTATTACTAATTAATTACCATAAAGAGGAACAAAATAAACCAATTTTACCAAAAGTATAATATCACTTAGACTTACAAACACTACACTTTAAAGATCGTGCCTTTAAATGAAAAAGTCAGTCTTCATTGCACGACTATGTGCAACAGGGACATTTTTTTGGGTTTACAAAGTCAAACAATAACACTTCGACCCTGTCTGTCTGGGGTCTCTCAATGACGAATTGTCTGTACCATGTTTGGAGGAGGTATTGTGGCCCCGGTATCAAATTGGGTACCGGGGCCACCCCACTATGCAGTCCAGATACTTGTTTGGTGGAATTCAGACACGTGGAGGGTTTTTTAATTATATTGTGGCCTCGGTACCAAATTGTGTACCGGGGCCACCACACTACGCAGTCAAGATAGATAGATGCGTATTGCGTATCATAGATAAAGTACATTCAGTGGTGTGGGGCAAATTGAAAAATATTCAAAATGCACTGACATTATCAAAAACAAGAGGTTGTCACACGCTAAAACTCCAACATGTATATGATGGAGAGGATGGAGGAGCAGCCGTATGTGTAGTGTAATGCAGATCTGTTGAAGGTTTTTTATATATTTTATTGTGGTGCCCAGTGCCCACTCCTCTACGCAGTCCAGGTACAATTATTGGTGCGAATCATAAAAGTTCAGGGTTTTTAAGATATTGTGGTGACCCACTCCTCTACGCAGTCCAGGTACAATTATTGGTGCGAATCATAAAAGTTCAGGGTTTTTAATATATTGTGGTGACCCACTCCTCTACGCAGTCCAGGTACAATTATTGGTGCGAATCATAAAAGTTCAGGGTTTTTAATATATTGTGGTGACCCACTCCTCTACGCAGTCCAGGTACAATTATTGGTGCGAATCATAAAAGTTCAGGGTTTTTAAGATATTGTGGTGACCCACTCCTCTACGCAGTCCAGGTACAATTATTGGTGCGAATCATAAAAGTTCAGGGTTTTTAAGATATTGTGGTGACCCACTCCTCTACGCAGTCCAGGTACAATTATTGGTGCGAATCATAAAAGTTCAGGGTTTTTAAGATATTGTGGTGACCCACTCCTCTACGCAGTCCAGGTACAATTATTGGTGCGAATCATAAAAGTTCAGGGTTTTTAAGATATTGTGGTGACCCACTCCTCTACGCAGTCCAGGTACAATTATTGGTGCGAATCATACAAGTTCAGGGTTTTTAATATATTGTGGTGACCCACTCCTCTACGCAGTCCAGGTACATTTATTGGTGCGATTCATAAAAGTTCAGGGTTTTTAATATATATTGTGGTGACCCACTCCTCTACGCAGTCCAGGTACATTTATTGGTGCGATTCATAAAAGTTCAGGGTTTTTAATATATATTGTGGTGACCCACTCCTCTACGCAGTCCAGGTACAATTATTGGTGCGAATCATAAAAGTTCAGGGTTTTTAATATATTGTGGTGACCCACTCCTCTACGCAGTCCAGAAAGATACCTTGTTGCAACGTTTTGGACTAATAACTATATTGTGAGGTGTTCAGAATACACTGTAAATTAGTGGAAATGCTTGTTATTGAATGTTATTGAGGTTAATAATAGCCTAGGAGTGAAAATAAGCCCAAAAACTTGATTTTTAAACTTTTTATGTTTTTTTCAAAAAAAATCCGAATCCAATACCTTAAATCCGAACCGAGACCTTTCGTCAAGTGTTTTGCGAGACAAATCCGAACCTCAAAAATAACGAAAATCCGGATCCAAAACACAAAACACGAGACCTCAAAAGTCGCCGGTGCACATCCCTAGTTTACATGTATGTAACAAATAGGAAGGTAAAGATTGATATTGCAGCAGCTGTACTTACTGTCAAAGAATACCAAGCAGTTCTGCTTTGGGGGGAATTCCAGAGATCCTGTGTTTTCAAATAGACTGAGAACTAATTGAAATGCACATAGTTGTGAATGTGAATGTTAATATCTCTCATTCTCACATGGTTAAATTTGATTGGACAATCATATCACATTTTGACCATCTTAGCAGACTATTGTACAGTGTATGGTCCCCTCCAGCCATTTCAAAATTCAAATTGATCTGGTGTAACTCGTTATTATGAAAATGGATAGGTAAACAGGCTTAGTACCAATTACAGTACAGGAACAAAAGGTCGGAGTCTTTCAAAGTCAGGTGTGATACCTGCATTACCAGAAGACATAGAGACTGGTATGCTGGGGCTTGTAATTCCACAATAGCTGAAGAGAAACTAGCATAATACTGGTCTGCATCAGAGGCAAACAGAAACTAGAGTTGCTCACTGACCCCTGTCTTTTGGTTTGGTTTTGGTCTGGATTAGCTTCTGGTTCTGGTTTTGGTTTTGCCAAAACCACCTTTGCGTGTTTTGGTTTTGGTGTTGGTTTTGATTAGCTATTTTTTATTACATTTCATTTTTTGGGGTAATATCACATAATTTCGTTATTATTTTGTACCTACATTATTATTAACCTCACTAACACTAATTTCCATTGGTTTCCATTCAATTTTAGGAGAGGTAGCATGAACAATTGATCTAGCCAAGCATTTCATCCACAATGAGTGGCACTTTTGTGGCTGAAGTACTTATTTTCTTTCGGCCCTTAATAAACAAGATAACAATGTCACCCACAATTAGGAGAGGTAGCATGTACAATTCATCAAGCCAAGTAATTCATCCACAAGGAGTGCCACTTTTGTGGCTGAAGTGCAAGTCCAACATGGCCCTCCCTAAACAAGCTAACAATGGGCTTGTTAGAGTAATGGCAGAAACACACATCAGTGCCAGGAAAGATTAATGGTGCAAGATGGAATTGTCCTTAGGCCCTCCCTCCCACCCATATGTTGGATCTTACAAAGGACATGCACACTTTAAAAAACCAAGCACTTCAGTGTCAAGGGCTGCCACTTTTGTGGCTGATGTGTTTGGTTTGTTTGGGCCCCACTAAAACAGCTATCAATGGCCTAAAGGCATGTTAGACCAACAGTGCCGTGAAGTGAATTCTACACTGTCAAGATGATGTCATCATCATTTTCAGCATCATCCTCACCCTCATCAGTGTGTACATCATCATCACAGACTATTAATTCATCTCCGCTGGAATCCGCCATTAGAGAAGGGTCAGTACTTGGATGTATTTGCAGGTAAAGGCCTTCCTCGGGGAGTTCATTTTTATGAACATCATCTTATCCACATTTTTAGGCAGTAACCTCCTATGTCGATCACTGACAAGGTTCCCAGCTGTGCTAAATACTCTTTCTGAGTACACACTAGAGGGTGGGAAGCTTAGGTATTGCAAAGCAAGTTTGTACATGGGTTTCCAAATGGCTTGCTTTTTCTCCCTCTATGGAAAGGGACTGTCTGACATTCCCATATCAATTAACTCTTGAAAATAATCCTCCATCATCCTTTGCATATTAATAGTAGGATTGGATGGAGTTATGGCCGAGGTCACACATTTTTTGGTAAAATCTTTAAAACCAGCCCAGATATCAAACTGTTGTGGTCTGCCACCTGCGTCATCCTTGCTTCTCTTTGGAAAGTACAATTTCTTATGAGCAGCAGCTGCCTGAGAAACTAAAGGAGGAGACGTTGTCAAGCCAAGGCCAAGTTCAGCGGTCAACTTGCTGACCAAGAGCTCCTTGCAACTGTTCAGATCTCGGTCATTTGTAAGCATAGAATCGATGTAGGTTTTAAACCTACGATCAAGGACAGTCATCAAAACATAGTGATCTGACTTCAAGGTTTTAATAACTGTTGGATCATTGCGAAGCAAATTAAGTACTTGAACTACAAGGCCAACATACTTTGCGGAATTGCTTTCTTTCATCTCCTCCTTCAGTTTGTCGAGCTACTTTTCTAAAAGTCGAATTAAGGGAATGATTGGCTCAAGCTAGAAGAGTCTGAACTCACTTCACATGTCACAACTTCAAATGGTTTCAGCACCTTGCACAGCACAGAAAGTATTCTCCACTGTGCAAGACTGAAATATATTCCCCCTCCTTTCCCAATGTCATGGGTTGTGCAATATGCTTGGATGGCTTTGCGCTATTCCTCCATCCTCTGAAGCATGTACAGGGTGGAATTCCACCTTGTTAACACCTCTTGCTTAAGTTGGTGGCAGGGCAAAATAAATTGTTCTTGGAGCTGCTGCAATCTCCTACATGCTGTGGCTGAATTCCGGAAATGTCCTGAAATTTTGCAGGCCACCAAAAGCATCTCCTAAATATAGTGCTGGTATCTAATAATTTCAGCACCAGAAAATAGATTTTTTTGGAACAGGGCAATATGTCACACCCCAAGCACTTGTAGTGCAAATTCAGAATGAAATTGTGCTGGTATATTACTATTTCTGAAGGCAGAAAATAGTTTCTTTAGGAGGGAATATGACACCTCAAACAGTTTGTAATGTTTGCAAAAATGCCTCCTCTATACTCCTCTCTTCCTGCTCTAATAACTGCTCGCTTCCTGCTGTAATAAGTGCTGTAATAAGTGCTGAAATAACTGTTCTCTCCCTGCTATAATCCTGCGACCTAACCCTTCTCTCTCCCTCTGTCAAATGGCAATGGATTGCTGTGGAGGCGGATATTTATGCATTTGAAACATCGCGAGAACCAAGCTCCGAGATCCGATGACGTCACAATAATGTTTTGCCTCATTTTCAATTGCGAACAGGCAGGAGAGTAACGAGCCTGCTCGGCTCGGCACTCGGATTCCTGAAGTTCAGGCGGGTTCGGATCTTGGAGCCTGCCCATCTCTAAATAAAACTGATGTTTCTTTGTTTCAAAATTTTACGGGCCACCAAAAGCATGTCCTGCACCTCACGGTTATTTCTCAGGAAGCTCTGCACCACCAAGTTTATTGTGTGAGCAAAACAGGAAATCTGATGGAATTCACCCAACTGTAATGCTCGCACAATTTTGTTGGATTTATCAGAAATGACATATCCTGGGGAGAGTCCAAGTGGTATAAGCCATGTGTCAATCACATCTCTTAGTTTTCGTAACAAATTATCAGCTGTATGCATGTTAGTGAAGCCGGTGATACAAAGAGTGGCCTGCCTGTGACAAATGTTACGTAGTGGTGTACATGCTGCTCCTGTTACTGCTTGTGAAGGTGAATGACCAACCCAGTGGGCTGTCACAGTCATATAGTGTTTGGTTTGGCCACTTACACTTGTCCACATATCTGTGGTTAACTGTACAGTGAGTAGAATGGCATTTTTGAGCCCAATTTGTACATTTTTTCAAACATTTTGGTACAAATGAGGATTAGCTTTTCTTGAAAAATGGTGTCACGATGGAATTTTGTAACGGGGACACAAAACATCAATTAACTGTAAAAAACAAGCTGCATTTATAGTGAATATTGGATGCAGATCTAACACTAGCATAGTTACCATGGCTTCTGTTATCCGATTTGCGACTGGGTGACTGCTGTCATACTTGCTTCCTCTAGCAAAAGATTGTTTCACAGTTAATTATTGTAAAGTACTAGTGCTCTTCTTCCTGGGCTGTTAATGGGAGGAAGATTCACCCCCAACAGCAGCAACAGCAGCAGCAGTGGTATTAACGCTTCTTCAGAGGAATCAATTATAGTGCAGGAGTCATCGAGCCTTACCAAGTTGGATGCAGAGCTAACTCTGATCGCTACTGAGGATATTGATGACAGTGTTGTGGGTGTAGATTGCAGGCGTTAGGATGTAGTTATGAGAATGGTCCTAGCTGATGATGGACAGCTTGTTGTTAAATTTTACCATAACTTTCAGCTTTTCCCAACACCTTGCCATGAACTTGGGTCAATTGGGGTAACATGGATGAGGTTCCAAGATGGCTAAGGTTCCTCCCTTGACTGACTGTGGCTTTACATACACTAAAATGGCTAGACAACTGTTGTCAGGATTTGGGTAGAAATAATTCCACACATAAGAAGTCACTTTTTTGTCTTATGTCCAGGCATGACAATGGCCTTCTTCTTGTCACGTGCCAGAACTGCTTCCACTTGTACAGGACTTACACAAACAACATCATCCTCATCAACATCCTCATTAGCACCCTCATCAGCTACACAAATATCCCCCTCATCCTCTTCCAATTCCAAAGTGGCATCCTCAATTGGTGTATCACTGGCTACACTCGGGCTGTTCAGGCACACATCAGCAGAAATGCTGAAAGGGCCCTTCTTTATAGGCACACTATCAGAATGGTCACGATTACACATACCACTCGTGAATGGACTCTCCTCAGGGATTGATGTCATTTTTGATTCTGAGCATACAGTTTCTTCAAATGCCTTATTGTTTTCTTGCAGCTCGGTTTTCACATGTAACAGTAGTTGTGCATCGCTTTGGACTCCGAATTAATTAGTCTTGCTTGGTCATGAGTGACCTTACAAGAAGAAGCCTCAGTAATATTTTTCAATCTCGCACTCATAGAGAAAGGCGAAGGCCTCATTCTTTCTTTGCCACTGCGTGTGTAGAATGTCATGTTGGTAATTTTTTTTTATCGACCGTTAACTTTTCCTGGATTACAGCTATTTTTCTCTTCAACACTGTAAAAGGTGATTTATTGTGTGATTTTTTCCCTTACTTCAAAAGACTTTGTACTTTTACATAGGCTTTACCAGATGACGTACAGGGAAGACTACCATCAGGACTGTTGGCAGCAGCTGCTTGCTGCTCCTGCTCATCTGTGCACTGCTGTGAATCCATTTTATTAAGACCCCAAACACTTTGTAGTGCAAATTCAGAAAAATACAGTGCTATATTAGGAAGTCAGCACTCAGACAATTCAGCTTTTTTAGAAGGGGGTATATGACACCACAAACACTTTGTAGTGCAAATTCAGAAAAATACTGTGCTATATTAAGAGTTCAGCACTCAGACAATTCAACTTTTTTTATAAGGGGGTATATGACACCCCAAACACTTTGTAGTGCAAATTCAGAAAAATACAGTGCTACATTAGGAGTTCAGCACTCAGACAATTCAACTTTTTTATGAGGGGGTATATGACACCCCAAACACTTTGTAGTACAAATTAAAAAAATACACACCCTCCTATATCTACTCTATCACTTTGCCTGCTCTACTGTGATCTAACCCTTCTCTGTCCCTCTCTTAAATGGTGCTAGATCGCCATGGAGGTGGGTATTAATTGATTCCAAAACTCGCGAGATACGAAATCCGACAACGTCATGACGACGTTTTGTCTCGTTTTGTAATCCGAATAGGCGCAAGAGTACCGAGCCGACTTGGCTCTGTACTGGGATCCCCAAAGTTCGGGTGGGTTTGGTTTCAAGGAAATCGAGCCCGCCCATCTCTAACAGAAACAGAACATTATATGCAATTTGCTGTCCTCCATGTCTGCTATGCTGGTGTCTGTAGTTCCACATCAACTGAAACTTGTTTGGTTTAGAGGGGGAGCAGTTGAATGTATGAACTTTGTTACATATAGAGGTACATTTGTCATCACAATCTTCCTCCATTAGTATGACAGGAACCTCAAATCATTATTTTGTGCTGTTCCAGGATTCTGCCTGTTCCAATATCTATTGCTCAGTAAGTGGCTTCACACTTACCCCCATTCCCATCCCCACATTATGACACACAATCTATAGTATGTAACACTGCTCTCACTAATATAATCACATGAGTGGGCTTCTGCCCACAACATCAGCACACTCACATCCTGAAATAATTATTGCTGTTGTCCTGATAATAGAATTGGTTACATATTGTTCTGTCCTCCCTCAGAACTGTGGACATCCCAGACCAGCAGATCAGTGATCGAAGTGGGAAAGTAGAAATGCTGGTATGAAAATATGAAGAGATTGGCTAGTGGCTACCCAGGCTCACAGACGTTTCAGGGATTTTGATAGTATGAAATTAATTTTAAATGCTTTTTAACATTATGTATTTGTCATAGCTGTTTCAAAGGAGTATGAAAATATGATCATGAAATAGAGTGAAATGTATTAACTCTAGTGTACATAGACCAGCTAGTCTGATTAGAGCAGAAGTTAACAATAAGACATTTGTCCATAAATTTTAATCTATTCACCCTTACACAGAATGGCATTTAGTTTTGCATATACACAGTTTGGATATCTATTAATTATGTGCACCTCTACTAAAAGAAGGTGCCTTGCTAACCACAATGAGCCTGACTCATTGAGGCATTCATATTCAGACTTTGTATGAGTGTTGCAAATTGTTGTATGAAAGCTCTGCCATAGGCAGTACAATAATCCACAGTTTACTGGGAAAAAAGGGAGAGAGAAACAAATACTAACTAGGGAAGGCAGATCTCATATGTGTAGTCAGTAGTAATTGTAATAATAATCATCATCATCATCATCACCATTTATTTATATAGCGCCACTGATTCTGCAGCGCTGTACAGAGAACTCATTCACATCTGTCCCTGCCCCACTGGAGCTCACAGTCTAAATTCCCTAATATAGACACACACTCTCACACACATACAGAGAGGGAGACAGACAGGTAGAGACTAGGGTCAATTTTGATAGTAGCCAATTAACCTACTAGTATGTTTTTGGAGTGTGGGAGGAAACCGGAGCACCTGGAGGAAACCCACGCAAACACAGGGAGAACATACAAACTCCACACAGATAAGGCCATGGTCTAGATGATGATGATTAATATATTCCAAAATATTTGTTTAATGGTTTATAATGCTCATAGAAATGAGATGAATGAAAAAAAAACCACACATTATAACAACATTTTATTCATATGAATTAAAATTGCATATATTAAAAGCGAAATATTAAAACTTGATGGTGTAAATACATATATATACATATACATATACATATATATACACATACATATATATATATATATATATATATATCTCAGGTAATCCTCTTTATATGTTTCTTATTAGGAGTGATATATAAATTGTATGATGCAAAATTTGTATGGCCAAATATAACAATGAATGATTGTATCATACAAAATATACACTGTATTTGATCAATACAGCTTTTCTAATAAAAAGCACATTGTTAAGTGTGACGTTTTAAAAGAATCTGCACGGACAAATGATTTGTTCTGTTCAGTACAGCTATAGCTGTTTGTCTATATCAGGTTACTTGCATCAAACAAATGCTCACTGGTGTTTCTAACTAGAAAATATTTATGGTGTTAATCCTGTTATGGAATTCAAACCTGAATTGTAAACATTCCTGAGATGACAGAGATCTAGTATGATGTGCTAAGTAATTTATATAGCTAAAATCTTTATCTCATTTTCTTATTCTAATTATATCAATCCAGCTTGTCTAATGTTGAGCATGTTACTAAATATAGCTTGTTCAAAGATGTGATTTCAAGTTGCCAAAGTCTGCACAGGCAGGTAATTAGTGCTGCCTGATATGGAATTAGTTAGTTATCTAAACCACCTTGTTAGCACCAAACAAATACTCCTTGATGCCTCTAAATAGATTAGATCTGTAACATTGATGCTATTACAGAGTTAAGAGCTGAATGAATTTTATACACAACTGAGAAGGTAAGGATCTGTTATTGTGAGCTGCATTTTAGATGGAGGTAAAACTGCTAAATACTCCTTTAATAGAGCCTACTTATCTGAGCTAAATCATTAAACAAACACTTGATAAAAACCTGACCTACCTTTCCCTAAAACTTCTACAATGAGGCAACCCTTTCCTAATCTGGGCTGAATATTTAAACAAGTCCCAGCCAATGAGCATTAGATTGTGAAGATTAGCACTCATACGTGCCAATGAGAATTATGGCATATTGATCCTGCAGGGAACTTTATAAATGAGAATTCAACTATATATAAGACAGTCTGCAAAAAGAATAATTATGATTATTCTGGAGAATCTTTGTATAATATTAATGTAATTTAGGATAATTGATATTTAGAAAAATAGGAAAAAGGTTTATTATGTATTTATTAAAAAAGTGATGTATTATATATAGATCATATCGTTAATTTATGTAATGATATTATTAAATATGCAGAGAAAATTTACTAAAAACAATAAAGAAATATACATATAGTGTATATAATGGGACAACTGAATAGGTGAGTGAAGTGATTAAATAAGTAATGGTGAAACTGTTGAAGTCGTATAATTGGATGAACGAAAGTATATTGGTTAATATTGTTTTGCCGTGCGACTGCGATCCGTACACCACGTAACACAGATCCGTACGCCACGTAACACGAGGCATGGTGCGATCGCGCGGTAAAATATGCACGCACACACTGTTAAAAAATGTCTAGCCACAGAAGTTAGAGTTTTAAGATCCTCTTTTCCTTTCTTGGTTCTTCTGATATTACCAATGTATTCTAATATCCTTTTTTTGAGGGGCCTCAATGTCATCCCTACATATTTTTTATTGCAAGAACAATTTAGGCAATAAATGACTTGAGTAGTGTCACAGTAATGTAGTCTATAATTTCCTTTTTGCGACCATATCTATCTTCAAAATTTGTTGTATTCTTCTTGCATGCACAACATTTGCAGGTTCCACATTTAAAGTATCCCTGTTGTTTGCAAGGATTTTTTAATTTTGAGGTCAGATGACTGTGGACCAAATCTTTTAGATTTCTTGCCCTTCTGCAACTCATAGATATTTGGTGTCCTAAGATCTCATCAAGATCAGTATCTGTTTTAAAAATATAGTAATTTTGTTGCAGAATATTCCGAATTTGATGCTATTATTGGCAAAAGATTCCTACAAATAGGATCTCATACTTCTCTTTCTTTTCTTTTTGTGCATAGAGAAGATTATGTCGGTTTCTTTATTTTGCCATCTTGTATGCCTTCTTTATAAGAGTACAGCTATAACCCCTTTCTTCTAATCTTTCTGAGAGCTCCTCAGCTATTTTTTCAAATGTAACATCATCAGAGCAGTTCCTACGAATTCTAAGGAATTCCCCCTTGGGCAATGCCTTGATTGTTGAATTCAAATGAAAGATTTGACTATGAAGTAAACTGTTAGTCGCCGTCTCTTTTCTGTATAGGTCAGTGCTTATCCTCTTATCTGATGTTATCAAAATAGATAGGTCAAGAAAGTTGACTGATCTCTTACTACATTCATAAATCAGTTTTAGATTCAGTGTATTCTCATTCAGAAGAGAAATACATTTTTCCAAAACAGATTCTGGTTTGTCCCATAGGATTAAAATGTTGTCTATATATCTGTGACATACTCTGTATATTTGACATGCTCATCATTGAAAACATAAGTGTCCTCCCACCAAACCAACTAGAGATTGGTGTATGTAGGGGCACAAGTTGTGCCCATCGCCGTTCCTCTAATTTGCATATAATATTGATCATTGAAACCAAAATAGTTATTATTGAGAATAAACTCCAAAAGTTCAATGATAAAGTTATTCATATCAGTATCAGAATTGGCCTTCAAAAAATGTTTCACCGCCTCCACACCAGTACAATGTTGTATACTGGTGTAGAGTGATTTCACATCACAAGTCACTAATTAAGTATTTGCATTTACCAATATATCTTCCAGTTTTCTTAATACATCTGCAGTGTCTAGAAGGTAAAGCCATTACATAATTTCTTAGATACTGATCAACAAATGTGCTTGCTCTTTCCGTGAGATTACCTATCCCAGTTGAGATCGGCCTACCTGGTGGGTTAATTCTATTTTTATGGATCTTAGGTAATGGATAAAAGGTTGAAATCCTGGGATTATCCACTCAGAGAAATTATTTTTCAATTTTGTGGATAATATCGATATTGTATTGATTTTTGGTATGTGGTCATAAGCGTCTTAGATGGATTGAAGATAAGTTTCTTATAGCAACTGCTATCATTCAACTGTTTCTTTGCCTCATCCAAGTACAGGGTCTTATCCCACAAAACTATATTACCGCCTTTATCAGACGGTTTTACTATCACGTCTTACAATTTACGTATCTCTTCAATAACTCAAATTTCCGTTCTCATTAAATTATTTCTCTTTCACGAAAGAGAAAGAGTCTTTTGCATTAAGTCATCTAATTCCTTGGAGACCAATTTAACAAAAACTTTTACTTGTGGACTCAGATTAAAGTCCAGAAAAAAAAAATCATATTTTTTCTTACATAGTGGTCTCTGATGCAAAAATGTGGCTTGCATGATATTTGGCCAAGATTCTTGATCAAGTTCTGTTAGTTCCTGAAGAGCATAATGTTCTTGTGTGGTTTCTAAGATCATGTTTTTTGAATTCCTAAGGGTATTTATGGGACACTCAATTTCTTGATTTTTAAAGAATTTATGAAGCATTAATTTCCTTACATAAAGATGCAAGTCTCTCTCCAATTCAAAATGTTCAAAGCTGTTCGCTGGCAGTAAAGAGAGACCATGAATAAGAATTTTGATATGTGATGCTGTCAATTCCTTATTAGTCAAATTAATAATTTCAGATTCTTTACTTAAATTCTGCATCTGTATGGTCTCCTCCCCTGTGGTGAATGGTCTCTCCAATTTCACCTGTTTCTTGTTGTTTCCCTTACCTCTCCGTATTTTTTTTCTTCTCTCTGTTCCTGTAGAGAGGTATTTTGTTCTAAAAATTTCTTCCAGAAACATTGGAATGGATGTTATATATTCTGCTCCTAAGATCTGGTCTACTCTCTAAATGCTCATTCTCTAATGATTCAATATCTGATGTTGTATAATTTAAATTAGCAGTCTCATTCTCTTTTTTAGATCTAGAATGGGTCCACTTGAAAATTATATTTTGTGAATAATCTAATTTATCTCTCTCACATTTATGTCTTTTATGTTCCATGATTGTCTTTTCTGCCTGTTCAAGTTCTTTTCTATATTTTTCAAACATTTCTTGAAAGTCATTCTTCTCTTCGAACGCTTTCAATTGCTCACTCAATTTATCAATTTCAATAGCATATTGTTGTAATAATATTGTGTCATGTTTCACAAGTAAATTAATAAGTTCAAAAGAGCAGCGTACTCTCCCATTGAGATTTTAATTCTGGATTGGCTAGTTCATATGCAGGGTATAATTTAGGTCTGAGGCCTCTAGGGACCATCTTTTGTTTTTTATATTTAAGAAAAGTCGTTTTATTCCACCATGTTTTCGATTGTTTAAACAAACATTGTTTTAATTTTACAGGATCCTTTTGCCAATCATTAGATTCAATGTCTTCAGAGATTCCTCTACGAACAAAATTTCAGAATCTTGACACCATTTATCTTGTCTTTTATTAATAAGTGTTTTTATATCAAAAGTTGCCATCACAAACATAAATATAATTGAGTTCCTATAGATTAAAATACCTCTAACAGAACAAAGCAATCCTATTGATTTTGGAGCTATCTGTGCTTGAAGATTAGAAAAAAACTGGATAGCCCAGTAAACCAGTCAATAATACAAAGAGGATTTTCTTCCTCCCCAGAGTCCTTTAATCCATTTTATATAACGTATAATAGACACAGAATGGCCCAAATAAATAGTGGTGTCAAACTTGTAACAGAATAATATTCTTACAAAAATCTGCTATTGAGGGTCCTGCTTCATGTAGTATAGATTCATAGTTTACTGGGAAAAAAGGGAGAGAGAAATAAATACTAACTAGGGAAGGCACGCCTCATATGTGTAGTCAGTAGTAATTGTAATAAGTATTAGTATATTCTAAAATTATTTCGTAATGGTTTATAATGCTCATAGACATGGGATGAATAAAAAAAACCAATTAAAATAACATTTTAGTCATATAAATTAAAATTGTATATATTAAAAAAGAAATATTAAAACTTAATAGTGTAAATGAGTAGCTACAGAGATATATATATATATATATATATAAATGGATATCTCAGGTACTCCTCTTTAGACGGCTCTTATTAGGAGTAATATAAATGGTATGATGCAAAATTTGTATAGCCAAATATAACAATTAATAATATTATCATATAAAATATACACTGTATTTGATCAATACAGCTTTTCTAATGCAAAGTATATTGTTAAGTGTGACTTATTAAAAAAATATGCACGGACAAATGATTTGTGCTGTTCAGTACAGTTTTTTTTAATTATATGTTTTTATTTTATTTTATTTTCATTTAATTTTTTCTTTTTTTTAGAAAAGTTTCACCATTACTAATTTAATCACATCACTCACCTATTCAGTTGTCACATTATATAGACTATAAATATTTCTTTATTGTTTTTAGTAAATTTTCTCTGCATATTTAATAATATCATTGCAAAAAATAATGATATGATCTATATATAATACATCACTTTTTAGCAAAAACCTAATTAACCTTTTCCCTATTTTCCTAAATATCAGACTACATTATTATTATACAAAGATTCTTCAGAATAATCAGAATTTTTCTTTTTGCAGACTGTCTTATATATAGTTGAATTCCCATTTATGAAGTTCCCTGCATGATTAATATGCCATAATTCTCATTGGCACGTATGAGTGCCAATCTTCACAATCTAATGCTCATTGGCTGGGATTTGTTTAAATATTCAGCCCAGATTAGGAAAGGGTTGCCTCATTGTAGAAGCTTTAGCGAAAGGTAGGTCAGGTTTTATCAAGTGTTTGTTTAATGATTTAGCTCAGATAAGTAGGCTCTATTAAAGGAGTAAAATGTTAAAGATAAAGATGTTAAAGATAAGCGCTCTCTCCAATAGCACTGTAGCTAATATATTAGATGGCAAAGATAAAGGCAGAAAAAGGAGCGCAAATAGCTACGGATATAAAATCAAACAAAGGAGAGAGCAATCCAGCGTGTGTGTCCAGTAAACCTCTCTGTCAACCTCACTATCACTTACCCTACGTCTCGATGTCTCCGTGAGGCCAGGAGGTATTGTGTCCAGGTTGTTCCTCCAGAGCTTATTAGCGCACACGTCTCCTGTATGTTTCCGACTATGTTTGTGCAGCTTCTCTCGGCGGTGGTTCCTGTTACTATGATGTGCTGGATAGGTCAAAAAGATGCAGTCAGTTCAATGAGTTTCATCCACTGTGGACTTTGTCTATTAAAGGAGTATTTAGCAGTTTTACCTCCAGCTAAAATACAGCTCACAATAACAGATCCTTGCCTTCTCAAATGTGTATACAATTCATTCAGCTCTTAACTCTGTAATAGCATGAACATTACAGATCTAATCTATTTAAAGGCATCAAGGAGTGTTTGTTTGGTGTTAACAACTTGGTTTAGATAACTAGCTAAAGCCATATCAGGCAGCACTAATTACCTGCCTGTGCAGACTTTGGCAACTTGAAATTACATCTTTGAACAAAATACATTTAGTAACATGCTCAGCATTAGAAAAGCTTGATTGATATCATTAGAATAACAAAATGAGATAAAGATTTCAGCTATATATATTACTTAGCACATAATGCTAGATCTCTGTCATCCCAGGAGTGTTTACAATTCATCCAGCTTTGAATTCTGTAACAGGATTAACAACATAAATCTATTCTAGTTAGAAACACCAGTGAACAATTTTTGATGCAAGTAACCTGATCCAGACAAACAGCTATAGCTGTACTGAACAGCAAAAATCATTTGTCAATGCAGATTCTTTTAATAAGTCACACTTAACAATGTGCTTTGCACTAGAAATGCTGTATTGATCAAATACAGTGTATATTTTGTATGATAATATTATGCATTGTTATATTTGGCTATACAAATTTTGCATCACACCATTTATATTACTCCTAATAAGAGCCGTATAAAGAGGAGTTCTGTGATAGATATATATATATATATATATATATATATATATATATATATATATATATATATATATATATATATATATATATATATCTATATCTGTAGCTACTTATTTACACAACTAAGTTTTAATATTTCACTTTTAATATATACAATTTTAATTCATATGAATAAAATGTTATTTCAATCTGTGTTTTTTTCATTCATCTCATGGATTTTGTAATATACTGTCGAAGTCAACAAATTGGATAAAGTCATTTCAATTAATATCGAGCAAACTTGGTTGTCTTTGTCTGAAAATATGCACAGAGCATGCTATGGCGTGGAAGGGCATATCTAGCCGCAACACATGGCAATAACAGTTTTTACACTTTTATGCACATTCACACGTACACACACATTTGTAATTAGTACACATTAATTGTAGTTGCAACACATAGTTATTTATGTCAAGATATAGCAGTATTTATGTTTAATATTATAAGTTATATGCATGATAGTGAAATTCATGTTTAGTATTGTTTTAATCATCTATTCATCAGCAGCTGTCTGGTTCATTCGCCGAAGAGATCGCACATTGCATACTCTAGTTATTGATGTTAGGAAATAAATGATTAAAGTGATACTGACTGTATAATGCAAATAGACTAGTTGAAACTGGATTCTTGGCGGGAAAATCAGAGTACTTCCCCTGGAGAGTTGACACCCACCTTTGGATATTTTGGTTTGAACTGGCCTATGACCTGCAGTACACTGGACCTTCCTGAAGTCTGGACCAATAGAAGCAAGCCACATCATCTGCATTGTTTTATTGTATTTCTGACTGCATATAAGCAGGAGCTCTGAGCTTAGTGACCAGTCTTCTTTGACCACAGCCTTCAGACCTGAATGACTGTTCACTGGATCCAGAGCGCCTGCGATAAGTAACGGCTGTACTTAATATTATTTTGCTTGAATTATTCTGCTACTTTTGGATAATAAATTACTTTGTGCTTTGGAAACACAAATCGAAATTCGACAATCGTTATTGGATAGCGACAAAACATGCATAACAATAGTAATCCTCATTACAATTACTATTGACTACACATATGAGGTGTGCCTTCCCTAGTTCGTATTTCTTTCTCTCTCCATTTTTTCCCCCAGTAAACTATGAATCTATACTACAGGAAGCAGCACCCTAATAGCAGTTTTTTTGCAAGAATATTATTCTACTGCAAATTTGACACCACTATCTTTTTTGGCCCATTCTGTGTCTATTATACATTATATAAAATGGATTAAAGGACTCTGGTGCGGAAGATAATCCTGTTTGCATTACAGAACATTAATCCAGTCATCATGCAGATAGCAAATGTAGCACCGTAGGTATTGTTCCAGTGTCTGGTTGGTGCGTTCTGTCTGTCCATTGAACTGGGGATGGAAGGTAGTTGCTAATTTATTATTAATATTAAGAGCACTACAAAACTACTTCCAAAAACGTGAAGTAAATTGCACTGCTCAGTCGGAAACTGCATCATCAGGAACCCCATGTAGATGAAAAACTTCCATGATTAGTAATTCTGCGGTTTCTTTTGCAGAAGAAAGTGCACAACAGGGCATAAAGTGAGCCATCTTTGTGAGTCAATATTCAACCTCCAGAATTGCTGTCATACCCTTGGACAATGGTAAATTCACTATAAAATCCATGGATATCGAACCCCATTGATGAGAAGGGACTGACAAAGGCTGTAAAAGTCCAAGAGGAGCAGTAAGTGGAGTCTTAAATCGGGCACAAGTAGTGCAGGATGATACAAACTTTTTAACACCCTTCTTATATTCTGGCCACCAAAAGTAACAAGATAATAATTCATCAGTCTTACAAACACCTTAGTGATTTTACACCTTTTGGTCAGAAGTTGCAATGACATACTGAAGTAAAATTACAAGCACTTCATACATGTCAAAGGCTTTTAATGACAATTACATTAAGTTTATGCAAAAAGTCAATATTTGCAGTATTGACCCTTCTTTTTGAAGACCTCTTCAATTCGCCTTGGCATACTGTCCATCAACTTCTGGGCCACATACTGATTGATGGTCGCTCATTCTTGCCCAATCAATGCTTGGAGTTTATCACAATTTGTGGGTTTTTGTTTGTCCACCAGCCTCTTGAGGATTGACCACAAGTTCTCAATGGAATTAAGGTCTGGGGAGTTTTGTGGCCATGGATCCAACATTTAGATGTTTTGATATCCGAGCCACTAAGTTATCACTTTTTCCTTTTGGCATGGTGTTCCATCATGCTGGAAAAGGCATTGTTCATCACCAAACTGTTCTTGGATGGTTGGGAGAAGATGCTCTTGGAGAATGTTTTGGTACCATTCTTTATTCATGGCTGTGTTCTTAGGCAAAATTGTAAATGAGCCCACTTGGCTGAGAAGCAAACCCACACATGAATGGTCTCCACCATTACCGCAAGTGGATGGATGCTTTACTGTTGGCATGACACAGGACTGATGGTACTGGTCACGTTTCCTTCTCCGGACAAGCGTTTTTCCAGATGCCCAAAACAATCTGAAAGGGGATTCATCAGAGAAAATTACATTACCCCAGTCCTCAGCAGTCCATTGCCTGTAGCTTTTGCAAAATATCAGTCTGCCCCTGATGTTTTTCTTGGAGAGAAGTGGCTTCTTTGCTGACCTTCTTGACACCAGGCCATCCTCCAAAATTCTTCACTCACTGTGTGTGTGCACATGCACTCACACCTGCCTGCTGCCATTCCTGAGCAAGTTCTGCACTAGTGGTGTCCCGATCCTGCATCCGATTCAACTTTAGGAGACAGTCCTGGCGCTTGCTCGATGTTCTTGGGTACACTGAAGCCTTTTTCACAACTATTGAACCTCTCTCCTTGAAGTCCTTGATGATCCGATAAATGGTTGACTTAATTGCAATCTCACTAGCAGCAATATCCTTGCCTGTGTATTTTGTGCAAAGCAATAGTGACTGCATGCATTTTCTTGCAGATAACAATGGTTAACAGAGGAAGAACAATGATTTCAAGCACCATCCTCCTTTTAAAGCTTCTTGTCTGTTATTATAACTTTGTCAGCGTGATAGTGATCTTCAGCCTTGTCCTCATCAAAACTCCCACCTGTGTTAAGGAGAGAATCATTGACCTGATGTCAGCTGTTCCTAAGGTGGCAGGGCTGAAATGCAGTGAAAATGTTGTTTAGGGGATAAAGTTCATTGTCATGGCAAAGAGGGACTTTGAAATTAATTGCAATTTATCTGATCACTCTTCATGACATTCTGGAGTATATGCAAATTGGCATCATAAAAACTGAGGAAGCAGACTTTGGGAAAAATAATATTTGTGTCATTCTCAAAACTCTTGGCCATGACTGTAAATCTGTAGGGTGGGGCCTAAAAGGATTGATCCATTCTGTAACCCTCTTTGATGTCAGACAACAGCTCACCAGTGCCAATAGCTTCCAGGAAATTTGCCTTAGAGAAGTCTTCAATATATGCTCTGGACAGAACATCAGCTTTCCCATTTCTGTATTGAGGTCTATAAGGGATAGCAAAGTCAAAACAATTTAAGAATAAACTGGTTTGTCGAGGAGACAGTCTCTTTGCAGACTGAACAAACTCTAGATTCCGGTGGTCAGTAGGCTCAGTTATCTAAAGTTCTTGGTTCCCGATAAATGGGGTACGTCCAGGTTAAGGCTCTCCTTTTTTATCGTCTCTCAAATGGTTGATGAAAAGTTCAAGTTCAGTGAGTGCCTCTGCTCGGGCTAATTCATCTTTAATGGCCTCAGAAAGACCCTTTTGATAGATAGACAACTGCACCTCAGAATTCCATGTATTGTCAATTTCGAATTTTGGAAAATCTACAGTATTTCTACAACTGAGCGTCTCCCCTGACTTAATTTTGGTTTGGATCATCTAAGGTTTGTTTCATTAATTTGAGGAAGTCACCAAATATTTATAACAATGGACTAGAAACCTCGACTTAGGGAGAAGCCTATGAGACGAGACGTGGGTGTCCTTAAGTAGTAAAAGCAGACACCGGATCTTTCACTTGTCAAATTGAAAATGAGACTCATACAATTGGAAATGCATCTGACATTGATTAATAAATCCACTAAACTTTTGAGGGACCCTTCCAAACCGAGCTAGTGAGAAAGGGAGAGCAGCAGGGGATGGCGATGTAACAGGCACTTGCGGTGATTTGCTCACCAACTCTGTGATAAGGTCCTAATGTTGAGACAGCCTACTTAGAAATTCATGAAAGCCACTATGTGTGTCACAAGCCTTTTGTGAGACAACTTGAATCTTTTGCTTAACCTGTGATTCGAGAGCTAATAAACTGCCCTTCTGGATTTTCAGCTCTCCTTGATATTCAATTAGCACGGTGGTTAAACTTGTCACGTGCTGCTTAACAAGTATATCTTCAGTGGGATCCATTTCAAGGTCTGAGTATCCTGTAATAATTCTGGTGATCTTATCTGAAGCCCAATAGCCGAGTAGATATCCAGCAAGTAGTCAGACGCTTGCCGGGTCGGTACACAAGAGGGTAGTCAGATGTTTGCCTGGCCGCTACACAAGCAGGGTAGTCCGACATTTGCCGGGTCAGTACACAAGCAGGGTAGTAAAACATTTGCTAGGTCGGTACACAAGCAGGGTAGTCAAACATTTGCTAGTTCGGTACACAAGCAGGGCAGTCAGACGTTTGTCGGGTCAGTACACAAGAGGGTAGTCACGAACGCAAGGAAGTGCAGTAAGTGACAGAAGCTGAGCAGGTAGAATTGTCAAGCACATGTCTGATCCAGGAAGTACCTATTATAGGTCCTAACAGAAAACAGGATCGAAGATGGTTTCTCCTTCATGCCATTCTGGCCATCTTTCACACATTGCACCAGCTACCTTTCATTCTGGTCACTGTTCGTAACTGGTTCCCTTGGTTCTCACTCCTTGCATTCACTTGCTGGTCTGAACTGAGCATGTGCAGACCTGGTATTTTCAAAACTAAACCTGTGTTATCTGTTCCAGGGTCAAGACCTCTGGTATTATTGCAAGTAACTCGTGCCTCATCATTGGTCCCGTTCTTAAGCTATTCACTTTACAAGGATCTCAGTGCATCAGTTTCCTGCAGTTCACCACTTGTCAGTTGGTATCCTCCTTTTCCTGTTCCACGTTCAAGACCTGCGGCTTTATTGCAAGAACCTCGTGCCTCATAATCAGTCCTGTTCTCATATTTATCCTTGCGCATACTTTTCATGTAAATTCCTACCGGCTGAAAAGAACTATACCATCGATGACAGAGAACTCCTAGCCATGAAGTTGGCACTTTCTGAATGGAGGTATCTCCCGGAAAGGGCACATTTTTCAGTGACCATTTTACCGGCCACAAAAACCTGTTGTATCTCCAGTCTGCGCATTGTCTTAACCCCCGCCAGGCCCTGTGGTCCCTTTTCTTTTCTCGTTTTAATTTACTTATCACTTTTCGGCCAGGCTCAAGAAATAAAAAAAGCTGATGCCATATCAAGGGTGTTCTCTTGTGATCCTAAATCTCTGGATGTTGTTAATCGGCCTATTTTGGAACCCAAATTTCTTCAGGCCACGTCTATGTCTCCTAACCAAATACCTCTTTCTGGGAGAAGTTTTGTGCCTCGGAATTTTTTTAAAGCTTTTGCGCTGGTTACACTTTTCTCAATTTTCCAGTCATGTCGGATCTGCCAAAATTATTGAACACATCTCTATGAGTTATAGGTGGCCCACCCTTAGGTCGGATGTTAAACAGTTTGTGGTGGTTTGTCATCTTTGTGCACAACATAAGACCTCTCGCCAGTTTCCTGCTGGTTCTCTATTGCCGCTTCCTATTCCATCCAAAATATGGTTGCATATATCCATGGATTTTGTCACTGATGTCCCTCCCTGCAGGAAGTTTAACACTATCTGGTTGGTTGTAGACCGTTTCATTAAGATGACGCATTTTATCCCACTTGTTGGCCTCCCATCAGCGTCCTGTTTAGCAAATATTTTTGTCAAGGAAATATTACGCTTACATGGATTGAGATTGTCTCTGATCGGGAGTTCAATTTACATCCACATTTTGGAGACTCTCTGTAAACTCCTGGATATCCAGCTGAACTTCTCGTCATCTTACCATCCCCAATCCAATGGTCAAACTGAACGAGTGAACCAAGATTTAGAGACTGTTATTCGTCTATATTCCTCGGCTTCCCAGGATAATTGGGTGAACTTTTACCATGGGCAGAGTTTGCCCGCAACAACCTATATCAGAAATCCACCTTTACCACTCCGTTCTCCATTGTTTATGGCCTTCATCCTAATCTTACCAAGTTCTTAGCCCTTCCTCCCACCCAGGTTCCGGCTGTAATGACCTCCATTGCAATTTCTTTGCTATTCGGAACCAGACGATTGAGTGTCTCAAGAAGACATCTTCCCTTTATAAACAGTTTGCTGATAGAACACGTCGGGTGCTTTCTCCTCTCAAGGTTGGGGACAAGGAGTGGGTGTCCACAAAAAATATCCGCCTACTAGTCTCTTCCATGAGGTTCGCTCCCTGATTCATTGGACCCTTCAGATTTCTTCGGGTCATCAACCTTAGTATCCGTCAAACTGAAGCTTCCTAGCTCACTCCGCATCTCGAATTCCTTTCATGTTTCTCTCTTTAAGCCTCTAATCATTAACCGGTTTTCTTTCTATTAGAATACATCCTCAGGCTATTCAGCCATCTGAAACATTTGAGATTTCCCAGGTCCTGGATTCCAAATCCATTTGGGGCAAGACAAAGTATTTAGTGGATTGGACAGGATATGGACCTGAGGAATGGTCCTGAGTGGATGCTTCCTATGTTCACGCTCCATTTTTGGTCATGAAATTTAAGCTAGGCCGTAGTTCTGCGGTGCCCACTTTTAAATAGGGGGGTACTTTCACACATTGCTCCAGCTACATTCATTCTGGTCACTGTTCTTACCTGTTTCCCTTGGTTCTCACTCCCTGCATTTACTTGCTGGTCTGAACTGAGCATGCGCACACCTGGTCTTTTCAAAACTACATGCATTCTCTTGATAAGCTAACTGCCTGTCAGCTCTGTCTATTTAAAGCACCTGGTTCTCTATTAAGGTGCCAGATCTTCAGGTCTCCTTATCTGTTAGGACACTGTTCTCTCTTGCTCCCATCTGCACATCGGTATCCTGTGATACCTGTTTCTTGATCAAGACCATCAATCTTGATCGTGTCTCATCATTGGTCCCGTTCTCAAGCTATTCACTTTCCAGGGTTCTCAGTCAATCAGATCTTTGCAGTTCACCACTTGTCAGTTGGTATCCTGTGTTACCTATTCCACAATCAAGATCTGCGGTATTGTTGCTAGAACCTCATGCCTGATAATATGTCCTGTTCTCAACTCCTCGCTTTCTAAAGACCACAGCACTTCTGTTCACTGCCGTTCAACTGAACCTCTGCATTTATCTTCCAGCAGTCCTGCTCCACTCCACGGTTCCATCTCACCCTGATCTAATCCCCCTAAGAGGACCGCGACCTGTGGCTAGAGAGCAGCAAACTGCATATTGCCTTGTGGGGATCCCTGGTGAATACCATCAGACTCTACACCTCTCTTGGGCGTAAGTCTATCTAAAGCAGGGCTTCGAGGTCTACTCCAAACTCAGGCTTCGTAACACATTCTTGGATAAGGGCAAATCTGAGGGCAAGTTTACAAATGCAGAGACCGCTAGTGGTCGGAAGTGCAAATATCAAAGTAATTCCTTACACTCTCTCTCTCTCTCTCCCTCTCTCTTTACATATATATATATATATATATATATATATATATATAAAAGAAAAATGTTGTCCGGCGCTCAGAAACAAACAGAATTTAAAAATCACTGTGTCAGCATAAACATAAAGGAGAATTTTGTGCACAATATAGCTATATTGGGGTTAAGCTCACCTGCCGGACGTCAAGGCATCTCCTGTAGGTGAGTCCCTAAGCTAGTGATACAAATTTACATTCAGGGTGTTCCATTTAAAACCTTCCCCTGAACCTCCATCTTATAAAGCCTGCAGCACCTTTGTAGGGAGTGGTCAACTCCCAAAAAACTAGAAAATAGTGAAAGGAAAAAAGGGCGCTTCTTTAAATTAATGAAATGTGTACAAGTGTATAAAATCATTTGAAACGGCAGCCAAGGACAAATAGGACCAATGTGCAAGTGCAAATAAAAGAAAAATGTTGTCCGGCGCTCAGAAACAAACAGAATTTAAAAATCACTGTGTCAGCATAAACATAAAGGAGAATTTTAATATATATATATATATATATTATATTATATATACTCCCCAATCCACCCTTAATTCATTAATTCTCTCCAGTACCTGTAGACAAAGTCTCTGCTCTTATTTTATCATCTCACCCTACAACCTGTCCACTCGACCCTATTCCCTCCCAACTACTTCGCTCCCTTTCCTCCACTGCATGCCCAAATCTAACTCACCTCTTCAACCTGTCTCTTTCCACTGTCACATTTCTTTCCTCCTTTAAACATGCGCTCAGCTCACCTATTCTAAAGAAACCATCTCTCGATTCAGCCTCTCTCTTCAACTACCGCCCTATTTCTCTCCTCCCCTCTGCCTCCAAACTACTTGAGTGCTTAGTGTACAAACGCCGGTCTCACTTACTGTCCTCTCATTCCATTCTTGACTATCTGCAATCATGCTTCCGCCCCCAACATTCCAATGAAACTGCTCTCACAAAAGTGAACAATAATCTACTTACTGCAAAATCTAATGGTAATTCCACCATACTCTTTCTCCTGTACCTCTCTGCTGCTTTTGATACTGTTCATCACCCTTTTCTCTTACACACCCTTCACTCCATTGGCCTTCGTGACATAGTTCTTAGCTGGTTCACTTCCTACCAATCAAACCACTCCTTTAGTGTTCCTACCTCTGGCACATTCTCTCCTCCACTACCACTATCTAATGAGGTCCCACAAGGCTCTGTTTGTGGCCCTTTAATTTTTTAATTTTACACTTCTTCTCTTGGGGCACTAATTCTCTCATTCGGCCTCCAATACCACCTCTACGCTGATGACACCCAATTCTATATCACTTCCTCTGACCTGTCTCTTTCTGTACTATCTCGTGTAACCAACTGTCTTTCTGCCATCTCCACATGGATGTCCTAACGCTACCTAAAGCTCAACATGTCCAAAACAGAGCTTATTATCTTTCTTCCTGCCAAAGTCACCACCTGTCATCAAATCTCCCTCACTGTTAATAACACAATTTCCTCAGTGTTCCAAACCTGTTGCCTTAGTGTTACACTTGACTCCGCACTCTGCTTTGTTCCTCACATCCAGACTCTCTCCCAGTCCTGTTGACTTCACCTTAAAAACATTGCCAGAATACGCCCTTTTCTTACTCAACCTGCTAGCAAAACTCTTATCCATTCTCTCAGCATCTCCTGTCTTGACTATTGCAACTTCCTGCTCTCTGGCATACCTGACACCCATATATCCACACTTCAATCCATCCTAAATGTTGCTGCAAGACTGATCTCCCTCACTTACCGCTCCGCATCTGCTTCAAATCCCTACACTGGCTCCCTGTGTCCTCCAGAATCAAATTAAAATTACTCACCATTACCTACAAAGCCCTCAACAACACTACCCCTGCATACATCTCAAATCTCAAATTAAAATACTCTCTTTCCAGCCACCTCTGACCTGCCCCTTGTCTCGCCCCTGGTAACCACCTCTCACTCCTGCCTACAAGACTTCTCCGGTGCCGCACCCCACTTATGGAATTCCCTACCATGCTCAATCCGACTTTCCCACAGCCTTCAAATCTTAGGAAATTCTTTGATAACCCATCTCTTTTTTAGAGGTGACATTATCCTCGTTAAAACTCATGCACCCTCACAACTATCCCAATCTTTACTCTGAAGCACATTTACTCCTCTTGTTTCAGCTGTGCCCACTTCCAGTTAGAATGTAAGCTCTCTAATGAGGAGGGTTCTTCATACCCTTTGTTTTTATGTCTGAATTTATTTTGTCTACCTTGTATGTCCCTGTTTTATGTATGTACTGTTTTCCCTACTGTACGGTTTTGCGGAGCACTGTGGTGCCTTACAAATATATGATAATGATAATAATAATAATAATAATACCAATAATAAAAATAATAATAATATATTGTCTGCTAGGGGAGGGCTGGCAAATTTTACCTCCCGGGGGCAAGGCTCAACTCAGCAGCTTATTTTAAATTAAATAAAATGCAGGTGGGCCAGTGACCCAGCCCAAGTTAGACCACTATGGTACCGACCCCTCTGCCCAGCCTGCCCCTGGTGTCTGCCTTGCTCCCATGGTCTGTGGTCCTTCAGAATGCTTGATTTGGTCAAGAGACAAATTATTCCTATTTATTGGAGCCCCAGATGTTATCTCCTTTAGTAAAACAAATACAGGAACAAGCCCACGATATATGCGTCTGTGGAGCTTAAACATTTCTAAAGCATCGCTCCCTCACTCTTCCCACTTACTTCATCTGAGGACTTTTTAATGGTTTATTCGCTTGGCTAGATGGTGCTACTAACCATCCGCGTTGTGTACTGTTAAAAAAAATCTATAGGCCACACTGTACTATGAACTGTCCATGTAGCATACCAATACAAATGCAAAACATGAGACTGTAGTAACAACCCTATATGTAGTGTGCCAATACACAAATAAAACACGAGACAGTATTATATGACCAACAGTGTATAAACAACCATCCATGTTACATGCTTATACAACCTAATCTCTTTGTTAGACCCCACACATACGTACACACACTTACAAACACACTTTCTTAGTAAAATTTTCCTGTTGTTGTCAATTTAATTTCCTAAATATGTTTAACAATGTACTTTACTTATTATAACAAAACAATTTTTTTTATATATATCCCTGTATTTAAATCTAAGGCAATATAGAAATATGATATTTCAACAAGCAAACGCTATGCATAGCAATAGACTATAACAATAGACTAATTAAGACTATGTAAAACAATTCTACATTCGTCCTTCTAGGTTCACTCCAGCAACTCCTTATAGACTTTTAAAGCAGGAATTCAGTTTATCAACACAAGGTGTAAATTAAAAGTACAGAACGATAAGCATTCTTACCGTCTTTGACGCATGCTTTCCACCCTTTGTTGAGAAACCGAAATCCGTAGATCTGTTAGTCCTGGAGTAGAGTGGAGTCCTCTTCCGAACCCCCAAGCTGTTATGACCGTATCTATCGTTTGCAATAAAGATTCTCTTATGCGATCACTGTGGTTCTAAAGCACATAGATTTTATTTGCAATAGTATAACAAGACAAAGTTTGGTATGCATACGCATGTGCTTTTTAGCACTAAAAGAAGCTTCTATGAGAATGCTCTGGTTTCCAAAGCCAGAGGTGAACAATTTACAGACAGTACAGTTGTAAAAAGCAGTGACATCGCAAAACTACACAGTTAAGGTCTTCATTCATAGTTCTCAGAGTATTGACCTCCTAAGAACTTTATGTGGCACTGTTGGATTCCTCTGATCCTTGAGGTTGCCAGATGTCCCTTTCTCAGGCTCCTGCCTCTAGACCTGTATAAACTGGTTTGTATGATTCCTGTGTGTTTTCTATTTGGTGTATGAAAAGGGATATTATTTATAACTAGCGTTCGCAAGGTGTGAATGCAGCATAAAAAACACTGGAAATGTTTACATGCAATTGCGAACAAAATTAAACCAAACTGAAATTTAGATGTTGAAAACATTAATTAGTTTTCTCATCACTTTATATGTTTATAATAAAAAGATAGAAAATACATTAAATATACTTAAGTGTTATGATAAAAATTAAGTTGCGTATGGATCGCATCAAAACTGTTTGTAGTGTACAGAAATTATTAATTACACCCTTTGTCTAATTATTTAACTTTAACAGTTCTGTGCAACCAAAACAGTTGCTAATTAACGGACCTAAAACATTCACTGACGGGAAAGTACTTCTTGCCTTTCCTCTTTGAATTACTACAATATCTGTAATTCATGAGCTATACCATCTGAAATATAATACCATTTGCGATATAGCTCCACTCTGCTAAGCAAGTTAGTAATGCCACAAACATACTAATTTGGAACTTGTAGATCCACAAACATTTGGAACAATACTAACGGATTCTTTTCTATTTTTTTTTTTACAATTTATACTGCAATTAAAATAGATATATAAAACACTCCAGGTAAGCGCTCTCTCAAAGGTAAATACAGCTCCTATCATATAAATACCAAAAATAAAAGTAGAAAAGGAGCTCAAATGCTGTGAACACTAATGGGTTAAAAGTAGAGATGGGTGGGCTCGGTTCCCCGAGATCCAAATTCATCCGAATTTAGCCTATCGGAGTACCGAGCCGAGCACGCTCGGTACTCTCCCGTCCATTCGGAATCTAAATCGAGGCAAAACGTCATTGTGGCGTATTCGTATTTCTGAGCTCTGTTCTTTCGAGATTTGAAAAGCATAAATACCAGCCTCCACAGCAATCCATCGCCATTTGACAGAGGGAGAGAGCAAGGTTAGGTCACAGGCTATATTAGCGCAGGGACAGAGCAATTATTGTAAACATAACTGTTTCTATTCTATTCTATACAATTCTAATATTAATACCATTTGCAATTGTTAGAGCAGTAATAGAGGAGGATAGAGGAGGTTTTTTTTTCTTTTTTTGGCACTCCAAGTGCTTTTGGGGTGTGTCATATTCCCCAGTGTTTTACACTAAATTTTTCTGGCTGTCAAAAGTCATATTTGTCAGCAGCAGTATCTAAAACAATATTTTGCACTCCAAGTGCTTTTGGGGTGTTCCATATTCCCCAGGTTTTTTTCAGTAATTTTTCTGGCTGTCAAAAGTCATATTTGTCAGCAGCAGTATCTAAAGCAATATTTGGCACTCCAAGTGCTTTTGGGGTTTCCAATATTCCCCAGTGTTTTACACTATTTTTTCTGGCTGTCAAAAGAAGTCATATTTGTCAGCAGTATCTATATAAGACAATATTTTGCACTACAAGTGTTTTGGGGTGTCCAATATTCCCCAGTGTTTTACACTATTTTTTCTGGCTGTCAAAAGAAGTCATATTTGTCAGCACTATCTATATAAGACAATATTTTGCACTACAAGTGATTTGGGGTGTCCAATATTCCCCAGTATTTTACATTATTTTTTCTGTCTGTCAAAAGAAGTCATATTTGTCAGCAGTATCTATATAAGACAATATTTTGCACTACAAGTGCTTTGGGCTCATTAAAATGGATTCAAAGCAGTCCACATATGAGCAGAATCAGCAACCAGGTTCTGTCACCAGTCCCAATGGTAGTGTTCCCAGTACGTCATCTGGGAAAGGCGATATAAAAGTACATCATTTTTTTTAAATCAGGGAATAAAACACACACCAAAAAAAAATTTACCGTGTTGAAGCGCAAAAGAAGTGTAACTGAGGAAAAGTTAACTGCCGATAAAAAAAATAATTGCCAACATGCCATTCTACACACGCAGTGGCAAAGAAAGAATGAGGCCTTCGCCTTTCTCTATTAGTGGCAGATCAAAAAATGTTACCGAGCCTTCTTCTTGCACGGTCACTCATGAGCAATCAAGACCAAGTAATTTGCAGTCTAAAAGTGGTGCACAACTACTGTTACGTGTCATAGGCGAGCTGCAAGAAAACAGTAAGGCATTAGAGGATAATGTATGCTCTGAATCAGAAATGACTAGAGATGCTCACTGACCCCCATGTTTTGGTTTTGTTTTTGGTTTTGTATCTGGATTACCGTCGTGTTTTGGTTTTGGTTTTGCCAAACCGCCATTGCATGTTTTGGTTTTGGTTTTGGTTTTGTTTGGTTTTGTTTTGCTATTTTGTTGAAAAATCAATGATTTTGGGCATAAAGTAACCAAATTTAGTGCTCCACCTGTTTCTTGGATAAGTAAGGTATATCTAAAGCTAATAAATTAGGAAGAAAACAGTTTAATTCCTGGTAGGCCGTCCTTAATTCCGCACACGAACCTGATTGTCTTCCTCTCCATCTTAGCCTATTGGCAATGCAGCCATTGTATATTACACCCTACACTTCTAGTTAAATATCTAAAGAAATGGACAAAGGCAGTTTGGTTTCTGTCTCTATAGCCCCTCCCCCCCGCCCTCCACTTGTAGTTGAATAGGAAAAAAGCAGCCTAGATAGACTGAACAATATAAAAAATAAACGGACCAAGGTAGTTTGGTGGCTGTCTCTGACCCCCCGCCCTCCATTTGTAGTTGAATAGAAAAAAAGCAGCCTGCATAGACTGTAGAACTAGAATATACAAAGAAATGGACAAAGGCAGTTTGGTATCTGTCTGCATCAGCCCCCCCCCATCCACTTGTAGTAAAATATAAAAAAAGCAGCCTGCATAGACTGTAGAACTAGAATATACAAAGAAATGGACAAAGGCAGTTTGGTATCTGTCTACATCAGATCCAGTGCCGGATTAAGGGAATGGAGGCCCCTGGGCTAAGGGGGCCTCCATTCCCCCATGAGGAGCCCCCCCGTGATCCGAGCTGCCCGCACATCCCCCGGCACTTACCTCCTTCCCCGGCGTGCTGTACGCTCTTTACCGAGGAGATCTTGTGAGAGTGAGACTCACGAGTTCTCCTCAGTAAGGAGACTACAGCATGCCGGGATAGGACTGCAGGACTTTCAAGGGCCCCCTGGATGCCATAGGCCCCTGGGCTGTAGCCCAGTTAGCCCTATGGTTAATCCGGCCCTGATCAGATCCCCTCTCCACTAGGAGTAAAATAGAAAACTATTCAGCCGTTATAAGGTCTAGAATATAAATAGAAATTGAGAAAGGCAATTTGGTATCTGTCTGCATCATAATCATCAACATCATCATTAGCGCCCTCGTCGCCTACACAAATCTCCCCCTCATCCTCTTCTAATTCCAAAGTGGCATCCTTAATTTGTGTATCACCGGCTACACTCGGGCTGTTCAGGCACACATCAGCAGAACTGCTGAAAGGGCCCCTCTTTATTTTTTTGGTGTGTGTTTTCTTTGACTTTTTGGACAGCCAAATAAATTTCTGCAAAAGAATGGGCGACACCCCAAAAGCAAATAGGAGTGCTTAATATATTTTTTTGACACTGCTGCAAAATAGGACTTTTTGGACAGCCAGATACATTTCTGCAAAAGAACGGGGGACACCCCAAAAGCAAATGGGAGTGCTAAATATATTATTTTGACACTGCTGCACAATAGGACTTTTTTGACAGCCAGATAAATTTCTGCAAAAGAATGGGGGACACCCCAAAAGCAAATGGGAGTGCTAAATATATTATTTTGACACTGCTGCAAAATAGGACTTTTTGGACAGCCAGATACATTTCTGCAAAAGAACGGGGGACACTCCAAAAGCAAATGGGAGTGCTAAATATATTATTTTGACACTGCTGCAAAATAGGACTTTTTTGACAGCCAGATAAGTTTCTGCAAAGAATGGGGGACACCCCAAAAGCAAATGGGAGTGCTAAATATATTATTTTGACACTGCTGCAAAATAGGACTTTTTGGACAGCCAGATACATTTCTGCAAAAGAACGGGGGACACCTCAAAAGCAAATGGGAGTGCTAAATATATTTTTTGGACACTGCTGCAAAATAGGACTTTTTTGACAGCCAGATAAATTTCTGCAAAAGAATGGGGGACACCCCAAAAGCAAATGGGAGTGCTAAATATATTATTTTGACACTGCTGCAAAATAGGACTTTTTGGACAACCAGATAAATTTCTGCAAAAGAACGGGGGACACCCCAAAAGCAAATGGGAGTGCTAAATATATTATTTTCACACTGCTGCAAAATAGGACTTTTTGGACAGCCAGATAAATTTCTGCAAAAGAATGGGGGACACCCCAAAAGCAAATGGGAGTGCTAAATATATTATTTTGACACTGCTGCAAAATAGGACTTTTTGGACAGCCAGATACATTTCTGCAAAAGAATGGGGACACCCCAACAGCACTTGGAGTGCCAGAAACTGAACAAAAACCCTCTTATCTTCTCCTCTTACTGCTGTAACAACTGATTACAATGGTATTGAATACAACCAATCACTGTCCCTGGGCTGATATAGCCAGTGAGACCTAACCCTGCTTTCTCTCTCTGTCAAATGGCGATGGATTGCTGTGGAGGCTGGTATTTATGCTTTTCAAATCTCGTGAGAACCGAGCTCAGAAAAATGAATACGTCACGATGACGTTTTGCCTCGATTTCGAATCCGAATGGGCGGGAGAGTACCGAGCGTGCTCGGCTCGGTACACTGATACCCTAAATTCGGTAGGATTTGGATCTCGGGGAACCGAGCCCGCCCAACTCTAGAAATGACACCAATCCCTGTGGAGAGTCCATCCACCAGTGGTATGTCTAATCGTGAGCATTCTGTTAGTGTACCCATAAAGAAGGGTCCTTTCAGCAGTTCTTGGAATTAGAAGAGGATGAGGGGGAGATTTGTGTAGTCGGCGAGGGCGCTAATAATGATGTTGATGATTATGATGCAGACAGATACCAAATTGCCTTTCTCAATTTCTATTTATATTCTAGATTATATAACGGCTGAATAGTTTTCTATTTTACTCCTAGTGGAGAGGGGATCTGATGCAGACAGATACCAAACTGCCTTTGTCCATTTCTTTTTATATTCTAATTCTACAGTCTACGCAGGCTGCTTTTTTCTATTCAACTACAAGTGGAGGTTGGGGGGGTCATAGACAGGCACCAAACTACCGTGGTCCATTTATTTTTTATATTGGGGGGGCTGATGCAGACAGAAACCAAACTGCCTTTGTCCATCTCTTTATATATTTAACTATAAGTGTAGGGTGTAATCCAGATCCAAAACCAAAACCAAAACCAAATTACGGGGGTCAGTGAGCATCTTTAGTTAAAAGAGATGAATAAATTTACTCGTTAAGAAAATACCAAATGTATGCTCGTTTTTTGCGCTTGAGATCTTTATTAATACACTGTTTTTAACTACACATACCATTTTAATAAAGCAATTAGGGAAAACAAATAAAAAGCTTTCCTTCTACTGCAGCAGTATTCTTGACAAATTCCCAGAGCGGATGAAACTCGTTGAAGCCGACTATATTGTTTGATCTAACCAGGACACTGTAGCAACAGGAAACCATCACCGACAGAAGCCGCAAACATACAGGAGAGACTTTTGCACCGACAGACTCCGGACCGAGTGCCTGGACTTATCGCTTCTCAGATCTATGGTGACAATGACAGGTAGGGTAAGCGCAGTTAGTTAGGTTGAGGGAGAGTTTCACCGGCTATATGTGTTGGACTCAGGCCGGATTAAGGGAAGGGAGGCCCCCGGGCTAAGGTACTGTGAGGACCCCCCATGAGCCCCCCCCAGCCATGAGGCCCTCCCCACATGAACTTACCTCCTTCCCTTGTTCCACTCCCTGTAGCAATTACGCGGTGCACAGTAATCTCCTTACTGAGGAGATCTCGTGAGAGTGAGACTATGAGTCATAGTCTCACTCTTAAGTAAGTAAGGAGATTGCTGTGCGCCGCGAAAATCCTACAGTGACAGCAGGCAACTAATAGCATAACATTTGCTGTTAGCTGCCTGCCATTTTCCTTGAACAGGTGACAGTCGGAGCCAGGGGTGGGGACGCCACTGACCCGATAAATGCAGGCGGGGCCCCCAGCTGCCCGAGGCCCCTGGGCTGTAGCCCCTTTAGCCCTATTGTTAATCCGGCTCTGAATGTGGTACTATGCCCCTTTAACTGACCTCACTAAAAGACAAAAACAAGTTATGACTACATGGAATCCAGAGGCAGAAATGTGTATCTGTCTTTAAAAATTACTCTGTATACCCAGCCAGTGCTGATTACACCCAGTGTCGGGCATGAATTTGTTGTACTGACAGATGCATCAGATGCTGGTACAAGTGCATTTCTAGCTCAGTTGGTGAACAACATTCGGCTATTTCAGTAGAAAACTCAATGGACAAGAGAATGTATGCCACAGTGTAAAAGATGGATAGGCAACTAAGTTGGCACTAGAAAACCCTAGATTCTAATTGTTAGGCAGACAATTTAAACTTATTACTGACAACACCCCTTTAAAATGGATGTGTGAAACAGGGAAGTAAACAATTGTTTTACTAGTTTTTTTCTGGCATTGCTGAATTACAGATTTACAGTGTAACACCTAGATTCCAATTAAGTAATGCTTACACCCTGCCCATAGTACATTATTTAAAGCAGAGATGGGCAACCCCTACAGAGACTGCATAGTGCAGCTCCTTAACCTTTATGAGGGCTGCAAATTATCCTTAATCACAGTGATAAGTTATAGCAATACATTTAATTAAAGAAATAGATACCTCTCTATAATTAAGCACGCATTTTAAACAAATATTACAAGCAGTGACATAGAAATATGACAAAAATAGCTGGAAAGAGCTGGGAGCCACAGGTGAAAGGCATGGAATGCTGCCTATTGCCCTTAACTGATTTAAAGGCTAAGTGGAGGTGTTTACTTTTATTTTAGATTGTTATACTATCTATTTTACAACTCCAAGGCATTTTGCTTAGTTTGAGAAAGCAATTCAAGTTTTTCAACTTATGTAAAAGTTGATTTTCAGGAATCCACCCTGGGTAGAATTCATGGAATGTCAACTTGAATTGCAGGCTGCAGATCCATATGTTAAAGGTTTTCCTGCAACAGCTGCATCATAGTTCCAAAGTGAAAGAATATTAGCTGTTAAAGAATACTGTGACATTTGATTATGAATTAATAGTAATAAAAAAAAAATTACTAACTTTAGCTATTTACTGCTTAGTGTTTTAAATGATTAAATCAAAAGTTTAAAAGATAGCCATTATAACACATTCAACTAAAGTTAATGCCGTTGCAGCACATGTGTAACAGTGCGGATGGTTTAAACCCCAGAAGTAGGGTAGGGGAGGATTCTACAGGCCCGGTGGGATGGTAGAGGTGAAGGTCCCCCCAGTAGTGTTGAAAAGAAACAAGGAACACCAAGTTAAAACTGCATAAACTTGTGGGTTTATTCACCTTGCTTGTGGCATAAGGTTTTACTGCAGTGACTGATAAGTAGCGGTAGTGTAGGGAAGTAATACCACAATATCATCAACATATAATGTTATTCAACATGACACTAAATTAATAACATTTTAGGAATCTTAGTTCAACAATATCAGCAATATGCAAACATAAATTAACACAACATATAGGTCACTGAATAAATATATCTCACTTTAGGCACTGTGCTTCAGTGAAATGGATTTCACTGGATAAATACTTTGAGAGACAGTCAGTTGCTAATGGGTTAATTAGACTATTAGGCTAAATGCTGCTGCAGCAGATTATCTAGACAATTCAATCACAATAGACTTTTAGTGCAATTATACACCACTTATCACACAAAATCATTAGAGATGCAACAAGGATGAATCTAGATTGTTCAGGTTAGCTGCATTAGCAGAAATGACTGTAGATTAGGGTCTCTTCACAATAGACAGAACCCACGGGGGTAAATTCTAATCCACAGGTTAAAGCGAAATTTCAGCTGGATACATGAAGCTTATTTACTTGTACCAGTTGAAATTAATACTCAATCTTTCCCAGCAATGCTAGAGTTAAACAACTTGCAATTCTCTCATCAGCAACCATTTTAGGCAGTTTCACAATAGAATCAAACTTCTGATGCAATATTAAGAAAATCGTTTTATATTGCTTTTAACATTAATGTTTAATGTAAGTGTATCAATAAAATAATTTATATTTTTATGAAAACAGGATTACACCATATCATTTTCTTTTTATTTTATGTGGAATATAAATGGCAATGTTGCATTTTGAGTATTAGATATTCTCATGCAAATCGGCATATTTGGAATATCTGTGCCTTTTGAAGAAAGAATTCCAAAGGAATAAGAAGGCCGCTTGAAATTTGGAGTAGAGCGGAGACCGGTGTCCATTATTGCCTTTTAGATATGCTATATCTGATGAGTGCTACTCATTCCTCCTTCTTGTGAGTATAACCACATGGGGATGGGAAGCAGTGTGAAGAACATCTACATTGTCATCTGAAATAAATTTGAACTATATTTACATCTTTAAAATATGAACTGTAGCTGGTTCTCATCTGAATAGTATTTATTTTATCTGTGATTAAATTCTCTCTATTCAGGAAGCACCTAGGTTCCACCCCTCTTTTTGCTTTTTGGTTGTTTATATTATATTGGTGGTTTTTGGTGTTCCACCCTGTGTAGATAGGGCAACATTCTATTGAAGCGCTTGTTTTGTTCCGTATATTTACATTTTGCAGGATAGGGCTGTAGTTTGCAGTTTTTTCACTCCAAAATGGCAGAGACATTCTGGGGAACTGTAGTTTCTTGAATGAATGAATGAAGGAATTCATGCAGTACTATACCTGTGAATTGCAGGGTACTACACATGTAACAATTGTAAAACAAGATGGGTGAATTTAATCCTGCACAATACCTGGATTTTTTGTGCACACAAAAATACGTAAGTTTCCAACTTGTGCCCAGTTTTTGAAGGAAATGCATGGTTGGGGGGGTCCAGAGAGCAGAAAATTTTGATGCAAAACAAAGACATTTTCATGCAACATTAAATGTCTTGAATCCTCAGTTGGTTTTGCAGAACTACTGTGGAACTTCTGACAGCTAGTGAGTAAATATGTGTTCCAGCTTGAACTGGTAACCATTGTTTGGAAGGGCAAGCTAGTGCTTTTTGAATCACAACCATCATCATACCCTTCCAGTTAATGGCTGCTAGTGCTAATTGGACTTTGTAGTTCCACAATAACAAATAAAACAACAGAGATACATAATTTAAAACACATTTTAATGGAATAAAACACTCACCAAAACCCCTCTTTCTTCACTTTAATACATATTAAAATCTCCCGTCGTCATAACCTAATGGGGAATTCCTCAAACTTTGTAAACCAATTAAAAAATCTTCTGCCTTTGTAATCCAATGATATAACCCCCCCCCCCTCCCCCATAAAAGATGACTACTGCTCTCTATGAGCTTCCACTACTGAATGATAGGGGGCATTTTATGTGGTATCAAGGTTCAGCGTGTTTCTTTTGGAAGTGACACCTCTTTGCTGGCACCTAGTAAAAATAGTTTGTGGAGGTAAAAATGTGTAGCGGAAGTGACGTCATCCACTTCCCACATGTTTTCCGTTTAAATCTGACAGGGCTGCACATAACTGAATATTGTATTTTATGTGTTTTTTATTGGAAGATTTTTATAACACAAACTAAAAAATAAAACAAAAAAAAAACTGACATATGTTTTAATTCTATATTTTAACATTTTTTTTTTTTTAATATTACAATATATTTTAATTTCAGCATCCCACCCCATGTGCCACAAATAGAAAGCCAGCATACTCCAGTGCCCCTGCTCTTTCCTCCCACACCCTGCAAATTTGCAATTTTCACCTTGCAGGGGCTGCAGCTGGAGCAGGCTGTGACTGAGCAGCCAGAAGAAGAAAACTTTTCATTAATTCTTGAGGGAATCTGCTGTATACATTTCCTTTTTCCATCTTTTTCTTCAATTGCAAAACTTGCTTGGCTGGGAACGAACATGCCAGTGCTTGACGGAAGTGGAGGGGATGAGCCGGGTGCAAAACAGCAGATAGAAATTTGCCGGATGTTATATCCATGGAGGTCAACGAGTCCGAGATCCCCCAGAACAGTTTGTCCGACTCTGAGGTGAGGGGGGAGAGGTGACTGTGTGTGAGTTGCGGGGGACACCTCAGATTTGGGTGTAGAAAACCTTTATATAGGGGCGTGCAAGGTAGGTGTTGCAAGATCAGGTTAGGGGTGCTGTTACCTTTGGTAAGCGGCTGCACTTCCATGATTCAGTCAAACAATATCACACCTGTCAGGTACCTCTGTTTAAGTACCCACAGCTAGCTTTATTTAGCAGCTCCAAAAATAAACAAAACATAAACAAAAGTCCTAGCCTGTTTGCAGAGGTGCTCAAGTTTAGTCCTCAATGTCTACCAACAGTTCATGTTTTCTGCTGTTGCAGAAGCACTGGGAAAGTTGTACATATTCCCAAAGTTTCTGACTTATGTGTTTTAAAACCCCAGTGAAATTGCTTGTGTTTGAGAAAAAAGTTCCCAAGTTAGTGCCTTCTGGAGAAACTTGCACTAAGCTCATCCCTGTCACATTCTCATCTTCCCGACTTTATAATACGGAAACTTTTGGTGTTCAAGAAGGAAGGAACAACCACAGCAGGTATACACATAATACAACATCCCTAAATACATAAATTCTGGATATAGAAAGTGTTCAGAAACTATCATATATAATAACCTGAGAGGTGCACCCTATTATAGTACCCTAGCCAAACCTCTGACTGACTTAACAAATAAGAAATTACCGCAGGTGGTTAATTGTACAGAGGATTGTGAAAATGCATTTACAGCTTTGAAATCTGCTCTGGGTTGCTCTGGCTCAGTCCCGTGCTTCACTCCCCAGATTTCAAACTGAGGTTTATAGTACAGAACGACGCGTCTAACTATGGACTAGGAGCTGTCCTTAGCCAGGTGACAGCGTAAAGGGAGGAGCACCCTATAATTTTCCTAAGTAGAAAACTACTCCCCCAAGAGGTGGCGTATGCTACCATTGAACGAGAGTGCTGTTCCACTCATTAATGATAATCGCTGTGATCAATGCCCGCAACCTCTCCTGCATTTACCGCTGACCTCCGCTGATCCGTTCCACTCCCAAGTGCTAATAGCTGTGGTTCATCGTCTGCTGTATATCCTGCACATCGCTGACATTTGCTCATCTGCTCCTCTGTGGATAGCACTATACTGGATCATCGCCTCCTCCTCTCCAGTGTACTGCTAAAAACTCCTGTTCTCTACCCTTCATAACTCATCCCTCAGTCTAATCTCATCCTACCTCCAGTAGCTACTGGGTACTCCTCTCACCTCTCAAAGTTATTTCTCTGTCCTGTCTCACTGGGAACTTCCCTAGAGGGCCGTGACCTGCAGGGTGGAAAACGCTAAGCACAAATCTCCTTGCGGGGATCCCTGGTGAATACCTTCCACTCTGTTACCTTCCGCCTCTGGGTGGAGTCTAGCCAATCCCAGCCAAGACAGCAGGATCCCAGTCATCCCTCATGGTACCCCTTGACATTGGGCATCCATCTAACTTGGGTGAAAAATAAAATTCCTAAGGTGGGGGGTGAAGAGCCCAACAAGAAATGGTTTAAAAATTGCTTGTTTCAGACATCAGATTGTCCATTTCTTTCAGGATGGTCTACCACGACTGAAATATGTCATTTTTCTCAATGTGTACTCCTCATACGGCAATTTCTGAACTTGTAAGTAGGGATTCTGGTTTTATTTCCTATTTTATTTTCTGAAACTCATCTGTGCAAACCTATTGTATGTCTGTTTATTACCTTTTGTGAATAAGCCTTGGAAACATTTTTCAGATTAAACAAATATTATCTAGCATACTCTATGTGATTCTTTGTGAACTTGCGAAGCCCAGGGAGGCTCATGCTACATATGTATGTGATTTAAGTGTAAAACATTAATAAGTGGTTCTAGTGAACTTTAGGACACCATAATAAATTCTTCATGGTGGCAGAAAAGGTATATTCATTGCTTTTCTATAAGATGTTTAGCTTTTTTGCTTGATTGCAGTAATTTTCAATTGTGATTATCAAACGTGGTTGCATTTTTCTACACATCATGGCTGCAAGGAAAATGACCCAGTGTTACTGTATATTGCAGGAACATACAGATCAGGATATTGTATAGCATTGTACACTGACAATTACAGAAGCAAGGAAATTAAGATATGGGCTATTTTGTCATTGATATTGAACTTTGTAAAACAAGAACATACTGGCAGATTAACAAGGGAGAAAAACTGTGTATTTAGGTGTTTGTAGCAGTAATCTCTTTCAAAAAATTCCACTTGGATATATTGAAACAAAGCAGTATACTTTGAGTCTGGAAATATTTATAGTGTTTATAGCTGGTGACATTTTCCAGGATACATAATTTGTTGGGCTACATTGTATTAATTCCAATTCATTATATAAACTTCCTGCTGCTCTACACACCTTTTTCATTGTAAACAAGAATCTAAATATATTGACAAAGGTCAATCTAGATATATTGAGGAAGGAATATTTCCACTTTCTAACGAGAAGTATTCATTCGTGAAACATCTCAAAGGGTTTGACCATGTTGGGAGCATGAACAGCAGGACACGCAATAATGGATTAACTTGGTATTTGAGCAATGTGAATAAATTGCTGTAAACCACTGTTGGCATCTGTAGATTTGTCGTATGGCTGCAAGATCCAAAACTTCTCTGGACATTAGCTGCAATTGTTTATAAAATCAAGGTGTTGCCTAAGATAAAATGGTACAATATCTGTCTTTTCTGGTAACTGCCAAAGTGCTTGTGTTAAAGAGTGTAATGTTTAGTGCCAACTTCCTCAGTCCATTAGTAGTATATTAGTTTATTTTTGTAAAGTGAAACATGTAAATTATAGCTTCATGTCAAGACTGCCAGGATGACGCTACCATAGCAGAAGGACAAGTAGCCCCCAGTTAATCCCCCAGTTAATCCTGGGGGACTCATTCAGCTGCCTCCTGTTATCTTTCTCTCCTTGCTCCTGGCATATTTATGTTAGGTAGATGCTGGAAGGCAGACAGATCTGTACTGGTTCTCCTGGCAAGTGAGCAGGTGTTGTGCACTCACTACTAGCAATGAACGAGATACAGGAGACTGGAGGAAACAGACACAGTTTTTTGAGATAGTGCTTTCATCTTGCTAGACTGATTCATGACTGACAGTCCATTACCATGACCAGCCATATTGTCCATTACCATGACCAGCCATATTCAGGGCTGCCAAGAGGAATTCAGGGCCCCGATACAACAAATTCATGGGGCCCCCCCTATAGTAGAGTATGCTAAAAAAAATTGCGCCGCAAATTTTTTTACGAGGTATGGTTATGCATTTGCACCATTGGGGCGTGGCTAACACATCAAAATCACTAGGCTCTCAATTCGCCGGAGCGTCACATATGTCCAAGCACTCCTGACTTTCAGGACATCTAGCACCACAGTGTAGTATAGAAAGAATGCAATGTGTACACAAAGAGTTCACTCTTGGCCTGCACCTTACATTGGGCAGAACACTCACCAAAAATTGCCATTGTCCCTACTAGAATCAAAACATTTCACATACTGTCCTGCTCTCTCCTACCTGTTCTTCTCACTTTCACCACCTGTGGCTGCATGTTTCTTTAGTTGCGACTTGTCTGGATCCTGGAATGCTGGGGGCCCTATATGGAAAAAAATGGCTACATTTAGATAATTCCAAACAACCCTGGCGTTAAATCAATACCACCCACGATTAATAATTAGGCCTTCCTCCAGCTCCAATATTACAATAATCTGCCCCTTCATCATCGCCATGCCTTATGATCACACTGCGCCCTCCATGCTGCTTTTGCCACCTTCACCTGGCTCCCCTTCATCACACTATACTATGCTGCTCCCCCCCCCCTTTTTCAATCCCACTGTCCCATGCCTCCCCCCCTTTTTAACCCCACTGTGCCATGCTGCCCCCATTTTTTAACCCCACTGTGCCATGTTGCCCCCCTGTTTTTTAACCCCACTGTGCATTCCCCCCCTTTTTAACCCCACTGTGCCATGCTGCCCCCATTTTTTAACCTCACTGTACCATGCTGCCCCCCCATTTTTTAACCCCTCTGTGCCATGCTGTTCCCCCTGTTTTTTAACCCCTCTGTGCCATGCCCCCCGTTTTTGAACCCCTCAGTGCCATGCTGCCCCCGCAATTTTTTAACCCCTCTGTGTCATGCTGCCCCCCCGTTTTTTAACCCCTCTGTGTCATGCTGCCCCCCCGTTTTTTAACCCCTCTGTGCCATGCTGCCCCCCCCTGTTTTTTAACCACTCTGTGCCATGCCCTCCCTCATTTTTTAACCCCTCTGTGCCATGCCCCCCCCCCATTTTTAACCCCTCGGTGCCATGCTCCCCCCGTCCCTCCGTTTTTCTCCCTTCACTTACCTTTTATTCTCTCTTCTTTCTTGGTCTTCTCTGCTCCTCTGTGCTCCATTGCTCCAGACTGACTGAATGCTGGGCGTGACATGATGACGTCTCACCCGGCATTCAGACAGTCCGAATGGAGCACAGAGCAGCAGAGAGGAGGGACGCCGGTGCCGCAATCACGTGAGTATGTTTTTTTTTTTAACTACCCTTTTTTTTTAACTTCCCCCCACCAACGACTGAGCCCTCCCCCGCCACGAAAAAAAAAAAGAGAAAAATTTAGTTTTGAAGAAAAAAAAAAAATCATCGGTGCAAGGGTCCGGCCCAGGCCCCCTGACATGCCCGGGCCCGGGTAATTAGTACCCATCATCCCCTCTCGGCGGCCCTGGCCATATTGTCCAATACCATGATCTGCCATATTACACATTACCCTGATCAGCCATATTGCACAGCCCCATGACCCGCCATATTGTGCAGCCCCATAATGAGCCATGTTGCACATTACCATGATTAGACTGCACAGCTCCCATTTTGCACAGCCCCCATGATCAGCCATATTGCACAGGCCCATTACACATTACCATGACCAGTCATATTGCAGATTACCATGACCAGCCATATTGCACAGCCCCATTGCATATTATCATGACCAGTTGCCTGTTTTTTTATCAAATCCAGTATAAAATTCTTCATCTAACATATGAAGCCATCGACAGAGCTGCACCAATGCACATCTTTTCCCTTGTCTCAAAATATCTCCTAATTCAACACCAACATTCTGAACAATATCTGCATCTTTAATCCACAATCATTACCTGCTCTCATTCTCGGTTACATAATTTCTTTGGGCTGCACCCATTCCCTGCCCAGCACAACAAGACTTTCCTCTACTCTTCAAGCAGTTTCAGAAATTCCACCTCTTCCTCTTTACACATTCCATTCAAGACAACAACCCTCTTATCAGCATTGATTTGTGACTGGATCATAGAGCCCACTAAGCACTTTTACCTTTCCAATCTTGCTGGACCAATATGCAATATGTAGCGCTTAACCTCATGTATCAAACTCCCATTTTCTTATAGATTGTAAGCTTTTGAGCAATACCATCTTACTTCTCTGTCTGTATTATCCAGTTATGTTTTATTACTGTGTTTGTTCCCAATTGTAAAGTGCTACAGAATATGCTGTCGTTATATAAACAAATGATGATGATGAATTATGTGTACATGCAAAAATGTGTCCATCTACCTATGTGTAGTGCCACAGATTTTAAATCAGAACCATGATGTGCATTAAATATAGTAGGATCAGGGGGGCGTGGCCTAGCAGCCATTCTGGCCAGACACACAAACAGAGAGCTCCTCACATATAGGGCAAATAACCCGATAATTTGTCGCTTCTCTCCATTCTGGGGACCCGCTCTTGTTGAGCCCGGATGGAGGGTTCACCAACGCACACTTTTTGACCAGCCCAGCTATTATCTGAACCGCCGTCCCGGCGGAGCTGGAGACTTAGCGCTGGCGCCCTCCCGCTGTCTGCATATCTTGGGTCTGCCTACTGAACATCTCCCGGGTGACCCACCGCTGACGTCCCTCGCGGAGGTAGGGTCCCGCGATTGTGATTTAAGTGCCCCTGAATGCGTAGTCCCCTGTGGTGAAGAAGGAGCGTTCAGACCCGGGCTCTGGAGGCGCAAGTAGCGAGACCAACTGTATGAGCAGCGTGCACCTACACAAGACCCCCCAGGAGCTGATACCTGAAATCGAGTGGGGCTCTGTTCACCCAAGTAAACCGGAAGCTGTGGCTGCCATCACTCACCTTCTTTTTCAGTGTCATCTTGCCTGAATAGTATTTGGAGGATCCGCTAGGTGGCGCTGTTACCTTGATATTTTCACCTGCGCTGTTTGAATCAAGTCTGACAATCTGATTGGCCGATTAGATCGTCTTCCTGGAACAGCGCTTGATCCCCATCTAGTGGCCACAGACTACAACTGCAGACAGGGAAAGTGGTCTGAAATTTAAATTTAAAAGAGCTGCACTTCTACCAGGGGTGTAACAAGTAGCTTCCCGGCAGTCGTATTGTGGCACTTGAAGGTACGTGGGCCTGACAGCTAGGAAAAACTAGTTGTTAGAGCTGACCACACTCCAAGGATTCGTGGCCCACATAGGGGAGGAGAGGTCGACGCTACAAGAGCCCAAATTATCGGCTAACCTAAGGGTCGTTGTTGTTGAGGATCAGCACCTTTGAAAGCAAACTCTTGCTGTCTGCTGGGATCACTGCCGGTCGGGACCCGCACATCATTGGTTACATTCGGCCACCTACACCTGCCAAGTTCTCAGCAACAACTACACGCAGGTACCAGCGGCCAACAATCACGGTAACAGAAGGGATCTGAGATGACCTGTATGTGTGACCAACTGGATTCGACTTGTGTTTGTGTCACTCAGCAGATGTGAATCAAGTGGCAGCATCCGTCCTGAGCATTAACAAAAGGGCAAATAACTCTTTTACATTAGCAGCACGATATTTCTCCTCCTACTTTAACCATGAGTAAGGCCACTTCTAAGATCAAAATCGGACAGAATGCTGAAATCACTCAGCATTTCCCTAGACAAGACAAGCCGAGTGCAACGGGTCCCTCATCACCAAGAAATCGGCCATCTCGGGGCGTGGACATGGAGGAAGAAGATGTTCCGGCAACAAAGAAGGATATCTCAGACATCCTTACTCTCCTTGTTGATCTCAAACACTCCCTCACTGTAGAATTTCAGAAGACTGTGGGGGAGCTAAAAAAAAGACATTGCAGACCTGGGCCAGCGCACCAACACCTTGGAGTAATCCCAGACTCATTGTCAGTCCTTCCAAAGCGAAACTAATTGGGACTTGGAATATCTTAGCAGGGAATTTGACTTTTTACGGGACAAGAATTAAGACCTAGAAAACCGAAAGAGAAGAAATACCCTCTGTATCCGGCACATCGCGGAGTCTATTGATGTAGCTTCTTTAGAACCCTTCTTGCTCCATTTATTCATTCACTTGGTCCCTTCCCTGGCCAACTCCCAGATTCAAATTGAGAGAGCGCACAGAGCCCTGAGACCTAAACCGAGGGACTCGGCTCCACCCAGAGATGTCATCTTGAAACTCCTGTCATTTAAAGTCAAGAAGGAGGTCACAAGGAGTGCTAGGAACTTTAACTTTATCTTCTTTGAAGGCTCCAAATTACAAATATTTCAGGACATAGCCCCTTCCACAGTTGCCATGAGGAGGGACCTTAAAGAAGTCACAAGCGCTCTGAGGGACCAAGGCTATAAGTACCGCTGGGGCTTCCCCTTTCGTCTGGTGGTACTGCTAGAAGATTGCCAACTGTCTATCAGAACTCTAGAGGAGGGCCGTCATTGCCTACATCAACTTCAGACCCGTCCAGCTTCCAATCTATCTCCTGAGGATGAGGCTTCAAACTCACAACCTGCTTGACCACGATAATAGCGATGCTCTAACGTATTACTTTTCTTGCAGGTTATTGAACTCTAGGTTGAGCCCCAGTGGCTTTTTTTCCCCTCTTTTTCTAAGTTAAGCTGCCCAACTGTAAGTTTCCTTTTCCATAGTTTGGCGCATGACTAAATTTTGATGTACTGGTTATCTTACAATTGCTGGCCCTGGTGTGGAAGGTCCTGAAGGAAAGGTTACATTGAGGGCATATGACGATGGTAAAGCGTCGCTCAGCTCTTGCAACGTTTGGAAAAACACCCTGACTGGTTTGAGCATGTCAGGGAGTATCTCTGGACCTTCCACGTCGGAACCCGCCTTATAGTATCTGTTTTAGCTAGTAACCTACTGTTTAGCTAGTTTGTTATTGTAAATGTTTTTACATATATTTGACCCTTCTTGTTGAAGTGTTACTTATGTTATTTTTGAATGCTCTGGATGGCGGTGGCTACCCCAGGCCTCCGCCACCCCCCCTCCACCTTAATACATAGGGACTACTATAGTCAACACTAATTAAAGGATAGCTTTCTCTCATCCGTTTTTAAAGCGGTTATAAGTCCCAAAACCGAGCCTTCCCTCCCTAGGGCTCTTAAGTAGCAGCAGATCTCCCACTCCTGGGAATTTCTGACTGCTGTCCCCCTTCCCTCCCCAGCTTCCCTTTTTTGTTTTTTTTTCTCTATCCCCCGTGTGCTAACCTTCCTCTCCCCTCCCCCTTTTTCGATACACCTCTCAGGTATTCTCGGAGTTAATAATCTTAACTTGGCCTCTTATTCCATTTTTAGTTAACTGTCCTTTTTTTAAGTAAATGCCTCTCAAGGTTTTATCCTTGAATGTTAAAGGGCTGAACACCCCTCAAAAGAGATCCCTTTTGCACTCCTATATTAACAAACACAATGCTGATATTGTATGCTTGCAGGAAACTCACCTCAAGAGAGATCACCACTCCCCGCTGTCTTCCAGGAAATTCCCTACTGTCTACTACTCGAACTATACCTCCAAGCGGCACGGGGTGGCAATTATGATACGAAACTCCGTCCCACTCGTTATAACCAAGACAATCGCAGATAATGAAGGCCGTTATCTTATGTTGTTAGGTAAGATTGGTCCCATTCCGATAACATTAATGACGATTTATGCACCCAACACAGGACACTCCTCCTTTTTTCACTCTATATTCCGTTAACTTTACTCCCAGCGCACGGGTAGGGTCCTGTTGAGAGGCGATTACAATACAATACTTTCCCAAACCCTAGATCGGTCAACAGAGACACCTTCAAGAGCCCACACACCAGGCTCTAAACCCCTCAACAAACACATAGCAGAGGCAGGACTGTTTGATTCATGGCATGCCACTTTCCCCTCTGCAAGAGATTATACTTTTTACTCTTACCCCCACGATTCATATTCTAGAATAGATATGATTCTATGCTGTCCTCAACTAATGTCCTCATTAATGTCAGCAGATATCCACTCCAACCCTTGGTCGGACCATTCAGCAACCGAAACGACCTTTGACCTCGCCCCCACTGGGGGAATGGGGACTAACTGGAAACTGAACGGAGCCCTGCTTAGGCTCCCACATTTTCAAAACTTGCTGAATGGTAAATTGGAGGAATACTTTGAGACTAATTCTACGGAGGATGTAAGCCTTTCCACTACGTGGGAGGTGCATAAAGCAGTAATCAGGGGAGAGATTATTAAATTGGCATCTTCCCGCAAAAAACAGCGGATGGCGCGGATTGACTCACTTTCTTCTCAAATCCTGGTACTTGAAACAGAACATAAACAAACACACTCTACCCAGGTGCTAACTCAGCTCACCAAGCTGAGGTGGGAGCTCAGTCATCTCATAGTTGAAAAGACGGAAAAGAGCCTCCGTTGGGTGGGTCAAAGGTTCTATGAGAAAAGTAACAAAGCAGATTCACTACTAGCAAATAGCCTTAAAGCTAAAAGGGCATCTCAATTAATTAACGTAATACGGGACGCAAGAGGCAATTTGAACTACGATCCCCGAGATATTAACAGAACCTTTCACTCTTTCTACGAGGCACTTTACAACCTATCTACCCAGGGGGACGCTGACCCACACAAAACGGATATAACTAATTATTTGAGCTCTTGTAACCTCCCGACTTTAAGCCGGGCTAAAGCTGAGAAACTGTCTGACGAAATTACAGAGGAAGAGGTCAAATTCGCCCTTAGATCACAGAAGCCTTCTAAGGCACCAGGCCCAGACGGTTTCACTATGGCGTATTATAAAACTTTTGCACCCAAGTTACTTCGCAAACTCACTGCCCTATTCAATGCAGTATTACATGGCGACTCTTTTCACCCTGACTCTACCTCATCCACTATTATAGTCATAAACAAACCAGACAAGAACCACACCAATTGTGCAAATTACCGTCCAATTTCCCTCCTTAACACAGATATCAAACTCTTTGCCAAAATTTTATCTAATAGACTGAACGGAGTCCTGGCTGATCTCATAGACCCTGATCGGGTGGGTTTTATTCCTAACAGACAGGCCCTTGACAATATGCGTAGAGTAATAGACTTAGTCCATCATGTTAACTCAAATAAACTTCCCTCGCTACTTCTGGCCTTGGACGCAGAGAAAGCATTTGATAGGGTAGCTTGGTCCTTCATGTTTTCAGCGTTAGAGGCATTTGGTCTCCATGGCCATTTCTTACAAGCTTTATTAGCTTTGTACACGAACCCCACCTCTCGGGTCATGACCAATGGCTAGGTCTCTAGTCACATCCAGCTACATAATGGCATGAGGCAAGGCTGCCCGCTATCCCCACTATTGTTCGCTCTCTGTATCGAGCCACTGGCAGCCAAAATAAGTCTTAATCCAGACATTTCAGGTATTTCCCTGGGTTCGACACAATATAAAATCTCTCTTTTTGCAGACGATGTCTTGCTTACTTTGACTAATTCAATTGTTTCACTCCCGAACTTAATGTTAGAACTCGCACATTTCGGTAAGCTCTCGGGTTACAAAATTAATGACTCTAAATCCAAAGCGCTCCCCCTTCCCATTCCACGTAAAACTAAAGAAGCTTTACAATTATCTTACAATTTCCAGTCGCGTCCTCACGCGATTAGATACCTCGGGATAAATATCACCAAGCATTTTTTGGGCCTATATAAAGCTAACTATGTGCCATTATTAACAGCCATTCAACATGATTTATCTAGATGGAAACCTATGTACATTTCCTGGGTGGGTAGAATTCAAGTTATCAAAATGAACATCCTCCCTCGCCTTCTGTACTTATTTCAGACGCTCCCAGTGCCAATCCCCCGGAAAACTCTGATAACCCTCCAATCGACATGCAACCGTTTTATCTGGCAGGGGAAGAAACCCAGACTAAGTAGGTACCTGCTGGCTAAACCCAAAGAGGCTGGTGGCCTGGGATTACCGTTACTGTATGAATACCACTTGGCCACGCAACTGAGCAATGTAATCTCTTGGCATCTCAACCCTGGTCTTAAAAAATGGGTGGACATAGAAAATGTTCTGACCCTGGAAGTACCTGTACATCATTTAGTTTGGCTTCCTAAATCCTGTAGATCTGCTTTGGTGTACTCATGCCCATCAATTTCTTCCACTCTAAATTTATGGGACTCGGCTAACAAAAGTTACAGCTTAGCTCCGTACCCGTCGCCCTTGACTCCTATATGGAATCACCCATTATTTCCACCAGGGAGATCAGCCGTAATTTCCGGGTGGTGGCGCAGACACAAGATTGAGCATTTCTTACATATCAAAGGGGAAACTGTCCCAGCCTCATTTGAAAAAAATCTAAATAAATGTTATCCCCCTCCCCCAATTCATTTTCAATACTTACAGATTTGTAATTTTATATAATCACAAACCCGCTCCACCCGACTCCGTAGCATATCTCAATTTGAACGACACTGTATATACTCCGCAGGCCGTAGAGGTATTATTTCAATGTTATACTGCACACTCACAACATCACCTGACCAAATTCTCGAGCCCCACGAAGAGGCATGGCAGCGGGACATGAGGGTATCTATGGACAGCGAGGAGTGGTCCACTATTCGAACAAGAAAAGCGAAGGTTTCCATTAATGCAGGTATACAAGAAAATTGTTATAAAATCTACAGGCGTTGATATCTGGTCCCAGAGAGGTTGCATCGGATGTATCCATCAGTTTCAGATAGATGTTGGCGCCTTTGCGGGGCCAAGGGTACTTTTTTTGCATATTTGGTGGGTATGTCCTGTCTTCCAAACTTACTGGAACCTGACTTTAGCTATAGCTCGAAAAGCATCTGGTATTAAAGTTGCTAAGAAGCCTGCTCAGATTTTATTAAACCAACCTATCCCCGATATAAGCAGAGCCGAAAACTGCTTAATCGCACTTATCTACCTAGCTTCTAAGTTACTCATAGCAAGAGCTTGGAAACAATCCACTGCACCATCTAAAGCAGAGCTGCTTAACCGCATCTGGTTCATTTCCAATATGGAACATATTTCTGCCTTGTTGAACGACACTGTAGCGAAATTTAAGGAAGTGTATACGCCATGGTTTAATTGGCAACAGTCCTCTATCCCGGGTAATGGCTGACTCCCCCCTCCCCTTTTTCCCCTTAACCCTCTCGCATAATTAAGTATTATAAAAACACCGCTACTCTGTGACTGTTTCTCGTTTTATTTTTTATTTGTTTTTATTTTTTTCGATTCAACTATATATAGCTCTTTGGTGACGTTTCTGCCATTTTCATCTCTGTTAAAATGCCTCTTTGTTTTTGTTTTGGCTGTTTCTTGTCAAAGTATAATCTGAATGTGTCTATTTACATGTTTATGCGGTTTCAAAAATTTAAATTTAAAAAAAATATATATATAGTAAGATCATATTGTACAGATCACTGTAAAAAGATGTATACGTTTTCACTTATATAATTGTCTTTTAATGAATATTTATGGTCAGTGGACACAGCAAATCTGATTTGACTTCTACCTCATAGCTTACGGGCTAAGAGGCAGAATGTTTTTTTACAATCAAATACTTCCTCTTGAATACGAAAGTCTGTAAACATTTTAAAATCTTCAATTTCACATCCACTCTCAGCCACTGCTTCCTTGACATTCTTTTCATCAATTGTCAAAACTGGAAGTTTTGTCTTTCCAACCATGTAATATGAAGCTCCAAAGTAATCAAATATAATCAAATACCCTCCAGGTTTGATTAAAGATACAACATTTTTAACAACAGTTTTATACTCTTTAAAGTTTTTGGCAACACAAATAAGGCACGATGAAGTGATCACACAGTTAGTCAATGGAAGGGAATTGGGTTGCAGTGGGTTGGTCTGGCTGACATCACACTTCATCAGTGAGACTTTTCTTCTTATCAAGTTTGCTTTCTCTTCAGGGGTGGATCTATAAAAGAAATTTGGGAATATATAAATACTTTCAGAAGTGATATAAGAAAGGCATGTTGTGATTTTTGTGTTACAGAAAGAATGGTCAACATAACTAGATGTGTCCGAAGATATATAAGTGTGCAAGGCTCAGTATTCAGTTACCTGGTGCTAAGTAAAACAAGTCAGTTTAAAGTGCCACTTTTGTAAAGACGCTTTTATCTCAATATTCTTAGATTAAAGGGGAAGTTCACAGTAGGGGAATAACTAAGTGGAAATTCTTCTCATCCAGGTAACAATAATAAGGGTGTGGTCTACACTTTGGAGGTTACACAATGCCTGATGCCTCTGTAAAGCTTATTCTACTGCTGCAGTGAGAAGGAGAATTTCAGATATCACCACTGTTGACACCTCTTGTTTATAGAACACTCATTAAATGGTGATTTCAGCCATTCAAATTAAATTAAAGTCTTACTCTAAGCCAATTTAACATCTATTTGTGGCATATTACTTGGTGGGTGTAAGTAGTTTAAAGGTTTGCCAACATTGTGATCTGTGTGAAGCATTGTTACAATATTCACTGTAAGGCTGTACAGATGCTAATCTGGCCAAAAGAGTGCACCTTAAATTCTCCCTAACCCCAAGTGTTCTTATTACTTCAGTAAAACTGTATCTATATTTTTTTAAATCCGGAGCCAAAAACATTTACAAAATATGTGGGAAAGTCTGTCTGTATGTATATTATTCCATTTTTGGGTGTATTTGACTGAGCTTTCTTGATATCTGTATACTTTGTTTAACTCCTGTATTTCAGAGCAACATATACACACAATGAAAGTGTAAGACATGATTATTTGCAAATTGTCCTGCAGCAAATACTTATTTTTGTAAATTAATGTCTGTACCTCTTTACATGCACAATTTATTGTCTCCTTGTCTGTAAATATATTGCATATGAGTAATAGGTGTATGATATTAATCCTGCCCATGTAAACAGGTTCACAGGATTGTTTACTTATGGACATCTACCCCTCTGTGTGTAATGCCCCCATGTAATAAATGGGGTAGGTGCTCCTCCAGTACTCCCCCAGTACTCCCCCATTCACTTCCAATAGAAGCCAGACAGGGCTGTTTATGTAAATTTGCAATCAATTCAGTCTTATTCAGCTTCGTCAATACAGAGAAAAAGTTGCCTAAAGATGGGCAAGCCTTTAAAGTTTAATTAGTTGATCTTACTATAGAAATACCTGTTGTTTTCAATGTCACAAACATATCGTAGGAAAGGAGACCAATCAAAAGCATCGTTACTATCCTTCAGCCATTTTTCAATTTGTAGTAGGCTGCCCTGGGTATAATCAGTAAGGTAGATTTCTTCAAAGATTTCACAGGCAGGTATAATATTATGTATAGTAGGACCTGAACCGATCTCTATCAAGCTCTTGCCTTTCACACGGCCTAATGAGAGGGGGGAAAAAACAACCATTTTATTTCAACTATTAGCAAAAGGATGAGAGAAAAGAGTATTCTACAATGGGTGCACACACATATGTGATGGCAGTCAACACACAACACCAACAGTAATATCATAAAGATTATCCTATTTTGCATGAACACAAAGATATATTCTTCACAGAATTTGTGAAATAGTTTCATAATGGTACTTGACACCTGAATCAGTCAGATAGTTTTCTCTGCCTAGCAGAAACAGGAATGCTAGGCTTTTAGTGGAGTAAAACTAAAAAGCAAAACTTATTTCTTTTTTAATTACATTAAGAGGTCTTTTCTACTACCTGTTTGTGTGCATGATAATGCATCTTACGTGAGAATGCAATACATTTTTATGCTAATGCAATTCAGTTCCTGAACTTATTGTGCTTTTGTGACCAAAAGCAGGAGCTTTCATGTTTATGTTATTTCCCATAGAAAGTAATAACTGGAGATGGACGGATCTAGCAGAGTATTTTCGAGTATCTCTGAATCATGGGGAGGAGGCTATGTTCCATAGTATTATACGGTGATAGTCACCATTCTGAGTGACATTACACCGACACTAACCACAGCGACATAAATATATCGAAGACTATGAGGCCGACATGAAAAAAATATAGACTTACCATGAAAGTGACACAGAACATTTCCGATGCGGGTGCAATCAATTGAGACTTCAGAAAATCCCGGCAGTTGAAATTGATGTCACATAAATTGGCGATACTAAGTTTCCCGCTTTTAAAGCGGCAATGCCAGGAACCACCTCATGGATAATACAAACTGAGGGTTAGGTTTAGGGTTAAAGTTAGGACTAGGTTTGGTTAAGGTTAGAGTTATGATTACTGTTCACATTTGGGTAAAACGCCGGGTCCTGCCATTACCGCTTTAACAATAGGAAACTCAGTATTGCCATTTTATGTGACATCAATTTCAACTGTCAGGATTTTCTGTTGTCACAATTTATAGCACTCGCGTCGGAAATGTTCTGTGTCACTTTCATGGTAAGCCTATACTTTTTTCATGTCTGCCTCATAGTCTTCGATATATTTATGTCACTGTAATCAGTGTCGCTGTAATCGCAACTGAAATAACGTACCTAACCCGTATCATACACCTCCATATATGATATTGTGAAATATGATGTTAGCATATAGAGCGCTTTGCTCCGTCTCCCCGTTTCCCAGGTTACCTGTATTCCCTGGTAGTCCAGGAGGAGAACTTGTCCATTTTGCGCAACTGCGCATGTGCAGCCAGTGCAGATAACCGGAAGTTTCGGCTTTGCGCCATTACTTCCATCCAGATACTAATGGGGACAGTCGCAGCTATAGTAGCTGCGTGTCCATCAGTATATAAAGTTCTCAAAAGCGCCCAGCAGGTGACCGGAGGCTCCCTAGATATATATATAAGAGGAGTCTGTGCCCACAACACAGTAATGCTGCACGGACGAGCAGCATATAGAAAGTTCCTGCAGCATATGTATAATAGTGCATAATTACAAGCAAACCTGCATGGATGCCAGCTATGTAGTGTGCAAGTGTGTGCTGCCGGGAGTTTCAAAGTGATAGCAGTCTGCAAGCTAGTGTTTTCGGATATTTTCTGTGTCTCTATTAATGTAAGTCAGCATTTCAAGCAGGCCGCTTTTATGGCAATCAGATTATATATGTTTTTATACTCAGTGTCGTTATTAAAAGCATCGGATTAACCATTGCCACCGATCATATGAGGCTATGTGTGCATCTGGCCATTTAAGCATATTGCCTCTCTTTGTATGTGAAATTATATGGATGTATAGTGGCTATGTATTGGTATATAGGCTATATGGGGACATATGAAGTTAAATGCAGGAATTTGAATTGACATTTGTTAATGTATACAGTATTTTTATTTGCTTATTATATATATATACATTTTTACTTCTATTGTGCAATAAGTATTTTCTTTTAACAAATTCATGCATGTCATTATATATCTCATCACATATATAGGACAATGCATTTGTGTGTCATATTGCTTTGCATAGCCATTCCTCTTCTGCAAAGGATTTATATTAGATTTTGGAACAAGGCTGGCAGTTTGTGTTCCGATTCTTTCAAAAGGTGTGTGATGGGGTTGAGATCACAGCTGTGAGCAACCCAGTCATGTTCTTCCACACTAAACTCAATAAACAACATTTTTATGGACCTCACCTTGTACACAGAGGAATGTCATGCTGAAACAGGACGGCCTTTCCCCAAACTGTTGCCTCAAAGTCTATAGAATGTCATTGTATGCTATACCATTAAGATATCCCTTCAATGGAACTAACGGGCCCAAGCCAAACTGTGAAAAACTGTCCCAGTCCATTATTCCTCCTCCACCAAGCTTTATGTTTGAAGTACGCATTTGGGTAGGAAGTGTTTTCCTCTCCTTGGTCTTGTATAAAGACTGTATAATCTGCTTTAGTTTATCTTCAAGAGATATTGTTTATGTCAGTATTACACAAAGAGGTGCTTTGCAGTAATTATTGAACTATATGTTAATTTGCATCAGTAATGCTTCAAGAGACATTGTGTATTATCTTGCTTTGTCAAAAGATTGTATAATCAAGTAAATGAGCAGGTTATGTCCAACCTCAATGGAAATAAAACATTCTAGAATTAAAGTATTAATGTGAATGGGTAATCCAATAGACATGTTATTTGATGTCAGTTGGTATGAGGTTTTAGTGCTACACGGGGATGGTACATTTAAAGGCTGTTTTTTTTCAGAAGAGCTGCAGACAGATGAATAAAGCTGTTTGGATATCTCTTCATTATCAGTTGGGAAATATATAAATAAAGTATATCAGCTAATATTAGCTAACGTATTCCAGCACTCAATCTTTCACAGACATATTGCACAGGTTATATGCTGAATTGTCCCAAACAGTGCTCTGACACCAACACCTATGTTCTGCTATCACCTATTGAATAAGAGCAATAGAACCCCAATATACTGTCACCCATTGTCACCCACTATACTCCTTATTACACACAGGTTAGCAATGCACCTCCAAACAATCAAAGGGTTAACACTTAACACATAAAAACTATGTTACCCAAATGTACAAGCTGGCACACATTAGGCTTGTTTGTCAAATGGATTAACAATTTACACTCTAGCATTCAAATGGTTAACATGGTCAGGGAGGGCATTCAGAGGGGCAGTGTATATGCTAATATGGGGAAGCATATGTCTTCTGGGTGTTAGTCCACCAATAATCTAAAAGGTTTGACTTTACATAACTTTTCCATAACTTTTCATGGACATATGCAAGAGACATAATACCCCTTTCAATAATCCAGTCATAACCTCCCACACATTTACATATCAAATATAGTGGAATTACAACAATATTATATATCATTTAAAAAGATTTGTGACTACTTTGGTTTTTCTATACAGTTGGTATCAAAATTTCACAACCCTTGTGCAGTTTTTGCCCCCAATTACAGAGTGGCACACTGATAACCCAAAACATGAAATATTAAGACATGTTCTTGGAAGTTAATATTTTCTATATATTTTCTATATCTTTGAAGGCAGCGTTTAACTGCCTGTGAAGGAGTTTTTAGTTAGTTTAGGATGTGACTTTTGCCAATGAGCCATGGTAAATACAATTGGCAGTACATATTGTATTGCACTATGCAGCAATACAAGATGATACTTATTGCCGCCCACTAACCACCAATGTTAAATAGACCCCTTAGTCGCTTTTTTTCCACGCTTGTTTTGTCACCTGATAGTGCTTTCAGAAGTATGTTCAAAATGCTTGCATTATTTTTCTGTGTTCATTGGACATTCCCATTAAACATTGGTATCTATTGACCAGCTAATCTATATAGGAAGTATGCTCCCTTTTCAATATGGGCTCTAGTCACTCTAAGGATTTTATGACATAAGTTGCCCATGTATATGAGCTACATAACTATCCCACTGATTAAAATAATGTTGTTAACATCATTCAACCGTTATCACATTTGTAAAATTACTTTTTTTTATTCTATAGCTTGTTCTGTCCACCATTGATGAGGTCTACCCTTCCACCAAATAGTGACATCTGTTTCAACAGAAACATTTGACAGCTATAAATGACGGCAAATGGAAGATATTTTGTACTTGTGTCTAATACATATAATAAGACTATTTAAATTCCATTTAGGTGGCATTTTATATATTTAAATGCAGTGCAAGTGAGGGGAAGAAAGATAAAGCTAGGTATAAAAACACAGATACACATGGGCTTATACACTTACATGAGATGAATATACATGCTTTACTTTTAAATATATATGCTATGCTCCTACTATTAAATTTATACATTAAAACAAACTCATAGAATGCAAACTATGCATTAGTTTGCAGGATATCCAATATTGAACCGAAATAAGTAAGGAAACATTAACCCAGTGTCTACACATATGATCTAGGAGTGGGGGAAAATTTTTAGGTTATGTGGCCTGTGTGGTGGCCATCTTGAATTTGGCCATCTCGGATGCAAATCTAATTTTTTTTTTTTTTTAAAAAGGTGCTTCCCCACTTATCGAATACCCTATATATTAAAATTAATGTAACATATTTAAAATTATATAAAAACCCTGTGTGGTTGATACCACCCCTTTACTCCAGTCAAAAATAGGTTCTAGAAAAATGTAATTGTATTTAAAACAATATAGCATTGAATTGAACATTATAGCTGAGGTATAGAATGGTCCCACAATAGAGATAATATATAGGAGTAAAATCAATAAAATATCCAGGGAAATTAATTAGAAGGTAAAAAGTGATCTGTATGGAGCAGATTTGCCAACTGTCATTAAAGTCATTGACCGTAAAACTGTAGTGTAATTTTAATCAGCAGTAAGAAACAGAATATCACTAAAAGACTGACATCCTCCTGGCACTACTCCACCCGACACCAACACAAAGCCATATAACAGGCATATCAAGTTTCCATGCAGTCCTTGCCTACTGTAAACAAGTTCCATTAAATTAGACTCCCATCATTTTAACATTTTCTAGGTTTTATTAAAGCTAATTTTCCTAACATATATTACTGTTTGGTTAATAATGGTTTTATTTCAATTGAGGAATAAGCAGTTTAAAGTAACAATGCAAGAGAAATAATGCAACACATATTTACCTACTCTATGTCAGTTTCATTTAAGATTGACATGACTGCTACATCGGTTTGGAAACCCCTTATTGACTATCCCTGATTAATGCGTATGCCGGTGTTGCAGCCTCGCTCAGCAAGTTCTACGAGGCAGCCGAATGTAAGAATTTAAAAATGCAGATTTCTTTTTTCAAAATTCTGAATAAGTGCTAGTTACTTTGTTGGTATGTCTAATAATGAAAAAAATGGTCATAAAACTGTGTATATGGTACATGAATATCAATTATTATTAATGTTTGGACAGGTAGAATTTACACCTGACTCACTTGCTGCAGCTGTTACTTCCTCATTTAAATTAATCTTGGTATAACATAAAATGTGTCAGTAAACATAACAAAACTTGTTTTTAAATCATCAGTAAAATATCTACAATGCTTAGTATCCCTGGTATAAAGCAATCTTTTAATTCCAACAAAATGTAAAACTGATTAGATAAATATATCAACCCTGCTACATAGACCTAATCCAGTGTTGGCTAACCTGTGACACTCCAGGTGTTGTGAAACTACAAGCCCCAGCATGCTTTGCCAGTAGATAACTAGCTGATAGCTGGCAAAGCATGCTTGGGCTTGTAGTTTCACAACATCTGGAGTGTCACAGGTTAGCCATCACTGACCTAATCTAACCTGACACAAACTTTCTTACATTACAAATTATCACATACCTGAAGAAAAGACATTAACCAGAAACTTGAGCGCATATTTTACGTCTTCATCAATTTTCTGACATTTCGGGTCCTTCGAAAAGTACGTATCAAGGTATTTCCTTGCATCAAAACTATTGTCAATTACAAGATCTTCCGAAGTGGATACAATCTCCATGTTTGACTTCAACCAACCTGTTAATAAATGGTGATAATGAATCAACACATTTTACTGTAATGTTGAAATACTCTGTTATTCTCTGTAGTCAAACAATATTCAGAGTTCTTTTATTTCATATGTCGGCAAGAATGTAATTTTCATAACCCCACATCCAAGTCTTTTCTGTGGCGTTTGTTAGCTGAATGCTGTAGAGTAGAATCCTAAGCAAGACATAATATGAACCCCTGCAAACAATTAAAACAATACATAAATCTTGTATATTATACATAAGATTGCTGTAGGAAATAAAATCCATACAAAACTGTTTTGTTTCTTTTAAAGATTTAAGCATCCTAATTTAACACTGTATTGGTTGTATACTGATATATTGATGCATACTTTGATATACTCACCTCACTTAGGTGTTCAGTGTGTTGTGTTCAGCTTGTGAATTACCATGTAATTGCTAAGCTATTTAAACACTGACTAATAATGCTGTGCTTTGGGATGAACCCGCCTTTTTTTTACAGTAGTGTAATCAGAAACCATACACATTTTTGTGGTGTTATTATCTCTTTTAGGGGTCTATGCATCAATTTGATGCAGTGCAACTAAATAGGCATCGCTGCACATCGCAGTGATGCATATTTATGCACTGCTAAGATGCATCACGCAGGGGCTACTCTGAGAGCCCCAGCGAAGTGACCCCTCTCCTGTGATCTCAGTTTCCTGCTTACCATAGCCATGTATCGGATTCTGCGAAGCCAGAGAGGCTTCAGCAGATTCCCATAAGAAATGACAGGTAACGCCATCCTGAGATGCCATTAACTGTCCATGCAATGCAAAGCTTAGCAAAGCTTGATGCATTGCAGAACACCGCAGTCCCCATATTAATCTAAGGGGACTGCGATGCTGCACAGTATTAGCCTAAACGGAGGAGATGTCTGTGAAATCTCTTACGTTAGGCAGTTAATGCATAGCAAATATGCTTAAAAGATGCGGAAACAGTCATTTCCTCATCTTTTAAGTGGAAATTAGCTTGATGCATAGACTACTTAGTGGTGCAGAGTTCATAGGAGCAGGCACATCATTTTTGTTTAGAGGGATTTCACAATTCTTCACAAAAACTGTCAGGATATACTTTTTATACATGCATTACATACATATATTTTAAACATAAACATATAAGTGTCTTACTTTTTAAATGATGAAGTAGTAAGTCTACAACTCAGTGCGTGTTTACATGTATCTAATAAATATAAAGTATAAGACTGATATTGCAGCAGCTGTACTTACTGTCAAAGAATACCAAGCAGTTCTGCTTGGGGGGAATTCCAGAGATTGTGTTTTCAAAAAGACTGAGAACTAAATGAAATGCACATAGTTGTGAATGTGAATGTTAATATTTCTGTCTTTGTCACATAGTTAAATTTGATTGGAAAATCATATCACATTTTGACCACCTTAGCAGACTATTTTACAGTGTATGGTCCTGTCCAGCCATTTCGAAATTCAAGTTGATCTGGTGTAACTCGTTATTATGAAAATGGATAGGTAAACAGGCTTAGTACCAATTACAGTACAGGAACAAAAGGTCTGAGTCTTTCAAAGTCAGGTGTGATACCTGAATTACCAGAAGACAGAGACTGGTATGCTGGGGCTTGTAATTCCACAATAGCTGAAGAGCACCTAGCTTAATACTGGTCTGCATCAGAGACAGAAACAGAACATTATAAGCAATTTGTTGCCCTCCATGTCTGCTATACTGGTGTTTGTAGTTCTAAAACCTGTTTGGTTTAGTGGGAGAGCAGTTGAATGTATGAACTTTGTTGCATATAGAGGTACATTTGTCATCACAATCTTCCTCCATTAGTATGACAGGATCCTCAAATCATTATTTTGTGCTGTTGTGGGACCCTGCCTGTTCCACTATCTATTGCACAGTATGTGGCTTCACACTTACCCCCATTCCCATTCCCACATTATGACACACAATCTATAGTATGCAACACTGCTCTCACTAATATAATCACATGACTGGGCTTCTGCCCACAACATCAGCACACTCACATCCTGAAATAATTAGCGATGTTGTCCTGATAATAGAATTGGTTACATATTGTTCTATCCCCACTCACAACTGTGGACATCCCAGACCAGCAGATCAGTGATCAAAGTGGGAAAGTAGAAGTGCTGGTATGGAAATGTGAAGAGATTAGCTAGTGGCTACCCAGGCTCACAGAAGTTTCAGGGATTTTGATACTATGAAATTCATTTTAAATGCTTTTTAAAATTATATACTTGTCATAGCTGTTTCAAAGGAGTATGAAAATATGATAATGAAATATTCAAATTTATTAATCATAGTGTACACTGACCAACTAATCTGATTAGAGCAGAAGTTAACGATAAGACATTCCATAGGTTTTAATCTGAATAGGTTTTAAACCCTTACACAGAAGGGCATTTAGTTTGGCATATACATATATTGGAAATCTATTAATTATGTGCACCTCTACTAAAATGGGTCTGAGTCATTAAGGCACGCATATTCAGCGCATCATGAGTCTATTGGAGAACATGCATAAATTGGTGCTGCGTACTCCCGAAGTCAACAGGACACGGATCATATATCTGCTGCTTGATGACTTTGGTAGTAACAGAATTACTTTACGAGCACAATAGCGTGCCGAGTCATTTTACCTGTATTAGTACATCAATCTTCTGCTAGGTTCTTCTCAAACCTACATGCAATAGCGTACACTATGCATTTGAATGGGAATAGGGAATAGGAACATTGTAGTGGAGCTTTTAGGAGCTAGTTTGTGCTTCACTACCCTTGTTTGTTATTTGCCAAAAAACATCAGGATGTTACATGAAATATTTAAAAATGAGGTTTGTGTTGTGTTGGTTTTTTTTTTATGTTACTTTGTTGACTTATAGGCACCGGTGGACTATGGGTATCAAGAGCATGCTGGCATTTGGGAATCCCAGCATGCCCTGGCAGCAATGGGTACTCTGAGGCTTATTTTATAATGGCACCTGGTCACCTTTGAACCTCTCTTTTTTTTATAACAAATTTAAGAAATAATGTATACTCTTTTTGCTTTATGTTTTTTCTATATTTTTCTTCTTTTTTAATCTGAAGCAAAACAACTGTCTTCATAATCTTCATAAACTGCAAGAAAGTGGTATGTTAAATGAAAAACAGGCCGAAAGTTTATGTTATGCTGTACACAGTAGTATTCAGAAGTATATTTATTATTGGAGGCACATGTAATATATAAGCTTATGTGTTGGCTTCTCTCTCTCTCTCTCCATTTTCTGAAGCCCAATAGCCAAGTATATATCCAGCGAATAGTCAGACATTTGCCAGGTCGATATACAAGAGGGTATTCGACGTTTGCTGGGTCATTAAACAAGCAGGATAGTCAGACATTTGCTAGATCAGTACACAAGAGGGTAGTCACGAACACAAGGATGTGCAGTAAGTGACAGGAGTTGAGCAAGCAGAATTTTCAGCACATGTTTTGATCCCAGAAAGTGTCTGTTATTTTGTAGTGATTCTAATCTGGATGTAATAATAGAAATGGAAGAATCCTGTGGAAAATTGGGTAGTAGGTATTGAAACCCTAAATTGGCATAAAATGACTTTGTCTTGTGGATGAGTGTTGCAAATTGTTGTATGAAAGCTCTGCCATAGGCAGAACAATAATCCACAGTTTACTGGGAAAAAAGGGAGAGAGAAAGAAATACTAACTAGGGAAGGCGCACCTCATATGTGTGGTCAGTAGTAATTGTAATGATTAGTATATTCCAAAATTCTCTCATAATGGTTTATAATGCTCATAGAGATGAGATAAATGTAAAAAACACACATTACAACAAAATTTTATTCATATGAATTAAAATTATATATAATAAAAGCGAAATATTAAAACTTAGTGGTGTAAATGAGTAGCTACAGATATATATGTATATCTCAGGTAATCCTCTTTATATGGCTCTTATTAGGAGTAATATAAATGGTATGATGCAAAATTTGTATAGCCAAATATAACAATGAATAATAGTATCATACAAAATATACACTGTATTTGATAAATGCAGCTTTTCTAATGCAAAGCACATTGTGTGACTTATTAAAAGAATCTGCATGGACAAATGATTTATGCTGTTCAGTACAGCTATAGCTGTTTCTCTGGATCAGGTTTCTTGCATCAAACAAATGCTCACTGGTGTTTCTAACTAGAATAGATTTATGTTGTTAATCCGGTTATGGAATTTAAAAGGTGGGTGAATTATAAACACTCCTGAGATGACACAGATCTAGTATTATGTGCTAAGTAATTTATATAGCTGAAATCTTTATTTAATTTTCTTATTCTAATGATATCAATACAGCTTGTCTAATGTTGAGCATGTTACTAAATATAGCTTGTTCAAAGATGTGATTTCAAGTTGCCAAAGTCTGCACAAGCAGGTGATTAGTGCTGCCTGATATGGCTTTAGCTAGTTATCTATATAACCAAGTTGTTAGCACCAAACAAACACTACTTGATGCCTCTAAATAGATTAGATCTGTAACATTAATGCTATTACACAGTTAAGAGCTGAATGAATTGTATTCACAACTGAGAAGGTAAGGATCTGTTATTGTGAGTTGTATTTTAGCTGGAGGTAAAAATGCCTAATACTCCTTTAATAAAGCCTGCTTATCTGAGCTAAATCATTAAACAACCACTTGCTAAAAACCTGCTCTACCTTACTCAAATGCTTCTAAAATGAGGCAACTGGGTCCTAATCTGGGCTGAATATTTAAACAAATCCCAGCCAATGAGAATTAAATTGTGAAGATTGGCACTCAAATGTGCCAATGAGAATTATGGTATATTGATCATGCAGGGAACTTTATAAATGCGAATTCAACTATATATAAGACAGTCTGCAAAAAGAAGAATTATGATTATTCTGGAGAATATTTGTATAATAATAATATAATTTAGGATAATTGATATTTAGGAAAATTGGGAAAAGGTTAACTATGTATTTATTAAAAAAGACATATATTATATATAGATTTTATATCATTATTTTATGGAATGAAATTATTAAATATGCAGAGAAAATAGACTAAAAACAATAAAGAAATATGTATAGAGTGTATATAATGTGCCAACTGAATAAGTGAGTGAAGTAATTAAATAAGTGATGGTGAAACTTTCCTAAAAAAAGAAACAATGAAATGAAAATAAAAATACATAAATTAAAAAAAAATGGTGACTTATGTGCATATTGTATGTAATATGACCTAATGTGGATAATAAATAAAAAGTCTATGTACTGAGTTATATAATAGCTTTAGTCCCATAGATAGTGTACTATAAAAATTAAAATTAAAGTAGTGGAAATAAGATGAGGTAAGTACAAAAATATTTTAAAGGTAAGGATTATAAAAATTAAAGTGAAAATAAATAATAATAATAATAATAATAATAATAATAATAATAATGAAGTAACTTACCCTATATAATATTTTATATAAATACATATGAAGCTGTCATACAATTGCTATGACTTGTTATATAAATAAGTTAATCTTAGATTTGTGATATTATAAATTGAAACATTCTACATCACATTAAAACTCGACAGGAGCTGCAAGTGAAAAAATAAACAAAACAAAAAAACTTTATCTTGAATTTTATTTGCTTATATATTATATTATATTGTTACATTTTTAATATCTCATAAATGATCTTTAGAAATTAATTATATTGTGCAAACCTAGGTGAAGAACTCTAAGAAAAAAGTGAATTTGTGAAAAAAATAACTATAGAATGTAATAAATTACTAAATGTTATAATTAAACTATTTTGTCATTAATACTATTTTTCTGCATTTAAACTATTTTAAATAAATGTGTTTATTATTTTAATGTGAAAACATGAATTACTAGGATGTAGCCTATGGAGAAAAAAAAAGGATTTATATAAGTAGATGATACCATAAGGTACTGGATGTATTTGAAGATGAATGTTCAAACATAAACTAAATTTTGACTTCAATGTTATAAGAAGGCTGAGGATTGAGTATTTTCATTCAGACCATTCGGGATTCAGAAGGAAGATATATTTACTTTCTATTTACTTTATTTTTTTAGTAGTTCCTGATTAAGTTTGCCCCCTCGATTTCCTAAATTGATTCTCATAATTCCAAAAACTTTAACCCCTGTGGGGTCTGCATTGTGTATCGTTAAAAAATGTCTAGCCACAAAAGTTAGAGTTTTAAGATCCTCTTTGTCTTATATATACACATGTATATTTCAGGTAATCCTCTTTATAATAGAGAAAGGCGACAGCCTTGTTCTTTCTTTGCTACTGCGTGTGTAGAATGGCATGTTGGCAATTTCTTTTTTATTGGCAGTTAACTTATCCTTGATTACAGCTCTTTTTCTCTACAACCTGGTAAAAGGTTTTTTGTGTGTTTTTTCCCTGATTTAAAAAGACTATGTACTTTTACATAGGCTTTACCAAATGACGTACAGAGAAGACTACCATCAGGTGAAAGCAGCTGCTTGCTGATCCTGCTCATATGTGGACTGCTGTGAATCCATTTTAATGAGTGCCAAAACACTTGTAGTGCAAATTCAAAAATATATAGTGCTGGTATATTATAATTTCAAAACCAGAAAATAGCTTTTTTCAAAAAGGGGAATATCTGACACCCAAAACACTTGTAGTGCAAATTCAGAAAAAATAGTGCTGGCATATTATAATTTTAACACCAGAAAATAGCTTTTTTACAAGAGGGGAATATGTGACACCCCAAGCACTTTTAGTGCAAATTCAGAAGTATATAGTGCTGGTATATTATTATTTCAACAACAGAAAATAGCTTTTTTCAAAGAGGGGAATATCTGACACCCCAAACACTTGTAGTGTAAATTAGGAAAAATGCCTCCTACTACTCTCTTCCTGCTCTATTACTGCTATATAACTGCTCTCTTCCCACTCTATTCCTGCAACCTAACCCCTCTCTCTCCGTCTCTCAAATAGCGCTGGATCGCTGTGGAGGCTGCTTTTTGTTCAGTCTAAAAATCGCGAGATCCGAGATCTGACAACGTCACAATGACATTTTCCGAATAGGCGGGAGAGTACCGAGCCGACTCGGCTCGGGACTCGGATTCCGGAAGATCGGGTGGGTTTGGTTCTCGGGGAACCGAGCCCGCCCATCTCTAGTTGCATATATTTATATGTATTGATAGTTTATATATTTATATACATTTTTCATTGTAGAACATCTGATCTGTGTCAAGAACAGTCCACTAGTTTGATTAATCATTAAGATTCGGCTTATTGTTAACACAGTACTTTCCAGAGGTCTGCACTTTGGAGCCAGATGCAGCTGTAGTTGTGGTGCAATTGTTATGGCCATTACACCTACAAAATAGTCGCGTTTGCCTAGGCCTAAGCATATTATGGAAACAGCAAATAAATAATTTGTGAGGCCAATACTTTTCTACAGAAACAACACACAAAAACATACTACTATAGACTGTAAGCTTGCGAGCAAGGCCCTCTTATCTCTTTGTTTTATCCAGTATTGTTTATTACTGTGTTCCCAATTGTAAAATGCCACAGAATATGCTGGTGCTATATAAAAAAATGTTGATGATGATAACAATGATATTGTTAAATCAAGATACTTACATTCTTATTCAGGGACCTTGGATGCTGTCTTGCACTCTTCTTCCTCCAGGTCCTCATCTGGTGCCTCCAGCTGCCTCTCATCCTGGGCATCCACTGACTCTCAACTTGGCCTTCCTCCTAGGAATCATCTGAGGCCGGAGTTTTTTGAGCCAAACCATAAAGTTGCTGATAGCGTTGTTGATCTCTGTAAAAATAAAAGTGATAATTTCAATCCAACTGGATCAAAGCCAGCAATATTCTTTTTATTTGCTCTGCAAGGATTTTTGCAAAAATATTTAAATCTTTACTGAGGATCGATATAGGCCTATAACAAGAGATGGGTGGGCTCGGTTCCCCGAGAACCGAACCCACCCGAACTTTGGGTATCCGAGTACGCCCGCTCAGAATCCAAATCGAGGCCGAACGTCATCGTGATGTCGTCGAATCTCGGGGCTCGTTTCTCGCGCCACTTGAAGATTATAAATACACACCTCCACAGCAATCCATCGCCATTTGACAGAGGGAGAGAGCAGGGTGTAGTCACAGGCTGATTAGAGCAGGGACAGAGAATACAATATTCTGATTCCAATTGTGCTAACAAAAATTGCTAGAGAAGAGAGGAGGATAGAGGGTTTTGTTTTTGTTTTTCAATATTTGGCACTCCCTAGAGCTTTTGGGGTGTCCCCCATTATTTTGCCTAAATATTTCTGGCTGTCAAAATTACTATCTGTCAGCAGTATCTACCAAATAATTTTTAGCACTCCCCAGTGCTTTTGGGGTGTCCCCCATTATTTTGCCTAAATATTTCTGGCTGTCAAAATTACTATCTGTCAGCAGTTTCTACCAAATAATTTTTAGCACTCGCCAGTGCTTTTGGGGTGTCCCCCATTATTTTGCCTAAATATTTCTGGCTGTCAAAATTACTATCTGTCAGCAGTATCTACCAAATTATTTTTAGCTCTAAAAGTGCTTTGGGCTCTGAATGGATTCAAAGCAGTCCACATATGAGCAAAATGAGCAACCAGGTTCTGTCACCAGTCCTGATGGTAGTGTTCCCAGTACGTCATCTGGGAAAGGCGATGTCAAACTACACCGTCTTTTGAAATCATCCAAAAAAACACACACCAAAAATCTTTTAACTGTGTTGAAGCGAAAAAAAAGTCTAACTGAGAAAAAGTTAAGTGCCGATAAAAAAAAAATTGCCAACATGCCATTCTACACTCGCAGTGGCAAAGAGAGAATGAGGCCTTTGCCTTTCTCTATTAGTGGCAGATCCAAAAATGTTACCGAGCCTACAAGTGGTGCACAACTACTGTTACGAGTCAAAGCCGAGCTGCAAGATAACAGGAAGGCATTAGAGTATAATGTTTGCTCTGAATCAGAAATGACACCAATCCCTGTGGAGAGTCCATCCAACAGTGGTATGTCTAATTGTGAGCATTCTGTTAGTGTACCCATAAAGAAGGGCCCTTTCAGCAGTTCTGCTGATGTGGACCTGAACAGCCCAAGTGTAGCCGGTGATACACAAATTGAGGATGCTACTTTGGAAATAGAAGAGGATGAGGGGGAGATTTGTGGAGGTGACGAGGGTGCTAATGAGGATGTTGATGATTATGATGCAGACAGATACCAAATTGCCTTTCTCAATTTCTATTTATATTCTAGATTATATAACGGCTGAATAGTTTTCTATTTTACTCCTAGTGGAGAGGGGATCTGATGCAGACAGATACCAAACTGCCTTTGTCCATTTCTTTGTATATTCGAATTTTTAGTTCTACAGTCTATGCAGGCTACTTTTTTTTTCTATTTTACTAAAAGTGGATAGGGGGGGGGTCTGATGCAAATAGATACCAAACTGCCTTTGTCCATTTCTTTGTATATTCGAATTTCTAGTTCTAAAGTCTATGCAGGATGCTTTTTTTATATTCAACTACAAGTGGAGGGCGGGGGGGGGGGGGGTATAGATAACCACCAAACTACCGTGGTCCATTTACTTTTACTTTCTAATTCCACAGTCTGTGCAGGCTGTTTTTTTTATATTCAACTACAAGTGGAGGGTGTAATATACACCCAAAGACGTTCACTACATTGCCAATAATCAAAGATGGAGCAGGTAGACAACCAGGTTTGTCTGTATAATTTGCAGACAAGTGTTCGAATTAAGGACAGCCTACCAGGGAATAAACTGTTTTTTTCATAATTTATTAGCTTTAGAATTACCTCACTTATCTAAGAAACTGGTGGAGCACTAAATTAGGCTATTTTAGACCAAAAAAATTTGTATTTTTTTCAAAAATACCAAAATAAAAACAAAACCAAAACCAAAACACGAAGGTAATCCAGATCCAAAACCAAAACCAAAACCAAAACACGGGTGTCAGTGAGCATCTCTACCTATAAATGTCACACATATTTGGGTCCTTTCTGCATTTGGGCATTATAATGATCCTTGCTCTTGTCATAGATAGATTAAATGTATCCCTGTTGTATAAATCTTAACTGACTGCAATATTGGGAACAGTCCGATACCTGAATACTCTAGATTTTATGGAAGTATATTGGCAAGTACCAATCACAAACTGGTGTAGAAAAGGCCATATTTTCTTTTGCCATGAGGATTTTTTTTCAACATAAGGTGATGATTTGTGTGTTAGATAGGACCCAATTAACTTTCCAAAAGGTTGATAGACAAAAGTTTGAGACCATATAGACAGTTTTCAGCTGCCTAACTATATGATACGATCATACTGGCAGACAGGGCCTCCGAAAGGGGGCGGGAGCGGGTACTAATTACCCTGGCCGGGCCCTCACGCCGACGATTTATTTTTTTTCAAAAGTAAAAAAATTTTCTTGCGGTTTTTTTTTGCTGCAGGGGGGGGCTCGGTTGTTGGTGGGGGGAGCAGGGTAGTTAATAAAATAAATAAACATACTAACGTGATCGCAGCGCAGGCGTCCCTCCTCTCTGCTCCTCTCTGCTCCATTCTGACTGAATGCCGGGCGTGACGTCATGCCCAGCATTCAGTCTGAATGGAGCAGAGACGAGCAGAGAGGACCAAGATAGAAGAGAGCAGAAAAGGAAAAGGTAAGTAAAGGGAGGAAAATGGGGGGGCACGGCCCAGAGGGGTTAAAAAACGGGGGCAGCATAACACAGAGGGGTTAAAAAATGGAGGGGGGGCATGGCACAGTGGGGTTAAAAAACAAGGGGGGGGCATGGCACAGGGGGGTTTAAAAATGGGGGGTGCATGGCAGAGAGGGTTTAAAAAATGAGGGGGGCATGTCACAGAGGGGTTAAAAAATGGGGGGGCATTGCACAAAGGGGTTAAAAAACAGGGGAGGCAGCATGACACAGAGAGGTTAACAAACAGGGGGGGCATGGCACAGAGTGGTTTAAAAATGGGGGCAGCATGGCACAGTGGGGTTGAAAAACAGGGGGGAGCATGTCACAGTGGGGTTAAAAAACAGGGGGGCAGCATGGACAAGTTGGGTTAAAAAACAGGGGGGCAGCATGGCACAGTGGTGTTTAAAAACGGGGGCAGCATGGCACAGTGGTGTTAAAAAACGGGGGGCAGCATTGCACAGTGGTGTTCAAAAACGGGGGGCAGCATGGCACAGTGGGGTTTAAAAGGGGGGAGGCATGGCACAGTGGGTTTGAAAAAGGTGGTGAGCAGCATAGTATAGTGTGATGAAGGGGAGCCAGGTGAAGGGGGCAAAAGCAGCATGGAGGGCGCAGTGTGATCATAAGGCATGGCGATGATGAAGGGGCATATTATTGTAATGTTGGAGCTGGAGGAAGGCCTAATTATTAATCATGGGTGGTATTGATTTAACGCCAGGGTTGTGTGGAATTACCTAAATGTAGCCTTTTTTTCCCCAAATAGGGCCCCCAGCATTCCAGGATCCAGACAAGCCGCAACTAAAGAAACCTGCAGCCAGGCGCGGCCTGGCACATTTCAGCCTGGGGGCCGCACAGGCGGCCGCATCACATGACACGCGATGCGGCCGCGTGTCATGCCAGCCCTGCTGGCAGATGATCTGCAAAGAATGCAGGCTATGCTTGACTGCATTTGCAAGATAGTCAGCCCTAAAAATTGTTTTATAGGGATGGAAGAGTTAAAGTACCAGGATTACAACATTGGATGCAGCTTGGCAAAACCTAAAATTAATAAATAAAGGGGCTAAAAAAGCCTTTGATCAATAAACAAAAACACAAGTGAAGGTCATCCTATGGGCTACTGGTTACATTAGAAGCTTTATATCTAAATGTGGTACTATAGCTTCTCTTTTAACTGACCTCTCTAAAAGACAAAAGTCAGTTATGACTACATGAAATCCAGAGGCAGAAATGTGTATCTGTCTTTAAAATTGACCCTTTATACCCAGTCAGTGCTGATTACACCCAGTGTCAAACATGAATTCATTGTACTGTCAGATGCATCAGATGCTGGTAACAAGGGCATTTGTAGCTCAGATGGTGAACAACATTCAGTTATTTGAGTAGTAAACTCAATGGACAAGAGAATGTATGCCATAGTGTAAATGGATTGGCTATTAAGTTGGCACTAGAAAACCTTAGATACTACTTGTTAGGCAGACAATTTAAACTTATTACTGACAACACCCCTTTAAAATGGATGTGTGAAACAGGGAAAAGAACAGTTGTTTTACTAGTTTTTTCTGGAATTTTTGAATTACAGATTTACAGTGTAACATAGACCTGGATTCCACTAGGTAATGCCTACACCCTATTCATTGTACATCGTTTAAAGCAGAGATGGGCAACCCCTACAGAGACCGCATGGTGCAGCCCCTTAACCTTCATGAGGGCTGCAAATTATCCTTAATCACAGTGATAAGTTATAGCAATACATTTAATTAAAGAAATAGCACAAGCAGTGACATAGAAATATGACAAAAATAGCTGGAAAGAGCTGGGAACCACAGGTGAAAGGCATGGAATGCTGCCTATTGCCCTTAACTGATTTAAAGGCTAAGTGGAGGTGTTTACTTTTATCTTACATCGTTATACTATGTATTTTACAACTCCAAGCGATTTTACTTAGTTTGAGAAAGCAATTCAAGTTTTTCAACTTATGTAAAAGTTGATTTTCTGGACTCCACCCTGGGTAGAATTCATGGAATGTCAACCTGAATTACAGGCTGCTGATTCATATGTTAAAGGTTTTCTTGAAACAGCTGCATCATAGTTCCTTAGTGAATGAGTATTAGCCCTTAAAGAATACTGTGACATATGTTTATAAATTAATAGTAATAAAAAAAATCTTACTAACTTCAGCTATTTGCTGCTTTTCATTTTAAATGATTAAATCAAAAGTTTAAAAGATAGCCATTATAACAAATTCAACTAAAGTTAATGCCGTTGCAGCACATATGTAACAGAGCGGATGGTTGACACCCCAGAAGTAGGTTAGAGGAGGATTCTACAGGCCCGGTGAGATGGTAGAGGTGAAGGTCCCCCCAGTAGTGTTGAAAATAAACAAGGAACACTAAGTTTAAACTGCATAAACTTGTGGGTTTATTCACTTTGTTTGTGGCATAAAGTTTTACCACAGTGGCAGATAAGTAGTGGTAGTGTAGGGAAGTAATACCAAATTACCATCAACATGTAATGTTGTTCTACATGTCACTAAATAAATAACATTTTAGGAATCTTGGTTCAACAATATCAGCAATATGCAAACATAAATCACAACAACATATAGGTCACTGAATAAATATATATCTCTTTAAATTTAGGCACTGTGCTTCAATGAAATGGATTTCACTGGATAAATACTTTTTTTTTAACTCAAAATTTTTATTATACAAACGCAAGTGACAACAAGCATAAAGCAAATAGTGGTAACATAGCAAACCAACCAGTGTCACATTTCACAGTAAGAGTGCTATTTGTAGTAAAACATGTAAATGATAATACTAAACTAACTAAATCAAATTATAGCAATGTAAATTAAGGGGGGGCATAGGGGGGAGGGGAGGGGGATTAGTCGTCAGTTATTACATGCCAGGGGAAGTAGGAAACCCACAGGTGGGAAAGCTGCCAGAACTATATCACGGAATGTGGGCTAATAATCACATGGGGAGAGGCTACTCGAAAGGAAGTGAGCGGGGGACTACAGATATAGCCAGGGAGCCCAGACTTGGTGGAACTTGTATTCCTTATCTCGCAGGTGGGAGGTAATTTTCTCCATATTGGCAATAAACCAGATATAGGACTTAAGAGAAGAGACACGGGGAGGTTCTATACGTTTCCATGACCTAACTATCAGACACTTGGCAGCCACTAAGACATGTGAAGCCAGTTTTGCTGAATGGGGATCCAGGTCTGGTATAAGGTAACAAAGGAGGAATGACCATGGATCCTTCCTAACAGGGCATTGGAGAAGGGATGAGAGGAGACCAGCAACCCTATCCCAGAAGGAAGAGATGACTGGGCACAACCACCAGATATGAAACAAAGGCCCTCTATGGCCACAATCCCTCCAGCAAGTAGGGCAGGAAGACGGATACATCCGTGCAATCATATCAGGTGTAAGATACCATCGATAGTAGAGCTTGTATGCATTCTGTTTAATTAGTGTGGATATAGAGCTTGAGGCCACACTTAATCTGATGGTCTCCCAGCAATCCTCCTCCGGGGGAGGGCCAAGGTCCCTCTCCAACTCCCTCTCGTGTGTATTCCCGGTTGTCAGAATATTTTCCAGGAGTAGGTTGTACAGAGAAAAAATCATAACCCGCCGCAGTGGGGAAGAAAGGCAGTGGGTTTCAAATGGGGAGGTGATATAAGGTGTGTCGCCTCGCAGGAGAGAGTGGAGGAAGTGCCTAACCTGTAGGTATTGATAGAGAGGCGGGTGGAAATCAGGGAATTTAGAGCAGAGAACATCATAGGGTATGAGCTTACCCTTGATCAGAAGGTCCCCAACAAAATGGCTACCTGCTGTAGTCTATGCCTTAGAAAAGGATTGGAACATACCTGGATAAAAAGCGTGGTTGTGCCACAGGGGCATGATAGACATAGGGGTTGGGACACGTTTACAGATCTCCCAGGTCCGAGCAGCGAATACTAAGGTAGGGAGGCATTTAATCAAAGCCATGCTGCAGACAGCTGGCAAGCCCCATATACCTGACAGATCTGGCAAAGAGAGATAAGCAGCTTTGATATCTGCCCTCGAGTGGGAGGCTGGAGGACTATAAAAGGACATCACTGAACTAAGTTGAGCTGCCCAATAGTAGGCTTTAACATCGGGAAAGCCTCTACCACCACAGTTTGTAGGTTTTTTAAGTAGTGCCAGTCGAACTCTGGGGGACCTGCCCCGCCAGACAAAATTTGGTCAAGTATTGTTGCATAGAATATAATTCAGAGAGAGGTATCTTTATAGGGAGGGCCTGGAATAGATAAAGGAGTTGGGGGAGGATTGTCATTTTCACAGCGATGATCCTGCCCAGTCACAAAATAATGAAGGATCGCCAGGAAAAAATATCAGACCTAAGCTTGAGGAAAAGACCTGGATAATTCTGCTGGTATAGAGACTCATAGGAGGTGGTGATGTAGATCCCAAAGTACTTTAGTTTTTTCTTTTGCCAGCGAAACTGAAAGTGAGTGGTGAGTGCATGGCAATCCTGGGAGGGAAGGTTAAGGAGCAGGGCCTCAGCTTTTGTTATATTAATTTTATATCCAGACAAGTTGCCATATCTAGTCAAAAGGTTGAATAAGTTTGGCAAGGAGATCAGCGGTTGCTGAAGGGTAAGAAGCACATCATCGGCAAAGAGAGAGAGCTTACTCTCCAGTACCTCTGTCTTCACACTTTTTATATCTGGGGAGGCTCGGATAGTGGCTGCCAGGGGTTCAATGACCAGGGCAAAAATGAGAGGGGACATCCCTGATGTGTGCCGTTAGTGATTGAAATTGAATTGAAACTTGGTGGGAGAGCAGAAGGTCAAGTTCACCTAGTACAGAGACTATTTGTTCAAGAATGGCAGTGTCTGGGTTAGATTTATGTTGGGTCTCTAGCTGTTGGAGGGAGGCAGTAAGGCGTATAGTTTTAGCGAATTTCTCCTTTTTTGCACTCGCAGCTAGGGCTAATAGATGACCCCTGATGACGGCCTTATGAGCATTCCAGAGGGTTGTAGGTGAAATGTCTGGGGAATCATTTGTTTCAAAATACTCAGACAGAAGGGAGTTGAGGTGTGCCACTGTGTTTCGGTCATGGAGTAAAGACTCATTAATCCTCCAGGAAAAGGATGAGGGACATAGTGCTAGTGAGGAAAGGTCTGAGGTTATTGGGGCATGATCTGACAATGTGATTTGGTGAATGTGAGAATTAAGGAGTTTAAGGGTCAGGTCATGGCTGAGCAGGATCATGTCAATTCATGAATATGTGTTATGGACGGGGGAATAGAAGAAGTAGTCTCGATCTAAAGGGTAAATGATCCGCCACGTATCATACAGGTTATGCAGCCTCATGAACTCTTGCAGGGCCTTGGAGTTCCTCCCATCTCTCCTGTCGGGGGGGAGGTCGGGGGGCTAGATCTATCCAGGGAAGGGGTAAGGACGGCATTGAAGTCACCCCCCATTATTAATTCTCCCTTACGAATCTGAGATAGTATTGTACCCAGTTGTTTAATAACTTTATGCTGGTCCTGGTTCGGAGCATAAATATTCACCAAGGTGCAAGGGAGGTTGTTCAGTTTACCCACTAAAATAAGAAATCTACCTTCCTTATCTCTACGAGCTTCCGGAAGCTCGAAAACAAGATGGCGAGCGAAAAGGATTGCCAACCCGCGTCTCTTCTGAGCAAAGTCAAATGCATGGTAAGTGAGAGGGAATCTTTTGGATCTAAGTTCTGGATGGAGGCGTTTAACAAAGTGGGTTTCCTGGAGAAAAACAAGATCACCTTTAAGGACCTGGAGGGAAGCGTAAAGTTTGCCATGAGTCATGAGAAGGTCTTGGGTGGGGAGTCAGGAAAGAGAAACAGGATCATCAAAATAAGGTTCTGGCTAGCTGAGGGAGTGGAGAAACGGAAAGTCCAGGAAAGGGGAATCAAGGTAGGTGTATAGAGAGTGTCAGGATTGCAAGAGTAAGAGGGCAGGTGTGGTGCTTAACACCCATCCATGGTGCTAGTAAGGAAAAAGGAATGGCACACTAGGTGCCCAGGGGCCAGCTGAGAGCAACAAGCTCTATGAGGGACGTGACTGGCAGTAGCCAACCAGAGAGAGCAGTTAGGAAGGTGCAAGCAGGGGGGGGGGGGAGATGAGTACCATCTCCCCAGTGGGCTCAAAAGTAACAACGGGTCAGGAGTAAAAGTAAGAGAGCATAATAGCATAAGTAAACACAGTGGGAAAATAATAAATAAAATACCACATAATCATATCACTGCACTTTTAAGACAAGAGAGAAGAAGAAGAAAAATAAAGGGACATATAGAGCAGGTAAATGTCACAGAGTAGCATGTAGAGATATAAACATAAACAGAAAAATCAAACAGTGCTGTAGGTGGGAGAGCAAGGATGACCACATATCAAGGACAGTAACTACAGGCAGCATTTGGTTCGTTGGGGAGACAGTGGTTTCGATGATCAGCCTGCAATACAGAAGAAGAAAAAGTTCAACCATACAACAACATATGAACAATACATTGAGAGAAGGCAAACCCAAACCAAAAGGACTGGAACCGGGAGGCCTCTCAAATCTTTAGGGCAGTGTCCAGTGGAGCAATCAAAAAGCAAGTGTCAGCCGCTGGTGCTCGCCTTAGTACAGTTATGTCAGAATTGGAAAGGGTCCTCCAAAGCCAGAAAAAAAAAGAAAAAGGGTTCAGCAAATTAGGTTATGAAGAGGAAGGCTTGCGAGGAGTGGAGTGTCTCAAGACCGTGGACCATTCACTTTGTGGCATTCTTTGGGGTTGAGGGGTGGCATCCTGCGAGGCGGAAGGCCAGGAGCTAGGCCAAGTCGGTGAAGAAGAGCTTGTACTTCTGGGAATGTGCGTGCAGAGAGCTGGCGCTCTTGATGCCAAAGGAAGAGGCAAAAGGGGAAGCCCCACCGATATCGCATATCATGGTCACACAAAACTTGTGTTATTGGAGCAAGCTCTCTGCGTCTAGCCAGGGTAGTTGGTGACAGGTCCCGAAACATCTGTATGGTATGGTCTTTATACGTTATTGTACATAGTTTCCGGGCCCCACGTAGAATCATCTCCTTGGCAGTGTCGAAATGGAGCCGGAGGATAACATCCCTAGGTTGATTTTGGTTCGGTGACCTAGGCTTTAGGGCCCTATGAGCTCTGTCCAAAAGTAAGTGATCCTCCAGGACCTCGAGGACCAGCTGGGAGAAAAGCTTCTTGAGGTATTGGTCTAGGTGTGCAGGCTCAACTGTTTCAGGAATGCCCTTTATATGTAATTTGTTTCATCTTGCTCGGTTGTCCATGTCTTCCTGATGGTCCTCTACAGAGGCCAGTTCATTACGACTACATTTAATGTTGTCTTCTATTCCTAACTGGGAAGACACCACAGCCTCCAGCTTCTGTTCAACTCGGTCAGTCGGTCACCAAGAGAAGTCACTTCCACGCGTAGTGAATGGAGAGCGGTTTGGACTTCTGTGTAAACAGACGACTTAAGTTCTTTAATTTCTTTGATTAAAGACATGAAATCTTGTCGAGTGATGGGAGCCATGTCGTCCTCATCAGAAACAGAATCAGCAGAAGTGTGTGGTGAATCTGTTCTCACTGAGCGAGAGGCTGGGGTCGACTGCTTAGCAAAATATTGTGGGAGATTTTTGGAATGGGAGTCCCACCCCCCCCCTTAGGCATGGTGGCAGAATACGAAAGGCCAGTAAATCAAACAGGTATAACTGGAGTTATCGGAGACCCAGGTTAAGTAGAGAAGTAAAGTACAAGGAACAAGCCCACAGAGGTGGGGAGACTTATATGAATCTGGAATAGTACATTGGAGTAGAATAGGCTCCCCCCCTGCCAGCATGTGGTGTACGGCTAAATGTCCATAGAAGAGAGGACTGTGTCAGGACTGTGGTCCAGATGACAGTACAATACAGGGAGGACTGCACAGGATCTGTCTGCAATCGAGTGTGGTGCTCGTGAGAAGTTTGCGGGGAATCCCCCTTTTTTTCCCCTCTCTTTCCCCTTTAGGAGTTTTTAATGTTTTTTATGCTGTTTTCCTTTCTCCTTTTCCCTCCCTTTACTGGTTTTACTTTTTGTTTGCAGGAGTGTTCATAGGGTGTAATAATAACAAAGGACCACTAGATGGCAGCAGAGCCGCAAATGGCAGATCAAAGTGTTTTTTTTCTCTGCTTTCTCCCTGTCGTGGTTAAGTTCCTTGTTTCTTTTGTTACAGGGATCTTACACTATGTGTAGGTAATCTAGAGGCATATAGCTGCCACAAACTCTCAACCACAGCGTGCAACAATATTATGTGTTCCCAGAGTGTGAGCTGCTTGTTAGTTCTGCTTATGGAGACACCAGTGCTCCTCGTGGGGATCTAAAATGGCAGAGCTGCCCTTAAAAGGTGAGACAAACCCAGAGCACAAGTCTGAAGCCTGGTGATGATTATATAGGCAGCAGATGCCAGGGGAAGAGCTGCTTCACAGAGCCTGGTCTGCACGCAGAGAGAGAGCTGAGATGCAGTTGCAAGGATATGATGCCAGCTGGAAGACACCTCACTGACCTGACAGCATGTGCGGGACCCCAGGGAGGATGTCGGCTGACTGAGACTCCTCACGGCAAACAAGTAGGCCCCGTTCTTCGCTGAATATCCTCAGTGTGTGCAGGGGTTCTGAGGTCACTGTGCAGTTCCTTCCCAGTGATGTATGTACAGCAGCAGGCTGGGTTCCAGGCAGGTTAGCAGCTATGGCCTGCATGCACAGTAGTAAGACGTGTGGTACGTTATCCCCGCCAAAACCAGCTCAGTGGTGAGATGTGACCACTAGTACAGGTTTGATAACCAAAGCGGGTATGAATTGGTAACTTGGAATATCAGCAGTCCAAACAGCTGTGCCTAAGTTAGTGGGCTCTGGTGTGAGACAGAGTAGCAGCCTGATTGCACTCACGATGGTGGGAGCTGTTAGGGAATCTGTCCTGCCATTTTGGCTGCCAGGCCACGCCCCCATGGATAAATACTTTGAGAGACAGTCAGTTGCTAATGAGTTAATTAGACCATTAGGCTAAATGCTGCTGCAGCAGATTATATAGACAATTCAATCACAATTAGAGATGGGTGGGCTCATTTTCCTGAAAACCGAACCCACCCGAACTTCGATGATCGGCTCAGTACTTTCGCTTTTTTTCGGATTCCAAAAAAGAGACAAAACGTCATTGTGACTTCATCGGATCTCGGATCTCGCGATTTTTGGAATCTATAAATACCGCCCTCCGCGGCGATCTAGCACCATTTGAGAGAGGGATACATAAGGGGTAGGATAGAGTGGCAAACAGAAGAGCTCCATTGCTGAAATACTAATATACAAGTCTTTTTTTCTCAATTTGCACTAATAAGTGTAGGGTCTAATATACACCTGAAAAGAAGGCTGCGTTGGTAATTTTGCCATTGCTGAAATATTAAAATACAAGTCCTTGCAGGCTTTTTTTCTGAATTTGCACCAATAAGTGTACGGTGCATCAAAATGAATTTACAGCAGTACACAAAAGAGCAGGATCAGCAAGCAGCTGCTGCCGCCAGTCCTGATGATAGTTATCCCTGTAAGTCATCTGGTTAAGCCTATGTAAAAGTACATAGTCTTTTGAAGTCAGGAAAAAAAAACACATTTTACCGTGTTGAAGAAAAGAAAAAAAGAGTTGTAATCCAGGAAAAGTTAACTGCATATATAAATTTTTTTGCCAACATGCCGTTCTACACACTCAGTGGCAAAGAAAGAATGAGGCCTTCGCCTTTCTCTATGAATGCAAAATCTAAAATTGTTACTGAGGCTTCTTCTTGTAAGGTCACTCGTGACCAAGCAAGACCAAGTAATTCGGAGTCCAAAAGTGGTGCACAAATACTGTTACGTGTAATAGCCGAGCTGGAAGAAAACAGTAAGGCATTAGTGTTACGATTCCTAGTAAACTCAGCAAGCAGCCACGGAAGTATAATACAAATGTCTTTATTCCAGCAAAATATATAAGCAAGGATTCAGTTCCAGGAACATTCAGGTTTTCATAAACAGGTATAAGCAAAATATATATAAGCAAGGATTCAGTTCCAGGATCATGCAGGTTTTCATAAACAGGTATACCTCCCAACATAAACATGAACAGGTGTGGCAGGAAGGTACACAGAAATAACAGGTTCCACAGAATGCTAATATAGTTTGAATGCAGATATAAGAAGGGTGAGTTACCCAATTCCAGGATGCAAAAGTCTTGTCCAGGAAGCAAACAGAGTCCAGGCAAAGTAAATGTCACAAGTAAACATGCATAGTCCGGTAATCAGGCCAAGGTCTAAGATAACGAGAGGTCAAGCAGTATCCAGTATTCGGGCAAGGTTCGGGGTCACGAGCAGACAAGCATAAACGGTAAACAGGCCAAGGTCACAACGGGAGAGCAAATATCAGCAGAATCAAACTGGAACAGGGGGAACACAAGCAGCAGTCAGGTATACAAGGATGAACTGCACAGAGCACAGCTTGAGGCAGGTATTTAAAGCAGTGCGACAGGTGCAGTTCTAATTAGGCATAATGCAAGGTGATTAACTCCTTCAGGCATGTAGAAAAGTTCAGGAACAGAACAGCAGCATCTCTGGTGGTATAAGCTACTGCTGCTAGATACAAATAACAGGCAGAGTTGTAACATTTAGAGGAAAATATATGTTCAGATTCAGAAATGACACCAATCGCTGAGGAGAGTCCATCCACGAGTGCTATGTGTAATCGTGACCATTCTGATAGTGTACCCATAAAGTGTTAGAAACTCCAGCAGCCAATACCACAAAACCCGGAGTCTGCTCCGAAGGTCTGGTTTTCACTGTTGCCCCTAGTGGTGGGGACAGAGTTGGCTGCAGACAAACGGAGGGTTGTGAGAAGGGTACTGGCTGGGGAGAATCCAGGAATGAGGAGTAATGGCAGACAGCGAATCTGGTAAACGAGCCAAGGTCAGGGGTCACTTGCAGAGAAGAATAGTCAAAAACACGCCAAAGGGTCAGGGTCACGAGCAGGTCAGCAGAATCCGAAGTACAGGCCAAAAGATCAGGGACACAGGCAATAAAGGCAAAATCCAATGAGCAGGCAAATAGTCAAAACAGCAATCCAGCAGAAACAGTGAGCAGGTCAGCACTGGTGCACTACACAGACGCTATAACCGACAGGGAGACCAAGCCCTCCCTGCCTTAAGTATTTCATGTGGCCAATCAGAGCCCAGCTCTGATACAATAACCGCCCATAAGCTACTCCTAAATAATTGCTAATTAGTTAGCAGACTAGCTAGGGGGGGTTTTGCGCATGCGCCCGGCTTCTTCTCATTGCCGGTACGCAGCGCTGAGGAAGCAGCGTCCGACCGTTGCTTTGGCAACGGTCGGGTCTGACCCGAAAGTGACGTCCCGGTCGTCAAGGTGACGGCCGGGACGCAGGGCAAAACAGGAAGTGAGCCGCGGCGGCTGTAAGTACCGCCGCGGCTCGTGACAGTACCCCCCGCCTTAAAGAGGGCTAAGGAAACCCCGACTCCCTGGTTTTCTGGGAAATTGCTTGAAGAATTTTTTAATGAGTCTGTCCGCATGAAGGCACTTTCTTGGAATCCAGGCACGTTCTTCCAAACCACGGCCCTTCCATTGGACAAGAAAGTGAATTTGCCCCTGGACTTTCTTGGAATCCAGTATTTTTTGTACCACAAATTCTCGATGTCCTTCTACATTCACCGAATGAGGCCTCTGAGGGTGGACCCGACTGAATTTACTAGAAAACATTACAGGTTTGAGTAAGGAGCAGTGGAACATATTTGGAATCTTCAAGGAGCGTGGGAGCTTCAACCTAAATGCCACTGGATTCACTTGTTTGATAATGGAAAAAGGACCAATAAACCTATGACCCAGTTTTTTACATGGTTGCCTGAGCCTGATACTCCGGGTAGAGAGCCACACCTTCTGCCCAACTTTGAAAGAACAGCTCCTACGGTGTTGGTCCGAAAAAATATTTGATGGAAATGAGGCTTGTTTTAAGGCAGCATGAACTTTTTTCCAAATGCTCTTCAGTGCAGTAGCTGTGGAATGTATGGCAGGAAGCCCAGAAGAATTAAGAACAGCCAGGGAGTTAGATCTGGGATGAAAACCGAGATTACAATAAAATAGTGAAACAAAAGTGGAGAAATGGCAGGAATTGTTGTATGCAAATTCCGTTCAGGGTAATAATGCTGACCAGTTGTTGTGAAACTCAGAAATATATAGACGTAAGAATTGTTCCAGGGACAAATTGACCCTCTCAGTTGTCCATTAGATTGCGGATGATATGCTGAGGAGAGGCTGATATTTGTTCCAAGGAGAGAACAAATGGATCTCCAGAATTGAGCCACAAACTGAGAACCACAGTCAGAAACAATATCTACCGGTAAGCCATGGAGTCGGAAAATATGTTGAACAAAAAGTGAGGCCAAGGTCTGTTCACTAGGGAGTCTGGTTAGAGGTATGAAATAAGCCATTTTACAGAAGCGGTCAACCACTACCCAAATAGTATTGTAGCCCGCTGAGACAGGAAGCTCCACAACGAAATCCATTGACAAGTGTGTCCACGGTCTAGAAGGGACAGACAAGGGCATAAGCTGACCGTAAGGACGATTCCTAGGAGTCTTGTTCCTGACACAGATTTCACAGGACATAACATAATCTTGAACATCAGAAGACATGGTTGGCCACCAAACAGAACGTGAAAGATGCTCAGTAGTTTTCAAGATACCTGGGTGTCCAGCAATTTTATGATCATGAGCTTCCGTGAGGTCGGCCTTTCGGAGGTGAACCGGAATGAATAAGTGATTCGCAGGTGTTCCAGTGGGGGCCAAATTTTGGAATCTTTGAAGAATTGAAGTCAAATCCTGGGCTAAACCAGCATGAATGAGTAGATGGTAGAATCGGTAGTGGTTTCGGAGCTGGTGCATGATGAGAGGAAAACTTCTGGACAAGGCATCAGCCTTAGTGTTCTTAGAACCTGGTCTGTAACTGATAGTAAAACGGAAGCGAGTAAAAAACAGAGACCAACGGGCTTGCCATGGGTTCAGTCGTTTTGCTGATTCGATATATTGAAGGTTCTTGTGGTCAGTAATGACCGAGATTTTATGGACCGCCCCTTCTGGCCAATGACGCCCTTCTTCAAAAGCCCATTTGATGGCCAAGAGTTATCGATTACCAACATCATAGTTGGCCTCTTCAGACGAGAATTTCCGAGAGAAGAATGCGCAAGGGAACAATCGCTGGTTAGCAAGATCCTTTTGAGAGAGTACAGCACCAGCACCTACATCAGAGGCATCGACTTCAAGAACAAAAGGCAAGTCAGGTTTAGGATGCCTTAAAACAGGAGAGGAGATGAATGCCTGTTTAAAAGCTTCAAAGGAATGGATAGCTTCCGGAGACCAGTTGCCTGGATCTGCCCCTTTTTTAGTGAGGGCAACGATGGGGGCTGCCAAATCGGAGAAACTTTGAATAAATCTTCGATAATAACTAGCGAAGCCCAGTAACCTTTGCACGGCTTTTAGATTAACAGATTGCACCCAGTCAAGGATAGCTTGTACTTTCTTGGGGTCCATGGAAAAGCCGGATGAAGATATGCTGTAGCCAAGGAATGATACACTTTGCAGTTCAAACTCGCATTTCTCCAGCTTGGCGAACAAGTGATGATCCCGTAACTTACGGAGTACTTGTTGAACGTGGAGTCGATGTTGTGACACAGACTGCGAGTATATCAGAATGTCATCCAAACAAACTGATCAAGGAACTCCCGAAGAACATCATTAATAAGGTCCTGAAACACTGCTGGTGAGTTGCAGAGACCAAACAGCATAACTAAATACTTATAGTGGGCGGACTGGGTATTAAAAGCCGTTTTCCACTCATCTCCTTCCCGGATGCGGATGAGATTGTATGCCCCGCGGAGGTCAATCTTAGTAAAGATGGTAGCACCTCTGAGTTGGTCAAACAGGACCGAGATGAAAAGAAGAGGATACGTATTTTTGATAGTGATCTTGTTAAGGCCTCTAAAGTCTATGCAGGGACGGAGACCACCATCCTTCTTGGAAACAAAGAAGCAACCAGCTCCCACTGGGGATTTTGAAGGCCTAATGAAGCCTTTCTGAAGGTTTTCTTTGACATAATCATGCATGGCTTGGGTCTCTGGACCGGAGAGGGAATATAACCTCCATTTAGGTAATTTAGATCCCGGGATTAATTTGATGGCACAATCGTATTCCCTATGCGGAGGGAGGGTGTCGGCTGCCTTCTTAGAGAAAACGTCCCAGAATTCTTGGTATTGCAGAGGTAGTAGCGGTGCGACAGGTTGTAAGGTCCGAAGAGGCAATTTCAAACAAGTCTGTGAGCAAGGAGACCTCCACTGGGTAATCTCCCCTTGTGTCCAATTAATTACTGGATTATGTAGTTGCAGCCGGGGATGTCCTAAAATCACTGGTACCGATGGACAGTTAATCACGTAGAAGGTCAGAAATTCTGAATGGAGGGTTTCCACCGTAAGATGTAATGGTGGAGTTTCATACAGGACCTTGCCACCTGGAAGAGTTTCTCCATCTAGACCACATACCGTGATAACTGGATTGATACTGCGGAGAGGAATTCCAGTAGACTTAGCGAAATCCATATCAAGAAAGTTCCCGGCGGCACTGCTATCAATAAAAGCTGAAATGTTAACGGAACGAGCTCCACAGGTGATGTGGGCAGGAACCAAAAAGGCCTTTTTAGAAGAGATGATCTGAAGACCTAGGTGAACCCCCTCTTTATCTCCTAGGCCAAATCTTTTCCCGATATGGCAGGACAGGAATGAGAGAAATGTCCCTTGGCACCACAGTTGAGACACAAGCCAAGAGTCCGCCTTCTGCCCTTTTCCTCTGCTGAGAGGCGATACGCTCCTAGTTGCATCGGTTCTTCTAGATCCAACGATGCTGAGGTGAATACTGTCGGTAAACCAGACGGCGTCTCTCTCTCCGCCTTCCTTTCCCTGATTCGCCTATCGATTTTATTGGCGAGTTGCATGAGATCTTCCAACGACGTTGGCGAAGGATATTGAACCAATGCATCCTTGATCTCCTCTGAGAGACCCAAACAGGGTTGGCTGCGCAACACAGGATCATTCCACTCGCTGTCGGTGGACCAACGCCTGAATTCGGCACAGAATTCTTCAGCAGAGCGCCTGCCCTGTTTTAAAGCCCGGAAATGAGCCTCGGCCGAGGCCACTCTATCAGGCTCATCATATATTAGGCCTAAAGCGTTAAAGAACGAATCGACAGAGAGTAGTGAGGGACTTGTAGAAGGAAGGCTAAACACCCAGGACTGGGGGTCACCTTGGAGGAGAGATATAATAATCCCGACCCGTTGTTGTTCTGACCCAGAAGAGCGAGGTCTTAGACGAAAGTAAAGCTTGCAACTTTCCTTAAAATTGCGGAACAGTGACCTTTCACCGGAGAAATGGTCTGGCAAATTCATCTTAGGTTCTGGAGTAGGTACAGACGAACCTTGTTGAGCTTGCGCAGTCCTGGAAGCTTCCTCTTGAGCCGACAACCGTTGCGACAGTGCCTGGACCATCTGAGACAGGGTTTGAATCTGTCCAGCTAGAACTTGGGCTGGAGAGGATTTTGTCACGCTTTCGTCCATGAATAATCCTCTCCAGCGCTTCACTGGCCGGTTATAATGTTAGGAACTCCAGCAGCCAATACCGCAAAACCCAGAGTCTGCTCCGAAGGTCTGGTTTTCACTGTTGCCCCTAGTGGTGGCTGCAGACAAACGGAGGGTCGTGAGATGGGTACTGGCTGTGGAGAATCCAGGAATGAGGAGTAATGGCAGACAGCGACTCTGGTAAACGAACCAAGGTCAGGGGTCACTTGCAGAGAAGATTAGTCAAAAACACGCCAAAGGGTCAGGGTCATGAGCAGGTTAGCAGAATCCGAAGTACAGGTCAAAAGATCAGGGACACAGGGAAGAAGGCAAAATCCAGTAAGCAGGCAAATAGTCAAAACAGCAATCCAGCAGAAACAGTGAGCAGGTCAGCACTAGTACACTACACAGACGCTATAACTGGCAGGGAGGCCAAGCCCTCCCTGCCTTAAGTACTTCATGTGACCAATCAGAGCCCAGCTCTGATACAATCACCGCCCATAAGCTACTCCTGAATAATTGCTAATTAGCCCGCAAGCTAGCTAGGGGGGGTTTGCGCATGAGCACGGCTTCTTCTCATTGCCGGTACGCAGCGCTGAGGCAGAAGCGTCCGACCGTCTGACCCGGAAGTGGCGTCCGGGTCGTCAAGGTGACGGCCGGGACGCAGAGCAAAACAGGAAGTGAGCCGCCGCGGCTGTAAGTACCGCCACGGCTCGTGACATAAAGAAGGCCCCTTTCAGCATTTCTGCTGATGTGTGCCTGAAAAGCCCGAGTGTAGCCGGTGATAAACCAATTGAGAATGCCACTTTGGAGTTGGAACAGGGTGAGGGGGAGATTTGTGTAGCCGACAAGGGCACTAATGAGGATGTTGATGAGGATGATGTTGTTTGTGTAAGTCCTGCACAAGTGGAAGCAGTTCGGGCACGTGATAAGAAGAAGGCCATTGTCATGCCTTGACATAAGACCAAAAAATCCACTTCTTATGTGTGAAATTATTTCTACCCAAATCCTGACAACAGTTGTCTAGCCATTTGTAGTGTATGTAAAGCCACAAGCAGTCGAGGGAGGGACCTTAACCATCTTGGAACCTCATCCATGTTACGCCATTTGACTCGAGTTCATGGCAAGGTGTTGGGAAAATCTGAAAGTTATGGTAAAAAAATAACATGCAGTCCATCATCAGCTAGGACCCTTCTCCCACCTACATCTCGACGCCGGCAATCTAGACCCACAACACCGTCCTCATCAATATGCTCAGTAGCGATCGGAGTTAATCCTGCAACCAAGTTGCGAAGGCTAGATGACTCCTGCACTATCCTTGATTCCTCTGAAGAATTCTAGAGTGTTAGTCCCACTGCTGCTGCTGTTGCTGCTGCTGGGGGTGAATCTTCCACCCATAAGCAGCCCAAGAAGAAGACCACTAGTAATTTACAACAATTAACTGTGAAACAATCTTTTGCTAGAGGAAGCAAGTATGACAGCAGTCACCCAGTCACAAAGCGGATCACAGACGCCATGGCGACTATGCTAGTGTTAGATCTGCGTCCAATATCCCCTATAAACGCACAGTTAATTGAGGTCTTGTGTCCCCGTTACCAAATTACATCACGACACCATTTTTCGAGAAAAGCTATTTCTCAACTGTACCAGAACGTTCGTAAAAATGTAATAATTGGGCTCAAAAATGCCATTCTACCCACTGTACACTTAACCACAGATATGTGGACAAGTGGAATTGGGCAAACAAAAGATTATATGACTGTGACAGCCCAGTGGGTTGGTCATTCGCCTTCACAAGCAGGGACAGCAGCAGCATGTACACCACTACATAACATTTCTCACAGGCAGGCTACTCTGTGTATCACCGGCTTCACTAACAGGCATACAGCTGATAATTTGTTATGAAAACTAAAGGATGTCATTCATTTATGGCTTATACCACTTGGACTCTCCCCAGGATATGTTATTTCTGATAACGCCAACAATATTGTGCGAGCATTACAGCTGGGTGAATTCCATTACATTCCCTGTTTTGCTCACACAATAAACTTGGTGGTGCAGAGCTTCTTGAAAAATAACAGTGAGGTGCAGGAGATGCTTTCAGTGGCCCATAAAATTTCAGGACATTTTCGGCATTCTTCCAGAGCATGTAGGAGATTGCAGCAGCTCCAAGAACAATTTAATTTGCCCTGCCACCAACTTAAGCAAGAGGTGTTAAACGAGTGGAATTCCACCCTGTACTTGCTTCAGAGGATGGAGGAACAGCGCAAAGCCTTACAAGCCTTTTGCACAAGCCTTGACATTGGGAAAGGAGGGGGAATGTATTTCAGTCTTGCACAGTGGAGAATCCTTTCTGTGTTGGGCACAGTGCTGAAACCATTTGAAGTTGTGATGTGTGATGTGAGTTTAGACTCTGCTAGCTTGAGCCAAGTCATTCCCTTAGTTCGACTTTTGGAACAGGAGCTTGAGAAACTGAAGGAGGAGATGAAAGAAAGCAATTCCACAAAGTATGCTGGCCTTGTAGATCAAGTACTTAATTTGCTTCGCAATGATCCAAGAGTTATTAAAATCTTGAAGTCGGATCACTATGTTTTGGACGACTGTGCTTGATCCTAGGTTAAGCTTCCAACTGACCAAGATCTGAAGAGATGCAAGGAGCTCCTAATCAGCAAGTTGATCGCTGAACTGGTCCGTGGCTTTACGGCATTTCCTCCTTCAGTTTCTCAGGCAGCTGCTGCTCGTAAGAAATTGCACTTTCCAAAGAGAAGCAGGGATGACGCAGGTGGCAGACCACAACACAAAAATAATAGATAAATTGACAGGTGCCAATCAATAGTTAGGAAGACAAATGATACTTGATAGCTTTATTTTTACACTGAAATGTAAAGTTAATCTAGGACATGCCCTACCCCAACTATAAATCTGTCCTCACATTTTAAATTTACCTCCACTCCAATGCAACATGGTTTTGCCCAGATGCACAGTTACTCCTTTGTTATGCTTTGCTCTCCTTAATGACTCAGGCTCATTATGTTGTTTAACTAAGGATGCTAGTCATCAATATTTTATCTCAGGGTCAATAAAAGTTTTAATGTTTGATACAGAATTACACTATGTGAATTTTCATTTTCTTATATATGAACCATGGGTGGCCATGCTGACCGATTCTGGCACTACCTGATTTGATAACCAACTAATAGACCCGTGAGAAGACCTGGTGAAATCTATGCCATCCTTTTGTGAATGTAATCTGACACAATCTGAGCAGCATCTGACAGTCATATTAGAGGTTACCAAGGAGCCGCTATACTATTGTTCTGTGGGAACGGAGATCCACACAGAGAGTTTCAGGTTCATTTATTGTGTCTATAGAGACATTGACTTACATTCATGATAAAATGAGTATTTTACTAAATAAGCTTTATTGCTGATCTTGATGACAGGATCATTTCTGTGAGGATTTATATCTTCAATAAGACTTCTTCTTGCTGACTTTGATGTGTACATTTGATTATGCTTTTCATTATTTGATGTATTGAAGATCATTTGTCTTCCTAACTATTGATTGGTGCCTGTCAGTTTATCTATTATTTTTGTGATGCTATTTACTTATAGATTATGGGTGTGACCTTACTGATTTAGATACAAGCTGTCTTTCTGAGCGCCTGCTTGACTTAAGTGGCATTTTATTTGTTTCGCAGACCACAACAGTTTGACATCTGGGGGTAAATTTAGCAAGGTCCGATTTTTTGCAGCGTGTTAAAATCGCGGAAAATCCTGGGTGATAACCCGCGATTTTAGTCACAATTTTCTCAAATGTATCAAGCTGCAATTTTTACCCTGATCTTAAAAATCACTGGTCATCTCTGGCGCTTTGCTGCGATGTAAAACACTCCCATGTTTAGCTAACCCTCCTGTGTTGTAGCAACGACTTAGGTAAACACATCACTGTTACACTGTTCTGCAATACTGCCGAAGGTCTGGCAGCTGTAAAAAGTATTAAAAATAGATCAAAGTGTAAAAAAAAAAGCGTAAGGTCCCTCCTCTATTTAGTCTTAACCCTAGTGCTGCCAGCCTATTGCTGGTTCCGTGTAAATCATGAAAAAAATTTGCAAGGGGTCCCCCCCTATTTTCATGGAACCAGCACTAGGCAAACCAGCCGGGGTTGGTGGCACAATAGCAGGGAAACACACGGCAGGGGTCCCCCTGCCATAATGACAAACCAACCCCAGGCTGTTCAGCGCTGGGCTGGATTCCCTAGGGAGTGGGGTCCGCCAAAAAAAACGAATGGGCCCCCCCTCTTGGGACACCCAGCCCATTGCTGATAGCACTAGGGCTCTTCCTACACCCCTGGCCGGTGGGTGAAGGCTAATAACAGCGAATAATGTATCAAAAAACAAACGGTTGCCATTTTGTTTTGTGGAACTACAAGTCCCAGCCAGCCATGGTGCCATAAATAGTGTGGGCATGCTGCTACTTGTATAACTACAAGCACCAGCATACCCATGGCAGCCAGAGCATGTTGGCACTTGGAGAACCACAAGTGCCAACATGCCCTGACACCCACAGCTGGCTGGGACCTGCAGTTCCACAAACCAAAATGTTTACAAAAGCACAACTCCCTCATTAAACCCACTAACACTTATTAAAAATAATAAACCCACAATAAAGACAATAAACACCCTCATTTACACCATATATTTTTATTAAAAATAATAAATACCCAATATACTCACTACTGAAGTTATCTTCTGTTGTCAGCAGCTTTGTAATCCAAATCTGACTGTCACCAAAGTCCAAAATAAATTTGTAATTCCCAAAGTCCATGCTTGTAATGTCAACAAACGTATTTTTATCCAAAAGTCCATGCTTGAATTCTCTTCAGTTCTTCTTGGGCGCGAAGCCCCCCTTGGTGATTGAAGTCTTCAGCCAGGAGGCCTCCATATTGTAAGATCCACGATTCTTTAGTTTTCTTTAAAGAAAAAAAAAACTGCTGGACCGCCGCAAACAGCTTCTACTAGCTAGAAGCTCTGATATGCAATGAGCTTAGCTCTTGCGCGAGGTCTATTTATAGTATTAGGGGATTTTCCAAAGACCGTGAGAAAATCCCCATATACCATAAATAGACCTAGCGCAATGAGCTAAGCTCATTGCATATCGGAGCTTCTACCTAGTAGAAGCTGTTTGCGGTGGTCCAGCTGTTTGTTTATTTTTCTTCAATCAAAACAGAAGAATCGTGGATCTTACAATAAGGAGCCCTCCTGGCTGAAGATGCGATCGCACGGTAAAATACGCACGCACACACTCACATTACAACATTTAGTTATTTATACAATTCATATTGGTTCCGTTACACTGTAATTTATGAGCAGATAGCATTTGGTTTATTATTAGTTTATATAATATGATTATATGTACATTTTAGTGTTATTAAAAGTTTAGGTTATAGGAAAGGTGTCATGCCTGATATCATATTGAAGCCCTAATCATCAGCAGCTGTCGGGTGCAGTCGGCGAAGAGATCGCACATTGCATACTTTAGTTATTGATATTAGGGAATAAACCTTTGTATGATGCTGGCTATGAAAGGAGCAGACCCCCTGGAGAGACGACCCCCTCCTTTGGATTCCTTAGATTGAATCAGCCTATGAACTGTTTACCCTGAAGCCACCCTGTGCCTGGACCAATGGAAGCAAGCTACGTCATCTCTATTGTTCACAATGAAACACTGACTGTATATATTAGCTGCATCCCCCATCAGGGTCAGTCAACTCTGACCACAGTTATCTAACAGATACACTGTTCCATTGGGACCCATGGAAGCGCAGCGATTGCAGCGGTATGTATGTATGTAACTTTTGGTATTGGCTGTGCTGTACTGTACTGTATTATAATATAATAATATACGTATTGAATTGTTGACTATTTACATCTGCTAAAATAAACCACCATGTGCTTTGGACACACATACAATTGATTGAGCAATGCTTATTTTAAAACGATAGAATTACTTTAATAATTTGGGGGCTCGAAGGTAAGTTACGTTATCGGCAGGTATGCAACGCTCACGGTATTCGGTTCCTCAACAAAGGGTGGATTGACGAACGCGTCGCATGACAGGAAAGAACGTAATGTGTTCAAGACCTGTGGTTCACTTTGTGTTGAGAGACCGAATGTCCGTTGTTGCATAGACTGAAGGAACGCTAATTGAAATCTAGGGACAAGAAAGAAAAATGTTTCTTTTTATTGTTTTATGTTTTAAAGTGTATTGCATTGCTGAGCGCATGTGTGTTTCCTGCTGTGCGTACGCAAACTTCCGGTAGATTTGCCACGTGGTTAAACAATCGTCTTGATAGTTAGTATATGTGCATAGTATAATTACTTGTTAAAACCTCTGAGACATTATTACTGTTGTTGGGAACTTTCAATTTTCTGCGCAGAAATGGTGTATAGTGTGTGATTTTGTAACGTAGATACACTGTTATTATTCATTGTACTCAGTTGCTGTCTGACGAGGCGGATTTCCCAACTGAAGGACGGTATACAGGGCAGGTATACCAAATGCGAAAACCGAGTTTTCGCAAAGCGCTACCAATAGATCGCAAGGTTTGCTAATAATTAGTATTGGTAGGCTGTGCGATCTAACCGCATGACAACCATCAGTGCGAATTGGTGAAGCAGCTAGGAGGAATTATGTTGGAAAGGCTGGTTGATTGTATCGACTTTGTTCTCCCAGTTATAATAAACTCAGCAGATTTTTGTGGTTGAGCCAGGGTATCGAGGAGCTGATAGCCCTTGGGGTCCACAGTGATATTTCTGTATTAGGGATCCTCGCCTGGTGCGAGAAAAGCGAGTGAACGCGGCTAAAGGAAATACGTTCACTGAGCATTACAGATCTCTAGCGGTGATTGTAGCAACAGAGTTGAAATTGTTGGGTGGAAAGAACAGAGCCTTGCGGTGTGTCTGTATTCCACATAAAAGGGTATTGTTGGCCGGAAGGAACAGAGCATTGCGGTGTGTCTGTGTTCCCGGGTAGAAGGTATATTGTTCAACATGGGTGCTAAGCATACGCTAAAGATGGCCATTTTACTGCCTAAGGAAGGTCTTATTGAGTCAGCGAGATTTCTCATGTGTGAAAAATATGGTGCATACGCAACTGTGTATTGTGACACGTGGGTCGAAATGACCAAAGATTGTGATAGGCCTTTCCCAACAACAGGGAGTTTTAATGCAGAGGTACTAAATACCGTAAAAGATAAAGTACGGTTGATTAAGTCAACGGAAGTAAGAAATGCACATAATCATTGTTTAAAATCGTGGCAAATGGAAGGTAACACGTGGCAGAGCAGTGAACGCACAGCGGAAGTGAGTGTACCGGAAACAAGCATTCCGGAAGTGTGCGTTGCAAAGCGTAGCGAACTGAGCGCAAACACGCCCCCGACAAATTCGGTCGGGGCGGTAGTACAGCCAATACCAAAAATGTAAAAACTGTAACTAGTAACTTGTATGTTGTTTTAAGTAATGTTAAAAGTAATGTTTCAGGACAAAGAAGAGGGACAGCCCCACCAGCAGGGGCAGCGACTGAAAGTGGTGAGAATAATGTAAAGGTTAACACAGGGGGAGACATCCATTGTACTGCAGCAGCAATTTCAGCAACTAGTTCAGAACATAGTCATTTGGTAGACTTACATCCTTTCTGCACTACAACAGTTCCCAATGGGAAAGCGGACAGAGATGGTGACGTTCCCTTAAAACATGTAGCAAAGCATGATACATGCACTAGATCTGTAACGTTTTCAATTTTGTCTGATTTCCCTGATCCTAGGAAAGATCTTACCAAATGTCAGCAGTTTATTAGATATTATGGTAATGTGTACGAGCCAACTAATAACGGTTGGCGAGTATTATTGAAGACCTGTCTTCCTCTCAATACTGATATACAAAAGTTCATTAAGGATTGTATGTTGGAGGAGGATGAATCCTTAACCGAGGATGATAATCAGGACGATATTAGACAAATAATCACACGGTTGGCCATATATTTCCCAGTGATAGTGGACTGGAGTAAAATTTTTACTATCCAGCAAAAAGATAGTGAAAATGCAACAGACTATTTTTGCAGAGTTCTAATAGAAATGGGCAAATATACTGGGGTACCAGACATAAAAGATAGTGTACCCTACAGAGAGGTTGCTGTTAAAGTTCTAATGGATGGACTTAGGGAAAACTTGAAAAGAAGGGTGCAAACTTCATTACCATACTGGAGAGGAAGTACTGTAAGTGTTCTCAGGGAGTCAGCTATAGAACATGATAGAAGTATGAATAAAGAGAAAGAGACACTAAGTGATAGGGTAATGATGGTAAGTATGCCAGCATTAGAGGGTCTGCACCCCCGACCACCAGCATACAACCCACATAATAAGAAACATAGAAAAATCTGGTGTTTTAAGTGTAACGAAGAAGGCCATTTCGCAAGAGATTGTAAAAAGGAAGAGAAACAACATGAGTTGAGGAAGTGTTTTCAATGCAATAAAATAGGACACCTAGCAAAACAGTGTGCAGACATGACAGGGACGTGTTTCTACTGCCGTAAGAAGGGACACATGAGTAGGAACTGTGTAGAGAGAAGAACGGATACCTGGGTTGGAAATCACATAGACATCCACAAAAGAGGTGTACACTTCTCTCAGAGGTTCCCTTACAATTGATTGCACACTCTGTAACAACTAATATTTTGGGGGAGAACTATAACCAACTCTAGAGTTCAGGTCAGACATTGCAGTCCTACAACCAGGGGGGGTTTAATCTATGGTAAGTATTAGTGTGTACTTTTAGGAAGAAACTGAGTTTAAAAAGTAATCTTTGTTGATTTTGTTTGTTTGTTTTATGTTGTCAAATGCTTGTTTTCCTAATCGCTGGCCGATGGTAAAGAATGAGAATGCTTGGTTTGTTTGTTGTTTAAAGATAACTATCTTGTCTTTTCTTCACAGATAAAGGTAGACAAAAGAAGTATAGACTAGTGTTTAAAAGGGGTGAGATAGAGAAATAGAAGAATTACTCTTGAAAGACTAATTAACAATAGACAAATGGAACACTCTTTGTTTTAGGCTGCAGTGTCTCATGATAATTTGTTTGGCTGAGAATCATTATCCAACAATGAAGTATATACATACTTTGCTCCAAAATATCGTTTAGGTATCTCAGACGAGTCATCAACAGTTAATTTTTACATTTCTCTATTATAAGTTAGGAAAATTCGTTGAAAGGGTATGTAGTCAATGTGATACAGAGTTCTTAATGAACAAATGACGGACGACACTGGATTGCACTGTTAAGACCCCCTAGTCAAGTATGGGGAGGGGTGATAGTTAGCAAATAGCTAAGGGGAGCAGTGGAATGAATACAGCCATTTCCCCATAGAGTCAGAGTCCAATCCAGCTGTCATTTTGTTGTAAAAAATTTTCCCTTTCTGCATGTATGTTTGTATTCAAATCTTTACATTCCTATCATTCATTGCTTTCCTATTTCTCTTTTTTTTTTTTTAAGAAACGCTAGTCTCTCTCTCCCTCTCTCCCTCTCTCCCTCTCTCTCTCTCTTTCTCTCTCTCCCTCTCTCCCACTCTCCCTCTCTCTCCCTCTCTCTCTCTCTCTCTCTCTCTCTCTCTGCTCTGGTAGAGATAAAATCAGACACAGTCTCAACAATGGGGCTAAAACATATTTTTATTTTTTACATAAGACAAATTCAGAGATACACACACTAGATTGACATGAGTTACAGAAACAGTCAGGGGTTTTGTTTTCATGTGTATAGAAACTGCTGATTTTTAAGCAGAAAGGTTCTGTTGTGGAAATACGATTCATGTTTTATAGATTGCATATCTGTTTTGTTTTGTTTGTTTTATGATTTGTGCCTCCTGTACAAAATTGTGCCTTTATATGGATGCACAAAGGGTGGATAGGAGATTGCTGGAGGTTAGGCATACAGATATGCATTTCTGTATAGAACATTGGAGTAGGATTTATACCACAAGATACGACATAATGTGAAACCCTAGAAAATGTAGAATTTTCATGTTTTATATTTTTTTCACTGTTAGACAGGCATGTACTGGATACTATTATATTTGAAGAAAGTGTTATAGAAATAGACCCCTTTGCCTTTCCCACTTAGTCAAGTAGCTGAATATGAGGTACTGAGAATGACATGTGAGTTGGCAGAGGGAAAATCGATTGATATACATTGGTCTTCAGCATTTTTCTAGTCAAGGGGGCGATGTTGAGGTGACTGAGAAATCGTTTTATAGCAATACCAGCACATGATTAGGACACTACATAGAGGACTTTATACAGTGACACAGTTACCAACTGAAGTAGCTGCTAGTAAAGTCCACACTTACACACACGACCATACATGGCTGTCACACCAGGGCGAACATAGCTGTCAAATAGACAGCAGGGTTTTATGTGACAGCTAACAAATCTATGTTTTGTTTTGTTTTTCGTTGTATTGTTTTAAGTTTTAAAATGTGAACACACACACACACACACATGCACGCATACACATATTGGTTAATATAGGAAGATTTGTGTTACCTGAGGGATAAACTGTCTGGAAGGTGAAGAGATGTGGTGAGGAGTCTGGTGGACTCTGGAGAGATGGACAAGGTAGACCAATAGAGCCATCCCATATCCCTCCTGCTGATGGGTTTTCCTCCAGGTAAAACAAATACACGTCATCCAATTACCAATATGCAGGATCCTCAAGTATACACTGGTGTAGCAATGAAATATGTCTGGGTAAAGGTGTATTGAAATGTGTCTAATGTATTACTGTGTCATACTCAAAACTTTTGTTATTCAATGTGATAGTCCTAGAGTTATAATAGATGATAGGGGTATTCATGTTATTGATAATAGAGGTATAATGTATGAGTAGTGGTAACAAATCACATACTTTCACTTAGCCATAAACCAGTGTGAACATAAAGTAGTGGTACTCGGTAGAACGAATTGAATAGATTAAGAGTTGGAACTTGATTGAAGTGACTGATAGCTTCGGCCACTAGTCCTTTCCCGCTACCAAAAGATAACTCCTGGGCAGACTCCTAACCTGTCAGTTTTTGAAATGTTCTTGACCCCTCGTGAGATGAGATTGTAACTGGGAGGCTAGGTTAGATCTTGAGAGAAGGTAAATAGTGAGACAGCAACAAAGAACGTCCAAAACACTGTTTCCTGAAAAGTCACACTAACTGTCAGGATGTTGGATCGGGAGAGTAAGTTGTGGAGCAGAAATTTCTTAAGCTTAGGTTATTTGACAGACAGGTACCAGGTGTAGGCTACCAGCATCACGGCTTCGAGGGTAGCAGAGACACACTGGTGCCCATTCCACCTACTGCAGAGGGGCCAACACTTAGAGAAGGGTCCAAGGGCACTCATGAGTCTGTACTGGAAGGCCTCGAATGCAGTTAGTAGCACCTGAGCCAAAGGCTAAGACTGTTGTCCAGCATGAAGTTGTAGTTTTTCCTGTTTTGTGTTCTCTCATTTCATTCTCTTCTCAGGGCGGTTAATTCTTATGATTATTAGCAGGTGACAGAGACTGGTTCAGGTAATGATAAGGAGGTATTGGGGAGGAAGAAGTTAGTAGCATAATCAGTCCAGCCAATTACTCTATTCAATTCAGGGGTAAAGGAAAATTTAGAAACCTTGGAGCTTGGAGAAAGTGCGAGGGGCTATTGTCTGAGTAGCATTACGTCCGTAAGTACGGCGACCCCATGGTTAGAAAAGAGATACACCCAGCGAGGCCAGTCCAGTAATATTCGGACTTGAGCAGGCATCCTTGAGAATGATTATCATTCTTGGTAGGGGAAGGTTTTAGACCAAACAAAGTGCTGGGTGTGCTCACACGTGCCTCAGTGATTATATCAAGTCGGATTAGTTCTCTTTCCACTAAATATTCTTGAGGTACCCGAACTATAGGCGGGAGGTCACTAAGGGAAAAAGTAGGACACCTAGGTCCCTTAGTCTGAAGTCTCCCAATGCTTTGCAAGCCGATCACTGTTAAATCTGAGTATTGAGAGACTGGGAAGCACAAACAGACAATAGCCCGCCCACAAGTGTTGATGAAAAGAACTGATGACATTATTAGAAGTGTGTATATTAACGCAAGCTGAAGGAGATTGTATAGGACATTATTGATAGACATAGGATGATGCTATTGATGAACATGAAGTGTTTAAATGTATTCTGAGCTTAAAGACACGCGTTGGACAGAAGAATCTGTTAAACTTGAAGAACTGTAGTAGAGAATTCTGTATAGCTGATACATGTTCTACTGTACCTTGTACCTTTCCAAATAATGTATTAAGTGTTTTATTGCACCCTTGAAGGGCATACAAAAGGTTATCTCCAAGCTCCAGAAGTGTACGGTTTATAGTAAAAGAAGAAATCGTTTAGAGGATTAAGACTCTCTCTTATGATAACTTGTTTAGATCTACAAACAGCGTGGTCATACACCAAGGGGGATTTGTATTACATAACAATGAAACGTGGTACTGAGATCCTGCATATAACATCTTTAAGGTGATAGTTTATTATACTATCAAAGGGTGGACTGTTGAAGTCGTATAATTGGATGAACGAAAGTATATTGGTTTAATATTGGTTTCCCGTGCGTGTTGCGAAACGTACGCCAAGTAACACGTGGCGTGATGCGATCGCACGGTAAAATACGCACGCACACACTCGCATTACAACATTTAGTTATTTATACAATTCATATAGGTTCCGTTACACTGTAATTTATGAGCAGATAGCATTTGGTTTATTATTAGTTTATATAATATGATTATATGTACATTTTAGTGTTATTAAAGGTTTAGGTTATAGGAAAGGTGTCATGCCTGATATCATATTGAAGCCCTAATCATCAGCAGCTGTCGGGTGCAGTCGGCGAAGAGATCGCACATTGCATACTTTAGTTATTGATATTAGGGAATAAACCTTTGTATGATGCTGGCTATGAAAGGAGCAGACCCCCTGGAGAGACGACCCCCTCCTTTGGATTCCTTAGATTGAATCAGCCTATGAACTGTTTACCCTGAAGCCACCCTGTGCCTGGACCAATGGAAGCAAGCTACGTCATCTCTATTGTTCACAATGAAACACTGACTGTATATATTAGCTGCATCCCCCATCAGGGTCAGTCAACTCTGACCACAGTTATCTAACAGATACACTGTTCCATTGGGACCCATGGAAGCGCAGCGATTGCAGCGGTATGTATGTATGTAACTTTTGGTATTGGCTGTGCTGTACTGTACTGTATTATAATATGTTAACGTATTGAATTGTTGACTATTTACATCTGCTAAAATAAACCACCATGTGCTTTGGACACACATACAATTGATTGAGCAATGCTTATTTTAAAATGATAGAATTACTTTAATATGGTGCTTGTAGTTATACAAGTAACAGCATGCCCACACTATTTATGGCACCCTGGCTGGCTGGGACTTGTAGTTCCACAAATCAAAATGGCGTCTGTTTGTTTTTTTTATACATTATTTGCCGTTATTACCCTACACCCACCGCCCAGGAGTGTAGGAAGAGCCCTAGTCCTATCAGCTGGGTGTCCCTGGGGGGACGAGCCTGCTCATTTTTTTCGGCGGACCCCACTCCCTAGAGAATCCAGCCCAGTGCTGAACAGCCTGGAGTTGCTTACTCATAATGGGAGAAGGACCCCTGCTGTATATCCTACTGCTATATTGCCACCAATCCCGACTGGTTTGCCTAGTGCTGGTTCCTTGAAAATAGGGGGGACCCCCCCCCGCAAATTTTTTCCCCGATTTTTACTGAACCAGCAGTAGTCTGGCAGCACTAGGTTTAAGACTAAATAGAGGGGGGACCCCATGCTTTTTTTTTTTACACTTTGATCTATTTTTTACTGTTTTGACAGCTGCCGGAGCTCCGGCAGTATGACAGGGCAGTGTAACAGTGATGTGTTTATACAACACGCTGCTAGCAAGCAGCGTGTTGTATCTGGCGTGTGTTAAAGCAAACTCTCCTGAGTTTGCTTAATTGCAGCTTCATACATTTGACTTGTATAGCTGGAGTGGCAAACAGTTGGGAGTTTGATCTCTATCGATTTTGCAAATAGCGATTTTGACAGAAGCACATCTCTGGCGATTTTACATGAAATCTCAGCTTCATACCTCTGCGAGTTTCAACTCTCCCGAGAAAATTGCTGGATTTGCAAAATTGGACCTTGATACAACTGGTCTGGTTTGAAAGAATTTAGCAAAAAAAGTGTGACCTCGGCCATAACTCCATCCGATCCTACTATTAACATGCAACGGATGGTGGAGGATTATTTTCAAGAGTTCATTGGAATCGAAATGTCAGACAGTCCCTTTCCATACTGGGAGGAAAAACAAGCAATTTTGAAACCTATGTACAAATTCGTTTTGCAATACATAAGCTGCCCACCCTCCAGTGTGTACTCAGAAAGAGTTTTCAGCATAGCCAGGAACCTTGTCAGTGATCGACGTAGGAGGTTACTTCCTAAAAATGTGGAAAAGATGATGTTTATCAAAATGAACTACATCTTCCACGAGGAAGGCCTTTACCGGCAAATACATCCAAGTACTGACACTTCTATAATGGCAGATTCTGGCGGAGATGAATTAATAGTCTGTGATGATGATGTACACACTGATGAGGGTGAGGATGATGCTTAAAATGATGTCGACAACATCTTGACAGTGTAGAATTCATTTGACAGCACTGTTGGTCTAACCTGCCTTTAGAGCATTGATAGCTGGTTTAGTGGGGGCCCAAACAAACCAAGCACTTCAGCCACAAAAGTGGCAGCCCTTGTCGCTGAAGGGCTTGGTTTGTTAAAGTGTGCATGTCCTTTGTAAGATCCAACATATGGGTGGGTGGGAGGGCCCAAGGACAATTCCATCTTGCACCATTAATCGTTCCTGTCACTGATGTGTGTTTCAGCCATTACTCTAACAAGCCCATTATTAGCTTGTTTAGGGAGGGCCACGTTGAACTTCCACTTCAGCCACAAAAATGGCACTCCTTGTGGCTGATCTGCTTGGCTTGATAAATTGTACATGCTACCTCTCCTAATTGTGGGTGACATTGTTATCTTGTTTATTGAGGGCCGAAAAAAATTAAGCACTTCAGTCACAAAAGTGGCACTCCTTGTGGATGAACTGCTTGGCTTGATAAATTGTACATGTTACCTCTCCTAATTGTGGGTGACATTGTTATCTTGTTTATTGAGGGCAGAAAGAAAATAAGCACTTCAGTCACAAAAGTGGCACTCCTTGTGGATGAACTGCTTGGCTTGATAATTTGTACATGCTACCTCTCCTAATTGTGGGTGACATTGTTATCTTGTTTATTGAGGGCCGAAAGAAAATAAGCACTTCAGTCACAAAAGTGTGGATGAACTGCTTGGCTTGTTAAAGTGTGCATGTCCTTTTTAAGATCCAACATAAGGGTGGGTGGGAGGCCACAAGGACAATTCCATCTTGTATTTCTTTTCTATTATGAGTTTGTGACACTGGTTTGTGGCAATGTTTTCTAGATGTGCTGTAAACTGCAGTGTGTTTGTGTCATTGCTCTGTCGCTTAACATCCAGCCAGCTCGCTGCAGTATTTGGCTGAAAGTGTATGAAAAGCATATTGTGACCTGTGAGATGGTAAACATGGAATGGAAATGACTGGAAATTAGTGTTAGTGAAGTTAATAATAATGTAGGTATAAAATAACACCTAAATTATGTGATTTTAGCCCAAAAAATGGATTTTTGTAAAAAATAGCAAAACAAAACCAAAGCCAAAACCAAAACCCGAAGGTAATCTAGATCCAAAACCAAAACCTAAACACGGGGGTCAGTGAACATCTCTAATCACAATAGACTTTTAGTGCAATTATACACCACTTATGACACAAAATCAGGAAAGATGCAACAAGGATGAATATAGCTTGTTCAGGTTAGCTGCATTAGCAGAAATGACTGTAGATTAGGGTCACATCACAATAGACAAAACCCAGGGGGGTAAATTCTTATCCACAGGTTAAAACGAAATTTCAGCTGGATACATGAAGCTTATTTACTTGTACAAGATGAAATTAATACTCAATCTCTCCCTGCAACTTTAGAGTAAAACAACTTGCAATTCTCTCATCAGCAACCATTTTAGGCAGTTTCACAATAGAATCAAACTTCTGATGCAATATTAAGAAAATCGTTTTATATTGCTTTTAACATGAATGTTTAATGTAAGTGTATCAATAAAAGAATTTTATGTTTTTATGCAAACGGGATTACACCATATCATTTTCTTTTTGTTTTATGTGGAATATAAATGGCAACGTTGCCTTTAGAGTATTAGATATTCTCATGCATATCGGCATATTTGGAATATCTGTGCCTTTTGAAGAAAGAATTCCAAAGGTGTAAGAAGGTCACTTGAAATTTGGAGTAGAGTGGAGACCAGTGTCCATTATTGTCTTTTAGATATGCTATATCTGATGAGTGCTACACCATCCTCCTTCTTGTGATATAACCACATGGAGATGGGAAGCACTGCTAAGAACATCTACATTGTCATCTGAAATAAATTTGAACTATATTTACATCTTTAAAATATGAACTGTAGCTGGTTCTCATCTGAATAGTATTTATCTTATCTGTGATTAAATGCTCTCTATTCAGGAAGCACGTAGGTTCCACCCCTCTTTTAGCTTTGTGGTTGTTTATATTGGTGGTTTCCGTTGTACCAACGTGTGTAGATAGGACAGCATTCTATTGAAGCGCTTGTTTTGTTCTGTATATTTACATTTTGCAGCCTGGGGATGTAGTTTGCAGTTTATTCATTCCAAAATGGCAGAGACAACTTCCATTGAACTTCCCAGAGGCATTCTGGGGAACTGTAGTTTGTTGAATGAATGAATGAAAACATTGAGTAATATACCTGTGATTTGCAGGGTATTAATTGGAACAATTGTAAAACAAGATGGATGAATTTAATCCTGCGCTATACTTAGAATTTTTCCTTTCACAAAATAAAGTATCCAAGTTGTGCTCAATTTTTGAAGGAAGTGCCTGCTCACTAGACCCTGCTAAAAAAAAAAAGTGTGTGTGTGTGTGTGTGGGAGGGGGGGGGGAGTCCAGAAAGCAGAAATTTTTTATGCAAAACAAAGAGATTTTCATGCAACGTTTAATGCCTGGAATCCTCAGTTGGTTTTGCAGAACTATTGTGGAACTACTGCCAGCTAGTGAGCAACTATGTGTTCCAGCTTGAACTGGTAACCATTGTTTGCAAGGGCATGCTTTGCAGGGACGATGGCTTGTAAAGGCAAACTTGCCTTTACAAGCCAACGCCACTTTAAATTTTACCTGCAAAGTCGTTGATTTTCGGCAACTTGCAGAAATCGGACATTCATACATTTACCCCCAGATTGTCCATTTCTTTGAGGAGGGTCTACCATTACTGAAATGTGTCATTCATCTCATTGTGTACTCCTTACACGCTAATTCCTGAACTTGTAAGTAGGGATTCTGATTTTATTTCCCATTTTATTTTCTGAAAGTCATCTGTGCAAACCTATTGTATGTCTGTTTATTACCTTTTTGTAAATAAGCCTTGGAAACATTTTTCAGATTAAACATATTTTATCTACTGTACTCTTCATGATTTTTTGTGAACTTACAGAGCCCAGGGTGGCTCATGCTACATATGTATGTGATTTAAGTGTGAAACATTAATAAGTGGTTCTGGTGAACGTAAGGACACCATAATAAATCCTTCATGGTGGCAGAAAAGTTGTATTCATTGCTAAGTGACTAAGGTGACACCAGTCACAGCCAGCTGTTCAGATTGCTGTATCTGGGACAGGCTGTGTGCGTGGTCTTTCTCCCACCATTTTTGTTCTGGGTGCAGCCCACATTCAGCTATGTACTTGTATAAAATGACCATCCTATCAGTCAGTGCTCTGCCACTATGTGTCATAGAGATTGTAGCCTGTTTTGCACAGAAAACCTGGTTAATCAGAATTTCTTAAAAAATCAGATGCCAGTTCAGGAGGTGCTGTCTTTGGCCCATAACATTTTTGGGCATTTTCAGGTAGAGAGGATTGTGACATATCAGATCCAGAAAACATCAATGGATTTCTGTAGTAATACAGTCCAGATGATAGATATATCTCAGAGATAGAGTGTATTAATATCACGCAAGAATTAACAACTGTCATATTTTACCCTTTGATAGTTTTTACACATCTCTTGAAACTTTTATAATATTTGTAAGATATCTAATTTTGAACCAAACAGATCAATTGTTAAGGCAGCAATCACACCCATTTGCTCTTTTTGGGTTACGTAACATATAAAAAGTTTGAAATAAAGAGCTGCTAAGGTATAAGGTGACCAGCCTCTAAATTCAAGCAAAGTGGTATATGAAATACCACAAAACAAATGTAGATTGTGATATTTCCCATATAATGTGGTTGAATTTAGAGATAAAAAAGTAAATAATGAAAAAAAAAAAAATGAGCATTTAGGGAAAAAATTGTTAGCAGCATAAAATTGTCTAAAGTGCTGAGTCATATGCAGAATATACAGGATGTAATGCAGTATATTAAAGGTTATATTTTCATATCTGTACTGTACATCCCTGAGGTAATATCAAGACATTTTCTGTTAAAAAAGCTTGGTGTTCAATGTATAGTTAAATACATTTTGAGGCAGCCATTTTGGGGCTAGGAACCAGTGATATCACTGAATTTATAGTCTGCACGCTCTTGAAAACTCCTCTAAAATGGTGGTTTTTCTTTTTATTGATTTTTTAGTATCTTTTCTAGTTTCCATGTGTTTATTAGCAGCTTTTCTAAAAGATGTCTAGCCATTTTGCTTGATTGCAGTTGTTTTCAAATGTGATTATCAAACGTGGTTGCATTTTTCTACACATCAAGGATGCAAGGAAGATGACCCAGTGTTACTGTATATTACAGGAACATACAGATTAGGATATTGTATAGCTATTGTAATTGTACACTGATAATTACAGAAGCAAGGAAATTAGGATATGGACTATTTTATAATTGATATTGAACTTTGTAAAACAAAAACATGCTGGCAGATTAACAAAGGAGAAAAACTGTGGATTTAGGTGTTTGTAGCAGTCTCTTTTCGAAAGATTGCACTTGGATATATTGAAACAAAGCAGTATACTTTGAGCCTGGAAATATTTATATTGTTTATAGCTGGTGATATTTTTCAGGATACATAATTTGTTGGGCTACATTGTAATAATTCCAATTCATTATATAAAGTTTCTGTTGCTCTACACACCTTTTTCATTGTAAACAATAATCTAAATATATTGGCAAAGGTCAATCTAGATAAATTGAGGAAGGAATGTTTCCACTTTCTAGCGAGAAGTATTAATTTGTGAAACATCTGTGCCACCACGTTCTAAGGCTGAAATAGCGTGGGACCACATTTGTTGTATTGATTCAAGATTGTTGGAGGGGCTGGACACAGGGCTTCCAAGAGAATTTTTGGGACCCTATACTGAAACTTATTTGGTCCTCCTCTATTGTTGTCTATGAAAGAAATTTGTCCGCCACCACTCAGTGGCAGTGCAGCACTCAAAGGGTGTGACCATGTTGGGAGCATGACCAGCAGGACAGTCAATAATGGATTAACTTGGTATTTGAGCAATGTGAATAAATTGCTGTAAACCCCTGTTTGCATCTGTGGATTTGCAGTTTGGCTGCAAGATCCAAAACTTCTCAGGACATTAACTGCAATTGTTTATAAAATCAAGGTGTTGCCTAAGATAAAATGGTATAGTATTGTCTTTTCTAGTAACTGCCAAAGTGCTTGTGTGAAAGAGTTTAATGTTTAGTGTCATCTTACTCAGTCCATTAGTAGTATATTAGTTTAATTTTGTAAAGTGAAACATGTAAATTATAGCTTCATGTCAAGACTGCCAGGATTACGCTACCAAAGCAGAAGGGCAAGTAGCAGATTAGGGCCCCCAGTTAATCCTGGGGGACTCATTCAGCTGCCTCCTGTTATCTTTCTTTTCTTGCTCCTGGCATATTTATGTTAGGTAGATGCAGGAAGGCAGACAGAGCTGTACTGGTTCTCCTGGCAAGTGAGCAGGTTTTGTACACTCCCTACTAGCAATGAACAAGACACAGGAGACTGGAGGAAACAGACACAGTCTTGTGAGATAATGCTTATTTCATCTCGCTAGACTGATTCTTGACTGACAGTCCATTACCATGACCAGCCATATTGTCCATTACCATGATCTGCCATATTGCATATTACCCTGATCAGCCATATTGCACAGCCCCATAACCCGCCATATTGTGCAGCCCTATAATGAGCCATATTGCACATTACCATGATTAGTTATACTACACATTTCCCATATTGCACAGCCCCCATGATCAGCCATATTGCACAGCCCCATTACACATTACCATGACCAGTCATATTGCACAGCCCCATTCTCAGTCATATTGCAGATTACCATGTCTAGATTATACAACCCCCATGATCAGCCATATTGCACATTACCAGTTGCCTGTTATTTTTATCAAATCCACTATAAAATTCTTCTACTAACATATGAAGCCATCAACAAAGCTGCACCAACGCACATCTTCTCCCTTGTCTCAAATTATCTCCTAATTCAACACCTACATTGTGCACAAGATCTGCGTCTCTCATCCACAATCATTACCTGCTCCCATTCCTGGTTACAGATTTTCTTTGGGCTGTACCCATTCCCTCCCCAGCACAACAAGATTTTCCTCTACTCTTCAAGCAGTTTCAGAAAACCCACCTCTTCCTCTACACATTCCATTCAAAACAACAACCCTCTTATCAGCATTGATTTGTGACTGAATCATAGAGGCTACTAAGCACTTTTACCTTTCCAATCTGGCTGGACCAATATGCAATATGTAGCACTTAACCTCATGTCTCAAACTCCCATTGTCCTATAGATTGTAAGCTTTTGAGCAATATCATCTTGCTTCTCTGTCTGTATTACCCAGTTATATTTTATTACTGTGTTCATTCCCAATTGTAATGTGCTACAGAATATGCTGCCGTTATATAAACAAATGTTGATGATGAATTATGTGTACATGCAATAATGTGTTCATCTACCTTTGTGCAGTGCCACAGATATTGCAAGTATGTCCAATTCTAAATCAGAACCTTGATGTGCATGAAATATAGTAAGACAATATTGTATAGATCACTGTAAAAAGCTGTATATGTTATCACTAATATAGTTGTCTTTTAATGAATATTTGAGGCCAATGGACACTGAAAATATGATTTGACTTCTACCTCATAGCTTACGGGCTAAGAGGCAGAATGTTTTTTTACAATCAAATACTTCCTCTCGAATATGAAAGTCTGTAAAAATTTTAAACTCTTCAATTTCACATCCACTCTCAGCCACTGCTTCCTTGACAATGTTTTCATCAAGTGTCAAAACTGGAAGTTTTGCCTTTCCAAGCATGTAATATGAAGCTCCAAAGTAATCAAATATAATCAAATACCCTCCAGGTTTGATTAAAGATACAACATTTTTAACAACAGTTTTATACTCTTTAAAGTTTTTGGCAGCACAAATAAGGCACGCTGTAGTGATCACACAGTTTGTCAATGGAAGGGAATTGGGTTGCAGTGGGTTGGTCTGGCTGACATCACACTTCATCAGTGAGACTTTTCTTCTTATCATGTTTGCTTTCTCTTCAGGGGTGGATCTATAAAATAAATTTGGGAATATATAAATACTTTCAGAACTGATATAAGAAAGGCATGTTGTGATTTTTGTGTTACAGAAAGAATGGTCAAAATAACTAGATGTGTCAGAAGATATATAAGTGTGCAAGGCTCAATAATCAGTTACCTGGTGCTAAGAAAAACAAGTCAGTTTAAAGTAGAGATGGTCACTGACCCCCATGTTTTGGTTTTGTATTCGGTTTTGGATCTGGATTACCGTCGTGTTTTGGTTTTGGTTTTGGTTTTGCAAAACCGCCATTGCGTGTTTTGGTTTTGGTTTTGTTTGTTTTTGTTTTGCTATTTTATTGGAAAATCAATGTTTTTGGGCCTAAAATAACCCAATTTAGTGCTCCACCTGTTTCATAGATAAGTAATCTAATTGTAAAGCTAATAAATTATCAAAAAAACAGTTTAATTCCTGGTAGGTAGGCCTTCATTTATTCTACACACAAAACAGATTGTCTTCCTCTCCATCTATGCATATTGGTAATGCAGTCATCGTCTTTGGATGTATATTACACCCTACACTTATAGTTAAATATGTAAAGAAATGGAAAAAGGCAGTTTGCTTTCTGTCTCTATAGGCTCCCCTCCACTTGTTGAAAAAAACAAAAAATTCAGCCGTTATAGACTGTACAATATTAATTGAAATGGACAAAGCCAGCTTGGTTTCTGGCTCTATAGGCCCCCTCCACTTGTCGAAAATACAAAATAATTCAGCCGTTATAGACTGTACAATATTAATTGAAATGGACAAAGCCAGTTTGGTTTCTGGCTCTCTAGGCCCCCCTCCACTTGTCGAAAATACAAAAAAATTCAGCCGTTATAGACTGTACAATATTAAGAGAAATGGACAAAGCCAGTTTGGGGTCACTCTGTCTATGAGGAGGAATTGCCCAAACAGCAGCCTTTGAAGACGGTACGTGATATGGAAATGCCACAAGTCCCTTTCCTCTTTGGGTAGATTGCACCCTACACTTACATAGAAAGTTTTAAAAAGATGTTATCATCATTATCTTCAGCTTCATCCTCACCCTCATCAGTGTGTACATCATCATCACAGACTATCAATTCCTCGCAGCTTGAATCCGCCATTAGAGAACAGTCAAGGCTTGGATGTCTTGGATGGTGAAGGCCTTATTCGTGGAAGATGTAGTTCCTTTTTTTAAACATCATTTTCTCCACATTTTTGGGAAGTAACCTTCGACGGCGATCACTGACTAAGTTCCCTGCTGTGCTGAACACTCGTTCAGAGTACACACTGGAGGGTGGGCAGCTTAAGTATTGCAAAGCAAGTTTGTACATGGGTTTCCAAATGGCCTGCTTTTCTTCCCAGTAAGAAAAGGGACTGTCTGACATTTCCATATCAACTACCTCTTGAAAATAATCCTCCACCATCCTTTACATGTTTATACTTGTATTGGATGGAGTTATGGGCAAAGTGACACATTTTTTTGAAAAAACCTTCAAACCAGCCCAGATGTTAAACTGTTCTGGTCTGCCCCCTGCGTCTACCCTACTTCTTTTTGGGAAATGTAATTTTGTACGAGCAGCAGCAGCTTGAGAAAGTGAAGGAGGACACGTCATCAAGCCAAGGCCCAGTTCAGCGGCCAACTTGCTGAGCAATAGCTCCTTGTAAAAGTTCACATCTCGCTTATTTACAAGTAAAGACTCAATGTAGGTCTTAAACCTTGGATCAAGCACAGTGGCCAAAACGTACTGATCCGAGTTCAAGATCTTAATAACTCGAGGATCATTGTGAAGCGAATGAAGTACTTGATCGACAAGGCCAACATACTTTGCTGAATTGCTTGCTTTCAGCTCCTCCTTCATTTTCTCAAGCTGCTTTTCCAATAGTCTAATTAAAGGAATGACTTGGCTCAAACTAGCAGAGTCTGCACTCACCTCACACGTCACAACTTCAAATTGTTTCAGCACCTTGCACAGCACTGAAAGGATTCCCCACTGTGCAAGAGTAAAATACATCCCCCCTCCTTTCCCAATGTCATGGCTTGTGCAATATGCTTGGATGGCTTTGCGCTGTTCCTCCATCCTCTGAAGCATGTATAGGGTGGAATTCCACCGAGTTACCACCTCTTGCTTAAGTTGGTGGCAGGGCAAGTTAAACTGCTCTTGGAGCTGCTGTAATCTCCTACATGCTGTGGCTGAATGCCTGAAATGGCCTGAAATTTTATGGGCCACCGAAAGCATCTCCTGCACCTCACGGTTATTTCGTAGGAAGCTCTGCACCACCAAGTTGATGGTGTGAGCAAAACAGGGAATGTGTTGGACATCACCCAGCTGTAATGCTCGCACTATATTGTTGGCGTTATCAGAAATGACATATCCTGGGGAGAGTCCAAATGGTATAAGCCATGTATCAATCACATCTCTCAGTTTGCGTAACAAATTGTCAGCTGTATGCCTGTTAGTGAAGCCGGTGATACAAAGAGTGGCCTGCCTGTGACAAATGTTATGTAGTGGTTTACATGCTGCTGCTGTTCCTGCTGGTGAAGGTGAATGACCAACCCAGTGGGCTGTCACAGTCATATAGTCTTTGGTTTGGCCACTTCCACTTTACCACATATCTTTGGTTAAGTGGACAGTGGGCAAAATGGCATTTTTCAGCGCAATCTCTACATTTTTACACACTTTTTGGTATAGTTGTGGGATTGCTTTACGGGAGAAATGGTGTCGCGATGGAATTCTGTAACGCGGACACAAAACCTCAATTAACTGTGAAAAACCGGCTGCTTTTATTGTGGAGATTGGACGCAGATCTAACACTAACATTGCAGCCATGGCGTCTGTGATTCGCTTGGCGACTGGGTGACTGCTGTCATATTTGCTTCCCCTCGCAAAAGATTGTTTCACAGTTAATTGCTGAAATGTAGGACACTCATTTTCTTGACCTGCCTCTGGGCTGACGATTCACCCCCAGCAGCAGCAACAGCAGCAGCAGCAGTGGGTCTAAAGCTTTCTTCAGAGGAATCAATAATAGTGCAGGAGTCATCCAGCCTTAATAAGTGGGATGCCGGGCTAACTCCGAGCGCTACTGAGGATATTGATGAGGATGGTGTGGTGAGTGTATTTTGTAGCAGTTGGGATGTCGGTGAGCAGAGGGTCCTAGCTGATAATGGAGTGCTTGTAATTTTTTGGGAACATCTTTCAGCTTTTCCCAACACTTTGCCATGAACTCTCGTTAAATGGCGTAACATAGACAAGGTTCCAAGATGGTTAAGGTCCCTCCCTTGACTGACTGTGGCTTGACATACACTACAAATGGCTATACAATTGTTGTCTGGATTTGGGTAGAAATAATTCCACACATAAGAAGTGGATTTTTTTGTTTTATGCCCAGGCATGACAATGGCCTTTTTCGTGTCATGTCCCAGTACTGCTGCCACTGGTGCAGGACTTACACAAACAACCTCATCCTCATCAACATCCTCATTAGCGCCCTCATCGCCTACACAAATCTCCCCCTCATCCTCTTCTAATTCTAAAGTGGCATCCTCAATTAGTGCATCACCGGCTACACTCGGGCTGTTCAGGCACACATCAGCAGAATTCTCACGATTAGACATCCCACTGTTGGATGGACTCTCCACAGGGATTGGTGTCATTTGTGAATCAGAGCAAACATTATCCTCTAATGCCTTACTGTTATCTTGCAGCTCGGCTTTGAAGCGTAACAGTAGTTGTGCACCAATTGTAGGCTCGGTAACTTTTTGGGATCTACCACTAATAGCAAAAGGTGAAGGCCTCATTCTCTCTTTGCCACTGCGTGTGTAGAATGGCATGTTGGCAATTTTTTTTTATCGGCACTTAACTTTTGCTCAGTAACGCTTCTTTTTCGCTTCAACAAAGAATTTTTTTTGTTTTGTTTTTGAACTGATTTCGAAACATTGTGTAGTTTGACATCGCCTTGCCCAGATGACGTACTGGGAACACTAACAGCAGGACTGGTGACAGAACCTGGTTGCTCATTCTGCTCATATTTGGACTGCTTTGAATCCATTCTCAGCCCAAAGCACTTGTAGTGCTAAAAATTATTTGGTAGATACTGCTGACAGATAGTAATTTTGACAGCCAGAAATATTTATGCACAATTATGGGGGACACCCCAAAAGCACTGGGGAGTGCTAAAAATCATTTGGTAGATACTGCTAACAGATAGTAATTTTGACAGCCAGAAATATTTATGCACAATTATGGGGGACACCCCAAAAGCACTTGGGAGTGCTAAAAATCATTTGGTAGATACTGCTAACAGATAGTAATTTTGACAGCCAGAAATATTTATGCACAATTATGGGGGACACCCCAAAAGTACTGGGGAGTGCTAAAAATTATTTGGTAGATACTGCTGACAGATAGTAATTTTGACAGCCAGAAATATTTAGGCAAAATAATGGGGGACAGCCAAAAAGCACTTTAAGTGCCAAATATAGAAGAATAAAAAAACTCTCTATCCTCCTCTCTTCTCTAGCGATTTTTGTTAGCACAATTGGAATCAGAATATTGTATTCTCTGCCCCTGCCCTAATCAGCCTGTGACTAAACCCTGCTCTTTCGCTCTGTCAAATGGTGATGGATTACTGTGGAGGCGGGTATTTATAATCTTCAAGTATCGTGAGAACCGAGCCCCGAGATCCGTTGACGTCACAATGACGTTCGGCCTTGACTTGGATTCCGAGCGGGCGGGAGAGTTAGTCTCGGTACTCGGATACCCAAAGTTCGGGTGGGTTCGTTTCTCGGGGAACCGAGCCCGCCCATCTCTAGTTTAAAGTGCCACTTTTGTAAAGACGCTTTTATCTCAATACTCTTAGATTAAAGGGGAAGTTCACACTAGGGGAATAACTAAGTGGAAATTCTTCTCATTCAGGTAACAATAATAAGGGTGTGGTGTACACTTTTTTAGATTACACACTGGTTGATACCTCTGTAAAGGCTTATTCTACTGCTGCAGTGGGAAGGAGAATTTCAGATATTTAGACTGTAAGCCCCAATGGGGCAGGGACTGATGTGAGTGAGTTCTCTGTACAGCAATGCAGAATTAGTGGAGCTATATAAATAAATGGTGATGATGATGATGATAACTAAGTGGAAATTCTTCTCATCCATGTAATAATAATAAGGGTGTGGTGTACACTTTGGAGGTTACACACTGGTTGATGCCTCTGTAAATGCTTATTCTACTGCTGCAGTGGGAAGGAGAATTTCAGATATCAACACTGCTGACACCTCTTGTTTATAGAACACTCATTATATGGTGATTTCAGCCATTCAAATGTAATTAAAGTCTTACTCCTAGCCAATTTAACATCTATTTGTGGCATATTGCTTGGTGGGTGTAAGTAGTTTAAAGGTTTGCCAACATTGTGATCTGTGGGAAGCATTGTTACAACACTTTCAGTAAGGCTGTACAGATGCTAAGCTGCCCAAAAGAGTGCACCTTAAATTCTCCCTAACCCCAAGCATTCTTATTGCTTCAGTTAAACTGCATCTATATTTTTTTTTAATCCTGAAACAAAAACATTAACTACATTTATGAGGCCCAAAATATGTGGGAATATTGTATATATATTATATAGGTATATATTATATAGGTATATTATTCAATTTTGGGTGTATTTGACTTAGCTTTCTTGATATCTGTATACTTTGTTTAACTCATGTATTTTCAGAGCAACATATACACACAAAGAGAGTGTAAACCATGATTATTTGCAAATTGTCCTGCAGCAAATACTTATTTTTGTAAATTAATGTCTGTACCTCTTTACATGCACAAATTATTGTCTCCTTATGTGTAAATATATTGCATATGAGTATTAGGTGTATGATATTAATCCTACCAATGTAAACAGATTCACAGGATTGTTTACTTATGGACATCTACGCCTGTGTGTTTAATGCCCCCATGTAATAAATGGGGTAGGTGCACCTCCAGTACTCCCCCATTCACTTCCAATAGAAGCCGGACAGGGCTGTTTATGTAAATTTGGTCCTGCACAGAAGGACGCAATCAATTCAGTCTTATTCAGCTTTGTCAATACAGAGAAAGAGTTGCCTAAAGATGGGCAAGCCTTTGAAGTTTTAATAGTTGATCTTACTATAGAAATACCTGTTGTTTTCAATGGCACAAACATATTGTAGGAATGGAGACCAATCAAAAGCATCATTGCTATCCTTCAGCCATTTTTCAACTTGTAGTAGGCTCCCCTCTGTATAATCAGTAAGGTAGATTTCTTCAAAGATTTCACAGGCAGGTATAATATTATGTATAGTAGGACCTGCACCAATCTCTATCAAGCTTTTGCCTTTCACACGGCCTAATGAGAGGGGGAAAAAAACAACCATTTTATTTCAACTATTAGCAAAAGGATAAGAGAAAAGAGTATTCTACAATGGGTGCACACACATATGTGATGGCAGTCAACACACACCACCAACAGTAATATCATAAAGATTATCCTATTTTGCATGAACACAAAAATATATTCTTAACAGAATTTGTGAAATAGTTTCATAATGGTACTTGACACCTGAGTTAGTCGGGTATTTTTCTCTGCCTAGCAGAAATAGGAGTGGAGTAAAACTAAAAAGCAAAATTTATTTATTTTTAAATTACCTTAAGAGGCCTATTCTACTACCCGTTTGTGTGCATGATAATGCGTCTCACGTGAGAACGCAGTACATTTTTATGCTAAGGCAATTCAGGTCCTGAACTTTTTGTGCTTTTGTGACCAAAAGCAGGAGCTTTCATGTTTATCTTATTTCCCATATAAAGTAATAACCGGAAATGGACAGATCTAGCAGATTGTGTACAAGTATCTCTGCATCATGGGGAGGAGGCTATATTCCATAGTATTATTCGGAGGTAGTTACCATTCCAAGCGACATTACATCGACACTAACAACAGCGACATAAATATATGTGTCACGTTACCAGAGGGACTTCAACTGGATCCTGATAGTTCAGCCGAGATTGACGTTACTTCAGCGAGGGGCGCGGAGTCTAACAAGTGAAAGGTGTTCACCAGAGATTCCCGCAAGGGAATATGGGCTTTTGCGGCTTCCACTTGCAGGTCGCGGTCCCCTGGAGAAGTTCTCAGCGAACACAGCAGACGGAGCGTAGAATCAGGTGGAAGCAGCGCTGTCACTTGATAGCGGTGTTTAGGCGGGAGGTTTGGCAGCGTTGTCACTCGAGAGAGAAAATATAACTGAGATGTTCAGCGAAGTAGTCACTAGGGAGCTGGTTAGCAGGAAAAGATAGTGTCGCCACTTGGAAGTGCTTTACCGGAATGCTAGCAGCGTAGTCACCTGGAGGTGAGTTCCCCGGAGAGACGTAGCTTGGAAGCTTGAGGGAATAGCAAAAACACAGGAGCTGTTTCCAATCTTAAAGTCAGGGATTGACTGAAAGAACCAGCATTGAGTTCTGGTCAGAGGAAGTAGATATAGTGCAGTTCCAATTGACCAGCCAATAGAGGGCAGTGAGAACACATAAAGCAGTTAGACGGTTCTGCGCATGCGCAGAACCACTGAGCGCTGAACGGAAGAAGGGGAGAGACAGCGCTGGAGAGTTGCAGCAGCGTGGACCAGGTAAGTGAAAGGAATAGCGGGTCTTGGTGGGGATGGCCTCTGTAGTTAGCGGGTACACCCGCCGGCTCCCGGGGAGGCAGCGGGAGTCCGGTGCGTGACAGTACCTCCCCCTTTAGAGGTGGGCGCCGAACACCTAGGACCTGGTTTCTTCGGAAATTTGGAATGAAATTTTTTCAGCAGAAGAGGAGCACGGATGTCTGCAGCCCGTACCCAGGAGCGCTCTTCGGGACTGTACCCCTTCCAATCCACTAAATACTTGATTGTTCCTCTAGAATTTTTGGAATCCAGAATATGGCTGATCTCGAATTCATCAGTTTGTTGGAGAGAAAGGGGAGTGGTAGATGTGACAGGAACCGAGAACCGATTAATGATGAGTGGTCTCAATAAGGAGATATGAAAGGCATTGGCAATACGTAGAGTGGGTGATAGCCGTAGCTTAAAACACACGGGACTGATTACTTGAATGATCCTGTAAGGACCAATGTAGCGAGGAGCAAGTTTCATGCAGGGCACTTTAAGACGGATGTTCTTTGTAGATAACCACACCTTGTCGCCAACCTTCAAAAGAGGAATAGCTCTGCGTTTTTTATCTGCTGCCAGCTTGTAGCGAGTAGAGGATTTCTGAAGGGCCTTTCGAACTCGAGACCAGATGGATAGAAAGTCCTGTCGAAGAGTGTTAACTGCTGGAACTTGGGTGGGAGGGAGGGCTGAAAACTCTGGCATACGCGGATGGCCTCCAAATACCACGGAGAACGGAGTGGTTGATGTGGATTCGTGAAAGGAATTGTTATGTACGAACTCTGCCCAGGGTAGCAAATCCACCCAATTACTCTGGTTGGCTGAAGAAAATATCCTGAGAAACGTCTCCAGATCCTGATTGACCCTTTCTGTCTGGCCGTTGGTCTGGGGATGATATGCGGAGGAGAATTTCAGACGGATACCCAGAAGATGACAAAGGGATCTCCAGAATTTTGAGACAAATTGTACCCCACGATCCGAGACAATTTCAGCGGGGCAGCCATGTAGTCGGAAGATTTCCTTAATGAAATGTTGAGCTAGACATGCTGAGGATGGAAGGCCGATGAGTGGAACGAAGTGTGCCATTTTCGAGAAACGGTCCACAATAACCCAGATGGTATTAAATTTATTAGCTGGAGGTAGGTCAGTGATGAAGTCCATGCTAAGATGGGTCCATGGCTTGGTAGGTAGTGGAAGAGGTTGAAGTAACCCTTGTGGAACCTGGCGAGGAATTTTGTTTTGGGCACAGATAGGGCAGGCAGCCACGAAATCTTTAACTTCGGAGTGGAATTTGGGCCACCAGTACTGTCGAGAGAGTAGTTCGAATGTTTTACGAGAGCCAAGATGACCTGAAAATCGTGAAGAATGACACCAGTGAAGAAGGCTCTTCCGTAGATGAGGAGGAACAAATGTTTTTCCCTGGGGGGGAATGGGGTTTGAGGAAGTTGAGAATAATTTAATGCATTTGGAGTCCAGGATGGGACGTTCCAGCAAGGTGTCTGATCCCAAATTTTCTGGGAAAGCCCGGGATAATGCATCCGCTTTCCTATTTTTGATACCGGGTTTGAAGGTGACCCGTAGATCAAAGCGGGTAAAAAAGAGGGACCAGCGGGCTTGACGTGGATTCAGGCATTGGGCTGACTGGAGATAGAGTAGATTCTTATGATCCGTGAAGATCGTAACCGGGTGACGAGCCCCCTCTAGAAGATAACGCCACTCAGTTAGAGCCAACTTCATGGCCAGGAGTTCTTTATCCCCAATGGCGTAATTACTCTCTGCTGGCAGGAACTTGCGGGAGAAGAAAGCGCAGGGATGGAACTTGCCTTGAATATTTTTTTGCGAAAGAACTGCTCCTACACCGGTGGAAGATGCATCCACCTCTAGGAAAAAAGGAAGAGAGACATCGGGTTGCTGGAGGATAGGTGCCGATGAAAAGGCTCTTTTGAGAAATTGGAACGCTTCCAATGCTTCTGCGGTCCAATTTTGCGGGTTTGCCCCTTTTCGGGTGAGAGCTGTCAGAGGTGCCACCACAGATGAGTAACCAGCAATAAAGCGCCTGTAATAATTGGAGAAACCCAAAAAACGTTGAATGGATTTGAGTGTAGTTGGTTGGGGCCAGTTGATTATAGCATGAACTTTTCCCGGGTCCATTTGTAGACCGGAGCCAGAAACCAAATAGCCCAGGAACGGCAACTTAGGGACCTCAAATATGCATTTCTCCAATTTGCAGAACAAATGGTTGGTACGTAATCTGGAAAGAACTTCAGCCACATGTAAACGATGATTGGGAAGATCTTTGGAGAAGATTAAGATGTCATCCAGATATACTACGACATTGGAATATAGCAGATCGCGAAAGATTTCATTCACAAACCCCTGGAAAACGGCTGGGGCGTTACATAAGCCAAACGGCATCACTAGATATTCGTAATGGCCGTCCCGTGTATTAAAAGCCGTCTTCCACTCATCCCCAGAGCGAATCCGGATCAGGTTGTAAGCTCCGCGTAGATCGAGTTTAGTGAAGATTCTCGCACCTTTAATGCGATCGAAGAGTTCGGTGATTAATGGAATGGGATAGCGGTTTTTAATAGTGATGGAATTCAGGCCTCTGTAGTCGATACACGGACGGAGAGCTCCATCTTTTTTTTTCACAAAGAAAAACCCGGCCCCGGCGGGTGAGGAGGAAGGTCTGATGAAACCACGTTGCAGATTTTCCTTGATGTAGAGTGTAGTAGCCTCTGTCTCGGGCAGTGAGAGCGGATAGACTCGACCTCGTGGAGGAGTTTTCCCCGGAATGAGATCGATGGGGCAATCCCAAGCTCGATGGGGTGGTAGACGCTCAGAGGAGGCTTTAGAGAAGACATCCGAAAAGGAAGAATACTGGTGCGGTAACATAACTGTGGTGGGTTCTGAAGGAATCTGTGTGAAGCCGAGAGGTTTGACTGGTGTTAGGCATTGGCGAGGGCAGGCAGGACCCCACGCAATGATTTGTGATGAAGGCCAATCCAGATGGGGTGAATGTAGATGAAGCCATGGTAGACCTAGGATGATTGGGCTGATGGTTAGTGGGAGAACGAGAAAGGAAATCTTTTCCCAGTGGAGAGCCCCAACTTGCATGGAGATGGGTTTTGTTCGTTTAAGAATACTTCCATTAGGGAGACGGGAACCGTCAATGCCCGTAGTAGCCAAGGGCTTTTTCAGCGGAACAGTGGGCAGCGCTAGCCTAGTAACCAGAGATTGTGACATAAAGTTCCCGGCTGCTCCAGAATCCAACAAGGCCTTGGACGACTGGGGCCCTGAAAGCAGATGTAAGGTGACAGGGAAAGAACACGTTAGATCTGGAAAAGAAGTTGGAGAGGAAGTAAGAGTCCCTAGACTGACCTCTCCAGTGCAGGCTAGGGTTTGTCGTTTCCCGAACGCCGGGTACATGAAGCCAGGAGGTGACCAGGATCTCCACAATATAGGCATAGTTTATTCTTCATTCTTCTCTCTCTTTCATCCGGAGATAAACGGGAGCGCCCCAGTTGCATAGGCTCATCCGTAGATGTAGGTGGTTGAAAACGAGGAGCTAGACGAAAGGTAGACCGTCTAGGAAGGTCTTTCTCGGACGATCTTTCCCGAAGCCGAAGATCTACCCGGTTGCAGAGAGAAATTAGGGCATCCAAGGTGGGTGGCAATTCTTGAGAAGAGAGGGCATCCTTGATTTTATCTGACAGCCCTTGCCAGAAGGCAGCAACAAGAGCCTCATCGTTCCACTGGAGCTCGGAAGCTAGGGTCTGAAACTCAATAACGTATTAACCACAGAACGGGAATTTTGACGTAGTCTTAGGATGCTAGTAGCAGCGGACGTCACTCGTCCCGGCTCATCAAAAATCCTCCTGAATGCCGAAGTGAAGGCGGAAACATCATTGAGAAGATTGTCATTACGTTCCCAAAGAGGCGAGGCCCATGCCAGGGCTTTCCCGGATAGGAGGGAGACCATATAAGCGACTTTTGACCTGGGAGTAGGAAAATTCTGAGGTAATAACTCAAATTGAATGGAGCACTGATTTAAAAAGCCTCGGCAAGAGGTAGGATCACCATCAAATTTGGAGGGTGTAGGCAAACGCAGAGAGGAAGCGGCTGCAGCAGGGACTTCGACTGCTTGTGGTTGAGCAGCCGGCTGAGGCGGGGTCTCCTGTAAGGCGTCTAAACGGGATGCAAGAGTTTGCAAACCTTGCAGAAGTTGCATCTGAACTGCATCCTGACGCTCCACTCTTCCAACCAGGTGTTGAAGCATGTCCTTGGCGGAAGGTTCTCTATCAGGATCTGACATGGCTGGTTCTTAGTGTCACGTTACCAGAGGGACTTCAACTGGATCCTGATAGTTCAGCCGAGATTGACGTTACTTCAGCGAGGGGCGCGGAGTCTAACAAGTGAAAGGTGTTCACCAGAGATTCCCGCAAGGGAATATGGGCTTTTGCGGCTTCCACTTGCAGGTCGCGGTCCCCTGGAGAAGTTCTCAGCGAACACAGCAGACGGAGCGTAGAATCAGGTGGAAGCAGCGCTGTCACTTGATAGCGGTGTTTAGGCGGGAGGTTTGGCAGCGTTGTCACTCGAGAGAGAAAATATAACTGAGATGTTCAGCGAAGTAGTCACTAGGGAGCTGGTTAGCAGGAAAAGATAGTATCGCCACTTGGAAGTGCTTTACCGGAATGCTAGCAGCGTAGTCACCTGGAGGTGAGTTCCCCGGAGAGACGTAGCTTGGAAGCTTGAGGGAATAGCAAAAACACAGGAGCTGTTTCCAATCTTAAAGTCAGGGATTGACTGAAAGAACCAGCATTGAGTTCTGGTCAGAGGAAGTAGATATAGTGCAGTTCCAATTGACCAGCCAATAGAGGGCAGTGAGAACACATAAAGCAGTTAGACGGTTCTGCGCATGCGCAGAACCACTGAGCGCTGAACGGAAGAAGGGGAGAGACAGCGCTGGAGAGTTGCAGCAGCGTGGACCAGGTAAGTGAAAGGAATAGCGGGTCTTGGTGGGGATGGCCTCTGTAGTTAGCGGGTACACCCGCCGGCTCCCGGGGAGGCAGCGGGAGTCCGGTGCGTGACAATATGGAAGACTATGAGGCCGACATGAAAAAAATATAGACTTACCAAGAAAGTGACATAGAACATTTCCGATGCGGGTGCAATCAATTGTGACTACAGAAACTCCTGGCAGTTGAAATTGATGTCACATAAATTGGCGATACTGAGTTTCCCACTTTTAAAGTGGCAATGCCAGGAGGATAATACAAACTGAGGGTTAGGTTTAGGGTTAAGGTTAGGATTAGGTTTGGTTAAGGTTAGAGTTATGATTAGAATTACGGTTACTATTGACATTAGGGTAAAACGCCGGGTCCTGCCATTACCGCTTTAACAATGGGAAACTCAATATTGCCATTTTATGTGATATCAATTTCAACTGTCAGGATTTTCGGTAGTAGCAATTTATAGCACTCACAACGGAAATGTTTTGTGTCACTTTCATGGTAAGTCTATACTTTTTTCATATCCGCCTTATAGTCTTTAATATATTTATGTTTCTGTAACCAGTGTCGTTCTACTCACAAATGAAATAACGTACCTAACCCGTATCATATACCTCCATATATGATATGGTGAAATATGAAGTTAGCATATTGGAGCGGTTTGCTCCGTCTCTTCATTTCCTAGGATGCCTGTATTCCCGGTAGTCCAGGAGGAGAACATGTCCGTTTTGTGCTACTGCGCATGTGCAGCCAGTGCAGATAACCAGAAGTTTTGTCTTCGTGCAGTTACTTCCATCCAGATACTAACAGGGACAGTCGCAGCTATAGTAGCTGCGTGGCCATCAGTATATAAAGTTCTCAAAAGCGCCCAGCAGGTGACCGGAGTCTCCCTAGATATATAAGAGGAGTCTGTGTCCACAACACAGTAATACTGCACGGATGAGCAGCATATAGAAAGTTCCTGCAGCATATGTATAATAGTGCATAATTACAAGCAAACCTGCATGGATGCCAGCTATGCAGTGTGCAAGTGTGTGCTGCCGGGAGTTTCAAATTGATAGCAGTCTGCAAGCTAGTGTTTTCGGATATGTTCTGTGTCTCTATTAATGTAAGTCAGCATTTCAAGCAGCTCGCTTTTATGGCAATCAGATTAGATATGTCTTTATACTCAGTGTCATTAGTAAAGGCATCGGATTAACCATTACCACTGGTCATGTGAGTCTATGGGCTAGATTTACTAAGCTGCGGGTTGGAAAAAGTGGGGATGTTGCCTATAGCAACCAATCCGATTCTAGCTTTCATTTATTTAGTACCTTCTACAAAATGAAAGGTAGAATCTGATTGGTTGCTATAGGCAACATCCCCACTTTTTCAAACCCGCAGCTTAGTAAATCTAGCCCTATGTGTGCATTCGGCCATTTGAGCATATTTTTTCTCTGGTTGCATGTGAACTTATATGGATGTACAGTGGCTATGTACTGGTATGTAGGCAATATGGGGACTTATGAAGTTAAATGTAGGAATTTGAATTGACATTTGTTAATATATACAGTATTTTATTTGCTTATTACATATATACATTTTTACTTCTATTATGCAATAAGTATTTTATTTAATCAATAATTAAATCATTTATTTTAACAAATCCATGCATGTCATTATATATTTAATCACATATATATGACAATGCATTTGTGTGTCATACTGCTTTGTGTAATTAATTTCTTGTAATGATAACATGTTCATTTTAATTTAATACATTAATTTTGCTGCATTTCTTGCTCTGGTGATGTGCACTGCACAAACGTGTTCCCACAATCTAGAAAAAAAGTAGAACAAAATCAAGTTATCTGTCTACAATATTTACTAGTTTGGTTTAAACATTAGTCATCTAGATTCCAGATTGCATTTTCTTTTATATACTAGTCCCATATGTAGACACCCCAAATATCACATCCATATGTGCTTGTTGGAAATCTCATTCCAAAACCATGGACATTGTTTTGGAGTTTGTCCCCTTTTTGCAGCTATAACAACGATTCCTCTTCTGCAAAGGATTTATATTAGATTTTGGATCATGGCTGGCAGTTTGTGTTCCAATTCTTTCAAAAGGTGTGTGATTGGGTTGAGATCACAGCTGTGAGCAACCCAGTCATGTTCTTCCACACCAAACTCAATAAACAACATTTTTATGGACCTCACCTTGTACACAGAGGAATGTCATGCTGAAACAGGAAGGCCTTTCCCCAAACTGTTGCCTCAAAGTCTATAGAATGTCATTGCATGCTATAGCATTAAGATATCCCTTCACTGGAACTAACGGGTCAAAGCCAAACTGTGAAAAACTGTCCCAGTCCATTATTCCTCCTCCACCAAGCTTTATGTTTGCAGTACGCATTTGGGTAGGAAGTTTTTTCCTGGCATTGGTCTTGTATAAAGACTGTATAATCTGCTTCAGTTTATCTTCAAGAGATATTGTTTATATCAGTATTACACAAAGAGGTGCCTTGCAGTAATTATTGAACTATGTGTTAATTTGCATCAGTATTATATTCAAATGAAATGTAGACCATATTATTATGTCGACAATTTGAATGTAGCCGTATTATTAGCCGTATTATTAGGTTTACAATTCAAATGTAGACAGTATTATTGCAATAGGATTGTCACAAACATACTCCCAGCATCACTGACTTTGGATTTTTAACGTTTGGGGTTACACACCATTCCAGCACTCAATATTTCACTGACATATTGCACAGGTTATACGCTGAATTGTCCCAAACAGTGCTCTGACACCAATAAAATATGTTTTATTCTGATTGCATTTTTATATGTTTGATGTTTGTTATATTGTAAACCATTTTATGGTATTAGTTCCTCATTATTGGTCACCTATACAGCAATAAGTTTATAAGGTTATAAGGTTCTGCTATCAGCTACTAAATAAGAGCAATAGAACTCCAATATACTGTCAACCACTGTCACCCACTATACTCCTTATTACACACAGGTTAGCAATGTACCCCCAAAGAATCAATGGGTTAACACTTAACACATAAAAACTATGTTACTCAAATGTACACGCTGGCACACATTAAGCTTGTTTGTCAAATGGATTAACAATTTACTTTCCAGCATTCAAATGGTTAACATGGTCAAGGAGGGCATTCAGAGGGGCTGTGCATATGTCCACCAATATTCTAAAAGGTTTGACATAACTTTTCCATAACTTTTCATGAACATATCCTAGATACATAATACCCCTTTCAATAATCCAGTCATAACCTCCCGCACATTTACATATCAAATATAGTGTAATTAAAACAATATTATATATCATTTCGAAAGATTTGAGACTACTTTGGTTTTCCTATACAGTTGGTATCAAAATTTCACAACCCTTGTGCAGTTTTTGCCCCCAATTAAAGAGTGGCACAATGATAACCCAAAACATGAAATATTAAGACATGTTCTGGGAAGTTAATATTTTCTATATATTTTCTATATCTTTAAAGGCAGCGTTTGACTGCCTGTGAAGGAGTTTTTAGTTAGTTTAGGATGTGGCTTTTTTCAGGACTCACCAATGAGCCCTGCCATGGTAAATACAATTGGCAGTAGATTTTGTATTGCAGTAGGCAGCAATACAAGATGATACATATTGCCACCCACTAGCCAATGTTAAATAGACCCCTTGGTCGCTTTTTTTCCGCTTTTTTCCACACTTGTTTTGTCACCTGGTAGTGCTTTCAGAAGTATGTTCAAAATGCTTGCATTATTTTTCTGTGTTCACTTGATATTCCCATTAAACATTGGTATCTATTGACCAGCTAATCTATATGAAGAGCATGCTCCCTTTTCAAGATGGGCTCTAGTCACTCTAAGGATTATATAAAATATATATGCTATGCTCCTAATATTAATTTTATACATTAAAACAAACTCATAGAATGCAAACTATGCATTATTTTGCAGGATATCCAATACTGAAATACAAGGTGGTCCATAAGCATGGAAACACTCCTTTAAAACCGAAATGAGTACGTAAATATTAACCCAGTGTCTTCACATATGATCTGGGAGTGGGGGAAACTTTTTAGGTTATGTGGCCTGTGTGGTCCCCATCTTGAATTTGACCATCTTGGATGCAACTCTATTTTTTTAAATTTTTTAAAAGGGTGCTTCCCCACTTATGGAATACCCTATATATTAAAATGAATGTAACATATTTAAAATTATATAAAAACCTTGTGTGGTTGGTGCCACCCCTTTACTCCAGTCAAAAATAGGTTCTATAAAAATGTATTTGTAAATAAAACAATATGAAAACAGTATGTCTCTACACTGGCTGCCTGTTTTGTTCCGAATCCAATATAAAATACTTTTACTAACCTACAAGGCCATCAACAAAGCTGCACCAACATACATCTCCTCTCTTGTCTCAAAATATCTCCCAGCTCGGCAACTCCGTTCTACACAAGATCTGCGTCTCTCATCCACCCTCATTACATCCTCCCATTCCCGGTTACAGGACTTTTTTCGGGCTGCACCCACTCTATGGAATTCTCTCCCTTGCACAGTAAGACTCTCCTCTGGTCTACAAACTTTCAAGCGTTCTCTGAAAACCTATCTCTTCAGACAAGCTTATAATATTCCTCAGCCACCCTCTTAACCTCGCTACCTTTAGCCTGTTACACAATTTCACACAAGACAACTACCCCCTGGCCAACATTGTTGTGTGACGGGTTCATTTAGCTTATGAGTCACTTTTACCTTTGCAGTCTGGCTGGGCCAAGATGCAAAATGGAGACTTAACCTCATGTGTCAATCTCCCATTGTCCCATAGATTGTAAACTTGCGAGCAGGGCCTTCTCACCTCTGTCTGTTTTACCCAGTTTGTTTATTAGTTTATTATGTTTGTCCCCAATTGTAAAGCGCTACGGAATATGTTGGCGCTATATGAATAAATGATGATGATAACATTTTCTAGGTTTTATTAAGGCTAATCTTCCTAACATATAGTACTGTTTGGTTAATAATGGTTTTAGTTCAATTGAGGAAGTAACAATGCAAGAGAAATAATGCAACACAGTTTTGCCTACTCTCTGTCAGTTTCATTTACGATTGACATGACTGCTACATCGGTTTGGAAACCTCTTATTGACTATCCCTGATTAATGCGTATGCCTTTGTTGCAGCCTCGTTCAGCAAGTTCTACGAGGCAGCCGAATGTAAGAATTTAAAAATGCAGATTTCTTTCTCCCAAAGTTTGAATAAGTGATAATTACTTTGTTGGTATGTCTAATAATGAAAAAAGTGGTCATAAAACTGTATATTATTATTAATGCTTGGACAGGATGAATTTGGCCCAGATTGAATTGCAGTCACGGCACACCTGACTCCACTTGCTGCAGCTGTTACTTCCTCATTTAAATGAATCTTGGTATAACATAAAATTTGTCAGCAAACATAACAGAGCTTGTTTTTAAATCATCAGTAAAATATCTATAATGCTTAGTATCCCTGGTATAAAGCAATCTTTTAATTCCAACAAAATGTTAAACTGATTAGATTAATATGCCAACTCTGCTACATAGACCTAATCTAACCTGACACAAACTTTCTTACATTACAAATTATCACATACCTGAAGAAAAGACATTAACCAGAAACTTGAGCGCATACTTTACGTCTTCATCAATTTTCTGACTTTTCGGGTCCTTCGAAAAGTACATATCAAGGTATATCTTTGCATCAAAACTATTGTCAATCACAAGATCTTCCGATGTGGATACAATCTCCATGTTTGACTTCAACCAACCTGTTAATAAATGGTGAGAATGAATCAACACATTTTACTGTAATGTAGAAATACTCTGTTATTCTCTGTAGTCAAACAATATTCAGAGTTCTTTTATCTCATATGTCTGCAAGAATGTAATTTTCATAATCCTACATCTTTTCTATGCCCAGGTTCTTAGCTGAATGCTGTTGAGTAGAATCCTAAGCAAGACATAATATGAGCCCCTGCAAACAATTAAAACAATGCATAAATCTTGTATATTATACATAAGATTGCTGTAGGAAATTAAATCCATACAAAACTGTTTTTTTTTTAAAAAAAATTTAAGCATCCTAATTTAACACTGTATTGGTTGTATACTGATATACTGATTTTGATATATTGATGCATACTTTGATATACTCACCTCACTTTGGTGTTCAGTGTGCTGTGTTCAGCATGTGAATTACCATAGAATTGCTAAGCTATTTATACACTGACTAATAATGCTGTGCTTTGTGAAAGAACCCGCCTTTATTTTTATTTATTCAATGCGAGTAGTCAAAAGGTATTACATGGTTGCACATAAGTATGAACAAATAAAAAAAAATATGTTGCAGGTAATCAACATTTGTAACTAATGGACAACCACTTGTACTAAATGTTAACGTGGCTCACTGCACATTCATTTTGAATACAATAACAAACATAACATCAAGAACACTCCCAAAAGAGTAGGTAGACATAGAGTAGACGTAAAGAGGAGTAGATGAGAAGAAAGGAAAACACAAAGGGAAAGAGGGCTATAAGGAGCTAAGCAGATGTAGAGCATATAAATTTAAATTCCTCTGAGTTTTTAAACTCAATCCAGGTCGTCCAAGTGAACATATATTCCGCAAATTTATCATTGGCAGAGAGAATAATATTGTCCATGAACATATAATAGTCAATTCTATTGAACCAGTCCACAATCGAAGGAGGAGTTCGGGATCTACAGCGCGTGGGTACTACTGCTCTAGCTGCATTGTTAAGATGTTTTAATAGTGATTTTTTGTATTTAGAGGGTTGCATAGAAGAGAATGATAGTATCCAGAAGTTGGGGTCTTTGGGTAACTCATGACCGCCTTTTTTTACAGTAGTGTAATCAGAAACCTTACACATTTTTTGGGGTTTATTATCTCTTTTAGGGGTCTATGCATCAATTTGATGCAGTGCAACTAAATAGGCATCGCTGCACATCGCAGTGATGCATATTGTACCACTAAGAAGCATCATGCAGGGGCTACTCTGAGAGCCCCGGTGAAGTGACCCCTCTCCTGTGATATCCGTTTCCTGCTTACCATGGCCATGAATTGGATTCTGTGAAGCCAAAGAGGCATTAGCAGAATCCCAAAAGAAATGACAGGTAACGCCATCCTGAGATGGCATTACCTGTCCATGCAAGGCAAAGCTTAGCAAAGCTTGATGCATTGTGTGAAGATACCGGGTATATCTGGCCCAGTGCTACACAGTACCTTCTAGGATTCGTATGGTCACTCAGGCAAAATGCAGTTATAAAAATACAACAGTATATTTATTGTCATACAAACAATACTAGAATATTATATACACACAGTAAATAAATGCCAGGCACATTTACCACATCATCCGTCCCTTACCCCACTAACTTAAGAATATATAGTCACCTGGCTGTCCAGATTTCACGACCCATGGATTTCTCTCAGCTGCATATATAGACTCTAATTAGAGAACGACAACTCAAAAGCTAGATCTTGCACCTTCATGAATGAAATCCCAGAATCAACACCCTTCCCCCCTGGAGTCGTTCCTTATATCCCAGGTCTAATTTCCACAGTCTTTCCCCTCCCTGGGCAAACCCCTGGGTCTATTCTTCTTAACCATTGGTCAGTGCAGGACTAGGGGGTTTGGACAGGGCAGTGAAGATGAGATGTCCTTTCACAAAAGCCCCCTGCTGGGATGCAGACAGCAGGTCTGGACTAGTCCTAAGGAGAACAATTGATGCTAATTGGCTTCCCCTACTTCCAAGGATAAGGTAGAAGTGAGCCCCTCCTAAAATTAACCCCTTACACTACTTTGTGATGTCACAGGGTCCCCAGCTGTTCCATGCTTCCTGTAGAGGAAGGAGGGAGGAGAATGAATGCAGCTCCAGCCCTCTCACCTGTATCCTAGACACCACCTGATCTTTACCCATAACCCTCCTGGCTTCCGTTTAAGGACAATGAATAACATTACTGCAAGTCATCAATATATAATACACAATATACATATGTACACTGAACTACAATGTCCCCTTAGCCACATGTTATTGGACAATGCAGTTGTAGTCTGGTGAGCTAGGGAACAAAGCATGGGCTATAAAAAGTATTTGCTATAATCCACATATCACACTCGTTTTGTCACATTCCTCCCCTACTTTTTAAGCCCTTGTTCCCTAGTGGCTCCCTAGCTCCAAGTAATCCTTTCTTCCAAGTCCAAAGTCTCTGGCCTGCTGTGGTTTCTCCTGGGTCTGATGGCAAGGTAGACAGCAGTACACAGTTCCTCAATTTCCCACCAGGGTCCCATGGCTGCAGGCATATCTTCCCACCCAGCTGGAGTGGGGGGTTATGCTGCCCTGTGTCATAAGATGAGTCAACAATAAAACTGGGCCACTCCGTTGCACACATCCATGGTAGGAGAGTTGTAGTCCAACATCCCTTGGGTGTCTTGTCCACCCTTAATTGCCCAACTGCAAGTAGTCCCTTGGGCTGTCCTCTGTTTCTGGAGACCATGCTCCCCTCCCCCACATATTCGAGTGAAAACTGCCAAGTGGCAGGCAAACTTTCTTGCTCCTTGTCCGTTTGTTTCTGGCAAAGATCCAATCCCTCCTATCCCAAACACTCAAGGGACAACTGCCAAGTGTCAGGCAAGCGTGGGGGCTCCATTAATTCTTTGCTTACGGGGAATCCTCTGTCCCCCTCCCAAACCACTTGTGGGTGCCCTTGTAAGTATGTTGTTGTGCATCTCCCCTCCCCTGCCTCCACATCCAACTGTTGCACTACTTCCCTCGCCTCTGGTGCATCGGGGTAGTGTGAATCCTGCTGTACTGGTGCCCTCTCAGACACCCACTCAGTCAACATCTCATCATCTGCCAATTCTGCATAGGGGAAGGCATGAGTGTAATTTTCCCATGACCCCATAGTAGTGGCCTCTGACATGACAATTCCTTTATCCTCTCCCATTAATTCTGTCCTACAGTCTGTAATCATGATTTCTGCTGAGATCATATGTTGAGCAAGTTTATGATTCTCTTCTGCCACAATTGGGTACAGCTGTACATCACTTGCCCCGGAGAGCACACATACGGTATCCTGCGTTACTTCATTAACCAATACATTTTCAGGCACAACAGGGGTGGATAACTGGTCTTTTCTGTAATTCTGTTCTAACTCAGACACAGTCTCAGGTTCCAATAACACTGGCAAATTATCAGAAGATGCTACTACATGGTACTTACTTGGTAGCTCTTTTCCATCCAAGTCCCCAAATGGGAGGATTTCTCCTAATCCTTTCTGAATAGTCAGAGGTACAACATCCTCACCAAGCAGTTCTTCTCCAGTCTCCCCCAAGATAGTAGCTTGGGCAACTGTGTATAATCCACTGGGATAGACCTCCCCCTGATAAACAGACTGAGCAGCCATTTTTTTAGAGTGTGACAAAAGATATTGCAATTGGCATTTTTCAGTATTCACTGGATAACACTGATCCTGCCACATTTCAGTGTCCGTAAGTCCTTGTCGCCATACCTCATCCTCTGCTTCTTCAAAACTCTGTTGCAGACATTGCATTTGTTCCCAGAGAGGTATGTGGGGACCCAAAGTGAGCACCCATTTCCTATAGACACTGAAGGCATTGATGGGATTCTCCTGATCTTTTAAAAGACGTTTGAGGATATCCCTGTGCGTGCAGTACAGGTAAGGAAGGTACACCCCGGATCTGGCATTCCACTATCAGCTCCTTCATACTCATTGTCTCTAGTGGATCTGTAGAATCTGCTAATGGGACAGATTCTATGAGTACATTTGCAGGGGATTCATCAGGCATGTCCCTGTGCTGTAACAGTCCATTTATGTCTTGTTTGTATTGCTGATTATTGTTGTATCTGGATTCTCCCTTGGCCAGATTCTGCATAGTACAAATAACTTCATGTGTAAAATCATCCCATTCTGGTTCATCCCGAAAATTACAGGCACTTGCCTCCTCTTTCAACATTAGGAACACATCCAACAGGTTCTCCAATTTCTCCTGTAGACTGGCTCCTTCCCCCCACATAATAATCTTTGGGCACTCATCCCAATAATCCAAAATGTGCTGCATTGTGGTGGGGTGGTGCAACACATCCATATCCTCATCCTGCAGACTCTGCCACAGTCCTTCATCCCAGTACACCTTTCTCCTGGTTGTACTGGACTGCTTCATCCCTTCCTTTGGGAACTTTTTCAACACTGGGCTGTGATCTGCTCTTTTGTTCCTAGATCTCACACCCATTTTACTTCCAGGGATCACCTCACTGTGATTTCCTCTCTTTGAGACACAGTTCCATCTTCCGCTCTCCTCTGGCGGGGTGCGCTTCCCCTTATCAAATCGGCACTTACGCGGCATCTTCCCTCGCCTAAAGCCCACAACGCTTTTCGTGACACTTTCTGCCTTAAAGCCTTTAGGAGTAAGTTCAGGATAGTGTGGTAACTGGTTTCTAGTGCTAACTGCTTTACAGAGCCCTGGAATGTATCACGATACAGTTCCCCTGCAGCTCTACCCAGAGAGGACCTGGGACTGAGTGACCCCACTGCTTGCCACCAAAAATGTGAAGATACCCGGTATATCTGGCCCAGTGCTACACAGTATCTTCTAGGATTCGTATGGTCACTCAGGCAAAATGCAGTTATAAAAATACAACAGTATATTTATTGTCATACAAACAACACTAGAATATTATATACACACAGTAAATAAATGCCAGGCAGATTTACCACATCATCCGTCCCTTACCCCACTAACTTAAGAAGATATAGTCACCTGGCTGTCCAGACTTCACGACCCATGGATTTCTCTCAGCTGCATATATAGACTTTAATTAGAGAACGACAACTCAAAAGCTAGATCTTGCACCTTCATGAATGAAATCCCAGAATCAACACCCTTCCCTCTCTGGAGTTGTTCCTTATTTCCCAGGTCTAATTTCCACAGTCTTTCCCCTCCCTGGGCAAACCCCTGGGTCTATTCTTCTTAACCATTGGTCAGTGCAGGACTAGGGGGTTTGGACAGGGCAGTGAAGATGAGATGTCCTTTCACAAAAGCCCCCTGCTGGGATGCAGACAGAATGTCTGGACTAGTCCTAAGGAGAACAATTGATGCTAATTGGCTTCCCCTACTTCCAAGGATAAGGTAGAAGTGAGCCCCTCCTAAAATTAACCCCTTACACTACTTTGTGATGTCACAGGGTCCCCAGCTGTTCCATGCTTCCTGTAGAGGAAGGAGGGAGGAGAATGAATGCAGCTCCAGCCCTCTCACCTGTATCCTAGACACCAACTGATCTTTACCCATAACCCTCCTGGCTTCCATTTAAGGACAATGAATAACATTACTGCAATTCATCAATATATAATACACAATATACATATGTACACTGAACTACAATGTCCCCTTAGCCACATGTTATTGGACAATGCAGTTGTAGTCTGGCGAGCAAGGGAACAAAGCATGGGCTATAAAAAGTATTTGCTATAATCCACATATCACACTCGTTTTGTCACACATTGCAAAACATCACAAGTCCCCATATTAATCTATGGGGATTGCGATGCTGCACAGTATTAGCCTAAACGAAGGAGATGTTAGTGAAATCTCCTACATTAGCCAGTTAATGCATAGTAAATATACTTAAAAGATGCGGAAATGTCTTTTAAGTAAAAATTAGCTTGATGCATAGACCCCTTAGTGGTGCAGGGTTCATAGGAGCAGGCACATCATTTTTGTTTAGAGGGATTTCACAATTCTTGACAAAAACTGTCAGGATATACTTTTTATACATGCATTACATACATATATTTTAAACATAAACATATAAATGTTTTACTTTTTAAATTATGAAGTAGTATGTCTACAACTCAGTGCGTGTTTACATGTACCTAATAAATAGTAAGTATAAGACTGATATTGCAGCAGCTGTACTTACTGTCAAAGAATACCAAGCAGTTCTGCTTGGGGGGAATTCCAGAGATTCTGTGCTTTCAAAAAGACTGAGAACTAGTTGAAATGCACATAGTTGTGAATGTGAATGTTAATATCTCTCATTCTCACATGGTTAAATTTGATTGGACAATCATATCACATTTTGACCATCTTAGCAGACTATTGTACAGTGTATGGTCCCGTCCAGTCATTTGAAAATTCAAGTTGATCTTTTGACGCTCGTTATTATGAAAATGGATAGGTAAACAGGCTTAGTACCAATTACAGTACAGGAACAAAAGGTCTGTACCAGAGACTGGTATGCCTGGGCTTGTAATTCCACAATAGCTGAAGAGCACCTAGCTTAATACTGGTCTGCATCAGAGGCAGACAGAAACAGAACATTATAAGCAATTTGTTGCCCTCCATGTCTGCTATACTGGTGTTTGTAGTTCCACATCAACTGAAACCTGTTTGGTTTAGAGGAGAGCAGTTGAAAGTATGAACTTTGTTGCATATAGAGGTACAATTGTCATCACAATCTTCCTCCATTTAGTATGACAGGACACTGCTCTCACTAATATAATCACATGAGTGGGCTTCTGCCCACAACATCAGCACACTCACTTCCTGAAATAATTAGTGCTGTTGTCCTGATAATAGAATAGGTTACATATTGTTCTATCCCCACTCACAACTGTGGACATCCCAGACCAGCAGATCAGTGATCGAAGTGGGAAAGTAGAAGTGCTGGTATTGAAATGTGAAGAGATTAGCTAGTGGCTACCCAGGCTCACAGAAGTTTCAGGGATTTTGATACTATGAAATTAATTTTAAATGCTTTTTAACACTATATATTTTTCATAGATGTTTCAAAGGAGTCTGAAAATATGATAATGAAATAGAGTCAAATTTATAAACTCTAGTGTACACAGACCAACTAGTCTGATTAGAGCAGAAGTTAAAAATAAAACATTTGTCCATATGTTTTAATCTTGGCACACTTACACAAAGGGGCACTTAGTTTGGCATATACACTGATTGGATATCTATTAATTACGTGCACCTCTACTAAAAGAAGGTGCCTTGTTAACCACAATGGGCCTGAGTCAATAAGGCACTCATATTCAGCGCATCATGTGTCTATTGAAGAGCATGCATAAATCGGCGTACTCCCAAAGTCACCAGGACACCAGGAATCCCAAAGTGCCAGCACACCCTGGCAGCCATGGGTACTCTGAGGCAGTTGTATAATGGCACCCTGAGCACCTTTGAACCTCTCTTTGTTTTATAACAAATTTAATAAATAATGTATACTTTTTTGCTTTTTTGCTTTATGTTTTTTGTATTTGTTTCCTTCTTTTTTAATCTGAAGCAAAACAACTTTGGACGCTGGGATCCCAGTTTGTGGCCTTAGGTTAACATCAATTCTTTATAAGCTGCAAAAAAGGAAAGAAAAATTGTTGAAAATGCACTCTTACTACAGTGATATGGTGAAATGCTAGCTGTATGGGTGTACTTTGTTCTTACATTTTGCATGTTCAGTAGAGTTCACAAGTGGTATGTTAAGTGAAAAACGGGCCAAAGGTTTATTTTATGCTGAACACAGTAGTATTCAGAAGTATATTTATTATTGGAGGCATATGTAATATATAAGTTTATATGTTGGCCTCTCTCTCCATTATCTGAAGCCAATAGATAAGTAGATATCCAACAAATAGTCAGACGCTTGCCGGGTCGGTATACAAGACGGTAGTCAGATGTTTGCCGAGTCAGTACACAAGCGGGTAGTCACGAATGCAAGGAAGTGCAGTAAGTGACAGGAGTTGAGCAGGCAGAATACTCAAGCACATGTCTGATCCAGGAAGTGCCTATTATAGGTCCAAAGAGGAAACAGGATCCAAGATGGTTTCTCATTGATGCCATTCTGGCCATCTTGGATAAGGGCAAATCTGAGGGCAAGTTTACGAATGCAGAAACCTATAGTGGTTGGAGGTGAAAATATCAAAGTAATTCCTTACAGTATCCCCCTCTATCAATTACGTCCTCAGGACAGCACTTTGCTGGGTTTCTATGGGCATCTTTGATGAAATTCACGCAACAAATGAGGTGCATGGACATTACCTTCTGGTTCCCAGAAATTGTGTTCTGGACCATATCCTTGCCATAGTATCAAATATTGAAGTTTATTTCTAAGTATTCGTGAATGTAGTATTTTCTCTACTAGAAATTCTTCATGTTCATCAATTTGAACAGAATCTGGAGGAGACAAAGTGTGACCAGCATAGGATTTGGAATTACTGGCTTGAGTAAAGAAACATGGAAGACAGGATGAACCTTCATAGATCCTGGTTGCTCAAGTTGAAAGGTAGATGAACTGACTTGTGCCAAAATTTTAAAGGAACCTATATATTTTGGTCCTAGTTTAGAAGTAGGCATGCTTACTATTAGATTTAGTTTTGTCTACAATGTTTAAAACTGGTGCAGCTTTACGATGCCTGTCTGCAATTCTTTTATAATTGTCTTGAGCATGTTGCAATGTCTCTCTTATTACATCAAGATTATTTTGTAGCGATTCTAATCTGGATGTAAGAACAGGAATGGAAGAATCCTGTAGAAAATTGGATAGTAGGTTTGGATGATATCCTAAATTGTCATAAAAATGACTTTGTCTTGTGGATGAGTGTTGCGAATTGTTGTATGAAAGCTCTGCCATAGGCAGAACATTAATCCAGTCATCTTGCAGATGGCAAATGTAGCACTGTAGGTTTTGTTTCAGTGTTTGGTTGATGCGTTCTGTCTGTCCATTGGACTGGTGAGGGAAGGCAGTTGCTAATTTAATATTAATATTTAGAGCACTACAAAACTACTTCCAAAAACGTGAAGTAAATTGCACTGCTCAGTCAGAAACTACATCATCAGACACCCCATGTAGATGAAAAACTTCCATGATTAGTAAATCTGCTGTTTCTTTTGCAGAAGAAAATGCGCGACAGGGCACAAAGTGAGTCATCTTTATGGGTCGATCTTCAACCACCAGAATTGCAGTCATACTCTTGGACAATGGTAAATTCATTATAAAATCCATGGATATTGAAGCCCACGGACGAGAAAAGACTGGCAAAGGCTATAAAAGTCCAAGTGGAGCAGTACGTGGAGTCTTAAATCGGGCACAAGTATTACAGGATGATACAAACTTTTTAACACCCTTCTTATATTTTGGCCACCAAAAGTAACGAGATAATAATTAATCGGTCTTACAAATATCTTTGCGGCCTTCTCGTCTAGAGTCATGAACAAATTGCAGTACTTTTAATCGTGCTGCTGCTGGTACATGCAAGCGATGTTCATACTTCATCTTGATAGGTTAAGTTTATAGTCATGGCCAAAAGTTTTAAAAATGACACAAGTATTGGTCTTCACAAACTTTGCTACTTTAGTGATTTTAGACCTTTTTGTCAGATGTTGCTTTGGTATACTGAAGTAAAATTACAAGCATTTCATAAGTGTCAGAGGCTTTCATTGACTATTACATTAAGTTTATGCAACGAGTCAATATTTGCAGTGTTGACCCTTCTTTTTGAAGACTTCTGCAATTCGCGCTGGCATGCTGTCAATCAACTTCTGGGCCACATACTGACTGATGGCCTCCCATTCTTGCCTAATCAATGTTTGGAGTTTGTCAGAATTTGTGGGATTTTGTTTGTCCACCAACCTCTTGAGGATTGACCACAAGTTCTCAATGAGATTAAGGTCTGCGGAGTTTCCTGGCCATGGTCCCAACAATTAGATGTTTTGATCCCCGAGCCACTTAGTTATCACTTTTACCTTATGGCAAGGTGTTCCATCATGCTGGAAAAGGCATTGTTCATCACCAAACTGTTGAAGGTTGGGAGAAGTTGCTCTTGGAGGATGTTTTGGAACCATTCTTTATTCATGGCTTTGTTCTTAGGCAAAATTTTGAGTGAGCCCACTCCCTTGGTTAAGAAGAAACCCCACACACGAATGGTCTCAGAATGCTTTTCTGTTACCATGACACAGGATCGATGGAAGCGGTAATGTTTCCTTCTCCGGAAAAGCGTTTTTCCAGATGCCCCAAGCAATCTGAAAGGTGATACATCAGAGAAAATAACTTTACCCCAGTCCCCAGCAGTCCAATCCCTGTACCTTTTGCAGAATATCAGTCTGTCCCTGATGTTTTTCCTGGAGAGAAGTGGCTTCCTTGCTGACCTTCTTGACACCAGGCCATCCTCCAAAAGTCTTTGTCTCAATGTGTATGTGCAGATTTACTCACACCTACCTGCTGCCATTCCTGAGGAAGCTCTGCACTGGTGGTGTCCGTATTCCGCATCTGAGTCAACTTTAGGAGACAGTCCTGGCGCTTGCTGGATGTTCTTGGATGCCCTGAAGCCTTTTTCACAGCTTTTGAACCTCACTCCTTGAAGTTGTTGAGGATCCGATAAATTATTGATTTAGTTGCAATCTCACTAGCAGCAATGCCTGTGAATTCCTTTTTGTGAAAGGCAAGATGACTGCATGTGTTTCCCTGCAGATAACCATGGTTTACAGAGGAAGAACAATGATTTGAAGCACCATTCTTCTTTTAAAGCTTCTTGTTTGTTATTCTAACTCAGCGTGACAGAGTGAACTCCAGCTTTGTCCTCGTCAACACTCTCACCTGTATTAACGAGAGATTCACTGACCTGGTGTCAGCTGTTCCTTTTGGGGCAGGGCTGAAATGCAGTGTAAATGTTGTTTTGGGGATAAAGTTCATTGTCATGGCAAAGAGGGACTTTTAAATCAATTACAATTCATCTGATCACTTTTCATTACATTCTGGAGTATATGCAAATTGGCATCATAAAAACTGAGGAAGCAGACTTTGTGAAAAATAATATTTGTGTCATTCTCAAAACTTTTGGCCATGACTGTAAATCTGTAGTTGGGTCTAAAAGGATTGAACCGTTCTGTAACCCTCTCTGATGTCAGGCAATAGCTCACCAGTGCCAATAGCTCCCAGGAAATTTGACTTAGAGAAGAATGTCTCTTCTGGCTCAATCTGTGGTGAGTCTTCCATATATGCTCTGGACAGAACATCGGCATTCCCATTTCTGGAATCAGGTCTATAATAGATAACAAAGTCAAAACGATTTAAGAATAAACTCCATCTGGTTTGTCAAGAAGACAGTCTTTGCAGACTGAACAAATTCTAGATTCCGGTGGTCAGTTGGCTCAATTATTTAAAGTTGTAGGTTGGGGTGTACATGGGGTGCGTCCAGGCTAAGGCCCTCCTTTATTGTCGTCTCTCAATCAATCGAGCATCAATACGAATGCAATGGTTAATGAAAAGTTCAAGTTCAGTGAGTGCCTCTGCTCGGGATAATTCATCTTAATTGGCCTCAGAAAGACCCTTTTGATAGACAGACAACTGCACCTCAGAATTCCATGCAGCGTCAAGGACCCATATCTGAAAATCTGCAGTATTTGAGCATCTCCCCTGATGTAATTTCAGTTTGGATTATCTAAGGTTTGTTTCATCACTTTGTGGAAGTCATCAAATATTTCTAATATCAGACTAGAAACCTCTATATATGGAGAAGCCTATGCGATGGGGATGTCCTTAAGTATTAAAAGCATACACCAGACCTTTCACTTATCAAATTGAAAATGAGACTCATACAATTGAAAATGCATCTGACATTGATTAATAAATCCATAAAACTTTTGAGTGTTCACTCCAAACCGAGCTGGTGAGAAAGGGAGAGCAGCAGGGGATGGCGATGTAACAGACACTTGTGGTGATTTGCTCTCCAACTCGATACGGTCCAGATGTTGAGACACCCTAATTAGAAATTCCTGGAGGCCACTATGTGCATCACAAACCTTTTGTGAAACAACTTGAATCTCTTGCTTAACCTGTGATTTGAGAGCTAAAAAACTGTCCTTCAGGAATTTCAGCTCTGGCTGATATTCATTTAGTGCGGTGGTTAAACTTGTCACGTGTCACTTAACAGGTATATCTTCGTCGGGATCCATTTCAAGGTTTAAGCATTCTGTAATAATACTGGTGGTCTTATCTGAAGCCCAATAGCCGTGTAGATATCCAGAGAGTAGTCAGACGTTTGCCGGGATGGTACACATGCAGAATAGTCAGACATTTGCCGGGTTGGTACATAAGTAGGGTAGTCAGACGTTTACTAGTTCGGTACACAAGCATGGTAGTCAGACGTTTGCCGGGTCAGTACACAAGAGGGAACTCACAAACGCAAGGAAGTACAGTACGTGACAGGAGCTGAGCAGGCAGCACATGCCTGATTCAGGAAGTACCTATTATAGGTTCAAACAGGAAATAGGATCCAAGATGGTTTCTCCATCAAGCCATTCTGGCCATCTGTCACACATTGCACCAGCTTCCTTTAATTTTGGTAACTGTTTTCCTTAGTTCTCACTCCCTGCATTCACTTGCTCTTTTGAACTGAACATGTGCACACCTGGGGGTAAATGTATCAAGCTGAGAGTTTTCCAGCTGGTTTGAAAAGTGCGGATGTTGCCTATAGCAACCAATCAGATTCTAGCTGTTATTTTGTAGAATGTACTAAATAAATAATAGCTAGAATCCAAAAAACTCTCAGCTTGATGCATTTACTGCCTGGTCTTTTCAAAACCTCCTGCATTCCCTTGACTGGCTAACTGCCTGTCAGCTCTGTCTATTTAAAGCACCTGCTTCTCTATTAAGGTGCCAGGTCTTCAGGTCTCCTTACCTGTAAGAACGCTGTTCTCCCTGGCTCCCGTCTGCACATCGGTAGCCTGTGTTATCTGTTCCATGATCAAGAACTGTGGTATTATTGCAAGAACCTCGTTGCTCATCATCGGTCCCGTCTTCAAGCTATTTGCTTTCCATGGATTTCAGTGCATCTGTTCTCTGCAGTTCACCACTTGTCAGTTAATATCCTGTGTTACTTGTTCCAGGGTCAAGACCTGTGGTATTATTGCAAGAACCTCGTGCCTCATCATCGGTCCCGTTATCAAGCTATTCACTTTCCAAGGATTTCAGTGCATCATAATCAGTCCTGTTTTCAGTTTCATCCTTACGCTTTCTTTTCACGCAAATTCCTACCGGCTGAAAAGAACTATACCATCGGTGACAGAGAACTCCTAGTCATGAAGTTGGCACTTTCTGAATGAAGGTATCTTCTGTACGGTGGTAGTCAGCATATATATGCTGACTACACTGACAAGACTTAACACGATATCTTGAGTCCGGACGGCTGCTTCCCCGACGAGGATCCATCACGACTCTTCTGTGAAGCGACTTCAAGCAATCCCGAAGAAAGAAGACGCCGGTGGGACTGGATCGTCACTAACATAGGCAACGCTGTTAATGCTGCACTTCAGGGGGTAATGTAACTATGGGGCCATGTACAATGTACTTTACAAAGGGTTGCACCATCCGGACTCAAGATGTCGTGGTTAGTCTTGTCGGTGCAATCAGCATCGTTATTCCGTACCCCATTATTCAGTGACTATTTTTACCGACCACAAAAACCTGCTGTATCTCCAGTCTGCGCAATGTCTTAACCCCTGTAACCCCTGCCAGGCCCAGTAGTCTCTCTACTTTTCTCGTTTTAATTTACGTGTCACTTTTCAGCAGGGCTCAAAAAATAAAAAAAGCTGATGCCCTATCAAGGGTGTCCCCTTGTTTTCCTGAATCTATGGATGTTGTTAATCAGCCTATTTTGGAACCCTAGTTTCTTCAGGCCACGTCTGTGTCGCCTGACCCAGTACCGCTTCCTGGGAGAAGTTTTGTGCCTCGGAATATTCGAAAAAAGCTTTTGCGTTGGCTACACTATTCTCAATTTTCCGGTCATGCCGGATCCGTCAAAATTATTAAATTAATTCTCTGAGCTTTAGGTGGCCCACCATTAGGTCGAATGTTAAACAGTTTGTGGCAGCTTGTCATATTTGTGCACAACATAAGACCTCTCACCAGTTTCCTGCTGGTCCTCTTTTGCAGGTTCCTATTCCATCCAAACCATGGTTGCATATAACCATGGATTTTGTCACTGATCTCCCTCCCTGCAGGAAGCTTCACACTATCTGGATGTGTCATAGACCGTTTCTAAAAGATGGCACATTTTATCCCACTTGTTGGCCTCCCATCAGCATCCTGTTTAGCAAATATTTTTGTCAAGGAAATATTCTGATTACATGGATGTCCTCTTGAGATTGTCTCTGACCGGGAAGTCCAATTTACATCCAAAATTTGGAGTCTCTCTGTAAACTCCTGGATATCAAGCTGAACTTCTCATCATCTTACTATCTGCAATCCAATGGTCAAACTGAAAGAGTGAACCAAGATTTGGAGACTTTTATTCGTCTATATTCCTTGGCTTCCCCGGATAATTGAGTGGATCTTTTACAAGGGGCAGAGTTTGCCCATAACAACCTGTATCACAAATCCACCTCTTCCACTCCGTTCTCCATTGTTTATGGCCTTCATCCTAATCTTCCCAAGTTCTCAGCCCTTCCTCCCACCAAGGTTCCGGCTGCTCAATTTCCTTGCTATTTGGAAGCAGACGATTGAGTTTCTCAAGAAGACATCTTCCCGTTATAAACAGTTTGCTGATAGGACACGTTGGGCGGTTTCTCCTCTCAAGGTTGCAGACAAGGTGTGTCCCTTCCATGAAGTTCGCTCCCCGATTCATTGGACCCTTCAGAAATCTTTGGGTCATCAACCCAGTAGCTGTCAAACTCAAGCTTCCTAGCTCACTCCGCATCTCGAATTCCTTTCATGTTTCTCTCCTTAACCCTCTAATCATTAACTGGTTTTCTTTAGATAAGAATACGTTTCGTCCTCAGGCTGTTCAACAATCTGAAGAATTCGAGATTTCCCAGATTCTGGATTCCAAAACCTTTTGGGGCAAGACCAAGTATTTAGTGGATTGGTAAGAATATGGACCTGAGGAACAGTCCTGAGTGGATGCTTCTTATGTTCACGCTCCATCTTTGGTCATGAAATTTCCTGCCAGGTATCCCAACAAAGCTAGGCCGGAGGTGTGCGGTGGCCACCTTTAAGAAGGGGAGATACTTTCACACATTGCACCAGCTACCTTTCATTCTGGTCAATGTTTCCCTTGGTTCTCACTCCCTACGTTCAATTGCTGGTCTGAACTGAGCATGCGCACACCTGGGGGTAAATGTATCAAGGTGTGATTTTGCAAAATCAGCAATTTTCTCGGGAGAATTGAAACTCGCAGATGTATGAACCTGAGATTTCATGTAAAATCGCCAGAGATGTGTTTCTGTCAAAAGCTCTATTTCCAAAATTAATATAGATCAAACTCTCAACTGTTTGCCACTATAGCTATACAAGTCTGAAATGTGTGAAGCTGCGATTAAGCAAACTCTCCTGAGTTTGCTTTCAAACATGTGAGATACAACATGCTGCATTCTAGCAGCGTGTTCTGTAAACACATCACTGTTACACTGTCCTGCTATAAAGCAGGAGGTCCGGCAGCTGTTAAAACTGTAAAAAATAGATAAAAAAAAAAAAGTGTGCAGCCCCCCGGCCAGCAACTATTAACCCTAGTGCTGCCAGCCTGCTGCTGGTTCTGTGAAAATTGGGGAAAAAATATGCGTGGGATCCCCCTGATTTTCACTTAACCAGCACTAGGCAAACCAGCCGGGGTGGGTGGCACTATAGGAGGGATCCTTCAACGCTGGGCTGGATTCCCTATAGAGTGGGGTCCGCCGAAAAAAATGAGTGGGCCCCCCCCTCTAGGGACAACCAGCCCAGTGCTGAAAGCACTAGAGCTCTTCCTAAACCCGTGGGCTGTGGGTAGTGAGGTAATAATGGCAATATAAGTTCAAAGAAACAAACGGAAGCCATTTTTTTTTTGTGGAACTACAAGTCACAGTCAGCCAGGGTCCCATAAACAGTGTGAGCATGCTGATACTTGTATAACTACAAGCAGCAGCATACCCATGTCAGCCAGGGCATGTTGGCACTTGGAGAACCACAAATGCCAACATGCCCTGACACCCACGGCTGGCTGGGATCTGTAGTTCCATAAAAGAAAATGTTAAATAAACCTAATTCCCTCCCAACTACTCTGCTCCCTCTCCTCCACTGCAAGCCCACCTCTAACTCACCTCTTCAAACTTTCTCTTTCCACTTGCACATTTCCATCCATCATCATCATCATTAATTTATATAGCGCCACTAATTCTGAAGCGCTGTACAGAGAACTCATTCACATCAGTCCCTGCCCCAATGGAGCTTACAGTCAAAAGTCCTTAACACACACAGACAGAAACACTAGGGTCAATTTGATAGCACCCAATTAACCTCCTTTAAACATGCGCTCATCTCACCTATTCTAAAGAAACCATCTCTCGATCCAGCCTCTCTCTCCAACTACCACCCTATTTCTCACCTACCCTTTGCCTCCAAACTACTTGAATGCTAAGTGTACAAAATCCTGTCTCACTTTCTGTCCTCTCATTCCATTCTTGACACTCTGCAATTATCATCATCATCATCAGTTATTTAACAGAGCTTATTATCTTCCCTCCTGCCAGAGTCACCACCTGTCCTCAAATCTCCCTCATGTTAATAACTCCACAATTTCCTCAGTGTCCCAAGCCCGCTGTCTTAGTGTCACACTTCACTCCACCCTCTGCTTTATTCCTCACATCCAGACTCTCTCCCAATCCTACCGACTCCGCCTTAAAAACTTTACCAGAATAAGCCTTTTTCTTACTCAACATGCTACCAAAACTCTTATCCATTCTCTCATTATCTCCTGTCTTTACTATTGCAACCTCCTGCTATCTAGCATTCCTGACACCAATATATTCAAAGTACAATCCATCCTAAATGCTGCTGGAAGACTGATCTCCCTCACTTACCACTCCACATCTGCTGCACATCCCTAGACTGGCTCCCTGTGTCCTCCAGAATCAAATTCAAATTATTCACCATTACCTACAAAGCCCTCAACAACACTACCCCTGCATACATCTTAAATCTCAAATCATAATACTCTCCTTCCAGCCCTCTTAGATCTACCTCTGACCTGCCCTTTGTCTTGTCTCTGGTAACCACCTCTCACTCCCGCCTACAAGACTTCTCCTGTGCGGCTTCCCATTTATGGAATTCTCTATCACGCTCAATCTGACTTTCCCACAGCCTTCATATTTTTGTATAGTCTTTGAAAACCCATCTCTTTTTTAGACATTATCCTCGATAACAAAAATGCACCCTCACAACTATCCCAATCTTTACTCTGAAGCACATTTACTCCTCTTGTTTCAGCTGTGCCCTCTTCCACTTAGAATGTAAGCTCTCTAATGAGCAGAGTCCTTCATACCCTTTGTTTTCATGTCTACATTTATTGTGTCTACCTTGTATGTCCCTGTTTTATGTATGTACTGTTTTCCTTACTGTAGGGCTCTGCGGAGCACTGTGGTGTCTATGATAATATTAATAATAATAATAATAATAATAATAATAACAATAACAATAATAATAATAATAATAATAATAATAATAATAATATAGTGTCTGCTATGGGAGGGCTGGAAAATTTTACCCTGGAGGGCAAGGCTCAACTCAGAAACTTATTTTAAATGAAAAAAAATGCTGGTGGGCCAGTGACCCAGCTCAAGTTACGCCACTATGGTGCCGACCCCTCAGCTCAGCCCTGTGCCTGGTGTCTGGCTGGCTCCCATGGTCTGTGGTCTTTCAGAATGCTTGGGTAGGTCAAGAGAATAATGATTCTTATTTATTGGACCCCAGATGTTATCTCCTTTGGTAAAACCAATACAGGAACACACCCACGATATATGTGCCTGTGGAGCTTAAACATTTCTAAAGCATCGCTCCATCACTTTTCCCACTGTCTTTTAACACTTCCAGTGAGGACTTTTATTGGTTTATTTGCTTGGCTAGATGGTACTACTAACCATCCGCATTATGTACTAATAAAAAAAAATCCTAGGCAACACTGTACTATGAACTGTCTGTGTAGCATACCAATACAAATACAATGTCAGGTTCCGTCCCCGCACTGTCAGGAAGTGCCGGGGACGAGCGCCTTCCTGCTCTGTAATGGGACATTTCTATACCCGGTAATCGCCGGAGCAGATTTATGGCACCCTCGTTGCTAGGCAATGTGACGCTCAGCTCTGCTTCCTGTCGGAGGTCAGCTGATTCTGAGCGCCGACCTCGCTGTCACCAATGAGGTTACATCTTTCTTTATATAAGGGAGGCTGTATATAAGGGATGCCAGAGTATCAAGGTCTCCCCTGTGCTCCAGCCCTATATCTGCACTACTGCTTCTGACTGTCCTTTGACCTGGCTCGCCTGACCCTGCTCTTGGAATCCCTGTGGATATATTTTTGGATCTTCTGGTTTGACATTGGCTTTTTCTGACTCCATCTCAGTCTGCTCCTTTGTTCCATTTCCCTGCACGGTTCTGACCCGGAATGTATGACTTTGCCTACCTCTTCACCTCTCTGGTGGCTACCTGGGAGGGCCGCGACCTTTGTATCTCTGCCGCGAAATTCAAACCTCCTTTCGGGAGTCCCTGGTGGAAACCAGGGGCACGTTTAGACTCCGCACCTCCCGTGTAGCAGTGCCAATACCAGAAGTTGGGTCCATTCTCACGGCTAGTGTGACAATATACTCTGGCCATGTCAATGGAAGGATACGGTGAACCATCTGCTCGTGCGTTGTTACACCTGGGTCACAGAGTAGAGAAACATGAATCCGAGCAGGCCCAACTACTGCAGAACATTCAAGGAGTCGTCTCTTCAGACCGCGGTGGTGACTTTCCAAGCAGTGACCGTGACTACGTCTGAGGCTATCCAGACTCCACTGGTTCCTGTTATTGCTTCCTTTGCCTCTCTATGTCTCCCTACTACTGAGAAATTCGACGGGGATCCCAAGAAGTGTCTAGGCTTCTTGAACGAGTACCTGTTGAATTAATTTCCAGAATAAATAAATATTGTCCAGTCCAATTGTAGATTTTGCAATAAAAAGAGATTTACTTCAATTTTAGATCTTAAGTTACATAGTTACCATACAGGAGACAGACCAGGATTCTTAGCAGAATGCCTGCTCTAAATTGACTGCAGGTCAATTTAAAAACTTTTACAATGGTGGGTGTGTTTACAAAATTATGTCATCACAGAGGTCAATGGCTTACAATGAATCATGGATCTACTTTCTCAGAAGAGATATTTGCACAAGATATAGTTCCTAGCCTTTTTTACAGTATTCTACCAGCAATTCCTCAATATAATAATATGTATTATAACAATAATATATAATAATATTGCAAATCAGGTTGCTGACACTAAATGTTATTATTATTATATATACAACTTCAACAGTCCACTCTCTTGTAGTACCCAAAACTACAATAATTTTAAAAAGTGTATTAATAATAATAATAATAATAATAAAAAAAAAATCCTTTGATTTGACCATGTAGTGCTTAACTCAATTTGTCCTAACCTAAGTATGACCCTTCCACTGTACCAGATGTTTCAACTAGAGTGTATTTTGACCATTGATTATTCTATCAATTTCCATTTTTGTTCATCTGTTCAACCAGCGAGATATGCTCAATATATCATCCCAAATCTAATCTCTAAACTAATGAATTTCTTTTAAATTTGTGGATTGAGCAAAGAAATGAACTGGACTTCACTTTTTACCTTTTTAAAACCTTAACAGCATATTCAGAATCACTCTCAAAACCCTCCGTTCTGTAGTTGAAAATAGATGATGTTGGATAGTAATCAATGAGGAGAAAAACACGTGGTGGCCACCATGTACGGCTCATTCTTCTTCGCTGATTCGTCTTTCTTGTACCAATCTTTCAGTTCCTGAAACACATTCTTAAGCTGTGGAAGTATTTCTCCCTCTTCTGCTTGGTCTTTTGATGGCTTGGTGTTCTTCTTACAAATGGTAGAGTGGATCCAAGTGTCTCCTTTCACAACCTTCAGTAATGTGGCAGCAGTCTTCAACACCTGGTAATATCCTTCCCATTGCTTTATTACACAACCAGAACACAGTAAATTTCTACTTGTAACAGTCAGTGTTTCACAAGTCTGGGGAGAGGATCATCAAACTCCCTTTTTTTTCAGTTGTTTGACTTATGGTAATCAAATATTTGACAGTCACTTCATTGTTACAGTTCAATATGTCATGACATGTGGCTGTTTCCCCAAACAAAAAATGTTTAAAAAAATGAAAAGTTAGATATAGAGGTCTGAAAGTGATTATGATGATGTGCAAAACCAAAAGATAACCCTCTGGCCACACCAGCTTGGCTCAGTCATTACTTTGCTCAATTCTAACGGAAGTACCTAATATATATATTCAATAATTGATCACAATTCCCTTGTCCTTCATTAAGCTAAGGTGCATGCTATCTTTGTTAAAACAACTAAATCAATACATTTTTCTTAAGGTAATAAAACAATAAACTAACTTTAACCCTTCTAAACAATCTTACTTCTATCCCTCACCTAATTTACACTGTTCACAATATATATATCCAGTACTATGTTCTATAATGACCAGTATAAATCCGGATGTAATCACATAATGTAAAGACATAACGATAACCTTCTGAACTAAATTGCAATAGAACATCAAGATATGACAACCTACTTAACATTTTCTAAATCTATTATACAGCAAAACATTTTCCTGATCAGGTCTACATAATTAATCCTGTACTTCATATATATACCACTAGACTATAAAAATCTACTGTACTATACACATACGTTTTCACAAACCCCACACCCTACATAAATGACAAGAAATTCTAAAAGACAGTAATCTGTGCGTGCAATATCACAAGTGAGAAAGGTGCAATCAGATATCTACTCAATAATTTCTAAAGCAAATATGGATTGTCCAGAATGTGTTCGTGTGCATTTTGTTGACTATTGTTGATTCAAAGATATACATATAATACAATTTTGAAATTTGTTGTGGTAAAACAGATACATTTTTACAATTCACGGTAATCTTTGACTATAGGAGAAGAGACAAAATGTCTTCCAACTCATTCCACTATGCAGAGATCAAACAAAAACGTCTGCCTTATTTTGCTTCTGACACCAGGCTAACTTCTGGATAGTGAAACACAGATTTGATTCCTGATTCCTAATAAGGCTATATCTTATCCCTGTGAAAAACGTCTAAGAGAATATTTTCTTTCATTGTTGTGACATCATGATGTCAATCTTTGGCAAGGTAAGAGGGAGTCTTGTCATTCGTCCAAAAATCACTGATTTTAGCATCTCCTTATCACAACTTTTCAAACCCCCCCCCCCTTTTCCTCCTAGTATCTATTGGGGAGGAGAAAAACAAACAACCAAACAAGGATTTCTGCTGCTGACCTGTGAAAACAAATTTATATATAATAGAGAGAAAAGATGAGAATTCTTAATACACGTTATTCCATTACACATTACATTAATATAATTTTCCATGGACATGCCTACTATATATATGGATTTTTCATTTAGAACATTTGATAATGACAGTTCCCCTATAATCTGTTTTATAAACAGTTTAACATTAAGCATTTTCCAATAACTCATAAATAATCCTTACGCACTAAACACTGGCGCAACTATATTTTGTTTTAAATTTCATCATGTTGCCATATTTCTAAACATTAATTTTTCTCTAGGTTACAACTCACATGAGTGGATTCTACATATTAGCATTTACAATTTTTGTAATATTCACTATTGTAATTACTGTTATCACCTCTTTACTTGTAGCTATGCTTTGTGTACTTAACCCAGATGTCCCAACTTCCTGATGGTCAACCATAGTTAGTTTTGGGGCTGAGCCGTGCACTGCTCCTCCCCTTCGCTCTGGTTGGCCAATTTGGCTGTGGAGCACAAGGGTATCGGTGGACGCATATTGCCAAAAATTGAAACACGCAATTATGTTTAAGTCACAATTTTATTTTTTGGTGAACTTAAAATACAGATTTGATCTATATAATTTTTTTCTATTTTGTTTAAACTTTCCAGCTTGCGCTCACTTCATTTTGCTGCGCTACCTTTCACTTTGCACGCTATCCTGCTACATGTCCCTTTGAAGTTGCCACAGATTTAAACAGTCATCATTTTTAGTTCTCACTTTTGTTGATTTAATCAACCACACCTTGGGCTAGATTTACTAAGCTGCGGGCCCGAAAAAGTGGGGACGCAGTCCACAGCAACCAATAAGACTCTAGCCCTTATTTTGAGGAAAGCACTAAATAAATGAAAGCTAGAATCCGATTGGCCGCCACAAGCAACATCCCCACCCCGTCAAACCCACAGCCCAGCAAATCCAGCCCCTTATCTTTAACATTATTTGGTACCTCTGAATTAAAACTTCCTATTGTTGGGAAAGGCCTAACACAATCTTTGGTCATCTTGACCCACTTGTTGCAATATGCCGTTGCATATGCACCATATTTCTTACACATAAGAAATATCGCTGAACCAATAGGCCCTTCCTTAGGCAGTATATCGACCATCTCTAGCGTATGCTTAGCACTCATGTTGAACAATACCCTTTATGCGGACCACAGATAACACCGCAGTGCTCTCTCCCTTCCAGCAAACAATACCCTTTACGCGGACCACAGATAATACCACAGTACTCTGTCCCTTCCAGCAAACACTTTCAACCCTTTGCTACAAGCAATCTACCGCTAGAGATCTCTAATGGCCGATGACGTATTTCCGCTTATTCTCGCACCAGTCGAGGACCCCTAACGCAGAAATATCACTGTGGGTCCCAGGGCTATCAGCTCCTCGATACCCCGTCTCTTCCACAAAATCTGTTGAGTTTATTATCGCTGGTAGCACAAAGTCGATACAATCAACCTGCCTTTCCAGTATAATTCCTTCAAGCCGCTCTCCCAATTCACACTCACGGTTGTCCTTACCATATGGTCAGATCGCACTGCCTACTAATACTAATTATCATGCGATCTATTGGGTGCGCTTAGCAAAAACCTCCTCGTTTTCGCCTTCGGTATATCTGCCTAATATACTGTTCACCAGTTGGGCACATGCCCCATCAGACAGCAACTGACACTCTATTCAACAATAGATCACAACTTCAGTGTATTGAAATCACAAAATCACACAACATACACCTTTTCTGCGCAGAAAATAAAAAAAGTTCCCAACAGTAGTAATAACGTTTCAGAGGCTTTCACAAGTGATTATATTATGCGTATATAACAACTATCAAAACGATTGTTTAAACACGTGGCAATACAGGAACACAATATGCGTTTGCTAAGCCAACAAACCAATGCTGTATATAACAATCGCATTAGGACTATTTATACCAATATTACCACTGTCCCTTTAGCACCAGCACCTCTGATAGACTCTCAAAACAGGAATTCGGTTTATCAACACAAGATTTAATAACAGTATAGAACAATATTTTCTTACCTCATCCACTCTCTGTGGATAAATCGAATTCCCCAGGTCCCCACAGTAGGGAAGGTTTAAAATAAATTTCACTCAACCATATAGATCAAACCCCAGTTGAGTTGTTAGTGTACCCCTATTGACCACAGAAGGTTATTACAACATGATTAATTTGAATTCATAACTCCCAATTTAATTATAATCCAAAGGTTCTGTCATTATCAAACATTTATAATTATTTAATATTTTCATAAGCAGGATCATTCTAAAACATATCCGTAACTTACTCAAGGGAAAGACGAGAGAACAGAAGAAAAAATAAAAATCAACATAATTTTGACATTTCCTGTGATTTCCAACTGATATGCACCATCTTACTATACCTGTTTTTTTTTTTTACAAACTACCAAATTTCATAAAATAGCAATATATATATATATATATATATATATATATATATATATATATATATATATATATTCAATTAGTCTTTTCCTTTTACTCATTAACACACTAACCCATATGCTTTGTTCAGGTAATAGTTCTATCAATATATCTTTAAAATCCCACTAGTATACTGCATTCATACATCTCATATATCCATATGTATCAGGCATATTACAAATTCTGTATCTCTGCACAATTTGTTATTTCTTAAATCTATGTGCTTAAACCTTAAAATTAACTAGATCAACAAAAATGAAAAAAATGTATAAATATCCACTAATACATATCCACTTATTTCTAGCAAATGTACTTATATCAGTGGTTATTTAAATTTGACTAAAATATAAATATAAATTATATTGATACAGAAAGATGTCCAAATTCAGTATACAGTATACTTTTATCAATTAATTTCCTAGTAATATCCAAGCAAAACATTAATAGTTCTTAAATCCTGTTGGTGTATCCTAAATGAATTGAGAAAAAACATTAATAAAATATAATCAGTATTTTATAACAATTTGAACTATATGTTTCAAACTACATTAAATTACTTGTTTTAAAAAAAACAAATAAATTAACAGTATTTTAACAATTAACAATTTTCTCCTGTAAAAAAAAAATAACCATTTGGCCTTGGATCTCAACCTGTTTGGCTTTCCTGGGAACAAAGAATGAATAGGTTAATGTTAATTAAGTTAGCAAAGAAAAACAAAATATACCTTGTAACTTAATCTATATGCACAGCCTTTTGTAAGCATCCACAAACATATGTTAAATACTTAGGTGTGGAAGGAAATTTTACCACGAGAAAATGCACTTCATTAACATTGAAATAGACAGTAGACTAAAATCTTAATAATATAATAAGTTCTAAGTAAAACAATTTAAAATCTTGGAAAATGCTTTTATCAGATATGTTAGTAAAAGCTTGTTAATTTAAGACTAAACATGACTTCATAATATTATTCTCTTACTGTATGTCTATATCTACTATTTCACACTTGCATACATGTGACTATTTGTTCATTCCTTGGATATAATCTACCAAACTTTATATAATTGTTCATTAGTTATACAACTTACAACACAAATCTATGAAGATATATTGTAATTACTTAAAGTGTATTTTAATAAACTAATTCACAGCTGGAATCCTTGGCTTCTGTAACAACAAAAGAAGTTATACAAGAGTATTTCTAATCAAATGTTAATCAGATGCAGTATTCAAGCTATGTGTTCATTCATAAACATTCCATTGTAAGTTTCTGAAAAAAAAACCCTCAGGAAAAAAAACAAAAAGTGGCTGGGAATAGTCCGGCCCTATTCAATGGTCTGCAGTATCTGTTTATACAGTAAACATATCCTTTTATGAAGAACAATGTTATTGAATACTAGGAACAAAGATATGCAGATTACTCATTTAAGATTCCAGGTAATCCCAACTGCCAGTTTAAAATTTTAAATGAACAGTACAAGTTTTAACTGCCAATTTACATTGTACTGACCCTCCACAGGCAACATAATTCTCTTTCTAAGTTACAAAAAAACAACTTTTTCTATTTTTATTTTCTTTTTTTAGATTTTAAACACAGGTCTGCAAAGTTCTCCTGTAAGCCTGATAACTACGAGTCTATATAGACTTCTTTGAAACTAGATACAGAAAAAAACCTTTTTAAATTACTTAGTTTCTTAATCTATTACAAATCTCCTAATTAACTACAATTTTGAATTTTTCCATGATGTCACAACTCTACTTCTCATTTCTATAAAATACTTTACAATATATATATATATATTTTTATCAAAAATGTCAACAAAAGGAAACGTATTTCATATACTATACAATATATTATTGCATGAACACCATGCTTGACTTTAAAATGGCCGATCCATGTGGTATTTTACACAGCAGCCATTTTAAGATTCCCATTTTAAGCAGTAGACTATTGGTATGATGCAACAATATACATTTAACACATTACTTTCAAATTTACAGAGGCCTGAAAATATACATTAAATCAAATAGTACAGTTTTCTCAATTGGCATGCTTAAATAAGATACCTATTTTTCTATATTTATATAACCAACTTAATATTAGATTTGTGACAGCATGAGAAAATTCATATAAAACTACATTTAAACTTACATTTTTACAGCAAAATCTACAATTGAAATAGCTATTTCAGGACAAAAGTTTACCTTCAGTGTCCCAGAATTCATTTTAGCAACTTTTAACTATTGGACAAGCCTTCAGCTCTTCAACAAATAAAACAATTTCTTACCATTTTCCTTATTCCACTCTCTTGTTGATAAGCTGAGGTTTCTCCATACAGAAAGATTGAAAAATCCGATCAGAGCCCCCATCTTGTTGAATTAATTTCCAGAATAAATAAATATTGTCCAGTCCAATTGTAGATTTTGCAATAAAAAGAGATTCACTTCATATTTAGATCTTAAGTTACATAGTTACCATACAGGAGACAGACCAGGATTCTTAGTAGAATGCCTGTTCTAAATTGACTGCAGGTCAATTTAAAAACTTTTACAATGGTGGGTGTGTTTACAAAATGATGTCATCACAGAGGTCAATAACTTACAATGAATCACGGATCTACTTTCTCAGAAGAGATATTTGCACCAGATATAGTTCCTAGCCTTTTCACAGTATTATACCAGCAATTCCTCAATATAATAATATGTATTATAACAATAATATATAATAATATTGCAAATCAGGTTGCTGACACTAAATGTTATTATTATTATATATACAACTTCAACATACCTCTTCCACTTTGAGTGTAATTCCGGATCGTTCCCATCTGAACGTGTAATGGTTACATTTATTATTATTATTATTATTATTTATTATTTCACTGCACTCTGGACAGGCCTTGGCATGGGTCTCACCCCTTTGAGAACATAATGATCCTCTCTTACAGAATGCCTCTCATTTTATTGAAGCCTTCCGCATGGTGTTCGATGAAGTCGCCTCTGCTGTTTCAAACCTCCTGAATCTACGGCAGGGCTCTCTGACGGTGGGTTAGTACGTGATACAATATTGTACATTATCCTCTAAGTTAAAGTGGAATAATGAAGCACAAGTGGCAAGCTTCTGGCAAGGCCTGATGGCTCGGATTAAGGATGAATTGGCTTCTCGTGAACTTCCTTCAGATCTGGAAGCCCTCATCTCTCTGTGTAACAGAATCGATCTAGGCTTTCAGGAACCCACCCACAAGAGAGCTTCTGACAGAAGTTTTTCTCCCCATCTTGCTCCCTGCTTCTAGAACCCAGTTCCTCCAGATAAACCTATACAATTAGGCCGCTCCTGTCTCTTTCCTGACGAAATAGAGAGGCGTTTCAAGCAAAAATTATGTCTCTACTGCGGAGAACCAGTCATTTGCTATCTACCTGTACTAAGAGGTCGGGAAAAACTCCCTCCTAACCGGTGATAGGGAGGCCGGTCTAGGAGTGAATTTTACTACCCCCTACATTTCTGCAAATCGAGACTTCTTGATGACTATCTCACTGGAAACTCCTGCCGGCCCTCATGTAACATCCGATTTTGTGGACTCCGGCTCTGCTGGTAATTTAATCTCCGCCACTTTGGCTTAACAACTCCATATCTCCACTCGAGATATTGCCTCTGCTGCTCTTCATCACCGCAGTGGATGGGAATCGAGTTTCCAATGGTTCTGTTTCCCGGTTTACTTCCCCAGTTCGGCTGTCGGAAGTGGTGCTTCAGTTAGAGACTTTTGAATTTCTGGTTCTTCCACAGTCCATTAATTCTATCATCTTGGATCTTCCGTGGCTCAGACTTCATGCACCTCAATTCGACTGGAGATTGGCTCAAGTTACTTCATGGGGGTCCCAGTGTTTCAAGAAGTGTTTTTCTAGAGTCAAGCCATTAACTCTCTTTCCTGTTGTATCCTTTCATCCCAGCCTGAGCTCCCCACTCCATATGCTCCTTTCCAGGATGTCTTTTGCAAAGTTTTTTCGGAAATACTCCCTCCTCATCGCCCGTGGGATTGCTCAATCGATTTGGTGCCTGATAAACCGATTCCTAAAGGAAAAATCTACCCTCTTTCACTGCCTGAAAATCAAGTCATGTCTCTCTACATTGCTGAGAATCTTAAACGTGACTTTATGAGAAAATTTTCCTCCTCGGCAGGAGCCAGTTTCTTTTTTGTTATGAAAAAGGATGAGGCTCTGCGTCCCTACATTGATTATCGGCAGATGAATGCCATAACCATTAAGAATCGGTACCCTCTTGCACCTATCACCGAATAGTTTAATCGGATCAGTGCCTCTAAGATCTTCTCCAAACTGGACCTCAGGGGAGCTTATAATCTTATGCGCATTCGCGAGGGTGAAGAATGGAAGACTGCATTTTGTACTAATGAGGGATATTTCGAGTGTCTTGTTATGCCCTTCGGGCTTTGTAATGGCCCGGCAGTTTTTCAGTCCTTCATCAACGAAGTCTTTCAGGATCTTCTTTACACATCTGTGTTGGTATACTTGGATGACATCTTGATTTTTTTCTCCAGATCTCATCTCTCACCACGCTCACGTTAAGGAAGTACTTACCCGTCTTCGAGCAAACCAATTGTTCTGCAAGTTTGAAAAATGTGTGTTCGAGGCCTCTCAGATTTCGTTCCTGGGATACATTGTCTCCGGCTCTGGCTTGCAGATGGATCCTGAAAAATTGTCTACAATTGTTAACTGGTCTAGATCCTTAGGCTTGAAAGCGATGCAATGCTTCATCGGCTTTGCCAACTACTAGAGACAATTTATTAGACAATTTTCCACCCTAACCGCCCCTATTACCGCCCTCACCCAAAGGTCAGCTAATTTGAAGATTTGGACACCTGAACCTATTTCTGCATTCGAGTCCCTAAAGAAAGCATTCTCTGCGGCTCCTGTTCTTATCTAGCCTAAACAGGAGAAGCCCTTCTTCCTCAAAGTGGATGCCTCTTCTGTTGACGTGGGTCAGTGCTTTCACAGGAATCCTCTGCTAGTTCCTTTCATCCCTGCTGAATCTTCTCTAGGAAATTTTCTCTATCCGAACGTAATTATGGTATTGGGGGCAAGGAGTTGCTTGCCATCAAATCTGCCTTGGAAGAGTGGCGCCACCTCCTAGAAGGAGCCATCTATCCAGTCATGGTATTCACCGACCACAAGAACCTCACTTACTTGCGAGATGCCTGCTGCCTGAACCCTCAACCAGCTCGCTGGTCTTCATTCTTTAGCCGCTTTAATTTGAGGCTTTTCTATCGCTCAAAGAAACAAAGAAACGCTATGCATAGCAATCTCAATTAAGACTATGTAAAACAATTCTACATTCGTCCTTCTACGTTCACTCCAGCATCTCCTTATAGACTCTTAAACCAGGAATTCAGTTTATCAACACAAGGTGTAAATTAAAATTACAGAACGATAAGCATTCTTACCTTCTTTGATGCATGCTTTCCACCCTTTGTTGAGAAACCCAAATCCGTAGGCCTGTGAGTCCTGGAGTAGAGTGGAGTTTGCTTCCAAGCCCCCAAGCTGTTATGTCCGTATCTATCATTTGCAATACAAATTCTCCGATGCGATCACTGTGGTTCCAAAGCACATAGGTTTTTTCGCAATGATATAACAACTCAAAGTTTGGTATGCATACAAATGCGCTTTTTAGCACTAATACAAGCTTCTATGAGAATGTTCTGGTTTCCAAAGCCAGAGGTGAACAATTTACAGACAGTAAAGTGAAAAGCAGTGACATCACAAAACTACACAGTTAAGGTCTTCATTCATAGTTCTCAGAGTCTTGATTCCTCTTATCTTTGATCCTTGAGTTTGCCAGATGTCCTTTATTCTGGCCTGTATAAACTGGTTTGTATGATCCCTTTGTGTTGTCTATTTGGTGTATGAAAAGAGATATTATTTATAACTAGCGTTCGCAAAGTGCTAACGCTGCATAAATAACACTGGAAACGTTTTCATGCAATTACGAACAAAGTGATACTGACTGAAATTTAGATGTTGGAAACATTAATTAGTTTTTTCATAACTTTATATGTTTATATTAAAAAGATAGAAAATACATTAAATATAATTAAGTGTTATGATAGATATTAAGTTGCATATGGATCGCATCACAACTGTTTCGTTCAGCTTCCATAACCGAACACCGACACGCTCACCTGTTCCTCACTGATTCATGCTTCGGCTGCTGGCATCCTGACTCTGGTTCTGCGCATGCGCGGACTCTATCTGTTATGTCCTTTACATGTCCCCTATTGGCTAATCAGTCTGGCTCCAAACTTTAAAAGGCACTTCCCCCTTCTCCTCAGTGCCTGTTGATCGAGTTACCTGCCTGGTTAGATTTACTGTCCAAAAAGAAAGGAAAGAAAGAATATGTGTAGAGGGGCACTCTTTGGGTTACATTGGTGAATAAGAACAATCAAGTAGAAGGTAATTTTTTGTGTTTATGTAAAAACATAACTTTATTGGTATGCATTAAAAGTATTAGAATTCCCCATGTAATAACCAGGGTAAGTGATAATACACAACATTAGCGAAAATTTTAAAAGGTGTAGATGACTTATAGTGACCAAAAAATGAGTATACTGTTAAGAAGCAGTATTACCTGCTAAACTGTGTAGCTGTCTAACATATCAGATATGGGTAAAATACCCTAAATAATGTTAGTCAAAATACCTATTATCTAGAACTATCAGCGACATAATAAAACTGCCAGGAGGGAGGTCTAGGGTTAATGAAATAAATCCTGTTATCATGTGTGTCAAAAATAAGACACATTCACTATAAAGCTATTTGCTGGCATATACACTCTAAATAAAGTAGGAAGAGCAAATGACTTTACACAGTTTAGTGTGATGAACTATACTGTGTTACATGAGGATTATGTTAAAGGAATTATCAAAATAACGCCTGGTTGGTATGGTTAGTTAGTCCATGATGTGTCTATAATTGTGGGAACTATATAGCCGATAATCCTAAAACATAATAAACCAATTAAATGGGAGTTGGAGAAGCCCACTGAGAGTGGCTCTGCTATTATGGAATCAGAGCTGCCTAACTAAACAGGGATTCCCTGTAAAGGACCGAGTTATGCAGCTTCTGTAACTCACAATAGTGTGCAGAGACAAAATGCCCTATAACAGAGGGAGAATGGTAACTTTATAACCCCCTGACAAAAACTGAGGTAATATAGGAGAAGCGCTGAAGTAGAGATAATGTTTAAGATTGACAAGACAGCGTGACACAGAAACGCCTAACACGCGTTTCGCTAATTGGCTTTATCAAAGGCAAGCCGAGGCAGCCCTGCAGTGTCCTATTTAAAGCGTGTTGCCCCGCCTGTAAATGACGTCAATATACAGGACGATTGAAGTAACCAGGGGTGGAGCTACTTGATTGACAGGATATTAAGTAAGGAGTTGTAACAGCGTTAGTATGGATACGCTGTAAGTGTTAGAGAGAAAAATATACAGTTATAAGGATTATTAACTTGTCAATGGGGATACATTAAAGAATAGTAATAAAGCAAGGATTATAAAGCGAATGGTTAGGTAACATAACAAAAAGTATTGTAAACAAAAATAGTGACAATCATTATGGGAATAGTATTAATATACATTTTTCTATTGATAGAGATCATATCTAATTTGGGAAAGATTTACCAATAAATAAAGTAATTATGAGTCAATGTCATAAATAAAAGGTAAGTGTGGTTTGCTCAAATAAAGAATATTTGTTATTATATTTATTATGCAATGAAAGATAAAATAAAATTACAGACACAGGAGGATAGTGTGTTATGAATAATAAATATATGAATAACCAAAAGCCCTGTACATAAAACAAATTGCGTGATTGTCAGTTAAAGAAGAAAAAAGTTTATTATTTTAAGCTTATCCAGTGGTAAGTAGTAATAAAGAGCATTGTATGCTTAAAAGGGTGATATGAGTGAGTGTATTGGAATTAAGTTAAAAAACTAGATTTATAAGCAGATGAAACAGGTGAGTATTTGTGATGTATAATTGATGTGGAATAAAAATGATAAAGTCACTTAAAAGTGTGACGGCGTGTGTAACAAAAATAATAAAAAATAATCCATAACACCCTTTAGTCATCATAATAAAAAATACAGAGCAGATTAAATAAGTTAAATTATCAAAAAATCATATAATTATTGGACTCATTGAGACCATGTGGAATTAAACTATTCATAAGGAAGATCTTTTTGGTCTCCCTTTTAAATAATTCCCGTTGAAGGTCTCCCCCTCTTTAGCCTAACGTGATTTGTTTCATCGCAAAGGCTTGGAGCAGTTTAGGATTCGAATTATGACATCTTAAAAAGTGACTGGCTACAGAAGTTAATTGTTTAAAATTGTCTTTATCTTTTTTAGCTCTTCTGACATTGCCCACATGTTCCAGTACCCTGACCTTAAAGGGTCTGCTGGTCATCCCTATATAATGTAGGTTACACGGGCAGATAAGACAATAGATAACATTTGGTGAGTTACAGTTCAAGAACTGTTTGATCTCCCAGTGCTTGAGGTAACGATCAGTATAGTTTTTTGTCTGTTTTATGTATTGACATGCACGACAATGTCCACATTTAAAAAAAAACGTTGTTTTGGGAATGTGTTGTTTTTCTGGAGATAGAATACTGTGAACCAAATGATCTTTTATATTTCTAGACCTTCTCCAGGTCATCAAGATACGATCAATGACCTTTTTAAGATCTTCATCAGATTTTAGGATTTCAAGGTGTTTTTGAAAAATACAGTTTATTTGTTTCCATTCTTGGCAGTATGTGCCGATCATACGAAGTTGATTGTCTTTTTTACTGGAATTGGGAACAGGATAAATTAAAGAGTCCCTCTCTTTTGAGTTGGCCATCCTCTCAGCTTTATTGATGGTTTTATTACTGTACCCTCTGCATTTAAGCTTGGTTTTTAGTTCTGTGACTCTTTTATTGTAAGTATCATTATCAGAGCAATTTCTACGTACCTGGAGCATTTCTCCTTTTGGGATGCCACGAATAATAGCAGGGTAGTGAGAGCTGGTTGCATGCAGTAAGGAATTTGTAGCCGTTGGCTTACGGTAGATGTCAGTACTGAGCTTCCCATCATGTCCTTTGAAAATAGTCAGATCAAGGAAATTTATTTTGGATTCCTGTATCTCAGAGGAAGTCTCAAATTGAGGGTGTTGGTATTTAGGAGAATGGTGAATTCCTCAAATAAACTGACATCTCCTTCCCACAGGATGAGGACGTCATCAATGTATCTAAGCCACATGGTAATGTGGCTAGTATACATGTGATTGGCATCAATAAAAACGTATTCTCTCTCCCACCAACCCAGAAATAGATTTGCATACGTAGGAGCACACACTGTGCCCATAGCAGTCCCCCGAATTTGAAGGAAAAATTTCTCTTCAAAGAGGAAATAGTTTTTTGACAACACAAACGCCAATAATTGGATTAGGAACTCATGAAAATTATTCCTAAAACCCATATCCAAAAAATACTTGACTGCTTCTACTCCCAATTCATGGGGAATGTTAGAATAAAGTGATTCAACATCATAAGAAGCCAAGAAGGTGTTATCATTCACTATAACGTTGTTAAGTTTGGATAATACGTCCAAAGTATCTTTGACGTATGAGTCTAGACTAATTACATAATCCCGTAGATCAATATCAACAAAATGACTGGCTTTCTCAGTAAGGCAACCCACCCCAGAAATGATGGGTCTTCCTGGTGGATTGCGTTCATTTTTATGAACCTTAGGAAGTAAGTAAAATGTCGAAATCTTCGGATTATCAACAGAAAGAGATTGGAAGTCTAGTTGGGTAATAGTCCCCATAGAGAAAGCATTTTCAATCAAACGCTTGTATTTTGATAGGAAGTTTGCTGTTGGATTGAAAATTAGGCGTTTGTAACACTCGCCATTGTTTAGTTGTTCATAGGCTTCCTTTAAATACATTTCTCGGGGCCACAAAACAGTATTACCGCCTTTATCTGAAGGCTTTACGATGATGTCCTTCCAATCATCTATTTCTTTGAGTGCTTCTTTTTCCTTCCTAGATAGATTGTTGATATAGGTTCCTCTACATCTCTTTTGATACAATAAATACAGGTCATTGGAGACCATGTCTCTAAAAGTTTTGACTTGCGGACATGTCGATATGTCGGGGGTAAAAGTTGATTTTTTAGATCTAAGTTGCGTTAGAGTGTCAGGTTGGCTAATTACATCACCAGGCATATCATTGGAGGAGTCCAATTCCTCTAAAATTTGAAGTGCCTGTTTTTCGGCTTCAGTGTCAAAGACAGGAATATCAGGGTTAGCATACATTTCCACAGTAGTAGCCTGTTCTCTTTGTTTGGTAATAAAAAACTTTTTTAAGAGTAATTTCCTTGAGAAAAGCATAAGGTCTTTCTCCCATTCAAATCTATCAAATTTTTGAACTGGTGAGAAAGAAAGACCTCTACTTAAAAGTGTAATATGATGCGAATTAAGAACTTTATCAGACAACTTGATGACTTTCATATCATCTGTTAATAGCGTCCGCGTCTGTTGTTCTTCCTGTACGATTGTTGGAATGGAAGTTCCTGCTCCTCCATAGCCTTCCTTTTCTTTTCTCTTGTGTCTTTTGCCCCCCTTCGTGTCTGTTTTGATTTAAATTGTCTCCTCCCTCTTTATACCTGGGGTTTTGGTCCAAAAAATGCCTCATAGTGGAACGTTTGTCTCGTTGTTCTGGAGAGGAATCAAGAATATTACCATCCGATGACTCAACCTCTGAGGTACTCGGATAAGATCTATTGTTCTTGGTTCTTCAAGCATCCCACTTAAAAACCTTATTATTGATATAATCGTTCTTATCTCTCGTAAATTTTCCTCGTTTCTTATCGATTATGGCCCAGATCTTGTTGAAACTTTTCATATGATTTTTTAAAATGATCTATTTCTTCATACTGTTTAAGTTTTTCACTAAGAATAGCAATCTCTCGGGAAAGGTCATCAAATAAAAGACTATCATGTTCAATCAAAATACCCATAAGATCATTGGAACATTTCGTTCATTGGCCAGTTCAAACGCTGGGTAAACTTTAGGCCGTAAGCCCCTTGGAATCATCTTTTGTTTAGTATAGTTGGTAAATATTGTTTTGTTCCAAAAGGTCTTTGTTTGTTTGAACATGAGATTTTTAAAGTCATATAATAATTGTGACCATCCCTTTGAGGTGGCATTGGTGTCTGGAAACTCAGAAAGAAACTCTGCGTCAGCATAACCTTGCCATTTTTCCTGTCTTTTAATTAGGTCACTTGCAATACTGAAGGCTGCCATGTCTAATGGATATGTTGTATATTGTTATAAGTTTTGTATGATAACAGACTATACCAGTGCGTGATCTACCAAGAATGTAATGGTTACACTGAATACAAAGCTAACGAGTTGTAAGCCGCACTGGGAGAACCCATACAGAGATATTATTAATTCAAAACAGGTATGACCTGTTATATAAATCTCTGAGTTTGGTGCACCCTCACATACTATAACATGTATGTCCAAAAAGAAAGGAAAGAAAGAATATGTGTAGAGGGGCACTCTTTGGGTTACATTGGTGAATAAGAACAATCAAGTAGAAGGTAATTTTTTGTGTTTATGTAAAAACATAACTTTATTGGTATGCATTAAAAGTATTAGAATTCCCCATGTAATAACCAGGGTAAGTGATAATACACAACATTAGCGAAAATTTTAAAAGGTGTAGATGACTTATAGTGACCCAAAAATGAGTATACTGTTAAGAAGCAGTATTACCTGCTAAACTGTGTAGCTGTCTAACATATCAGATATGGGTAAAATACCCTAAATAATGTTAGTCAAAATACCTATTATCTAGAACTATCAGCGACATAATAAAACTGCCAGGAGGGAGGTCTAGGGTTAATGAAATAAATCCTGTTATCATGTGTGTCAAAAATAAGACACATTCACTATAAAGCTATTTGCTGGCATATACACTCTAAATAAAGTAGGAAGAGCAAAATGACTTTACACAGTTTAGTGTGATTAACTATACTGTGTTACATGAGGATTATGTTAAAGGGATTATCAAGATAACGCCTGGTTGGTATGGTTAGTTAGTCCATGATGTGTCTTTAATTGTGGGAACTATATAGCCGATAATCCTGAAACATAATAAACCAATTAAATGGGAGTTGGAGAAGCCCACTGAGAGTGGCTCTGCTATTATGGAATCAGAGCTGCCTAACTAAACAGGGATTCCCTGTAAAGGACCGAGTTATGCAGCTTCTGTAACTCACAGTAGTGTGCAGAGACAAAATGCCCTATAACAGAGGGAGAATGGTAACTTTATATGGTTAGATTTACTGTCTGGTTTCCTGTGTGTTTAACTTGGATCTTCAGCGTTTCACCTGTCTCTGTTGTGCTGCTGACTATAGCTTCCGCTCCACCTGTCTCCGCTGTGCCGCTGGCTATATAGCTCACACTTCACCTGTCTCTGCTGTGCCACTGGCTATACAGCTCACGCTTCACCTGTCTCTGCTGTGCCGCTGGCTATACGGCTCACGCTTCACCTGTCTCCACTGTGCCGCTGGCTATAGAGCTCACGTTCCATCTGTCTCCATTGTGCCGCTGGCTTAAAGGACTTACATTCTACCTGTCTCTACTGCACCACTGGCTAAAGAGCTTACGCTCCACATGTTTACACTGTGCCACTGACGGAAGAGCTTGCGCTCCACCTGTCTCTGTTGTGCTGCTGGCTAAGAGTTCACGATCCATCTGTCTCCATTGTGCCACTGGCTAAAAGAGCTTACGCTCCACCTGTCTCTACTGTGCCGCTGGCTAAAGAGCTTATGCTCTATCTGTCTCCATTGTGCCACTGGCTGAAGAGCTTGCATTCCACCTGTCTCCGCTGTGCCGCAGGCTAAGAGCTCACGTTCAATCTGTCTCCACTGTGCCGCTGGCTAAAAGAGCTTATGCTACACCTGTCTCTACTGTGCTGCTGGCTAAAAGAGCTTACACTCCACCTGTCTCTACTGTGCCACTGGCTGAACGGCTAGTGCTCCACCTGTCTCAACTGTGCCGCTGGCTAAAGAGCTTACGCTTCATCAGTTTTCACTGTGCCACCAGCTGAAGAGCTTACGCTCCACCTGTCTCCACTGTACCACTGGCTCAAGACTCTACAGTCCCGCTGGTTACTGGCCTTGCGATTCATCTCCTCTGCAGCATCTTGTTCCTCTTATCCAACTTACTCCCCTAAAGGGTCTCGTCCTAGTAAGGACCGCAACCTGCGGACGGACGCAGCTAAGTCCATACCATCTTGCGGTGGTCCCTGGTTAAAAACCCTCTGTTCGTTAGACTCCGCGCCTTGCTTCGAGTAGTGTCAAGTTGGGCAGATGAAAGAATCAAATTTACCAAACCGTGATATGTTTGTAGTGTACAGAAATGATTAATTACCACCTTTGTTTAAATGTTTAACTTTAACAGCTCTGTGCAACGAAAACAATTGTTAATTAACGGAACTTAAACATTCACATACGGGCAAGTACTTGCTTGTCTTTCCTCTTTGAATTACTACAATATCTGGAATTCATGAGATACACCATCTGAAATATAATACCATTTGCAATATAGCTCCACTCTGCTAAGCAAGCTAATAATGCCACAAACATACTAATTTTGGACTTGTAGATCCACAAACATTTGGAACAATACTAAAGGATTATTTTCTAGTTTTTTTCACAATTTATGCTGAAATTGAAATAGATATATGCTTACAAAGAAACCCAATAGGAAAGTTATATATGTTTGCTAATTTTTATCAATTTATGTGTTAATGGTTCTGTTATGGCGAACGGCTACTATCATGAGCTTGTAGAACAGGATGTAGAGGTCTTCACCTATAGCAGCTGCCTTTCCCGTAAAGCTTGTTACGCTCACAGCTACTTGGATGCTCCCAGGTCTTACAATCAGCGTAGTACAAGCTTATGAATGAATGTATGGGACAGCGGATAAAGGAGATAAAGAAGAGGGAGGAGCTGTCTCTTTCATTCATACTGAGCCCAACAATTTCTGATGGCGAACATTGCAGCACTCTGCTGCATCTGAATCCTGTGTCCATCTTCTGCAATCTCCTGCATTAAAACTACTAAAGCACTATGTTGCACCTCCAGTTGTGAACAGCTTAAACTGTCCCCTGTGCCTCAACCTTTGCTACAGCTGCCACTGCACCTCAAGCTTATAACCAGCCTACAATGCTCTCAGTACCTTAGATTTTATGGAGTACCTGTGATGTCTGTCTACTAATCACTGGGATACACACACTACTACCCTGTTCAGTATTTACATAAAGTGCGATTTGTGCTGTGACAGCCTTTCACAAGATTAGTACAGTTCACTACTATCACACATCTCACCTGCTATTCTGTCTGGGATTACTGATATTGTGGTTTCCCTTGACTACTGCTACCGTTTGGTGTGCTCAGCATCCTTTTCTGAGGACATTGGCCAGCAGTTGCTGCGCATGTGCAAGCCCTGCACTTTCAAACTTCCCCTTGATTCACATTGGCTGACCGTAGGTCAGTTCACTATTTAAAGCACTTCCGCCTACCGTCCTTTATCAGATCTTCAGGTCTCATTCCCTGTGAGGATGCTGTTCTCTCTGACTCCCGTCATCTTCTATTGGTATCGTTTATACGCGATTTACCTGTTCGTTCATCGATCCTGCTTCCAGGCTATGTTGCCTCTTAGGACCTCAGCGCTTCACTTACCTACATCTTCCACCTCTCCATTGTATTCGTGTTACCGATTCCACGATCAAGACCTGTGGCAAACCCGCAGAACATTGCGCAACATCATCAATCCTGCCTTCAGGCCATATTGCCTGTCAGAATCTCAGCACCCCAGTTACCTGCAGCTGTCACTTCTTGGTTGTACTCGTGTTACCAGTTCCATGATCAATATTTGTGATTAATCTGCAGAGCATTGTGTATTATCATCATCAATCTTGTTTCTAGACTATACTGTCCACCAGGATCTCAATGCTCCTGTGCTCTGGAGTTCATCGCTTCTTCCTCTAGTTTGGGTCATCCAATGCTCAACCCTGATTGCGGCCTGCTGCTCAGAACACTGCCATCAGCATTAGTCCTGTGCTCTATTACCTATTAATAACACCGCGCTCCAGTGCTCTGTTGTCATTCCATCTCGTTCCTCAGATCTATGTACTTACCTTCCGGTACTTCAGCTCAGCCTCTCATCTCATCTGTGTCCAGATTGTCGTACCCTGCTCTGTGCCTCCTAGAGGTCCACGACCTGCTGTTAGAGAGCAGCCAAGTCCATATCCCCTTGTGGGGATCCCTGGTGAATACCTCTCTTCCTGTTAGTCTCCGTACGTCTTTGAGGTTAGTCATCACCTGAACATGGTTTAAAGTCTATTCTAACATCTGATACCGTGATAGCAAGATCTGACCAAAATTAAGATGGACCCCGATTGAGAACCTTCAGCAAAGGACATGTTGCAGCATTTGGTCATAGTGAACGTCAGGACGCTACTCAATTACAACTCCTACAGTGACTTCAAGCCCTACCATCTTGTTTGGAGTCTTTGCAAACGGCCTTACCGGTTACCCGGTCATCTACTGCTACTGAATCCAGAACCTCTGTCCAGGTGAAGACGCCATCTTCCTTACAGTTGCCTACCCCTCAAAAATTTGACAGTGATCCTAAATGTTGTTGAGAATTTTTGAACCAATGTTCAATTCAATTTGATTTGCTTCCACAAAATTTCCCTCCTGATAGAGCTAAAGTTACCTATATCATATCTCGTCTCACTGGACAAGCTCTGGCATGGTCTTCTCCTCTCTCTAGAGGGATGATTCTCTTTTGAAAGACTGTGCTGCATTCACAGCAACTTTTCGAAAAATTTTCGATGAACCTGCATGGCTGTCCTCTACTGCCTCAAGTATTCTCAGTCTACGTCAGGGTACTCACTCTCTAACTAAATATGTGATTCAGTTCGGATTCAGTTCCGTACACTTTCTTCTGAACTTCAATGGAAAAGCAAAGCTCTCGTGGCTACCTTTTGGCAGGGCCTTGCAGACCGAATTAAGGACGCCTTGGCTTCTCAGGAAATGCCCACTACAATAGATGTCTTAATCTCCTTGTGTCATCGGGTCCATATTTGTTGTAGAGAGAGAGCCACAGAGAAGAAGTCTCCTCGACGTAGTGCTAGTAAGATGGTTCCTCGTTTCCTGTCCTCTAACACTACAGATGAACCTATGCAACTAGGATGTTCTAGAATCTCTACTGAATAAAGGGGAAGAAGAGTGACTAAAGGACTTTGTATTTATTGTGCTGAACCTGGGCATCTCCTAGCCCAGTGTTGGCTAACCTGTGACACTCCAGGTGTTGTGAAACTACAAGTCCCAGCATGCTTTGCCAATATATAGAAGCTTATTGCTGGAAGGGTAAGCTGGGACTTGTAGTTTCACAACACCTGGAGTGTCACAGTCCAAGCCTCGTGCCCTAAATGTCAGGGAAAGGCCAAGCTCTAATCTGTGCTCGAGAGGTCAGGTTAGGGCGGTTTAAATCCTATCCAGAATTTAATAGATCCTCTGCTTGTATTGTCCCTGTCACTTTTCACGGCCCTAAGGGGTATAAATATCTTTCTGCTTTTCTGGATTTTGGGGCAGATGAGAATTTTATTTCATCCGCATTAGTAGAATCCTTAGCTCTGCCTACCCCTCATCTTTCTACTCTTGTTATGCTCAAAGCCATTGATGGAAGTCAGATTGCTAATGGAAGAGAACAGAAACGTATGGTACCTCTATTCCTTTAAACTGGGGCTCTGCACTTTGAGAAACTATCCCTCTACATGTTAAACCACACCTCCAGCCCAGTCATTTTCAGCTTGTCTTGGCTCTGTCTGCATTCCCCTCATATAGATTGGAGTTCTTTTCAAATACTTTCCCGGGGGCCATCTTGGTTTTCCAAATGCCTTTTACAAGTTAATCCATTACTTTCTGTTGCCTCCTTTGAAAAAAAAGTCAAAACCACACTTCCTCCTTGGTATTCATCATTTGCTGATATCTTTGATAAAGGGGGATCGGAGGTATTGACTCCATACCGTAGCTGGGAGTGCCCAATTGATCTCCTGTCGCCTAAAAGCCGTATTTACTCTCTGTCAGTTCCGCTAACACAGACCATGTCCGACTACATCAAGGAAAACCTTCAACAAGGGTTTAACCGTCCATCCTCCTCTCCGGAAGGTGCCGGTTTCTTTTTCATGAAAAAGAAAGACGCCACTTTACACCCCTGCACACACTATAGGGGTCTCAATGCTAATACCCTGAAGAATTGGTATCCTATTGCTCTAATAACCGAATTGTTTGACCGCATGAAAGGGGCGCAATTCTTTACAAAACTGTAGTTCGTGGGTGCATATAACCTAATCAGAATAAGGAAGGGTGATGAGTGGAAAACCGCTTTCAACACCAGAGACAGTCATTACGAATAACTGGTTATGTCCTCCGGGCATAGTAATGCACCTGCCGCATTTCAAGTGTTGTGAGACCTTCTCTATTCCTCAGTCCTAGTCTATTTAGACAATATTTTAATTTTTCTCAGAATCTGTCCTCCCACAGGCATCATGTTGCTGAAATACTATCCAGATTAAGGGCTAACCATTTATTTTGCAAGCTTAAAAAATGAGTCTTTGAAGTCACCGAAACTACCTTCTTAGGTTATGTTCGTTTCTGAACACAGTCTACAAATGGACCCTGAGAAAATACAAGCCATCATAGATTGGCCCATTCCTTAAGGCGTGAAAGCTATACAACGCTTTTTTGGGTTCACCAACTATTACAGTTTATTAGAGATTACTCCACCACTTTAGATCCCATTGTGGCTCTCCCTAAGAAAGGTGCTGACACTAAGAATTGGTCTTCGGCAGCTCTTTCGGCATTCTGAAAAAGACGTTTTCTACAGCTCCAGTTCTTAAACAACCCGATACTTCTCTACCGTTGTTTGTGGAAGTAGACGCCTTAGTGGTAGAAGTTGGCGCAATCCTTTCTCAAAATGCCACTTCCATCCCTGTGCATTGTTTTCACGCAAATTCCAGCTGGCTGAGAAGAATTATACCATTGCTGATAGAGAGCTCCTGTCAATAATACTGGCATTATCTGAATGGAGATATCTTCTGGAGGGACATTATTTCCTGTGACCATTTTTAAAGATCATAAAAATTGCTCTGTCAAGGGCGTTTCCTTGTGAATTTGAACCTCTGGATTCTGTCAGTCGTCCCCTTTTGGAACCCAGATTTCTACAAGTTACGTCAGTATCTCCTGACCCACTACCACCACCTGGTAGAAGCTTTGCACCTCCGAACCTTCGTAAAATAATTGTGCAATGGTTCCACTCTTCCAGATTTGCCAGTCATGCAGGACCTTCCAAAATTATTGAAGAGATTTCTTGGAATTACTGGTGGTTTACTCTCAGTTCCGATGTCAGACAATTTGTAGCGGCCTGTCATACTTGTGCTCAATTTAAGACTACTTGCCAGTCGCCTACTCTGCCTCTTTTGCAGATTCCAGTGCCGTCTAAACCATGGTCAGATATATCCATGAATTTTCTGACTGTACTTCCTCCCTGTAGAAAATTCAACACTATTTGGGTGGTCGTGGACCATTTTTCAAAGATGGCACACTTTGTTCGTCTCATTGGTCTAATGTTTAGCAAATTTGTTTGTCAAAGAAATTTTCCACTTACATGGATGTCCCCTCGAGATTGTTTCTGACCTCCCCGGTCAATTTACATCCAAATTTTGGAGGTCTCTATGTAAACTTTTGGATATTCAGTTGAATTTCTCCTCTTCATACCATCCTCAATCCAACAATCAAACTGAAAGAGTAAACCAAGATTTGGAGACCATTTATTCATTTGTACTCCTCCGCTTCTCAGGACAATTCGGTGGATCTTTTACCTTGGGCATAGTTTTTCCATAACAATCTCTACCATGAATCTACATCTTCTTCTCTGTTTTGTATTGGTCTTCATCCTAATCTTCCGAAGTTCAAGACCCTCCCTATCACCCAAGTTCTGGCTGCCAGTGATTTCCATTGGGACTTCACATCTATATGGAATCAAACACTTAAATGTCTCAGGAGGACTTCTTCTTGTTATAAATATTTTGCTGATAAGAAATGAGGGGCTGTCCCCCTCTTAAGCTTGGGGACAAAGGGTCTGATTCATTAGCGGTCTTTCCTTCTGCGGAAGTTGCGATGCATATTTTAAGAACAAACAGTGAGATAAGAAAATAGCGATTCAACAATGGACGGATGTTAAGAGACACGCCCATCTTAAACCCACAACAGAAAATAGGATGCAACATGGAGATCCGTACAAGGACGGATCTTAAGCAGTCAGTTAATTTTAAATTAAGATTCGCTTCTTATTTAAAGATGGTGTTATATAACAGCAAATGTACAGGTGCGAAGGGTTTGTTTACAAATGTTAAAACACAATCTGGAGTGTATTGTGTAGAATTCTTGTAACCTAATTTTTCACATTAGCATTTATATAATTATATTACCTTGGACAAATGATTTTAAAGTGGTATTGCTATAATATATTAATTGCAAACACACTGTTCAGGGAAGGGCTAGAGTGCTTTCATCACAGGGTAGGGAGGGGGGGGGGTGGAAAGGAACACCACATCTTCCTAGGGAATGCATGGAAAGACCACCTCATTGTACTCATAAGAAGGGGAGAATGCTAAAGTTTGGGAATACCTGCTACCCTCCTCACTCACAAACTTCATTATTACTAAAAATATATGGGAGATAAGATCAGCATATTACCTTAGTGATTACTACTTTGAATACCAAACATAGCCTTAGTATCTGTGTGCAGTTTGTGGGCCTGAATCATTAAGGAAGATAGACTTTGACCAAATCAGTAGATATTTTTAATTAGCAAGGGGTAGTATTAGGATAATATTTAGCACATAAGGAAAGTAATGGTTTGTTTTTCATGTAACAAGCAAACACAAACACTTGACAGCTTCATTTTTACTCTGATATTCAAAAGTGAATCGACACAAATAGAAATCGTGGAACCGCGCTCTCTAATAGTTTGCGCAAGAGCTGCACCAGCTAAAGGGTATCCCTCCCTTAAAATGCAATTGAATAACAGAATGACTGGGCGCTCATTTGCTATGGATCCCTATCTACCAAAGATATAGTGTGAAGTTATGTATGCAAAATGACAATAGGGTATGACAAACTGCTTAACAATTTAATCCAACTAAAAGCAAAAATAAAATGCAAAGATAAAAGATAAAAGGGTGCAGATAATATTATAGCGATTATCTGTATGTCACAAATGGCAAAATGCAAAGACAGTCAAAAACAATACAATGGAACAGCATTTAAAATGCCAATATCCTGGTATCATAAGCATTCTATACAATAAAAACCCATACAATCTGAATAAACAAATGAAATGACGATAGCTTTCAGCCAAAAATGTCAAGTGAGTGTTCCTATGCCGGATTCCAGGGGTGATTAAAAAATATTCTGAATAATGTTACCACCAGTGTTACATATCCATCCAGGCTGGTAATAATAGTGGTCCAGACAAGGAATCAGAGAGAGGTGGTTTATGGATAAGAAGTAATATACTTGCTTTTTCAAGGGTTTGTCAAATACATACATATGTAGCATGAGCCTCCCTGGGCGTCGTAAGTACACAAAGAATCACAGAGAAATATGCTAGATTAAATATGTTTAATATGAAAAATATTTTCAAGGCTTTTTTACAAAAAGGTAGTTGGTAAAATGTGACATGAAATGAAAAATTTTTTCTTCAAATCAAGTCCTTAATTTATTTCAAAAAGGAGATTGAAGACCATTTTTTGTAGCAACTTTTTGCAAATAAGGCAACAATATAAAATGATTCTGCACAAACATCTTCATATTCTTCAAATGGTTCATGACTTAGCAAAGGTGGTAGATGACAAAATACACATGTGAAGGTGTAGATCTCTCAATCTCAATCTATAGATCTCTTGTTCTGCAGCTATATTAATTCAGATCACTTAAAGAAAAACATCAGCAAAGGTTTGTTTAGCTGTGGATGCTGCAAAGCATGTACATACATTATATTATTATTATTATTATTATTATCATTTATTTATAAGGCGCCACAAGGTTTCCGCAGCGCCGTACACAATACATACATGATAGACAATAATTATTACGTGGTTCATTACATCCATTTCAGAGAAATTAAGGATGTTATTAATTGCAGATCCCAACACGTGGTCTATTGTTTCACATGTCCATCTTATCTTAATTATGTGGGAAAGAAAATTGAAACAAAGAATATTAGAACAAGAATTGGGCACAATCTACAATGCAAATACAGATCAGACTAAACATAAGATTCTGACACCAGTTGAAAAATTCTTCCTTACATACCTTTAGGGGAACCCCAAAGGAATTAGAGCGGAGATGGAGACCATCAAGCCAGCCATAAGAGGAGGAGATGTTGACAGAATATTAGAAAAAGAATCACGATTAATGGTTTTTTAAATCCAGTATTTTTATTGGAAATTTTCAAGGTACATACATACCAACAACAAAACAAAAAATAAACAAATACAGAAGAAAGAAAATACAGTCGCAAATATGTCAATATTAAATATAAAATATTGGTTAAATTGTAAGACACCAGTATCGCATAATGATAACATTTGTACAATACTTAATTAGGAATATACATCGTAAATACTCTTGCATACGTACTCTGCAGAGGCGGGGCTCTGCTTTTTGTTATGGACTTTATTATTGTTATTATGTAATCCAGGGGAACCAGACCCTCATGTATTCGGGACATCATGACTCGAGGATACAAAATAAAATGGAGACTCCACCCAACTGTACCATATATTCTCAAACTTTGGCAATGCCTGCCTGCTCATGTAAACAAATCTTTCATGCCCTATAGTGGCATTAACCAGGATTTTCCAAGTCTTAATTGTGGGACTCGTCGAGGCTAACCATAAGCGGGCTATGCTAACCTTAGCCACCATAAACAACTGGGAAATATAAATTTTTGTCAGCTTGTTGACCTTTCCCTTCAGACGGAGCCCAAATAAACAGGTGGCCGGTGACCTAAGTGGGACTTCAATTCCCGTTTTTTGAACACATCGTATGACTCTTCGCCAGAAGTTTTGTATACAGGGACATTCCCAAATGAGATGCCAGAAATTGCCATTTTCCGAACTACATTTTGGACATTTAGAAGTGCTATCGGGGCGGAACTTAGCCAGCCTAATAGGAGTCAAGTAGGCCCTATGCAGAATGAACACCTGTATTTGCTGGAATTTTAATGATGCTGTGTAGCCACTAGTGCTATCCATGACCATCCCCCATTCTTTGTCTGTTAAGGGACCAATATCTATTTCCCATTGATTTCTCAGGTCATTCAAGTCATTTACAGTGGATTCATACAAAAGACAGGAGTACATACATGAAATCAGACCCCTGTTGCTCAAAGCCTGTAACTGCTTTCTCAGTGGGGCTATGGCAACCACTGGTGGCTCCCCTTTGAATTTTGTGTACATGGCATGTCTCAGTTGGAGGTAGGAAAAGAACATTGTTCTAGGCACAGAAAATTCCCTGGACAACTGTTCAAAAGATTTAAGAACATTTACTTAAAATATAGTTGACCTACAGCCACCACACCATACCGGGACCACCGCCTGGACCCCACCACTGTGTCCAACTCCCTCAATCTCCTCGCCCCCCAAATAGGAGTACATGGATCTATATCTGTGAATCCCACCATTTTATTACTGACTGCCCAGATCTTAATTGCCTGAATCAGGAGCGGAGAAGCCTGTGGGCCGAGCCTCCCGGACAACAGTGACTGCAAAGGCGTATGATTGGCATTGAATTGATGAACTAATATCCAGTGTAGATCCTGGTAACCCGGATCGGAAATCCATGCCTTAAGGTGGGTCAGTTGAGAAGCAATATAGTACAATTTTAAATTTGGAAACGCAAGACCACCACTAGCCCTGGACCTGCACAACGAGCTGAGCTTAACCTTGGCCCTCCCCCCTCCCCAGACCAGAGAGGTCAAATAACGGTCAACACTGCGAAAGAAAGAGGGTGGGATATATATAGGTGATTGCTGAAGTATATATAAAAACCTTGGCTGCACCACCATCTTAATTAAGTTTATCCTGCCAGACACAGAAAGAGGGAGCTTCCTCCACACATGTATTTTTGATTTAAGATATTCAACATAAGGCTGTAAATTTAGTTCCATAAATTCTGAGGGGGTGTTAGTGATCCACAATCCCAGGTACTTTAATTTTGGTGTCCACCTCAGTTGGAGATCTTTTAGTGGAGTAACTGGACATTTCCAACCCACTGGGAACACACTGGACTTATCCCAATTAATTTTCAGACCGGAGAATACCCCAAAACACGATTAATGGTTTTAATGAATTGTGTGGCACCAAAAGGTCTGAATGAGAAAATAAACTATTCAGTATTTCTATAATCCAGTGGTGTTTCAGTTGTTTAGTGACCCAATGCTAAACCAATGTGTTGATTTATTTCTGAATTGTAGGGTTGACCTCAAAAGAAACCCTATATTTCATATATGTAAATTTGATATAATTATTTAGAAATATTCCACTTGCTCATTATATTATTAATGATTAATGAAAATGTTGTTGCATAGACACAGGGTTTAGGTACTTTTTCCACTGCCAGCAATTTTTTTTTCCCTGTAGATAAAATAATTTCAAAATGACTAGTAGACGCATAGGATAACCAATTGGACATCTGCTACACTTTATAGAGATTATGCATCAAAATTTAAGATGAATACTTTATTTCACAATTAACTTTTTTTTCGCTAGTTCATGTTTATTTCACATTATAGATATTACATCGATATTTCACATGCACTGTTTAGGCAATTAATTATATTGGGCCTGATTCATCAAGGAACTTATTCAAGAAATTTCTTACTTAAGTCTCCTGGACAAAACCATGTTAAAATGCAAGGGGTGCAAATTGGTTTTCTATTTTGCACATAAGTAAAATAATGTCTGTTTTTTCATGTAGTACACAAATACTTGACAGCTTATGTGTACACTGAAATTTAAAGTTGATATTTGTGTGCTACATGAAAAACAGACAGTATTTAAATTATGTGCAAAATAGAATTATTATTATTATTATTATTATTGTAGATTTGTAAGGCACCACAGCGCTCCACAGTGCCCTACAGTATGGAAAACAGTACATAAATAAAACAGGGACATACAAGGTAGACAAAATAAATGCAGAAAAGAAAACAAAGGGTATGAAGGACCCTGCTCATTAGAGAGCTTACATTCTAAGTGGAAGAGGGCACAACTGAAACAAGAGGATTAAACGTGTTTCAGAGTGGAGATTTGGATAGTTGTGAGGATGCATTAGTGTGAAAAGTGTTATCAAGGATACAGTCATCTCTAAAAAAAAGATGGGTTTTCAAAGAGCATCTAAATATTTGAAGGCTGTGGGAAAGTCTGATTGAGCGTGGTAGGGAATTCCTATAAGTGTCGAGCAGCACGGGAGAAGTCTTTTAGGCAGGAGTGAGAGGTGGTTACCAAAGACAAGACAAGGCGCAGGTCAGAGGGCGGGAGAGTGTTTTGATATGAGATTTGAGATGTATGCAGGAACTGACTATGGATAGTTATTGTCCTTGAAATTCTAGATACATGCAAATACATTAAAGAACTTGATTGATGTACAATTAGTGGATTATACCTAAATATACATAATGGGCCTATATAGACATAAAAAGAGTAACTTTGCACCTGGGCAACATCATGTTGCATTGGAGGGGGAGGTAAATTTAAAATGTGGGGACACATGTATAGTTGGGATAGGGCACGTCCCAGATAAATTTTCAGTTTAGTGTAAAATAAGCTATCAAGTATTTGTGTGCTACATGAAAATACAGATAGTATTTAGCTTATGTGCAAAATAATAAACTAATTTGCACCCCTTGCATTTTAACACGGTTTGTCCAGGAGCAAAATTACTCCTTTTTTTTGCTTTACACTTCTTAATGACTCAGGCCCAATGAACATATTTAGTGGTGTCTTAATGTGCTAGTATGCACACCTGTCGTATCTGTTGAAAACAGATGTGGTGAATAGGATCATTTGAAATTGCTTTAGCGATATAAAGATTGTTTATATATGCTGAATTTATTTTTTATTGAAAAGTATGTGTATTGCAAGTTGCACCCTTTTAGTGGGTTAACAAAAAAAAATTCTACATATTTTGGGGAAGCTTCAAAATGACTGGAATTGTGCAACTGTGGAAGAACTTGTTAGTTTCAGATAGACAACAAAGAGCTGGAGACGAAAATAACAGATCAGACTATACTATACACCTGCAAAAAACTTCATATCTGTCTTTCTGTTACTGACTTGAAAGTAAACAGTCTGCACAAAAAGTGATATCTTTGTGTTGACCACAATGTCACAATGTTGGAGGCGATGAATAAGGTTCCAATAACTAGGAGTTTGATAAATGCTAGCCCCAAGTAGAAGACAGGATTTTAAGTTTGGACTATAACAGTCATTGCAGGTCCCATCAGAGTGAATGAGTGCAAGAGTGCAGATAAATGACATTTTATTATTATTATCTTTTATTTATATAGCGCCATACAGAGTACAACAGTACAGAACAAAACGAGTAAAACTGAGACTCCAATAGCTCCAAGCATAACACGTACAGTGACATTGGAGGAGAAGAAATGGTAGTGAGACAGAAAAGAAGAGGGCTCTGCTTGTAAGAGCATACATACTAAAGGGATGGGAAACAAACCACGAGAGGAGTCAGTGGAGGGAATCAAGCGCAAATGGAGCACAAAAAGGGAAGAGGGAGGTGAGGAAAACAAGCATGGAGAAGGTTAGGAGTATGGTTGGTAGGCTTTGAGGAACAGATGGGTTTTGAGTGCCTATTTGGAGGTGCTCAGATTAGGGGACAGACAGATGGAGCAAGGGAGGTCGTTCCTGTGGATGGGGCAGCACAGGAGAAATCTTGAATTTTGGAATGGGATGAGGTGATCAGTGCAGAGGAGAGGCGACAGTCATTGGCTGAGCACAGGGAATGGACGGGAATGTGAATGGAGAGGAGGTTAGAGATATATGGGTCAGTGGAATGGGAGAGGGTCTTGTAGGTGAGGGTGAGGAGTTTAAAGAGGATTCTATAAGGGAAAGGGAGCCAGTGTAAGGCAAGGAATAGAGGGGAAGCAGACGAAGAGCGGCGTGAAAGAAAGATAAGTCTTGCAGCCGCATTGAGTATAGTGCAAAGGGGAACAAGGTGGAAGTGGGGGAGGCCGGTGAGAAGAAGGTTACAGTAATCAAGAGTGAAAATGATGAGAGCAGGGATAATTGTTTTGGTGGCATCCTGAGAGAGGAGGCGCCAGATGCGGGCAATGTTCCGTAGTTGGAATCGACAGGATTGGGAAAGAGATTGAATGTAGTGAGCAAAAATTGAGGGTTAAGTTGAGGGTGAAACCCAGGCAGTGGAGTTGGGGAACAGGAGAGATGGTGGTGTTGTTAACAGTGATGGAGAGGTCAAGGTGGGGTGAAAATTTAGAAGGAGGGCAAACAATGAATTCATTTTATTCTTTTGATTAATTTTATTCATTTATTTACTTCACATAAATGCATGCAAATCTAAATGTAAGTTTTTGGTGGTGTTATCCTTCTCCTGATATCATATTATAGCTTAGCATGTTGGTTGTTCATATCCTCATCTATTCAGCTCTGTTAGACATTTGACTACTAAGTATTTCAAGTAATAAGAATAGTCCATGAAACCTCACATTGGAGATATAAGTGTGTCACTGTGAGTAATGAGGGTTAATGACTTTCTCTTGGTGCAGCAATTGTTTTAAGAATCTCCTTGTTCTACATCCAAAGCGGATACAGGATATAGCTTTAACAATAGCACAGTGTGCATTTAATTTGACTTTATTGATGATAAATGTAAACTGCTACTTGGACAAACTAATACACTTACATTTTCACAATCATATTAGCAAACTTTTAATGATGACCCAGCTGCTGCACTGCCTAGTGAATCATGTCAGGGCAACCAACCATTACAGGCTGTGCCAACAAAGTCACATTGTTAGAAAATGATGGGTTGCATCTGTAATAAGGTCACATTATGGTGCACACAAAAGCACACAAAATTAGGGTTGTATATCAGTTTGTATAAAGACGCCCCCGGTGTTTTCAGCAGTTGAGCATTTGCCAGGGGGATTATAAGCATTCAAAGTGGGTTAAAAGTATCCTCATGTATCATGAATATAGACATGATTTCTGCACGGGGACAGGGGTTGTAATACATTTGCAGTGGTCACATGAAGCCAATTGCATTTTAACTCCAATTGAAAATGTGTAATGTATTGACAAATACATAATTATTGATACAATTTAAATATTAAAGCAAAATATCTGAAAGATTAAATCAAACAACAAATAAAAATGGATTAAATACTGTAAGGAAAAGTACATCGCCCACTACACTGACATAGCAGGAACATAGTTATAACCTGGTTTGTAATGTTACTGTAGCTAAGTCCTTAAAACAAAATAGATTACTGAATGGATGAATGGGTAGATGCATTATTATTATTATTATTATCATTTATTTGTTAGGCGCCACAAGGTATCCGCAGGGCCACACACAGTACTAACAGTAGTCTATACAGAACAATGAACAAAAAGTACCAATACTTCTGAAGCTCCAGCCAGTCATATGCAGTAAAGACGGAGCGGAAGAACAGGTATGGAGACAGGAGGGGAGGGGGCCCTGCTCATATGACCTTACATCCTAAGGGAGGGTAAACAGACCAGGCACAAGAGGAGCCAGTTGAGGCAAGAGGAGAGAAGGGAGGACGAGCAAAAGGGAAGAGATGGGGGTTAAGTAGATGGTTGGTAGACTTTGAGGAAGAGGTGAGTTTTGAGTGCACGTTTGAAGGAGCACAGAGTAGGAGAGAGACGTATGGAATGAGGGAGGTCACTCTAGAGAAGGGGGGCTGCACGGGAAAAGTCTTGCATTCTGGAGTGGGAAGAGGTGATAAGAGTGGAGGAGAGGCGGCGGTCGTTGGCCGAGCGCAGGGAGCGGGCAGGAGTGTGAATGGAGAGTAGGTTAGAGATATAAAGGGCAGTAGAGTTGGAGAGAGCCTTGTAAGTGGTGGTGAGGAGTTTGAAAAGGATTCTGTAGGGGAAGGGGAGCCAGTGTAAGGCAAGGCAGAGAGGGGAGGCAGAGGAGGAGCGGCGTGAGAGGAAGATGAGTCTTGCAGCCGCATTGAGTATAGAGCAGAGGGGGGAGAGACAGGAGTGGGGGAGGTCAGTGAGGAGGAGGTTACAATAATCGAGACGGGAGATGATGAGTGCATGGATGATAGTTTTGGTGGCATCCTGAGAGAGAAAAGGACGGATGCAGGCGATGTTGCGTAGTTGGAAGCGACATGCTTGGCAAGGGAGTGAATGTGGGGGGCAAAAGAGAGAGAAGAGTCGAGGGTGACACCCAGGCAGCGAAGTTGGGTGACAGAGGAGATGGTGGTGTTATTGACGACAATAGAGAGGTCATGGTGGGATGGGATATTCAAAAGGAGGTTCCCAGGCGCTTGATATGAAAGTGCCTGGTTAGGCGGCTGCAGACAATCTGCTCAAGTAATTTGGAGGCATAGGGGAGAAGAGAGATAGGGCGATAATTAGCAAGAGAGGTGGAGTCAAGACTGGGTTTTTTGAGGATAGGAGAGATGCATAAGTAGATGGATGGATAGGTTGGTAGGTGGATTTTGGCATTCATGGACGAGTGTGCCCATGCATGGGTTGATGGATGAATAAACAGATACAATGGGGGGTATTCAATTGTTAGCGAGATCCCCCGGAAATTGAGCGCTCAAAAAATATTACCGTTAATACGGTAATATGCGCGCAAATAACGTTAATATGGTAATTTACTCGTTGGATTTCAGCTCGCAGCTCAGGGAGCTGCAAGATGAAATTCAGCGAGTAATTACCGTATTAACGGTAATATTTTTTGAGCGCTCGTTTTCCGGGGATCTCGCTAACAATTGAATACCCCCCAATGGCTTTTAAATACAAGTGGTGGTCAGAATGGATCGCAGAGTCTATATGGGAGGCAGCAAACAATTGAGGTAAAAATTAAGTCATGTTAAAGATATACTGGGCACTCAGCAGAAAAACAAGATAATCTATCATGGTATCTTTCCACTGACCTGGCCTTACAGCTGCAGGCATGCACCCTGGCACTTTCTCTTAGCCCATAAGCTATGAGGTAGATCTCTAATCTGAAATTCAGTGCCCTTTGACCATATTTATTAATTAACAGAAAACAATATCAGTAAAAATATACACATGTTTTTACAGTGATATTTAGCTGTACAATTGTAAAATAGTGATAATGGGGGGTAGGAAGCTAATAGTCTGGGAAATTTGGTGATGACCATATAAAAACTTATTTATGACTATTAGCATCAGACTCCTTGCAAAAGCAGTTCTGATTTTATTCAATGCAATATGACCCCCCCCCCTTAACCCTTAATTCTCAGGACCAATAATAATAAACATATGCTTATATTTTCAAGAAATACTGTGTGCAAGAAGTAGCTTCAGTTCAAGTTATTTGTATTCTTAATTAACATTCTAATTGTTACACTGATATATCATACATACTCAACAGGTTTCATTTACTCTATTAGCATATTTGGTATAGCATAGATGTTCATACAATACATTACACTCATTGCCTGTTTTATAAACATATAAGTTATTGCGTGTGTTTGTAGCAACTATAGTAGTAAGTGTGCGTATGAGCCTGTATTGTGTGGTGGGAGGGTGTAGTATGAATCAGTGCCTATTGAGTAGTTTGTTTGTTTTGCATAACTTGGGGGTGGGTAGGTGCACCAGTAAGGTGATTCTCCTGGAGAAAAACTATGTTGGTTCTTTCCTGAAGGCTCCCTTCGCCTGCTTAGTCGGCAAATCCAGCCAATTTACATTATTGAGAGGACTTTCAATCCCATTATTGGTGTAAAGTCTAAAGATCATATATATCACAAGGAGAATAGTATTTGAGAGAAGAGAATAAAAATGAGTCTACCTGGATCCTAGGGGAATGGGTGGGTGAAATGAGGGAGTGCGATGAGTAGATGAGTATGTTGGTGTGACAGTTTAAGAATGAAAGACCCAAGGTTTTGCCCGGGTTCAGTGGGAATTTGACCATAAATATAAGGAGCTACTCCAAGGGAAGGGGGTATTTATTCTGAGGATTGATTCCTGGAAGGTGTGGGGCTGACTGGTGTTGAGTTTCTGTTTTCTCTATTAGCGGACCCTGAGATCATCGCTGTACTGTTCCTGGGGAAGCAAGCTTTTGCTCCATCTTAAGACTTGTACTCACATCATTCCATCAGGTGATACTCGTCAGGTTCTGGGTGAATTGGTGCATCAACAATGGAAAGAAGAACAGAAGATGCTGAATCTAGGTTTGGTGCACAATACAGTCTGCACTCAACCCCAAGTCAGAGCTCAGGTAGGCAGGTAGCAAACATCCCTGTCACTATAATTTGTACAGAAAGCCGGATAGCTTGGCCGGCACTAATTTTTCTATTGTATTAACAGGGATAATAGTACTGTATTGCTCCATACTAAGGACACGGAGATTCAGAAGGAATTGAGTTACCTCTTTTGATAATTGTCAAATTCTTACAACAATCTGTGTCAAATTTTAGACCAGCTGGATTCTAGGAGACTAATTAATTTATATTGTTATTCAGATACCCATTACTAGCAGATGATTCAGGCTAAAATAGGAATGAATAGACAGACATAATATACTTACAAGCTTTAATTTTTCAATTCCCATCACAGCATTTATAAATCACATTTTTATTTATATATCACCTATAAATTTTGCTGCTTTTAATTTCTATATATTTTATTAATGATCAATAAAATTTATATTTTAATATGATATTTTTGGTTTACATGTAAAACAAAGATCAGCATATTTGAGTACGGACTGTATTGTGAACCAGCTTCTTCAGTTCATCTTTCTCTTGTTGATGACTGTTAGGGCTGGTTGATAGCATCTCTATTTGATTCATTTTGGGTAATAATTCAAGATAGCTATGAACAACTATAAAATTTGACAGACTGGTTTACATTTTAATATTATAGTAAAGAGTTAACAATCCCTCCATAGCATACTAATGTGACAATATTTTCATTCATGTATATTAGAGCACCCACAGGCATAGGGAGACTGATATCTAGAGCACCACCATACTAAGCTTGGAAAAAATGTATGTCCTTGCTGCAGTGATTTTGCCAGGAGAGCCAAATTCCCAGTGAAAACTAAATAGAAGGGGAATACCCGTCAGTATTTGTAGTTGTGCTGATGGAGAATCCTAGTTACTGGCAGGGCCGACAACAAGGGGGGGCCTTACTATTTCCCCGGGCCCAGGCATGCCAAGGGGCCCGCCCCTCACTGCTCACATTTTTTTTTGTTCACTTAATTTCTTTAACTTCATTTTTTTAGCTGTTTTTCACATGATCGCAGGGCCGGCATCTCTCTTCCCTCCTCTGTTTGCACTGAATGTCGGATGTGACATCATCACACCACGCTGAACATTCAGTGAGGAGCGGCGCAGAGAGTGCCAAGACAGAAGAAAAGTGAAGAGATGAAAGAAGCCAACACAAAGGTAAGTAAAAGAACGGAGTAAAGCAGAAAGACACAGGGTGATGAAGAAGAGGGGGGGGGAGAAAGGCACAGGGTAATGAAGAAGAGGGGGGGGAGAGAAAGGCACAGGGTGATGAAGAAGAGGGGAGGGGAGAGAAAGGCAAAGGGTGATGCAGAAGAAGGTGGAGAGAGAAAGGCACAGGGTAAAGAAGAAGAGGGGGGAGAGAGAAAGGCACAGGGTGATGAAGAAGGGGGAGAGAAAGACACAGGGTGATGATGAAGAGGTGGGGGAGTGAAAGGCACAGGGTGATGAAGAAGAGGGGGGAGTAGAGAGAAGGGCACAGGGTGATTAAGAAGGAAGGGAGAGAGAAAGGCACAGGGCGATGAAGAAGATGGGATGAGAGAAAGGCACAGGGTGATGAAGAAGAGGGGGGAGAGAGAAAGGCACAGGGTGATGAAGAAGAGGGGGAAAGAAAGGCACAGGGTAATGAAGAAGAGGAGGGGAGAGAGAGAAAGGCACAATGTGATGAAGAAGAGGGGGGGAGAGAAAGGCACAGAGTGATGAAGAAGGGCGGAGAAAGAAAGGCACAGGGTGATGAAGAAGAGGGGGAGGAGAGAAAAAGGCACAGGGTGATAAAGAAGAGGGGGGAGAGAGAAAGGCACAGGGTGATGAAGGGGGAGGAGCAGCATGGCAGAGTGCGAAGGAGGGCAAACGCAGCATGGCACAGTGTAAAGAGGGGCAAATGCAGCATGGCACAGTGTGATGAAGGGGGGCCAGGTGAAGGAGGGTACAGAGGAGGTATGGTCTTTTGCGGCACCAACCTGCAGGTCGTGGTCCTGTGAGTGGGTGAACAGCAGAACGGTGTGGAGGAGCCAGGCGAAGTGAGTAGAGACTAGAACCCACAGGTATATGGTATGGGAACAGGAACACTAGAGATAAGACTGATGGGCAGCAACAAATGAGGTACTAGGAGAACGGAAGTCCTGTGGTATAACAGGGAAAGAGCAGGAGCTGTCACAATGGTGTATCCAGGAGTGATTGGTAGAGATACTGGAACAGCGGGAGTACAGCACTGGAGTTATGCTGAGCACACACGGGAAAGAAGAGGTAGCTTAGGGAAACAGCCGATGAGTCACCTAGGCAGTTGCAGCTCACAGTGATAACGGTTAGAGAACTGGAGCTGTCACGATGAAGTACATCAGAGATGGTATAATAGTACTGGAGCAGCAATAGTTCAGTACAGCGAGAGACTGAGAGTAAACTGACATGGTGAAGGTAACTCGTAGTAACAGCTGATGAGTCACAAAAGTAGTAAAGTCTCTGAGTGGTGGCGGTGAGAGAACTGGAGCTGTCACGATGAAGTACAGTTGAGATGGTAATATCAGTACTGGAGCAGCGATAGTTCAATACAGCCGGAGACTGAGAGCAAACTGAAGTAACAGAGGTAACTCGTAGTAACAGCTTATAAGTCACAGGTGTAGTAGCGGCTCTGAGTGGTAGCTATGAGAGAACTGAAGCTGTCGCAATGGATTACACTGGAGAGGGTAGTAGCAGTGCTGGAGCAGCAATAGCTCAACACAGAAGGAGACTGAAAGCAAACTGAAATAATTCGTAGTAACAGCTGATGAGTCACAGGTGTAGTAGCGGCTCTGAGTGGTAGCCGCTACTACACTGAGAGAACCGGAGCTGTCATGATGAAGTATACTGGAGATGGTAAGATAGGTACTGGAGCAGCGATATTTCAGCTCAGGCCACTAACAGAGAGCAGACTGGAATAGTGGAGGCAACTCGGATTAACAGCTGATGAGTCACAGGTGTAGTAGAGGCTCTGAGTGGTAGCAATGAGAGAACCGGAGCTGTCACGATGAAGTACACTGGAGCTGGTAAGATAGGTACTGGAGCAGCGATGGTTCAGCACAGGCCACAAACAGAGAGCAGATTGGAATAGCGGAGAACCACAGGGAGAACAGGAACCAGAACCACAGGCTACAGGAAGTGAGCTTGAAGAACAGGCATCAGACAGGCGAATCCAGGAGGTTTAAATAGTGCTCCAGAAATGCTCAGCCAATGGCAAGAGGAGGGAGATCCAGAAGTGCAATAGACTTGCAACTGTGCAGAACTGAATGTAGCTAAATGAATGAATGAAGTTTGTCTGATGCTGGAACATGGCAGTTTCCAGATGAATGAAATGTGGGTTACGAGACACGTACTATTTGCGGGACCGAAGCGTTACAGTATATTTATGAGATGTAAATACTATTTATTGCTGGGGCTGTTTGGATGGAGGGAAATAGGTTAATTTATTAAATGGGAATACTATTATTTTAATGTTGGGCCTGGAGGAAGGCCTAAATATTAATCGTGGGTGCTATTGATTTAATGCCGGGGCTGGGTGGATATTTCTAAATGTACCCATTTTTTTCCAAATAGGGCCCCCAACATTCCAGGACCCAGACAAGCTGCAACTTAAGAAACCTGCAGCCACAGGTGGTGAAAGTGACAAGAACAAGTAGGAGAGGGCAGGAGAGTCTGTGAAATGTTGTGATTCTTGTGGGACAATCCCAATTTTTGGTGACTGTTCTGCCCAATGTAAGGTGCAGACAAGACTGTGAACTCTTTATGTACACACTGCATTGTTTATATACTACACTGTGGTTCTTGCTGTCCTGAAAGTCAGGAGTGCTTGGACATATGTCATGCCCCAGCGAATTTAGGGTCTAGTGCTTTTCACCTGCTAGCCACGCCCCAGTGATGCATAGCAATGCCCCCAATGATATGACCACACACACTTTTAATTTTTTACTATGCTCAACTATAAGGGGGGCCCCATAAAGTTGTTGTACCAGGGCCCTGAATTCCTCTTGGCAGCCCTGGTCACTTGTTGAATGTCCCTAGGTTTTATGATGGTGGGGGGGAGTTAGGTTCTGAAACAACTGAAGTTACATATCTTGAAAATCAATTGCATCCACAGATCTTGTAGCATTTAACAGCATTCCTTAATTCGAAAGTAATGAAGGCGAACTAAAATATTCTGCAGCGTCTTATCAATAGATGGCTTAGCCTTAAGCGCTCTGTGTGACTGAACCATCAAGAGTTTATTATTATTGAGATCCGAAAGCAGATGCTTGAAGAAGCCATTCAGGGAATCAGGTAGGTAAGTTGTTCCTTCATGACCTATTCTCTTGGTCCTTTTGTTTCTCTTTGATGGTTTCCATTTCTGAGCGCAGAGTTGTGAGCTCCCATTCAAAGTTCGCTTGAGTACAGCAAAGTTCTGTCAGTTTTAAATTCAAGCGTATAAGTCCTTGAGTGAAGAGCCACTATTTCTGGTTTTGAATTTGACAATAGCTTTTTTTGTTGAAATGTAAGTTTGATGTTATTGCTAGGTATAGTGATAGCTGCTTGAACAAAGGGATCAATTTTGGCTTAAAATGGAGAAACAGGGCTAGAAGAGTGAGATTGATCAGAGAATTGTGAAGAGGCCATTATCTTTTTTGGGGATCGGCTAAGATAGGAGCTGTGCTGCCTGTTGCAATGTTTCTTTTTGGCAGGCATTTGCCAGAAAAGTTGCACAGCGCCCTCCACGTAAAAACCCCAAACATGGAAAAAAGGTAATAAGGGACAAAGAGGAAAGAATGGGAGGAAGGACAAGATGGTGCACTCCTACTAGTAGTCATAGTCATGGTTACTCGGGACCCTGGCCCAGAAGGGGAGCTTACATATGGTCAAAAAAGTTATAATAGTGGGCAAGTGTATTAGGGGTTTTGCAGAGGATGAGAGTCTCAATACGATGAAAACCAGGAGATACTGATTTTCAATCAACTAGAATTACAATCAGTTATACAAGTATAGCTGTAGTAAATACTATAAGCGTTGTAATTGCAATTGTCCACTGGAAGGCAGCAAAGCCTTGGAAATAATTTATTGTACTTGAAAATTGTCTATATATATATATATATATATATATATATATATATAAGATCAAATTTAACAAAAAAACAATATATATGCAACAACTTCCTGATTTAGTAAAAATATTGAGTCGGTCACACTGTACACAAAGTGATAGATTACTGTACTGTGAAAATTGCAATAGAGTACAAATGTAGCACCAGCTGTCACAAACCGCAGCGTCAATGCGAGCCGACACGGCTTGTTGTTTACTGACACCCTGCGATCTGGCCATTACCATGCAACAGGTTCGTCACTTCCTCATCGTCCTGGCCGTCACCAGGGCAACAGCCGGCTGTGCTTCCTTGCCGGAATGCGGTGCTGAGTGAAAGGAGCAGGACGCCCCTTTCACTCAGCACCGCATCCCGGCATGGAAGCACAGCCGGTCGAGTGCGCAACATTAATCAATAATTAACAGCCTTCTGGGGCTGATTAGTGCAGGAATAACCACTGCTTTCGGATTGGTCACCAGTTCTATTTAAGGCAGAGGGGACTTAGTCTCCCTGTCGGTTATAGCATCCTGTGTGCTGCACATTTTGCTGGCCTACTCTGTTCCTGTGCATACTTTGCTTCTTGACCTGATTCTCCATTATGACTCTTGGCTTGCTTCTGGACGCTGCATGCACTCTGTTTTCCTGACCTAGACTTCGTTTTTGGTTATTCCTGCTTGCTGCCAGCCCTGACCCTTTGGCCTGTCCCTGACTACTATACCTGCTATGGACCGCTGACCCCAGGCTACTTCTGACCACTGCTCTTGGCTATTGCCTCCTATTCCCGCTGCGCTACGGCTACCACAGATAAACTTTTACTATGCTAGAGCTTAAGACCTGGGTGCATCCAAGTACCTCCGAGCACATAAAGTTCTACGGGAAAAGCGGCTGCTAAAGGTGAAGACCTCTTTATCATCTGCTCTAAAAGTTTATCTTGGTAGCTGTTAGCCCTAATACCAGCACTGTATAGAATGTCTATGGCAGAGAAGTTTGCTTGGACAGAGTTTGTCACAAAAAATAAGAGAGACAGATTGACATTTGAGCCACTGAGGATATATGTGTTCTGTGGGGAACGGTTGAAAAGTAGCTCCTGTGTGCAGGGGCCTTGGGTTTGTGTGATGGTGAAGTCTGAACATTGGAGTGCTAGCAAGTGGGGAGTGACTAGTGGATTGCCAAGGAACATGGTGTACCTGGTCTCACTACTAAGTGTGCAGGAACAAGCTCCACCAGAATCTCCACCTCTCTGAAGTCAAAGTAAAAATTCAATATGGAGGCTCAATCACAAAGTGACAAGGCACAATGATTGCCACTTTAGCTTTATACAGTGTCTGCAGAATATTTTAGTGCCATTTGTTGTGTGTGAAGGCCCAGGACTTGGAGCGCCCCTAATTGACTTGGCATGCCCCACTATTGTGATTGAAGGGAATATGACAGGTACTCCATTAGGGACAAGTGAAAGGGAATCCGCAATTTTAGATATGGTATAGGAGGGATCCACTACTTACATACCTATGACCACACATGGCCTGAGAGCGAATCCGTGAGAAGCATGCTGAAATGTCTCATTCACTTGTAAACATGCGAGCAGCAAGCTTCGCCTGAAAGGTGCTGCAGGGCCTTACAAAGGTCATGGATCATTGCTTGAGTCCAGCAGCACTTTATGTCAGCAACACTGAAAAGAATCCAGACTACAGGGCTGCAAAAAGAATATGTGTTCTGTTATGTGCAAGCTAATTTCTATTCATATAAACTGCAAATATGTACTTGTGACTTATTTCCTAGTAATAGCTTGATATGGCTCAGAAGGAGCTGAGTACAGCCAAGGGTTAATTAGTTCAAACTGAGGGGCTTGTAGGTTAGAACCCAGACCCATGGCTATGAATGGGCACCTTGTATCCATTTATAGCAGGTCACAAAAGTGAAAACCTTAGAATTATCTCTTTTAGGACAATGATATGCACCAAAATCTAGACATCTCGACTACAGATTGCAATGGTCACCACACTCACTCAAAAAGATAATGCACTCTGTTAGGTTGTTTAAGGGTATGTGTGTGTGTATTTACATACACACATTTAAGTATTTATTTATATTTTATTTATCTTTGAATATCTTGTCTCTGTATTTCTCTTTATCTTTCATATATATATATATTAATGGTTAAGATTATAAGACACTAATGACTGTCAAAATGCTAAAGATCGCATCACTGAATACTTCTAGATGCTGATTTCTTTATTACAAAAAGTGTTTGTGCTATAATGATCACTCTCTGAGACTTATACACTGCAGGTATAGGGTTAATTTAACAACATGTGTTAATGATTTCTAATTAAGTTGAACCACATATAAGATCGCCAAGATCTATGTCTATTAGTTCTCTGATGAAGTTGCCTGGAGGCGATGAAACGTGTTAGATTGATTTTGCCACACTCTGATATTTTTATTTGTCCAACGTCCCATGGTGGTTTGAATATTTTTTGATTCACCGGATATTTGTGGACAGCCGCTATACACCTGAATATATTGGTCAAGACTGTCGTTTATGTGCTGCGCACATTTAGTGCGCTAGGAAGAGTTCCATCTGCTGTGCGTGTACAGCCAGCTGCTTCCTAAGAACTTAGTTCATTGACACTTTTTTCCAGGGACAGTGATTTCATTACACCAGGGACGTGAGCGCTCAAGTTTCTCCGTGGAGGTACCTTTCTATCATACCGTCTCTCCAGTTATCTGGTAAGGAATGCACACCATATATCAACACACGGTTGGGCTATCTCTCTGACTATAATCTCTCGATATCCTTGGTCCTATCAAGTTGTCATTTCAATATCTTCACTATTCTGGAACATTATATTATCTATGCGGCTTTGAATATCACCACGATTCATCTGTACCTATGGAATATATTTTATATATTTTTTATATTTTACAATTTCATTATTTTCCAGCTGTTGGTTTTTTATATGCGCATTAATTAGGTTATATGTAGGTGCACCTACTGTACCAATCATTGTGGTATATATTATAGTGGTTTTATACTACCTTGAGCACAAGTATATTTGTGCATGTGATAATTGTGTTGATTACATTCAATAAATATATTCTTTTTAACCCTCTGCAGTGCATTATATTTTTGAGTGAGTGTGGTGACTATTGCAATTTTTGGCATTATCATTGCATTTATTGTTTGGGATAGCAGATTCCATAGCTTTGGCATCTCACCACTCAGTCATTATTAGTACTGGAAATATTTGTTGTATCTCGACTACAGAAACTTGTTATATGTTGTTTCAGCTGTGTTATGTCAATGGACTAGGGAACAGGAAATTATCCTATCATAGTTTTAGGAGGCATGTGTGGTATGCAGTGGAAGAGGAAATTATGACCTGTTGTGTGGAGGTAAAATCATGTTTGTAAACCATTCTGGTGAGAAGTCGGGACAGGGTACTTAAAACCTGACTTAGAAGCTGTCGTCCACAGGCGCCATAAAACTCTAATTTGCATTTACACAGACCTTTCAGTTCTGACATCACAGAAAGGAGGACTGTGGGCCCTGCAGCATGGTTTTACCACTGGCCTGTGACCCTAAGGATTCGTTCACATTTGGGTGTCCATCTGATATTGAAGAATGTCCCATTTTCCTGTTTCTCCCAGCACCATAAACTTGAATATACGATTCTATATTTTATCCTTTTTATTTTATGAGACCATTGCATTATATATTTGTATCTAATTTTATTAATTGTTTTATCTTTAGCATTGTGGTTATAGTTTCCATATTAAATTACACTTATTAAGTTTAAGTCTCTGTGTTCTTACGAATTCACACGACAGTTTGATCAAAACGCTACATAGATGAAATCGGGGAGAAAATTGTGGTTTACGTTAACTCTGATTAAATTGTGATAGAATAGTTTTAAGGGAGACCCTATGGCTTCCTAAATAAGAGAAAAAAACCCTTGGTGGTAGCATAATTGGTAAGGCAAAGTTTGTGTGTGGCAAAGATAGGGTAAGATTTAAACATTTTAGTTAGAAATACCAGGTGGTTGTGTGTGATTAAATCTTTGTCACACACACATTACGCAGGCTCAGGTGAGGACTGATTGTTTATGGTCTATTCAGCCCTCATAAGTACGTTCTTGTTAATGATAGACGTGATGTTAAAAGAATTCTTAATGAGGCTGTGTGGACAATGTATATATATATATATATATATATATATATATATATATATATATATATATATATATATAATGTATAGATAGATAGACATAGATAGATATAATAGGAGCTTCTGTACAGATACCATAGTGCAGGTGGTAGGAGTAACTGGAGTACAGAAGACAATCCAGGAACAGTCCAATGGGTCATGGGTGCAAAACAAACAGAATAGTCTGAGAAAGGCCGAAGGTCAGGCCTCCGGAACCACTCATTGGTCGAACAAGTCCGATTCTTTCTTCTTCTTTCCTGCCGGGTCTGTGTTTGCAGTGTTCTTGTTATAGCGAGAAGCAAAAATACCATAAGCCTTTTGTTGATTTATTGTGACCATTATATTAAAAAAATTGTAATAAGTGTACAGCTGTGAACGGAGTTGATGAACGTACAATACACAGAAAGCTGTACAATAGAATGAATGGTGATTATGTTTTTGCTTTTCCTGAATCTCAAGCTTGTGTGTGTTGTGTGCACTGAGGTTCAACCCTTTATTTAAATTTATTTAGCATATTGCTGCTTGGAGGCCATATATCTTTACAGTGTGTACAGTGTCACGAATCTTTGAGACGATGGTTATGACAGACAAAAATCACATGTCGGCCATTAAATCATGTTAGAATCAAGTAAAACGTGTATAGTGTGTACGCATGAATCAGCATGCTGATTGGAACTTCAGTCATTGATCAAATTGCTAACGATATAGCATTATAAGAAATTTTCTGTAGTGCGTACCCAACCTAACTATAATGTAGAGGTGTTTAGCTCAACCTACAAACTAGTAACATCTTGAATCGCATAGGTATTCTTCTGTAGAATGCATTACCTCTATTTTGTACTTGTCTGCTCTCTTTTTTTTCTAATAATTTCTCATTAATATCCATTGAGGTTGTTAGCAATAGTTAAAGAAGGCAGAGATAAACGAGTATGCAAATGAGTAGCACTTAAGACTAATAAATAACGAAAGATAAAAGTGTAAACAAAGAAAAAAGGTTTGTAAGGAAATAAATGGTAAGTAGGATCAAATGTCTAATGTGCTGTGACATAGGTAAACTATACTACAGGATGTAATGCCTTATATTCCAGCATGTCTTATTACATCTGTACTGTACATCCCTGAGGTTGTATCAAGACATTTTCTGTTAAAATAAAAGGGTGATTTAAAAAGCACCAATTACCTAAAAATAGTTGAGGCACCCATTTTGTGATTCGGAACCAGTGATAGCACTGGGGCACTTCATGGTTAATATTCCTGAGGACTAACTAATACTCATGAGGCTCTGACTAAGAGGTTTTTATTTCTTCTGTTGATCTTTAAGTACCCTTTCCAGTTTTCTTACCGGCTTTTCTAAAATGAGTCTAGACATTTTACCTAATTGCAGTTGTTTCAAGAGGTAGCTTCTCAAATGTGTATGTATGTATCTATCTATCTATCTATCTATCTATCTTTAAATTTTCTAGCTTAAAAAAATAAGAGCATATATAGAGGGTTTTGGGGCAATATATGAAAGGGCTTTTATTGCTTCCATTTCCATGCATTCACCTGGTCCCCTAATTTTCTCAGCAGAGTAGAACAGGAGTTCATGAGAGATAGGTAAACCTTATCACTCTAGATAGTTTTTACAGTGAGCGATGAGTATCACATAGCTGCAATGGTGATAAAATGATGTTAAATTGTGGAAACCGAACATTTTTTTATCGCAGCCATGATCAAAATTACAGTTATTTCCGCGAAAAGTGTTAGCTTCATAAACAGGCCTCTCAGTCTGAGAGTATCACGACTCATCTATTACTTATAATTATAAGTCCACATAAGATTGCACAATTTTAGTTAGCTTTTTAAGACTAAAATCAGGCCCTTAATGTGCATGAAGTAAAACAATGTAATATTGCTGAAAAAGATATTGTGATCTCAACCATATTTGAAATATCTTTTGAACCACATAGATGAATAACCATGTTGTCATTTATTCAATAGATGTAGAACAGGTTTTGGCAAGAGAACTGTCTACATTTACATATCAAATGATATGAGCCAACTTCCTATCAAATGGATTCCTCACACACGAGGCTGGAATCTCTCTCTGTCTTACAATCATATGAAGACTTCATGGGCATGCACGAATTTATGGATTTTATTGGATTAAATGTAAGGAATTTAGTACCAGGCAGATATTTAGAGAGTGTTTTTAATGTGTGTATTTGGTTTAAAGATGGTTAGAATGTGAAACTGTACGTTCTAGAGTTTCTATGGTATTTTGAATGGATTGAATTGAAGGTAGTTTGTAATGTGAGTCTTTTTGAAGTAATGCAGCTTAGTGCTGGAGAAATTGAGTTCATGGATTGATAGTTAATATGGCAGCAATATGATATACAGTGTGTTAAGTGAAGACTGTGCTTATGCAGACAATAGAAAAAATAGAGGTTGATCTAATCCCTATATGCCTTCAATATGGCTGCCATTTTAAGTTAATATGATCACCATGATCAGACATGGTGTGAGATACATGGTGTGAGATACATAATATCTTTGCTGCAATGGTAAAAGTTTATATGTGAGCTAGGTGGAATGTGGACAGTGTGTAATGGCTGCTGCAATGCATGATGAAGCTTCCACTACACATTTTGAACTTAGAGATACGTGAAATTAAATAATAAGATAATAAATGTTATAATGAATGTGAGTAGAATGGGATATAAATGGTATTTGAGGCTTATATTGTTGTAAAATGTATGTTGAAAATTAAAATGTTTGTTGTTGGATCCTTAAAATGGAGTACAGTCAGAGGGTATCTCCCCCATAGCATACACCCCACCCCACACACAATACATATCACACACCCTACTCAATAGGCACTGAATAGGCTCATACACACACTTACTACTATAGCTGCCACACACACTCACAATAATGTATATGTTTATAAAACAGGCAATGAGTGTAATGTATTGTATGAACATCTATGCTATACCAAATATGCTAATAGAGTAAATGAAACCTGTTGAGTATGTATGATATATCAGTGTAACAATTAGAATGTTAATTAAGAATACAAATAACTTGAACTGAAGCTACTTCTTGCACACAGTCTTTCTTGGAAATATAAGCATACATTTATTATTATTGGTCCTGAGAATTAAAGGGGGGGGGAATCATATTGCATTGAATTAAATCAGAACTGCTTTTGCAAGAAGTCTGTTGACGCTAATAGTCATAAATAAGTTTTTATATGGTGATCACCAAATTTGCCAGACTATTAGCTTCCCACTGCCTATTATCACTATTTTTGTCACGGGCACTAGGAGTCTTTACCCAGGGATCACCAGGTGGTAAGCTTACCAGAGCAATGTAGATGGTAATAGTGTACTCTGGTAGCAGGGTGATCACGGAACAGGCAATAGTAGATGATGAGATGCTCAGGAAAGTCTATGACTAGCAGCACTGGTAATATGGAGGTAATAATACACGAGGAACTGTATGGACAAGGGCAAGTGGAGGTAGTCAGTGGTCTGCGTTAGCAAGTTGTACCACTGCTATAGTGAGGAGGAATGTCCAACAGAAACGAGGAGGTGATGAGAGTCAGCGGTCTGCGGATAGCAAGTGGTACCGCTGTCTGAGTGAAGGAATGGAATCCAAGTGGAGGTATCCGGGAAGTCAGTGGTCTGCGGTAGCAAGTTGTACCACTGCTATGTGAGAGGAATGGAACAGGTGATACCGGAACAGGAATCAGTGGTCTGCCTTCAGCAAGTTGTACCACTGAAAATATATGTGAGGAGGTGTACGGGGAGAGACTGCAACACAGGATGTACACGGGCACATTAAACACGATCCACAGTAATATGCACAATATATATAAATGACTGAACAGGTCTGCAAATGTAGGAAGTCTCTGAAGTAATCCAGCACAAGGTAACATAGTCTATGATGGCAAAAGACTCAGCGGATTGCAGACTCCAGAGGAGAACCAACACAGTCCAGCAAGATATGCAATACACCAGCACAGTCAATGAGAAGTATGCATACCGTGGTTCAGAAGGCAGTCAGATAGGAGTGCAGTGATACCTGGGCGGCAGGAGGCCGACAGGATGAGAAGTCCCTGGATGTAAGAGGCAGGAGTCTAGTAGGTGCAGCGCACAGGTAAGTAGACCAACAGGGACACGAATCCACAGGAATCAGTAAAACATGGAACTGGACTCATGGAGGACCCAGGAGAATGGAGATGATCTAGCAGAGGAGTAGCTGATGAGATACGAATCCAATGCTGACAGGAGGGTAGCGACCAGGGGAAACAGGAAGGCGTGGAGAGCGGATCAGCAGTAGATGGACGATAGGACTGGCAGCGGCAGCAGGACTCTGCGGACCCACGGGAGAGATGAGATGAGGCTGACGTGCACAGGAGCAGCGGATAGGAATCAGCTAGCAGTCACGATGATGAACACAGGCGAGTTGCCAGCTGGAGGCTGTAGTGCACGGAGGCAGCGGATAGGAATCAGCTCACGGTCACGATGATGAACACAGGCGAGTTGCCAGCTGGAGGCTGTAGTGCACGGAGGCAGCGGATAGGAATCAGCTCACAGTCACGATGATGAACACAGGCGAGTTGCCAGCTGGAGGCTGTAGTGCACGGAGGCAGCGGATAGGAATCAGCTCACAGTCACGATGATGAACACAGGCGAGTTGCAAGCTGGAGACTGCAGTGCACGGAGGCAGCGGCTAGGAATCAGCTCACAGACTTGATGATGAACAGGTGAGTGGATAAGGAGAGAAGGCTGTAGTGCACGGAGGCAGCGGATAGGAATCAGCAAACAGTCACTATGGAATATAATAGCGTTGAAGTGGTATAGGAGACTGTAGTGCACGGAGGCAGCGGATAGGAATCAGCAAACAGTCACAATGGAATATAATAGCGTTGAAGTGGTATAGAAGACTGTAGTGCACGGAGGCAGCGGATAGGAATCAGCAAACAGTCACGATGATACAGTTGATGGTAGAAGTGGTATGGAACCACAGTAGTAGAAGTGGTTTGGAAACCACAGAGGTAGAAGTGGTTTGGAAACCACAGGAATCAGCAGCGCTGAAAACACGAGGAATTCAGGAACACCTTCAGAGACTCATAGGGAATGAGACTCCAAGATCAGGCAACGTGGTGTTGACCACAGGTGCTTAATATAGGGAGTGTTGCCTGATCTGCCAATTAAGTTAAAGGGACATACACTGAAGGGTAGAAAAGGGCTGCGCATGCGCAGACCCTCAGGATGGAGGACGGCCACGGTTCCTAAATGTCCGGGAAGAGGCACTCACGGTCCGGTGAGTGACAGTACCCCCCCTTTTAAAGGTGGGCACAGAACGCCTGGAACCGGGCTTGTCCGGATTTTTGGAATAAAACTTCTTCAAAAGGGCAGGAGCATTAAGATCTTCAGCTTTGATCCAAGAGCGCTCCTCAGGACCAAAGCCCTTCCAATGAACGAGGAAACGGAGGACTCCTCGCGAAATTTTTGCATCCAATACCTCAGTAATCTCGAAATCCTCCTCCTGGTGAACTTGAACTGGCTGCGGAGCTGAGGGAGGAGTTGAGAAACGGTTGATGATAAGAGGTTTGAGTAAAGACACATGAAAGGCATTGGAAATCCGAAGATTCTTAGGAAGAAGAAGTTTAACACATACTGGATTGATTATTTGGATGATCCTATATGGACCAATAAAACGAGGGGCGAATTTCATAGATGGGACCTTCAAACGAATATTTTTGGTAGATAACCAGACACGATCTCCAATTTTTAGTGGTGGAATAGCCCGCCTCTTTTTATCTGCAAACGACTTATATTTGTTAGATGTCTTCTTTAAACAGGTTTTGACCTGAGACCAGATATTTTTGAAGGTCTGACAAACAGTCACCACAGCAGGAACTTGGGTGGGAGGGAGGGCAGGAAATTCCGGAAAAGACGGATGGTGACCGTGAACCACCAGCACTTGACTTTTTGAAGATGACTCCTGAGATCCATCTTCAACGTCCGATGACGTCACGAACGCCCGATGAGGAGGAAGGCGTTCAGACTGAACCTTATCACACAGATCCGTAGATGAAGGATCCTGTGGAGGAGGACCTGGTGGAATAGACGAATGCTGTCTTTTGAATGAAACCATTTGAGAGAGACAACGATGATGACATTCAGCTCCCCAAGATGTAACTTGAGAAGTGCGCCAGTCAATCTGGGGAGAATGACATTGAAGCCATGGAAGGCCTAAGACAATCGGACTTGTCGTAACAGGAAGAATTAAAAACGAAATCTCTTCATGGTGTAGCCCACCAATCTGAAGCGTTACTGGAGACGTACTCTGGGTGATGAGACCATTGATGAGACGTGATCCATCCATAGCAGTCACAGTAATCGGTGTTTTCAAAGTAATCACTGGTAGGGACCATTGATTCACTAGGGATTTAGAAATGAAATTTCCTGCTGCTCCAGAATCAATCAATGCCTGTGACTCAAAGGATTTGGTAGCAAAGGAAATCGTAACATCAAAAGCGCAGGCTTTTAATTTCGTAGAAGATGGAGAGGACTCCAGGAACCCTAACCTTATCTCCCCAGTATTGGTTAGAGCCCGGCATTTCCTGGGACAAGAATTGAGCATATGCGTAGAATCGGCACAATAGATACAAAGTCTATTCTTTATTCTTCGGTCCCTCTCCTCTAAAGTTAATTTGGAGCGACCTATCTCCATGGGTATCACCGGAGATGAAGCTGGGTGAAATTGAGGATTTGAGAGAAGAGGTGTTTTAACCGAAGTTGTTTTCTCAGGTTCTCTTTCACGAAACCTCAGGTCTACACGATGGCAAAGAGAGATCAAATCTTCTAAAGAGGAGGGTAGTTCTTGTGAAGTCAGTGCGTTTTTAATTTTATCGGAAAGCCCCTGCCAGAAGGCGGCAATTAATGCTTCAGTGTTCCATTGAAGTTCAGAGGCTAAGATCCTAAATCGAATGACGTACTGAGCCACAGTGCGAGATCCTTGGCGAAGACGGAGAATGCTAGATGCAGCGGAAATAACACGACCTGGTTCATCGAATACACTTCGGAACGTGGAAATAAACTCGGCACTATCCTGTAACAATGGATCGTTTCTTTCCCACAGAGGGGAAGCCCATGCGAGAGCTTGTCCAGAAAACAATGAAATAAGATAGGCCACTCTGGAACGATGGGTAGAAAAATTTTGAGGTTGGAGCTCAAAATGAACTGAGCATTGAGTAAGAAAACCCCTACAAGTTTTGGGGTCTCCATCGTATTTTGACGGAGTAGGCAGGTGAAGCGTGGAAGCTGTAAACACCTAGGATGGCACTGGGGAAACGGAGGAAGGCACAGGAGCATCAACAGTAGTTGTGGCATCTTGCACAGACGGTCTTTGGGAGGCTAACGCCTGGTAACACCGCAGTAAATGCCGTTGGCGAACTTCCTGTTGCTCAATACGGGTAACCAGATGCCGCAGCATCTCTTTGGCTGTAGGTTCCGTATCTGGGTCTGTCATGGCCTGATCTTACTGTCACGGGCACTAGGAGTCTTTACCCAGGGATCACCAGGTGGTAAGCTTACCAGAGCAATGTAGATGGTAATAGTGTACTCTGGTAGCAGGGTGATCACGGAACAGGCAATAGTAGATGATGAGATGCTCAGGAAAGTCTATGACTAGCAGCACTGGTAATATGGAGGTAATAATACACGAGGAACTGTATGGACAAGGGCAAGTGGAGGTAGTCAGTGGTCTGCGTTAGCAAGTTGTACCACTGCTATAGTGAGGAGGAATGTCCAACAGAAACGAGGAGGTGATGAGAGTCAGCGGTCTGCGGATAGCAAGTGGTACCGCTGTCTGAGTGAAGGAATGGAATCCAAGTGGAGGTATCCGGGAAGTCAGTGGTCTGCGGTAGCAAGTTGTACCACTGCTATGTGAGAGGAATGGAACAGGTGATACCGGAACAGGAATCAGTGGTCTGCCTTCAGCAAGTTGTACCACTGAAAATATATGTGAGGAGGTGTACGGGGAGAGACTGCAACACAGGATGTACACGGGCACATTAAACACGATCCACAGTAATATGCACAATATATATAAATGACTGAACAGGTCTGCAAATGTAGGAAGTCTCTGAAGTAATCCAGCACAAGGTAACACAGTCAATGATGGCAAAAGACTCAGCGGATTGCAGACTCCAGAGGAGAACCAACACAGTCCAGCAAGATATGCAATACACCAGCACAGTCAATGAGAAGTATGCATACCGTGGTTCAGAAGGCAGTCAGATAGGAGTACAGTGATACCTGGGTGGCAGGAGGCCGACAGGATGAGAAGTCCCTGGATGTAAGAGGCAGGAGTCTAGTAGGTGCAGCGCACAGGTAAGTAGACCAACAGGGACACGAATCCACAGGAATCAGTAAAACATGGAACTGGACTCATGGAGGACCCAGGAGAATGGAGATGATCTAGCAGAGGAGTAGCTGATGAGATACGAATCCAATGCTGACAGGAGGGTAGCGACCAGGGGAAACAGGAAGGCGTGGAGAGCGGATCAGCAGTAGATGGACGATAGGACTGGCAGCGGCAGCAGGACTCTGCGGACCCACGGGAGAGATGAGATGAGGCTGACGTGCACAGGAGCAGCGGATAGGAATCAGCTAGCAGTCACGATGATGAACACAGGCGAGTTGCCAGCTGGAGGCTGTAGTGCACGGAGGCAGCGGATAGGAATCAGCTCACGGTCACGATGATGAACACAGGCGAGTTGCCAGCTGGAGGCTGTAGTGCACGGAGGCAGCGGATAGGAATCAGCTCACAGTCACGATGATGAACACAGGCGAGTTGCCAGCTGGAGGCTGTAGTGCACGGAGGCAGCGGATAGGAATCAGCTCACAGTCACGATGATGAACACAGGCGAGTTGCAAGCTGGAGACTGCAGTGCACGGAGGCAGCGGCTAGGAATCAGCTCACAGACTTGATGATGAACAGGTGAGTGGATAAGGAGAGAAGGCTGTAGTGCACGGAGGCAGCGGATAGGAATCAGCAAACAGTCACTATGGAATATAATAGCGTTGAAGTGGTATAGGAGACTGTAGTGCACGGAGGCAGCGGATAGGAATCAGCAAACAGTCACAATGGAATATAATAGCGTTGAAGTGGTATAGAAGACTGTAGTGCACGGAGGCAGCGGATAGGAATCAGCAAACAGTCACGATGATACAGTTGATGGTAGAAGTGGTATGGAACCACAGTAGTAGAAGTGGTTTGGAAACCACAGAGGTAGAAGTGGTTTGGAAACCACAGGAATCAGCAGCGCTGAAAACACGAGGAATTCAGGAACACCTTCAGAGACTCATAGGGAATGAGACTCCAAGATCAGGCAACGTGGTGTTGACCACAGGTGCTTAATATAGGGAGTGTTGCCTGATCTGCCAATTAAGTTAAAGGGACATACACTGAAGGGTAGAAAAGGGCTGCGCATGCGCAGACCCTCAGGATGGAGGACGGCCACGGTTCCTAAATGTCCGGGAAGAGGCACTCACGGTCCGGTGAGTGACAATTTTACAATTGTACAGCTAAATATCACTGTAAAAACATGTGTATATTTTCACTGATATTGTTTTCTGCTAATGAATAATTATGGTCAAAGGGCGCTGAATTTCAGATTTGAGTTCTACCTCATAGCTTACGGGCTAAGAGGCAGAATAAATTTTTGCAATCAAATATACCCTCTGGAATCTGAAAGTTTGTAAACATTTTAAACTCTGCAATTTCACATCCACTTTCAGCCACTGCTTCCTTGACAATGTTTCCATCAAGTGACATACGTGGAAATTTTGCCTCTCCAATCAGGTAATATGAGACTCCACAGTAATCACTTAAAACCAAATGTCCACCTGGATTGATCAGAGATACAATATTCTTAACAGCAGTTTTAAAGTCTCTGGTGGTTTTGCAAGCACTAGTAAGGCATGCTACGGCGAGCACACAGTTCATCAAAGTAAGAGATTTGGGCTGCAGTGGGTTGGTCTTGGTGACATCACACTTCATAAGTGAGACGTTTCTTCTTAACTTCTCTGCTTTCTCCTCAGAGGTGATCTACAAAAATAATTTGAAAATAGATAAATAGTTTCAGAAGTGAAAAAAGAATGGCACATGTGTGATTGTTTTTTTGTAGCACAGAATGTGAAGGGGCACCCCTAGTAGCCTAAGCTGCAATTGTATGTGTACCTTGTGCCCCAGCTACCTGGTTGTTACTCGCATACATTACCATTCCCGAATACACAGATGTTTAACATGTGTGAAGCCTCTAGTATTGTGGTGTGGTGCAGTGCAGATGAAATTGGGTGCCAGACCATCACAGTTCAAAATACAAAAGATAAACTTGATTTAACTCCTCTTCCTCCAGCACAGAAAAGAAAAGAGCATTTGTAAAACTACACATTTTAATTGTCAGTCTCCTCCTGCTCATTTTCTTCAGCAGTTGTGATCACTATCTTCTCTCAACACACTCCTGCACAATACTTATAATTTCACAACATGTTTCAAGCTAGCAAGTCACATACCAGCTACTGCTACTGGAAGCAGTGTTTCCAGAGCACATTCCATGGTAGCATCACACAGGCTTCTCAAGTTCATTTAGCGCACCTGATTGCAGGCATGCAGATAGCCAGCTCACAAGTCCTCCAAAACCACTATCCCAATATCCAGGTACTGTCTACTTTATGAAGTACAAGAATCCCCTCATCCAGGGACTCCTCTGCCATGCAGTCTCCAACCTCCACACTATCCACACTCACAAAGCTATGCTGCACTGTGCATGGTATGTGGGCACTTTCCAAGGAGGCTACTCCATGGGAATACCTGATAATAGGAGTACTCAGACTTTCACACAGCCTTTAACCCTGTGGTGCCAAATACTGTCTATGTGCTGTGGTGGATCTTACTTCTGCGGCTTCATTAAACTGGGTCACATCATAGCTACTCCAACATGCTGGGGCCATTTCCACACTGTAGGGAATACCCTTTTGGTGACTCTTGTCAATTTGGCCCTGTTCACTCCCGTATGCAGTCCTTAACATGTCCCATGGTACCCAGCATGCACCCCCTTTTTCTTCTGGAGTTTTAACTGATGGAGATCTTGACTCCCTAATGGAGACACAATTACATGTCTCCTCGACATGTGCTGCACTCCCCATTACTCTTACCCCTCCCAGGACTACTTTACACCTATGCATTGTGACATAAACCCCACACACACCCCCTCTGCGAGGGACATAGGACCACACACCTATCTTCCAGGGTTTTAAAGGCTCGGGTCTCCACATGACCCAGCAATAGTCTGCACTGGTGCTTTTTTTGCCATGAGGCTAAGCGCCACCCACCCGGTGATACAGCTGTTTGCATCGCTGGCACCTACCATGGAACACTACCTTATTTATACTGAACACGCCCCACCCCCCAGTCTCCCCGGCTTCCATCACCGAGGGCTGGGCCTATCACTGTGATATGCTACAGGCATAAAAAAACGATGCAGGGCACATTAATAATTGCCTTCTGCTAACTAGCAAAAGTAAGTTAAATGACACTTTTTTAAATACATTTTTATCAGACATTCTTAAATTAAAAAGGAAGTTCATTGCATAATAAATAGTTAACTGGAAACTCTCCTTGTGCCAGTAACAATAGCAAGGGTGTGGTTTATTGTTCGGGGGGTACGCACTGCTTGGTGCTCCTGCAGTCCTCCATAATAGCAGCATGCAGCATACATTCCCCTCTCCATAATAGCAGCATACATTCCCCCTCCCTCCCTCCATAATAGCAGCATACATCCCCCTCCCCTCTATAATAGTAGCATACATCCCCCTCTCCTCCCCTCTATAATAGTAGCAACCATCCCCCCCTCTCCTGTCCTCCATAATAGCAGCATACATCCCCCCTCCCCTCCATAATAGTAGCAAACATCCCCCCTCCCCTCCCCTCCATAATAGCAGCATACATCCCCCCTCCCCTCCATAATAGCAGCACACATCCCCCTCCTCACTCTCTTTGAAGCTTGTGCTTGAAGTCCTACCATTTTCTCCTTCCTGTCCAGCAGTCGCTGCCTGGCTCTTCTCTGCTTCTCTGCTCCTCTGTTGACTAGCAACGTCATGACATCAGATGCTGAGGGGCAGAGGGCAGAGTTCAGAAGGGGGAGGAGCTGTGTGCCGGTCGCCATTTTGGATGCGCCGGGTGGCCGGCAGTCTAATTTTGAGGTCTGTTAGCTGTCAGTAAAAAGGCAGGTAGCGGGCAGCCACTGCTCCCCTTTGGGCTTGTGCCCTGCGTGCCGGCACCGCCCCGCACCTGCCTAGTTACGGCTCTGGCTGCCCTAAATGGCTATTCTTAGCTGTGTTGTAATTTTTATGGCAATGCATTTATTGCATTGTTCTGTAATACTATGTACTGTTTTGTTGTACACTCTCTGTTTGGCACTACGGACCTTATGTGACGCCCTACAAATAATGGATAATAATAATAATCTACATAATATTGCCTTTGTTTAAACTCAGATATTTTCAGCATCTCACACAATACAAACAAAGGACCATAAACATTTACAAACACTCTTGCTTCAAATATTTATTTTTGGAAATTATTCCTGGATGATCCCTTTACATGCTCAAGTTATTGTTTCCTTGTACGTAAATAAATGTTATTTGTATTAATTATATGAAATTAAATCTGGCCATGTAAACAAGTTACAGAGGTTGTCTACTTAGGGACATCTCCCACTCTGTGCGTTCTGCCCCCATCTAACAAATGAGGTATTTTTACCTCATGGGCTCTCTGTTGTCTTCCATCGGAAGTTGGTCTGGGCTGTGTATGTGAAGACGGCGCTGCACAGATGCACACTATTCATTTCTATTCAGCACATAGAGGGAATGCATTGCACCAAAAGTGGACACATCCTTTGAAATGTTATTGACTGATCTTACTATATACCTACCTGTTGATTGAAGGTGACAGACATATTTTAGGTATGGAGACCAATCAAAAGCCTCACTGCTATCTGTCAGCCATTTTTCAATTTCTTGTAGGTTTTCCTGGAGAGAATCAGTAAGGTAAATTTCTTCAAAGTTTACACAGGCAGGAAGAATATGATGTATAGAGGGACCTGCACCAATCTCTATCAAGCTCTTGCCTTTTACGTGATCTAATGAGAAAAAAATCTAGCATTTTATCTCTCCTATCAACAACTTTTCAAAGGGCCGAAAGAACAATATATTGTACAATGGGTGCACAAACATATACAAAGGCAGTCAACACATACCACAAATACTAATATCATAAAAATGCTCCTATTTTGCATGAACAGGCATCAATCTATACCTCTAACACACAGTTTGTGAAGTACTTTTACAATGTTACTTAACACTTGTCAGATCTTACTGTCAAGCAAGCAGAAACAGGAATACTAGGTCTTTAGTGGAACTAGAGATATGCGCAGACCCCCGTGTTTTGGTTTTGATTTTGGTTCTAGAACTTATTTGTGGTTTGGTTTGGTTCTGGTTTTGCACAAAAATCCTAAAAGGTTTTGGTTTTGGATACAGCTTTAATTAAAAAATGTGAAAAATAGGAAAAATGATATGATTTTGAGCTGTTTTAGATCCTACATTATTATTTATAACTTTAACAGTCATTTACAGTCTATTTTCTAATGATCTCTTTACAACTGCCACCTCATAACTGAAAGGGTTTCAGAAAATTGCTAAAGCAAATAAAGTGTGGAATTCCACCTTGTTACTACCTCTTGCTGGATGTGTTATATATGATTAACAGTTAGATTATCCGGTGGTAGTCACAAAAACGACTATGGAAAATCCGGCATCCCTTTTAAGGCAGTGCCGTGTGTACATCTACATTGTACATGCGGCGCTGCCTTAAAAGGCCACCTTAATAAGAAGAATGGGCAGGTCGCACTTTAACATGATGTTGTTTGTAAACGCCGGACTGTTCATTAGCCACAATTGTTTACAGCAGTTATTCCAACCTGTCGTTATCAGCTGAAGGGAGAAATCGTGAAATTCACACTTCTCCTATTGTAGAAAGTGATGTCTGATTTTCCATAGTTGTTTTTGGGTGTGTGGCTCAGATTCATACAGCATCCTGCTTTTCTCCACTAAATAGTTCAGATGTCTAATCTATATATACTATAATGTACTATTGCAACAACCAGTAGCCACTGCCATTATAGGACATGTTGCCAGAGTGGATGCAAGGGGCGTAGTTATCATTTGAGATCGTGATAGGCTGCTCTCCAACTCTTCCCATCCCTTTCAAATAAACGAGCAATTGTATCCAACTGTTCTCATTCTCGCGTGGCAGTCCCAATTTTCATAGTTTTACACTGTACTTATTATCAAGGGCAAGCTGCTTGCATCTAACAATAGTACACACACAGCTGGCCCTTAATGAGCAGTACAGTGGGAAGCAATTGAGGACATTGGGACATACCTCACAATTATCCTTGTGTCACTCACCGGACTGTGAGTGCTACTTCTAAGGCAGCTAGGAACCGTGTCCGTCCATTATTATGAGGTACTGCGCATGTGCAGTCCCTTTTAACCTTCAGTTCTGTTCCTTTAACTTAATTGACTGATCAGGCAACACTCCCTATATTAAGCACCAGTGGTCAATACCACGTTGCCTGATCTTGGAGTCTCATGGAGTCTCATTCCTCATGAGTCTCTGAAGGTGTTCCAGTGCCTCCTCGTGTGTTCAGCTAATGCTGATTCCTGTTTGCCGTTTGTGGTTTCCAGACCACTTCTATTCCTGTGTTTCCTAGTGACTTCAGCAGCTGATTCCTATCCGCTGCCTCCGTGTATCTACAGCTACAGATTACTGCAAACTCTCCTGTGTTTCTTCGTGACTCCAGCAGCTGATTCCTATCCGCTGCCTCCGTGTATCTACAACTACAGATTACTGCAAACTCTCCTGTGTTTCATCGTGACTCCAGCAGCTGATTCCTATCCGCTGCCTCCGTGTATCTACAGCTACAGAGTACTGCAAACTCTCCTGTGTTTCATCGTGACTCCAGCAGCTGATTCCTATCCGCTGCCTCCGTGTATCTACAGCTACAGATTACTGCAAACTCTCCTGAGTTACATCGCTACTGTTCCAGCTGATTCCTGTTCGCCACTTCAGCGTGTCTACAAAGTCTGCTCGTCTCAGCGCTCCAGTCTGCATTCTACCTGCCGTCAGCTGACCCGCTGCCTACTGCTTCTACAGTGTGTCCATTTGTGTCAACTCGCCTGTTGCTTCGAGTCTACGCTCCTCGGCTTCCAGCTTTGCTACATCGCTTCAACTCTTCCGTGGTCTCCTGCTGTTCTATTCAATATACTACTGCTTCCTGAGTATTTGTCATCTTTGCTGTCCTACCTACAGTGCGCTGCACCTACCTGCCGCTTCCATTCTGCAAGGACTTCGCATCTCGGCTGTTCCCGGCCTCTCAGGTATCCCTGCAGCTATCCCTAACAGCCTGCTCATCTGAACCACGGTATGCATACTTCTCATTGACTGTGCTGGTGTATTGCATATCCATCTGGACTGAGTTGTCCTCCTCCGGAGTTTCCATCCTCTGAGACTATTGCTATTATTGACTGTGTTTCCTTTTGCTGGACTATTTGAGTGACTTTGTTTATCTGTGCAGTGCTGTTCATTCATTATTATCATTGTGTGCAGTTCAACGTGGGATCAAGTTCAGTGTACCCGTGTAGACTCTACATAGCATTTATCTCCTCGTGTCCTTCCTCACATATATATTCAGTGGTACAACTTGCTAGAGGCAGACCACTGATTCCTGTTTCCCTGTGTCACCAGTTGCATATATCCTCTCACATAGCAGTGGTACAACTTGCTACTCGCAGACCACTGACTCCCCCGTGACCTTCACCTGGATTCCATTCCTTCACTACAGACAGCGGTACAACTTGCTATACGCAGACCGCTGACTTCCACCTCCTTATTACTCCTGGACATTCTTCTCACTATAGCAGTGGTACAACTTGCCATGCGCAGACCACTGACTACCCTCACGTGCCTTGTCCATCCAGATCCTCGTGTTCAGTTACCCATTGTTTACCAGTGCTGCTAGTCATAGACTTTCTGAGCATTCTCTAACCATCTGCTGTTTCCAGTTCCATTATCACCCTGCCATCAGAGTATCATATACCAACTCTACTGCTCTGATAAGACCATCAGCGGGTGATACTGGGTAAAGCCTCCTAGTGCCCGTGACACCTTGAAGTCGAGTCCTGGCTGAGTGAGACTGTCACACAAATTGGGACTGCCCCACCAGAATCAGGACAGTTGGCAGAATGCGCTGATCTCTCCTACCTTTCTTGAAACTTCTACTAGTTGCTGCTACCTGTATCTTAAGCTGAGTTGCTGCTTGTCTGGATCCTGGAATGTTTGGGCCCTGTTTCGAAAAATAGGTATATACATAAAATATGGAAAGTATTTCAGTGAGTGAACAATTTAGACCTCCTTCCCCTTCAACCAGTCACAATGTTAAATCAATAGGATCCACATTTAATAATAAGGCCTCCTTTACTGAAACCAGTTACATTACAGGAATAGCATTCATACTTAATAAATAGACCTATTGCCTCCTCACCAGCTCTGACATTAAATAGCATTTACATTTAATAATTAGTGCTACTTCCCACCAATCAGCACCAATATTAAAGTAATAGCATTCAGAATTAATAGATAAACCTACTTTCCCAAACATGCATTGACATCAAATAAATGGTACTCACATTTAATAAACACACCTATTTCCCTCTGAACAGCCCCAATGTTAAATAGTTAGTATTCCAATTTAATAATTAAACCTATTTCCCACAAATTATTTCAATATTAAATGAATGGTATTCACAATTAATAAATAGCTCTCCTTCCTAAACTCAGCACCATATTAAATAAATATCCACCAAACAATCCTAGCAATAATTAAATAATGCCATCACACCACCTTAAATTAAAAACATTACTATATGCCACAATTAAATGAAATAGCCCCATCATCAAATAAATTGACATCCACAAATAAATTAATATTCTCCACTTACTTTTCAATGATTATCAGCCTTCCTCACAATTAAATGAATAACCAGCCTCCAACCCTATTACAGTAAAAGCCGCCCCCCGACATTTACATTCTACCATCTGGCTCTGTAGATTTCAGGGCCAGAATCTTCTGTCTGTCTCTCTTATTTCCTTGCTGTCAGCACACAATTCTAGCAGATTGATCTTTAAATAAAGTGCAGTAAAATCACAACTTTTGCTATATAAATAGCCTCTTTCACCCTCTCCAGCCATCTCCAACCAATTTTCTTAGCACAGGATTACAGCCTACACCCTATCCACATGCTAAAATGACAGAGAACAGGGTGGAGGGCTATATATATATTAGTATTATTATCTTAGATTTGTAAGGCTCCACAGTGCCATACAGTTGGGAAAATGGTACATACAAAAAACATGGACATAAAAGGTAGACAAAAAAAACAAACAAATAAATATGAAAACAGAGAGCTTATATTCTAAATGGAAGAGGGCAAAGATGAAAGAAGAGGAGCAAATGTGGCTCAGAGTGTACATTGGGACAGTTGTGAGGGTTCATTAGTATGAATAGTGTTATCGAGGAAAAGTTCACCTCTAAAAAAGAGATGGGTTTGCAAAAGGCATCTAAAGATTGCAGGCTGTAGGAAATTCTGACTGAGTGTGGTAGGGAATTCCATAAGTGGGGAACAGCACGGGAGAAGTCTTGTAGGTGGGAGTAAGAGGTGGCTACCAGAGATGAGTAAAAGCAAAGGTTAGAGCTAGATCTAACAGGGCGGGAGCCAGAGTATTTTGATATGAGATTTGAGAAAGGTAGAGTTGTTGAGGGCTTTGTGGATAAGGGTGAGTAATTTGAATTTAATTCTGGAGGACACAAGGAGCCAGTATAGGGATTTGCAAAGTGGTGCAGCAGATGTGTAGCTGTGAGAGAGGAAGATCAGTCTTGCAGCAGCATTTATGATCAATTGAAGTGTGGCTATATGGGTGTCAGGAATGCCAGAGAGCAGGAGGTTGCAATAGTAAAGACAGGAGATGATGATAGAATGGATGAGAGTTTTGGCAGCATGTTGAGTAAGAAAAGGGCGTATTCTGGCAATGTTTTTTAGGTGGAATCGACAGGACTATGAGAGAGTCTGGATGTGAGGAATAAAGCAGAGTGCGGAGTCATGTGGGATACCAAGGCAGCGGGCTTTGGAGGAAATTGTGGTGTTATTGACAGGGAGGGAGATTTGAGGGGAGGTGGTGACTCTGGCAGGAGGGAAGATAATTAGCTCTGTTTTGGACATGTTGAGATTTAGGTAGCGTTGAGACATCCATGTGGACATAGCAGAAAGACGGTTACAGGAGATAGTACAGAAGGAGAGAGGTCAGGGGAAAAGATATAGCTTTGGGTGTCATCAGCATAGAGGTGGTCTTGGAGGCCGAATGAGCGAATTAGTGCCCCAAGAGAAGAGGTGTACAATGATAAATGTTAAGGGCCAAGAACAGAGCCTTGTGGGACCCCAACTGATAGTGGGAGTGGAGGAGAGGATGTACCAGAGGTAGAAACACGAAATGGGCTGTTCGATAGGTAGGAAGTGAACCAGGAAAGAACTGTGACACAAAGGCAAATGGAGTGAAGTTTGTGTAGTAGAAGTGGAGGACCAACAGTATCAAAAGCAGCAGAAAGGATATATAGAAGATATCGATCCAAAACTCTTGAGATCCGACATTTTACCAGAAATTATATTTTGCCTCTTTTTTTCCCATCCAAATTTGGCGCACAAATCCAAGTTGTGTTCTGGTTCAACTCGAATCCTCAAAGTTTCAATCTGTTGGATACTTTGAATCCGAACCGCTAATTTCTACTTGGAACTACAAAAAACAAAACACAACAGGTTTCAAAATTCCCTGTTAGGGCCTATTCAATTCCCAGTATTTCCGTATGACAATGACTTGACCTTCAACTCTATTTTCCCTAAAACGATAAATTAAAAAAATATATATTAATGTTATAAAACTATATATATGTTTAGAATAAAATATTATTCAAAATATATTATATTATTTTGTTGCCATTCCAAATAGAGAAAAATACTTTATTCAAATAAATAAACAATTTTTCTTTCAATATCTTCTACTATTGCCATCTTGAGCTATAAAGAAATCAGGATTGCAGTAGTAAATAGGAGTAGCCTTAGATAGCCAGGGAGAATCCCATCTCTTGCAGGAGATATGGGTTTATTTATGAAAGGGAGAAAAAAAACCTAAGTGCCACACCTACCAGAGGAATGGTGTCTGCTACCTATAGAAAAAGGTATATATGTGTATAAACTATACAATGTTGAAATCAGTTGCTCTTGACAACTCTTGAAATTATTAGACTTATAATTTACTTGTATTTAGAGCCCACAACACTGGGCATCTTAGCGGTGCTAGTCATTTCATCGGCTACCAACAACCCAATACTACTTACCCAAACAGGGATTACCCAACCATCACCTTTCCTACATACTTGTGAAGCCAAATATTTATTATAGTGATTTGCAAGATTTGAAATCATATAACAGGGCGCAAGCTGTAAATATTATCACTTTTAAACCCGACAGCATTAGCTGTAGTCTTAAATGCATAATTTAAGGAGGCGCTGCCTCTATAATTTAAAAGCCATACTAAAAGTCATTGTGGACCCGGCACCTCCTTAAATTATCTCTTTAAGAGCATAAATAATACTATTGGGTTTAAAAGTAATCTCATTTGCAGCTGCCGCCCTGATATATGATCGCAATTCTTGCACATCAGTATACTAAACAGTCGGCTTCACAAGTATGTAGGAAAAGAGCTGTTCAGATAATCCTTGTCAGGGTAAGTACTATTACCTTTATCATGCTCGGTTTAACGTACCACACTCTATCTTAGTGCACAGCATACTAAGTGATCTATTTACAGTCAGTATCTTTCCTACAGGATAAGTATGATTCAGTAGCACACAATTAGAAGTTAATAACACTAATAATATGGCTAATTTGGATTGCTATAAAATCAGTCATTTAATAAACTAAATCTAATTGGTAAGATACTTGGTTGAATAGCGCTAACATATGCGGATGAGACATCATAGCAAAGAAGGATACTGAGAAGATTGCTTTGGGTAAAAAAAATAAACTATGAGTAACAGTGCATAGCCAAATTTTTTGAAAATAACAAATAAAGTAATAGTATATAACTTAATTGTATAAAAAGTTTGGGAATTTAAGAAACATTTTCCTTAAGTGATACTAAATATGAGAGTGTGTATTTGCAAGCCCTATTGTGGAATAATGTGAATACAAGAAATCTTAGATTTTCAACATTAGCTATGAAAATTAACCCTCAATAATAGGGTCTAGGAAAATTCAGAGAGATAAGTTGTAGATATAGATATTTTAAGAAAAATATATCTCTACATCGTGACAAAGACCCAAAGATATAGATAGATAATAAGAGCATTGGGTATTTCAAAACAGGATTATCTTCTCCTCTTGATTTTAATTATAAAAATACATAGTTTTCTAAACTTTTCACAAATTAATTTAAAAACAATTTTTTCGTTTGGGAAGAAATTATAGCATATCAATTAGATTTGGTTTGAATATTAGCTAATAAAAATAAATTTTAATGAAAAAACAAAATTCAAGATAAGTCATTTGTGAATTCTTGTGACTCAATCCTGGTAATAGATAGTGTGCCTCCGAAATTAGAGCTCCCTTTTTCTTCTTTATCTTGATTACTATATTGGATCTAGGAGAGCACCCCTTGAGAGAAAATAAGTTATATAAATTTGGGACATATTACCAGTTGGAAGTGAAAAAAATGTTGATAGAATATAATTATGGTCCGGATAATATCTTCTTATATATAACATACTTGGAGGTACCAGCTGAAATTGCAGTACCCACAAGAGTTTTACCTAAATATTGTCATCATCAGCATTATTTATTTAATTATTTAGCCCCACCTTTCCTCAGTGCTGTACATAGAATATCTGTCATTCATATCAGTCCCTGCCCCATTTGAGCTTACAGCCTAAATTTCCTAACACACTGTGACATAAACACTGGAATAGTATTTTCGGACAGGCATGTTTGTCTCAGGTTTGTGATGTACATGTTTTAAAACCCCATGGAGAGTGTTTTGTGTGGGAAGGAACCTCCCAAAAAGAGTGTCCTCAACTTTAGGAAAAAGCTGGGAATGGTGACTAGGGTATAATTGGAGAGAGAAGGGCGGAATCCAATTATAAGGCTGTAAAAGAACTCATGTTTATGACATAATTGTGCACATTATCTTCTTATTCTATATCTGGATATGCTCGTTACATTACCATACGCATTACAATTTCCCTCTTATGACACACCTACTTCAGTCCTTTAAACCTAATTTATTGTATCACATAGATTTCTATTTATAATATTTCCTGTATCAATACATTATAAATTCATAACCACAACGCAGATATATATGTATGAAATAGAATCTTTACTTGTACAATAATGTAATAATATAATTTTTCATAACATAATCTTATACATGGTACATATAATAGATGACATTCTCTGGGTAGGTATAATATCTTATTAATTTATTACAATTATGTATATGTGCCTATGTGTATGTGTGTGTGTGTGTGTGTGTACATTACAATTCACATGTTGATTGCCTAAATGCACACTAGATCTATATATAACTATTCCAAACTATTACAATGCAAAGTCACCACCCAAAATGGCTGACCTCACTTAAGGCTTTGTTATGAGCACGTGCTACCAGAATGTGGCTCAAAAGCCTAATTTACTAACAATGCAATTTTCATAGCCACAGCAACAGATTTTAGCTTATTAGACTACACAACCAGTAATATATATTTATCTAGCATTGTCCACTAATTTCCCTTTGGTTTCACAGGGTGGGGATATCTACAAACTGTAAAAAGAAATCTACTTTTTGCCCTAATGAGAATATATGCCTCCAAGTAATGGTTTTTGAAGATATGGTGTAAAAAGATTTGGATAGTATTAAACTTAGATCAAAAATCAAATTGAGAAATAAATCCGACAATTTAAGAAAAGATGAAAGAAGAGCCATTAAAGAAATACAATCCTGGGAAGACGTAGTCATTAAGCCGTCTGACAAAGGTGGAAATATAGTAATATGGCCAACAACTATGTGCAAAGAAGAAATATACAAACAATTAAGAGATAAAAATTGTTATCGATTAGTATTTTCCAATCCTTTGAATGACTACAAATCATTGTACGACCGAATAATTAAAAGAGCTCTTGAAAATGGGGTCATTACAAAACCAGGCGAATGACGACCCAATGTTCAATTCTTTTCCGATTGATCTCCTTAAATTTATATTGAAGAAAAAAATTTGTTTTTGAGAACAAGTTTTACTTACAGGTACGGGGAGAGCGATGGGGGCAGCATGTGCCCCCACCTTCGCTAATCTTTATCTTGATAGATAGGAGAAAGAAATCGTTTTTAGTGATAGTTTGAGGAAATATACTGATGATATCATGATTTGAATGCGTTATATTGATGATATCCTTATAATGTGGAAGGTCAATCGGGAAATGTTCGAATGTGATTATTCTTAACGAAAACCCTAACAACTTACGTCTGACATACGAAATGCACCAAGAAAGTATTAATTTCTTGGATTTGGCCATCAAGAAGATGTGTGATAGAAGAGTACACAGATTTATGTTGTAAAAAAAACCAGCCACGAGCGATAGCTCCAATTTCCCAACTGTAATTAAAAATATACCTAAGGGAGAGTTTCTAAGATTAAAATAAAATTGTTCAAATTTATCTGACTTTGATGAAAGAGCTGAGGAGCTCAGTATTAGATTTTTACAACAAGGATATAATAAAAGACTAATTAAAAAAGCCTATAATAAGGTAAAAATGAGAGACAGAAATTAATTAGTGTATGTCAAAAACAAGTGTATGAGTGACAACAAAATTAGATTTGTGGGCAAATCTATTTTTGTCGGGACTGGAGAGAAATCAAAAAATATAATACTCCACTGGACCATTTTGTTGTCCGACGCAGACCTTGCCAAAAGATTGGCATGACTAGCAGGATGCCAAGAGAGAGTATTTTGGAACACGTTGGAATGATTAGAAATGCTAGAACAGATAAGTAAGAGTAAGTTTAAACAAATTACCTCTGTGGCATACTATTTCTTGCTAAAGCATGGAGGTAATCCTCGGGATATGAAGGCATTTGGCATTGAACATGTGAGAATGGGTATAAGAGGAGGTGATGTAACCAAGCAACTCTTACAAAGGGAAAGAAAGTGGATATTTTTAATTAATTCTGTGATACTGACTGGCTATGTTAGCTTTTTGTAAAAATATTCTAACATTCAGTGAAGTAAAACCTTGATATGTTAATGTGATATATCTACTATTGAGGTCCATCTACGACCCTATATAAGTATGCATAATAATTATTTCTATACAAATATGTCAATAATGTTTACAATTGACTAATGTTTTTATATTTGACACACTATTTTGAGGAATCTGTTCTTCAGTTTCACCCTTGGATATAGCTGAAATATTCAGGAAATACTGAATACTACATTACATTGGGGGAATAGCTAATGTCAGGCAAAATACATGGCCCTCAGGATTTAATGATTATAACTAATATTTTGATTGGGGATCTATATATTTAGCAATTGAGATATCCTTGTCCACATGTTTAATATTACTATAAATAGGTCCTTTGTTGCTATTTTGCTACCTTGATAGGTAGAAAATCTCTGCGCTCACTGGCTTTTAAATGATAAATAGCATAACATGTAATTCTAACTTGTCAGTCAGTACCTAGACAAATTGAATGCAAGAATAAATATAGTTCCCCATGAATAACTGTACCATATATAACTGGATATAAAAATAAAAGATTTATTAATTCTGTAAAAACATATAAACATAACCAAGAGGCCTCAAGGGTACAGTGTATTGGACTACTAAATACTATATACAATAAATACTACTATAATCGTATAAAAACATTAGAATACATAGGCAAAACCATGGGACATACAATTCAATTGACAGAGTAACAGATTATACTATCTCCAGCCAATCAGTCCTGGTATTATAATGTTTATCTGATAAATGGAATTGATGTATAGATCATATGTGGTTGTGCCAATATCAAGAGCTGTCAATAAATAGGTTGCCTGGACATAGGAGGCAAAAATAGGCCAGGAGTGGGTCGTGTCCAAATGAGGATAGTTCAATGCATGTTGGATCTATGCCTGATGAGGAGCAAATATGTGGTCATAAATCCAATAAGGTCTAGGACCTGTAGTGAAAATAACTCATCCTAGTATAGAATGATACTTGCGGTTGATGGTAAATTAGGGAGTTCCAAACGTGCCCGGTTAATAAATGATGTCCTGTGATGTTTGCTCTATAGTACAGCTTCTGGAGAGACTAGGTCAGGGAAGGAGATAGCGGGTGATCTTACCGCTATTGCCGGGATGCTGATTCTGCGTTCCACTAATGGAGTGCATACGTATTTCCGGTCGTGACGTCACTTCCGGTTTGTCTATTGGCCAATAGATTATGATGAAGGCTATCTTGGATATGTTTGGGGTACTATCTTATATAGTCCGTTAGACCACTTTTGGTATGTTTCTTGTGGTACCAACTAATTTATGACTATATATTCTGGAGCATATCATCAATTTTTGAGGCCTTTTCTTTTTCTTCAATTTTCATTGATCTAATAGATGATAAACATTAGTGAATATCATCTTCAGGTCAACATTCTTTAACATTTTCACTTTATTTTATTCACTTTGATATAATTTAATAATAATGACACACTTATCACCTCTGTATTATTTTTTATTTACATTTTTTATTTATATTTTTTATCATGCTACATTTTTAATTTTTCACATATACTTTTTTATTGTATCAACAATATTATTACTCAATACTAATTCAATAATAACTATACACTGCAATCAGTGCTCATCTTGTGGAAAATAGAATATCACTAAATAATTTATACATATCTATACACCCATTATAGTCTAATACCTGAGATTCAACTCTTTTCACTTTCACTTATAATATGGCAACCTGACATACGTGATATAATAAAATAATAACCAAAATTATAATAAACAATAACAATAAAAATCACAAATGAGAAATTTAAAAATTAAAAAACAATATAAAGAATAACAATTAATAAATAAAAATAAACAATACGAAAAACAAAAAACAAAAACAATAAATAAAAATACACAAAAATACACAAAAATATATAACAAATTAAATAAAAAAAAATATATAATAAATATATATACAAAGTAAAATAATAGAATTATAAGCTATATAAAAAATAACCAAAAGGATAATTTTCTTGAATAATAAAAATATAAAAATAATAAGAACCTTTATTTGATATTGTTCTAAAGAGAGGAAATCATTTTCATTTTGTATGATTAAATATACCCAATTGTGTACTATGAATATGTCAAAGAATTACCAGCATTTTTTTCTGACTATGTGCTATAAGATAATGTTAAAAACCAACCTATAACCTGTATTACATTGGTAATTTATGATTGGCTGAGATACTTGTCAATCAACTTAATGGATGCCGATTGGCAGTTTGAAGCATAAAACTATCACCCTGGCAACAGCCAAGTAATCCCCATGACTAAGCCATCATAGGTGAAACGTACATCTGGCCAGACGTCATGTCATGTGACGTAAGCCCTGGAAGTGGTAGGGACTGTTTACGGTGTTCGGCCGCTAGCTGGCGCTTTTGGTATCTGCTCTAGTTATAATTCTTAGTGCAATTAAGTCTGGTCACAACGAGTTTAAAGATGAGTGAATGCATAATACCACTAAGATGTGCCTGATACAATCGACTACTATTTGGCAGAAAATCTGCATACTACTGCCCTTCTGATATATAGGGGGAAGATAATCAATGGCACTTTACCATTGTGGCTGCACACTCTCAATTATTATTGGATTATATACAGTAGCTAACTAACACACAGTGTAATTATCTGAGTAACTGATTGAGGACAGTTAGATGATGTTAATGAGGAATATTAAGAAACAAATGAAATTGTATATACCAATTAGGGAAACAATGTTGCTATAGATAATCCTTTATGTAATAGGCATAACTGTAGGACCTAGATACAAACAACACCAACGTTAGACATATTGTCTTATTACCTAGTATATAATTGTTGCTTTTGACCAATATATGGGAATCTTCTTATGGTTCATGCAAAAGGATTACAGAAAGATGAATAAAGAATATAAGAATGCCCATATGGCTCATGTTTAAGGATTATAGAAAGATAAATAAGGAATAAGCAAACAAGATAATACAGAATGCTATATATTGTTTGCATTGGTTTTGAAAGAAAATCAAATAAGAGGCTTAGAACATAGCCATAAGATGTTACAATACCATACATTAACTTTATAATGGAAATGTTCTAATTGGTCTAAGCCATGTGAGATCTAATATTGTTAGGTCCAACATTTGGGGCATTAAATATGTATGATCAGTTCCAACATAGGGTCTATCTTGTTATTTTAATCACTTTTTTCCTACTTCAACACTTTATTTTTATATATTCGCCTATTATTTTGGTTGATAATTGATATTTTAATATTACTTAATAAAGTTTCATTTTAGTTGTTTGTGGCAACCAATTGAGACCAGAGTGTTTCTAGATTCAACTCTTGTTCCTTTTGTCCTTCCATGTGCTTACTGAATGTTGAAAGAAGCACCCCCTTACAATATAGTAATAATTAACATTAATAGTGAGGAAGGTCATAACTTGGTGCTGAGCCTATTTCCCCCTTTCCCTTCTTTGACATGTCTACAAACTTCCCAGCAACATTCCCTAATTTCAATTCAAACTATGTGCAACCAAAGAAGTCTTTCTATCTTATCACACATCTGTTTAACTAGTAGCCATTAAGGCGAGGGGATGAGACCCAGCAAGGCAGATTACACAATTATAGGCACAGTCAAATACAATGTATTTCAATATATACACTTAAAACTAACACATCCTTAAAGTAACATCTTATTTAACTTATATCTTCCTAAATAACACACTTACAATCAAACACTTCTTAAAAGATATACCACATGGCCTGTGGCTCTTTCTTCTATTTATAACAAAGAATTTTTGTATTCTTAATATCACCTTGCTGCCATATCCAGCAGGCACATGATGTCTATTGCATGGCACAATCCAACTCCTAAGATATTTCAAAACCTTAAACTGCATTACTTTTTAAACACACTAACATTTTGTAAGAATATATGTATTACAATAAACAATAATGCGCTATGGAAATATATTTAACCGTTATCTACTCCCTCATGTTCAAAATGATACCAATGCCCAGAAAAGGGCCCATGTAGCAAAATCCTTGTGTCTGTCTGTTTCCAAAATGGAGAGAGAAATCATCTGTGTAACACACAGTCTGATTCAAAAGGACTGCCTTGGTCTCACAGAGCTGATCACAAAACTTAGAGGAAGGATAATGGTATGGGACTGGTTTTCAGAGTTTGGGCTAGGCCTCTTATCTCCAGTGAAGAGCAATCTTAATGTTTCAGCTTACCAAGTCATTTTGGACAATACTTGCTTCCAACCTTGTGACAACAGTTTGGGGAAGGTCTTTTTCTATTCCAGCATGACTGTGCCCCAGTGCACAAACCAAGGACTAGAAAGACATGGTTTGATGAGTTTAGTGTGGAAGATCTTGACTGGCCTGCACAAGCCCTGACCTCAACCCCATCAAACACTTTAGGGATGAACTGCAATGAAGATTGCGAGTCAGGCCTTCTCGTTCAACATCAGTGCCTGACCTCATAAATGCTCTACAAAATGAATGGGCACAAATTCCAACAGAAACACTCCAACATCTTGTGAAAAAATGAAAAAGCCTCCCAAGAAGGGTGGAAGCTGCTATCACTGCAAAAGGTGGACCAACCCCATGTTAAAGTATATGTATTTAAATACAATGTAATTACAGACCTGCTGGTGTAATGGTCAAGCGTCCACATGCTCTTGTCCATGTACCGTGTACATGTATATATATATATATATATATATATATATATATATATATATATATATATATATAGACTAGTGGTTGCACCTGCAAGGCATGTTTACAAGGGATGTCAGTGTGATCAGTCTGAGTCTCTGTTATCTGTTGTGAGTAAACTGTGTTTGCTGGAACTTGTTATGTTTTTGTTAAGCCCAATTAACTTACCTGAATGTTTTGGAGTATGTCCATATTAGCAAAAAGGAGAGCAGGGATTTTATCTTAGCTTAGAACAATAAATAAGGAATAGACAATAAATTATTGAATAGTAAACAATCACTATGACATCACAGGGTCATGTGATCACAGTGGTCACATGGTACATAGTGCAGGCTGCTGGAATTCCATGGTAGTCAGTGCAGGAGCTGCAGCATCACTGTCTGTTAATGGAGTCACTCATGTAGAAAAAGGTAAGAGGAAGGGGTAATGACGGGGAGCTAGCGTGTGAGATTGAAGCTGCAGTGCAAGTGGTGGGGCATGTGTGAAGGTGCTGGGCAGAGGAGGGCATGTGTGAAGCTGCAGTGCAATAGGGGGGCAGGTGTGAAGGTGCTGGTCAGAGGGTGGCATGTGTGATGGTGCTGGGCAGAGAGGGTCATGTGTGAAGATGCTGGGCAGAGGGGGGCATGTGTGAAGGTGCAGTAAAATAGGGGGCCATGTGTGAAGGTGCAGTGCAACAGGGGGGCATGTGTGAAGCTGAAGTGCAAAAAGGGGGCATATGGGAAGGTACTGGGTAGAGGGGGGCATGTGTGAGTAAAGCATGTGGGTAGAAGCCTCTTCCCCACACGGCTCCTCCTACACCAACAATACCCTGACAACACTCGCCAGGTTTTCTCTGATATTCCCCATGACACAGGCTCATAATGTTTTCCCTCACATGCCCCGCTGCCTCAATCCCAACACCCCTCTTACTTCAAAATGAAAAGAGGCACCTTTTATTTCAAAGAGGAGTAGAGCCTTATCAGCAAATGAGATAATAATACAGAGACAATTATTGCCATAGATGTTGTGGTTTTGTTTTTTAAAAAATACTGTATCTAGTCCCATTTTACTCCGATGATATTATCATTACAGGCCATAAGTATAATTGCTTTTGTCACAACACCATACATAAAAGATTATCTCACAAAAATAACAATACATCCAGTTTTCTTCCCACTTTTTATGTGGCATACTTCAGCCTTCTCACTTATCCACAACTTTTACATTTTGATATTTTTCAGGCATTCATTGCAGGACACCAGGAACCATTGGAGGACAGTGCAGGGACCAGGCGTAAGACCAATTTAAGACATTGTAGAAGTTCCTCCTGCTCTATACCCCTCTCCTATTAGGCCATCAGTTTAATTTAATTGCCCAGTTTAGCAGGGCATATTTTTTATTACTGGGGTGGTCTTCAAAGTCTGCGACTTAAGTGTCACAGCGCGGATGATTGTGAAACTCTCTGAGCAGGAGATCGGAGGTAATGAGGTGGAGCTTACGCTAATACCCCCACTCACAGTGCTGGATTCCTCTGCAGGACCTGGCCATAGTTGCTACAGGGGTTCCCAGGCAATGATTGCAGGAATGGCAGTCACTGCTTCTCAGTGCTCTGTAGGACGGCAGGACTGTGACTGTTAACCTTTTATACCACAGTGCTGGAAGATAGGTTTAGCAAGTTGTTATGGGCCACAGAAATGGGTACCTCTTAATGTGGGTGCAGGCTTCATGTTTCCATAAGGTGCCTGGGTCAGGTGGGGGATACTGGGTATATGTAAGCCCCTACTAGGCATTGGACTGGTGGAGGGTTCGTCCTTTTGATCAGCTGCCAATGCATTTCTGGGGGAAGGTGGTGCTTTCTTTTCCCTGCACTTTCTCTCCAGTGGTCTGTCAGTCCACGTGTGCAGTCACCAGAACAGAAGTCATCTTGGATCACCAGCACTCCTTTTCTCTGTTCCTCTTAAGGTAATAGGTTTTTTGGGTTTTACTAAGTGATTGGTCCCAATGATTTATTGGGCTTTAGGGTTGCCTTGCACTTCTTTTTGTGATTGTGTGCTGCTTCTATCTGTTCTTGTATTTTTTATTCTATCTGTGCTTATGTCAGATTGGAGGTTGATTCTCGAGGGCTATGGCTGGGGTAACTTATATGATAAAGTTTATCTGTTCCAGATGAAAATTTAAATCCCTGGGATAGGTCCCTAGCCACCTCTATGGCTTAGATTGCTCAGCTAGTCAGTTCCCTTTGGCTCTTCAGGGAGTCTGGCTTTTCCAGTGTCTGTATTGTTGGGCCAAGGTCATTCGGGTCCTGTGGCCGCAGCCTGGTTTTGGTTTTCTCCATTTTGGAGAGGATGTTGGAATCCACTAAGTGTAATTCCAGGAGGCTGGTGATACACCAACCTGAGAATGAGCCAGACTCTGAATGTTCTCCCCATAGGGAGGGCAAAGGGCTATATATGTAGCACTCCTGCTTTGGGCAGGAAGTCACCACTTACTGTCAGGGGGTGAAGAAGTTGATACAATGCTATAAATATGCAGATGAAAATTAGCCACAGTGGAGCGTGACAAGGATAAACACAATAGCAGTCTATTCACAGCACAGATGATAATATGCAGGTGTCCAATAGCCACGGCGGAGCGTGACAAGGATAAATACAATAGCAGTCTTGTTATATGCACATGAACAGACTTGCAGCAGGCTGTGAATCAGTAGAGGCACAATAGAGAGAAAACACAGTCTTTGTAATATGCACAAGATGATACTTGCAGCAGGGAAGTCCCACTAGAAGTGCTCCAGCACTGGGTAGAGAACTGAAACTCATACACAGGAAAGACACAGGGTCAGGATACACAGGAGTCCAAGGAATCAGGCTAGCAACAAGTTGCACTCACAGTGAGCAGATGTCAGTGCTGGGTTTAAATAGAGCAGGTTATAGTGACCCGCCCTGAGGGTGAGTCATGTGATGCACAGAAAAACAGAGCAGACAGGGAAAGTAACAAAACCTGGTCAGGATTGTTACACTGAGACAGCAAAGGTGGCGATGTCCATCACCTTGGCAGGTATTTCCCACTTTCCATGGCTCCACGGGCCAGTGGATGTGGCTCTGAGTTTTTTCTCATGGGCACAGCCTTGCTGGGGCTGGGCTTTTAGGCATGTGCAGCTTCTCTGCTATCCTGAACTTCTGTTCTACCTTTTCTTCTCTTTCTGCCTTTGGGTGACACATGTCTTTGTCGCTTGTTGCTTTTAGATGCAAGAGCACAAAGGGATATTATCTTATTCTTCCTCTACAAGTAGGCCTGATTGGCTGTTTGGCACCACAAGGTTTTTTATAGTTTTATCTTTGCTTGTGTCTCGTGTTCAATTTATTTGGTTTCTTATTCTCTGGTTTGTTTCTCCTCCCTTTTTCCTTTTCCCTGCCTCTTTTTCCTTGCTGTTCTCTTGGGCCATGACTCCTGCTGCTCTCTATCCTGTGCTGCTCTGGTCTGGCACTGTGTTGAGCTCCTCCGTGATGTCATGCCTTAATGTCTTCCTGTTTGGATACGATCTGGCGTGAATACATTCCCTATAGCCTGACTTGGTCCCCTGCTGGTCCAATGTAGTTCCCCGGGGCATATGGAGGTCTTTCCTGCTAGGTTTGGTTAGAAGATGTGGTGGTCAGTTACTAAAGGTGGCCAGGTTTATGACCCCCCCTCTTTTGGTGGTTTGGGGTGCAAGCACCTTTGACTTTAAGCCCATTATGCTCGTCTTTATTGCTAATGAGGGTCTCAGTTTGTTTATGGGAGTTTACTCAGTGTAAGTTTAAATATGGTGGCAAGCATCGGTTCTTGATGAGCCAGACATGGCCAGAAAACACTGCAATCGGCACACAATGCTTGGTTGGTACACATTACTTTGGTTTGGGGCATTCCTAACCCATATCCCTTCGAAGAGTTGACTTTGGTGCAAGTACCAACCTTGGGTCTGCTTGTTGTTTGCGGTCCTTTCCGCACAGAAGGGATTTGAATCTGGGGATGACTAGGATAAGTGATTCTCAAGTTAATGTTAAGGATAAATGTGTTCCCGGGTGAAAATTTTACCCAGTTTGATTGATATCCAGAGGGTAAAAGACTTGCGTGGTGATATAGAGTTTTGGGGCTTAGCTGTACTGATGACTAGTTTCTCCTCCACCATATGGTGTTTCTTGTTGCTAAGTAAACTCCTTTTTATTTCAAACAATTTGTCACACATTGCACCTGCTAAACCTGCATTATGGTCACTGTTTTCACCTGTTTCCCTCTTTCTGCATTCACTTGCTGGGCTGAACTGAGCAGACACACACCTGGTCTACTCAATACTTCCTGCAGTCTCTTGATTGGCTAGTTGCCTGTCAGCTCTGTCTATTTAAAGCGCCTGATTCTCTACCAAGTTGCCAGATCTTAAGGTCTACTCTTCTGTTCATATGTCCTGTTCCCTGGCTCCTGTTTGCTGCCTGTTCTCTGAAGTCTCCAGCACATCTATCCACAGATTATGACAGCCTTTGTGACTACTCCACTACCCTGTGGTAGCGCTCTGCAAATTATTGCTACCTGTTCTCAGAGTCTCCAGCACATTAATCCGCAGATCATCACAACCTCTGTGTCTTCTTTATTATCCTTGTGGTAAACACTCTGCCGGTTAATGCTGCCATTGCTACCAGACTTCTGTGTTAATCAGCACACTACTATACTGTCTCCTAATCTCACAGCCATCCTGGTACTCCTCATCCGAAGCATCTTCAGTTATAGTCCTAATTCTCTTTACAATTTCACTCATTACATCCTAGGAGAACCGCGACCTGCAGTCAGGGAGCTACGAAGATCAAGCGCCCTTGCAGGAGCCCCTGGCGGAAACCTCCCACTCCGTTAGACTCCGCGCCTTCTTGGAGGTAGTGCCAACATGAGAAGACTACTTTGACCCTACTGGTTGTGACTATTGTATCTTGGTGTCAATTATTTTAGAGTAAGTTTAAGAGAGTAGAGAGGTAATTGAAGGTAATAACATCAACTATTAGGCATTTAAAGATGTTACCTGGGATGAAGTTAGGGGAACATGGGGAGTATGTACAAACATAGAAAATAGATAAGGGATAGGAGATAGGATGCATGGAAGACATAAGGGAGACATGAGGAAACACTCAAGGCATTAGAGAGATATTGGAAAATGGGAGATTTTAAAGGAAGGTGAGGTGATACAATAAACATGGGGGAGATGTGAAGGAAAAGAGGGAGGAAGCTTTACAATATTCAATATGTTTTATATTATACTATATATCGTGTTAAATAGCATGTAAAATTTATTTCACACTATCAAAATCCCTAAAGTTTCTATGGGCCTGTGCAGCCACAAGGCAATCTCTTCACATTTTCATACCAGCACTTCTACATTCCCACTTCAATCACTGATCTGCTGGTCTGGGATGTCCACAGGTTTTAATGTGGGTGGGGATAGAACAATATGTAACCATTCTGATTATCAGGACAACAACACTAATTATTTCAGGTTGTGATTGTGCTGATCTTGTGGACAGTAACTCAGTCATGTGATTATATTAGTGAGGGCAGTGTTACATGTTATAGGTTGTGTGTGATAATGTGGGGATGGGAATGGAGGTAAGTGGGAAGCCACATACTGATAATTAGATAATTGAATAGGCAGAGTCCCGAAACGGTGCAAAATAAGAATTTGAGGAACCTGTCATACTAACTGAGGAAGATTGTGATGACAAATGTACCTCTATATATAAAAAAGTTTATACAATCAACTGCCCTCCCACTACCCAAAGCAGGTTTCAGTTGTTGTGGAACTACAAACACCAGCATAGCAGGTATGCTGGACGTGTAATTCCAATGCAATGGGAGGGCAACAAGCTGCTTATACTGACCTGTTTCTGTCTACTTCTAAAGCAGACCAGTATTATACAAATAGTTTCCCTTCAGCTATTGTGGAATTACAAGCCTCTCTATGTCTTCTGGAAATACAGGTATCACATCTGACTTTGAAAGATCAAGACCTTTTGTTCCTGTACTGTGATTGGTACTAAACCGGTTTACTGATACATTTTCGAAACAATGTGTTACATCAGATCAGTATGAATTTTTATGAAACAGGACGGGACCATATACTATGCAATAGACTGCTAAACTGGTCAAAATATAATACAACTGTCCAATTAAATCTAAATGCCTGACAAAGAGAGAAATATTAACATTGACATTCACACACATGTGCATTTCATCTAATTCTCTAAGACGAAATACTTCGCATTTTTTGATAGTAAGAACAGCTGCTTCAATGTCAGTCTTATATTTCCTATTTATTAGATACATGTAAACACACACTAGTTGTAGACTTACTGCTTCACTATTTAAAAGGTAAGACATTTATATCTTTATGTTTAAATATTTTAATGTAATGCGCATATATAAAAAGTAAATCCTGACAATTCTTGAGAGGAATTGTGAAATCCCTTTACACAAAAATGATGTGCCTGCCCTGATGAGTTTTGCAGCAATAAAAGGGTTAATAAACATCACAATTAATGTGTAAGGTTTCTGATTATACTACTGTAAAAAGAAGCAGACTCTTTCAAAGAACAGCATTAAAAGATAGCAAATATATTGTACTTAGCAATTCCAAGGTAATTTACAAGCTGGACACACAGTCGGAACACCAAAGGTAGGTGAGAATATCAGTCTACAGCCAACACAAAGTGTTAAATTAGGATGCTTACATCTTAAAAATATAAAATAATTTTGTAAAGATTTTATTTCCTACACCAATCATTTGATATACAAGATTTATGTACAGTTTTAATTTTTTTCAAGGATTGATATTATTTGCTGCTTAGGATACAGCTAACAACAATTGGGAATAGAAAAGACATGGATGTGGGATTATGAAAATGACATTCTTGCAGTCATATGACATAAAAGAACTCTGAATATTGTTGGGCTACAGAGAATAGTATTAAATTATTTTCTACATTACAATAAAATGTGTAGATTCATTCTCACCATATATTAACAGGTTGGTTGAAGTCAAACATGGAGTTTGTATCCAAAACGGAAGATCTTGTGAATGACAATAGTTTTGATGGAAAGAAATACCTTGATACGTACTATTCGATAAACCCCAAAACTCAGAAATTTGATGAAGACGTAATGTTGGTGCTCAGGTTTCTGGTTAATGTCTTTTCTTCAGGTATGTGATAATTTTGCAATGTAAGAAAATTCATGTCAGGTTAGATTAGGTCTAAGTAGTAGGGTCGGCTTATTTATGTAATCAGTTTTTAAAACTGTATTTTACATGTAAGGCGAACTAAACGATTGCTTTATACCAGGTATACTAAGCATTGTAGATATTTTACTGATGATTTAAAAACAAGTTCTGTAATGTTTACTAAAACATGTTATATTATACCAAGATTAATTTAAATGAGTAAGTAACAGCTGCAGCAAGAGGAGTCAGGTGTGCCGTGACTGCAATTCAATCTGGGCCAAATTCATCCTGTCCAAACATTAATAATAATTAATATTCATGTACCATATACACAGTGTTATGACCACTTTTTTCATTTGACATATCAACAAAGTAACTAGCACTTTTTGAGACTTTGGAAGAAAGGAATGTGCATTTTTAAATTCTTACATTTGAATGCCTAGTAAAACTTGCTGAGCAAGACTGTTTTCCTATTTGCTGCAACACATGAATACACCTTAGTTAGGGATGGTCAATACAGGGTTTCCAAACCAATGTAGCAGACGTGTCAATCGTAAATAACATTGAGAGAGCGTAGATAAAACTATGTTACATTATTTTTCTTGCATTGTTGCTTTAAACTGCTTATTCCTCAATTGAAATATGACCATTAGAAAAAACATAATCAGAGCTATTAACCCAACAGTAAAGTATGTTAGGAAGATTACCCTTAGCGCAACCTAGACAATTTGAAAATGAACGAAGTCTAACTGAAACAGAAACAGACTTAAATGATTCCACCAGCTATAAGGAGTCCACAGCCAGAACAGAGAGATTTGTATGATGCAATCCAGACATCTGAATACAAATAATGCAAAACCAGGAACCAATGCAAAGTCAGGAACAACTTATACAATATAAATTAAACATGAAGTAGCCATTAGGAATCAGGCCTGTCCTATGCTATTAATCTCTATCACTACAAAACATGATGGCAGGAAGGATCGTTAAATAGTGCAACTCACCAATCAGCTATTTAGAGGAAGACACACCTGTACTGCAGCTCACAACTGATTAAAGTATAGATGCAGGGACAAGTTCTTCCATTGGAAATACACCTACAAAGATGCTTTAATTTGATTAAAGATTCAGGGAACAACCAGCTGAAATTTTACACCTGTATTCTTAACTCAAGGTTAAAATGGTAAAACAATGTAAATAACATCTAGCTTTTGAATATCACATTCGGGGCAAATAGATAACCTTATTGCACCCTTAGGTTAACTGTTTTCTCTAATGCAAGCAATTCCCATTGTTAACATGTGCATAAAAACAAGTATAGAGCCATGCACTCTTCATAGTCAAACAGCAGTAGAATGTCTGTGCCATAGGATGCAACATTTACCACATGAAATGTTGTCAAATTTCTGCCCTGCTAGAGCTTCCCTGGTCAACTGTAAGTGTGTGGCCTTCCATGAACATAACAGGACTGCCGACTGCTGAAGCACGTAGTTCATAAAAATAATTTTTCCTTGGTTGCAACACTCATTACAGTGTTCCAAACTGCTTCTTGAAGTAACATCTGCACAAGAACTGTTCATTGTGAGCTTGGATTGCTACCCATTAGTTCCAGTGAAGGGATATCTTAATGCTATAGCATACAATGACATTCTATAGACTTCGTGGCAACAGTTCTGGGAAGGGCCTTTCTGTTTCAGCATGACATTCCTCTGTGCACAAAGTGAGGTCCATAAAAACACTATTTACCGGGTTTGGTGTAGAAGATCTTGTCTGACTTACACAGAGCCCTGACCTCAACCCCAACAAACACCTTTTCGATGCATTGGAACACCAATTGCAAGCCAGACCTTATTCTCTTGTAGTTTAATCAATGTGAATCCCCCTAGCTATGTTCCAAAATCTAATGGAAATCCTTCACAGAAGAGTGATGACTGTTATAGCAGCAAATGAGGACAAACTCCAAATCAATGTCCATGGTTTTGGAATGAGATGTTCACCAATCAGATATTGATGTAATGTTTGGGGTGTCCACATAAGGGACCAGTATACAAAGAACATCTCAACCTGTCCTTAATTTATTTAGACCTCAAATCTGATGGCTAGTAAATATTGCATACAGGCAATTCGAGGTTTATTTGCTTTTTTCTTATAGATTATGGGAAGAAATTTGTGTGGTGCACATCACCAGAGAAAGATATGTGTAAAAATGAATGTATTAAATTAAATAAAAACACTGTTATTACAATATATTAATGATGCAAAGTAGCATGACTACTAACCATTAATATGGACATGCATGGTTTTGTTGAAAGAAAATACTTATTGCACCATAGAAGTGAAAATGTAAATATGTAATATGTAAATAAAAATACTGTCTATATAAGCAAATGTCTATTCAAATGCCTACATATAGTTTCGTATGTGCCCATATAGCCTAACTACCAATAACAGAGCCAATCTAGCTCCATATAACCTTACAAACAAGCAGAGAAAAAATATGACAGATAAAGCCAAAACACCTTTACATAGCCTCACATGCCAGTATATTGCGAAAATGCTCACATGGCCAGTATGCTCACATAGTCTCACATGCCTCTAAATAGTTAATAGTTCATAGTTAATGGTTGCAATAGCACAAACCGTTGAGAAATTGAATTACATTAACCTAAATTATCATGCATATAAACAGGGAGTAGAATAGAAAAACCCAGTATTCCTGCTTCTGCTTGGTAGAAAAACATATCTGACTAAGTTTTGTGTTACCTATGTCACAAACGCTGTAAAGACTATATTAATAAGTGTTCATGCAAATAGGGTCATTTTTATTGTATTACTATTGGTGGTGTGTGTTGGTTGCCTTCACATATGTGAAGGCATCTGCACTCTCCTCCATTTGCTGATAGTTGAGATAAAATGCTTTTTTAATTTTTCTCATTAGACCGTGTAAAAGGCAAGAGCTTGATAGATATCGGTGCAGGTCCTACAATACATCATATTATACCTGCCTGTGAAAACTTTGAAAAAATCTACCTTACTGATTATTTCCAGGACAACCTACTACAAATTGAAAAATGGCTGAAGAATAGCAATGATGCTTTTGATTGGTCTCCATTCCTAAGATATGTCTGTGACCAGTGTCGGACTGGGACATGAAGGGCCCACCGGGGGAAATGCAGCGGTAGGGGCCCACTACAATGGGGTGTGGCCAACTGTAAGAGGGGTTGTGGTCAGTCATTAAAGGGGATGGGGTCAGGCCATGGAGGACAACGTATAGCACCTTAGTATGGTCCATAAAGAAAAAGAGGACATTTGCAGTGAGGAGCCGCGAAGGAAAAGACAGAAGAGAAGAAAGAAGTCAATAGGAAAGTAAGTGAAGGGGAGCAAATGCAGCATGGAGGGCACTGTGTGAAACAGGGGAGACAGGGAAAGGGGAGGGATGAATTGAATACAATCAATCATCATCAGCTATTTGTGTGCTGTCCATTCTTTGTGGTTAGTGTTCTCTCCCCTCATAGTGTACACAGAAAACAAATGCTATACTACAGTACTAGAGATCAACCATTCATCATATGAAAACCACAATATAAGGGTATAGCATACTTGCCAACTTTTCCTCGTTGGCTTCAGGGAGATCCCAGGGGAGGTGGGCGTGCGGGGTGGGGCTTGACAAATCACATTTGGTCCCGCCCCTTAAACGATTGTCACAATTTTGGCCAATTACAGCAGGGGGTGGGGCTAAAATGTCACAATATTTGCACAATTAAGCCCCGCCCCCATCACTTATCTATTGCAGGGGCGAGAACTGGGAGGTTATCCTGCTCTCCCAGGAGCCCAGCAGGTCTCCCAGAAATGCGGGAGTCTCCCGGAGAGTAGGCAACTATGCGTTAAAGAAAAGCAGCTAATGAATCTCTAGAGACTGAAGTGTCTCTTACATTTCTGTCTCCATTACTGAAGTCATGTTGTCTTACCTGTCAGTCTTTGATTAAATCTTGGTCTCTATGAAAATGGCCACCTCCATAGACATCAATACATGGACATAGGACACAATTTCTGAACTGTGTCATTATGCCACAGATGGCGAAGCCAACCATGTCTTGTACTGGCTCAGCATCAGGGAGAATTCCAGACTCTTCAGGGAGTGAGGGAGATCACCCTTATTTCAGGGAGTCTCCCTGACATTCAGGGAGAGTTGGCAAGTATGGGGTATAGACTAAAAATTAATATATCCATGAAGCACTATGGAGACCACAAAATTATTAGCATAAAAATATATGCACATTTAAAATATTACATAAATCTAATTACACTCTAGACACTGGCAAATAAAAACAGGACTCTAAAAAATGATCTACCCACAAAATGTACACTCAATAATAATCCAATGCCACTACAAAGGACAAAAGCAAAACATTAATATTAAAGCATATAGCAGATGCAATCCTATAAGGACCTAACTGTCTGAATGTGTTTTATTCTGATTAAGATATGCTTCTATAGGGAATAGAGTCCCACAATTGATTGAAAACAAATAAACATGGAACATGATATAAACAGTGAATTTGGTTACTAGTTTATTAGGAATCCATTCATTGGTCAGCTGCAATAGGATCCTTTTATAGAGGCACTGAAGACGTATATTGCAATGAAGCCATTCTAATTTATCTCCCTCCCTCCGAGGTCACACAGTGGAGAGCTCTAGAGAAGTTTGCACGATTTATTACTTACTGATTACACGGACTCACACTGCAGTTAGGATGGCAACTTTATGACTACAGGACGCCTGCAACTACAGCAGAAGGAGTAATCTGAGATCTGTGTCACTGTGAAGCATTTCTGCCTCTCTCTGTCTCAGGAGCAGGAAGTGTTCTCACGTGCTGGCTGTAGGCAGGGATTAGTTTGACAGTCTCCGTTTCATATGTAGACTGACCGCAACTCGGTAATTCTCTGCTCTGCCTCACCAACAAAGAGGGCGGGGTTATCAGGCAACAGGGCCTCCCGGGGGATACCCCGGCTCCCCGGCAGGCCAGTCCGACACTGTCTGTGACCTTCAAAACAACAAGTAGTTCTAGAAGATCAATTATTAAAACTACAAAGGCTTGCCCACCTTTGGGCAACTCTTTCTTTGTATTGACATAGTCCTAATAGTATATTTAGTAATCTGCGGGTTTGAAAAAGTGGAGATGTTGCCTATAGCAACCAACCAGATTCTAGCTTTCATTTATTTAGTGCATGCTACAAAATGAAATCTAGAATCTGATTGGTTGCTATAGGCAACATCTCCACTTTTTTAAACCCGCCGTTTAGTAAATCTAGCTCCTTGTGTGCAAAGCTAAATAAGACTGATTTGATTGTGTCCTTCTGTGCAGTGCCACATCTACATACAATCATTTATTACACGGGCGGTATAACATACAGAGGGGTAGATGTCCATAAGTAAGTGACCCATTAAATTTGTTTACATACGCAGGATTAATGTCCTATACCTAATACTCAATATATTTACAGACTAGTAGACAATAATTTGAACATGTAAATGGGTGCAGAAATTAATTAATTTACAAAAATAAAAATTTGCAGCAGGACAATTTGCAAATATTCATGGTTATTCTTTCTTTGTGTCTATATGTTGCTCTGAATTAAACAAAGGTAATATTATATAGATCTGTAGAAAGCTCAGTCAAATACACCCAAACTGCAATAATTACCCTACAGACAGACTTTTTTTTACAGTTTTGGGGGTCATAAATGTAGGTAATGTTTTTGGCTCATAATTTAAAACATTTTAGATCCAGTTTTGGTGAAACAATGAGACGAAAGTGGGAGAAAATTAACGTATATACTTTTGGGTGGCTTAGCACCTATATAGCCTCTGTTAAAATTACATTGAAAATTGTAACAATGCTTCCCACACACAATTTTTTCACAATTTTGTCAAGTGTTCAATCTACTTACACCCACCAAGCAATATACTACAGTTAGATGTATAATTGGCATGGAGTAATTTTTTATGCCAATTGAATTGCTGAAGCTGCCATTCAATGATTGTTCTCAAAATAAGAGGTTGCAGCAGCAATTCTCCTTCCAACTATAGCAGGAGACTAAGCCATTATAGAGGAATTAACCAGTGTCTAACCCCAAACACACCATTATTATCGTTATTTGGACAAGGAGAATATCCAGAATTTCCAGTCTTTAAAAAAATGGCTCTTTAAACTGACATTTCTAGTTACCTAAAATATTAGATCTAAAAATCACCTGTATATATACTAGAGATGGGCGGGCTCGGTTTCCTTGAAACTGAACCCACCCGAACTTTGGGGTTCCGAGTACCGAGCCAAGTCGGCTCGTTACTCTCGCGCCTATTCGGATTCCAAAACGAGGCAAAAGTCATTGTGACATTGTCGGGTCTTGCGAGTTTTAGAATCAATAAATACCCACCTCCACGGCGATCTAGCGCCATTTGAGAGAGGGACAGAGAAGGGTTAGGTCACAGTAGAGCAGGCAAAGTGATAGAATAGAAATAGGAGGGTGGGTATTTTTCTGAATTTGCACTACAAAGTGTTTGGGGTCTTATATGCCCCCTTATAAATAAAAAGCTGTATTTGCTGAAATCCTAATATAGCACTGTATTTTTCTGAATTTACACTACAAAGTGTTTGGGGTGTCAAATACCCCCTTATAAAAAAAGCTGTATTTCTGAGTGCTGAAATTCTAATATAACACTGTATTTTTCTGAATTTGCACTGATAAGTGTAGGGTCTAATATACACCCAAAGACGAGTGCTCAATAGCTGACACTCAAAAATGAGGAGGAAGACAAGCAGGCTTGTGTGTAGAATTTGCAGGCAAATTCTACTGTGTTATATAGGTAACACCCAAAGAGAAGAGCTCCATTTCTCTATTGCTAATTAAAAATGCTTAAATAGAAATTATAGGCCTGCCTGGCTTGGGCTAAATCTGCAGTTACATTTTATTGTACCATAGCTCACTCAGAAACAGGAGAGGTGGCAGGGTTCAGTGCTAAAACAGAAATTGTAATAATAGGGCTTTCAGTGTTCTTCAAGTCTCCGTGACATTGTAGTGTGCCATAGCTCATACAGAAACAGGAGGGGTGACATTGTTGGTGGCACTCTCCAGTCTCAGTCATGAAGATACTAATCCTCTAACTTATGTGCTAAAGCCTATGTTGAAGTGCATAGTGGTTTTAAGTCAGGTAAACAAAAATGTAAATAAAAAGCTTGTACCTTTTTAAAGAAACAAAAACCTCTCTAAAAAAGGTGAAAGTTTATTGTAGAAAAACATAAAATTGCCAAGATACCATTCTACCCAAAATATTACCAAACATACCAGCATCAGGTAGCTCCCTTCTTTTAGCTAGATTTCAGCACCTGCTGCAATCTACACTGTCATCATATTCACCCTCATCATTGTGTACATCTTCCTCAAACAATACTAATTCATCCCCGCTGGAATCCACCATCATAGAAGTCTGTGTACATTGAGGTAATTGCCGATAATAGCCTTCCTCATGGAATTTGTAGGTCATTTTACGGCAGAGCTGTCACAATTTTTGGGCAATTCTATTAGAGCAGAGAAAATATCAAAATGTTGTGTTGACTCATCTGCATCACCACTGGGTGTCTTGAGAGAGCTAAGTTTTTTCCGACAAGAAGTTGCCAGAGAAACTGAAGCAGTTGATGTCATTACAATATAGTTAGCAGATTTACTTTGTTTTATTTCATCCGTAAAATTTCTCTAGCTGCTTCTCAAAAAGTATAATTAAGGCAATCACTTGACTCAAGCTAACCGTGTCTACACTCTCTTCACAGATGACTACTTCGCTGGACTAAAGTACATTCCCCTCAAATTCTAGTCTTCTTGTAGCTGCTGCATTCTCCTACATGCTGTTGCAGAATTCCGAAAATGACCCTAAATTTTTCAGGACACAATCAGCATCTCCTGCATGTCATTGTCATTTTTTAAAAGTTCTGTAACACCAAGTTGATTGTGTGAGCAATACAGGAAATGTGATGGAATTCCCTGCCGCTGTAATGCTCTAACAATATTGGTGTCGTTATCAGAAATCGCATATCCTCAGGAGAGTCCAAGCAGGATTAGCCATGTTGCAATGACATCCCTTACTTTTTGTAACAGATTGTCAGCTGTATGCCACTGATAGACAGAGTAGTCTACTTCTGAAACATGTGACGTACTTGGGTATAAGCTGCTGCTGTTCCTGCTGGTGAAGGCGAATCACCAGTGGGCTATCACAGTCATATAATCTTTAGTTTGCCCAGTTCCGCTTGTCCCCACATCTGTGGTTAAGTGTACAGTGGATATCCCAATAATTAATTTTTATGAACCTTCTGGTAGAGGCGAGCGATAGCTTTTCTAGTAAAATGGTGTCATGATGGAATTTGAAAATAGGGACAGAAGACCTCAAGTAACTGTCTAAAACCAGCTGCATTAATAGTGGACATTGGACGCAGATCTAATACTAGCATAGTCCCCATGGCGTCTGTGATCTGCTTTGCGACTGGGTGACAGCTTTCTTACTTTCTTCCTCTAGCAAAAGATTGTTTAACAGTCAATTGTTGTAAACTACTAGTAGTCTTCATCTGGGTTGAAGATCCACCCCCAGCAGCAGCAGCAGCAGCAGCGGGACTAATGCTCAATAATTCTTCAGAAGAATCATGGTTAGTGGAGGAGTCATCTAGAATTAGGAACTTGGATGCAAGACTAACTCCCATCACTTCTGGGGATATTGATGATGAAGGTATTGGGGGTGTAGATTGCAGGTGATGGGAAATAGATGAGAGAAGGGAGGTAGATGATGCTGGACTGCTTGTTGTTATTTTTTTTAACATAAATTTCTGAAATTACCAACAGCTTTCCACGAACTCGCTTCAAATGCCGCAACATGGATGAGGATCCTAGATGATTAAGGTCCCTATCTCTACTGAGTGTGGCTTTAAAAACGCTACAAATGACTAGACAACTGTTGTCAGGATTTGTGTAAAACTAATTCCACACATAACAGGTGGATTTTTGGTCTTATGCCCAGGCATGACAATGGCCTTTCTCTTATCACTGGCAAGAACTGCTGCAATCTTTGTTTGAAAGTGTATGAAAATAATATTGTGACCTGTGAGGTGGTCAAAATTGAATGGAAATGAATGGAAATTAGTGTTAGTGAGGTTAATAATAATGTAGGTACAAAATAATACCTATATTATGTGATTTTAGCCCAAAAGATTTAATTCTGAACAAAATAGCAAACCAAAACCAAAACACGCAAGGGCGGTTTTAGCAAAAACAAAACCAAAACCCAAAGGTAATCCAGATCCAAAACCAAAACCAAAAGACGGGGGTCAGTGAGCATCTCTAATATAAACATATGTGGGCCGAAGCCTTTATTTAGAGAATATAGGTGAAATATTAAAATTAGAGATGGGCGGGTCCGGTTCTCCGAGAACCGAACCCACCCGAACTTTGGGTATCCGAGTACCGAGCTGAGCAGCTCGGTACTCTCCCGCCAATTCCGAATCCAAATCGAGGCCGAACGTCATTGTGACGTCGTCGGATCTCGGGACTCGGTTCTCGCGATACTTCAACTTTATAAATACACGCCTCCACAGCAATCCATCGCCATTTGACAGAGGGAGAGAGCAGGGTGTAGTCATAGGCTAATTAGAGCAGGGACAGAGAAAGAATACAATATTGTTCTTGCAATTGCTCTAACCAAAATCGCTAGTGCAGAGAGGAGGATAGAGGTTTATTATTTTTTCTTCATATTTGGCACTCCCCAGCGCTTTTGGGTTGTCCCCCATAATTGTGCATTAATATTTCTGGCTGTCAAAAGTCATATCTGTCAGCAGTATCTACTCAATAAATGTTAGCACTCCTCAGTGTTTTTGGGGTGTCCTCTCTAATTGTGCATTAATATTTCTGGCTGTCAAAAGTCATATCTGTCAGCAGTATCTACTCAATAAATGTTAGCACTCCTCAGTGTTTTTGGGGTGTCCTCTCTAATTGTGCATTAATATTTCTGGCTGTCAAAAGTCATATCTGTCAGCAGTATCTACTCAATAAATGTTAGCACTCCTCAGTGTTTTTGGGGTGTCCTCTCTAATTGTGCATTAATATTTCTGGCTGTCAAAAGTCATATCTGTCAGCAGTATCTACTCAATAATTTTAAGCACTCCTCAGTGTTTTTGGGGTGTCCTCTCTAATTGTGCATTAATATTTCTGGCTGTCAAAAGTCATATCTGTCAGCAGTATCTACTCAATAATTTTAAGCACTCCTCAGTGTTTTTGGGGTGTCCTCTCTAATTGTGCATTAATATTTCTGGCTGTCAAAAGTCATATCTGTCAGCAGTATCTACTCAATAATTTTAAGCACTCCTCAGTGTTTTTGGGGTGTCCTCTCTAATTGTGCATTAATATTTCTGGCTGTCAAAAGTCATATCTGTCAGCAGTATCTACTCAATAAATTTTAGCACTCCTCAGTGTTTTTGGGGTGTCCTCCCTAATTGTGCATTAATATTTCTGGCTGTCAAAAGTCATATCTGTCAGCAGTATCTACTCAATAAATGTTAGCACTCCTCAGTGTTTTTGGGGTGTCCTCTCTAATTGTGCATTAATATTTCTGGCTGTCAAAAGTCATATCTGTCAGCAGTATCTACTCAATAAATTTTAGCACTCCTCAGTGTTTTTGGGGTGTCCTCCCTAATTGTGCATTAATATTTCTGGCTGTCAAAAGTCATATCTGTCAGCAGTATCTACGCAATGGATTCAAAGCAGTCCACATATGATCTAAATGAGCAACCAGGTTCTGTCACCAGTCCTGATGTTAGTGTTCCCAGTACGTCATCTGGCCAAGGCGATGTCAAACAACAGAGTGTTTTCAAATTAGTGCAAAAAACAAAAACCAAAAAAAAATTTACTGTATTGAAGCGAAAAAGAAGTGTAACTGAGCAAAAGTTAAGTGACGATAAAAAAAAAATTGCAAGCATGCCATTCTACACACGCAGTGGCAAAGAGAGAATGAGGCCTTCACCTTTGGCTATTAGTGGCAGATCCCAAAAAGTTACCCAGCCTACAATTGGTGCACAACTACTGTTACGCGTCAAAGCCGAGCTGCAAGATAACAGTGAGGCATTACAGGAGAATATTTGCTCTGATTCACAAATGACAACAATCCCTGTGGAGAGTCCATCCAACAGTGGGATGTCTAATCGTGACCATTCTGTTAGTCTACCCATAAAGAAGGGCCCTTTCAGCAGTTCTGCTGATATGTGCCTGAACAGCCCGAGTGTAGCCGGTGATACACCAAGTGAGGATGACACTTTGTCTTTAGAAGAGGATGTGGGGGAGATTTGGGTATCCGACGATGAGGATGCGGTTGATTGTGTAAGTCCTGCAGCAGTGTGGCACCAGTGGGAGCAGTTCTGGCATGTGAGGTTCTGGCACCAATATGCACTTTCCAAACACAAGCAGGGATGACGCAGGGGGCAGACCACAACAGTTTGACATCTGGGCTGGTTTGAAGGATTTGTCAAAAAAATGTGTGACCTTGACCATAATTCCAACCAATCCTACTATTAACATGCAAAGGATGGTGGAGGGCCTATCAGGGATTAAACTGTATTTTTCATAATTTTCACTAATAATGTTTGGGTGTAATATACACCCAAAGACGAGTGCTCAATTGCTAAGAGTCATTGATGGAGAGGAAGACAAGCAGGCTTGTCTGTAGAATTTGCAGGCAAATTGTGCTGCGTTATATAGGTAACACCCAAAGAGAAGAGCTCCATTGCTCCATTGCTAATTGTAATTGCTGAAATAGAAATAATAGGGCTGACAGTCTTGGTCTAAATCTGCAGTTACATTTTATTGTACCATAGCTCACTGCGAAACTGGAGAGGTGGCAGGGTTTAGTGATAATCTTCCTCCAACAATACTAATTCATCCCAATATCCCAATATCATAGAAGTCTGTGTAGTATGATGTAATTGCTGATAATGGCCTTCCAAAGGGAATGACTAGTTGATTTTAGGGCAGAGCTGTCACGGTTTTTGGGCAATTCTTTTACAGCACAGCAAATATCAAAATGTTTAGCGGACTCATCTGCATCACCACTGGGTGTCTTGGGAAAGCAATTTCTTTTACTACAAGCAGTTGCCAGAGAAACTGAAGGAGAAGACGTCCCAACAAGATGTTGATAAGTCTGGGATCCTTGCAAAGAAAATTAAGTATTTCATCTACAATTAAAATATAGTTAGCACATTTACTTTGTTTTATTGCACACTATAATTTTATGTAGCACCTTTTCAAAATCTATTATTAAGGCAATCACTTGACTCAAGCTAACCGTGTCTGCACTTTCTTCACAGGTAACTACTTCGCTGGACTAAAGTATATTCCCCTCAAATGCTAATCTTCTTGCAGCTGCTGTATTCTCCTACATGCTGTTGCAGAAACCACAAATTGACCCTAAATGTTTATGGACACAAACAGCATCTCCTGCATGTCATTTTTCAAAAGTTCTGTAACACCAAGTTGATAGTGTGTGCAAAACAGGAAATGTGATGGAATTCAGCCCCGCTGTAATGCTGGACCAATATTGGGGTCGTAATCAGAAATGACATATCCTCAGGAGACTCCAAGCAGGATTAGCCATCTTTCAATGACATCCCTTAGTTTTTGGAACAGTTTGTCAGCTGTATGCCTCTTAGTGAAGCTGCTGATACACAGAGTAGCCTACTTCTCAAAAATGTGATGTACCTGGGTACATGCTGCTGCTGTCCATGCTGGGGAAGGCGAATGACCAACCCAGTGGGCTTTCACAATCATATAATATTTTGTTTGCCCAGTTACGCTTGTACACATATCTGTGGTTAAGTGTACAGTGGGTAGAATACCATTTTGTCACCCAATAATGACATTTTTAGTAAACTTTCGGTACAGGAGAGAATTAGCTTTTCTAGTAAAATGGTATAGTGATGACATTTGCTAACAGGGACATAACACCTCAATTAAATGTCTTAAACCAACTGTATTAATAGTGAACATTGGACGCAGATCTAACACTAGCATAGTACCCAGGGCGTCTGTGATCCGCTTTGCGACTGGGTGACAGGTTTCATTCTTGCTTCCTCTTGCAGAGGATTGTTTAACTGCCAATTGTTGGGGGGGAAGACTGCAGGTGCTGGGATGTAGATGAGAGAAGGGAGGTAGATTATGCTGGAATGCTTGTTGTTATTTTTTTTTTAACCGAAGTTTCTGATTTTCCCAACAGTTTTCCAATAACTCGCTGAAAAATGACGAAACATGGATGAGGATCCCAGATGGTTAAGGTCCCTACCTCTACTGAGTGTGGCTTTCAAAATGCTACAAATGGATAGACAACTCTTGCCAGGATTCGTGTAAAAATAATTCCACACTTAAGAGTGGATTTTTGGTCTTATGCCCAGGCATGACAATGGCCTTTTTGTTATCACTGGCAAGAACTGCAGCAATTTTTCTTTTCAAGTGTATGAAAATCATATTGTGACATAGGAGGTGTTCAAAATTGAATAAAAAATGACTGGAAATTAGTGTTACTGAGGTTAATAATAATGTAGCTACAAAATAATACCTAAATTATGTTATTTTAGCACCAATAAATGTAATTTTTATAACAAATTGCAAAACAAAACCAAACAAAACCAAAACCAAAACCAAAACACGCAATGGCGGTTTTGCAAAACCAAAACCAAAACCAAAACACAACGGTAATCCAGATCCAAAACCGAATCCAAAACCAAAACACGGGGGTCAGTGACCATCTCTAATTAAAATGAAAGATGTGAAAAAAGTAAGAAAACAAGTGTAAAATAAAATTAAAAGAAACCCTTCAGTAGCAGCCGCACTAAGCTATGGATCAGAATAGAATTCTTAATGCATTATTCAATCAAAATGGAATTAAACTATTGTCCTTCATGCAAAATAATTTGTTTGATGTCAAACTTGACGTCATAGACCCGGAAGTAACAGCCGACATGGCTAAGCAGCTGTGATGATTTGCACTGTCTATATGTAATTGCATCTCTCCTAAAATTGACTATAGTTGTCAATTTCATCTATATATGCACATAATTTATCAATTTTTTTGGTAGATATGGTGGAGATTGTTATGGATGTGTGGAAGCATGTATGGTACTATATATGAAGGCAATCCCCGAAGATCATGAGTTACTCTAATGAGGCTTGAACTCACAGGTGCTAATGAGTAATACTAATAATAATATTAGAAGAAAAACTAAAATGACAAACAAATAATTTGATTATATTGAGATTGAGCCACTATTAAATGGCATCATATCTGTCTATCTATTCTCTATGCATCTTTATATTATAATCATTCAGCCTATATTTATAATTAGAGTGATTCTCAGATATAACTCCCAATGGGAATACATACCACTTCATGTAAAATATGTAAAACACTTATAGAGATTATTTGATTGAGGAAACTCTTACATAAATACTGATTTAAGATAAAACTACAAGACAGTGATATATATTTTCAGAAGTTGAACTATTATTTATGCCCATGCAAGCAATGAGATTGCAACAATAGTGGATGATAACCTAAGGGAACAATATAATGCATGGTGGTCAAAATCATCAGAGTTTAAAATTTGCTCTCTCAATTAACATTAGGTAATGAGCATTATCCATAATACTAATAAACGGAGGGAGAAGCTATCTAGGAATCATTTTGCATGAAGGACAATAGGTTCATTCCATTTTGATTGAAAATGCATTCAGAGTTCTATTCTGATCCATAGCTTAGTGCAGCTGCTACTGAAGGGTTCTTTGGATTTTATTTTACACTTCTTTTCTTACTTTTTTCACATTTTCATCTTAATATTTCGCCTATATTCTCTAAGTAAAAGCTTCGGCCCACATATGTTTATATACAGGTGATTTTTAGATCTAATATTTTAGTGGTCTGGAGTGCCCTATCATTGATTCGAATTCCAACTCTGGTCTATTTGACATATTTCCAATTAATTTGTTGGTGATGCACTCCCTCATTAGATAATATGATGGATTGAAAGTGATGCGGAACACTCCTATCTTTATTTAGATCTAATATTAATAAGGAAAGTCCAATTCATTTTGCGAGTACATCTTTCTGGTTGTGAATTTTCTAGTTACCACAAGGTAATTAGATATTAATCCTGGCAATCTTATAATAGATTTAATATCATTGCAATATAAATAACATAATAAATTCATATTTGCAATGAATATATGTGGTACACTATGGCATATAATGTCTAAGACCTACAGCTGTTTCATTTAGTATTTCTCTTTGCAGAGTAATTTACTTTAACTCAATTATATGTATCAGCTTTTTACAGTGATATTTATCTGTACAATATTGTCTTACTATATTTCATGCACATCAAGGTTCTGATTTAGAATTGAATATAATTGCAAAATCTGTGGTGCTGCGAATAAGTACATTTTGGCATGTACACATAATAACTCATTTACCGTAATCCTTACGTCAGACACATTTCGTTATGCTGACCATTCTTTCTGTACCACAAAAATCACAACGTGCCATTCTTATATCACTTTTGAAAGTATTTTTTATATTCCCAAATTCCTTTTCTAGATCCACCCCTGAGGGGAAAGCAGACATAATAAGAAGAAAAGTCTCAGTGATGAAGTGTGATGTCAACCAGACAACCCACCGCAACCCAGTTCCCTTCCTTTGACAAACTGTGTGATCACTGCAGGGTGCCCTATGAGTGCTTCCAAAAGCGTTAAAGAGTTTAAAACTGCTCTTAAAAATGTTGTATCTCTAGTCAAACCAGGAGGGTATCTGATTTTATGTGATCACTTTGGAGCTTCATATTGCATGGTTGGAGAGGCAAAACTTCCAGTTTTGCCACTTGATGAAAAGAATGTCAAGGAAGCAGTGGCTGAGAGTGGATGTGAAATTGAAGAGTTTTAAATGTCTACATTCTTCCAGACTCAAGAGGAAGTATTTGATTGCCTCTTAGCCCGTAAAATATGAGGTAGAAGTCAAATCAGATTTAGAATCCATTGACCAAAATTATTCAATAAAACATAATAATATCAGTAAAAATTTATACAGCCTTTTACAGTGATATTTATCTGTACAATATTGTCTTACTATCTTTCATGCACATCAAGGTTCTGATTTAGAATTGGATATAATTGTAAAATCTGTGTTGCTGCGCATAAGTACATTTTGGCATGTACACATAATGCATCATCATCATTTATATATGTATTGGTGGCATCTACCGTATCACTTTAAAATTGGGAACAAACACAGTAATAAAACAATACTGGGTTATACAAACTGAGAGGTGAGTAAGTTGAGACGAGCAGTTTGGATTCTGTCATTATGGAAAGCAAAGCATAAAACAGGAGTAAGTTAGCACATGGCCAAAACCATGTTGCATTGGATGGGGAGATAAATATAAAATGTGGGGACAGATTTATAGTTGGTGTAGGCTTGTCCTGGATCAACTTTCAATTTCAGCGTAAAAATAAAGCTATCAAGTATTTGTGTGTTACATAAAAACACAGCCAGTATTTACCGTATATGCAAAATAATAAACCCATTTGTACCCCTTGCATTGTAACATGTTTTGTCCCAGAGAACATTTACTCCTTTTGTTGCCTTACTTTCCTTAATGACTTTCAATTCAGCTGAGATATTTAGTGAAAATTAATGCCTGTGTCATGTATTTTCCAATGCTAATTGAAATCTTGCTTTGTACTGTTTCACAAAACTAGACACAGCTTTGGATAACAGTGGTCATCTTTCTCAATTGTGACAAATGACAATAGTTATCATCACCCTCATCAAAGATGTCTACATCAATTACATTTTCATTTGAAAAAGAAGATATACAAAGTAGGTAACTGTTAGGCAGTATGTGTGACACATTGGAGAGGGTCAGTAGCAACACATTTATAAGGGACGCCAGCAAAACATTTGAGAGGGACTGCAGAAAAATATTGAAGATAGCAGCAGCCAATACAGTGGAATGGCACATGCAATCTCATTAGATGGTCAGTGTCGGCATCAATGCACATTATTTAACAGATGATGAGAGAATAAGGGCACAATATTAAATGATGCAAGATAGCATTGCCCTTGGGAATATTTTGAAAAGGACATGCACATAGTTTAGCAAACCAATCACAGGGACAGGGACTGCCACTTTTGTGTTTGGGCTCCACAAAAGCCAACATTTTGATTTTTTAACTGGAGAACAGATATTTAACAAATGAATCATAGGCATTTGTATAACTGTTGTCAGCTTCCTCAAAGGTGAGAAATGACAATGTCATCAATCATCATTATCATTATCAAAGATGTCTAAATCAACGAGATTTTCATCTGAATAAAAGTAGATACTAAATAGGTAACTGTTAGCCAGCATGTGTGACACGTTGGAGAGGGTCAGCAGCAATTGGATAAGGTCAGAAGCGGCAGTATTAGAGCTCATTAGACAGACAGCACGCAGCATCTGTTGACATTTAACAGATGATTAGAGTCAAAGGGAACAATGTTAAATGGTGCAAGATGGCATTCATTGGGCCCAACCACCCCTGTGTGAATATATGTTTGACAGTTAAATAATTTACTTAATAGGTTGGGCACCCTAATAGGCAGGATAGGAAGCTTAACAATAATAGAATCAACAGTATTATTATGACAACAATTGAAAGAAAGACAATATTTATTAGGTGCACAATTCAAATTTAGACAATATTATCCCTAGCCCTATACCTGTCCATAACCCTGCCCCTGTCCCTAACCCTGTCCCTTTTTAAACACCCACCCATATGTTAAAATTGGTCATGCACAGTTCAACAAACCATACACTTTGTCACTCACCGGACCATGAGTGCCTCTGCTCTGGTACGTGGTTCCCTATCCTTCCTGCCGGCGCCTGTCCTGAACCGCGGCCGTCCGCCATCTTGAAGGACTACGCATGCGCAGCATCCATGAACTCTTATGACCTTGCTTTTAACCTAATTGGTGGATCAATCACCTCTCCCTATTTAAGGCACCTGTGGCCATTGTATCGTTGCCTGATCTTGAGTCTCATTCCCTGTGAATCTCTGAAGGTGTCTGCTGTGTCCTGCTCGTATCTTCAGTTTCCTGCTGGATTACCTGCTCTGCTCACCTGCGGTTCCCATACCCGCTACAGTCTCTCAGCTCTCCTGCTGTGCCTGCATATCCTCGTTGGACAAGCTTCTCTACTCAGCAGCGGTATGCATACTTGTAATTGACTATCAGCTGTTATCCTGCATATCCGCTTTGGACAAGCTTCTCTACTCAGCAGCGGTATCCATACCCGCTATAGACTATTAGCCGTTACGCTGCATATCTGTTTGGGACTAACTCCTCTACTCTCCAATTGTATTTATACAGTCATAGACTCTTATCACTCCTCCACTTATCAGCACCTGGACAAGTCCTCACCTCATCATAGCAGTGGTACAACTTGCTTTACGCAGACCACTGACTCTCCCGCTACCTACCTGCACCTGGACAAGTCTTCTCATCACAGCAGTGGTACAACTTGCTGTACGCAGACCACTGACTCTCCCGCTACCTACCTGTTCCTGGACAAGTCTTCTCATCACAGCAGTGGTAAAACTTGCTGTACGCAGACCACTGACTCTCCCGTTCCCTTCCTTCACCTGTTCACGTCCACTCTACTCTCCTACCAGTACAGCTGCAAGTCACTGACTCTCATCTATTCCATTGGCATTCTCTCTCCATCTGCTGTTATATACGTTCCTGCTATTCACCCTACTGCCCAGAGGTCCGCTGTGTAAACCCCGCCCCTCTGGTAAGCATTATCAACTGGTGAATCCTGGGCAGAACTCCTAGTGCCCGTGACACACTTCAACTTCAGGAAGTGTATGGTTTGTGGCTGAAGTGCTTGATTTGTTTGGGCCCCACAGAAGAGAACACTTTGGTTATTGGTTGATGATTATGACAGAATAGATAGGGATTTATTTATTTTAACAAATTACTAAATTACTACTTAATACTAAATAAGCAAGAGCGAGACAAGGATAACCATCATCAAAAATGTAGACAAAGCCACTCTAGAAGCAATTACAAAGTTGCAGTAGAGACTGCCGTGCTAGAGAGCAGCATAGTGGATCCAGATATTGGCTGAGATGCAGCCGGTCCACCAGGCATGAAAAAAGAAGATCTGTAAATACTGGGATGCTCCACCTCCAGGCTTTGAACATATCACTCCTATACAGTATAAATCCATTCAAACTGCTGGTCAGATTCCTGCTACAGCTCTGCTTCCAACATTGACATCTTTTGGGCTAGCTGTTACACCCATAACTGTGCCTACTGTGGACAGTTAGATGACCAGACAGGACTGCCGACTTTACGCTGGAAATATTACTTTTGGGATAACAGACGAAGCAATGATGGATATCTTTAATGCTCAGATGCGCCTTGGTGGGTTAACACAAGCACCAGTAAAGCCTGTCCTTGCAGAACAGATCAGTCAAGACAAAAACTTTGCTTTCTTGGAGTTTCGTTCTGTTGATGAAACTACACAAGCCAAGGCTCTTGATGGCATCATATTACTAGGCCAGTCATCAAAGATTTAACACCCTCATGACTACCAACTCTTACCTGGCATATCTGAAAAACAAAATATACATGTACCAGGGGTTTACCCAACTTTCTGAATGATGAAATGGTTAAAGAGTTGCTTACACCTTTTGGACCTTTGAAAGCTTTTAATTTGGTAAAAGACAGTGCTACAGGTCTATCTAAGGGACATGCTTTCTGTGAATATGTGCATATCAATGTCACAGATCAGACCATTGCTGGACTTTATGGGATGCAACTGGGATACAAAAAGATTCATCTACAAAGAACAAGTGCTGGCGCAAAGAATGCAACACTGAGCACAATAAAAAAGACTCCAGTAATGCTGTAAGTTCCTGGGCTCGTGAGTTCCCAAGTGCAGATAGGAGGTCATCCAATAGAAGTATTTTTTTTGATGATCATGGTTTTGCCAGTAGAACTACTTAATGACGATGAGTAGGAGGAAATTGTTGAAGATGTACGAGAAGAGAGCAGCAATTATGGCATTGCTAAATCTATTGAAATACTGCGTCCTATTGATGGTTTAGAGGTACCTGGATGTGGCAACATTTTTGAGGAATTCACTACAGTATCCGACTGTCAGAAAGCCATGCAAGGAAGGACTTGCAGGATGCAAGTTTGCTAATAGAGTGCTAATTACAAAGTAATGTGATCCGGATGGTTACCATCGTCGTGATTTCTGGTAGATGCAGTTGAATACTGCAGATGTAGTGGAAAGAAAAATTGAGCTTCAGAGGGAAGTGGAAGCTCAGAAGGACATACCTGTCTCCTCTCCCCAACCACCCTTTTTCTTTTTTGGCTTGTTTCCTTCCAAGAGGTTTTTTCTGATCCAGTGTTTATATTTTATTATTTCCTCATAGTTCCCTGAATATCCAAAACCACATTCTCTTTTTAACGTATACATTAAAAAACATTTTTGCCCTACCCAACTACGCATGTAAATGAAAAGCAATTCCTGGATGAGTCCCCAAACTGTTATATCCATTTGTAACATATGTAATAAAGATTCCCCACTGTGATCTATTTGGTTCTAAAACAGAACGGTTTTATTTTCAAAATAGGTTATAGGCCAAAGTATAACATGCATACACTTGCGCAGTTGGCACCAACACAAGCTTCTAAAAGAACGCTCTTGTTTCCAAAGCAGAGCTGAACAATTTATACACTGTAGAGTCATAAAAGCTGTGACATCATAAAGATACACAGATGCAGTATTAAGTTCCACAATTCATAGGTCGATGGGTCATGACCTCCCAAGTACTCGATGCCCCATTGGTTGATTTCTTTGGTCATTGCTCCTTGAGGTGGGGGGCATCTTTCCATATATCGCCAGGTGTCCTTTCCTCAGGTTCCCACCTCTAGACCTGTATAAACTGGTTCTGTTATGACATCTCTGGAGTTGCTATTTGGTGTATAAAAGCAATATTAGGTAGAAATAGCGTTAGCAATGTGCGAACGTTACATAAATAATACCAGAAATGTTCTCATGCAAATGCAAACAGAATGATTCCAAACTCGATGCAGTTAATGTGTTGGAAACATTAATTTGCTTATTCACCACATATTTTATATTAAATGATAGAAATACATTAAACTTATTTAAATTTTGGTTGATAATGATTAGGTTGCGTACCAATCGCATCGCAGCTGATTATCGTGTACAGAAATGATTGATTACCACCTATGTCCAATTATTAAACTTCAACAATACATATAAAACATTTATATTATAGGGTATTAATGGTTCTAATATATAATATTGGATCTTCCAAGTGCTGGCTTATTTCTTTTCTGTTTTTGTTTCAAATTATTGTATCCTAGAGCTTACAAAAACTTCAATACTTTCAGCACTGTGTTCACTACTTGCTCTGTGCACCCGCGTGGTGATATCTAGTTTGGAACCTAGCTGTACTGCTGACAGTTTTCTCCTCCACCATGTAGTGTTTTTTGTTGCTAAGTAAACTCCTATTTATTTGAAACAATTATATCTTGGTGTCAATTATTTTTTAGTAAGTTTAAGAGGGTAAGAGAGGTTATACATCAACTTTTCAGCAGTTTAGGGTGTTACCTGGGATGAAGTTAGGGGTACATAGGAAGTATGGACAAACATAGGAAACAGATAAGGGATAGGAGATAGGTCACTTGGAAGACATAAGGAAGAGATGAGAAAACAGTGGAGACATTAGAGAGATATTGGAACACGGGAGATATTAAAGGAAGGTGAGGTAATACAATAGACCTGGGGGAGATAGGGAGGAAAAGAGGGAGGAAGTTTACATTATTTAATATGTTTTATATTATACTATATACTGTTATAAAGCATGTAAAATTAATTTCACACTATCAAAATCCCTAAAACTTCTGTGCACCTGGGCAGACCCCAGGCAATCTCATCACATTTTCATACCAGCACTTCTACATTCCAACTTCAACCACTGATCTGCTGGTTTGGGATGTCCACAGTTTTTGATGTGGGTAGGGATAGAACAATATGTAACCATTCTGATTATCAGGACAACAGCACTAATTATTTCAGGTTGTGAGTGTGCTGATCTTGTGGGCAGTAGCTCAGTCATGTGATTATATTAGTGAGGGCAGTGTTGCATGTAATAAGTTGTGTGTGATAATGTGAGGATGGGAATGGAGGCAAGTGGGATGCCACATACTGATAATTAGAAAGTGGAATAGGCAGGGTCCCAAAACAGTGCAAAATAGGGATTTAAGGAACCTGTCAAAGTTACGTAAAAGATTGTGATGACAATTTTACCTCTGTCTGTATCACAGTTTATACAATCAACTGCCCTCCCACTACCCCAAGCAGGTTTCAGTTGTTGTGGAACTAAAAACACCAGCATAACAGGTAAGCTGAACTTGTAATTTCAATGCAATGGGAGGGTAACAAGCTGCTTATACTGATCTGTTTCTGTCTAGTTCTAAAGCAGACCAGTATTATGCAAATCGTTGCCCTTCAGCTATTGTGGAATTACAAGCCCCAGCACACCAGTCTCTATGTCCTCCTGTAATGCAGGTATCACACCTGACTTTAAAAGATCCAGATCTTTTGTTCCTGTCCAATTAAATCTAAATGCGTGACAAAGAGAGAAATATTAACATTGACATTCACAACTATGTGCATTTCATCTGGTTCTCTGTCTTTTTGAAAATACAGAATCTCTGGAATTCCCCCCAAGCAAAAATGCTTCATATTTTTTGACAGTAAGAACAGCTACTGCAATGTCAGTCTTATACTTCCTATTTATTAAATACATGTAAACACGCAGTGAGTTGTAGACTTACTGCTTCACCATTTAAAAAGGTAAGCCATTTATATCTTTAGGTTTAAATATTTGTATGTAATGGATATATAAAAAGTAAATCCTGACAGTTTTTGAGAAAAATTGTGAAATCCCTCTACACAAAAATGATGTGCCTGCTCCATTTGGGTTCTGCAGCAATAAAAGGGTTAATAAATGCCACAAAAAATATGTAAGGTTTCTGATTACACTACTGTAAAAAGAGGCGAGCTCTTTCAAAGAACAGCATTAGGAGATAGCATATATAGTCTACTTAGCAATTCAAAATTAATTTACAAGCTAGACACCGCAAGTCTGAACACCAAAGGTAGGTGAGAAAATCAGTCTACAGCCAACACATAGTATTAAATTAGGATGCTTACATCTTAAAAATATAAAAGAATTTTGTAAAGATTTTATTTCCTACACCAATCATATGATATACAAGATTTATATACAGTTTTAATTTTTTGCAAGGATTGTTATTATTTGCAGCTTAGGATACAACTACGGTAGCAACAACTGGGCACAGAAATGACATGGATGTGGGATTATGAAATTACATTCTTGCAATCATATGAGATAAAAGAACACTGCTTTCCCAACTCTGTTAGACTACAGAGAATAGTATTAAAGTCTTTTCTACATTACAATAAAATGTGTAGATTCATTCTCACCATATATTAACAGGTTGGTTGAAGTCAAACATGGAGTTTGTATCCAAAACGGAAGATCTTGTGAATGACAATAGTTTTGATGGAAAGAAATACCTTGATACGTACTATTCGATAAACCCCAAAACTCAGAAATTTGATGAAGACGTAATGTTGGTGCTCAGGTTTTTGGTTAATGTCTTTTCTTCAGGTATGTGATAATTTGCAATGTAAGAAAATTCATGTCAGGTTAGATTAGGTCTAAGTAGCAGGGTCGGCTTATTTATGTGATCCGTTTTGAAAATTGTATTGTACATTTTAGGTGAACTAAACGATTGCTTTATACCAGGGATACTAAGCATTGTAGGTATTTTACTGATGATTTAAAAACAAGTTCTGTTATGTTTACTGACACATTTTATATTATACCAAGATTAATTTAAATGAGTAAGTAACAGCTGCAGCAAGAGGAGTCAGGTGTGCCGTGACTGCAATTCAATCTGGGCCAAATTCATCCTATCCAAACCTTAATAATAATTACTATTCATGTACCATATACACAGTGTTATGACCACTTTTTTCATTAGACATACCAACTAAGTAACTAGCACTTATTGAGAGTTTGGAAGAAAAAAATTAGCATTTTTAAATTCTTACATTTTAATGTCTAGTAAAACTTGCTGAGCAAGACTGATGTCTTATTTGCTGAAACACAGGCCTACGCCTTAGTTAGGGATGGTCAATACGGGGTTTCCAAACCAATGTAGCAGATGTGTCAATCTTAAATAACATTGAGAGAGAGTAGGTAAAACTGCATTACATTATTGCTCTTGATTTGTTGCTTTAAACTGTGTATTCCTCAATTGAAATATGACCATTAGAAAAAACATAATCAGAGCTATCAACCCAACAGTAATGTATGTTAGGAAGATTACCCTTTAGCGCAACCTAGACAATTTAAAATGATGGGAGTCTAACTGAAACAGCTATAAGGAGTCCACAGCCAGAACAGAGAGAATTGTATGATGCAATCCAGACATCTGTATACAAATAATGCAAAGTCAGGAACAACTTATACAAGGTAAACTGAACAAGATGTGGGCATTAAGACTCAGGCCTGTCCTATGCTATCAAACTCCTTAAATAGTGCAGCTCACCAATCAGCTATTTAGAGGAAGACACACCTGTACTGCAGCTCACAACTGATTAAAAGCATAAGATTAGGGAACAAGCTGCTGAATCTTTATACCTGTATTCTTAATTCAAGGTTACAATGGTAAAACAATGTAAATAACATCTAGCTTTTGAATATCACATTTGGTGCTATTAGGTAACCTTATTGCACCCTTAGGTTAACTGATTTTTCTAATGCATGCAATTCCCATTGTTAACATGTGCATAAAATCAAATATAGAGCCGTGCACTCTCCATAGTCAAACATTAGCAGTAGAATGTCTGTGCCATATGATGCAACATTTACAATATGTCATTTTGTCAAATTTCTGCCCTGCTAGAATTTCCATGCTCAACTGTAAATCATTGGGGCAACTGTAAGAGTGTAGCCTGCATGAACATAACGGGACTGCAGACTGCTGAAGCACGTAGTGCATAAAAAAAAAATTGTCCTTGGTTGCAACACTCACTTCTAGGGTTGGATTGGCCATACAATCTAACAGAACTTTACTGGTAGAATGTAGAATGCTGGCCTCAGTAGGCCGCTGAATGTATTTTTTGCTTTTGTAAAAAAAAAAGTAAATGAAAAAAACAGAACGGGTGCTAGAGGAGTGGGTCAGTATGATACTGGGTGGCTGGCCCCATCTTCAGGACCAGCCACCTTCCTTAATGTGGCCGCGGCGCGTATCCCTGTGTCTGCGTCCTCCTATCAGAGCTATAGACAGGAGTCACATGAGACGGCACATGTCACGTGATGCGCGTCCCATGTGACTTCTATCTATAGCACCGATAGGAGGAAGCAGCCACACATGCAGAGTGGCAGGAGAGGCTGTGAATGTTACAAGGTAAGTGTGAGTGTGTGATTCGGGGAGGCTTTTAATAAATAGATAGTGTGTGAGAGAAGGAGGGGTATGTTAATTTAGTGTGTGAGTGTGATGGGGTATTTTTTTTTAAAAAAAAAAATATATATATTTATTGTGTGAGGGGGGGGGTTCTTAATATAAAGTGCGTTGAATGGGATGGAGGGTTGGTTCTTAATATTATGTGCAAGGGATGGAGGGGAGGGAGGGCTTTTAATATTGTGTGCGAGGTTTGGAAGTGAGGGGGGTTCTTAAAATAGAGTATGAGGGGGGTCTTAATATAATGTTTGTGGGAGGTAGGCTACTAAATTAATGGTGGTGTTTAGGTGGGGGCTAATTATTTAATAGGTAATATTTTATTTGTGGGGCGATGGGACAATTTAATTTAATGGTGGGGCCTATTAATTTAAAATGTAGTAGGTAAGGGGTCTATTAATTGAATGAGGTGCTGAGTTTGGGGAGAGGATGGCTATTTAGTAAATGATTATACAATTGATTTAATTGCGGGCATGGTTGAAGTTTTCTAAATTTCATGTACCCATTTTTTTTCCAAATACAGCTTCCAACATTCCAGGATCCAGACAGAACAGCAACTGAGCCACTGAGACACCCACTGCCACAGGAGGTGAAAGTGACAAGAACAGGACAGACATATACAGGTACGCACACTGGGCACACACATGGGCAGACACACTGGGTGCTCACAGATACTGGGCCCCGCCTACCATTTATTTGGCCCCGCCCACATGAGGCCACTTTTAGACTTTTTTCCAGTGCCACTTTAAGTTACTAATCCGCCCCTGCTCACTACAGTGTTCTAAACTGCTTCTTGAAGTAACATCAGCACAAAAACTGTTCATTGTGAGCTTGATGGATTGCTACCCATTAGTTCCAGTGAAGGGATATCGTAATGCTATAGCATACAATGACATTCTATAGACTTCGTGGAAACAGTTTGGGGAAGGGCCTTTCTGTTTCAGCATGACATTCCTCTGAGCACAAAGTGAGGTCCATAATAACATTGTTTACTGAGTTTGGTGTAGAAGAACTTGTCTGACTTGCACAGAGTCCTGACCTAAACCCCATCAAACAGCTTTTGGATGCATTGGAACATCAACTGCAAGCCATACCTTATGCTCTTGTAGTTTAATCAATGTGAATCCCCCTAGCTATGTTCCAAAATCTAATGGAAATCCTTCACAGAAGAGTGATAACTGTTATAGCAGCAAATGAGGACAAACTCCAAATCAATGTCCATGGTTTTGGAATGATATGCTCACCAATCACATATGGATGTGATGTTTGGGGTGTCGACATAAGGTACCAGTATACAAAGAACAACTCCACTTGTTCTTAATTTTTTTAGACCTCAGATCTGATGGGTAGTAAATAATGCAGACAGGCAACTTGAGGTTTTCTTATAAATTGTCACCAGAGAAAGAAATGTGTAAAAATTAATGTATTAAATTAAATACAAATGCTGTTATTACAATATATTAATGATACAAAGTAACATGACTACTAACCATTAATATGGACACGCATGGTTTTGTTAAAAGAAAATACTTATTGCACCATAGAAGTGAAAATGTAAATATGCAATATGTAAATCAAAATACTGTCTATATAAACAAATGTCTATTCAAATGTAAATTCAAATAGTTTTGTATGTGCCCATATAGCCTAACTACCAACACATAGCCAATCTAGCTCCATATAACCTCATGTACAACCAGAGACAATATATGCCTAAAACCTTTACATAGCCTTACTCTCCAGTATATAGCCAAAACGCTCACATGGCCAGTATGATCACATAGTCTCACATGCCTCTAAATAGTTAATAGTTCATGGTTAATAGTTGCAATAACACAAACCGTTTAGAAATTGAATTGCTTTAAATTAATAATGTTCTGCATTTTCACATATGGTGCATTATCATGCATATAAACAGGGAGTATAATAGAAAAGCCCAGTATTATTGCTTCTGCTTGGTAGAAAAACATATCTGACTAAGTTAGGTGTTACCTATTTCACAAGTGCTGTGAAAACTATATTAATAAATGTTCATGCAAATAGGATCATTTTTATTGTATTACTATTGGTGGTGTGTGTTGGCTGCCTTCACATATGTGTGTACACCTATTATAGAATACTCTTTACTCTCATCCTTTTGCTGATAGTTTAGATAAAATGATTGTTTACTTTTTCCTCTCACTAGACCGTGTAAAAGGCAAGAGCTTGATAGATATCGGTGCAGGTCCTACAATACATCATATTATACCTGCCTGTGAAAACTTTGAAAAAATCTACCTTACTGATTATTTCCAGGACAATCTACTTCAAATTGAAAAATGGCTGAAGGATAGCAATGATGCTTTTGATTGGTCTCCATTCTTAAGATATGTCTGTGACCTTCAAAACAACAGGTAGTTCTATAAGATCAATTATTAAAACTTCAAAAGCTTGCCCACCTTTGGGCAGCTCTTTCTTTGTATTGACATAGTCCCAGTGGTATATTTACTAAACTGCGGGTTTGAAAAAGTGGAGATGTTGCCTATAGCAACCAACCAGATTCTAGCTTTCATTTATTTAGTGCATTTTACAAAATGAAATCTGGAATCTGGTTGGTTGCTATAGGCAACATCTCCACTTTTTCAATCCCATCGTTTAGTAAATCTAGCTGCTTGTGTGCAAAGCTAAATAAGACTGATTTGATTGTGTCCTTCTGTGCAGTGCCACATTTACATGCAATCATTTATTACACGGGCGGTATAACATACAGAGGGTTAGATGTCCATAAGTTAGTGACCCCTTAAACTTGTTCACATGGGCAGGATTAATGTCCTACACCTATTACTCAATATATTTACAGACTAGGGGAAAATAATTTGAACATGTAAATGGGTGCAGAAATTAATTCATTTACAAAAATAAAAATTTGCAGCAGGACAATTTGCAAATATTCATGGTGATCCTTTCTTTATGTGTATATGTTGCTCCGAGTTTAACAAAGGTAATTTTATATAGATCTGTAGAAAGCTCAGTCAAACACACAAAAAATGCAATAATAACCCTTCAGAAAGACTCTTTTACAGTTTTGGGGGTTTATTACTATAGGTAATGTTTTTGGCTCAGAACTAAAAAGATTCTAGATACAGTTTTGGTGAAACAATGAGACGAAAGAGGGAGGAAACTAATGTATATACTTTTGGGTGGCTTAGCACCTATATAGCCTTTATTAAAATTACAGTGACTATTGTAACAATGCTTCCAAAACACAATTTTTTCACAATTTTGACAAGTGTTCAATCTACTTACACCCATCGAGCAATATATCACAGTTAGATGGAGTAATACATGCCAATTGAATTGCTGAATCAGTCATTCAATGATTGTTCTTGAAATAAGAGGTTGCAGCAGCTGTAGTATTCAAAATTATCCTTCCAGCTGGAGAATAAGCCATTATAGAGGTATCAACCAGTGTCTAACCCCAAACACACCATTATTATCGTTACTTGTACAAGGAGAATTTCCAGTTACTTATTTACTATGGTGTGAAATTTGCTTTTAATGTAAGAATATTGAATTAAAAAATGTCTTTAAAAAAATGGCACTTTAAACTAGAGATGGGCGGGCTCGGTTCCCCAAAATCCAAATCCTACCAAACTTAACCTATCCGAGTACCGAGTCGAGCACGTTCGGATTCGAAATCGAGGCAAAACGTCACTGTGACGTATTCGTTTTTCTGAGCTCGGTTCTCGCGAGATTTGAAAAACATAAATACCAACCTCCACAGCAATCCATCGCCATTTGACAGAGGGAGAAAGCAGGGTTAAGTCACACTGGCTATATCAGCGCAGGGATAGAGCAGTAATTGGACACATTATTGTTTCTATTCAATACCATTCTAATCTTAATACCAGTTGTTACAGCAGTAAGAGGAGAAGAGAGGAGGGTTTTTGTTCAGTTTCTGGCACTCCAAGTTCTTTTGGGGTGTCCTCCATTCTTTTGCATTAATTTTTCTGGCAGTCAAATGTCCTATTTGGCAGCAGTGTCAAAAAAATATATTTAGCACTCCCAAGTGCTTTTGGGGTGTTCCCCATTCTTTTGCATTAATTTTTCTGGCTGTCAAAAGTCCTATTTGGCAGCAGTGTCTAAAAAATATATTTAGCACTCCAAGTGCTTTTGGGGTGTCCCTCATTCTTTTGCATTCATTTTTCTGGCTGTCAAAAGTCATATTTGTCAGCAGTATCTAAAACAATTTGTAGCATTACAAGAATGGATTCAAAGCAGTCCACATATGAGCAGAATGAGCAACCAGGTTCTGTCACCAGTCCTGATGGTAGTGTTCCCAGTACGTCATCTGGGAAAGGTGATGTCAAACTACACAGTCTTTTGAAATCAGTCAAAAAAACACACACCCAAATTTTTTTTTTACCGTGTTGAAGCAAAAAAGAAGTGGAACTGAGGAATAATGTTTGCTCTGAATCACAAATGACACCAATCCCTGTGGAGAGTCCATCCAACAGTGGGATGTCTAATCGTGAGCATTCTGTTAGTGTACCCATAAAGACGAGCCCTTTCAGCAGTTCTGCTGATGTGTGCCTGAACAACCCGAGTGTAGCCGGTGATACACAAATTGAGGATGCCACTATGGAAATAGAAGAGGATGAGGGGGAGATTTGTGTAGGCGAAGAGGGCGCTAATGAGGATGTTGATGAGAATAAGGTTGTATGTGTAAGTCCTGCACCAGTGGCAGCAGTTCTGGCACGTGACAAGAAAAAGGCCATTGTCATGCCTGGCCATAAAACAAAAAAATCCACCTCTTATGTGTGGAATTATTTCTACCCCAATCCAGACAACAATTGTATAGCCATTTATAGTGTAGTCAAGCCCAGAGTCAGTTGAGAGAGGGACCTTAACCATCTTGGAACCTCGTCTATGTTACGCCATTTAACTAGAGTTCATGGCAAAGTGTTGGGAAAAGCTGAAAGTTCTTCCAAAAAAAATACCAGCACTTCATCATCAGCTAGGACCCTCCTGTCACCAACATCCCGACGGCTACAAAATACACCCACCACACCATCCTCATCAGTAGCGCTCGGAGTTAGCCCTGCATCCCACTTAGTAAGGCTGGATGACTCCTGCTCTATAATTGATTCTTCTGAAAAAAACGTTAGTCCCACTGCTACTGCTGCTGTTGCTGCTGCTGCGGGTGAGTCCTCAGCCCAGAGGAAGGCCAAGAAAATGAGCAATCCAACATTTCAGCAATTAACTGTGAAACAATCATTTGCTGGGGGAAGCAAAAATGACAGTAGTCACCCAGTCGCCAAGCGAATCACAGACGACATGGCTGCCATTTTAGTGTTAGATCTGCGTCCAATATCCACAATAAACGCAGCTGGTTTTTCACAGTTAATTGAGGTTTTGTGTCCGCGTTACAGAATTCCATCTCGACACCATTTTTTCCGTAAAGCTATTCCATAACTATACCAAAAAGTGTGTAAAAATGTAGAGATTGCGCTGAAAAATGCCATTCTGCCCACTGTCCACTTAACCACAGATATGTGGACAAGTGGAAGTGGGCAAACCAAAGACTATATGACTGTGACAGCCCACTGGGTTGGTCATTCACCTTCACCAGCAGGAACAGCAGCAGAATTTACACTACTATGTAACATTTGTCACAGGCAGGCTACTCTTTGTATGACCGGCTTCACTAACAGGCATACAGCTGACAATTTGTTATGCAAACTAAGAGATGTGATTGAGACATGGCTTATACCACTTGGACTCTCCCCAGGATATGTCATTTCTGAAAACGCCAGCAAAATAGTGCAAGCATTACAGCTGCGTGAATTCCAGCACAATCCCTGTTTCGCTCACACCATTAGCTTGGTGGTGCAGGGCTTTCTACGAAATAACCGTGAGGTGCATGAGATGCTTTCGGTGGCCCGTAAAATTTCAGGCCATTTCAGGCATTTTGCCACAGCATGTAGGAGATTACAGCAGCTCCAAGAGCAGTTTAACTTGCTCTGCCACCAACTTAAGCAAGAGGTAGTAACTAGGTGGAATTCCACCCTGTATATGCTTCAGAGGATGGAGAACAAGGCAAAGCCATCCAAGTGTATTGCACAAGCCATGACATTGGGAAAGGAGGGGGGATATATTTCAGTATTGCACAGTGGGGAATCCTTTTAGTGCTGTGCAAGGTGCTGAAACCATTTGAAGTTGTGACCTGTGAAGTGAGTGCAAACTCTGCTAGTTTGAGCCAAATCATTCCTTTAATTAGACTATTGGAAAAGCAGATTGAGAAACTGAAGGAAGAGATGAAAGCAAGCAATTTAGCAAAGTATGTTGGCCTTGTCGATCAAGTATTTAATTCGCTTCACAATGATCCTCGAGTTATTAAGATCTTGAACTCGGATCAGTACGCTTTAGCCACTGTGCTTGATCCAAGGTTTAAGACCTACCTTGAGTCTTTACTTGTAAATGAGAGAGATGTGAACTTTTGCAAGGAGCTATTTCTCAGCAAGTTGGCCGCTGAACTGGGCCTCGGCTTGACGACATGTCCTCCTTCACTTTCTCAAGCTGCTGCTGCTCGTAAAAAATTTAATTTCCCAAAAAGAAGCAGGGAAGACGCAGAGGGCAGACCAGAACAATTTAACATCTGGGCTGGTTTGAAGGATTTATCAAAAAAATGTGTCACCTTGCCCATAACTCCATCCAATACAAGTATAAACATGCAAAGGATGGTGGAGGATTATTTTCAAGAGGTATTTGATATGGAAATGTCAGACAGTCCCTTTCCTTACTGGAGGGAAAAGCAGGCCATTTGGAAACCCATGTACAAACTTGCTTTGCAATACCTAAGCTGCCCACCCTCCAGTGTGTACTCTGAATGAGTGCTCAGCACAGCAGGGAACTTAGTCAGTGATCGCCGTAGAAGGTTACTTCCCAAAAATGTGGAGAAAATGATGCTTATAAAAATGAACTACATCTTCCACGAGGAAGGCCTTCACCATCAAAGACATCCAAGCACTTACTGTTCTCTAATGGCGGATTCAAGCGGCGATGAATTGATAGTCTGTGATGATGACGTACACACTGATGAGGGTGAGGATGAAGCTCCAGATGATGATGATAACAATTTTTTAAAACTTTCTTTTTAAATCTAGGGTGCAATCTACCCCCGAAGAGGAAAGGGACTTGGGGCATTTCCATATCACGTACCGTCTTGAAAGGCTGCTGTTTTGGCAATTTCTCATTATGGGTAGGGTGTCATACACAGACTGAACCCAAACTGCCTTTGTCCATTTCAATTAATATTGTACAGTCTATAACGGCTGTTATTTTTGTATTTTCTACAACTGGAGGGGGTCCTAGAGAGAGAGAAACAAAACTGCCTTTGTCCATTTCTTTACATATTTATCTATAAGTGTAGGGTGGATTATACACCCAAAGACGATGGCTGCATTGCCAATATGCATAGATGGAGAGGAAGACAATGTGGTTTGTGTGTAGAATTATGGAAGGCCTATCTACCAGGAATTAAACTGTTTTTTTGATAATTTATTAGCTTTACAATTACATTACTTATCCAAGAAACAGGTGGGCACTAAATTTGGTTATTTTATGCCCAAAAACATTGATTTTCCAACAAAATAGCAAAACAAAACCAAACAAAACCAAAACCAAAACACGCAATGACGGTCTTGCAAAACCAAAACCAAAACACGACGGTAATCCAGATCTAAAACCAAAAACAAAACCAAAACACGGAGGTCAATGAGCATCTCTACTTTAAACTAGGGATGAGCGCACTCGGATTTATGAAATCCGAGCCCACCCGAACGTTGCGGATCCGAGTCGGATCTGAGACAGATCCGGGTATTGGCGCCAAATTCAAAAGTGAAACTGAGGCTCTGACTCATAATCCCGTTGTCGGATCTCGCGATACTCGGATCCTATAAATTCCCCGCTAGTCGCCGCCATCTTCACTCGGGCATTGATCAGGGTAGAGGGAGGGTGTGTTAGGTGGTCCTCTGTGCTGTTTAGTTCTGTGCTGTTTAGTTCTGTGCTGTGCTGTGCTGTGCTGTGCTGTGTTCTGCAGTATCAGTCCAGTGGTGCTGTGTGCTGTGCTCTGTCCTTCTGAGGTCAGTGGTGCTGCTGGGTCCTGTGCTGTGTCCTGTTCAGTCCAGTGGTGCTGTGTCCTGTGCTCTGTGCTTCTAAGGGCATAGTTATTTCCCCAATATTCCCCTGTGTTTAAAAAAATAAAAAAAAGTTTTTTAAAAAAATACCAAAAACTACTTTAATTTTTTTTAATTACCACAAAATTTGCACAACCAATCCTGCAGTATAAGCCCATTGGTACTGCAATATTACCAAGTTCACACATTCAGCAGTAAAAGTCCAGTGGTACTGCAATATTACAAAGTTTACACATTCTGCAGTATCAGTCCAGTGGTGCTGTGTCCTGTGCTCTGTCCTGCTGAGTTCCGTAGTGCTGCTGGGTCCTGTGCCGTGTCCTGTTCAGTCCAGTGGTGCTGTGTCCTGTGCTCTGTGCTTCTAAGGGCATAGTTATTTCCCCATTATTCCCAAGTTTTTAAAAAATAAAAAAAAAGTAAAAAAAAATAAAAAATTTAAAAAAAAAAAAAAATATATAATAATTATAACCAAATTTGCAAAACCAATCCAGCAGTATAAGTCCATTGGTACTGCAATATTACCAAGTTCACACATTCTGCAGTATCAGTCAAGTGGTGCTGTGTCCTGTGCTCTGTCCTGCTGAGTTCCGTAGTGCTGCTGGGTCCTGTGCCGTGTCCTGTTCAGTCCAGTGGTGCTGTGTCCTGTGCTCTGTGCTTCTAAGGGCATAGTTATTTCCCCACTATTCCCAAGTTTTTTAAAAATAAAAAAAAAGTAAAAAAAAATAAAAAATTAAAAAAAATAAATAAATATAATAATTATAACCAAATTTGCAAAACCAATCCAGCAGTATAAGTCCATTGGTACTGCAATATTACCAAGTTCACACATTCTGCAGTATCTTGTGCTACATATAATGGAGACCAAAAATTTGGAGGATAAAGTAGGGAAAGATCAAGACCCACTTCCTCCTAATGCTGAAGCTGCTGCCACTAGTCATGACATAGACGATGAAATGCCATCAACGTCGTCTTCCAAGCCCGATGCCCAATCTCGTAGTACCGGGCATGTAAAATCCAAAAAGCCCAAGTTAAGAAAAAGTAGCAAAAAGAGAAACTTTAAATCATCTGAGGAGAAACGTAAAGTTGCCAATATGCCATTTACGACACGGAGTGGCAAGGAACGGCTTAGGCCCTGGCCCGTGTTCATGACTAGTGGTTCAGCTTCACCCACGGATCTTAGCCCTCCTCCTCCTCCCCCCCCCTACAAAAAATTGAAGAGAGTTATGCTGTCAGCAACAAAACAGCAAACAACTCTGCCTTCTAAAGAGAAATTATCACAAATCCCCAAGGCGAGTCCAAGGGTGTTGGTGGTTGTGAAGCCTGACCTTCCCATCACTGTACGGGAAGAGGTGGCTCGGGAGGAGGCTATTGATGATGTAGCTGGCACTGTGGAGGAACTTGATGATGAGGATGGTGATGTGGTTATTGTAAATGAGGCACCAGGGGGGGAAACAGCTGATGTCCATGGGATGAAAAAGCCCATCGTCATGCCTGGTCAGAAGACCAAAAAATGCACCTCTTCGGTCTGGAGTTATTTTTATCCAAATCCAGACAACTAATGTATGGCCATATGTAGCTTATGTAAAGCTCAAATAAGCAGGGGTAAGGATCTTGCCCACCTAGGAACATCCTCCCTTTTACGTCACCTGAATAACCTTCATAGTTCAGTGGTTAGTTCAGGAACTGGGGCTAGGACCCTCATCGGTACAGGGACACCTAAATCCCGTGGTCCAGTTGGATACACACCAGCAACACCCTCCTCGTCAACTTCCTCCACAATCTCCATCAGATTCAGTCCTGCAGCCCAAGTCAGCAGCCAGACTGAGTCCTCCTCAATACGGGATTCATCCGAGGAATCCTGCAGCGGTACGCCTACTACTGCCACTGCTGCTGTTGCTGCTGTTAGTCGGTCATCTTCCCAGAGGGGAAGTCGTAAGACCGCTAAGTCTTTCACAAAACAATTGACCGTCCAACAGTCGTTTGCCATGACCACAAAATACGATAGTAGTCACCCTATTGCAAAGCGTATAACTGCGGCTGTAACTGCAATGTTGGTGTTAGACGTGCGCCCGGTGTCCGCCATCAGTGGAGTGGGATTTAGAGGGTTGATGGAGGTATTGTGTCCCCGGTACCAAATCCCCTCGAGATTCCACTTCACTAGGCAGGCGATACCAAAAATGTACAGAGAAGTACGATCAAGTGTCCTCAGTGCTCTTAAAAATGCGGTTGTACCCACTGTCCACTTAACCACGGACATGTGGACAAGTGGTTCTGGGCAAACGAAGGACTATATGACTGTGACAGCCCACTGGGTAGATGCATCCCCTTCCGCAGCAACAGCAACAGCTGCATCAGTAGCAGCATCTACAAAATGGCTGCTCATGCAAAGGCAGGCAACATTGTGCATTGCAGGCTTTAATAAGAGGCACAACGCTGACAACATATTAGAGAAAATGAGGGAAATTATCTCCCAGTGGCTTACCCCACTTAGACTCTCATGGGGATTTGTGGTGTCAGACAATGCCAGTAACATTGTGCGGGCATTAAATATGGGCAATTTCCAGCACGTCCCATGTTTTGCCCACACCATTAATTTGGTGGTGCAGCATTACCTCAAGAGTGACAGGGGTGTGCAGGAGATGCTTGCGGTGGCGCGCAAAATTGCTGGACACTTTCGGCATTCAGCCAGTGCCTACCGCAGACTAGAGGCACATCAAAAAAGCATGAACCTGCCCTGCCATCACCTCAAACAAGAGGTTGTGACGCGCTGGAACTCCACCCTCTATATGCTGCAGAGGATGGAGGAGCAGCAAAAGGCCATTCAGGCCTACACAGCCACCTACGACATAGGCAAAGGAGTGGGGATGCGCCTCAGTCAAGCGCAGTGGAGACTGATTTCCGTGTTGTGCAAGGTTCTGCAGCCATTTGAACTTGCCACACGAGAAGTCAGTTCCGACACTGCCAGCTTGAGTCAGGTCATTCCCCTGATCAGGCTGTTGCAGAAGCAGCTGGAGAAAGTGAGGGAGGAGCTGGTAAGCCATTGTGATTACACCAAGCATGTAGCTCTTGTGGATGTAGCCCTTCGTACGCTTTGCCAGGATCCGAGGGTGGTCACTCTTTTAAAGTCAGAGGAATACATTCTGGCCACCGTGCTCGATCCTCGGTTTAAAGCGTATGTTGTGTCTCTGTTTCCGGCGGACACAAGTCTACAGCGGTGCAAAGACCTGCTGGTCAGGAGATTGTCCTCTGAAGAGGACCGTGACATGCCAACAGCTCCACCCTCATTTTCTTCCACATCTATGGCTGCGAGGAAAAAGCTCAGTTTTCCCAAAAGAGGCACTGGCGGGGATGCTGATAACATCTGGTCCGGACTGAAGGACCTGCCAACCATTGCAGACATGTCTACTCTCGCTGCATTGGATGCTGTCACAATAGAAAAAATTGTGGATGATTACTTTGCTGACACCATTCAAGTAGACATGTCAGACAGTCCATATTGTTACTGGCAGGAAAAAAAGGCAGTTTGGAAGCCCCTGTACAAACTGGCTCTATTTTACCTGAGTTGTCCCCCCTCCAGTGTGTACTCGGAAAGAGTTTTTAGTGCAGCGGGGAACCTGGTCAGTGAGCGGCGAAGGAGGTTGCTTCCTCACAACGTTGAAAAAATGATGTTTATAAAAATGAATAATCAATTCCTCAATGAAGTACAGCACTGCCCTCCAGATACTACAGAGGGACCTGTGGTTGTGGAGTCCAGCGGGGACGAATTGATAATGTGTGATGAGGAGGAAGTACACACTGTAGGGGGAGAGGAATCAGAGGTTGAGGATGAGGACGACATCTTGCCTCAGTAGAGCCTGTTTAGTCTGTACAGGGAGAGATGAATAGCTTTTTTGGTGTGGGGGCCCAAACAAACCAATCATTTCAGCCACAGTTGTTTGGTAGGCCCTGTCGCTGAAATGATTGGTTTGTTAAAGTGTGCATGTCCTATTTAAACAACATAAGGGTGGGTGTGAGGGCCCAAGGACAATTCCATCTTGGACCTTTTTTTTTTGCATTATATGACCAATCAACAGTCGTTTGCCATGTTCAAAAAGTAAAACCAAATTTAAAAAAATACAAGAAATTAAACCAAAAGTAAAATGCCGTGTCATAATTTAAAACAAGAGGTATTGACGTGCTCTAAAACTACTGTATTGTTGTTTATATTTTATAAACACTACACTTGACAGCTTGAGTCTTTCAATAAAAAAGTAACTGTCCATTGCACGAATATTTGCAACAGGGACAATTTTAGGGTTAAGAAAGTCAACTAATAACACTTCGACGCTGTCTGTCTTTATAAACACTACACTTGGAAGTTGGAGGAGGTATTGTGGCCCCGGCACCAAATTTACTACCGGGGCCACTCCACTGTGCAGTCCATATTTAGGTGTATCAGATATTAAACAACGGTGACAGTTGATGCCCAATTTTTTAATTATATTGTGGCCTCGGTACCAAATTGTGTACCGGGGCCACCACACTACGCAGTCCAGATACTTGTTTGGTGGAATTCAGACCAGTTGAGGGTTTTATTATTATATTGTGTGGACCACTCTATCTATACCACACTACAACTCTATACCACTCTATTTCATACTTTAATTCTATTTCATACTTTAATTCTATTTCATACTTTAATTCTATTTCATACTTTAATTCTATTTCATACTTTAATTCTATTACTAATTACCATAAAGAGGAACAAAATAAACCAATTTTACCAAAAGTATAATATGACTTAGACTTACAAACACTACACTTGAAAGATCGTGCCTTTAAATGAAAAAGTCAGTCTTCATTGCACGACTATGTGCAACAGGGACAGTTTTTTGGGTTTTACAAAGTCAAACAATAACACTTTGACCCTGTCTGTCTGGGATCTCAATGACGAATTGTCTGTACCATGTTTGGAGGAGGTATTGTGGCCCCGGTATCAAATTGGGTACCGGGGCCACCCCACTATGCAGTCCAGATACTTGTTTGGTGGAATTCTGACACGTGGAGGGTTTTATTAATATTATATTGTGTGGACCACTCTATCTATACCACACTACAACTCTATATACCACTCTATTTCATACTTTAATTCTATTTCATACTTTAATTCTATTTCATACTTTAATTCTATTTCATACTTTAATTCTATTACTAATTACCATAAAGAGGAACAAAATAAACCAATTTTACCAAAAGTATAATATGACTTAGACTTACAAACACTACACTTGAAAGATTGTGCCTTTAAATGAAAAAGTCAGTCTTCATTGCACGACTATGTGCAACAGGGACAGTTTTTTGGGTTTACAAAGTCAAACAATAACACTTTGACCCTGTCTGTCTGGGATCTCAATGACGAATTGTCTGTACCATGTTTGGAGGAGGTATTGTGGCCCCGGTATCAAATTGGGTACCGGGGCCACCCCACTATGCAGTCCAGATACTTGTTTGGTGGAATTCTGACACGTGGAGGGTTTTTTAATTATATTGTGGCCTCGGTACCAAATTGTGTACCGGGGCCACCACACTACGCAGTCAAGATAGATAGATGCGTATTCCGTATCATAGATAAAGTACATTCAGTGGTGTGGGGCAAATTGAAAAATATTCAAAATGCACTGACATTATCAAAAACAAGAGGTTGTCACACGCTAAAACTCCAACATGTATATGATGGAGAGGATGGAGGAGCAGCCGTATGTGTAGTGTAATGCAGATCTGTTGAAGGTTTTTTATATATTTTATTGTGGTGCCCAGTGCCCACTCCTCTACGCAGTCCAGGTACATTTATTGGTGCGAATCATAAAAGTTCAGGGTTTTTAATATATTGTGGTGACCCACTCCTCTACGCAGTCCAGGTACAATTATTGGTGCGAATCATAAAAGTTCAGGGTTTTTAATATATTGTGGTGACCCACTCCTCTACGCAGTCCAGGTACAATTATTGGTGCGAATCATAAAAGTTCAGGGTTTTTAAGATATTGTGGTGACCCACTCCTCTACGCAGTCCAGGTACATTTATTGGTGCGATTCATAAAAGTTCGGGGTTTTTAAGATATTGTGGTGACCCACTCCTCTACGCAGTCCAGGTACATTTATTGGTGCGAATCATAAAAGTTCAGGGTTTTTAATATATATTGTGGTGACCCACTCCTCTACGCAGTCCAGGTACATTTATTGGTGCGAATCATAAAAGTTCAGGGTTTTTAATATATATTGTGGTGACCCACTCCTCTACGCAGTCCAGAAAGATACCTTGTTGCAACGTTTTGGACTAATAACTATATTGTGAGGTGTTCAGAATACACTGTAAATTAGTGGAAATGCTTGTTATTGAATGTTATTGAGGTTAATAATAGCCTAGGAGTGAAAATAAGCCCAAAAACTTGATTTTTAAACTTTTTATGTTTTTTTCAAAAAAAATCCGAATCCAAAACCTTAAATCCGAACCGAGACCTTTCGTCAAGTGTTTTGCGAGACAAATCCGAACCTCAAAAATAACGAAAATCCGGATCCAAAACACAAAACACGAGACCTCAAAAGTCGCCGGTGCACATCCCTACTTTAAACTGACATTTTCTTATTACCTAAAATATTAGATCTAAAAATCACCTGGATATAAACATATGTCGGCCGTAGCCTTTATTTAGAGAATATAGGCAAAATAATAAATTTAAAGATGTAAAAAAGTAAGAAAACAAGTGTAAAATAAAATCCAAAGAACCCTTCAGTAGCAGCCGCACTAAGCTATGGATCAAAATAGAACTCGTAATGCATTATTCAATCAAAATGGAATGAACCTATTGTCCTTCATGCAATATAATTCCTAGATAGCTTCTGCCTCCGTTTAGGAGTATTATGGATAAAGCTCATTACCCAATGTTAATTGAGAGAGCAAATCTTAAACTCTGGTGATTTTGACCACCATGCATTATATATCTAATTATTTAGTGTTCTGGAGTGCCCTATGGTTGTTTCCAACTCTGGTCTTTTTGACATATATCCAATTGATTTGTTGGTGGTGCACCCCCTCATTAGATAATCTGATGGATTGAAAGTGATTGAAGCTGATCACTCCTATCTTTATTTATATCTGATATTAACGAGGAAAGTCCAATTCCATGTGCGAGTACATCTATTTGGTTGTGAATTTTCTAGTTACCACAAGGTAATTAAATATTGATCCTTGAAATCTTATAATAGATTTAATATAATTGCAATATAAATAACATTATGAATTCTTATTTGCATTGAATATATGTGGTACACTATGGTATATAAGGTTTACACCCAACAGCTGTTTAATTTAGTATTTCTCTTTGCAGAGTAATTTACTTTAGCTCAATTATATGTTACGTCAGACACATTTAGTTATGCTGACCATTCTTTCTGCACCACAAAAATCCCAACATGCCATTTTTATATCCCTTTTGAAAGTATTTATATATTCCCAAATTCCTTTTCTAGATCCACCCCTGAGGGGAAAGCAGACATGATCAGAAGAAAAGTCTCACTGATGAAGTGTGATGTCAACCAGACCAACCCACTGCAACCCAATTCCCTTCCTTTGACAAACTGTGTGCTCACTGCAGGGTGCCTTATGACTGCTTGCAAAAATGTTAAGGAGTTTAAAACTGTTCTTAAAAATGTTGTATCTCTACTGAAACCAGAAGGGTATCTGATTTTATGTGATTACATTGGAGCTTCATATTACATGGTTGGAGAGGCAAAATTTCCAATTTTGTCACTGGATGAAAACATTCTCAAGGAAGCAGTGGCTGAGAGTGGATGTGAAATTGAAGAGTTTAAAATGTCTACATTCTTCCAGAGTCAAGAGGAAGTATTTGATTGTAAAAATGTATTCTGCCTCTTAGCCCGTAAGCTATGAGGTAGAATTCAAATCAGATTTAGAGTCCATTGATAATAATTATTCATTAAAAGAAAATAATATCAGCAAAAATAAATACAGCTTTTTACAGTTATATTTATCTGTACAATATTGTCTTACTATATTTCATGCACATCAAGGTTCTGATTTAGAATTGGATATAATTGCAAAATCTGTGGTGCTGCGCATAAGTACATTTTGGCATGTACACATAATTCATCATCATCATTTATATATGTATTGGTGGCATCTACCGTATCACTTTAAAATTAGGAACAAACACTAATAAAAAATACAAGGTAATACAGACTGAGAAGTGAGTAAGTTGAGATGAGTAGTTTGGATTCTGTCATTATGGGAAACAAAGAATAAAAAAGGAGTAACTTAGCAAATGGGCAAAACCATTTTGCATTGGAGCAGGAGATACATATAAAATGTGGCGACAGAATGATAGATGGGGAAGGGCTTGTCCTAGATCAACTATAAAATACAGTGTAAAAAGAAAGCTATCAAGTATTTGTGTGCTACATAAAAAAATAGCCAGAATTTAACGTATATGCAAAATAGTAAACTCATTTGCACCCCTTGCATTGCAACATGTTTTGTCCCAGGGAACATTTATTTCTTTTTTTGCCTTACTTTCCTTAATAAAATTCAATTCAGCTGAGAGATTATGTTAAAAGTAATACGCAGGAAATAAGTCTCAATCTATGACAAACCTGAGCTGGTTGAAAAACCCATTTAATTAATTCCAATAATTTTCCGATGCTAATTGAAATCTTGCTTTGCACTGTTTTTCAAAACTATCATCTTCCTCAATGGTGACAAATGACAATAGTTATCATCACCCTCATCATCATCCTCATCAAAGATGTCTACATCAATTATATTTTCATTTGAAAAAGAAGATATACAAAGTAGGTCCGTTAGGCTGTATGTGTGACACATTGAAGAGGGTCAGTAGCAACACATTTATAAGGGACAGCAGCAATACATTTGGGAGGGACAGCAGCAATACATTGGAGAGGGTAAGCAGCAAAATATTGAAGAGAGCAGCAGCCAATACAGTGGAAAAGCACATCCTCATGCACAGCTCATTAGATGGACAGTGTCGTCATCAATACACATTATTTAACAGATGATGAGAGAATGAGGGCACAATATTAAATGATGCAAGATGTCATTGTCCTTGGGAACATGTTAAAAAGGACATGCACATAGTTTAGCAAACCAAGCATAGGGACAGGGACTGCCACTTTTGTGTTTGGGCTCCACCAAAGACAACATTTTTTATTTTTTAACTGGAGAACAAATAGTTAACAAATGATTCATAGGCATTTGTATAACTGTAGTCAGCTTTCTCAATGGTGACAAATGACAATGTCATCAATCATCATTATCATTATCAAAGATGTCTAAATCAATTACATTTTCATCTGAAAGAAAGTAGATACTAAGTAGGTAACTGTTAGGCTGCATGTGTGACACGTTGGAGAGGGTCAGCAGCAATTGGATAAGGTCAGAAGCGGCAGTATTAGAGCTCATTAGACAGCGCAGCGTCAGTTGACATTTAACAGATGATTAGAGTCAAAGGAAACAATGTTAAATGGAGCAAGATGGCATTCCTTGGGCCCAACCACCCCTGTGTGAATATATTTTTGACAGTTAAATGATTGACATAATAGGTTGGGCACCCTAATAGATAGGATATGAAACAATAATAGAATCAACAGTATTATCAGGGCAACAATTGAAAGAAACACAGAATTTATTAGGTGCACAAATCAAATTTAGACTATATTATCCCTAGCCCTATCCCTGCCCCTAAACTTGCCCCTATACCTGTCTATATCCCTGCCCCTGTCCCTAACCCTGTCCCTGTCTCAACACCCACCCACCCATATGTTAAAAAGGACATGCACAGTTCAACAAACCATACACTTCAACTTCAGGGGTGGCCACCTTTGTGGCTGAAGTGCTTGATTTGTTTGGGCCCCACAGAAGAGAACATTTTGGTTAATGGTTGATTAATAGGACAGAATAGATAGGGATTTTTTTTTTTAGCAGAATACTAAATTGCTACTTAATACTAAATAAGCAAGAGCGAGACTCAGATAACCGTCATCGAAAACGTAGACAAAGCCTCTCTAGAACAAATTACAAAGGGATCGACTGAGATGCAGCTGGTCCCCCAGGCATGAAAAAAGAAGATCTGTAAATACTGGGATGTTCCACCTCCAGGCTTTGAACATATCACTCCTATACAGTATAAAGCCATGCAATCTGCTGGTCAGATTCCTGCTACAGCTCTGTTTCCAACATTGACATCTTTTGGGCTAGCTGTTACATTTACACGTGTGCCTGCTGTGGGCAGTCAGATGACCAGACAGGCCTGCTGACTTTACGCTGGTAAAATTCCTTTTGGGATAACAGACAAAGCAATGATGTTGATGAAACTACACAAGCCATGGTTTTTGATGGCATTTTTTATTAGGCCAGTCATTAAAGATTCAATGCCCTCATGACTACCAACTCTTAACTGGCATATCTGAAAACCAATATGTACCAGGGGTTTATCAAACTATCTGAATGATGACCAGGTTAAAGAGGTGCTTACACCTTTTGGACCTTTCAAAGATTCTAATTTGGTAAAAGACAGTGCTACCGGTCTATCTAAGGAACATGCTTTCTGTGAATATGTGCATATCAATGTCACAGATCAGACCATTGCTGGACTTTATGGGATGCAACTGGGATACAAAAAGATTCATGTACAAAGAACAAGTGTTGGCGCAATGAATGCAACACTGAGCACAATAAAAAAGACTCCAGTAACGCTGTAAGTTCCTGAGCTCATGAGTTCCCAAGTGCAGGTGGGAGGTCATCCAATAGAAGTATTTTTTTTGATGATCATGGTTTTGCCAGAAGAACTACTTGATGATGATGAGTAGGAGGAAATTGTGTAACATGTACGAGACGAGTGCAGCAATTATGGCATTGCTAAATCTTTTGAAAAACCGCGTCCTATTGATGGTGTAGAGGTACCTGGATGTGGCAACATTTTGTGGAATTCACTACAGTATTCGACTGTCAGAAAGCCATGCAAGGAAGGACTCGCAGGACGCAAGTTTGCTAATAGATAGAGATTAGCGCACTCGGATTTTGTGAATCCGAGCCCACCCGAACCTTTCCGATCCGAGTCGGATCCGAGACAGATCCGGGTATTGGCGCCAAATGACAACTTGAAACCGAGGCTCTGAGTCATAATCCCGATGTCGGATCTCGCGATACTCGGATCCTATAAATTCCCCGCTAGTCGCCGCCATCTTCACTCAGGCATTGATCAGGGTAGAGGGAGGGTGTGTTAGGTGGTCCTCTGTCCTGCTATATCTCGTGCTGTTCAGTTCTGTGCTGTGCTGTGCTGTGCTCTGTGTTCTGCTCAGTCCAGTGGTGCTGTGTCCTGTGCTCTGTCCTTCTGAGTTCAGTGGTGCTGCTGGGTCCTGTGCTGTGTCCTGTTCAGTCCAGTGGTGCTGTGTCCTGTGGTCTGTCCTTCTGAATTCAGTGGTGCTGCTGGGTCCTGTGCTGTGTCCTGTTCAGTCCAGTGGTGCTGTGTCCTGTGCTCTGTGCTTCTAAGGGCATAGTTATTTCTCCATTATTCCCAAGTGTTTTAAAAAATAAAAAAAAGTTATAAAAAAAAAATACAAAAAAAAAAAAAATAAATAATTACAACTAAATTTGCAAAACCAATCCTGCAGTATAAGCCCATTGGTACTGCAATATTACAAAGTTCACACGTTTAGCAGTAAAAGTCCAGTGGTGCTGTGTGCTGTCAATTTTGAGTTCAGTGGTGCTGCTGGGTCCTGTGCTGTGTCCTGTTCAGTCCAGTGGTCCAGTGGTCCTGTGTCCTTTGCTCTGTGCTTCTAAGGGCATAGTTATTTCCCCATTATTCCCAAGTGTTTAAAAAAATAAAAAAAAGGTATTAAAAAAAAACAAAAAACTAATTTAATTTTTTTTTAATTACAACAAAATTTGCAGAACCAATCCTGCAGTATAAGACCATTGGTACTGCAATATTACCAAGTTCACACATTCAGCAGTAAAAGTCCAGTGGTACTGCAATATTACAAAGTTCACACATTCTGCAGTATCAGTCCAGTGGTGCTGTGTCCTGTGCTCTGTCATGCTGAGTTCAGTGGTGCTACTGGGTCCTGTGCTGTGTCCTGTTCAGTCCAGTGGTGCTGTGTCCTGTGCTCTGTGCTTCTAAGGACATAGTTATTTACCCATTATTCCCAAGTTTTTAAAAAATAAAAAAAAGTTATAAAAAAACACACTAAAAAAAAAAAAAAATTATAACTAAATTTGCAAAACCAATCCAGCAGTATAAGTCCATTGGTACTGTCTGCAATATTACCAAGTTCACACATTCTGCAGTATCTTGTGCTACATATAATGGAGACCAAAAATTTGGAGGATAAAGTAGGGAAAGATCCAGACCCACTTCCTCCTAATGCTGAAGCTGCTGCCACTAGTCATGACATAGACGATGAAATGCCATCAACGTCGTCTTCCAAGCCCGATGCCCAATCTCCTAGTACAGGGCATATAAAATCCAAAAAGCCCAAGTTAAGTAAAAGTAGCAAAAAGAGAAACTTAAAATCATCTGCGGAGAAACGTAAAGTTGCCAATATGCCATTTACGACACGGAGTGGAAAGGAATGGCTTAGGCCCTGGCCCGTGTTTATGACTAGTGGTTCAGCTTCACCCACGGATCTTAGCCCTCCTCCTCCTCCCCCCCTACAAAAAATTGAAGAGAGTTATGCTGTCAGCAACAAAACAGCAAACAACTCTGCCTTCTAAAGATAAATTATCACAAATCCCCAAGGCGAGTCCAAGGGTGTTGGTGGTTGTTAAGCCTGACCTTCCCATCACTGTACGGGAAGAGGTGGCTCGGGAGGAGGCTATTGATGATGTAGCTGGCGCTGTGGAGGAACTTGATGATGAGGATGGTGATGTGGTTATTGTAAATGAGGCACCAGGGGGGGAAACAGCTGATGTCCATGGGATGAAAAAGCCCATCGTCATGCCTGGTCAGAAGACTAAAAAATGCACCTCTTCGGTCTGGAGTTATTTTTATCCAAATCCGGACAACCAATGTATGGCCATATGTAGCTTATGTAAAGCTCAAATAAGCAGGGATAAGGATCTTGCCCACCTAGGGACATCCTCCCTTATACGTCACCTGAATAACCTTCATAGTTCAGTGATTAGTTCAGGAACTGGGGCTAGGACCGTCATCGGTACAGGGACACCTAAATCCTGTGGTCCACACCAGCAACACCCTCCTCGTCAACTTCCTCCATGATCTCCATCAGATTCAGTCCTGCAGCCCAAGTCAGCAGCCAGACTGAGTCCTCTTCAATACGGGATTCATCCGAGGAATCCTGCAGCGGTACGCCTACTACTGCCACTGCTGCTGTTGCTGCTGTTAGTCGGTCATCTTCCCAGAGGGGAAGTCGTAAGACCGCTAAGTCTTTCACAAAACAATTGACCGTCCAACAGTCGTTTGCCATGACCACAAAATACGATAGTAGTCACCCTATTGCAAAGCGTATAACTGCGGCTGTAACTGCAATGTTGGTGTTAGACGTGCGCCCGGTGTCCGCCATCAGTGGAGTGGGATTTAGAGGGTTGATGGAGGTATTGTGTCTCCAGTACCAAATCCCGTCGACATTCCACTTCACTAGGCAGGCGATACCAAAGATGTACAGAGAAGTACGATCAAGTTTACTCAGTGCTCTAAAAAATGCGGTTGTACCTACTGTCCACTTAACCACAGACATGTGGACAAGTGGTTCTGGCCAAACGAAGGACTATATGACTGTGACAGCCCACTGGGTAGATGCATCCCCTTCCGCAGCAACAGCAACAGCTGCCTCAGTAGCAGCATCTACAAAATGGCTGCTCGTGCAAAGGCAGGCAACATTGTGTATTACAGGCTTTAATAAGAGGCACAATGCTGACAACATATTAGAGAAACTGAGGGAAATTATCTCCCAGTGGCTTATCCCACTTAGACTCTCATGGGGATTTGTGGTGTCAGACAATGCCAGTAATATTATGCGAGCATTAAATATGGGCAATTTCCAGCACGTGCCATGTTTTGCCTACACCATTAATTTGGTGGTGCAGCATTACCTGAAGAGTGACAGGGGTGTGCAGGAGATGCTTGCGGTGGCGCGCAAAATTGCTGGACACTTTCGGCATTCAGTCAGTGCCTACCGCAGACTAGAGGCACATCAAAAAACCATGAACCTGCCCTGCCATCACCTCAAACAAGAGGTTGTGATGTGCTGGAACTCCACCCTCTATATCAGGGGTGGGCAAACCTGTCCTCAAGGGCCATATCCAGTTCATGTTTTTAGGATTTCTGTCTGTAGAAACAGGTGGGATAATTACTGACCCAGCCAAATAGATTAACTCAGCTGTACATGATTAAAGAAATCCTAAAAACATGAACTGGATATGGCCCTTGAGGACAGGTTTGCCCACCCCTGCTCTATATGCTGCAGAGGATGGAGGAGCAGCAAAAGGCCATTCAGGCCTACACAGCCACCTACGACATAGGCAAAGGAGTGGGGATGCGCCTGAGTCAAGCACAGTGGAAACTGATTTCCGTGTTGTTCAAGGTTCTCCAGCCGTTTGAACTTGCCACACGAGAAGTCAGTTCCGACACTGCCAGCTTGAGTCAGGTGATTCCCCTGATCAGGCTGTTGCAGAATCAGCTGGAGAAAGTGAGGGAGGAGCTGGTAAACCATTGCGATTACACCAAGCATGTAGCTCTTGTGGATGTAGCCCTTCGTACGCTTTGCCAGGATCCGAGGATGGTCACTCTTTTAAAGTCAGAGGAATACATTCTGGCCACCGTGCTCGATCCTCGGTTTAAAGCGTATGTGGTGTCTCTGTTTCCAGCGGACACAAGTCTACAGCGGTGCAAAGACCTGCTGGTCAGGAGATTGTCCTCTGAAGAGGACCGTGACATGCCAACAGCTCCACCCTCATTTTCTTTCACATCTATGGCTGCAAGGAAAAAGCTCAGTTTTCCTAAAAGAGCCGCTGGCGGGGATGCTGATAACATCTGGTCCGGACTGAAGGACCTGCCAACCATTGCAGACATGTCTACTGTCGCTGCATTGGATGCTGTCACAATTGAAAAAATGGTGGAGGATTATTTTTCTGACACCATTCAAATAGACATGTCAGACAGTCCATATTGTTACTGGCAGGAAAAAAAGGCAGTTTGGAAGCCCCTGTACAAACTGGCTCTATTTTACCTGAGTTGTCTCCCCTCCAGTGTGAACTCGGAAAGAGTTTTTAGTGCAGCGGGGAACCTGGTCAGTGAGCGGCGAAGGAGGTTGCTTCCTCAGAACGTTGAAAAAATGATGTTTATAAAAATGAATAATCAATTCCTCAATGAAGTACAGCACTGCCCTCCAGATAGTACAGAGGGACCTGTGGTTGTGGAGTCCAGCGGGGATGAATTGATAATGTGTGAGGAGGAGGAAGTACACACTGTAGGCGGAGAGGAATCAGAGGTTGAGGATGAGGACGACATCTTGCCTCAGTAGAGCCTGTATAGTTTGTACAGGGAGAGATTAATAGCTTTTTTGGTGTGGGGGCCCAAACAAACCAATCATTTCAGCCACAGTTGTTTGGTAGGCCCTGTCGCTGAAATGGTTGGTTTGTTAAAGTGTGCATGTCCTATTTCAACAACATAACGGTGGGTGGGAGGGACCAAGGACAATTCCATCTTGCAACTATTTTTTTGGCATTATGTGACCATTCAACAGTCGTTTGCCATGTTCAAAAAGTAAAAGAAAATGCCAACAAATTCAATAAATTAAATTAAAAGTTAAATGCCCTGTCATTATTTAAAACAAGAGGTTTTGATGTGCTAGAATTAGTGTAGTGTTAAGATGTTATAAACACTAGACTTGGAACTTGGAGGAGGTATTGTGGCCCCGGTATCAAATTGGGTACCGGGACCACCCCACTACGCAGTCCAGATACTTGTTTGGTGGAATTCTGACCAGTTGAGGGTGTATTTATTTTATTGTGGCCCCGGTATCAAATTGGGTACCGGGGCCACCCCACTACGCAGTCCAGATACTTGTTTGGTGGAATTCTGACCAGTTGAGGGTGTATTTATTTTATTGTGGCCCCGGTATCAAATTGGGTACCGGGGCCACCCCACTACGCAGTCCAGATACTTTTTTGGTGGAATTCTGACCAGTTGAGGGTGTATTTATTTTATTGTGGCCCCGGTATCAAATTGGGTACCGGGGCCACCCCACTACGCAGTCCAGATACTTGTTTGGTGGAATTCTGACCAGTTGAGGGTGTATTTATTTTATTGTGGCCCCGGTATCAAATTGGGTACCGGGGCCACCCCTCTACGCAGTCCAGATACATTTATTGGTGCGAATCATACAAGTTCAGGGTTTTTAATTTATATTGTGGTGACCACTCCTCTACGCAGTCCAGGTACATTATTCGGTGCGATTCAGACCAGTTGATGGTCTTCTTATTATATTGTGGTGACCACTCCTCTATGCAGTCCAGATACATTTATTGGTGCGAATCATACAAGTTCAGGGTTTTTAATTTATATTGTGGTGACCACTCCTCTACGCAGTCCAGGTACATTATTCGGTGCGATTCAGACCAGTTGATGGTTTTCTTATTATATTGTGGTGACCACTCCTCTACGCAGTCCAGATACATTTATTGGTGCGAATCATACAAGTTCAGGGTTTTTAAATTATATTGTGGTGACCACTCCTCTACGCAGTCCAGGTACATTATTCGGTGCGATTCAGACCAGTTGATGGTTTTCTTATTATATTGTGGTGACCACTCCTCTACGCAGTCCAGATACATTTATTGGTGCGAATCATACAAGTTCAGGGTTTTTAAATTATATTGTGGTGACCACTCCTCTACGCAGTCCAGGTACATTTTTTGGTGTGATTAAGACCAGTTGATGGTTTTCTTATTATATTGTGGGGACCACTCCACTACGCAGTCCAGAAAGATACCTCGTTGCAACGTTTTGGACTAATAACGATATTGTGAGGTGTTCAGAATATACTGTAAATTAGTGGAAATGATTGTTAGTGAATGTTATTGAGGTTAATAAAAGCGTAGGAGTTAAAATAAGCCCAAAAACTTGATTTTTGAACTTTTTATGCTTTTTTCAAAAAAAATCCGAATCCAAAACCTTAAATCCGAACCAAAACCTTTCGGCAGGTGTTTTGCGAAACAAATCCGAACCCAAAACATCGCAAAAATCCGAATCCAAAACACAAAACACGAGACACCAAAAGTCGCCGGTGCACATCCCTACTAATAGAGTGGTGGTAACAAAATACTGGTATCCAGATGGTTACCATCGTCGTGATTTCTGGTAGATGCAGTTGAATACTGCAGATGGAGTGGAGAGAAAACTGAGCTTCAGAGGAAAGTAGAAGCTTAGAAGTACATTCCTGTCTCCTCACCTCTCCCCAACCCTATTTTTATTTTTTTTGGGATTGTTCCCTTCCAAGAGGCTTTTTCTGATCAAGTGTTTATATTTTATGGCCAAATTATGTTCTCATAGTTCCCTGAATATCCAAAACCACATTATCTTTTTAACGTATACATTAAAAAACATTTTTTCCCTGCCCAACTCCGCATGTCAATGAAAAGCAATTCCCGTATGAGTCCCCAAACTGTTATGTCCATTTGTAACATATGCAATAAAGATTCTCCACTGTGACCTCTTTGGTTACAAAACACAAAGGTTTTATTTGCAAAATGAATTATAGGCCAAAGTATAACATGCATGTGCTTGCGCAGTTGGCACCAACACAAGCTTCTATAGGAACACTCTGGTTTCCAAAGCCAGTGCTGAACATTTTATACACTGTACAGTCATAAAAGCAGTGACATCATAAAGATACACAGTTGCAGTATTAAGTTCCACAATTCATAGATCGATAGGTCATGACCTCCCAAGTTCTCCATGGCCCATTGGTTGATTCCTTTGGTCATTGTTCCTTGCAGTGGGGGGGCATCTTTCCATGTATAGCCAGGTGTCCTTTTCTCAGGTTCCCACCTCTAGACCTGTATAAACTGGTTCTGTTACAACATCTCTGGAGTTGCTATTTGGTGTAAAGAGCAATATTAGTTAGAAGTAGCTTTTGCAATGTGCGAATTCTACATAAATAATACCAGAAATTTCCTCATGCAAATGCAAACAGAATGATTCCAGACTCGGTGCAATTAATGTGTTGGAAAAGTTAATTTGCATTTTTACCACATTATATTTTATATTAAATAATAGAAATACATTAAACTTATTTAAATGTTGGTACGATAATGATTAGGTTGCATATCAATCTTATCGCAGCTGATTGTCGTGTACAAAAATGATTGATTACCACCTTTGTCCAATAATAAAACTTCAACAATACATATAATGCATTTATTTTATAGGGTATTTATGGTTCCATATATATTATGGGACCATCCAAGTGCTGGCTTATTTCTTTTTCAGTTTTTGTTTCAATATATTGTCTCCTAGAGCTTAAAAAGGCTTCAATATTTTCAGCACTGTGCACTACTTGCTCTGTGCACCCGCGTGTTGATATCCAGTTTTGGGGCCTAGCTGTACTGCTGACTGTTTTCTCCTCCACTATATAGTGTTTTTTGTTGCTAAGTAAACTCCTTTTTATTTGAAACAATTATATCTTGGTGTTAATTATTTTTGAGTAAGTTTAAGAGGGTAAGAGAGGTTATTGAAGGTAATAACATCAACTGTTCAGCATTTTAAGGTGTTACCTGGGATGAAGTTAGGGGTACATAGGGAGTATGGACAAACATAGGAAACAGATAAGGGATAGGAAAGAGGACACTTGGAAGACATAAGGGAGAGAAGAGAAAACAGTGGAGACATTAGAGAGATTAGAGAGATATTGGAACATGGGAGATATTAAAGGAAGGTGAGGTAATACAATAGACATGGGGAGATGTGGAGGAAAAGAGGGAGGAACCTTTACATTATTTAATATGTTTTATATTATACTATATAGTGTTAAAAAGCATGTAAAATTTATTTCACACTATCAAAATCCCTTCTGTCCACCTGGGTGGCCCCCAGGCAATCTCTTCACATTTTCATACAGCACTTCTACATTCCCTCTTCAACCACTGATCTGCTGGTTTGGGATGTCCGCAGTTTTTGATGTGAGTAGGGATAGAACAATATGTAACCATTCTGATTATCAGGACAACAGCACTAATTATTTCAGCTTGTGAGTGTGCTGATCTTGTGGGCAGTAGCTCAGTCATGTGATTATATTAGTGAGGGCAGTGTTGCATGTTATAGGTTGTGTGTGATAATGTGGGGATGGGAATGGAGGTAAGTGGGAAGCCACATACTGATAATTAGAAAGTGGAATAGGCAGGGTCCCAAAACAGCGCAAAATAGGGATTTGAGGATCCTGTCATACTAACCAAGGAAGGTTGTGATGACAAATGTAAATCTGTATATAACAAAGATTATACAATCCACTGCCCTCCCACTGTCACAAGCAGGTTTCTGTTGTTGTGGAACTACAAACACCAGTATAGCAGGTATGCTGGACGTGAAATTCCAAAGCAATGGGAGGGAAACAAGCTGCTTATACTGATCTGCTTCTGTCTACTTCTAAAGCAGACCAGTATTATTCAAATAGTTGCCCTTCAGCTATTGTGGAATTACAAGCCGCAGTATACCAGTCTCTATGTATTCTGGTAATGCAGGTATCACACCTGACTTTGAAAGATCCATACCTTTTGTTGCTGTACTGTGTTTGTTTAAACCTGTTTAGTGAACCATTTCCAAAACAATGTGGTACATCAGATCAGTATGAATTTTTATGTAGCAGGACGGGACCATATACTGTTCAATAGACTGCTAAACTGGTCAAAGTATAATACAACTGTCAAATTAAATCTAAACGCACGACAAAGAGAGAAATAATAACATTGACATTTACACCTATGTGCATTTATGAGAAGTGTGTCCCTCAGACTAAACGCAGTTAAAATCATGCGGGTGAGTGACTTACCAAAGAACCTATTAGCTGTGGATCCCTGTAAGTTTCAGCCAATGAGTGCAGGAAGGGGTTGGGACTTATACACAGTTATAAGTCAGTGTGCAGATGCTTCTGCCCTTCCTGCTTCCGGATTCCGCCCGCCCTCCCTACAATTGGTTACATAACTTTGAACGTAGTTGTTGAGAGTAGGAGAACAGTGTAGTCTGTAACTGTGCATATGGTGCTTGGGTGATCTTGTCATAGGTCACTACCCCCCCTGCGGTTATGGTGTCATACCATGGTTGGTCCGTTTTGTTAGTAGGACCTTTGGGCCAGTTTTGTATGGTTTATACTGGCGGAGTTTATTGGGGGTGTAGTCTTGCCGTTGGACTTGATCTTAGCACCGGCCAATAGATAAGGTATGATCCTGGGTTGGTGGTATTATGGTCTGACCTTTCCACCTTATTGGTTTTGCGTTCCTGACTGCCCTGCTCTCGTCCGCCTTACAGTCCTATTAGTTTAATTATAAATAAATACCATCATTCATTCCAACTTTAATTTTGTGTCCGTGTCTTTATTTGGTTTGGAATAAAGGTTTATCCCAGGTGTGTTATTTGGGAAAAACTTCCCTGCTATGCATTTTATCTGTTTCTCGGTCTTTTTGAAAACACAGAATCTCCGAAATTGTTTGACAGTAAGTACAGTTGCTGCAATAGCAGTATTATACTTCCTATTTATTAGATACATGTAAACACGCAATGAGTTGTAGACTTGCTGCTTCACTATTTAAAAATTAAGGCATTTATATCTTTATGTTTAAATATTTGTATCTAATGCATATATAAAAAGTATATCCTGACAGTTCTTGTGAAGAATTGAGAAATCCCTCTACACAAAAATGATGTGCCTGCTCCATTTGGGTTCTGCAGTAATAAAAGGGTTAATAAACACCACAAAAAATGTGTAAGGTTTCTGATTACACTACTGTAAAAAGAGGCGGGCGCTTTCAAAGAACAGCATTAGGAGTTAGCTTGTATATTGTACTTAGAAATTCCAAGGTAATTTACAAGCTGGACACTGCAGTCTGAACACTGAAGGTAGGTGAGAATATCAGTCTACAGCCAACACATAGTATTAAATTAGGATGCTTACATCTTAAAAATATAAAACAATTTTGTAAAGATTTTATTTCCTACACCAATCATATGATATACAAGATTTATGTACAGTTTAAATATTTTGCAAGGATTGATATTATTTGCTGCTTAGGATACAGCTAACAACAATTGGAAATAGAAAAGACATGGATGTGGGATCATGAAAATTACATTCTTGCAGTCATATGACATAAAAGAAATCTGAATATTGTTGGGCTACAGAGAATAGTATTAAAGTATTTTCTACATTACAGTAAAATGTGTTGATTTATTCTCACCATTTTTATTAACAGGTTGTTTGAAGTAAAACATGGAGATTGTATCGGAAGATCTTGTGAATGACAATAGTTTTGATGGAAAGAAATACCTTGATATGTACTATTCGACAAACCCCAAAACTCAGGAATTTGATGAAGACATAATGTTGGTGCTCAGGTTTCTGGTTAATGTCTTTTCTTCAGGTATGTGATAATTTGCAATGTAAGAAAATTCACGTCAGGTTAGATTAGGTCTAAGTAGCAGGGTCGGCTTATTTATGTAATCAGTTTTTAAAACTGTATTTTACATTTTAGGTGAACTAAACGATTGCTTTATGCCAGGGATACTAAGCATTGTAGGTATTTTATTGATGATTTAAAAACAAGTTCTGTATACTGACACATGTTATATTATACCAAGATTAATTTAAATGAGTAAGTAACAGCTGCAGAAAGAGGAGTCAGGTGTGCCGTGACCGCAATACAATCTGGGCCAAATTCATCCTGTCCAAACATTAATATTCATGTACCATATACACAGTGTTATGACCACTTTTTTCATTAGACATACCAATAAGGTAACTAGCACTTATTGAGACTTTGGAAGAAAGAAATTTGCATTTTTAAATTCTTACATTTAAATGCCTAGTTAAACTTGCTGAGCAAGACTGTTGTCTTATTTTGTGCAACACAGGAATACACCTTAGTTAGGGAAGGTCAATAAGAGGTTTCCAAACCAATGTAGCAGACGTGTCAATCTTAAATAACATTGAGAGAGAGTAGGTAAAACTGCATTACATTATTGCTCTTGCATTGTTGCTTTAAACTGCGAATTCCTCAATTAAAATATATGACCATTAGAAAAAACATAATCAGAGCTATTAACCCAACAGTAATGTATGTTAGGAAGATTAACCTTAGCGCAGCCTAGACAATTTGAAAATGATGGGAGTCTAACTGAAACAGAAACAGCTATAAGGAGTCCACAGCCAGAACAGAGAGATTTGTATGATGCAGTCTAGACATCTGAATACAAATAATGCAAAGTCAGGAACAACTTATACAATATAAACTGAACAAGATGTGGGCATTAAGAATCAGGCCCGTCCTATGCCATCAAACTCTATCATTACAGAGCATGAACGCAGGATGGGTCCCTAAATAGTGCAGCTCACCAATCAGCTATTTAGAGGAAGACACACCTGTACTGCAGCTCAAAACTGATTAAATGCATAGATGCAGGGACAAGTTCTTCTACAAAGATGCTTTAATTTGATAGAATGCAAGATTCAGGGAACAAGCTGCTGAATCTTTATACCTGTATTCTTAATTCAAGGTTAAATTGGTAAAACAATGTAAATAACATCTAGCTTTTGAATATCACATTTGGTGCTATTAGGTAACCTTATTGCACCCTTAGGTTAACTGATTTTTCTAATGCATGCAATCCCCATTGTTAACATGTGAATAAATCAAGTATAGAGCCATGCACTCTCCATAGTCAAACATTAGCAGTAGAATGTCTGTGCCATAGAATGCAACATTTACAGCATGTCATTTTGTCAAATTTCTGCCCTGCTAGAATTTCCATGCTCAACTGTAAGTGATTGGGGCAACTGTAAGAGTGTGGCCTGCATGAACTTTACGGCACTGCCGACTGCTGAAGCACGTAGTACATAAAAATAATTTGTCTTTGGTTGTAACACTCACTACAAGGGTTGGATTGGCCATACAACCTAACGGGCCCGGTAGGACGCTGGCCTAAGGAGGCCACCGAATGTATTTTTTGCTTTTAAAAAAACTAAACAAAAACAAAAAAAAACAGAACGAGTGCTAGCGGAGTGGGTCAGTATGGTAGTGGATGGCTGGCCCCTCCTTCGGGACCAGCCACCTTCCTTAATGTAGCCGAGGTACGTATCCCTGTGTCTGACTGCTTCCTCCTATCAGAGCTATAGACAGGAGTCACATTAGACGGCACATGTCACGTGATGCGCGTCCATGTGACTCCTATCTATAGCACCAATCAGAGGAAGCAGCCACACATGCAGAGTGACAGGCTGTCTGCATCTCTCAGACAGTGAATGTTACAAGCTAAGAGTGAGTGTGCGATTGGGGGGGCTTTTAATATATGGATAGTGTATGAGTGAAGGAGGGGTATGTTAATATAGTGTGTGAGTGTGATGGGGATTTAAAAAAATAATATATATATATATATATATATATATTGTGTGAGGGGGTTCTTAATATTATGTGCGAGGAATGGAAGGGAGGGTGGGATTTTAATATTATGTGCGAGGGATGGAAGGGAGAGGGGTTCTTAAAATAAAGCGCAAGGGGTGGGTCTTAATATAATGTTTGTGGAAGGTAGGCTATTAAATTAATGGTGGTGTTTAGGTGGAGGCTAATTATTTAATGGGTAATATTTTATTTGTGGGGTGATGGGGGCAATTTAATTTATTGGTGGGGCCTATTAATTTAAGATGGGATAGCTTGGGGTCTATTAATTGAATGTGGTGCTGAGTTTGGGGAGAGGATGGTTATTTAGTAAATGATTATGCTATTGATTTAATGCCAGGCATGGTTGGAGTTTTCTAAATTCCATGTACTCATTTTTTTCCCAAATACGGCCTCCAACATTCCAGGATCCAGACAAGCAGCAACTGAGCCACTAAGACATTCGCAGCCACAGGAGGTGAAAGTGACAAGAACAGGACACATGTATACAGGTACACACACTGGGCACACACACGGGCAGACACACTGGGTGCACACACATACTTGGCCCCACCTACCATTTATTTGGCCCGCCTACATGAGGCCACTTTCAGACTTTTTTCCAGGACCACTTTAAGTTCCCAGTCCGATCCTGCTCACTACAGTGTTCTAAACTGCTTCTTGAAGTAACATCAGCACAAGAACTGTTCATTGTGAGCTTGTTGGCTTGCTACCCATTAGTTCCAGTGAAGGCATATCTTAATGCTATAGCATACAATAACATTCTATAGACTTCGTGGAAACAGTTTGGGGAAGGGCCTTTCTGTTTCAGCATGACATTCCTCTGTGCACAAAGTGAGGTCCATAATAACATTTTTTACCGAGTTTGGTGTAGAAGAACTTGTCTGACTTGCACAGAGCCCTGACCTAAATCCCATCAAACAGCTTTTGAATGCATTGGAATTCCAACTGCAAGCCAGACCTTATGTTCTTGTAGTTTGATCAATGTGAATCCCCCTAGCTATGTTCCAAAATCTAATGGAAATCCTTCACAGAAGAGTGATAACTGTTATAGCAGCAAATGAGAACAAACTCCAAATCAATGTCCATGGTTTTGGAATGAGATGTTCACCAATTAGATATGGATGTGATGTTTGGGATGTCCATATAAGGGACCAGTATACAAAGAACAACTCCACTTGTTCTTAATTTATTAAGACTTCAAATCTGATGGCTAGTAGATACTGTAGACAGGCAACTTGAGGTTTATTTGCTTTTTTCTTATAGATTATGGGAACAAGTTTGTGTAGTGCACATCACCAGAGAAATAAATGTGTAAAAATGAATGTATTAAATTAAATAAAAATGCTGTCATTACAATATATTAATGATACAAAGTAGCATGACTACTAACCATTAATATGGCCATCATGGTTTTGTTAAAAGAAAATGCTTACTGCACCATATATAAGCGAAAATATAAATATGTAATATGTAAATAAAAATACTGTCTATATAAGCAAATGTCTATTCAAATGCTTACATATATTTTCATATGTGCCCATATAGCCTAACTACCAATACAAAGCCAATCTATCTCCATATAACCTTACAAACAAGCAGAGAAAAAATATGCCTGATAAAGCCAAAACACCTTTACATAGCCTCACATGCCAGTATATTGCGAAAATGCTCACATGGACAATACGCTCACATAGTCTTACATGCCTCTAAATAGTTAATAGTTCATAGTTAATGGTTGCATTTTACATGTGGTGCATTATCATGCATATAAACAGTGAGTAGTATAGAAAAGCCCAGTATTCCTGCTTCTGCTTGGTAGAAAAACATATCTGACTAAGTTAGGTGTTACCTATTTCACAAATGCTGTGAAGACTATATTAATAAGTGTTTATGCAAAAAGGATCATTTTTATTGTATTACTATTGGTGGTGTGTGTTGGCTGCCTGCACATATGTGTGTGCACCTATTGTAAAATAGTCTTCTCTCTCATCCTTTTGCTGATGGTTGAGATAAAATACTTATTTACTTTTTCCTCTCACTAGACCGTGTAAAAGGCAAGAGCTTGATAGATATCGGTGCAGGTCCTACAATACATCATATTATACCTGCCTGTGAAAACTTTGAAGAAATCTACCTTACTGATTATTTCCAGGACAACCTACTACAAATTGAAAAATGGCTGAAGGAAAGCAATGATGCATTTGATTGGTCTCCATTCCTAAGATATGTCTGTGACCTTCAAAACAACAGGTAGTTCTATAGTTCTATAAGATGAATTATTAAATCTTCAAAGTGTTGCCCACCTTTGGGCAACTCTTTATTTGTATTGACATAGTCCTAGCTAAATAAGACTGAATTGATTGAGTTCTTCTGTGCAGTGCCATATTTACATACAATCATTTATTACATGGGCGGTATAAAATACAGAAGGGTAGATGTCCATAAGTAAGTGACCCATTAAACTTGTTTACATGGGCAGGATTAATGTCCTACACCTAATACTCAATATATTTACTGTCTAGGAGACAATAATTTGAACATGTAGATGGGTGCAGACATTAATTCATTTACAAAAAAATTTATTTGCAGCAGGGCAATTTGCAAATATTCATGGTTATCCTTTTGTTGTGTGTATATGTTGCTCTGAGTTAAATAAAGGTAACATTATACAGATCTGTAGAAAGCTCAGTCAAATCACCCAAAATGCAATAATAACCCTACAGACAGACTTTTTTACAGTTTTGGGGGGTCATAAATGTAAGTAATGTTTTTGGCTCGCAATTAAATTCATTATAGATACAGTTTCGGTGAAACAATGAGATGAAAGAGGGAGAAAATTAAGGTATATACTTTTGGGTGGCTTGGCACCTCTATAGACTTTGTTAAAATTAAAGTGAGTATTATACTCCCACCGAGCAATATACCACAGTTAGATGTATAATTGGCATGGATCAATATTTTTATGCCAATTGAATTGCTGAAGTAGCCTTCAATGATTGTTCTCGAAATAAGAGGTTGCAGCAGCTGTAGTATTCCAAATTCTCCTTCCAGCTGCAGCAGGAGAATAAGCCATTATAGAGGCATCAACCAGTGTCTGTCCCCAAACATACCATTATTATCATTACTTGGACAAGGAGAATTTCCAGTTACTTATTTACTATGGTGTGAACTTTACTTTTAATTTAAGAATATTGAAATAAAAAAAAGTATTTAATAAAATGGCACTTTAAACTGACATTTTCTACTTACCTAAATTATTAGATCTAGAAATCACCTGTATATAAACATATGTGGCCGAACCCTTTATTTAGAGAATATAGGTGAAATATTAAAATTAAAGATGTGAAAAAAGTAAGACAAAAAGTGTCAAATAAAATCAAAAGAACCATTCCGTAGCAGCTGCACTAAGCTATGCATCAGAATACAACTTTTTTTTTTTTCAAAACATTTTTATTGAAGATGTCCAGACATCAATCATACAATATTGTTTGTATCATACAGAAAAAGAAGCATTCTATTGTAAATACAATCAACACACATGTACATAGATATTGTTACATTTTTTTATAGGTTCTACTTGAGGAGGTTTGACAATACCTCGCTACATATAATCCAGGATATGTATATCTGATATTAGTCTATTATAGGACTGTAGCATGAAGTAGGACATTACTATAATAGGATAACATCTGTGATGAGAACAAATAAGTCACCCCCCCACAATGAGAGGAGCGTTCGCATCATTGCAGTTTCCCCACTTCCAACCCTTCATCAGGGTGCGGAGGGACCAGAGGGAGAGGACAGGCCCGCTCCATCATCTCGTACAAGAATTGGAGGGTCTTGAAGAAGTACCCTTGTTTCATACCACAGTGTCTGGTGAAAGCATTCATAAAGTTGGTTTCGTAGTTGGGAGGGTAGGATATCAATATAACTTTCCCAAGTCTCAAAAAATTTGAGAGTTAGGGTACTCTTCTGGAGAGAAGCCTCCAGCCAGTCCATTTTCAGGAGAAAATACATCTTTTCTTTAAATAGATCGAGTGTTGGAGGGGCGTTCTGGATCCACATATGGAGAATCGATTTCCTTGCAGCCGCAGATAAGGCCATAATCAACCTTCTTCCTCCTACAGAGGTTCGTGCATCGGAAGGCAAAATACCCAATACTGCCCATTCGGGAGTGAGTGGCAAATAATTAACTAAATCTGCAGTTGCAAACCTCCATACCCGGGTCCAGAAGGCCCTGATTATAGGACATGCCCATAAACAATGGTATAGGTCTGCTTGGGATTCACCACATTTAGGACACCTAGAATCAGCTGAAAGACCAATAATATTTCGATGATGCGGTGAGAGGTAGCCTCTATGGAATATGTTGAGGAACATCTCTGCATATATAGAGGTTGGGAAAAGCTTCATCGAAGTGGCCAGCCCTTTCAACAACACCTGCTCTGTTAATTGGGGGAAATGGCGCAGCCATCCACTCAGGCCCGAATTAATTTTGGTGTGATCTATTATAGTTCTCAGAAAAGCATAGTTGGACGAGATCGCTCCCCTCTTGGAGGAAACAGCTAATAATAAAGTATCAAGAATGTTATCCCAATCCACTGCAGAGAAGAGCGATATCACCTCTCGGACATAATGCTGAGCCTGAATGAAAGAAAGACCACATGGACCCAAAAATGGAAACAACTCCAGTGCCTCCGTGTGGCGGAGTGGCTTCCTCCCAGTCCTGCTCAACAACTGTCCTACTGTCTGAAGCCCCTCTCTCTCCCACACAGTGAAGGGGCAAGCCGCCATGCCATTCTGAAGCGCGGGATTTTTGATAAACGGTAGATGTATAAATTTATAGGGATTAAGATGAAGTTTATGTCTCAGAATATGCCAAATTTTCCTAACTGAAGCAACAAGGGGGTTTTCAAGAGTATGAGGAGGCAACTCCTGGTCATGTAAATGAAGAAAAGCCTTTAAATGGATGTCCGAAGAAAATTGTTTTTCTACTGCTAAATTGGTAAAAGTGCTCTGATTCATTAACCAATCCTTCAGGTATCGCAGATGAGCTGCATGGCTGTATTGTACTATGTCCGGGAAATTTATGCCTCCATTAGATCTGGGTTGTTGAAGTTTAATAAGGCTAATCCTGGGGTGCTTTTTTTTCCAAATAAATTTACGGAATAGATAATTGATTTTTTGAGCATCTTTTTGTGTTAGAAGGAGTGGTAATGTTTGCAGTGGATATAGTAATCTTGGAAACGATTTCATCTTCAGGAGGTTTGCCCTGCCCAAGTAGGATACATTGAGTCGTTCCCAACCCTCTAACTCCCCTTGCATGTCCGTTTTGACTTTGCTAATATTAAGATTGTAGAGAGTGCCCATGTTCTTCGGGAGTCGGACCCCCAAGTATGGTATTGACCCATTCGCCCACTGCAGCCCAAGTGACCGAGCCCACTGAGGCTTCGCCGGACCTCTCCCCAAATATATTGCCGTTGGTTTTTCAAGATTTACTTCAAAACCTGAGACAGACCCTATTTCCAGAATTTTCTCCATCAGTGAACCCAGACAAGACTGTGGGTTTGAGATATGAAGCAGAATATCGTCGGCAAATGCCGTCATTTTTGTGCACTCCGTGCCAAACGAGATATCTTTCATCCGGGGCCACTGCTGGATCAATCTTAGCATTGGGTCTAGTGATAAATAATAGCGGGGACATCGGGCACCCTTGTCGAGTGCCTCTTGACATCACTAATGGATCTCCTAATAATGCATTAATGATTATAGACGTTGATGGGGTTTCATAGAAATAATTTATCACTGCTATGAAATCTTGACCAAACTCCCTCTCATTCAATACAGCTGATAAGAAAGACCAGGACACTGTATAAAATGCTTTATGAGCATCCAAGCTGAGAAGCATATTAGGTGAGCTAGGGTCTTGGGAAGAGGCAATTATTGAAGCTATTGCTGTACGAATACCGCGTACCGAATGGCGTCCGTGCACAAAGCCTAGTTGGTGTGAGGTTAACAGGGAGGGCAGTATTGTCTGGAGGCGCTTGGCCATTATACGGGAAAGAATTTTAAAATCCAGGTTTAGCAGAGTTATAGGGCGATATGAAGACATTGACATAGGGTCCTTGTTTGGCTTAGGGATTAAAGTAGTGTATGCCTGGTTAAAAGATGGGTAATGAGGGTGGTGGCGGTGGATAGTCCGATATAGCTCCAGTAGGGTCGGAACTATCTCTACTTTCAGTAGTTTATAATATTCCCCCGTAAATCCATCTGGGCCAGGAGATTTATGAAGCTTCAGATCTGAGATAGTATCCAAGATCTCTTGAGATGAAATTTCTGTATTTAGTAATTCTTGTTGTTCAAGAGACAGTTTTGGCAAATTAGCCTCCTGCATTATTTCACTCAGGAGTGCATCATTAGATGGGGTAGCTATATATAGCGTCTGATAGTATTTTAAGAAGGCTCCCGCTATTTCTTGAGATTCAGTGAGGGGCAGTGGTGATTCTGGTGTTTTGATAGCCACTATATGACTTTTACGTCTAAAAGGTTTTGAGAGATTCGCCAAAAGTCTACCAGTTCTGTTACCCCACCTATAGTACCTATTTTTTGTGTAGTCTATTTTAGACTGAGCCTGGGTCAGTAAGAAATTTTCTAATGTTTGTTTTGCCTGTTTATAGCTGGCATATGTTGTATCTTTAGGGTCGGAAAGGTAGGCATTGTACTGAGTTCGCATTGTCCGTGAGAGGGATTGGTAGAGTTTATTTGATTCTTTTTTGCGATTGGCCATATATGTTATTATATTCCCTCGCAAGACTGCTTTAGATGCCTCCCAGAATATTATATGGTTGTCAAAATATTCAATGTTATTATCTTGGTAATCCAACCAATGGTATTGAAGATGCTGTTTAAAATTCTCTGAGGTATATAAATAAGATGGGAATCGCCAAGTTTAATTCCGTTGTCCTTCCAAGGGCAGACGGAGCGTTACTGTTATAGGGGCATTGTCAGATATAAGTATAGGGCTGATATCAGTCTTAAGGACTTCAGTTACTAAGGAATCAGCTAATAGTATCTAATCAAGCCTGGAAAAAGAATTATGCACTCTCGAGTGAAATGTGAAAGACCTATCTGAGGGATTTAGTAGTCTCCACGGGTCTGTGAGATTATGTGCCATTTTTAGAGTAAAAATTTGATTCCATATCTCAGATCTGAGGTTTTGTGGAACAGGGTTTTTATCTACAGTTGGATCATCTACCACATTAAAATCGCCTCCTATTATTAAATTTGGCGTTTCATTGAGGAGACCAATTAGGATATAAAATGCAAAAATTATTTTTGATTTACATTGGGGGCATATATATTTAGGAGTGTATATTTATAGTCATGGATTTGGACATCAAGTAGTATATATCTACCATTTGGATCAATTATTTTGTCTGAAACGGTATAGGACACATTCCTCCCGAACAACACGGCCACTCCCCTGGACTTATTTTTGTATGGGGCTGATATGCACTCAGCAATCCAAGTATCTTTAAGGCTAGAGTCATCCCCCGTCTTCCAATGCGTTTCCTGCAAGAAGATTATATCGGGCTTATGGCGCTTAAGGTGTGTTGTAACTTTTTTCGTTTTATAGGGGTATTTAGACCGTCTACATTCCATGAAATTACCTTCAAGGGTGGGGGAGGACGGGGAGATGAATCCATGTCAGAATGTGTAAACGGCATGGTCAGCTCGCCCCCCCACCCGGGGATCGGTTACTTATGAACTGCAGTCCTTCTTGATATGTATTTAAGATGACGGGAAGGCGTGTCTCCAGCCCTTCAAGAATACAACTTTTAATGCATTATTCAATCAAAACGGAATGAACCTATTGTCCTTCATGCGAAATGATTCGTTTGACGTCAGATTGGACGTCATAGACCCGGAAGTAACAGCCGACACGGCTAAGCAGCCATGATGATCTACAAGACAGTGATATATATTTGCAACAATAGTGGATGATTACCTAGGGGAACAATATAATGCATGGTGTTCAAAATCAGTTTAAGATTTGCTCTCTCAATTATCATTAGGTAATGAGCATTATCCATAATACTCCTGTTATGCATGTTTTGTCGCTATCCAATAATGATTGTCGAATCTCGATTTATGTTTCCAACGCACAAAGATTTATTATCCAAAAGTAGCAGAATATTTCAAGCGAAATATAATAAGTACAGCCATTACTTATTGCAGGCGCTCTGGATCCAGTGAACAGTCATTCAGGTTTGAAGTCTGTGGTCAAAGAAGACTGCTCACTAAACCCAAAGCTCTTGCTTATATGCAGTCAGAAATACAGTAAAACAATGCAAATGATGTGGCTTGATTCTATTGGTCCAGGCTTCAGGAAGGTCCAGGGTTCTGCAGGTCATAGGCCAGTTCAAACCAAAATATCCAAAGGTGGGGGTCATCTCTCCAGGGGATGTGCTCCGACTCCAGTTTTAACTAGTCTATTAGCATTTTATAGTCAGTATCACTCTAATCATTTATTCCCTAACGTCAATAACTAGAGTTTGCAATGTGCGATCTCTTCGGCGGATGAACCGGACAGCTGCTGATGAATAGGGGATTACAATGATACCAGGGCTTATTGCCAAGCAGCTGGTACCATATATAATGTGGGATGTATCAAGCGCAGGCTTATTTTTCTCTGGTTTTGTTTCAAAATATTGCCTTTTTGTCATAGCAGCTGTCTATCAAGCCTATTTAAGGCACATTTGGGTGTGGCTCACAAGCCAGCCTTTGCTAGATGCAAACCCCTATACCTGGGAGGTGAGTGCATCAGATTTTAACTGCATTTTAATAGTGTTTAAAGCATATAGGTCAGTGTAGGACCTGCATATAATGAGGTACCCTTGACGTTGGGATGCAGGCTTAAGTCTTTTGATGAAAATATGAACTAATACCTCATGTTTTCATTTTGCTAGACACACACAGATATGCAGTTTAAAGGATAAGCACTGACTACTGTCTTTTTTGTTTTGTATACATATATGGGCATTTATATTGCCACACAGCTGGTACCACATATAATATGGGATATACCGAGCGCGGGCTTATTGCCAAGCAGCTGGTACCATATATAATGTGGGATGTATCAAGCGCAGGCTTATTTTTCTCTGGTTTTGTTTCAAAATATTGCCTTTTTGTCATAGCAGCTGTCCATCAAGCCTATTTAAGGCACATTTGGGTGTGGCTCACAAGCCAGCCTTTGCTAGATGCAAACCCCTATACCTGGGAGGTGAGTGCATCAGATTTTAACTGCATTTTAATAGTGTTTAAAGCATATAGGTCAGTGTAGGACCTGCATATAATGAGGTACCCTTGACGTTGGGATGCAGACTTAAGTCTTTTGATCAAAATATGAACTAATACCTCATGTTTTCATTTTGCTAGACACACACAGATATGCAGTTTAAAGGATAAGCGCTGACAACTGTCTTTTTTGTAATGATACCAGACATGACACATTTCCTATAACCTGAACCTTATGTTTTACTAACATGCATATAACTTATAATATTAAACATAAATACTACTATATTTTGACATAAATAACTCTGTTGCAACTACACTTAATGTGTACTAATTACAAATGTGTGTGTTTGTGTAAATGAGTATAAAAGTGTAAAAACTGTTATTGTCACGTGTTGCAGCTGGATACGCCCTTCCACGCCGTAGCGTGCTCTACGCATCTTTTCTGACAAAGACAACCAAGTTTGCTCGATATTAATTGAAATGACTTTATCCAATTTGCTGACTTCGACACTCCTAAGTGGAGGGAGAAGCTATCTAGGAATCATTTTGCATGAAGGACAATAGGTTCATTCTATTTTGATTGAATAATGAATTGCGTTTTATTCTGATCCATAGCTTAGTGCTGCTGCTACTGAAAGGTTCTTTTGATTTTATTTTACACTTGTTTTCTTACTTTTTATTTTGCCTATATTCTCTAAATAAAGGCTTCGACCCACATATGTTTGCATACAGGTGATTTTTAGATCTAATAATTTAGTGTTCGGGAGTGTCAATTGATTTCTTGGTGGTGCACCCCCTCATTAGATAATCTGATGGATTGAAAGTGATGCTGATCACTCCTATCTTTATTTATATCTGATATTAACGAGGAAAGTCCAATTCCTTGTGTGAGTACATGTTTCTGGTTGTGAATTTTTTAGTTACCACAAGGTAATTAAATATTGATCCTTGCAATCTTATAATAGATTTAATATAATTGCAATATAAATAACATAATAAATTCATACTTGCAATGAATATATGTGGTACACTATGGCATATAATGTCTAAGCTGAACAGCTGTTTAATTTAGTATTTCTCTTTGCAGAGTAATTTACTTTAGCTCAATTATATGTATCAAGCTCTCTTTAACTCATTTACCATAATCCTTATGTCAGACACATTTATTTATGCTGACCATTCTTTCTGTACCACAAAAATCACAGCGTGCCATTCTTATATTACTTCTGAAAGTATTTATATATTTCTAAATTCCTTTTCTAGATCCACCCCTGAGGGGAAAGCAGACATGATACGAAGAAAAGTCTCACTGATGAAGTGTGATGTCAGCCAGACCAACCCACTGCAACCCAATTCCCTTCCTTTGACAAACTGTGTGATCACTGCAGGGTGCCTTATTAGTGCTAGCAAAAACATTAAAGAGTTTAAAACTGCTCTTAAAAATGTTGTATCTCTAATCAAACCAGAAGGGTATCTGATTTTATGTGATTACTTTGGAGCTTCATATTACATGGTTGGAGAGGCAAAACTTCCAGTTTTGTCACTTGATGAAAACATTCTCAAGGAAGCAGTGGCTGAGAGTGGATGTGAAATTGAAGAGTTTAAAATGTCTACATTCTTCCAGACTCAAGAGGAAGTATTTGATGGTAAAAATGTATTTTGCCTCTTAGCACGTAAGCTATGAGGTGGAAGTCAAATCAGAATTATAGTCCATTGACCATAATTATTCAGTAAAAAAAAATAATATCAATAAAAATTATACAGCTTTTACAGTGATATTTATCTGTACAATATTGTTTTACTATATTTCAAGCACATCAAGTTTCTGATTTAGAATTGGATATAATTGCAGAATCTGTGTTGCTGCGCATAAGTACATTTTGGCATGTACACATAATGCATCATCATCATTTATATATGTATTGCTGGCATCTACCGTATCACTTTTTAGAATTGGGAAGAAACACAGTAATAAAACAATACTGGGTAATACAGACTGAGAAGTAAGTTGAGACGAGCAGTTTGGATTCTGTCATTAAGAAAAGCACAGAATAAAAAAGGAGTAATTTAGCACATGGGCAAAACCATGTTGCATTGGGGGGGAGATAAATATAAAATGTGGGGACAGATTTATAGTTGGGGTAGAGCTTGTCCTAGATCAAGTTTAAATTTCAGCGTAAAAATAAAGCTATCAAGTATTTGTGTGCTACATAAAAAACAGTCAGTATTTAACGTATATGCAAAATAATAAACCCATTGCCACCCCTTGCATTGTAACATGTTTTGTCCCAGAGAACGTTTACACCATTTTTTTGCCTTACTTTCATTAATGACTTTCAATTCAGCTGAGATATTTGGTGAAAAGTAATGCCTGTGCCATGTATTTGTGCCATTGTTCTTATTTCATACGTTTAAAGGTGTCACGACTGATAGTGGGTACCTGCTGTTGTTGGCGCAACTCAGAGGAAGGCGCGGAGTCTAACGTGCCCCTGGTATTCACCAGGAACCCCCGCAAGGAAGTATGGACTCCGCTGCAGGGACACGCAGGTCGCGGTCCTTCCTAGAGTCCACAGCGAGATACAAGGAGGTGTCAGACAGGCCGGGTCAGCAACGTTCAGGTAGAAGAGGTACAAAGGGAAATCCAGAAGAATGGTGAGGCAAGCCGGGTCGGTAACTTTCAGGGAGAACAGTACAAAGGCAGAATCTAAATAGGGGTGGTCAAACGGTCCGGGTCAAAAGGTCACAAGCAGCACGAGGATAGTCAGGAACGAATACAGCAACTGTATACACAAACGCTGGAGGCAGGAAGACCTGATACTCTGGCACTGGTGGGAGGGCAGGAAGAGGTTTAAATACTGTGGTAACCCAATCAGAATCAGCGCTGCAGCGCTGTCATACCTGCCGCCGGGAATCCTTCATAGCGTCCCGTTGCCTAGCAACGGGGCGCGTCATCACACCCAGAGGTCGGACGGCAGGGGGATCCGGAAGTGATGCGTCTGGTTGCTATGCAACCAGACGCGCTGTCAGCAGACAGGCGGCCGTGCGGAACGGCGCCTGACAGTATACCCTCCTCTTCTTCCTCCTGTTTGAAGGAACCTTTTAAGAATTCTAGGAGCGTGAAGGTCCTGCTTGTCCACCCATGATCTCTCCTCTGGGCCAAATCCTTTCCAATGGACAAGAAATTGCTGTTTGCCACGAAGAATGCGAGAGGCCAAGATCCGATTGACTTCGAATTCTGTTCCAGAAGAGGTTTGTATTGGTGGGGGACGACAGGGAGGTCGATAGAATTTATTGAGTACCACTGGTCGTAGTAATGAGACATGAAAAGTATTATGACATCTCAGAGAAGGAGGAAGTTTCAATTTAAAGCATACAGGATTAATTACTTGCATGATGGTGTACGGGCCAATAAATCGAGGAGCCATCTTCATAGAAGGAACTTTTAGTCTTAGGTCCCGGGTGGATAGCCATACTTGGTCTCCCACCTTTAAGAGAGGAGTGGCCCTCCGATGACGATCTGCAAAGATTTTGTGATGTTGAGTAGCCTTGAGTAAAGCCATCTTAGTCTTAGCCCAAATGAGAGAAAACTCCCGATAAAGAGTATCTACGGCTGGAACCGGTGAAGCGGACACTGGAAAAGGATCCGGAAGCACAGGATGACTTCCATATACAATAAAGAATGGGGAGAATCCGGTAGACTCATGAATGTGTTGGTTATGGGAGAACTCCGCCCAAGGAAGGAATTGAGACCATTTATTCTGATTGTCAGAGGTAAAACAGCGAAGAAATGTCTCGAGATCCTGATTGATTCGCTCCGTCTGTCCATTGGTTTGAGGATGATATCCCGAAGAGAATTTCAATTCTATGTTCAATCTCTTACAAAAGGTTCTCCAAAAATGGGATGTGAATTGGACTCCACGGTCCGAAATGATCTCCTTCGGGCAACCATGTAATCTGAATATCTCCTTGATAAAGATATCTGCCAGATGACTGGCCGTGGGCAGTCCAGTTAGAGGAATAAAATGTGCCATCTTCGAAAATCGATCAATAACCACCCAGATAGTGGTAAACCCTGCACTGTGGGGTAGGTCTGTGATAAAATCCATGGCCACACTTTCCCAAGGAGCATCGGGGATAGGGAGTGGACGAAGAAGGCCTGCCGGGACTCTTCTACAAGTCTTGTGTTGAGCACTAGTGCAGGAAGCAATAAATTTACAAATATCGGCACGTACAGTAGGCCACCAGAAGCGTCGGCAAAGCAGCGATGTTGTCTTCTTTATTCCAGCATGGCCGGCAATGCGGGATGAATGAGCCCACTGCAGGGTCTTGAGCCGGAGATGAGGTTCCACGAATGACCGGCCTGGAGGAGGAGAGGACGTTTTGGTCCTAGTGAGGGCTACAATATTAGAAGGATTATTAATATGCTGAGGAACCAACGGTCTTAAACGATCGGAATCGTCAAATGAGCGAGATAATGCATCGGCACGTCCGTTCTTGGCTCCAGGGCAGAATGTGAGCTTCATGTTAAATCGAGCAAAGAAGGATGCCCAGCGGGCTTGCCGAGGATTAAGGCAACGAGCCTCTTGAATGAACACTAGGTTCCGATGGTCGGTAAACACAGTAACAGGAAATATAGCCCCCTCCAACAGATGTCGCCATTCCTCCAGAGCCGCCTTGATGGCCAGTAACTCCTTGTCCCCTATTCCATAATTACATTCACTTGGAAGAAATCGTCTGGAGAAAAACCCACACGGGTTGTGTGAGCCAGCAGGAGACTCTTGAAAAAGCACCGCCCCAATGCCTACAGAGGATGCATCTACCTCTAAGAAGAAAGGTCGTTCTTGATCTGGCTGGGACAGAACTGGAGCTGAAGAAAATGCTTTCTTTAACGTTATGAAGGCAGACATGGCTTCCGAGGACCAAACCCTGGGGTTGGCAGTCTTCCTGGTTAAAGCTGTAATGGGGGCTATAATGGTGGAGAATCCCTGAATAAATTGGCGATAATAGTTTGCAAAGCCAATGAACCTTTGAATCGCTTTAAGGCCTTGTGGCTGAGGCCAGTCCAGAATAGCTGACACCTTGGTGGGATCCATACAAAGACCTTGACCCGACACAATGAAACCAAGAAAAGGTACCTGGCTAATCTTAAACACACATTTCTCCAGCTTGCAGTAGAGGTGATGTTTCCGGAGTCTACATAAGACCTCCTTTACTTGTTCCCGATGAGTTTTCAGATCTTTAGAAAATATTAATATATCGTCTAAATACACTACCACAGAAGTGTATAACAGGTCATGAAAGATATCGTTAACAAAGGTTTGGAAGATGGCTGGAGCGTTGCAGAGGCCGAAGGGCATCACCAGGTACTCGAAATGTCCATCTCTGGTGTTAAAGGCCGTTTTCCATTCGTCCCCCTTCTTGATGCGAATCAAATTATAGGCCCCACGGAGATCTAATTTGGAAAAAATTTGAGATCCACTGAGTTTGTCAAAGAGGTCGGAGATGAGAGGTAGTGGATATCGATTTTTGACAGTGATGCGGTTGAGAGGACGATAATCAATACAAGGCCGAAGAGACCCATCCTTCTTCTTAACGAAAAAAACCCCTGCACCCGCTGGGGAAGTGGATTTGCGGATAAATCCCCGTTTCAGGTTTTCTGAAATATATTGAGACATGGCTGACGTCTCTGGACGAGATAAAGGGTAGGTCCGCCCTTTGGGGATGGGTTGGTCAGGAGATAAAACAATAGCGCAATCCCAGGGACGATGAGGAGGCAAGATCTCCGCTTCCACCTTACTGAATACATCTTGGAATTCCATATAGGCCTCAGGAAGATGGGTTAGCTCGGAATGAGCCATTACTTGACATTTTGAAGGCAAGACTCTAGACAGACATTCAAAGCGACATCCTGAACCCCACGACATAACTTGAGCGTGGTCCCAATCCATCTGAGGAGAATGCTTTCTCAGCCACGGTAGCCCCAAGATGAGGGGATTAATGGACCTCGGCAACACCAAAAGTTGGATCATCTAGCTATGAAGTACTCCTACCATCAACCGAACAGGAGAAGTCACGGAGGAGATGGAGCCGTGAGTGACACGACTACCATCGACTGCCGTCAGAGATAACGGTTGAGGCAATGGGTTTAAAGGTATTTGGAGCTGCGAAGCTAGATCCGCCGAAATGAAGTTCCCGGAGGAGCCGGAGTCCACAAAGGCCGTGGTGGAAAAGGTACCCTTGGGGGTGCTCAGGATGATAGCCATCTGAAATTCTGGGGAATTTTCTTTAGAATAGGGAGCAACTGTGGATTCTCCTAAAACGGCCTCCCCGCCACCGTTTAGGAGGAAGAGTTTCCCGGTTTCTTGGGACAAACTCTTAGCAGGTGTCCCGGATCTCCACAATACAGACACAGGCGTTGTTTGAAGCGTCTCTCCCTCTCTTCAAGGGATAATTTAGAGCGTCATACTTGCATTGGTTCGTCCACTGGCAGGATGGGATTTTGGAACTGGGGTGCTAGCCGTGGTATGAACCGTTTGCCAGGAGAGCATTCCTGCGTGCGCTCTTGGTAGCGCAAATCCACCTTTATGCACATGGAGATGAGAGAATCTAACTCGGCCGGGAGTTCTCTGGAAATTAGCTCATCCTTAATCCGGTCAACCAGACCTTGCCAAAAGGTTGCCACCAGTGCTTCGTTATTCCATTTTAACTCGGAAGCCAGGGTCCGAAATTGAACTGCGTATTGCCCCACGGACAGGTCACCTTGGCGGAGGTTTAACAAGCTAGTAGCTGCAGAAGCAACTCTTCCGGGATCATCGAAGACTTTTCTGAAAGCTTCAATGAAGGAGTTGGAGCTATTAAGAAGTGGACCCCCTTGTTCCCATAAAGGTGAGGCCCAGGCAAGGGCTTGACCACTGAGGAGGGAGATGAGAAAGGCTACTTTGGTGCGTTCTGAAGAAAAGGCCCCTGGGTTGCACTCAAATTGAATGGCACATTGGTTCAGAAAGCCCCTGCACTTCTTGGGATCACCGTCAAACTTTTCGGGTGTCGGGATGCGTAAACCGGAGGCCGCTGTAGAGACCGTAACCACACTGGATGCTGTGGATGCAGAAGAGGTTATGGCTGGTGTAGCGGGTGAAGCATTCTGAAATGTATCGAAGCGGGTAGCAATCCCTTGGACACATTGTAGGAGATGCGCTTGGGCTGCTTCTTGTTGCTCCACTCGTTGAGCCAAATGCAGGAGTAGGTCACGAGCAGACGGTTCACCAGACCCCTCCGTTGTCATGGCCAGAGTATACTGTCACGACTGATAGTGGGTACCTGCTGTTGTTGGCGCAACTCAGAGGAAGGCGCGGAGTCTAACGTGCCCCTGGTATTCACCAGGAACCCCCGCAAGGAAGTATGGACTCCGCTGCAGGGACACGCAGGTCGCGGTCCTTCCTAGAGTCCACAGCGAGATACAAGGAGGTGTCAGACAGGCCGGGTCAGCAACGTTCAGGTAGAAGAGGTACAAAGGGAAATCCAGAAGAATGGTGAGGCAAGCCGGGTCGGTAACTTTAAGGGAGAACAGTACAAAGGCAGAATCCAAATAGGGGTGGTCAAACGGTCCGGGTCAAAAGGTCACAAGCAGCACGAGGATAGTCAGGAACGAATACAGCAACTGTATACACAAACGCTGGAGGCAGGAAGACCTGATACTCTGGCACTGGTGAGAGGGCAGGAAGAGGTTTAAATACTGTGGTAACCCAATCAGAATCAGCGCTGCAGCGCTGTCATACCTGCCGCCGGGAATCCTTCATAGCGTCCCGTTGCCTAGCAACGGGGCGCGTCATCACACCCAGAGGTCGGACGGCAGGGGGATCCGGAAGTGATGCGTCTGGTTGCTATGCAACCAGACGCGCTGTCAGCAGACAGGCAGCCATGCGGAACGGCGCCTGACAAAAGGACTCATTTTCTACCCAATTGACTGTATGAATTCAATTGTACAAAATGAGTCCGGTAAACGTATAAAATAAGACTCAATCTACGACAAGCCTGAGCTGGTTGAAAACCCCATTTAATTAGTTTTAATAATTTTCCAATGCTAATTGATATCTTTTTTTGCACTGTTTCACAAAACTAGTCACACCTTTGGATAACAGTGGTCATCTTCCTCAAAGGTGACAAATGATAATAGTTTTAATTACTGTCATGTGCAAGCTAAAATTTAGGTCTATAAATCTGCAAATATGTGTTTGTGAATTAAGTCCTAGAAACAGTGTGACATGGCTCAGAGAAGCTGTTTAAATCAATGCGTTTTGTTTATGTTTAACTACCTAGAGGGGCCTGGACGATGAGAGCCTGGATTCATTGTAGCATCTTGTATCATTTATTGCAGATCACAAAGGTGAAAGCCTTTGAAAATATCTCTTTCAAGACAATGAAGTCTAACACATCATCATCATTTATTTATATAGTGCCAACATATTCCGTAGCGCTTTAAAATTAGGGACAAACATAGTAAACTAATAAACAAACTGGGTAAAACAGACAAAGAGGTGAGAAGGCCCTGCTCCCAAGTTTACAATCTATGGGACAATGGGAGTTTGACACATGAGGCTAAGGCTTATTCTACATTTTGCATTTCGGCCCAGCCAGGCTGCAAAGGTAAACACATGTCTGGGAGGCCCCAGACATGCCGACTGCAGAGACAGGGTTATATGTTAATGACAAATTCAAGCTGAATAGGGTCACAGGAAAATATCATATCACTTTCTCCAATATCATACTTACCAGAGGCATGTGTGGTATGCAGATGAAGGGAAACTTATGACCTGTTGTGTGGAGGTAAAATCATGTTTGTAAGTCATACTGAAAAGTTAGGACAGGGTAACAAAAACCTCACTTAAAGGTGTTTCTACAGCAGAGTCCTAAAACCCTAATTTGCATTCTCACAGACCTGTTTGTTCTGACCTCACAGGAAGGGGGGCTGTGGGCCCTGCAGCTTGAAAACTGCACTATGACTGTAAGAGTTTGTTCACTTTTGGGAGTCAATCTGAAATTGAAGAGTGTTCCATTTTTCCTGCTTCTCCCAGCATCAGAAACTTGATTATAAATGCGTTATCAATTCTGTGTTTTATTGCATTATATCTGTATTCCTTTTATTAACTGTTTTATCTTAAGCATTGTAGATGTATTTTTCATATTAAATTACACTTATTAAGTTCAAGTCTCTGTGTTCTTATGCATTCACTTGGCAGTTTGGCCAAGACGCTACATAATTGAAACGAGAACATTTGTGGTTTATGTTAACTCTGATTAAAGTAAATTGTGCTAGATTAATTTTAGGGAGAACCGAAGGCTTCCTAAATAAGAGTGTCAGCTCTTCATAAAAAAAAACCTTGCTGGTGGCATAGTTGGTACCGCAATGCTAGTGTGTGGTGTAGATAGGTAAGGATTTAATCATTTTAGACAGACCAGATGGTTGTTTTTTGGTTAACCCTGTGTCACACACGTGTCATGCAGGCTCAGGTGAGTGCTGTCCGTGACAATCACCCTCATCATCCTCCTCATCAAAGTTGTCTACATCAATTACATTTTCATTTGAAAAAGAATATAAACAAAGTAGGTAACCGTTAGGCAGTATGTGTGATGCATTGGAGAGCGTCAGTAGCAACACATTTATAAGGGACAGCAGCAAAACATTTTAGAGGGTAAGCAGCAAAATATTGAAGAGAGCAACAGCCAATACAGTGGAATGGCACATCCAAGCTCATTAGATGGACAGTGTTGGCATCAGTATACATTATTTAACAGATGATGAGAGAATAAGGCCACACTATTAAATGATGCAAGATGGCATTGTCCGTGGGAATATGTTGAAAAGGAAATGCACATAGTTTAGCAAACCAAGCACAGGGACAAGGACTGGCACTTTTGTGTTTGGGCTCCACAAAAGCCAACATTTTGATTTTTAAACTGGAGAACAGATAGTTCACAAATGAATCATAGGTATTTATATAACAGTATGGAAAATTCCCTGGCGCTCCACAAATGAAAACAAATCTGTAGGATAGTATAAATATCAAACTTTATATCGCAGATAAAAAAGCTGAAATTGCACTGGCCAGAGTCTAACAGCATAAATAAGCAAACATAGTACACTGGATAAACAAAAGTTACACAAGTACAGGTGTAGCTCACAGATAATACAAATTTTCACACTACAATTGTGTGGGATTAAACCTCGATATCCCAGTCTTGATATGAACATCTAACAGAGATGTCTGTATTATATGGGGATATTTCCCATTAGTTATATCGCCAGGCCAACAGTTATAATAAGGCTCTGAGAGTAACTCACAGTTCGCTGGGGAATATATCTATTCCGTCCTTCGATGATTTAGACGGTGCTCCTTCCGATCCTCTGATTGTCGAGAGAGAGCAGTTGGCTTTCGGACTTCCCCACTACATGTTGCGTCTAAGTTGGGAGCATGCGCACAGGATGGTAGTTCTCCCGGACACAGGTAATTCTCACAGCCGGCTGTGGGATCCGCTCTGAGGACTTACAATGTATTTTTGAATGGTAGGGAGACCATTCACATCCCTAAAGGCAGCACCCAAATACACTATTGTTTATGTAATTTAAGATAGATAGTGCTTGGCTTACAACCTATATATTTGTATAACAGTAGTCAGCTTCCTCAATGGTGACAAATGACAATGTCATCAACCATATTATCACTATCAAAGATGTGTAAATCAATAACATTTTCATCTGAAGAAAGAAGATACTAGGTAGGTAACTGTTAGCCAGCATGTGTGACACGTTGGAGAGGGTCAGCAGCAATTGGATAAGGTCAGAAGCGGCAGTATGAGAGCTTATTAGACAGACAGCGCGCAGCATCAGTTGACATTTAACAGATGACTAGAGTCAAAGGGAACAATGTTAAATGGTACAAGATGGCATTCCTTGGGCCCAACCACCCCTGTGTGAATATATATTTGACAGCTAAATGATTAACATAATAGATTGGGCACCCTAATAGGCAGGATAGGAAACTTAACAATAATAGAATCAACAATATTATTAGGACAACAATACAATTCAAACTTGGACAATATTATCCCTAGCCCTATCCCTGTCCCTAAGCCTGCCCCAATACCTGTCCATAACCCTTTCCTTGTCCCTAACACTGTCCCTGTCTAAACTTCCACCCACCCACCCATATGTTAAAAAGGACATGCACAGTTCAACAAACCATATACTTCAACTTCAGGGGCTGCCACCTTTGTAGCTGAAGTGCTTGATTTGTTTGGGCCCCACAGAAGAGAACATTTTGGTTATTGGTTGATGAATAGAACCGAATAGATAGGGATTTTTTTTCTTTTTAACAAATAGCTAAATTATTACTTATTACTATATAAACAAGAGCGAGACAAGGATAACCGTCATCGAAAACATAGACAAAGCCGCTCTAGAAGCAATTGCTGAAAACAATGGAATTGCAGTAGACACTGATGTGCTAGAGAGCAGCATAGTGGATCCAGGTATCGGCTGAGATGCAGCCGGTCCACCAGGCATGAAAAAAGAAGATCTGTAAATACTGAGATGGTCCACCTCCAGGCTTTGAACATATCCCTCCTATACAGTAAAGCCATGCAAGCTGCTGGTCAGATTCCTGCTACAGCTCTGCTTCCAACATTGACATCTTTTGGGCTAGCTGTTACACCCATACCTGCGCCTGCTGTGGGCAGTAAGATGACCAGACAGGTCTATCGACTTTACGCTGGAAAGCAATGATGGATATCTGTAATGCTCAGATGCGCCTTGGTGGGTTACCACAAGCGCCAGAAAAGCCTGTCCTTGCAGAACAGATCAACCAAGACAAAACTTGCTTTCTTGGAGTTTCGTTCTGTTGATGAAACTACACAAGCCATGGCTTTTGATGGCATCATTTTCTTAGACCTGTCATTAAAAGATTCAATGCCCTCATGACTACCAACTCTTACCTGACATATCTGAAAACCCATATGTGCATGTACCAAGGGTTTACCAAACTATCTGAATGTTAACTAGGTTAAAGAGTTGCTTACATCTTTTGGACCTTTGAAAGCTTTTAATTTGGTAATTTGGACAGTGCTACAGGTCTATCTAAGGGACATGCTTTTTGTGAATATGTGCATATTAATGTGACAGATGAGGACATTGCTAGACTTAATGGGATGCAACTGGGAAACAAAAAGCTTCATGTACAAAGAACAAGTGTTGGCGCAAAGAATGCAACATTGAGCACAATAGAAAAATACTCCAGTAACGCTGTAAGTTCCTTGGCTCATGAGTTCCCAAGTGCAGATACTTCATCCAACAGTAGTAATTTTTTTGATGATCATGGTTTTGCCAGAAGAACTACTTGATGAAGATGAGTAGGAGGAAATTGTTGAAGATGTATGAGACGAATGCAGCAATTATGGCATTGCTAAATCTATTGATACCGCGTCTTATTGATGGTGTAGAGGAACCTGGATGTGGCAAAATTTTTGTGGAATTCACTACAGTATTCGACTGTCAGAAAGCCATGCAAGGAAGGACTCACAGGACGCAAGTATGCTAATAGAGTGGTGATTACAAAATACTGTGATCCGGATAGTTACCATCGTTGTGATTTCCGGTAGATGCAGTTGAATACTACAGATGGAGTTCAAAGAAAAATGAAGCCTCAGAGGGAAGTGGATGCTCAGAAGTGCATACCTGTCTCCTCTCCCCACACCCTCTTTTCCTTTTTCTTTTTTGGTTTGTTCCCTTCCACGAAGCTTTTTCTGATTAAGGATTTATATTTTATGGCCAAATTATTTTCTCATAGTTCCCTGAAAATCCAAAACCACATTTTCTTTTTAACCTATACATTAAAAAACATTTTTTCCCTGCCCAACTTCGTATGTCAATAAAAATCAATTCCCGGATGAGTCCCCAAACTGTTATGTCAATTTGTAACATATGCAATAAAGATTCTCCACTGTGATCTCTTTGGTTAAAAAACACAAAGGTTTTATTTGCAAAATGGATTATAGGAAAAAGTACAGCATGCATACGCATGTGCAGTTGGCACCAACACAAACTTCTACAAGAACGCTCTGGTTTCCAAAGCCAGAGCTGAATATTTTAAACAATGTACAGTTATAAAAGCAGTAACATCATAAAGATACACAGTTGCAGTATTAAATACCACAATTTATAGGTTGATGGGTCATGACCTCCCAAGTACTCAACGCCCCATTGGTTGATTCCTTTGTTCATTGTTCCTTGAAGTGGGGGGCAAGTTTCCTTGTATGGCCAGGTGTCCTTTCCTCAGGTTCTCACCTCTAGACCTGTATAAATTGGTTCTGTTATAACATCTCTGGAGTTGCTATTTGGTGTATAAAAGCAATATTAGGTAGAAGTAGCATTTGCAATGTGCGAACGCTACTTAAATAATACCAGAAATGTTCTCATGCAAATGCAAACAGAATGATTCAAAAATCAGTGCAAATAATGTGTTAGAAACATTAATTTGCTTTTTCACTACATTATATTTTATAATAAATGATAGAAATAGATTAAAATTAGTTAACTGTTGGTACGATAATGATTAGGTTGCGTATCAATCACATAGCAGCTGATTGTCAAATACAGAAATGATTGATTGCCATCTTTGTCCAGTTATTAATCTTCAACAATACATATAAAGCATTTATTTTATAGGGTATTAATGGTACCATATATAATATGGGATCCTCCGAGCGCTGGCTTATTTCTTTTCTGTTTTTGTTTAAAAATATTGCCTCCTAGAGCTTACAAAGGCTTCAATACTTTCAGCACTGTGCACTACTTGTTCTATGTACCCTTGTGGTGATATCCAGTTTTGGCGCCTAGCTGTACTGCTGACTGTTTTCTCCTCCATCATATAGTGTTTTTTGTTGCTAAGTAAACTTTTTATTTGAAACAATTATATCTTGGTGTCAATTATTTTTGAGTAAGTTTAAGAGTGTAAGAGAGGTTTTTGAAGGTATTAACAACAACTGTTCAGCATTTGAAGGTGTTACCTGGGATGAAGGTATGGGTACATAGGGAGTATGGGCAAACATAAGAAACAGATAAGGGATAGGAAATAAGACACTTGTAAGACATAAGGGAGAAAACACTGGAGACATTAGAGAGATATTGGAACATAGGAGATATTAAAGGAAGATGAAGTAATACATTAGACTTGGGGGAAATGTGAAGGAAAAGAGGGAGGACACTTTACATTATTTAATATGTTTTATATTATACTATATTGTGTTAAAAAGCATGTAAAATTTATTTCACACTATCAAAATCCTTAAAGCTTCTATGCACCTGGGCAGACCCCAGGCAATCTCTTCACATTTTCATACCAGCCCTTCTATATTCCCACTTCAATCACTGATCTGCTGGTCTGGGATGTCCACAGTTTTTGATGTGGGTAGGGATAGAACAATATGTAACCATTCTGATTATCAGAACAACAGCACTAATTATTTCAGGTTGTGAGTGTGCTGATCTTGTGGGCAGTAGCTCAGTCGTGTGATTATATTAGTGAGGGCATTGTTACATGTTATAGGTTGTGTGTGATAATGTGGGGATGGGAATGGATGTAAGTGGGATGCCACATACTGATAATTAGAAGGTGTAATAGGCAGGGTCCCAAAATAATGCAAAATAGGGATTTGATGATCCTGTCATACTAACCGAGGAAGATTGTGATGACAAATGTACCTCTGTATGTAACAAAGTTTATACAATCAACTGCCCTCCCACTAGCCCAAGCAGGGTTCAGATGTTGTGGAACTACAAACACTAGCATAGCCGATATGCTGGACTTGTAATTCCAATGCAATGGGAGGGCAACAAGCTGCTTATACTGATCTGTTTCTGTCTACTTCTAAAGCAGACCAGTATTATGCAACTAGTTGACCTTCAGCTATTGTGGAATTGCAAGCCTCTCTATGTCTTCTGGTAATGGAGATATCACACCTGACTTTGAAAGATCCAGACCTTTTGTTCCTGTACTGTGATTGGTAGTAAACCTGTTTACTGATCCATTTTCAAAACAATGTGTTACACCAGATCAGTATAAATTTTTATGTAGGAGGATGAGATCATATACTTTTTATCCTTGTTTCAAAGAAACCTGTACAGTTGTAAATTCTTCTGGGTGCTTCTGATGCTCCTCTAAACTCTGTCCTCTCCTTCTGTCCTGTGTTCTCCTTCCTTCACGCCTGGTACCAGCTCCCTGTAGCCCTCCTTTACCACTAATACCTTGCATTTCACTTCTACTTAGCATAGTTTCTCTTAACCCTTATCCTATTCTTACTTCACGCTACACTGCCTTTGCGACTGCCTCTCCGTTCTCTCCGTGCCCTACCCTGTTGTTTTACTTTTTTCCTCATCCCTATTTATTCACTTTCTGTTCTACTTCTTAGCTATTTATTGTTAGGAACCCCACCAACCAATACAACACCACTCGGAGTCTACTCTGATAGTCAGGTGTTCGCTGAATGTTAGGAACTACATGAACCAATACAACACCACCCGGAGTCTACTCTGATAGTCAGGTGTTCGCTGGAGCCCCTAGTGGTAGGGACAGGCTTGGCTGCAGACTACAGAGGGTCGTGTGGCATGTACTAGCGGCGGGGAACCCAGGAGCAGAGGATAATGGCAGACAGCAATTCCAAAGGACAGGCCGAGGTCAGCGGTCACTTGCTAGGAAGAATCGTCAGGAAACAAGCCAAGGGTCGAGGTCACGGGCAAATCGGCATAAACGGTGGTACAGGCCAGAAGGTCAAGGGCACAGGCAAACAGCAAATCCAGTAAACAGGCAGAGGTCATACACAGAAGGCAACAATCCAAAGGAACACCAGGAGTACAGGAGTACAGAAGCAGGCAGCAACACAGGAACCAGGAAGCTATAACCGCCAGGGAGGCTAAGCCCTCCCTGCCTTAAATACTGAAACAGACCAATGAGAGCCCAGTACTCTAATTGCCCACAGGCTGTCCCTTGATAGAATTAATTAGCCCGCAGGCTTGCCCCGCTGTTGCGCATGCGCCCGGCTGCCCTGTAATGCGCTGGACAGAAGAGTGTCTGGCCGTTGCTACGGCAACGGTCGGCGAGCCCCCGGAAGTGATGTCCCAGTCGTCATAGCGATGGCCGGGACGGTGGTAGGAGAGTCGCGGCGGCTGGGCACCGCCGCGGCTCGTAACACTTTTTTACTGTTTCTCCTTTTCTGCTTTTTACACACTTACTTACTGTTTTCTCTGTTCTGTTAGTCCTCAGCTCTGCTCTGGCTGTTCTGCCCTTCTCTTGCTCCCTATTCCCCTTGTTAATGTGCGTATCGTCGCTAACCAATAACGATTGTCGAACCTCGATTTGTGTTTCCAAAGCACAAAGATTTATTCGCAATAAGTGGAAAAATATGCTCAAGCGAAGTAATAGTAAATACAGCCGTTACTTATCGCAGGCGCTCTGGATCCAGTGCAGTCATTCAATCCTGAAGTCTGGGGACAAGATGTCTGCACTCTGGATCACAAGCTGCTGCTTATATACACAATCAAATACAGTAATACAATGAAGATGGTATGGCTTGCATCTATTGGTCCGGGTCTCAGGAATGTCCAAGGGGTCGTCAATCATTGGCTGGTTCATCCTAAGGAATCCAAAGGAGGGGGTCATCTCTGCAGGGGGTATGCTCTGCTCTTCCCGCCAGGATTCCTTAGTCTTAAGTAGTTCATAATTCCCTATCATTCATAACTTGCGTATGCACTCTGCGATTCCCTCGCAGAGTGAACCAAACAGTAGGATATGTAACAAGGTTCATTATGATACCACTCATGATGTTATTCCTTTAACCCGTTCCGTGTATTTCACTAATATGCATGTAACTCTGATATAACATATAAATACTACTATATTTCGACATAACTGACTATGTGTTGCAACTACCATTAATGTGTACTATTTTATAAGTATGCGTGTTTGTGCGAATGTATGGTAAAAGACCCATTACTTTTGCTGCCACGTGTAGTGGATGCGTACGCCCTTTTACGCCGTAGCGTGCCCTTGTACGTCGATGCGTACCGTACGCATCTTTTCAAACAAAGACAACCAAGTTTGCTAGACTTTAATTGAAATTACTTTATCCAATTTACTGACTTCGACACCCTGCTCTCACAATGCCGACCCGCTCGGCTCCTATACCCATGCTCTCCCCTCACCACCTCCATGGCCCCAACTCTCACTGTCCCATCTCTCACCCTTTCCTCGCTCCATCAACCCTGACAATCTTATCCACATCTCCACACTTCTCTCCCTCCCCTTCTCATGTGCCCTCTGCAACTCCAGGTCCCTCTCCTATGGGGGTCCCTCCTTCACTCACTCCACCAGACCTGATGGGCGTCCGGGAGGCGGAGTGGGCCTCCTCCTATCCCCTAGCTGCACCTTTCGGGTAATTCCTACTATACTTTCCCTCTCTTTCTCCTCCTTTGAAGTACACTCCATCCGTCTCTTCTCCCCCATCCACCTATGTGTCTCTGTCATCTACCGTCCCACTGGCCCCACCTCCCTCTTTCTTGACAACTTCGCTGCCTGGCTCCCTCACAGACTCTCCTCCTACCTTCTCTTCATCATACTTGGCGACTTTAACATCCCCATTGACAACTGCTCTGACCCTGCCACCATCAAACTTCTCGCCCTTTCTACCTCCCTAGGCCTCACTCAGTGGACCTCTTCCCCCACCACTGTCTTGGTCACTCCCTGGACCTCATCTTCTCTCATCTCTGCGAACTCTCTGACTTCTCCAACTCTCCCTTACCACCATCTCCTCTCCTTCACTCTGTCCTCCTCCCAGGCTCCCACCTCACCTAAATCTACCTTCACTAGGTGCAACCTTGATGCTATTGACCCTACCACTTTGTCCTCTTCTCTCGATACTCTCCTTTTACCTCTACCCTCCCTGGTCTGCCCTGACCAGGCGTCCTCTCGCTACAACCTCTCCCTCACTACTGCCCTGGATGCTGTCACCCTGGCACCCTCTATCTGCCAGCACTGCCTCATTCCCCAATCCTGGCACCCCAAACTCACACTCTTCCTCCAATAGTGCTCCTGCACTGCTGAATGCCTCTGGAGGAAATCTCACTCCCTGGCCGACTTCCTTCACTTTAAATTTATCCTCACCTCATTCTGCTCCACCCCTCCCTTGCTAAACAATATTTCTTTAAGTCCCTCATTTCTTCTCAGTCATCCAATTCCCATCGCCTCTTTGCCACCTTCAACTCCCTCCTCACTCCACCCCCTCCTCCAGTACCGCCTTTCCTCTCCACTTCTGACTTCGCCAACTTATTCTCTTCTAAAATTGAGGCCATCAGACTGAACATCTCCTCCTCCCATCTCTCTCCATCCTCCCTTTTCCCTTCACCTCCCCCCAACAACCAACTCTGGTGTTCCATCTGCCCTACATTGGGTGTTCGCTCACATATTCTATCCTTTCAACCCTCTACCTGTCCTCTTGATCCTTTCCCCTCTCATCTCCTTCGCTCTCTCTCTCCGACTGCCTGCTCTTACCTCACTCACCTCTTCAACCTATCAATCTCCTCTCCCTGTTGGAGTCCCTCAGGGCTCTGTTCTCGGCCATCTACTCTTTCCGCTCTATACCTCCTCCCTTGGTGCTCTCATCTCCTCCTTCGGTCTTCAGTACCACCTTATGCTGACGACATCCAACTCTACATCTCCTCACCAGATCTTTCCTCCTCCCTCCTCTCTCGTGTATCCTACTGCCTCTCTGCCATCTTCTCCTGGATGTCCTCGCGCTTTCTCAAAATTAACATCACTAAAACTGAACTCATTGTCTTTCCTCCCCCCAGGCTCCCCTCCCACCATGATTTCTCTATCACTGTTAACAACACCACCATCTACTCTGTCACCCAACTTCGCTGCTTGGGCGTTACCTTCGACTCCTCTCTCTCTTTTGCCCCCCACATTCAATCCCTTGCTCAAGCCTGTCGCTTCCAACTTCACAACACTGCCCGTATCCGGCCCTTCCTCTCTCAGGATGCCACCAAAACTATCATCCACGCATTCATTATCTCCCGTTTCGATTATTGCAACTTCCTTCATACCGGCCTCCCCCACTCCCACCTCGTCTCCCTCCGCTATATTCTCAATGCGGCTGCAAGACTCGTCTTCCTCTCTCGCTGCTCCTCCTCCCCATTCCCTCTTTGCCTTGCCCTACACTGGCTCCCCATCCCCTACAGAATCCTTTTCAAACTCCTGACCACCATGTACAAGACTCTCTCCCAATCTACATCCCCCTATATCTCTAACCGCCTCTCCATTCACACTCTTGCCTGCTGCCTGCGCTCAGTCAATGATCGTCGCCTCTCCTCCATTCTAGTCACCTCTCCAGAATCCAATACTTCTCCCGTTCAGCTCCCCTTCTCTGGATCGACCTCCATTGCTCCATCCGTCTCTCTACTAATCTAAGCTTCTTCAAACAGGCACTTAAAACTCACCTGTTCCTCAAAGCCTACCAACCTTCCACCTACCCCATTCTCCCCTCTCTCCTCCCGGACCCTTTTCTCTCCCACATATGTCATCATCATCAGCTCCCTTTGTGCCTGAGTTTTGTTCATCCTCCCTTAAGATGTAAGCTCATTTGAGTAGGGCCCTCTTCCCTCCTGTCTCAATACCTGTTCTTCTGCTCCATCTTTACTGCATTAGCCTGCCTGGATCTTCTGAAGTTCTGGTATTTTTTGCTTATGGTTCAGTAATGTTTTACCCTGTATAGTCTACTGTTTGTGCAGTGTATGGTGCTGCGGAACTCTTGTGGCGCCTAACATATAAAGGATAATAATAATAATAAAAATAATAATATACTGTGCAATATACTGCTAAACTGGTCAAAATATAATACAACTGTCCAATTAAATCTAAATGTGTGACAAAGACAGAAATATTAACATTGTCATTCACACCTATGTGCATTTCATCTGGTTATCAGTCTTTTTGAAAATACAGAATCTCTGAAATTTCCCCCAAACAAAAGTGCTTCGTATTTTTTGACAGTTAAGTACTCCTGCTGCAATATCAGTCTTATACTTATGCCTATATATTAGATACATGTAAACACGCAGTGAGTTGTAGCCATTTAAAAGGTAAGCCATTTATATCTTTATGTTTAAATATATGTATGTAATGCTATAAAAAAAGTATATCCTGACAGTTTTTGTGAAGAATTGTGAAATCCCTCTACCCAAAAATGATGTGCCTGCTCCTGAGTTCTGCAGCAATAAAGAGGGTAATAAATACCCCCAAAAAATGTGTAAGGTTTCTGATTACACTACTGTAAAAAGAAGCGGCCTCTTTCAAAGCACAGCATTAGGAGTTAGCGTATATATTATACTTAGCAATTCAAAGGTAATTTACAAGCTGGACAGCGCAGTCTGAACACCAAAGGTAGGTCAGAATATCAGCCTACAGCCAACACATAGTGTTAAATTAGGATGCTTACATCTTAAAAATATCAAACAATTTTGTAAAGATTTTATTTCCTACACCAATCATATGATATACAAGATTTATGTACAGTTTTAGTTTTTTTTGTAAAGGTTGATATTATTTGCTGTTTAGGATACAGCTAACAACAACTGGGCACAGGAAATACATGGATGTGGGATTATGAAAATGACATTCTATGCTATCAAACTCTATCACTACAAAGGATGAAGGCAGGATGGGTTGTTAAATAGTGCAGCTCACCAATCAGCTATTTAGAGGAAGACACACCTGTACTGCAGCTCACAACTGATTAAAAGCATAGATGCAGGGACAAGTTCTTCCATTGGAAACACACCTACAAAGATGCTTTAATTTGATAGAATGCAAGATTCAGGGAACAAGTTGCTGAATCTTTACACCTGTATTCTTAATTCAAGGTTAAAATGGTAAAACAATATAAATAACATCTAGCTTTTGAATATCACATTTGGTGCAATTAGCTAACCTTATTGCAACCATAGGTTAACTGATTTTTCTACTGAATGTAATTTCCATTGTTAACATGTGAATAAAATCAAGTACAGAGCCGTGCACTCTCCATAGTCAAACGTTAGCAGAAGAATGTCTTTGCCATAGGATGCAACATTTACAACATGTCATGTTGTCAAATTTCTGCCCTGCTAGAGCTTCCCTGGTCAACTGTAAACGATTGGGGCAACTGTAAGTGTGTGGCCTGCCATGAACATAACAGGACTGCCAACTGCTGAAGCACGTAGTGCATAAAAATAATTTGTCCTTGGTTGCAACACTCACTACAGTGTTCCAAACTGCTTCTTGAAGTAACATCAGCACAAGAACTGTTCATTGTGAGCTTATTGGATTGCTACCCATTAGTTCCAGTGAAGGGATATCTTAATGCTATAGCATACAATGACATTCTATAGACTCTGTGGCAACAGTTTGGGGAAGGGCCTTTCTGTTTCAGCATGAATTTCCTCAGTGCATAATGTGAGGTCCATAAAAACATTGCTTACCGAGTTTGGTGTAGAAGAACTTGACTGACTTGCACAGAGCTCTAACCTCAACCCCATCAAACACCTTTTGGATGCATTGGAACATAAACTGCAAGCCACACCTTATGTTCTTGTAGTTTAATCAATGTGAATCAACCTAGCTATGTTCCAAAATCAAATCAAAATCCTTCACAGAAGAGTGATGACTGTTATAGCAGCAAATGAGGACAAACTCCAAATCAATGTTCATGGTTTTGGAATGAGATGTTCATCAATCACATATGGATGTGATGTTTGGGGTGTCCACATAAGGGACCAGTATACAAAGAACAAGTTAACCTGTTCTTGATTCATTTAGACCTCAAATCTGATGGTTAGTAAATATTGCAGACAGGCAACATGAGGTTTATTGGCTTTTTCTTATAGATTATGGGAACAAGTTTGTGTAGTGCACATCATCAGAGAAAGAAATGTGTAAAAATGTATATATTAAATTAATTAAAAATGCTGTTATTGCAATATATAAATGATACAAAGTAGCATGACTACTAACCATAAATATGGACATGCATGGTTTTGTTAAAAGAAAATACTTATTGCACTATAGAAGTAAAAATGTAAATATATAATATGTACATAAAAATACTGTATAAATTAACAAATGTCTATTTAAATGCCTACATATAGTTTTGTATGTGCCCATATAGCCTAACTACCAATACATAGCCAATCTAGCTCCATATAACCTTAGAAAGAAGCAGAGAAAAAATATGCCTGATAAAGCCAAAACACCATTACATAGTCTTACATACCACTATATAGCCAAAATACTCACATGGCCAGTATGATCACATAGTCTCACATGCCTCTAAATAGTTAATAGTTCATGGTTAATGGTTGCAATAGCTCAAACCGTTGAGAAATTGAATTACATTAACCTAAAAATGTTCTGCATATTCACACATGGTGCATTATCATGCATATAAACAGGGAGTAGAATAGAAAAGCCCAGTATTCCTGCTTCTGCTTGGTAGAAAAACATATCTGACTAAGCTATGTGTTACCTATTTCACAAATACTGCGAAGACTATATTAGTGTTGATGCAAGTAGGATCATTTTTACTCAATTACTATTGGTGGTGTGTGTTGGCTGCCGTCACATATGTGTGTGCACCTATTGTAGAATACACTTTTCTCTCATCCTTTTGCTGATGGTTGAGATAAAATACTTATTTACTTTTTCCTCTCATAAGACCGTGTAAAAGGCAAGAGCTTGATAGAGATCGGTGCAGGTCCTACAATACATCATATTTTACCTCCCTGTGAAAACTTTGAAAAAATCTACCTTACTGATTATTTCCAGGACAACCTACTACAAATTGAAAAATGACTGAAGGATAGCAATGATGCATTTGCCTAAGATATGTCTGTGACCTTCAAAACAACAGGTAGTTCTATAGTTCTATAAGATCAATTATTAAAACTTCAAAGGCGTGCCCTCCTTTGGGCAACTATTTCTTTGTATTGACATAGTCCTAGTGTGTAAAGCTAAATAAGACTGAATTGATTGTGTCCTTCTGTGCAGTGTCACGTTTACATACAATCATTTATTACATGGGCGGTATAACATACAGAGGGGTAGCTGTCAATAAGTAAGCAACCCCTTAAACTTGTTTACATGGGCAGGGTTAATGTCCTATACCTAATAATATATGTACAGACTAGGAGACAATAATTTGAACATGTAAATGGATACAGACATTAATTAATTTACAAAAATAAATATTTGCAGCAGGACAAGCACATAGTTTGGCAAACCAAGCACATGGACAGAGACTGCCACTCTTGTGTTTGGGCTCCACAAAATCCAACATTTTGATTTTTGAACTGGAGAACAGATAGTTAAATGAATCATAGGCATTTGTATAAGAGTAGTCAGCTTCCTCAATGGTGACAGATGACATTGTCATCAATCATCATTATCATTATCAAAGATGTCTAAATCAATGACATTTTCATCTGAAGAAAGAAGATGCTAGGTAGGTAACTTTTAGGCAGCATATGTGACACGTTGGAGAGGGTCAGCAGCAATTGGATAAGGTCAGAAGCGGCAGTATTAGAGCTCATTAGACAGACAGCGCGCAGCATCAGTTGACATTTAACAGATGATTAGAGTCAAAGGGAACAACTTTAAATGGTGCAAGATGGCATTCCTTGGGCCCAACCACCCCTGTGTGAATATATGTTTGACAGTTAATTGAATGACATAATAGGTTGGGCACCCTAATAGGCAGGATAGGAAACTTAACAATAATAGAATCAACAGTATTATTAGGACAACAATTGAAAGGATGACAGTATTTATTAGGTGTACAATTCAAATTTAGACTATATTATCCCTAGCCCTATTCCTGTCCCTAAGCCTGCTCCTATACCTGTACATAGCCCTGCTCCTGTCCCTAACCCTGTGTCTTTCCCTATCGCTCTCTCTATCCCTAACCCTGTGCCTAACCCTAAGCCAATATACTGTTGAAATTTGAACAGTCCACTCAGTCATACTGTTACCATGAGAATTGGTGACCTAATAATACAGTTGTCAACTAATGATGATTACTTTATAAATGTCGAATAAATGCATGTCTAGCTGTCGAAAGCATAGCATTTTAATTAGAGATGCTCAGGCTCGGTTCCTCTGAAACCGAACACACACAAGCTTAGGGGATCCGAGTACCGAGCCGAGTCTGCTCGGTACTTTCGCACTTTTTCGTATTCGAAAACGAGGCAAAACATCATTTTGACGTCGTCGGATCTTGGATCTCGCGTGTTTTGGAATCTATAAATACCGCCCTCCACGGCGATCTAGCGACATTTGAGAGAGGGACATAGAAGGGGTAGCATGGAGTGTAGAGCAGTTGGGCAGTCAAAGTTAGAGAATTTAAAGAGGAGGGTGGTAGCAGTGTTAAAGAAAGTAATCAGTGACATTCAGGAGAGCTCCATATCTCCAGTGTTAAATCTCATTGCAGAAAAATAAAAATACTAGTGGTGGCAGGGTTGGTGTCATTCTGCAGTCTAATTCTACTGTGTTATATAGGTAACACACAGAAAGGAAAGAGCTCAATTGCTCCATTGCTAATTGTCATTGCTGAAATACAACTACTAGTCCTTGCAGGATTTTCTTCTAAATTTGCACAAAAAAGTGTATGGTGTTATATACAGCCAAAGAGAAGAGCTCCATTGCTAATTGTCATTGCTGAAATACAACTGCTAGTCCTTGTAAGGCTTTTTTTTTCCAAAATTTGCACAAAAAAGTTTATGGTGTTATATACACCCAAAGAGAAGAGCTCAATTGCTCCATTGCTAATTATCATTGCTGAAATACAACTACTAGTCCTTGCAGACTTTTCTTCTAAATTTGCACCAAAAAGTGTACGGTGTTATATACACCCAAAGACAAGAGCTCCATTGCTCCATTGCTAATTGTCATTGCTGAAATACAGATACTAGTCCTCCTTGCAGACTTTTCTTCTAAATTTGCACAAAAAAGTGTACAATGTTATCCAAATGGATTCAGAGCAGTACACAGAGCACAAGCAGCTGCTGCCACCAGTCCTGATTATAGTAATCCCTGTATGTCATCTGGTAAAGTCTGTGTAAAAGTACATTTAAATAAAATTACATTTTACCGTGGTCAAGAAAAAAAGAGCAGTAATCCAGGCAAAGTTATCTGACCAAAAAAAAAATAACTGCTAACAGGAACTTCTACACACGCAGTGGCAAAGAATGAATGAGGCCTTCACCTTTCTCTATGAGTGCGAGATCTAAAACTGTTACTGAGGCATCTTCTTGTAAGGTCACTCGTGACCAAGTAAGACCAAGTAATTCGGACTCCAAAAGTGGTGCACAAATACTTTTACGTGTAAAAGCTGAGCTGGAAGAAAACATTAAGGCATTAGAGGAAAATGTATGCTCAGATTCAGAAATGACACCAATCCCTGGGGAGAGTCCATCCACGAGTGCTATGGGTAATCCTGATCATTCTGATAGTGTACCCATAAAGAAGGCCCCTTTCAGCATTTCTGCTGATGTGTGCCTGAACAGCCCGAGTGTAGCAGGGTGATACACCAATTGAGGAAGCCACTTTGGAATTGGACCGCTGTAATGGTGGGTTCCAGCAGTGATTAATTAATAATGTGTGAGGATGATGTACACACTGATGAGGGTGAGGATGAGGCTGAGGATGATGACAATAACATCTTGCCACAGTAGAGTTCATTAACAGCACTGTTACCTTAGGTGCCTTAAGCCCATTATTAGCTTGTTTTGTGGGGGCCGAAACAAACCAAGCACTTCAGCCAGAAGGAGTGGCACTTTGTGGCTGAAGTGCTTGATTTGTTAAAGTGTGCATGTCATTTTTAAGATCTAACATAATTCCAAGGACAATTCCATCTTGCACTACTTTTATTTTCTGCCACTGCTGTGTGACAATGTGCCCTAGATGTCCTAGGAACTGCCGTGTATTTGAGTCATTGCTCTGTCGCTTAGCATCCAGCCAGGTCGCTGCAATATTTGTCCAAAAGTGTATGAAAATAATATTGTGACCTGTGAGGTGGTAAAAATTGACTGCAAATGACTTGAATCTAGTGTTAGTAAGGTTAATAATAATGTAGAATCAAAAAAAGAGCACATTTATGAGATTTTAGCACATTTTAGCAATTTTTCTAAAAAAATACAGATCCAAAACCAAAAAACCAAAACACGAAGCTAATCCAGATCCAAAACCAAAACCAAAACCACTTCACGGTGGTCAGTGAGCATCTTAAATTTTAATGTTGCAGTAGCCTAAGTCCAAAATGTTAAATAGTGCAAAATGGAATTGTCCTTGTCTACCCAAACCCATATGTTAAAAAGGACATGTACAGTTCAACAAACTATACACTTCAACTTCAGTCACAAATATCCCACTAGGGGTTAATTGGCGCTCACTGGAGAGCCTCTCGGGATGACTGTGATTATAGATTTAGATTCAAAGGAGCGTATTCAATTGTTAGTTTTAACGCGCTAAAACAAAAAAATACGAGCTCTCAAAAAAAAATTGAGTTAATACGGTAAAAGTGCCCGCGAAAACCGTTAATATGGTAGTTTACTCGCGGAATTTCAGCTCGCAGCTCAGGGAGTTGCGAGCTGAAATTTCGCGAGTAATTACCAAATTGACGGTAATATTTTTAGAGCGCTCGATTGTTAGCGTTAACGCTAACAATTGAATACGCCCCTAAGGGTAAATAAAAATGTATAAAAACAATCTAAATACTAATACTCTTCAGCTGCTGCACACCCGTGGTGGATTGCTGTCAGCCACCGAAATTGGTCAAAGACACAAACAAACAGAGAATAAGGGTTGCGCTACTGAATAAGTACAGGATATAATAATAAATGCTACTGGTGTTCTCTTGAAAAATCAGAAGAGGCACTGAACAACTATTGAAACATTTAATGTAAATATATTCAACACAGAGTACTGGCAAATGCCAGAAAACTGCTACACAGTATAAAAACAATATGTCTATCACTATCTCATAAATATTCCAACCAGAGCTAAAGCAACATATAAGCCGCCGTGGCTGTGGAATGAAATAAAAATCATTAATATAATGGATTGCGCAACCAAAAAAAGTGTGGCCAACACTTAATAAAACCAGTCATTGATAGAGAGGTACGATAGCAATAAAGTCTCAATTTGATGTGGGTAAATATGCATCAATAGTAACAGAATTTGTTAGATGTAGATTCCTCCTTAGATTGATATTAAGTCACCTGAATCCCAGACGTCCGTCAGGCATATCTTGCACGGCCTGGATCTTATTGCTCACTCCAAGAATTATCTGGCCAGCTCCTTCCTGAGTTCGGGGCAAATATGTGGTAACGGTGACCCGTACTTTCAGTCCCGTGTCCAGCTTGAATCACGCTCCAATGTTGGACAAATCTTGTCATGTGTTACCAGGTGTGGTATCCGCGCCGGTCTGAATGTTGGAGCGAGGGGAGGCCGGTAGTGAGAGTGGATAACAGTGGTCTCCCGTTGACGAACCCAAGTGGAAAGAGGGGTTCAGGTATTGAGGCAATCATACATCAGAATCCAGTTCACAAGCAAACCCCCGCTGACGCGTTTCGTGCCTGTGCAAAGCACTTTCTTCAACTTCAGTGGCAACCACTTTTCTGGCTGCTTGATTTGTTTGGGCCCCACAGAAGAGAACATTTTGGTTATTGGTTGATGAACAGGACAGAATTGAAAGGGATTTTATTTTATTTTTTAAAATTACTAATGGAATTTGGCTAACAGTGGTCATCTTCCTCTATGTTGACAATGTCGTCATCACCCTCATCATCATCACCATCACTGACGTCATAAACATCTCCATCACACAATATTAATTCATCTCCACTGGAACTTACAGATTCTGTTTTGTAATTAGCGTCAAGAACATTATTCCTCATACACCGACCCATATGTTAAAAATAACATGCAAAACACCAAGCTCTTCAGCTACAGGGACTTACACTTTTGTGGTTGATTTGTTCGGGTCCCCACAAGAGAACATTTTGGTTGTTAGTTGATGAAATGGAGACTGGAGAATAGATAGGGATTGTAAGAACTTACTAATGGGCATTTGGCTAACAGTGGTTATCTTTCTCTATGGTGACAATGTCATCACCCTCATCATCATCCTCATCACTGATGTCAACAGCATCATTACACAATATTAGTTCATCCCCAATGGAATTTAGTGTTACAGATTCTCTTTGTAATTGTTGGCTACAACAGAATTCTCATACAATTTGTAGTTCATTTTGATGAACACCATTATTTTTACATTATTGGGAAGTAGTCTCCTCCATCGATCACTCACAACATTCCTAAACGTGCTAAACACTGTTTCTGAGTACACACTGAAGGTTGGAAAGCTTATGTACACCATAACTAGTTTGTACAAGCAGCTCCACATTGCCTCTCTTCCCTCCAAGAATTCAAAAGGACTGTCTGAGATGCTAAGTTCTACTAAATTAAAGTGTATCCAGTTGAGAGATGGTAGAGGTGTCAATATATTTGAGCATTTCTTCTAAGCTTAACTAGATGTCATAACCTTTCACATTGGTGTGCTGCTGTACTCTTGACTTATCATCAGTGTGGCTCTCAGAAAAAAGTTTTTTTCTGTCTGTAACTTTTGTAGGGTGAGCTGAAGCAGTGTCATGTGCGATTTAAGCTAAGAGCTTGCTCACAAGGAGCTGTTTGCATCTGTGAAGATTTGTGTCGTTTGGAAAGAAAGACAATATATATGACTTAAACCTGGTATCATGCAAGGTTGCCAAAATGTAATGATCCAATGGCTGGTGTCTTTCTATACATTTGCAAATGTGTGCAACTGAGACTTGTGGTTAGTTGATGAAATGGACATGCATAGGGGATTATGAACCTGTAAATTGATTGTGCAACTTCCACTTCTGTTTGTTTGAGAGGCATGTTGGTATCAGTAGCTGATGGGAAATGCTGGTGCTGTATTGTCATTTGGAGGCTTTTGGGGTACCTCCTGGTACGTTAGCTCTCAATTTAAAAACACATATATGTATGGCCCAATAAATGGACTCTCATTGTTTAGTATTAGGACTGCCCTATAAGCAGAAGCGCCGCAGAGCGGCGGGTGGCTTTCCACACATTTCAAATGTGTGCAACTGAGACTTCTGCATTTTTATGTACAAGTAGAAATGGCAGCTCATTTGCTGGTTATGACAGTATGCTGGGGGTTTTTCTCTGGGATTGTATACATGTCAACATTTAGCCTATTGCCATTTTCGTGTCAGTGAAATGTCTGCAGACTACAGACATTGCCGCTTTAAATTAACATTGATGTAAGTCGCGCTGACCTCAAACTTAAGTGCTGCAGTCCTGTGTCTTCGGAATGACTGCCTGTCAGCATTCCGTTTCAATCGGACATCTGGAGTGTCGGGATTCAGGTAAGTCTGCTTATAGTGTGCTAATTTTTGTCAGAATTCGTAATTGTTTTTGTAATTTTCATGATCGTTAATACGTACCCAACGTCTGATTCTGGTAAATTGTTCTAGATGAATATTATTGAGCAAAATATGGTGGCAATGACTGCCGGCCGGGACATTGATGTTCAATGATATCAATAGTTTTTCCAAATGTCCTAACTGTTGACTTCTGATATATTATGTCAAGTTCTAAATCCAGAAATTCCAAACATATTTTATTGTGTTTAGAGGTGAAAGTTATTGGTGTTGTTGATGAGATATTTTAGAAATATGTCAAATGTATCTTGTTTACCATTCAAAAGTGGCTGGATGCACCCGGTTGCATCTAGCCCAAATGTAATCCTCTTTCCAATGACTCACAAATAGATTTGCATAGCTGTGGACAATCCAGGTGCCCAAGGCCATACCTTGTTAGTGTAGACAGAAATTATATGAAACCAGAAGTAGTTGTGGGTCAATATGAAATTGATACTGCTTATTGTATTCCTGTTTAAGTGTCTTGTCTTTTTTAGAGCGGTTTAACACTCTCTAATCCTAGTTCAAGTTTGATGACCATATATAATGATGTTATATAACAAGAGACCGGTCAAAGGTCCATACTCCATTTATGCACTGTAATTCCTAAATTCAGGCCTTATTTAACTATCACTTTTACTTCATTAGAGAACTATTGTGTCAGAATATTAGTCAGTTGTTAATATGTTGCTATATCCTACAAACTGTACTGTTTCCTTAATGTAATCAATTTCATCAGGGATGACTATCCCCCACCCCCTTTTGTCATCAGGTTTGATTAAAAAATTGTCTGGATTTTAAAGTTTTCATAAAGCTTCCATCTCATCTTGACTCAAATTTATTCTCATGTATGGTTTGTAGTTTTTTAATATCTCAAGATCTACTCATTTTTTAAATGTTTCAAGTAGATGCCCTTTTATATGTTTTGTTTAAAAGTAGAGTGAGGTTTCATGTCAGTGTGTTTATATAGATTTTTATATTGATTGACAGCTTGTTTTGGCTGTGTCACTAACCTTGAATTCAAATAGAATTTCTTAAGGGACAATCTCCTGGTAAATTGAGGGATGTCAATGAATGCCTCAAATGTATTCAGTTTTTCTTAGTGGGGGCTTATTTCAAACCTTTAGTATGTAACATGATTTTGTGGTCAATTAGAGGGTAAGTGATCATATTAGAAAAGGACTGGACTGGAGTGGTGATCTAGGTTTTTTTGTTTTGTTTTGTTTTTTACCTTTTTGTTTACCTTTTCTCATGTGTCTACTTTTTTTCATTTCATCTAGATCTAACTCTAAAGAACTACCAGTTTCTATGAGAGGGATCTAATCACCTGTTTCTCTGTTTTTAATGGTGTAGAGTAGATAGAAGTGTTAAGAGGCATATTTGTTAGCATATTTGGTTTGATTATCAGTTCACCATGTAAAATGATTGAGTGGACCTTAGATGTGGGCGACAGTGGAGATGACAATAATATAGATCCCACCTCTCACATAATAATTTTGCCACAAAAGTAAAACATCTAAAAATTGGTAAAGGCAGTGGGGAATAATTGCAGTAGTGCTGAGGAATGTCATCACACCAAGGAAAAGTTAATTTAGGAGCTCTACTGGAATAACATATCAGTTCAGCTCCTGGACCTAGTAAGCAAAAAAAAATTCCCAGGGTGCACAGTGTGTGTTGTGTGTATATAAAGATGCTGTCTAAGGGTGTTAATGACTCGAGTGCTTGTGTAGCTCGTGTGTATTGTCAGGGGAGACTCCACATAATGAAGTCGGTATTCAGATTACCTTTTCTGCAAGTAGTCTATTTGTAAACACTGCTTAATAAGGGATAGTACTGTGTGTAATTAACATATAACATAACTAAGTCAAAGATGCAACACAGCCAGAGGATAATAAATAACAAAATATATATATAATAATGTACCATAGATCAATGGTTTAAAGATCCTTATGTATGGCCTTTGCATTGACTCCTGTAACAAGGAGGGTATATTCAATAAAAGTGCTTTTTAACTCAGTCTACTGGTTAGAAGCATAAACCAGCTGAAGCTAGTAATCAATAGGGATGCTTCTGAATTAAGTCCACTGGATAAACCAGCTAAAAATGGTAATGGCCAATGAGCCTTTTTTAGGTCTGATGTGAACAACTGAAAAGGTCCATTCCATTAGGGTGTCTCTAGAATAGGCAATAAATGGCTTATCTTTCACGGTCAGTGTTCTTTAGAGGATATTGTGCTCCAAAAGTTAGTGTGGGCTTGTATTACAATCATGCACACTTTTCCAAAAGGCACAGTATTCAAAATAGTGCAGGCTACAGTACATTGTTGCAGAGTCATTAACACCCCTAGACAACATTTTTATCTACACCATACCCACTGTGAGCCTTGGGAATTTTTCTTGCTCATTCTCACTCCCACCCCCATCACTCCTCCTTTAGTGGCAGTCAATCTATACAAACATGCAAACATACAGTAAGCTCAGAAAACCTAACTCTCATTTAACTGTCAATGTTGTCAACTGTCATAGCTATTTCCATATCTATTCCTGCTTTGGTGATCACTGTGGTCTCCTTGGTGACAACAGATGTCATTGAATATAGGGAACAATTGTCCTGGCTTTTTTCCAGCAGCAACAATACAGCAACCTATACTGGCCTACTAGCCATCAGAACTATAAGACAAAACAAGGCTTAGGCCTTTTTTCAAACATCACTGATACTAATAAACCCAGCTGAATTGGACTAGCAATATCACCATGCTGCTAGTTAAGATCATGGAGATTCATTAACCATTTCATAAGGACAACTGCAAAATAAGGACAACTTTACTGCAACATCCTTATACTGTTTGACTGTTAATTTTGATCTAATAATGAGAAAGAATTAAATCAAATATTGCATTTTATAAGACATATGTACATTATTGTTTGCACATCTCAGTCCAAATCTATAGGCCCTATTATCCTATAACTTTTTCCTTTACAATTCAGAATATTTCATTGAATTTTTTATTTTGTAGCTAACAAATTTTAATTACTGATTCTTTTATTCTGATTTGAATAAATAAATAGCGTATGATCGTTTGTATAATTTGTGGTTTTAAGACCTGGTTAATCTTTCAGCTCTTGTGTATCTTTGGTAATTGCTATAATTTTTCTTTAATACATTTACTGAGGATCACAAAATGCCTTTCTCAGCTACACTGCTCACAGGTAACACAATGAAAATCTTCCAACTTTCAACAACTAAAGCAGCTTCTCTGGCTCAATAGTAGAAATTTCTAGCAGTGACATTCACTATAATAATAAAGTATGTGCAACAAATTAAATGCCTAATCTACATAGTGGCCAGATCAGTTATATCCTCAGATGTAGAGAGGTGGCTCCTCCTTCTGGTATAAATGAACAGAACACCCTGGCTTACTCAAAAAAAAAATCATATATCAATAAATGAATAACAGTGTTTCTTTCAACTTCTCACTGTTTTGTAGTGCAGTGTTTTCCACAAATGTTCTTTTCCTTATTTGATGTGTAAATCCTCCTTGTGTAAATCAACGTGTCATATATAAAATAATAGAAAAAAACAAATCATGGTGTAGTATTTCTTATTAGAACATATTTATAGGCATCTGTGAAAGTGGTAAAGTACTTTAAAATATCTTGATGAATATGAAATATAATTATATGAAACCCATTTTTCAAAAGAGGAAAAAAAATAAAGAATGTAAAATAAAAAAATACAGCTTTATTACTAGTACATCTCTACTTATCATTTAGTCAGTCTCACACACAACAGTTAGTCAGTTACACACATGTCAGTCAGTCATTTAGATAGACATCAGTCAGTCTGTTGCATACACATTGCTCTCCCCCTGATCCCTTTCCTAGTACCCCCTGTACCATTCACCCAAGTATTTGCTAGTCCATCCTCTACCCTTTTATCCTTCCACTTCATACTTCCTTAGTCTTTCACAATTTTTCCTTGCTCCTGTCCAATACCCCTGCGCTCTTCTCCATCTCAGAACAAGCGAACCACATGCACCAGCAACCCTGTCAACTGCTGCTTTTCTGCTTCTACCTCTGGTTCCTCCTCCCCCACACCCATCTTTCCTGTTCTGACACTGGCCCTCTGTTTTTTTCTCTGTACACCTCCTGGGTGAACTCATCAGTTCCTTTGGCCCCCCAGTACCACCTCAATGCAAACGACACTAAACTGTATTTCTAATCTCCTGATCTCTCCCCTCCATCCTCTCTCACGTGTCCCGTTGCCTCTCTGCCATCTCCTCCTGTCTGTACTTATTTCTCAAACTTAACATGGCTAAAACTGAACTCATTGTCTTCCCTCCATCAAGAGTCTCCTTTCCTCCCGATCTCTCTATCACTGTTCACCACACCACTATCTGCTCTGTTCCCCAACTCTGCTGCTTGGGTGTCATTCTTGATTACTCACTCTCCTTCACCCTCACATTCAATCTCTTGCCCAATCCTATTTCTTCCAGCTTCGCAACGTAGTCCTTATCAGAAGCTTCCTCTACCAGGATGCCACCAAAACTCTTTTCTACTCACTGATCATTTCTCATCTTGATTACTGCAAACATCTCCTGACTGACCTCCCCCATTGCCAACTCGCTCCTCTTCAATCTATACTAAATGTCAGGAGCTGTCCCAGTGCTCTTCCGTATGCAAAGGGACGGACACCTTCTCTATTGCTGGAAGTCGCGTCTGGTTGCTTGGCAACGGAATGCTACTCGGCACATGGCGGCTGCCTATGTCAGCATTGTTGTTATCAATCCCCCTCCTCACTAGCTATTTAAAAAAGGCTCTGGCATCAGTAGGGTGCCAGAGTATTAGGTTCCTTAGCTCCAGGTGTTTATGTAGTTCCACACTTCTTGGTCTGACTCCACGGTTCTTGACTCGGCTCTCCCTGACGCTTCTTTTGGATTCTCCCTTGGGCTCTGTAAGACTCCTCTGGTGTTTGACTTCGGCTTGACAGACAACTTCTTTGGATCCTCCCTGTGTAGTGCACTGTCCGCATGGTTTGAATTTGGTTTCCCAGACTATCCGATTACTTTAATCTAGGTGCATGTCATAGTTTTCCAGGAGGGCTGAGTGCCCTCCTGGAGAACCGCGCCCTGCACGTCTCTTGCAGCTAAATACAAACTCCCTTGCAGGGGTCCCCAGTGAAGACTACAGGCACGTTAGACTTTACGCCTCCAGACAGGGTTGCGTCAAATTCAGCGGATAGTTCCAGGTTCCTGACACTAAATGCTGCAGCTAGATTTATTTTTCTCTCTCGGCGCTTCACAACTGCCTCCCTTCTCTGCCAAACCTGCACTGGCCCCCCTTCCTCTACAGAATCTTCTTCAAACTCCTCACCCTCATGTACAAGACCCTCTCCAACTCCACTGCTCCTTACATCTCCAACCTCATCTCCATACATACTCCCCTTCTGTTCTCTATGGCTGACCAATGACTGTCAACTTTCCTCCCCTCTGGTAACCACATCACACTCACTTATTCAAGATTTCTCCTGTGCTGTCCCCCACCTCTGGAACAATCTCCTTTGTTCTATCAGATTAGCCCCTAGTCTGTATAGCTTTAAACATTCATTGAAAACCCACCTCTGCTGACAGTTGTAGTGTTATTTGTTTACTGTATTGTACTGTTATACCATGTACTGTCATGTTGTTTGCCCTATAACCTTATGTGGTGCCCTATATATAAAATTTTATAATAATAATAATACTAATAATAATAATAATACTCACTGTGACAGTCTCAGGAACATCTGCATGCTAATCTGGAGCTGCAGGTTATATCAAGGAGCTCTCTCCAATTTTTTCTGCAGTATCTCCTTTGATAGGGATCAGGACTAGCTCTCCTTTCAATGCAGCCACTTCACCCCTTTTTTTGGAATCCAATAGACTTAAGAGTTTGACTAATGCTCCACATGGAAGGAAATAACACCTCTTCTGGCAGTAGAAACTCTACTCTACATAATACTGATACTATTGTATCTATTATAAATAAATATTAATAATAATAATAATAATAATAATATTGTGTATAGTTAGAGCTAGCTACTCGCTCTTGCAGCATCGTATTTTTAGAAATGTTCTCACCTTAGCTTAGATCTTTACCAATCCTCCAGCTTTGTAGTAAGTGCCGATAACTTGTGCAAAATATCTCTGCTTTGCTCACAGCTAGTGCTCCATTTTAGTGCCTCACATTTGATAAGTCTACAGTAACAATCAACCTGCCCCTGGTCACTCCATCACATGAAGGGTGTGGATGGAAGCTACTAGAAATCTTTAAACAGTTCTTTATGGATTTTCCCATTCTGCCATTTATTTGGCTTTAGGTGGGACTCTCATAAATTGCACTCCAATCCACTGCCCTCTCTTGGCGCCACATTCCTATCAAACTGAGAAACAGCATTCATCTTTACTAGACCAAAATTAGGGTCTAGTTTGATGAGACCTCTTTCTAAACCTTCTCTCCTCCAAACAAGAAATTAACATGTTTCTCACCCTTCATTTTTCTACCCATAAGTGACACAAACATAAGGTCCTTGCATATGAGATACAGACAGATGAGATTTCTCACAGTAACTGCAATAGCAATATACAGTAATCAACTCAGTAATCAACACAGCCTGTTGTTCCCTCTGACTGTGGAGAGAGCATACTTAATCACTGGTTCACTCCTCAGTCCTTGTTTCCCTCCTTTAATAGGATATAGTGGCATCCAGTCAACCCACAGTGTTACTTTTGCTGTCAACAGTAAGACTGTGGGAGATATAGGTTTATTATATAGTAAGATAATAGTTTATTAGGGTATTGTTCTTTGTAGCAATTTACAATTTGTGTCAATTTTAGCTACAGAATCACACCTATAGAGTGCTTTTGTGAAGTGCAGACACTCAGATATGGCCACAGATGATGTCCCAAAGGTTGGGTGACTGGGCACCATCTTACTTAGCCTTGAGCCAATAACCTCACTTTTGGTACCTTGTTGCTCTGAAAGGCAGAACCCTACCTTGGGTGCCATTTTGCAACCCCCTGCTTAACTACTGGGTGGTGGTGCTGCTGTACAGATAGCAGAAGTTGAAATAATATGTGCCAGAGAATCTGTCTTTTGATGAAAATAAATGAGGTATATTTATTTACATATGCAATCTTTGCACTCCATAACAATCCACTTAGTTGCCTGACAAAAATGACGCTCTGCTGCAGTCACATCAGCTTTCTCTCTTGTGCTAGGTACCAATTCACATTCACCTATAGTCAGCTACCCTCTGGAACGTAGGCAAGGCAGACTTGGACTTTATGGTTGCCTTTCTAGATGAACACCCAGGATCACAATACTTGACTCCCTGAGAGGGTAATAGACAGCTACCCTGGTAATGCTCTCAGGCCTACAGTCCTTAATTTATACAGCATTAATAATATATCTATCACTGGGTTTAGAGTAGAGATGGTCACTGACCCCCGTGTTTTGGTTTTGGATTCGGTTTTGGATCTGGATTACCGTCGTGTTTTGGTTTTGGTTTTGGTTTTGAAAAACCGCCATTGCGTGTTTTGGTTTTGGTTTTGGTTTTGTTTGGTTTTGTTTTGCTATTTTTTTGGAAAATCCATGTTTTTGGGCCTAAATTAACCCAATTTAGTGCTCCAACTGTTTTAGAGACAAGTAATCTAATTGTTGAGGTAATAAATCATCCAAAAAAACAGTTTAATTCTTCGTTGGTAGGCCTATTCTACACACAAAACAGATTGTCTTCCTCTCCATCTATGCATATTGGCAATGCAGCCATCGTCTTTGAATGTATATTACACCCTACACTTATAGTTAAATATGTAAAGAAATGGAAAAAGCCAGTTTGGTTTCTGTCTCTCAAGGCCCCCCTCCACTTGTATAAAATACCAAAAAATTCAGCCATTATAGACTGTACAATATTAATTGACATGGAGAAAGCCAGTTTGGTTTCTGTCTCTCTAGGCCCCCCTCCACTTGTATAAAATACTAAAAAATTCAGCCATTATAGACTGTACAATATTAATTGACATGGAGAAAGACAGTTTGGTTTCTGTCTCTCTAGGCCCCTCTCCACTTGTATAAAATACCAAAAAATTCAGCCATTATAGACTGTACAATATTAATTGACATGGAAAAAGCCAGTTTGGTTTCTGTCTCTCTAGGCCCCCCTCCACTTGTATAAAATACCCAAAAATTCAGCCATTATAGACTGTACAATATTATGAAAAATGGACAAAGCCAGTTTAGGGTCACTCTGTCTATGACACCCTACCCTTAAGGATAAATTGCCCTAACAGCAGCCTTTCAAGATGGTATGTGATATGGAAATGCCACAAGTCCCTTTCCTCTTTGGGGGTATATTGCACCCTACACTTACATAGAAAGTTTTAAAAAGATGTTATCGGCATCATCTTCAGCTTAATCCTCACCCTCATCAGTGTGTACGTCATCATCACAGACTATCAATTCATCGCCGCTTGAATCCGCCATTAGAGAACAGTCAGTGCTTGGATGTCTTGGATGGTGAAGGCCTTCCTCGTGGAAGATGTAGTTCATTTTTGTAAACATCATTTTCTCCACATTTTTGGGAAGTAACCTTCTACGGCGATCACTGACTAAGTTCCCTGCTGTGCTGAACACTCGTTCAGAGTACACACTGGAGGGTGGGCAGCTTAGGTATTGCAAAGCAAGTTTGTACATGAGTTTCCAAATGGCCTGCTTTTCTTCCCAGTAAGGAAAGAGACTGTCTGACATTTCCATATCAACTACCTCTTGAAAGTAATCCTCCACCATCCTTTGCATGTTTATACTCATATTGGATGGAGTTATGGGCAAAGTGACACTTTTTTTTGAAAAATTCTTCAAACCAGCCCAGATGTTAAATTGTTCTGGTCTGCCCCCTGTGTCTTCCCTGCTTCTTTTTTGGAAATTTAATTTTTTACGAGCAACAGCTTGAGAAAGTGAAGGAGGACACGTCGTCAAGCCGAGGCCCAGTTCAGCGGCCAACTTGCTGAGCAATAGCTCCTTGCAAAAGTTCACATCTCGCTCATTTACAAGTAAAGACTCAATGTAGGTTTTAAACCTTGGATCAAGCACAGTGGCCAAAACGTACTGATCCGAGTTCAAGATCTTAATAACTCGAGGATCATTGTGAAGCGAATTAAGTACTTGATCGACAAGGCCAACATACTTTGCTGAATTGCTTGCTTTCAGCCCCTCCTTCATTTTCTCAAGCTGCTTTTCCAATAGTCTAATTAAAGGAATGACTTGGCTCAAACTAGCAGAGTCTGCACTGACCTCACATGTCACAACTTCAAATGGTTTCAGCACCTTGCACAGCACTGAAAGGATTCCCCACTGTGCAAGAGTGAAATACATCCCCCCTCCTTTCCCAATGTCATGACTTGTGCAATATGCTTGGATGGCTTTGCGCTGTTCCTCCATCCTCTGAAGCATGTACAGGGTGGAATTCCACCGAGTTACCACCTCTTGCTTAAGTTGGTGGCAGGGCAAGTTAAACTGCTCTTGGAGCTGCTGTAATCTCCTACATGCTGTGGCTGAATGCCTGAATGGCCTGAAATTTTACGGGCCACCGAAAGCATCTCCTGCACCTCACGGTTATTTCGTAGGAAGCTCTGCACCACTAAGTTGATGGTGTGAGCAAAACAGGGAATATGTTGGAAATCACCCAGCTGTAATGCTCGCACTATATTGTTGGCGTTATCTGAAATGACATACCCTGGGGAGAGTCCGAGTGGTATAAGCCATGCATCAATCACATCTCTCAGTTTGCGTAACAAATTGTCAGCCGTATGCCTGTTAGTGAAGCCGGTGATACAAAGAGTGGCCTGCCTGTGACAAATGTTACGTAGTGGTGTACATGCTGCTGCTGTTCCTGCTGGTGAAGGTGAATGACCAACCCAGTGGGCTGTCACAGTCATATAGTCTTTGGTTTGGCCACTTCCACTTGTCCACATATCTGTGGTTAAGTGAACAGTGGGCAGAATGGCATTTTTCAGCGCAATCTCTACATTTTTACACACTTTTTGGTATAGTTGTGGAATAGCTTTACGGGAGAAATGGTGTCGCGATGGAATTCTGTAACACGGACACAAAACCTCAATTAACTGTGAAAAACCAGCTGCGTTTATTGTGGAGATTGGACGCAGATCTAACACTAACATTGCAGCCATGGCGTCTGTGATTCGCTTGGCGACTGGGTGACTGCTGTCATATTTGCTTCCCCTCGCAAATGATTGTTTCACAGTTAATTGCTGAAATGTAGGACTGCTCATTTTATTAACCTGCCTCTGGGATGACGATTCACCCCCAGCAGCAGCAACAGCAGCAGCAGGACTAACGCTTTCTTCAGAGGAATCAATAATAGTGCCGGAGTCATCCAGCCTTAAGTGGGATGCCGGGCTAACTCCGAGCGCTACTGAGGATATTGATGAGGATGGTGTGGTGGGTGTATTTTGTAGCCATCGGTATGTCGGTGAGCGGAGGGTCTTAGCTGATGAGGGAGTGCTTGTATTCTTTTGGGAAGAACTTTCAGCTTTTCCCAACACTTTGCCATGAACTCTCGTTAAATGGCGTAACATAGACGAGGTTCCAAGATGGTTAAGGTCCCTCCCTCGACTGACTGTGGCTTGACATACACTACAAATGGCTATACAATTGTTGTCTGGATTTGGGTAGAAATAATTCCACACATAAGAAGTGGATTTTTTTGTTTTATGCCCAGGCATGACAATGGCCTTTTTCTTGTCACGTGCCAGAACTGCTGCCACTGGTGCAGGACTTACACAAACAACCTCATCCTCATCAACATCCTCATTAGCGCCCTCGTCGCCTACACAAATCTCCCCCTCATCCTCTTCTAATTCCAAAGTGGCATCCTCAATTTGGGTATCACCGGCTACACTCGGGCTATTAAGGCACACATCAGCAGAATGCTCACGATTAGACATCCCACTGTTGGATGGACTCTCCACAGGGATTGTTGTCATTTGTGAATCAGAGCAAATATTCTCCTGTAATGCCTCACTGTTATCTTGCAGCTCGGCTTTGACGCGTAACAGTAGTTGTGCACCAATTGTAGGCTGGGTAACTTTTTGGGATCTGCCACTAATAGCCAAAGGTGAAGGCCTCATTCTCTCTTTGCCACTGCGTGTGTAGAATGGCATGCTTGCAATTTTTTTTTTATCGTCACTTAACTTTTGCTCAGTTACACTTCTTTTTCGCTTCAATACAGTAAAAAAATTTTTGGTTTTTGTTTTTTGTACTAATTTGAAAACACTCTGAAATCATTGGCCAGATGACGTACTGGGAACACTAACATCAGGACTGGTGACAGAACCTGGTTGCTCATTCAGATCATATGTGGACTGCTTTGAATCCATTCTGAGCGCAAACCACTGGGGAGTGCTAAAAATTATTTAGTAGATACTGCTGACAGATATGACTTTTGACAGCCAGAAATATTAATGCACAATTAGGGAGGACACCCCAAAAGCACTGAGGAGTGCTAAAAATTATTTAGTAGATACTGCTGACAGATATGACTTTTGACAGCCAGAAATATTAATGCACAATTAGGGAGGACACCCCAAAAGCACTGAGGAGTGCTAAAAATTATTTAGTAGATACTGCTGACAGATATGACTTTTGACAGCCAGAAATATTTATGCACAATTATGGGGGACACCCCAAAAGCGCTGGGGAGTGCCAAATATGAAGAAAAAATAATAAACCTCTATCCTCCTCTCTGCACTAGCGATTTTGGTTAGAGCAATTGCAAGAACAATATTGTATTCTCTGTCCCTGCTCTAATTAGCCTATGACTACACCCTGCTCTCTCCCTCTGTCAAATGGCGATGGATTGCTGTGGAGGCGTGTATTTCTAAAGTTGAAGTATCGCGAGAACCGAGCCCCGAGATCCGACGACGTCACAATGACGTTCGGCCTCGATTTGGATTCAGAACGGGCGGGAGAGTACCGAGCTGCTCAGCTCAGTACTCGGATACCCAAAGTTCGGGTGGGTTCAGTTCTCGGAGAACCGGACCCGCCCATCTCTAGTTTAGAGCCTCTGTCTTGTAACTCAACTACACACACTCAAACACTTTGTTGCATTTACTTGAGCAGTCAGGTTTGTTCAATCACAGGTTTCAAGTTAAAAGGGAAGTGGGGGGTTTCAGCCTTTTTTTCCTGGTGCCTGGACATTGAATTTAGATTATAATCCTGAATGAGGCAAGGACTGATGTGAATGACTACAAATCCTACTACTTACATATTAGCACTTCTGTTTCACAGCACTGGGGTCATGAGTTTGCTTTCTAAACAGGGCCTTATCTGTGTGAAGTTTGTATGTTCTACTTGTTCTACTATTTGCGTGATTTCCTCTGGGTGCTCTGGTTTCCTCCAACACTCCAAAAACATACTAGTAGGTTAACTGACTGCTCACAAAATTAACCCTAGTCTGTGTGTGTATGTTAGGAAATTTAGACTGTAAGCTCCAATTGGGCAGGGGCTGATGTGAATGATAAATATTCTCTGTACAGCACTGCAGAATTGGTGGTGCTATATAAATAAATGGTGACGATGATGGTGATGATGATGATGATTAAGTAAACAATAATAATATGCCTGACAAAATATGGATAGAATTCATCCAAACTTCCATTCATATTATTTTAGGGAAAATGTTAGCAGATGTGTGCACATCTTATATGGACAAACTGTTTGTCTATTTTGCAACACTGTTCAAATTATTTTAAAGTGTTTGTAATCTCTTGTGTTCTGTCTGGCATAAATGCTTCATGATAAGGGTTGAAAAGACAAATATTTAAAAATTATGAAATGAGTGTGAGAAGAACAAACTGCAGCAGCACAGAGTGTTTCACTAGGTGAATGTGTTAATGTTTTTGGAGTCAGTGACCTGTCCACTCAGGTGATTGAGTAAGTTAGGACAGGGCTACATGTGACAGGGGTAGTTTTTTTGTGGGGGAGAGGAATGAATGCAAGCATGATGCCACTGATTGATGACTCCAGAGTGTTCTTACAGTAGCCACAAAAACATAAAACATAAGAGCTGTAGAAAGAGCACGCAAAGAACTGAATAGTTAGATAGATAGATAGATAGATAGATAGATAGATAATTAGATAGATACACATATATACACATGCAGATAGAGAGACAGAGAGAGTTTGAAGTTGACTGGCAATCCATTCACTTATATTTTCCAGATCACCAGTTTCAATTCTAACTTTATAGACATATATTTATTAGTACTTCAAGATGAACTGGGATAGCTGCCTAGGTGCATTCCACTCTGAAAGTAATCATATTATCACAGAAAATATATAGAGAGAGGCACCCACTGGACTTTTCAAAAGTGTAAATGTATTCAATATTATGATCAATAAGATCTTGAGAAAAAGGCTAACTAATTTCCCTATACATTGAATAAATTGCCCCTTTTTGTTCACATACATTAAGTCTTGTGTAAGTGCATCTGTATATGTTTATGCTTGTATGTAATTAACATAAACACATAGGGCTAGATTTACTAAGCTGCGGGTTTGAAAAAGTGGGGATGTTGCCTATAGCAACCAATCAGATTCTAGCTTTCATTTATTTACTACCTTCTACAAAATGATAGCTAGAATCTGATTGATTGCTATAGGCAACATCCCCACTTTTTCAAACCTGCAGCTTAGTAAATCTAGCCCACAGAGTGGTTGAACTAGGAAGTGCTAATTTGGAAATATAAAGTAACTGGCCCTGGGCCTGTGGACCCACCCAAGCCCCCAGAAGCTTTAGAGATGCTTTTGTACTCTATATAGCTTAATATTATCATATTAAATTATGCAAGGCTATACACCCTGTGTCCACCACCTCTTCTGTGTCTAATTACCTATTGCCTGTATCCCTACACCTCTCTCCTTTGTCTTTCTACAGTTTCTATGTGCCGGTATCTTCATCCCAGGTAATCCATTCTCTCTCTCTTCACCATGTTTCCATTGAGAATAGCTGATAGTTAAAGTTTAAAAAGTTTAAACCCCACTTGAAGTATATATATATATATATATATATATATATATATATATATATATATATATATATATATATATGTATATATATATATATATATATATATATATATATATATATATATATGTGTGTATATATATATATATATACTGTATACCTATATTTTAAAATATATTTAAATAAGCAAACACATGAATTTCTATCAAAATCCAAAATATAGTGACACAGCAAGAAATCTTGCTGTACACAATTATACAAGTATGCAAAATAAATATTATATTTCTTAACACATAAAAGTAAAAGATAGATAAGATTCACTTGACCTTTTATAAGCTTTGATTATTGCATCAGCCTCAAACTGACCTTTGGTTTGTAGTATAATATGCAGTGTTTAACTCCTATATGTGTGCCAGAGGTACATATAATTGCAGGTGATTATTTTATACACCTTTTTAGGTGAATTCTAAGAATTAAACAATTATATATATATATATATATATATATATATATATATATATATATATAAAATACAGTCAATAAAATCGCTTTCATACTTTACTCCCGCTCCCTGCCAGTTTATCGGGAGACGTTTTACCTAATATTTGAATTGCTGAAATTAAATGTATCTGTCCAAATGGATTAACTCAGCAATACAGGTGATATTGCATATTGCATTTGGTTAAACAGTAAACAATGTCAGGGGCAAAGGTGGCAATCCCTAATCTCCTCTTTCCACATTCGGTCTAAGCAGCTTCTTCTCTGCTGTGTGAGTGTCCCATTGCCATGTGAATGAAAGTTAACTATGGGAGCCCTTGTGGATAAAAAAGAGATTAATTTGTGTACCCTTCCTGGGCTGGGCAGTGATAGTGCCCATCAATGCTGCAAGTCGCAAGAAAATGGCATAAACGCACAGTCCTTGCCTCTCAACCACCCAGCCAGGTGTCATCATGCTCACCTTTCCTCTGTTTCACAGAACTGCTCTGTCAGATGACATGCATGCACACTTTTAAGAAAGTGAGGCACATAACAGTCCACTTAAAGCATTATATATATATATATATATATATATATATATATATATATATATATATATATATATATACATGTATACACATACAGATAGAGTGAAAGAGAGAGTTTGAAGTTGACTAGCAATCCATTCCCTTACATTTTCCAGGTCACCAGTTCCAATTTTAATTTTATAGACGTATATTTATCAGTACTGCAAGATGAACCGGGATAACTGCCTAGGTGCATTCCACTCTGAAAGTAGTCATATTATCACAGAAAATATATAGAGAGAGGCACCCACTGGACTTTACAAAATTGTAAATGTATTCAATATTATGGGCAATAAGATCTTGAGAAAAAGGCTAAATAATTTCCCTATACATTGAATAAATTGCCCCTTTTGTTCACATACATTAAGTCTTGTGTAAGTGCCTCTGTATATGTTTATGTTTGTATGTAATTAACATAAACACATAGAGTGGTTGAAATAGGAAGTGCTAATATGGAAATATAAAGTAACTGGCCCAGGGCCTGTGGACCCATCCAAGCCACCAGAAGCTTTAGAGATTTAGAGATGCTTTTGTACTCTATATAGCTTAATATTAGCATATTAAATTATGCAAGGCTATACACCCTGTGCTCACCACCTCTTCTGTGTCTAATTACCTATCCCCTGTATCCCTACACTTCCCTACTTTGTCTTTCCACTCTTTCTATGTGCCAGTATCTTTAACCCAGGTAATCCATTCTCTCTCTCTTCACCATGTTTCATTGTGAGTAGCTGATGGTTAAAGTTTAAGAAGGGCTAAACCCCATTTGAAATATATATTTAAATACTGTATACCTATATTTTAAAATATATTTACATAAGCAAACACATGAATTTCTATCAAAAACCAAAATATTGTGACACAGCAAGAAATCTTGCTGTACACAATTATACGAGTATGCAAAATAAATATTATATTGCGTCACATATAAAAGTAAAGAATAGATAAGATTTATTTGGCCTTTTATAAGTTTGTATTATTGCATCAGCCTCAAACTGATCTTTGGTTTGTAGTATAATCTGCAGTGTTTAAGTCCTATATGTGTGCCAGAGGTACATGTAATTGCAGGTGATTAGTTTATACACCTTTTTATGTGAATTGTAAGAATGAAACAATTGAATCTATATATATATATATATATATATATATATATATATATATATATATATGTCAAAGTGGAGTGATATGTATCTCATTAGCTATCACAGAACTGTACGCATTAAAAGATTATTTATTTAATTGTTTACTTTAAAATTCTAGATGAAATAAAAAAACTATGGATTATAGTGAAAACATCTGTTTTTATATTTGTTTTTAGGATTTTTTAGTTCTTAGTTTAGTTGATTTGTTATTATCCTTCAGCCTGTGGGTGTCTATGCTTACAGTAAGATTGTATTGTTTATACAGAAACAATTGTCACCACTATTCAAATCGTAAGAAGTCTTAAGAAATTTTGGATTTGAATATACTCGAAAGTTACGTACTCTTTTTAAACAATTGTGACCGGTTCTACTGCTGTCAGCTAAAATCAGGAAACTGAGGCTACAGTGGAAGCATGCTCACCAAAACTGGACAGTTTGTAATTGCAGTCTGGTAGAGTGGGAATTTGGTATAAACAACATGAATCCATGGATACATCCTGTATACATTCTGCCTTGTGTCAATGGGGTAATGGCGTGGGAAATATATACTTGTCAGACATTGGACTCCTTAATACCAACTTAACATTTTTTTAAATGCCAAAGCCTACTTGAGTATTGTTGTTGACCATGTTCAGCACTCTAGCGATAACCCACCTTGTTATTAAGCACACATCATGTCCAGCTGTTTAAACAATGAATTCTCCAACAGACTCCACAGTCACCAATCCTGTAATGGAAACGGAGATTTACATCATGAATGTACAGCGGACAAACCTGCAGCAACTGCAACATACTATCAAGTCATAATGGACCAGAATGGAATATTTGGTGCACCTTGTGGATGTCAGGCACGGATATGAGAGGAACACTAACCAGTATTGGCACTACTGAACTGATAGGTGCGGAGTCTAACGTACCCCTGGTTTTCACCAGGGACCCCCGCAAGGAGGTATGGACTTCGCTGCAAAGGGTACGCAGGTCGCAGTCCTATCAGACAGTTACTGGTGTAGTGAAGGGGAGTCACACGGTCCGGGTCAAGCCAATCGGTATACGAAGTACAAGGGGAAATCCAGGAGCAAAGTCAAACAGGCCAAGGTCGCAGGAACAGGATGGGAACACAGAATAGAGAATGGTCAGCTAGCCGGGTCACAACAGGAATGCAGATACAGATGAGTGGTCGTAGAAGCCGGGTCACAACAGGAATACAGCACTGTGGTAGCTAGAGGCAGGAACCTGTTACTCTGGCACCCTAATGGCGCCAGAGCCGGGTTTAAATAGAAGCAGGAACAGCTGATAGGCTCAGATGAGCCGCCACAGGAAATGCCGGGGAAAGCGTCCCGTTGCCTAATGTGCAAGCGCCCGACAGTGTTAGGGGGCGTGGTTATCTGGTTGCCAGGCAACCGTGCGGGCAGAGAGGCTGAAGCAGGCGTCCGTTTCCACTGAGAGGAAGAGCGACGGAGACGGCGCCTGACAGTGGAATCCATGGCATAAAGAATTCAGACTACTCTGGGGTCAAAAGGAGTACCTAGTAAAATGGTAACAGAGTGTATGTATGTGTATATAAACTAGAGATGTACGCAGATCAATGTGTTTTGGTTTTGGTTCTAAAACCATCTTTGTCTTTTGGTTTTGGTCTAGGCAAAAACTCTCCATGGGTTTTGGTTTTGGTTTTGGGTCTTTATTTAATTAAAAACTGAGAAAAATTGTAAAAATCATGTGATTTAAACTATTTTTATTCCTTCATTACTATTTATAGCATTTACTTTAATTTACAATTTATTTTCTAAGAATCTCTTTACAATTGCCACCCCACAACTAAAATGGTTTGATAACATTGCTGAAGCATTTAAAGTGTGGAATTTCATCTCATTACTTCATCTTGCTTGGTGTGATACATGTGTTCAACAGTTACATAATCGACATTTACATGGTTGACACCATAATGTTGACAGGGTTGATAAGTCAACAATAATGACATCCACAGTATTATTATGTCAACAATTGAAATGTAGACAGTATTGTTAGGTCAACAATTTGAATGAAGACAGTATTATAAGGTCGACAATTCAAATGAATACAGTACTATTAGGTCTGCAAATCAAATGTAGACAGTATTTTTAGATTGACAATAATATTCCTAACCCTATCCCTAAACCTAGCCCTAACCCTAACACTAAGGGGCATATTCAATTACGATCCCGATCCGCGGGATCGCGCCGGAACGGCCGCGAATCTAATCTGCGGTACCGCATTGACGTGGATTTTCGTTCGCAGCCCGTAGGGCTGCGTACGAAAATCCGCATTAATGCGGTACCGTATTAACGGCCGTACTGCGCATTTTCCGCGGTAACGAGCGTTACCGCGGATCGGATCGTAATTGAATATGCCCCTAAAGATTTAATACTGTTTCTATTTGAATTGTCGACCTAATAATACTCTCCATCATTTGAATTGTCGACCTCATAATAGTGTTGATAATTGAATAATTGATCTAATGTCAACTTTCTCAATATTGACCAAATGAATGTCTAGTCGTCAACCGCATACCATCTTGCTGCAGTTAGTGGCATGGTAGGTCATTTATTCAGTAGCTGTTACAATGATCTATATACAGTTGCTGAATGTGAAAATGTCCAGAAATTTTGCAGGCCACAGATAGCATCTCTTGCACTGACCTATAATTTTTTAAGAAATTCTGAACACCCAACTTTTCTGTGCAAAGCATGCTACAATTTCTATTAAACAAGTTGGCAGAGCACTGGCTGATAAGATTGTCATTTTAGACAAGTAGATAGACAGAGTTGGGCTGCATCCAGAAGTAAAATGGTTGAAGAATGACCACGCACACTATATTTTTAACATTAGACAGCATGCGTAATTGAAAGTGAGGCAGTAAACAGAGATCATTAGACAGACAGCGGCAGCATCAGTAGACATTTTACACAAGATAACAGACCAAGGCCATAATGTAAAATAATGCAAAATAGAATTTCACTTGGGTCCTCCCACCCACTCATATACACCCTGCCACTGAAGTGTTTGGTTTGTTAAATTATGCATGTACTTTTTAACATATGGTTGATTTGTTTGGGCTCTTACAAAATAAACATTTTTTGTTTGGCATTTGGTTTACAGTGGTTATATTTTTCAATGGTGACAATGTCATCACCCTCATCAACATCCTCATCACAAATGTCTAGATCAATTAAATTGTCAATTTAGAAAAGAAGATGCACCAAGTTCATAACCGTTAGGCAGCGTGTGACACATTGGAGAGGGACAGTAGGTGCAGTATTAGAGCTCACTAGCAGGACAGTGGTGGCATAAGAAGAAATTTAACCAAAGATGATAGACCAAGTCTATAATATAAAATGGTGGAAGATGGAATTTTTCATTGGGTTCTCCCACGCGGGTGTGCATATATGTTTGACAGTTACTTGATTGACATTTATATAGTGGACACCCTAATATAGACAGCGTTGGAAAGAGAACAATAATGGCATTGCCAATATTATTAGTTCAACGATAAAATGTAAAATGACAGCAATATTAGATTGTCAATTAAAAAGTACACAGTATTATCAGGATGACAATAATATCCTTAACCCTAAACCTATCCCTTTTCCTACCCCTAACCCTATCCCTATTCCTATACATAGCCATATCCCTAACTCTATCCCAAACCCTATACTTAACACTATCTCTATTCCTAACTCTAACCCTTACATTAACCATACAATACTATCAAAATTTCAATTGTTGACCTAATAAAAATGTCCTTCATGTGAATTGCCAACCAATAATACTGTCGACACCTGAATTGTCCACCTAATGTTGTCGACTTTCTGAATGTTGACCAAATGAATGTCTAACTGTAAACTGCATAGCATTTTACAAAAGATGTTAGATCAAGGACATAGAGTAAAATAGTGCAAGATGAAATTGTTCTTGGGCCCACCCACTCATCCATTTGTTAAAAAGGACATGCACATAGTTTAACAAACCAAGCAGTTCAGTGCTTGATTTTTTGGGTTCCCACCAATGGTCAACGTGGACATTTAGAAGTGGCGATAAGAAAACTGAAATGGGAAAGTAAGTGAGTTGAATTTGATAGAAATTTACAATGAAGGCAGTAGGAGAAGTGATTTTGGTAGCTTAGAAGTGGCGGTAAGAAAAATGAAATGGGAAAATAATGTAATTGAATTTGATAGAAAATTACAATGAAGGCAGTAGGAGAAGTGATTTTGGCTGTTGGTTGATGAACTGGAGAATAGAAAGGGATTTTATCATATTATTAATGGTCATTTGGTTAACAATGGTCATCTTCCTCAATGCTGACAACATCATCACCCTCATCATCATCCTCATCACTGTTGTCGAGATCATCATCATCACACAATATTAGTTCATACCCACTGGATTCTAGCATTACAGTTTCAAAGGCTACAGATGCCTTGACAAATGTTGTCTGGGTTGGGATAAAAATATTTCCAAACAACAGGTACTTTTTTTGGTCTCATGCACTGGCATAACAATGCGCTTATCATGGGCATGAGATGGTACCACTGGTGGCTGCCTTACTTCAAAACAATCATTATCAGAAACTTTTCCCTTAACCTTACATCGAGAGCTGATTTTTTTTTTTGAGATTGAAGGTGTTTGTATTTTGAACACACTTTCTTACACTTTTTTCCCGCATGACTTTTTAACTAGTAGAGGTGAAAAAGTACTAATACTGCTCTATAGTTGACAAGAGGAGCAAAGCTACGTGAAGTTGGAGGTACTTGTAGCTGCCACCACACCAGGAGAACGTTCAATAAGATAGGGAAAGGAGGGAATATTACCTTACAATTTTTCTAACACTGCTCCATAAAATAATGAAAAAAAATATATATTGTTACTTTGGTGACTGTGCTGCTCGGAGTCAAAAAGTACCCAGTTTTTTGCCTGCCTAGTAGTACAGATGTAACCGATACTGCCCCTCACACAATTGCTTTCAGAATTTTGGATTTTAAAACAAACATACTTCCCTTTTGCGATGTGCTGTTCAAAGTCAAAGAACAGCATATTTTTTAGCCACTTAACAAAGATGTCACTGATACTGCTCGTCACTCAAATGCATTTGGATTGAAACAATTGGGATTTTAAAATCAAGATATTTTTATATGTATATATATATATAATGCTTAGTGGCGTGTGTTAGTCTGTCTGTGTGTGTGTGTGTGTGTGGAAAAAATAAAACCAAGCTGCAGCGCCACCTGGTGGGCGGAGTTATACACTGACCTACTAAATTCTTAGTGTGTGTGGAAAAAAAAAAAATTCAGAAAGGGCTGAAATTTGGTATACTAAGATGTTTTTAATTTGTTAATTTAATTTGTTAATTGTTAAAAGTGTTTATAAAGATTTGAAAAAAAAAATATATATATTTCTTGAAGGAGAAGTGACAGTTTGGAGTGGTTGATGGTTGCCGGGGGTGACAGTGGGGAGTGGTTGGTGGTTGCCGGGGGTGACAAAGTGAGAGGAGTGTGATACTCAGGACCGCTGAGAGAGATCCCTGTGTCTGGATAGACATCTGGATAGATGAGGCGATAAAGATGAAGGATGAGGGGATGGAGAAGAATGATGAGGTGGTGACATGTGGACAAAACCACGTTAAAAAAGGGCGCTTACGTCGGGAAGTAACGCTCTTCCCCTGAGGAGGCCTGGGCTATGGCCCAAATGCATGACAAGAACCTTTTTTTTTTTTTTTTAAGTACGTTTTATTAATAGTAACATCGTATCTTTAACAAAATTACAAAATTCTCAAAAGGTACATTAACAAGTACTTGTACATATATAGATAGACACAATGTAGTTTTTTCTCACCATGCTTTTACAGTGTAAATTTGACTGCGTGTTGATCTTGTACCGTGAAGATGTTATTTTTTTTTTTTTTTTTAAAACAAGACAGAAAGAAGAAATAATAAAAAGAAGAAGAGAAGGGGGGGTGAGTAAGGATGATGGGCAAGAAAGGGGGGGAAAGAATTAGAGGGGTTAGGGGTAAGGAATTCACGCCTTTAACAAGAAGAAGTCAAATCCATTAATTTCAATAAGGGATTGGTCTTACTAGAATTGAAGCAGGGGTTGATTATGGTGTGAGGCCCATGGAGACCAAACTTTATGGAAAGACACGGAGGAGCCCCTCAGCACACTAGTTGTGCTCCATTTGGTAAATATGCCAAACCCGACCACAGACCATTTGGAGAGTAGGGGGTGTGGGACTTTTCCAAGAAGCAGCTATCTGGCAAGCAGCCGCACTGATTATGTGCCGGAGGAGCTTATGTGCATGTGTAGGGATGTCCGGGAGAGGCAAGGGTAATAGTACATGCTTAGGGTCGAAGGGTATGGGAGTGTTGAGGACCGCTGTAGCTAGTGTGAGAACCGTTGTCCAGTACGAGCGTATTCTGGGACAGTCCCACCAAATATGCATAAAGGTGCCAACATGGCCACAATTTCTCCAACATGTGGGGTTCATTTGTGGATATATAACATGGAGCCTATCAGGTACATAGTACCATCTATGGAGCAGTTTATGGGCATTTTCTTTGATACTGACATTTATGGAACAACATGCTGTCCACTCATAAACGTCCGACCACTCTTCTGGATCTAGGGACGTTCCCAGGTCCGCTTCCCACTGTGCTTGGAATCAGTCCTTGATCTCTGTGGAGGTGGGGAGTAATGCATTGTATAGCGTTGAAATGAGACCTTTTGAGGATGCTCCAGAAAGGCACAGATTCTCAAACGTCGTGGGAGGCCTAGAAGATAACTGAGCCTTGACCTTTTGGTGATAGTGTCTAATCTGTAAGTATTGGTGGAACTGTCCCATCACAAGCCCGCACCGGCCCGCTAAGTCTGAGAACTGAGGGAATGTTTGCGTCCTAGTGATATGATTTAGTAGCAATATTCCACCTTCCCCTGCCCATTTTGTGTGCATAGGGCGTGCGAGACCAGGTGTAAAGGCTGGGTTTGTCCAGAGGGGTATCATTATCGAGGGTGTTGGAGACAGAGTCGCCATTCTATTACATCGGGTCCAGATTGAGAGGGAGAGGGCTATTACTGGGTGAGTTCGGGCGGGGGCTGGGCGCTGAGCGGTTGGAAGCCAAAGTGCAGAGCAAATCGGTGAGCCTCCCAGAAGGACAAGAACCTTTTTAACACCTTAAGTAGCTTGATTTGACTAGAATGCATGAGTATCATGCACAGGTTAACTTGTATATATATATATATATATATATATATATATTTATATATATATATCTTTACAACGTCCGTATTGCTTTATTTTGCTATTGAGTAACTTTGAATTACATGCATTTCTGTGCATAGTTCTTAGTATTTTTATTGTTATAATGATTATTAGGTTTGATCATAACTGTTAGAAAATGCTTCAGGATACATTAACAAAAAAAAATATTGTTGATCCTGGACAGTTTAGAGTTAAAAAAAAGTGTTAAGCTTGGAGTTAAAAGAAAGTGTTAAGGATAAATATATTTCTGTCCAACTCTGACTAAACGATTGCTTAACTATTGCATAGTACTGTGTTCCTGTGGGTCATTAATGAAATAGCCTTCAGCCTTTTTGAATTTCATTCTTTAGGAGGTAAAAAGATCAATTATTGTTAGTATGTATCAGTACTTGTTGGTACTCAATGTACACTCCTTCCTATATAACATAACTTCTCAAGCTAGACATACCTTGCACAAGTAAAACCAAGGACTTAAAATACAATAAGCATGCAATTCAACAAACACCTTGATCTAGACAGCATTTTTAAAAACCTTGGAGAGTAGGCAAAACAGCACTTTTAAAAAAAAAAAAAATATCGCAGAACTTTTATACCAAGCGCAAATACCACCATACGTATGGCAGTATTTGTGCTTGGTATAAAAGTTCTGCGCTATTCTTTTTTTGGTTATCTGTTTTCTACTAAATAATTGGGAATTGGCACACAACAATCCCATAAGAGAGCAGCAGTTTTTTTTTGTGGTTATATGTTTATTCATTTATATGTGCATTTATTGAATTAATCTCTGAACAAGTTAGATACCTCTGTGATTGTTTCCTCCATTGTGAATCCCAGTAAGCACCCAACACTATTCCCCTTTCCTTGGTGGAAGAGGATAAAGTAATTTTTAAAATAGCACTATTTCTCTGTGCACATCGTCACCACTCACTGATGAAGATGTCCCCCAGTACTTAAAAATGGGCTGTATCCTGCTGCATAAAAATGAATGTAAAAATGCATGTATACATTAGAGAAAAAGAGAATCGGAAATGTAGGGTTGACTTAATCCCAATGTCTGTTTGCACCAATCCATTTGTGCAGTTTCAAATGCTATTAATTGGTTATAAAATGCATAACTTTATAAAAATGTATATCTATTATTCTGAATGAGCTGATTGAAAACTATGCATTAGAGTACATCTGTTAGTGAGCCGTTAATTTAAACACTCGTGTGCTTTCTTTAATTCATATTTGGTGCTTTTTTGTTGAAAACCCAAAACTCCATTGGTGTGAACAACCCCCTTAGTATTGATCTCACCATATACGTTTCAACATGATACATATCCAGACACATGTAAATTATGCCTTGGCATAACTATATGTTGGAAGGTAATTGGAGGTAAGTGTGCAGTATATTACTGTCTGTCTCATTCAGTTGTGATATAAAAAAGTAATAGTGGATCCAGCATGACACATTCCCAACTGTCCATCGAACCCTCTGTAATTTGTAACCAATCACTCAAGTGTATGATCATTCATATCATTATTAATATATTATTACATTATACTAATGTCAGAATTAAATTATTATTAACGATGATACACCAGTGTGATCAGTGACTTGTTCTCTTTTGACTGTCTAAATTTCTATTTATGCTATTTCTATTTTTTCTATTTAGAAAAATTTATTTTGAAACCCTATAAAATGCAAATTTTATTGTGAAACCTGAAATCCCCACAAATAACCAACATTTATAAACCATTTTGCTAATTTCTAACTCAAATCCTCTGCAGCTTCTTGACTGGAGTAATATGATTCATGCTCTGGATGTATCCAAGCTGGCATGTTAAAGTTAGAGCCTGTTATAAGTTTGCAAATTAACAGGTTATAAAAATGAAGTAACTGTAATGTGTATAAATGTGTGCCAATTTGTCTAATCATTAACAGCTACATTGGGATCGCCCATCAAATAGAAGCACAAGACACACAATAAAAGGAACTAGCCACAACAAGCAGTCTCCTATTACTAGATTACTGTAACAAGTAACAATGGCCTCTGATTTCACTGGCACTCAGGTCTACCAAGATAATTTTGACCCCCAAATTTATTTAGATACGTATTATGGTGCTGTGTCAGGAGTCTTCATCAAAGATGGATACCTGAACTTCATTTTGAAAAAATTACACAAAGCTTTCACTACAGGTAACGCATTTCAATTCTATTTTTTTAGCTAATTTATAAAAGTTGCTTATTTAATTTAATGAATAAGCTATTGCTTACTGACCTCTCTTGTAAAAGTGCCATGTGTATGATTATATTTACAGCTCCAATCATAAGAGTAACATTGCAACACATTTACCAAAATTATTATTTATTTTATTAACTAACCAATTTATGGACAGCCTTTCCAGGGATTCGTATTTGATAATTAAGCTAAAAAATTCTGTGCAATACTCTTTAAAGGATATATATGTCCTCACCAGTGTGGATCTGTGTATACCTATCATAGATGTATTAGATTATATTTTGATGACAACTTTTAAGCTTTCAACCCAATGTCAGGGTTCCTCCTTTCTGTTAGTATTATGGTAATAATATGCCTTCTACTGTAAAATAAAATAATATTATAAGCCACTAAGTGGTCCTGTGACCATCTTATATACAGATCATGGAATTACTCTGTGATGTCTACTATCCTTTCTAATTTACAATAAAGGGTTCATCATTTTTTTTATTATATAAGAAAGTTTAAATTCAAAGCAGAACAAATTTATTTAGTTAATTCTTCTATCTAGTTGTGGTTTACCTTTAATGACAGATATGCATTAATTTATGGATCACTTTAAAATAGCTCATAGCTAATGACATTTCTACTCACCAAATGTAGGGATATAGGGATATATTTCACAGGACACCTTACATGTTATCCACTGTACGTTATATGGATATTAGAAGTCACAAAGGAGATCTTTAACCATATAAAAAAAACAAGGCTCTAGGACGATTGCTTTGATATAAGTCACAGAAATCTATGTATTCAGGGGTGGATTGTCATATTGAAGTATAGGGAATAGGTCTTGAATGAAATGCATAAAATGTATAGGAATAAAAACAAGATACACAATTTTGAACACTAGACAATCTACTTCATCAAATGAGGGTACCTCAGAGTTTATTGAAAGGATGGGGGAGATCAGTGTATTACAATTCCCCCATCTCTGGACTTCATAATGTTTTCAGTAGTGTATGGTGTAATTGTCGGGTGATCACCAGATAATGACTACTATGGGAGCACATCATCAGAAAGAGGGAGCTATCATCTTTCAAATGAGAGGTCCCCATAGTTTCTTTTAGCCAGAATGGGTGACATCTGGGCATTACAACACCTCCACATCCCTTTTTTAGCTCCTTAATATTTTCTGTAGTGTAGAGTGTTATTATCTGGTGATCACATGAGATCACCAAACATTATTAAGGGGCACATTTGAACGAGGGCACTCCCCTCCCCAATATGCATACTCATGAGACCAGAGTGAAGGCCTCAATATGGTGCATAGACATTGCCATACCTCCTCACCCTAAAGCCCCTGCAGTTCAGAGAGTTCCCCCTGGCTTATTTAGACATAGCTATTTTTAGTGAAACCTGTGATGACCATGTACTCCAGAATAGGGTAGGTTTTAGGGAGGATCCAGAAGGCAGGAACAACTATCCAGTCAGACATCAAGTCCAATACTTAGACAGAGATGATCTAAGGTTAGCCCCACCCAAGAACCAGGCACAGATACTAGTATTCTCTATTGTTATTATAGACTGCAATATACTACAGATGATTTGTACCTGTCTCTAGAACTGAAGTCAAGTTCCTGTCGGATCTCACTAACAAATGTTTTCCAAAGAGGTAGACTGGACAAATGCTTGTGAACTGGCACCCCATTTGAAAAGTTCTCTGATGAATGCTCTAAGAATGGACGTTTCAAACTATAATAAATACTGATTTGTCCCATTATGGACTTGAAGCAGTCCTTAGCCAGAAGGGGCCTTTTGAGGAACACCATGTGGCGTATTTGAGCTGTAAACATTTAGACCAAGAGTTGGTGAATATCACTATTGAAAAATAAGTGCATGATCATTATGTGGGATGTAAGCTAAGTTCAGCCCTATTTGTACACACCAGCACTTCTGGGGATTTGGCCCTCATAAACAAGGGGGGAGGAATGTCATTTGTTCCACCAACTATAAACCCCTTCTTCCTCTTCAATACTTTACCTTGTATGTGGGTAGCTTAATGTTTCAGTAAATTGTACAGATCAGAATATTTACCTGGTGATATAGTGGGATCTGTTTCAATGATCCAGGGAGGGCCTAGTGGTGTACAGCTGCCTCTTCTCCGATCCACAATTTAGGGACATAAAGCTGCAGCAACTCATGTCTTCTCAAGAGCACCACATGGTCTATACCACCTCTTCGGAGGCCAACCACTACAGAGGAGTATAGTAAGCTCCAGCTACAGTAACTGCAGGACTGCATCCCTGTGATCAATCCCCAAAACTCCTGGGGTTGAATTCAGCAAGGAGGTATCTCTAGACCCAGGTGGCAAAGTCCTGAATGTAGTCTAATATTATATCTTCAAGCCTAGACTAAGCAGCACCAATGCCATAGAGACTGGACCCTCCTTACTTCTGACTTCATGTGGACATGGGGGCAGACATTCCCCTTCCACTGTAGCTAATGTGATTTTCAGGATTGAACCTGGATAACAGAGAGGTGTGTCAGTCTAGATTGAATGAGCCCCATATCTCTGGAAACATTGTACAAAAGGAGGGCTAGTTGGACATGTTAAGCATTACACTTTTGCTTTGCCCGGTAAGTAATTATATCTTTGTCTTCTAGATGCCATTAATCTATTGATTTGTATTTGTATTACACTTGTGGATTTCTATTAAAAATTGGCAATATTTAGCATTGATAAATATTAGAATGCTCCATAGAAAGGTTGTTACCATAGTCATCGCAGTCCATACAACTGCTATGAGGCATTGCAATAGAATAAGCCCTGTACCAGAGGAAAAAATGTTCCTTAAAGTACAAACTTAATATGGCTTCATACCTAATTACCTAGGTAGTTATATGTTGAAAAATAATGAGGATAACATGAGTGTATATGTAAAAAACTAACGTGCCAAACTGCTGCTAAAGTAATTAGTACCCTCTTGGATAATAGCTAGGGAAGGAGCCTGGAGGTGGGTCTGACATTATGATGGTGAGTAGGGGGCTGATCACAATTTTGCTATTGGCACAGACATTTCTTGTTATGCCTCTGCTTAATAGTATTTTCATTTGTGTTCTAAGTATACTTTTAAGATTTTATAAGATTTAATTTACTTATGTGCTGTATTAATGTTTCTTTTATATCTTATATCTCATAAGGTGGTGTAAGAGGTGACTCGTTGATTGATATTGGTCCTGGTCCTGCTATTTATCAGGAATTGTCTGCCTGTGAGGCTTTCAAGGAGATTACTGCAGCAGATTTTACTGACCGGAACAGGGACTACTTGGAGAGATGGAGGAGGAATGAGCCTGGACTTTTTGACTGGAAACCTGCTTTGAAATTTGTCTGTGACTTAGAAGGTCGTAGGTATGCAATAAAGAATATATTATGGGGCTCAATTAGAGTTGGATATACACAAAAGTTTTGCGTAAGATATACATTTCCATACTATGCATGTGCACCAAAAATGCATACATCCATATGTAAATATTTGTGCATAGCTGACTTGCATCCTTCAGGCCTGGACATTGGCAGTCAGACATAAGATGAGTATAGTAAGGGCGTGGTAACGTAATTGCAACACAGATGTGCATGCAATTGTGAACAAAGTGGACGTATCGTACCTCTTGAGGGTACTGGAGGGTTGGTGCAACGGTATGCAATAATGATGACAACTGTTAGCAGCACTATCTGGGCACTTAGGATTGGCCAATCCCGTGTTGACCACTCCAGCTGACAGTACTTAAATTATTAGCACTGCGGCTATATTATATCAAGTCAATGCTTTATATTTGCATAACTTAATTGACATAACCATTTGGAGTACTACAGGAGAAAAGTTTCACATTTTAATTTCAAAGGGAAACAACAGATGTGGAGGTGTTTTTATTTGATTATATTTCATATTGTAAATGTGACTTATGCATTTAATACTAGCACTAACCAAGCCACATCTCTACACTATCCTTAGGAATAATTATACATACTTGTATGATTGAGGTATACCTGCAGCAAATACTACTGTTTTTGAGGTGGAGGGTATCTTGAGAGAAATATGTTTTTTTGCGTACAATAGCATGGATTGGGCATTCGTATAAATATTACAGCACAGTAGGCTTGAACTACAAAACAAAATGTCTCATTTAAACCAATATCAACCTTTTTATTCTTTTAGTGGGAAGTTAGCTGAGAAGGAAGATAAACTGAGGAAAACACTGAAGAGAGTGGTACCATGTGATGTCACCAAGAGTAATCCTCTTCATCCACTTGTCCTACCTAAAACTGATTGTGTCCTGACTGTAGGATGCCTGGAATGCGCCTGTAAAGATGAGGATGCTTATGGGAATGTCATAAAAAATCTCTCATCCCTGCTGAAAGTAGGAGGCCACTTGATCATTGGTAGTATATTAGAAAGCACCATATTCAGATGTGGTGGCAAGCAATTCTCACTCATAAACCTTAGTGAGAAATTTCTTAGGAAAGTCATAACAGATACCGGGTTTGTCATTGAAGACTTAGAAGTTCTCCCTAGAGAATTTGATAAACCTATGTTTGAAATTTGCAATCATACCTCTGGTATTTTTATCCTTGCACGCAAAGTCAAAGATGTGTAAAAGCAGTGAGTTCAATAATACCAATAGAAAGGCAAACCATTACCAGATATTATACTGCATTATTATCTTGTTACCAGAAGGTGTCAGTAACACATTGCAATTCATATAAAAAGTAAAATATTTTTCAGGATTGGAAATCTGTTTGAATAAAATGATTACATTTCCAGCAGTAAAATAAAATATTTTCTCTTGAGCATAGCTGACTTAAGCTTTATCATTGATGGCTGTTATTTAAGCATGATTTTTGTCATAGTTTACTTACATTTTCACTCTACTTTGTGTATGAGTTTGTGCTGTGTTTTGATGAATGAGATTGTGCTGTTTCTTGACTTATTTGGCAACTTAAAAATAATGTGTGCAAGTACTGCATATTTTCTCAAATTTAAATAGGGCACTATTTATGGGATAATATACTATATTATTATATATTATTTAGATTTTATTGTACATTGCATGGTACAATAAGTAAGATTATTATCTAAATTACCAAGTGTTTTGGAAAATAGCATAGTTTAGAGGAGACTAATGTAATTAATAAGTTTAGGTGCAATACTAAACCATGTGGCAATTAAACAAAGTTGAAAATGTTTTTGTATTGATGAAGAAAGTAATCCTAGAACCACTATTATAAAGATTACCACTCAAATTTAAGTGGAAATGCCTCACAATGATGTTTTTCCCTTGTTAGGCATAAAGCCTTATTGATTAACGCAATAAGAGTTGGATGATAATAACTAATCTTAAGGCCATAGTTTGCAAAGATCAGTAGAATGTAATGCAATTGAGCTATAGGGCTAACATTCAATAATTTAATTTGGTTCTTCCCTCTTAGGGATCAGATCTATGAAGGTTTTTCTCATGATGGGAGAAAAAGTCCAGACTTAAGTGAAAACTAAAATAGGGAAAGAATATAGGCCACTAAAAAGAATCTTAATTTTAGTTGCACCATTCCCAATGGAAGCCACCGAAATAACGAATGTTAGAGGTAGGAGGAAGGCTATATCTTGGAGACTGGATCTCATCCACTATGAGGTTGGCCTCCAGGAGTTGACAAGCATCGTCCAACTAAATGGAGAACTCCACAGAGTCCAGTTTGATATGCTGCTTTCCCTCTAAAGAGTGTCCCTGCAATATATAAAGAAACAAAAAACAACAGTTAATTCTAGAATAACATTGTCAAGATATACCCAGTTTTGTCTGAGTACTTACATAATTGTTGTATTTAGATCAACCCCTTCTTATTATTATTGAAAAGAATCAAGTTACAATATCTGCTATAATAATCCTGGGAAAAGATCACTAACAAAAACATGTTCTGCCTCAATGTTGAACTCATGAAGATCCAAAATCTGAGACTAAAGAGACTGACAATGATTTGGAATAATATTTAATCTATTCAAGTTTTCTCTCTTGAACGCTGTTAAAATGCCTCGTCATGATAGTCAGATTGCAAGAAATTGAAGTTACATGTGCAATCAATCCATAAACAAAGAGGGAGGTGGTAAACATTAACCACTAGGAATGTTCCCTGTGGGTCAAGCTTCACTTACTCTATAACAAACAAAGAATTTAGGAAATTATAGTTACCTCCCTGCATATTTAGAATAATCTGCATGGTAGGCAGCTAATTCCAAAGCTCTTTGTGGTTCCAAAAAACAGTACAATCTAAATAGGTATCTGGTAAAAAGAAAAAGAGTCATTTATATCAACAAATAGCTTTGATGTCTAGACTGTGTTTAAGTTTGGATTTCAGCCCCTGACATTTCTTGACAGCATGTGATGATTGATGTTGTGTTCATGGTTTGCTCCCAAATCCAAGTTCCAATTATTTATTTTCATATGACAGTGTAGACATATTTATGCTATTATCCTGACAAATCCAGGAAAGGGAGCCAAGAGAAAGAAAAAAGAAAGGACATGCAATAACAAAACAGATCAACACTACACAGTTTATAATGCAGTAATCCATCCCCAACTTGCATCTTCCAAAAATGAATACACAAATACCCTCAATACTCAATTAAGGGGAAAAAAAGGCATAAGCTGAAATGTGAACTTGTAGAAAATATGAAAACAGTATATGATACCATCTGTCCTGATGGTTGAAGATTATTGGGCCTGCAAGGCCAGAGTACCTTAATGTAATGCAAGAAATAAACCTGCCAGGAGCTTGACAGAGGTCACCAACAGGATTATGGCTAGTGTTCAGTCATTATAATGTTTCTTATAGAATATTGAAAAGAGTCTAGTGGTGTAAAGCATTTAATATGACAACTAGCACTAGACACTGTAGAATTTTCTTAATTGACATAAAGGATACCCTTTGTCGAGTAGTCAGGGAACAGTTCAGCATGGTTTTATATTACCAAATACACATAAAGATGTGAACATCTGATGGCCACATCCCTGTGTCTGAAATTAAGCAGTTTAGTCAGCCCAAGGAACTGTCTACTACAGGAAAGGATAATAATGTATCTGCAACAAACGTCGATCTCAAACAGTCCTCAAAGAACTGCTCCAACCTGGACCCCTCAATAATTTCTAGCAAGTCTATCAAATGCACATTGCTCCTCCTCGATTGGTTTTCTAAATAAACCACTGTTGGAGAGCTCCTTAAGTAACACACATCTTAATTTAGCTACTTGAACTGTAAAATAATTGCAAAAATCTTCAACAGAGGAAAAACAGCGTCCCATCCTTAGTGGTATACTCTCAGATCTTTGTATATCTTGTCGTAGTAAACAGAAAGTAACTCTAAGTTCTTCTGTCATTGAGGTAAGCAAACTGATTAGATTAAATACTGACAAACAAATAGTAATTATTTCTACCTCAAGGCATCATCTCTATAGGCATCACGGTGGCTAAGTGGTTAGCACTTCTGCCTTACAGCACTGGGGTCATAAGTTCACTTCCTGGCCATGGCCTTATCTGTGTGAAGTTTGTATGTTCTCCCCGTGTTTGCGTGGGTTTCCTCCAGGTGCTCCGGTTTCCTCCCACACTCCAATAACATACTGGTAGGTTAATTTGCTGCTAACAAATTGACCCTAGTCTGCGTGTGTTTGTGTTAGGGAATTTAGACTGTAAGCCCCAATGGGGCAGGGATTGATGTGAGTGAGTTCTAAGTACAGCGCTGCAGAATTAGTGGCGCTATATAAATAGATGATCATGATGATCTCATTACATAATTCATAAGCTCCCATGACAATGTCAAATAATGTAACTAGAAAATACATTATATAAGAGATTATTTCAATTTATGAGAAACATTTGCTCCATAAAAACAAACTAAATTAAGAAATACAAAAAAACCTGTATATGTAATCTACCTTGTAATCTCATTCTTTAGGTTAAGTAAGGTATATAAATGCAAAGAGATTGATTAATTGTATAGAAAAATACGATTAAAAAAACAAATTTTTTTCTCTGTCACAGGAAATTAGGGGCCTATCAAGAGGCTCCATTTTCTTAGCTGATTTTTTATTGTCCCAGCGAAACTGGACATATTTGGCCTTTCAGTTCTATTAATGTGGAAAAAATATCTAAAAAATGTAAAACATAGGTATATTAAACGTTTAATTTATCACAAATGTATTCACAGAATTAAGTATTTTTAAAATTATTTTAATTTGTTATCCATAACCGATTTGTTATTGTGGTACAGTAATCGCTGCAATACTCAAATAGGCTTTGTGCAATTGTGGTAACTCTTGCATGTATCGGGCGAAGCAAGAAATGGCCCTTTTTCCCCATTGATAAATTAGCCCCTAAAGGTCCAACATACTAAAATACACCAATTCCTCTTCCATAGTAGTCAGCCTGCAGATGAACTACATTTAGTCAGAATCAGCACTGTTTTTCTTAATACTCAAATATCCCAAGCTGTACAAAGCTAAACTAATAAAACATCAGAGAAAAGTCAGCTTCAATACAGGTACTGAATTTTTACTGGCCAAACATGCTGCAATTTCTGCAGCTACATCTGTCAATCTTCCTGTCTAAAAAGACCACCATGCCGAATAATAAGATCAAAATCAATCAGATAAATATCAGACATGAACCGCACTAATAAGCCTTATCTAATTTAGCCATTTGCACATACTTGACTACTCTCCCATAATTTTGGGAAGTCCTCCCGACGTCAAAGAAAAGTATGCATTCTCCCAGGTTTTGGTGGTGGTTTGGCTATGAAATGCCAAGTGTTTCGGCATTTTTTATAGCAGGGAACCGGGCCATGGTGACGCAATGGCGTCACCACACGCCCTCCTGCACTTGTCACATGACCTCTCCTCCACAATCTCTGACAATACAGAAAATAAAGTAGATCAATTTCCAAGTAAAAGCAGATGTTTGAAAAGGAGGGGCTATCTAGAAACGAAAAACACAAACAAGTAGATTTTTTACAAGTTAAAAAAAAGTGGAGATGTTACCCATAGCAATCAATCATATTATAGGTATTATTTTCCAGTACTTTCTAGAAAATGTTAGATATAATGTGATTGGTTGCTATGGGCAACACATCCACTTTTACTTTTTTAAAGTTTTAGTACATTTACTCCAAAAAATCCTCCATTGTATTGCTATAAGCAAGTAAAAAGATTAATTAAAGCTGCCTCTTTACTTTTTAAGTAAATCAGAAGCACTTCCATCAGAAGCTTAGAGAAATGGGCAGCCTACTGCCACAGGATAAAGTGCTGCCACTTTGGAGATGATGTAAGACTTCTCCACTCCATTGAACTTTTCTACATGTAGTAGATGCTGTGAAGCTGGTAGCTGGATATGATGAGGAGACAGCTATATTTAAATAAGCTTTGCTGGCACTGAAGGTCAGGCACGACTTGCAAAAGGTAGCAAGCATTGTGGAGTGCCGAGCCATGATGGAGGACTGCACTGCTGCCGTTGAAAATGTATGCAACTTCAAGAAGATCTATGAGGCAAGATGGAACGAGATGGTCTCACTGGCTGTCTGCAAAACTTTTAAGGAGTCCAAGTGGAAAATGCCTCAGCTATTACCTTTCACGGAAGATGTGAAAATGATGCACTTGTACATTGATGAGAAGCAGCAAGTCTACCAAAGCAGTCTATCCTCCAAAACTACACCTAACAGCTGGGCACTTCTTGCAAAAGTCACCCTGGCTTAGGTGATCTTGATCTATCAAAGAAAAGAAGAGGAAAATTCCAAAATGTTACTTACTACTTTCTCCTTAAGAGATGCTTCGGATTTCCATGAAGATGTGGTCATAGTGCTTTCCAAGGTTGAGAAGACGCTCTGCTAACACTTCATTCGGATTGAAATTCAGAGAAAAGTCCCCAGCCTGCTGACACCGACCATGTACGGTGCAATGGAACGTCTTGCAGAGAAGCGTGCAGAATGTGCAGAGGCAGCCCGAAATGTTTGCCAGACTAGCTGCCTTGTCATACTTCCGAGGCTCTAGTTGGATTCGCCTGTTTGACCGAGAGTGTAGGGCCTATCATCCCCACACGCTGTCTTCCACAAAGCTTCGGAAGCTCGTCGCCTCTTTCACAAGTGGTCAAGCATTCGGTCGACACTTCCACATCAGTAGAGAGGCGGTTTAGGGACCTGGCAACGCGGGACCAGTGCCCAGCCAAGGTTTTCACAGGTCTGTGTAGCACAAACTTTCGTTAGGCAAATGTACTTTGCCTTCTCTGAATTCCACAGAGCTGTAATGGACAACTCTACTTCCTATCAGGTTACAAAAAAGTGCAGAGATATACCTGGGGCAGAAAGGAAAGCCAAGCTGTGGAGAAGCACATACCAGGTTACCGGAAAGAGTGACTGCTTTGCATGCCTCATGGCTGAACCATCAGCACTGAAAGATCAGAAGGGGTCAGGGGGTGAAATTCTACTTAAAACACCGCATAAGAGCTTTAAAGAGAGACCAAACTTGTTTAAACATGATGTAGTGGATTACCAGGGCTGTAACCTCCTTGGCTAGGTGTCGGTGTATGCGGGCATGTGGATTTCCTCAGATAGCCAAAACACATGAAACTTTCCCCACCAGTACTTTGTCAAACGGTAAACCTCAAAGTGGTAACTCTTGGGATAAACAGCTCCTACACATACCCATATGATTGTTCTGTTGACAGGACAATAGGAAAGGGGTGTCCCTAGGTGCTATGTTCCAGACATGGTTTCTCATAATGCAATAAAACAAGTATGTGTGTGTGTGTGTTTGTATATATATATATATATATATATATATATATATATATATATATATATACATATACAGTCATGGCCAAAAGTTTTGAGAATAACACAAATATTATTTTTCAGTCTGTTGCCTAAATGTTTATGATTACAATTTGCATATACTCCAGAATTTCATGAAGAGTGATCAGATGAATTGCAATTAATTTTAAAGTCCCTCTTTGCCATGACAATGAACATTACCCCCAAAACCACATTTCCACTGCATTTCAGCCCTGTCACAAAAGGAACAGCTGACATCAGGTCAGTGATTCTCTCATTAACACAGGAGAGAGTGTTGACGAGGGCAAGGCTGGAGATTCCTCTGCAATGCTGATTGAGTTAGAATAAGCTATAAAAGAAGGGTGGTGCTTGAAATCATTGTTCTTCCTTTTTTAACTATGGTTACCTGAATGGAAACACTTGCAGTCATCATTGCTTTGCACAAAAAGGGCTTCACAGACAAGGATATTGCTGCTAGTAGGATTGCACGTAAGTCAACCATTCATCGGATCAATAAGAACTTCAACGAGAGAAGTTCAATAGTTGTGACGAAAGCTTCAAGGCACCCAAGATAGTCCAGCAAGTGCAAAGACCTTCTCCTAAAGTTGATTCAGCTGCGGGATCGTGGCACCACCAGTGCAGAACTTGCTCAGGTATGGCAGCAGGCAGGTGTAAGTGCATCTGTATGCACAGTAAGGCGAAGACTTTTGAAGAAGCTACTTCTCTTTAGGAGGACATCAGGGACCGAATGATATCTGCAAAAGGTACAGGGATTGTACTGCTAAGGACTGGGGTAATCATTTTCTCTGATGAATCCCCTTTTAGATTGTTTGGGGCATCTGTTAAAACGCTTCTCCTGAGGAGGAAAGGTGATCGCTACCACCAGTCCTGTGTCAAGTCAACACTAAAGCATCCTGAGGCCATTCATGTGTGGGGTTGCTTCTCAGCCAAGGGAGTGGGTTCACTCACAATTTTGCCTAAGAACACAGCCATGAATAAAGAATGGTACCAGCACATCCTCCAAGAGCAACTTCTTCCAACAATCCAAGAACAGTTTGGTGATGAACAATATAGATACAAAATATTCTGCGCTTGAACTTAAATAATGAGGGAACCCTACTATGTCAGGTAAAACAATTTTATCAAAATATATAAAAAACATAAGTTGACAGCAGATGTATATAAAAACATTGATGTAAAAACACACATATCATGAAACAAATCAGTATAATAGACAGAGGGGCGTAACCATCGGTATATGTGCTGGTGTGCTGTTAACGGATGGATGCTTCTATCCAGAGGAGAATCAGATGAACAATCCTAAACAGTGAGCAATGTCCAGCATGCTAAATGTCCAGAAAAATGTGTGATGAAATACTTGCGCTTGCAGATGGTCTCGGATGTACACCTATACGTTGAAATGTCCAGTTTAGTCCAGGTATAGTGGGTAAGCGGATAATTTAAACAATGGAGGATGAAGTGTCCAGTAAGGGTATCAGCAGATTCGTAGTAGTCTGTACCTCTAAGTGTAGTAGCGGCGTGCGCGCCAACCGTGGAGCGCACGCTTCCTGGATGTCCAAAACCGGATGTGCACAAACCGGAAATGGCGGATGATTGGCCAACGCGTTTCGTCACCTGGGTGACTTTCTCAAGGCGGTGAACAAAAACAGACATAGGTCCTCTGCACTCACCATGTACAGACTAGGGTGCAAGAGGGGCATAGCATGTGATCATGTTAGGACTGACCAGAATGGGAAGACTTTGGCGTCAGTTGGTCAGCTTAAACATATATTGCAATATGTGGAACTAACATTCCCTGTTTTTAATATAGAACAGTACTTGATATAGCATTAAATATGTGTTTGGAGAGTGCAGAGTATCCCTGTTTTCTTGTCTATACAATGTGGGCAACCCCCTCTTGCACCCTAGTCTGTACATGGTGAGTGCAGAGGACCTATGTCTGTTTTTGTTTATACAATGTAAGTCCCATGACTCTTGCACCCCATTCTTTACATTAATTAATTCCAACTTGTGTCAGGTGAGTCCCAGGTCTCCCATTGCTGCTAGTGCTAGGGAAAGACTTGCCTTTAAAAGCTGTTTGCAGGTAAGCCTTAAGCCCAGATAAAATAGCATAGCATTTGATCATGTTAGGACTGACCAGAATTGGAATACTTTGGCGTCAGTTGGTCAGCTTAAACATATATTGCAATATGTGAAACTAACATTCCCTGTTTTTAATATAGAACAGTACTTGATATAGCATTAAATATGTGTTTGGAGAGTGCAGAGTATCCCTGTTTTCTTGTCTATACAATGTGGGCAACCCCCTCTTGCACCCTAGTCTGTACATGGTGAGTGCAGAGGACCTATGTCTGTTTTTGTATATATATATATATATATATATATATATATATATATATACATACACCAGTCAGCCACATCCTTAAAAACCACTGACAAGTGAAGTGAATAACATTGATTGTCTCATTACATAGCTGCATTTACATTTATGGCACCTGCCAAGGGGTGTGATATATAAGGCAGCAAATGAACAGTCAGTTCTTCAGGTTCATGTGTTGAACGCAGCAAAAACAGACAACCATAAGGATCTGAGATACTTTGACAAAGGACAAATTTTGATGGATAGACAACTGGGTTTAGAGCATCTCCAAGATATTAGGTGGGTTGTTCCCGGTATGCAGTGGTTAGTGCCTACCAATCCGGCGACAGGGTCATGGGCGCCCAAGGGTCATTGATGAGCATGGGGAGTGAGGGCTAGCCCATCTGCTCAAATCCCACAGAAAAGCTACTGTAGCAGACCGGTCAGACGGCCCATGCAGACCCATGTCCACCGCCATAACTGCCTATAATATCCTTGTGAGCACAAGAACTGGGCCATGGAGCACTGAAAGAAGGTGGTCTGGTCTGATGAATCACATTTTCTTTTACATCATGTGCACAGTCGGGTGCGTGTCCGTCATTTACCTAAGGAAGAGATGGCAACAAGACGCACTATAATAAATAGGCAAGCTGTTGTGATGCTCTGGGCAATATTCTGCTGGCAGTCATTGGGTTCTGGCATTCATATGAATGTTACTTTGACACATACCATTCATCTAAAACAATGTTGCAGAACAAATACACACATGCATGGCAGCAACATTTCATGACGGCAATGGCCTCTTTCAGCAGGATAATGAGCCCTGGCACACTGCAAAAATTGTTCAGGAATGGTTTGAGGAACATGACAAAGAATTCTAGGTGCCTCCAAATTTCCCAAATCTCAATCCGAGGGATGTGCTGGAAAAACAAGTCAGAGCCATGAAGGCCCCATGTCTTTGCGCCAGATACCACAGGACAGCTTCAGTGGTCTTATGGAGTCCACATCTCGACGGGTAAGAGCTGCCTTAGTGGAATGAGGGTGACCTACACAATATTAGGTAGGTGATTTTAATGTTGTATATACAGGTTATATACAGTATATATTATAAGGGCACAGTCATGCCCTTATATTAAGGTTGAAACTAATAAACAGCATTCCGTCACATTAATTTTGTGAGAGGGGCATATGTTGTTTGAGGGGCTACATTTTAAAAAGTATTACATTATAAAGATGATATTTGGCATGCTAATCAAGAATCATCTATGGGTGTCGCTTGCCAAATTTCAGAAAAAAATACTAAAAAATTTCAAATTAGGAATAATCTAAATGTAAAAATTTTGCTGCATTTTTCCACTTCCTGTTTTGCAAAAAATCCCAGATTTTCTATTTTTTGGGGATAGTGTAACTCAGTGTACAGGGCGTTTTAAGACTAGAGGCTTGTTTTGTTAGAAAGCTATTATGACTGCGGAGTTCCTTTGAGGGGTGACAATTTTGAGAAAGTTACAGTTTTTCTTACAATTTGGAAAATATGCCCCATTTTAAAGATCCCCAGGATGACAGTTGGAGTCTATCGCAGTCCCCAGCACATTCCTGGTTCCTGTCAGCACACAGTCGCAGGGCGCTCAGATAGACACACACCCGGTCACTGCTCTGAGCCCTGTTCCTCCGCCTCCCTGCTGCCATGGGTGATCTGCTCCATTCCTGGCTGCCCAGAGTGAGCTGCCACTGCTCTGGAGGTTTCGGGACAGGAAGGCAGTTTCCTCCACACTATTACACCAGAGATGTGGCAGAGATCAGGCTGTGCTGTTCTGGAAGTAACCTGCGTTCCACAGTGGAACACAGAAAAAATAGAGCGAAACAGCCAGCCACAGGAGTATGACTAATCCCAACCCAGCAGAATTGCAGTGATCACACCCCCAGCAGTGTGCTTGCTATCCTGAACACTCCCTCCCCCCTCAGCGTGTTTCTGACCCTTCCATCCCCCAAGCAGCATGGTGGTGCTTTGACTTTTTACCTTTTTCTACCTTTGCGGATCCCGTAACCCAAACCAGAAGTGGGAAGTGGAACTATGCGTTCAATGTGCATTCCAGTAACTCTTGTTGAGAAAAGCAATAGTAAGTAGAAGACAAGACACCAAAGAAGCGATTGTGAGTAGGAATGTCCTAAAAATTAAAAGTGGGGAAGCATAGAAAGGAAAAAAATTAGTGAGAGAGAAGAAATCTAAAGTAGGATAGGTAAGAGGAACAGGAGAGAAGATGATGAAGGGGATTGTAGGGAGGAACAGGGGAGATGATGGTCCAGGGGAATAGGTAAGAAGAATAGGGGAGAAGATGATGATGCAAAGGTATAGGGGAGGGACTTGGGACAAGATAGTGCAGCTGGGATAGGGGAGAAGAACAGCGGAGAAGATGGTGCAGGTGGGATAGGTGAGAGGGACAGGGGCAAAGGTGGTACAGGGGGATAGGAGTGGGGGACAGGGGAGAAGATGGAGCAGGAGAATAGGCAAGGTGAACAGGGGAGATGATCATGCAGGGGGATAGGCAAGAGTAACAGGGGTGCAGGAGGGATAGGTTAGAGGGACAGGGGAGAAGATGGTGCAGGGGGTTAGGTGAGAAAGACAAGGGAGACGATTGTGCAGGGGGTAGGTGAGAGGGACAGGGGAGAAGATGATGCAGTGGGATTGGAGGAAGGAACAGAGGAGAAGATGGAGAAGGAGCATAGGTAAGAGGAACAGGGGAGCAAATGGTGCAAGGGTATAAGTAAGAGGAATGGGGAGAAGATGATGTAGGGGAGATAGGTGAGAGGGATCGGTTAGAAGATGGTGCAGGGGAATAGGTGGGAGTGACAGGTGAGTAGATGGTGCAGGGGGATAAGCAATAAGTGTTATGGGAGAGACATTTTAAGAATGGGAGCATCAGAAATGCAACACCATTTTGAGAAATGTTGATAACGTTTTATAGATAAGTGTAAAAGGTTGAGTATTACTGAGAAAACATAAGAGACAGAGAATAGGATATCTGAAGTAAGAAATATATGACACCCTAGTTGATCTACAAGGTGGACAGGGAAGGGCACGCATGGACATGTATTTTGACTTGTAAATATCCCAGTAGCCAATATGTCAAATGACTGCTGATGCCAAACCTTTTTTCTCTTTCTCATTCGGGCTGAGAAGGTACAAGTGGTTAAAAAAAAAATCACACTATTAAATTCCATTCACTTATATTTTTCATACCGTCACTTCAAAATTTCCACTTCAACCACTGGTTATAGGTATATAGATATGGTTATATTAGTATAGTTATAGATATACAGTATATTCTTTTTTATGGTATCATACTTTAATGTCATTTCCAAGATTAGCCTGGCATATGGGTGTTCTCATTCAGAGGTTATTACAGATATAATAAAAAAATGACTAATGCTCAATGTGGTGGGTCCAGGAGGAAGTGGAGTCAATTGAGGTGATGCCACTTTATTGTTGCTCCCTGTACTTAGCAGTAGTGCACATTGATATTAGGAAAGACATTTAGAAGATTTGTTTAGGATAGTAGGCAAATTTAGCGGTCTGACTTATTTGTCAAATGCTGTGAAATCCTTTTCACTGTTGGGAAAGTGAATCTACATTCCCAGCAATTAGATGGATTTTGAATGACAGGTGAGCCAGGTCATGTGACTAGCTGTTGTGGGAAAGCAAAGCTGATGCATAAGGGGTGCCATATGAGTGTAAAACTGTACATAGGGGCGATGGCGAAAAGGGGGGGAAGGGGTGATATGGTAAAGCAAAGGTGATGATGCAGGGTTTCACATATGAGAGAAAAAGTGGTATGCAGGGAATGACGTGTGAGAAATACTGGTGCACACTGTGGTGACATGTGAGAAAAGCTGGAGAACACGTGGTGGCATGTGAGAAAAGCTGGTGCACAGGGGCTGTCACGTGAGAGAAAAGCTGATGAGCAAAGATAGACATAGGATAAAAGTTGGTGTGCAGGGGGGGCATTATTATATTTTATGTAGCCCTATTTGTATTATTGTATGTTACTGATTTTTTATTTTGTGTAATTTGTTTGAGTAATACATAATATTTATTTTATTCAGAGTATAAGTCGTTTGTTTTTATTATTGTTTCATGGAATTCCTGTGATGTACCTAGGCATCAGTGAGAGAGAGTAGCAACCGAAATAAGAGTCTGTGTTCACCTGTCATATTGTTGAGTGAAGAGAGCTGAAATTACTGAGACGGACAGCACACAGCATGAGAGATCCCACTGAAAGCTTCTACCGAGTGAGTGCCTCAGTTATTCTTCCTTTATTGCACACTGATACAATCATACATGCTCCTGTTTGCTATTCCTTGGGTCGCTGAAAAGTGGTGGCTGCAGGCAAGACACTGCCCACATCCAGACCAAACATGTAACCTCTTTACTGACTATGGGCTAGATTTACTAAGCTGCGGGTTTGAAAAAGTGGGGATGTTGCCTATAGCAACCAATCAGATTCTAGCTGTCACTTTGTGGAAAGTACTAAATAAATGAAAGCTAGAATCTGATTGGTTGCTATAGGCAACATCCCCACTTTTTCAAACCCGCAGCTTAGTAAATCTAGCCCTATGAGTTCTCTGGTGGAAACCTTTTTGCCATTGATCTCTTTTTTTCATTCTGGCGGCTACACTAGGGCATGGGCTTCTCTCACTGTGCCCCACTTTCAACCTATCTCTTCCAGTGCCCCACTTTCCTTTGGGTATCGCTGGAAGTCTCCTCTTAACAAATTGAGTAGCACTGTATTGCTGAAGGTGTGGGGGACCTGGCACCAGCCTGTACAGACCCACTCCTTCTCTACCTGCCATTCAAACTGCCACCCAATTCTTCAGAGGCTCTGGGTTGCAGTCACCAACTCCAGATTCTTACTTCCCTACTTCCCGTTGGCTTTCTAGTGTCAACCTACACACACACACACACACACACACATATATACATTTTAAGTGAAAGAGGGAGATAATATGTGTGTGTGTGACTGTGCATGTATGTGTGTATATAATATATATATATTATGTAGCATTTTACAATTGGATATCTACTTGTCTAAATATCTACTGATGCCCCTGTCCATCGGATTGATAACATCTGACTGTTACTGCCTCTTCACTCTCCATGATGCATGCTGTAAATTTAGTGTGTGTGTAGTATTTCAACATTTTTATCTCTTGCACTCCTTATACTCCATATTTATTTTTGTTTAATTTATTTAAAGGGCTTGCTTCATTTGGTGACATGGCAGATTACTTTTTTTTTGCAGCCGCTGCAATGTCCTGCCTGTGGTCACTGAATGTCGAAAATGCCAAGAAAAAACTTTTTTTTTCAATACTTATGAAGTTGTTAAGGTTCTTCAAATCCCCTATATAGGTCACCTCTGTGGCAATTTCTACCTCTATTGCTGGACAAAATCCTCTGGGACGAGTACAGCAAGGCTCAGTATGTAACAATTAAAAGCTCATTGTATATTGTATATCTCTGGTTGTTAAATGCCTGTTTATTCTCCTTTTCTTTTTATTTTACTGACATCCTTCTCCTGTTCTCCTCTCTCTGTGCTCTTCCCATTCTTTTCTTTTCTTTCCCCAACAATAGCTTTCACCCTTCTACTCCTATTCTCTGTCTCCCCACTTCTTTAGTAGCCGTGCCCTGCCTCAGGTGCTGAGGCGCTCCATGGCAAGGCTGGTGAGGTTCTATCAACCCCTTCCCTGCATTCCTCCCACCAACCAACTCCAGTCCTCCTTTTACATGTCCTGTTCATGAGTCCCCCCCCCCACCAGACACATCCACCCCTATTTTGCCTCACAAAGGGGCGTAGCCCAGCTCTTTTTAGAACCACCACAGTGACTTTACTCACCCAACCCAAATTTCCCCCCTCTCTCCTACCCACCAGTTCTGCCAGCCCCACACCTGGTCCTCCATGTCACCCCTTCTGCCCATTTACACTCCAGCAATGTGGTCATTACCCCTCCCCCCCATCTCCACTTGCTCCACATTCCAGTGCCAGAGCCTCAGTGTCCCAGAGCAACTTAGGGTGAGGCCTCTCCCTAGCCCCCACCTCGTAATCACAACCGTACATCCGGTCTCCTTAGGAAAAGTATGTAGCTCATAGAGATATCACCTAGTTAATACACGTGGATTCTTCTCTCCTGACTAAATCAATTTGGAACAAATTTTTAAACATTGCATTGAGCTATTGGCTTAGACTCGAAGAACAATGGCAGCCATTCATTTAGAACTGGGGCAGCTCAGCTACTGCTGCTGCTTTAGAAGGGTCTTCCATCGAATTGATAAAGAACCTAGAAACATAGAAGTCCAATAGCTTCAAAAAATATATAAGACCTCATAAAATGTAATATGTATAAATGTATAAAACACCCCTAGTTTGTAGTAGATCGTCCTTATTTTTTCACGATTGGATACATTTTACTGATGAGGAGTTGTGGCTCTTTAATGAAAAAATTTATTGGAAGTTGGACGGTTTGGTTAGGTCAATTTGTAGCTGGCTGCTATTTTCTTCCCCCTTTGAGATACTTTGGCTTTTGGTCATTTGTGTGCTGGACCCCATGACCTGTTCACTGTTAAGGGATTTTATCATTGGCTTTAGTGGATTCCGGGCCAGTTGGTCATCCACACGTTTTGGTTTAGTATTAGTCTGTTTAGCTGAACTCACATTTTGCTTTCTCCGCCATCCATTTTTAATTATAATTAAAAGAGTGATCTTTTTGTCAAATTTACAATAGTGCCCATGTCTTATTTCAATATTAGAGTTATAAAATTGACATGTTATAAGAGGTTTATTGTGCAGAAGAAAGAAGCATCAACATTATGCAGTTTATATGTAAGAAGGGAACTATTAATGTTTCTTTTTTAAGCAGCTCAGGGACAATGCTCACATCTGTCTCTGCCTTTCCTTCTTCAATGACAACAAATGGTTTTGTTATGAATGTTGGTGCTAATTACACCAACTATGTTGATAAACTTGGCTTTTTAAGGTCATGAGCAGAGTAGATATCAAGGGGCTATGTCCCTGTCTTATTGTATAGTCCTTCAAGCTCTCTCTATCTGAAGCAAGTATTTTCATTTACAAGGAAAAACAACCGTAACAGGTCGTAAAAAAATAGAAATGTGAATGATATCTCCATGACTTTCATTTTAATGCATGCAAGTTAAAGGTCAGTCTTTCAATCACATAATATGAGCTGGCATGTACACATTAAATTGTGTCTTTCTATCACCTACCTGTCCACTTACTTGGCATGCTCTACTTCCACTTGCCTGGCATCCATGCATTCCTGATCAGGTACATAGCTCAGTGTGTGTTTTATCATCCTTGACAATTAGGCACACTGTGAGTAATAAACATGATGCTACCAGGCCTCTATTTCAGTGATTCTGCCCTTTGACAAGTGTCTGAGAAACAGTTATTGTAGCAGGGCTGTCTGAATGCCTCTTCTTTTTACTGAATTACTGTGCACTGACCCAGCTTGGTCCACTAGGATGTCTTGCTTGTGACTCTGATCCTCTATCTTATCATACCTGCCAACTTTTCAGATCCATGAACCAGTACAGGGTGTGTGTTCACATCATGATGAGGTGTGGTCATATCCACCGCCTAATACTCCTGAAGCTTTAGGCTACCCCTTAGCCAGCTCCCCTCTAAACACCCATTCATTGCTGCACGTACCAGTAGGAGGTACACTTAGCATCTGTTCAATACTGCAGAGCTGCAGTGAACAGAACATACCGTCCAACTTTCCCACCTCCCAACTTTCCTGTAAAGACAGTCTGTAAGTGGGGATTGTGGACAAAGACCTGACATAGGGAATGTTCTGCTTAAATAGGGACAGTTGGGTGGAATCATCTTATTATAGTACCTATATCTGTGTTGCCTTTTCATGACCTTAGATTGGAATCTGTTTTTGCACCTAGATTGCCAGCCTCAACCTCAACCTGTATCCACCATTCTCTTGTCTTTGAGCACTCACAAATTGAAATTGGCCGATGGACTGTGACTTAAGGTTCCCTGTAGCAAAGTCTATCGAAGTCCTCCAGTGGTCCTTGGTGAAGCCTGTGTTTTCCATTTGACTGTCACGAGCCGCGGCTGTATGCCACATCCTGGCGTGAACTAGCAGCCGGGCATGTGCTTTAGGTTCTCTGCTCTGTTATTTTCTTTGTGGCATAGATTTAGAAGGATGTAGGGACAGCCTCCAACACCAGGGGGAGCTCTCTTGTGATTTAAACTGGTTCACTTATATTTTTATACATGCTTCCTAGTTTTGTTATTACTTATGCTGGTTCTAGCTAGTGATCAATTAGCTGCCTCCTGAGGCTGATTGTAAGCCCTATCCTCCTCTGTCCTGATTGGCTCTTAGTGTATTTAAGGCAGTGAGATCAGAGCCTCACTGCCGGTTATAGCGTCCTGTTCACAGTTGTGCTGCCTGCTTGTTCTCTCTCTGTTTGGTGTTAAAACCTGTGACTGACTTCCCGTGTATGACCCTCGCTTGTTCCTGGACCTTGAACCTACTCTTCTGACCCTGACCATTTGCCTGGAAACCGGATTCTGCTCCTCCGCCAGTGCCCCTGACCTTTCGCTTGTCCCTGGATTCTGTACCTGTGCTTGTGACCTCTGACCTTTGTTTACTCTGCCTGAACCCCACGCTGCTGTCCGCCAATCACTCCACTCCTGGGTTCTCCTTAGTCGGTATACGATTCTCGACTCTCTGTTAGCCTGCGGCCAAGTCTGTCCCCACCACTAGGGGCTACAGCGAACACCAGGCTTTCAGAGTAGACTCCGAGTTTTATTGTGCTGGCTAGGGAGTTCCTAACATTATAACCGGCCGTAAAAGAAGATTGGTGTTATACTGCCATGGACAACGGTGAATCAAATCTGTCTCCAGCCCAGATCCTGGCGAACCAGATCCAGGCAATTTCTCAAGTCGTACAGGGCTTATCCCAGCGTTTGGCAGCTCAAAAAGAGCCTTCCAAATCCCTGCAGCTTCAGCAAGCCCCCGCTGGTGACACACCAGAGCCCAAAATGAACTTGCGTGTCCGGTTCTCTGGAAGCAGGTCAACTTCAAAGAGAGTTGCAGGTTGTACTTCCTCCGGTTCTGAACAGCAAAGGGTAGGGATCGTTATTTCCCTATTGCAGGGCGATCCTCAGTCTTGGGCCTTCTCCCTTCTTTCAACGAGTCCAGCCTTGCAGACCGTGGATGCCTTCTTCCAGGCTCTGGGGTTACTGTACGATGACCCAGACAGGGTGGCCTCAGCTGAGTCTCATCTCCTAGCGTTAAGGCAAGGACGTCGTTCCGCTGAAGAATATTGTGCGGAATTCCGGCAATGGTCCACCGATAGTGCCTGGAATGATCCGGCACTGTGAAGACAATTTCGCTTAGGTCTGACCGAACAAATTAAGGACTCCTTAGTCCAGTATCCGCTACCTGACTCGCTGGAGGAGTTGATGCAACTCGTCATTAAAATTGATCATCGGATCAGAGAGAGAAAGACTGAACAGGAATCATCCATACATGTTGATTCACCACCCAATTCCTGTGCTACTCTGCCGGATTCCTCTGAGCCCATGCAGTTGGGTGCTTACCGCCTGCCTCCAGAGGAACGCTCCAGGAGACGCTCATTAGGCCTTTGTATGTATTGTGGCCAACCAGGTCACTTAGTACGTTCTTGTCCCAATAAGCCAGGAAACTCCAAAGTCTAAGTGCAGGCGAAGAGGTGCGCTTAGGTCTTCAAATTATCTCTTCAAAGAATTCCTTGTTAGTGCCTGGACGTCTAGCCTTCCGTGAGAAATCCATGGATATGACAGTCTTTCTTGATAGTGGTGCGGCAGGTAACTTCCTGGACATACACTTGGCTGAGACGCTTGACATTCCAGATATCAAGTTAGGATCAAGCATTGCCACCTGTGGGTTGGATGGTAACCCCTTGCCTGGGGGTAGAATTCTCACAAGGACTCCAATGGTTCGGTTGTCTGTGGGAGCCCTCCATACGGAGGAACTCTCATTTTACCTAATTACCTGTCCCTCTGCTCCGTTGATTCTGGGGTATCCTTGGCTTTGGAGCCATAATCCCCTTATTGACTGGAAAAGAGGGGAAATTATCCATTGGAGTCCAGAGTGCTCTACGTCTTGCTTGACCCTGCCTCTCAGAATCCTGCAGCCTAGTCCAGAATTGTTGCCTGCACCCTACCAGGACTTCAGTGATGTATTCTCTAAACAGAAGGCTGACTCCCTTTCACCTCACCGAGACTATGACTGCGCTATCGAGCTTGTGCCAGGTTCAAAACTGCCCAAGTGGCATCTGTATTCTTTGTCTGCTCCCGAAACTCAAGCCATGGAACAGTACGTGGAGGAGAACCTGAAGAAAGGGTTCATCCGCCCTTCCAAATCTCCTGTAGGCGCTGGGTGCTTTTTCGTGGCTAAGAAAGATGGCAGTCTGAGACCCTGTATCTATTATCGCGGGTTGAATAAGATCACAATTAAAAATACTTATCCACTGCCCTTGAATTCGGTTCTGTTCGACCAGCTCAAATCTGCCACCATCTTTTCTAAAATCGACCTACGGGGCGCTTACAATCTTATCCGCATCAGACAGGGAGATGAATGGAAGACAGCCTTTAATACCCTCTCTGGGCATTATGAATATCTGGTGATGCCATTTGGATTGAATAATGCCCCGGCAGTCTTCCAAGATCTAATCAATGATGTCTTACGAGAGTTTTTGGGTAGGACCGTGGTGGTTTATCTAGATGACATTTTAATTTATTCCCTGTCCTTGTCCCAGCACCGCCAACACGTCCGAGAAGTCTTGGAGAGGTTACGTCAACACCACCTCTACGCAAAATTGAAGAAGTGCGAGTTCGAAGTCCCTAGGGTGGCCTTATTAGGTTACATCATTTCCTCGGCTGGCTTCTCCATGGACCCTAATAAAGTCCAAGCAATTCAAGACTGGGTCCTTCCTACTAACCTCAAGGCGATCCAAAGGTTTCTTGGCTTCGCCAACTATAACCGGAGGTTTATACATTCATTTTCTTCCTTGGTGGCTCCTATTACTGCCCTTACCCGGAAGGGCACAGACCCAGCTAGTTGGTCTTCAGAGGCGCTGGCAAGCTTTTCTGCCCTTAAAGTTGCCTTCACATCTGCACCCGTCCTCAGGCATCCAGATCCAGAGCTTCCGTTTATTGTAGAAGTAGATGCCTCGGATGTAGGAGGAGGCGCCATTCTCTCTCAAAGAGATCCTCAAAGTAAAAAATTACACCCGTGTGCATTTCTGTCCAGAAAATTCTCATCTACAGAAATTAACTACGACGTTGGGAATAGGGAGATACTGGCCATCAAGTGGGCCCTCGAAGAATGGCGGCATTGGTTAGAAGGAGCAGCTCATGTTATTACCATCCTCACAGACCACAAAAATCTTCAGTACATCCAGACCGCCAAAACTCTTAACCCTCGACAGGCCCGCTGGGCTTTGTTTTTCACCCGGTTCAACTTCCTCATCACTTATCGACCGGGATCAAAGAATATCAAAACTGATTCTCTCTCACGGAGTTTTATGGCATCCCATCCTCAGCCTCCTGACCCGCAACCTATAATTTCCTCAACCTCCATTCATGTTGGTTTAACTCAGGATCTCGGGGTCACACTCCGCTGCTTTCAGAGAATTGCTCCAGCTCAGACACCCGCTAAAAAAATGTTTGTCCCAGTTCATCTGAGGAAGTCGGCCCTCATCAAATGCCACGACAATTACTCAGCAGGTCATCCCGGTATCCAGAGGACCATAGAAATACTTTCCCGCTGGCTTTGATGGCCCACCTTGTCGTCTGATGCAGAAAACTATGTCCGCGCTTGCCCAGAATGTGCCAGGAACAAGTCTTCCAGAATCCGTCCTCCTGGTCAACTTCTACCCTTGCCAATTCCAAACAGGCCATGGACCCATATTTCTATGGACTTTATTGTCGACCTCCCTTTGTCCTCGGGTCATAACACCATTTGGGTAGTTGTTGATCGGTTCAGCAAGATGGCACACTTTATACCCTTACTCAAATTGCCAGATGCCAGAAGTTTGGCTACCTTATTTATTACCCATATCTTCCATCTCCATGGCCTCCCAGAAAACATTGTTTCAGATCGAGGTTCACAGTTTATTGCACAATTTTGGAGGTCTTTTTGTAATTCCATAGGGATTAGTATCAGTCTGTCCTCCGCTTACCACCCTCAGTCGAATGGGCAGACAGAAAGGACCAATTAGTCTTTGGAACAGTACCTCTGCATCTATGTTTCCAAATTCCACGATAATTGGTCCTCTCTTTTGCCTTGGGCGGAATTTGCGTACAATAATTCCTGCCATTCTGCTACACACACTTCCCCATTCTTCTGTAATCTCGGGTTTCACCCAAAATCTAACTCCTTCTCTTCTGCTGTTTCCCTTGGTGATCCTGGAATACCTGCCTTCATTGCCAGGTTGAAGTCCGTTTGGAAGGAGGTACATTCCGCTCTGTGTCAAGCTTCTCTTAGGTCTAAAGCCTTCGCTGATCGTCATCGTGGTACATGTGTATTGAAAGCAGGAGATCGTGTGTGGTTGTCCACACGGAACATCAAATTGAGGCAACCTTGCAGGAAATTTGGTCCCCGATTCATCGGGCCATTTATGATTGAAAAGAAAGTGAATCCAGTGGCATTCCGACTCAAATTACCACCATCTTTAAAAATTCCTTGAACGTTCCATTGTTCTCTTCTGAACAAAGCTGTTGCTTCCAGCGAATACAATCAATCTTCCTCTAACAGACCTCAGCCTCTGCTTATAAATGGAGACCGCGAGTTCATCATTGAAAAAATTCTGGACTCAAGGAAGGTTCAAGGGCAGGTCCAGTTCTTAGTGCACTGGAAGGGCTATGGTCCAGAGGAGCGGTGTTGGATGCCACAAAAGCGTCTCCACGCTGAGAGACTCAAGAAGGAATTTTTTTAAAAAATTCCCACGAAGCCTGGTTGTCGGGGTTCCTTGACCCCTCCTCAAGGGGGAAGGGTACTGTCACGAGCCGCAGCTGTATGCCACATCCTGGCATGAACTAGCAGCCGGGCATGTGCTTTAGGTTCTATGCTCTGTTATTTTCCTTGTGGCATAGATTTAGAAGGATGAAGGAACAGGCTCCAACACCAGGGGGAGCTCTCTTATGATTTAAACTGGTTCACTTATATTTTTATACATGCTTCCTGGTTTTGTTATTACTTATGCTGGTTCTAGCTAGTGATTAATTAGCTGCCTCCTGAGGCTGATTGTCAGCCCTATCCTCCTCTACACTAGGAAATTACATCATTTATCCTAGACAGACTGAAAATGCCGGTTTTAAAGTGGCAATAGCCGGACCCTATGCCATGTATAATGGTATACAGATGTGGGGTCTGAGTATTTTGAACATCAACACTAAAAATTTGACTTAAACTGCTTTAAGATTATGCGTACGTACCATCAAGGAAGACACAGACCAAATTATTAGCAGGACTGGAAAGAAAGCCCCTTGAAAATATTCTGCGACCCTAGTTTATATATAGGAGAAGAAGTCATTTATTTACCTCAATACATAATTATATAGATATGTCTGCCCCTAGACCTACTCATTGCAATGGATAATTAGCATGATCTTAAAAGGACTAAAAATGCATATGTAATAGTTATTATAAATACTACAGGGTTTAGAACAGCTTAAGGTGCATGATGTGAGAATAAATAATACTATTCAAGCTGCCCTTTTTACACCTCATGTTCCACTACACATCTATAAGTAATACAAAAAAGAAATGGGTATAATCAATGGTGCCTCGACTTATGATAAAAAACATTAGCACAAAACAATAAATATAAAATCAATATAATATGTTTAATGTCCACTCAGTTTACTACTTGTGTGTTTACAATGAAGATATAAACAATAAATATCCTTTTTTTTATCATTTAATTAATGTCCATTCCTTATATCCAATTTTGTTCCATGTAAAGACATAAAAAACAACAAATAAACAAAGTTTATAGTGCAGATTATGTTCTGTTTTAGAACACTTTACCACATCATTTGCCCACACATTAGTGTATAAAAAGTTAATAATGATGTGTGTGTGTGTGTAGACTTCACACAATAAAACATGCAGGTGTACTCCCTTCGTGATTAAACTCATTTGAGCTCCTTACATAAATGCTATACTTCTCGTATTTTAGATATATCCAGGGGCAAAATGTATCAAGCTAGGTTGTTTGCACTTTTTTTGGCGTTTTGTCAACCGCAGATGTATGAAAGTGCAATCTGAAAGAAAAATGCCAGTAAACCGATGTTTGCAAAAGTGCCACATTACATATCGCTGTCCCAACCTTTAGCCATTATAACAATACAAATCGCCATATGTATGTAGCTGCGATTTTACAAAACACTGGGAAAACAACCAGGGTAAAAACGTTGCTTTGGATAGGCAAGATTATCAAAAACATCAGTCATTAGTCTATGCAGGCATATGATGTCTAGAAAAAGAGCCACAAAACTGTATTATTCTGTGGGTGTATGAATATGGAGTTAGTAGGCTACTATTTGGAGAATTTGTTGGCAGAAAATGAGATTGTACAGAGAAGGAGAGATCAACAGCACCAGTGTCCCTTAAGGCTGTGCAGACCATGTGATTTTAGAACACACTTGACCCTGGACATCCTCTCGGAGCAGGATGTTGTGCAAATGTTTAGGCTGAACAGAGCCAATCGGCTACAGTTATATGAGCAGGTGAGAAATGATTTGGAGCCGTTAACATCTCACTCCGATGCATTAACTGGGATGCACAAATTTATGTGTGCTCTACAATTGTGGTAGTGCTCACACAGGTAACATTCTCCGGAAACTTATCTGTAGTGTTAAGTGCTCTTACCAAACTGTTGCATACACATATCTACTTCCCCCACCAAGATGCTGAATGGCATGGGTTGAACTTAGCTTTCTGCAGGCTCTCAGGATTACCTAATGTCTTGTGGGCCACAGACTACACACATATTGGGATGAATCCTCCTCATCACAGGGCAGAAGTTTATACCAACAGACAAGATTCTTACTCTATGAATGTGCAAGTGGACTGTAATACAAACATGAAAATCATGAGTGTTCTTACAGACTTTCCTGGCTCTTATCATGATGTCTATATACTGTGCCAGTCAGCCCACTATGAGAAAGGGCTACTAGGTATGTGAACTAATATTCATGCAATTTCAATCATAATATACACAAAATATGTCCTATAGATGTTTTGTGTTTTTAATTGGTAATTTATTATTTATGTGTCATTCTATTTGACTCAGGATATGGGTGTCAATACTAGTTAATGACACCTCTTTTGTATCCACAGACTCCTGCACAACACATATAAATAGGCCGACATCAACTAGAGAGGTGATAGAACATACTGTTGGCCTCTTGAAGACCAGATTGAGGTGCCTTGAGAAATATGGTGGCATGATTCTCTATGCCACAGCTAAGGCGACTGATATTGTGGTGTCATGGTGTTTTCTGCATAATTTTTTGCTAAGCCAAAATATACCCATACCACCAGCAGTAAACAGTGACGAAGCATGTGAGCTCATAACATTAGCTGATATGAATAATACAGAGGGGAAAGGCAGGTCAGATAAAGATTATTCCAAAATTATTGTTCAGATGAGTAAGGTTTACCATTATCAACAATAGTTTATTACTTGCGATTCAACTATATTCACTGGTTTTGATATTTTCTTGTAGAATCTTCATTATAACCACAATACATAGTGACTTCAACTGCTGCCACCAATGTTATGTATATGTTCTATTATAACCACCTAAAGAAAATACACATGTGTTTAGAATATTTAAACCATAATTACACCAATAATCATGTTGTTATGCTGACAGATCTCATAATAACCTTGCAGAACTAGCGGTAGAGGTCTTCGCCTATAGCAGCCGCCTTTCCCGTAGAGCTTGATGTGCTCACAGGTAGTCGGATGCCACCAAGTCTTAACTCTATTGTAGTGTAAGTTTATTAACAAAAACCACAGAGGCAAGACTGGAGAAGGGAATCCAGATGATAACGGGTGGTAAGACATAAGCCGAGGTCAGGAGTCAGAAGAAAAGAGAATAGTTAAAGACTGGCCAAATAGTCAGGGCAGGCAGCAAGCAGGGATGTCCGAAAAACAAGCCAAAAGGTTAGGGTCACCAGAACGTAAGCAGATTCCAGAAACAGACTAGGGGTTACAACGGGAGGTCCAATGACAGAGAAACAGAGAGTATCCACGGGAATACTGGTAACAGAACAGGAGCAGGTCAGGAACAGACAAAATCCACGCTATAACCGGCAGGAAGACTAAGCCCTCCCTGCCTTAAATACTCAAAGGGATCAATCAGAAAGGAGGGGAGAGAGAGACTAAATGAGCCCCAGGTGTAGTTTAATTAATTCATTAATAAGCCCACTGGTGTTTAGACTAAGAGTGCACGCGCCCGGGACACGGCATTGACTAGAACAGCATCCCGGCAATTTCCCTGACAACGGGCGGTACACAGGAACCGGAAGTGACTTCTCGGCTGTTGTCAGGACAGCTCGTAACACCTGTGAACGTTTAGCACAATTGGTAATACCTGTTTACATAAACTTGACAGTTTAAATATTAACTGTAACAAGAACTGTAAGACAAAATTGTTTGAAGGTGCACGTTTACACTTTTATTATATAATGAAAATTATCCTTGCAAAAATGTTTACAACAACAGCATTAACTGATAGCAATTGCTTCTTAAAATGCTTAGTGGCTGATGTCATATCTGGACACAACACATAACTGGGGCAATAAAAAGGAGTTTATTAAACAAATACACACTATATGGTGGGGAGAACACTGTAGGCAGATTAGCAATGGCCCATACCAATTCTGATGTCCAATTGCAGGTTACCTACCCTCTGTACATCCATAATCCTATCCACCATTTTTACCTGGGTGTACCTTTATTCTTATCCTAAAATTGGGATAACTTATCCCAGGCATTTCAAAACTCACATCCCCTCTCGGCTGATGGACACAACCAACAAGCCCATTCCCAAGGGTGGTACTTGCACCAAATAGTCAACTTTTCTAAGGAAAACGGTTTCAGAATGCCTCAATAAAAGTAATGTGAACCCACCAACTGCTCAGTGTTTTCCTGGCAAAAACAAAAACAACAGCAACCATCTGGAATATCATAAAATACAACACCCATACAGTCCAGTATATGAGCCACCGCAAAAATTGGATGGGTCATTGTCCAAATGTAAGACCACCTTAATGGGTAAAGACAAACAAAAAGGGAGAGCATCCCCACAGGCAGGCAGGTCCTGAAAACTGCTTCTCCAGATCCAGTAAAACAGGGAGGGAGGGCAACTTTTCCTTGATCCAAGAAGCAGAATCCACCCATCCACAGACTTTTTTATCCTGACATAAATCCTCCCCTAGTGACACTACCCATGGGTGTACCCAAATCCCCTGCCTGTTTGTTACAGGCAAACCTCAGCTTTTAATTTCCCTCAGACTTAATTTATTCCTCAGCTATAATTATTTTAGCTGTGGCCTCTATATCTTTGAAATGCCTGGTTGATGGCTATTTTCCTCCCCTGGTACTCAGACTATAACATTCTGGAGTAGGTGGCATTGATGTTTTTGGGGTGGTATTCTGGCTGCTGTAGTCTGAAGATGGTGGCGCATGTAAGCGGGTTATGGCTAGATGTTGTGTTTGGGCACAGGCCAAAACCAGATTGTTATAGGATCCTCTTTCTGCCCTAGTAAGATTATTAATTGCAGTATTCATGTGCACAAGGCTGGTGTCAATACGTTCAAAAATAGTACTAGTAATAGTAATAGTCTCGGTATCATAGGTGATGGGTCTCGGTGCATTAATCCAAAAGTAACAGTTCTCCTCGTTGTTATAAATACTAAAGTTCACTGGGAACCTACCCCGGGGTTTGGAATAAATTGAAGACCAGCTCCAGAGCAATATAAGCATCTATGATACCGAGATCTGCAGACTCATGGAAGAGATAAGTGCTGGATACAACACGCTATACCAAGCACTGGTGATGTTTGCATCTATGGGTGATTCTTTATTAGACACCCTTACTATGGCTGCCGTTGTACATATCGTTTGAGTCCTGAAAGGAATGTATCTATTCACACTGGTCTATAGTGCTCATCTTACCTTTATGTCTCTGGATGTTGTTTGTTATACACTGGGAATTTTTTGAGTTCTATTCTGGAATCATTGATATTTTTTTATGTTGCCGGCACATAATTGACATTTCTGGATCCTTATTTATTAGGGACCACACCACGGTTAGTCTCGAGACTATCTCCAGATTATTGGATACTTTATGAGATGCATGTTTATGTGTGCTTTTTATGTGCTATTTTGATATTAGACCATTAAACTACATTTTCTTATTATAATCACTATATGCTTGCGCTCTCATATTCGGACTGACTGCAATGGCGCCTACAACAACCTGACTTCCAGCACTTATATAGTGACAGGGCTCCAGGAGACTTTCACTTAAACCTTTATGCTGTCATCAAAATCAAAGCTAAGTATATGATTATTCTTATGTACACTCAATAAATTTAAATAAATAAATTTGATTGAGACTTGCTTCCTTGTGTTTGTTATTTAATACCGTGTATCCATAAGTAGCTGGTTCCACTGGGAATATGTCTGATGGATGTAAAGCAAATATTTTATTCTTTTAGTGATTGGTCTTTGAATTCCCTCATTGATTCCTGATGGAATGAAAACAAATTGTTTCCTAATTCCCTAAAGTGCTTAATAGAATTTGCCAGACATGGAAGAGTTGCTAGTTACACTGATCTGTGTTGTGCAGTGTTAGGAAGGATCTGTGGTTCACCTCTTCTTTAAAATGAGATACATATTCCAGAATAATATCTCTCTCATCAGCAATGTCTGTTGCTGGTGTTGTTTCTGCAGGATTCATCTCGGACTGAACACTAGAGATGTCCCATTGAAAATGTAAAAACAAACAAGCAAAAAAATGTATGGCTTCAGGAAATTGTGAAATGACAGTGTCAGTAAATATTTAACTTTGTTTTTTATCCTAGGTGGATTCACCTTCTAATGACTTCTCATCGTCATGATTAGTGGTTGGTGGCATTGGCTGCGTTTGTGATGAACCTGTGGATTTAAAAATGGGAGATGTTTGATTGTAATATAATTAATTAATATATTTAATTGTAATATTTTTTTGAAATAAAAACTTGAACTTCACATGGAATTATCACATTATATTGTATATGTTAGGCTTCTGACTGCAATGTGTAAGAATGTATGACATTTACATGATGATTGATTTATGTGTATATTATTGTATAAAGGGTTTTAAGCATTAAATGTAGAGATTACTCACCAACCTTATGTTGAGACATAGGGCTCCGCGCCCCAGACATGTATTGTTATTATTATTATTATTATTATTATTATTATTATTATTATTGTTATTATCCTTTATTTCTAAGGCGCCACAAATTACAAATAGCACAGTAGACTATATAAGGTATAACAGCACTGAACAATAAACAAATAGGCTAGGTACACACTGGAGAATCCTTTGACCAATCTTTTATCTTCAACGATTATTTCTACGACGAAGGTCCGACAAGTAGGGCGATTCATGCATACACACTACACATTATTTACCTTCAGATCTGTGCTCTTCATCTGGTCCTCTAGTCGTTTAGAGAATTAGAACACAATAGTCACTCATTCATTCATTCCCGTCACACTGATTAAAACCACCTTGTTATAGCTATCCACATGTTCTTACAAATTTTGTTAGCTTTTGTGACTATGAAACAGAATATTCAGTCTCATAACGAAAGAACAAACTATTCCAGCTACAGCACTCTCTAAGTCACTGGGACAGGTTCATTGCCGGCATTGGCTGAAAAGACCATGACCAACCAAATGAAAGGCACTTTGAAACGATTGTTGTTCATCGTGTGAGTGTATACACTAATGCGATATGTGGCAGAGTTGTTGTTTATCGGGTGATTGGCACGATAATCGGCTGAAAAACCTTGCCTAAGAATTCAAAATCTCCAAGTGAAGCCAGTACCAGTATAACTAAAGTAGAAGAAACAAGTATAGAGACAGGAGGGAAGAGGACCCTGCTTGTAAGAGCTTACAACCTAAAAGAAGGGTGAACAGACAACAGGCAAATTGGGGAGTCAGTGGAGGGGATCAAGGGCAAGGGGAGCGCATAAGTGGGATAGGGGATGAGGGATGAGAGATGAAAGGGAGATGGTTAGGTGGGTGGTTGGTAGGCTTTTAAGCATTGGTGAGTTTTCAGTGCCCTTTTAATGGTGCACAGATTAGGGGTAAGTCGGATAATGAGGAAGGTCATTCCAGTGGAGAGGGTCTGCCCAGGTGAAATTTTGGATTCAGGAGTGGAATGTGGTGATCAGAGAGTGATCAGAGAGGAGGAGAGGCGACAGTCATTGGCCGAACGCAGGGGACGGTAGGAGTTTGTATGGAGTGCAGATTGGAAATGTATGTGGCAAAGGAGTGAGAGAGGGTATTGAAGGTGACGGTATGGAGTTTGAAGAGAATTCTGTACGGGAAGGGGAGCCAGCGTAGGGCAAGGCAGAAGAAGAGCGTTTAGAAAGGAAAATGAATCTAGCGATCGCATTGAGTAAAGAGTGAAGGGGAGCGAGGTGGGAGTGGGGGAGGCCGGAAAGTAGAAGGTTACAGTAGTTGTAATGGGAAATTATAAGAAAATGGATGACACTGCACCATGCAAGGACGGAGTCAGAGATGCCAAAAGAAGAAGGGTCTGCAGCAAGAGGGGGTGGTCCACGGTGTCAAAGGCCTCAGGGAGGTTCAGGAGGATGAGCAGGGAGAAATGGCACCTGGATTTGGCCAAGAGAAGATCGTTGGTGTCTTTCACACATGTACTATACTTTTGGGTGCATGTTCTGCAATGAAAGGTTTGAGTCCAGAACAATATCACCATTCACTGAAGCCAACAAACTTTCAGGAGCAGACAGCTCACATACCAGGAAATAAACATTCCGGCCTTCAAAAGGACTCTCCTTATTCAGGATGAAATGTGACAGACAGACTGCAATAGAGATAAGGCCAGACAATCAAATCTATACAACAGTTATACAAAATACAACACTCATCTCTTTAACAACACTCACAAATATCCTGCTCTCTCCACTACTCTCACCCTAGCTCCTGCAACCCCTAACAACTAGTATAAGGAAGTAGACAGGTTTTTATAGTGTTGGTGAGGTCAAAGTCATGCAAGTTTTCTATGTTAAGCTTGCAAAGAATCAGAAACCATTATTTTTTTTTAAATTCACGCTTTAGAAACATAACCCTGGCAATTTCATGCTTTTGGTGTTGTATGAAAACTGCTGCACATCGCCAGATAACAAAGGTAATTTTCAATTTGCCGCTCGAGAAACACAGTATAATACATCTAGCTATTTTGTGCTTAAAAGCTCCGTATATGTGGCGAATGTAAGCGATTTCAAATCGCAAAATACAACACAGCTTGATACATCTTGCCCCAGATCTCAAGCCTTTCAAGCCCACAATAGAATCCTGGATCAGAACAAGTATTTTTCTCACAGAAAGAAACAAAGAGAATGGAGAAGCTAACATATTACCTTTTTTATTATATGGTTTATATCATGTTAAAATGTACTCACATAATAAAAAAATATACAGCACAATAAAAACTACACTGCTGAGTTGAGGCAAAATCCACTGCAGAAAACAGATATCATATCATGCAGAAAACAAAGTCACATGCTGTGTAAAAGTGGTTGCTATAAGATTTAATTTGACTTGATGTGATATTCGTTTGTATGACGGTGTGACTTCGTTCTATACTCAATACGGCTTCAAAGCTTATCTTCCTTTCTCACCGCTCCTCTTCTGCCTCCCCTCTCTGCCTTGCCTTACACTGGCTCCCCTTACCAAACAGAATGCTTTTGTAAACTTCTTACTCACACCTACAATGCTCTGTCCCATTCTACTGCCCCTTGTATCTCCAATCTCCTCTCCATTCACACTCCCACAGTCGCCTCTCCTCTACTCTGATCACCTCATCCCGCTCCAGAATTCAAGACTTCTCCCGAGCTGCCCCCATGCACTGGAATGACGTCCAGTCATAATAATATTAAAACAAAACAGAATTAATTGTGAAAAGACATTAAAATGATTGAGTCTGTATGATAATGACAAACTGCAGTGAAAAACACATTACTAGTAGGCTGACAATGTTATATCAGATTCTAAATCATTGCAAACAATGTATTTGTAGCTCTCATCTAGCAAGAGCTTGCTTGTGAGCCTCACCCAAATGAGCCTTAAGCAGGATTAATGGACAGCTGCCAAGAGAACATTGCATATCTGTGTGTATCTAGTAAAATAAAAACATAAGCTTAAAGCAGATAAGTCAGGGTAGGACCTGCATATAATGAGATGCCCTTGACCCTGGGATGCAGGCTTAAATATTTTGACCAAAATATGAACTAATACCTCATATTTGTACTGTACAGCGATAAAGTTTGCTTTTGAACTCTTTCTTCCTTCTTTCCTTGCCAAGAGTTTTTAGAAAAAATATTCAAGAGTCTTTAATAAAAAGATTACCTAAAGCCTATAAATGTCCTGATTAATCAAATGCAATTATTATGTCAATGAGGTGAATATACACATATTGCACAGCCTCTAAATACCTATGTTATCCTAATTTTGTAATAGTCACATAAATTAATATAAAGGCATCATGTATATATATATATATATATATATATATATATATATATATATATATATATATATATATAGATAGATAGATAGATATGGCAGAATAGTTGAAAAGTTACCAACAAGCACAATGATAACCTATAACCCCAAAATGAACCATGAAAAATGTAGAAATAAGTGATGGGACATAGTCATTTTCAAGTCCCTTTTTTAATTTTCTGATATGGACAGCAGCACAACATTTTAAAGGGTGAGAGGTTCTGCCCACATAAAGCTTGCCACATTCACATTTGGAGTACCTAAAGGTTCCATGCTGGGGCCACTTCTTTTTAATATATTTATTAATGACCTTGGTGATGGTTTAGAGAGTAAAGTTTCTATTTTTGCAGATGACACTAAACTCTGTAAGGTAATAGAATCAGAGCAAGATGAAGCTTCTCTACAGAGGGACTTGAATAAACTGCAGGATTGGGCGGCCAAATGGAATATGAGGTTGAACATAGATAAATGTAAGGTTATGCATTTAGGGATCAAAAACAAGAATGCAATCTATAAATTAAATGGAATTAATTTAGGAGAATCTATAATGGAAAAAGATTTGGCAGTGCTTGTAGACAGTAGACTTAGCAATAGTGCTCAATGCCAAGCAGCAGCTGCAAGGGCAAATAAAGTATTGGCATGCATAAAAAGGGGCATTGATGCAAGGGAAGACAGTGTAATTTTGCCACTGTATAAATTGTTGGTAAGACCTCATCTTGAAAATGCAGTACAGTTCTGGGCAACACTCTATAAAAAGATAATTTGGAACTAGAAAGGGTTCAGAGAAGGGCGACAAAATTGATAAAGGGTATGGAGTCATTAAGTTATGAGGAAAGGTTAGCAAGTTTTTAGCATGTTTACTGTAGAAAAGAGGTGTCTAAGGGAAATATGATTACTATGTACAAATACATTAACAGTCAATACAGAGAACTTTCATGGGAATTTTTTACCCCAAGAAATATACACAGGACAAGCGGTCACCCCCTAAGGTTAGAGGATAGGAAATTTCACAACCAGCAAAGAAAGGGGTTCTTTACAGTAAGGGCAGTCAAGATATTTAATTCATTGCCAGGGAAGGTTGTGATGGCAGATTCAATAGATATGTTTAAGAAATTTTTTTTAGCGGAAAAGTGTATCTAGGGATACGACCATTAATTAAAATGAAGGATAGTAGTGGATATAGGGTAAAAGTAGTTCTGCAATATTGGGTATGGAGGGATTTTTCATAACTGAAACAGAGTTGCTTACTCTGGATCAATTTCAAATATAAGTGCAGGATCGCAGGAGATCCAAATAGGTTTAACTTGATGGACTGGTGTCTTTTTTCAACCTATGTATCTATGTTACTATGATATTACAAGTAAAAAAAATATTTGATTAGGTCTATTTCTCCATTTTATGTGGAATCCAAACATTACCTTGTTCCACTTTTACAGGATTTACATGCTACAAAACAACCACTTCTTTGAAATCTTACAGGTTTAATACATCTAACCTTTATATGCTATGTATAGCATTTTTGCTAACTGATATTTTTAAGTTTGGTGCTTTCCGATAAAGGAATTTAAGTTTATCTGGAACAACCAGGGTAAGGATCGGATATTTGGGTAAAATCTTCCAATGTTTCTTAATAATAAAGGCCCAGTCTAACATTTCTTTATTTTTGGTTTTGCCCTATTTAGGAGCTCACATTTGTTTTCTGTCTATTTTCTCTACTTCTTCTGACCTTATTAATAACATCGCTGGGATTTTATACCCTGACAATTCTCCCTTCATCTCTTCTTCTTTTATATTAAAAGTATAATTTTCCAATTTACTTTTTACTGACTAATTGGTATATTATTTAACTAATTTGTGTGATGGTTGCTGGTAGCATGTTTACATGCATTGCAATTCTTGGGTTTGATATAATTCTTTGTGAAAATTCAACCATGTTTTATGTAAATAAGGCAGTTTAAATATTAAACCAATTGTCATTAAAAAAGGAACATAATGAATCTAGATTTTATCTGTATCCCTTCTAGTCTTTAAATAATTTATATATCTGGGGGGAACCTGGTGCCCATAGCTGTTCTGACCTTTTCAATAGAGTGACAGTACTTAAAAGAAAATTAATTTCTTGTCAACATAAATTGAATCCCTTCTTTTAGGAAGCTTTTTTTATTTTTCTGTTTAAGTCCCCTGCTCTAAATAGTAACTAACAGCAAATAAACACAGTTCATTATTATTATTATTATTATTATTATTATTATCTTTGACTTATAAGGCACCACAAAGGGTCTGCAGCGCTGTACATTACATATACAGAAAACAGAGAACCAATACACAACATGATGCAAAAATATATACACACACAGGTGACAGGGTAAAGCAAATCAGATTATTTCTGGGACAGATAGTGAAAGGGATGGTAGAAATCAGCGAGAAGAAAGCCGCAGTTTAAAAAAAACAGGGAAAACAGGGCTAGCAAAGCAGGCACACAAGGAAAGAGAGCCCTGCTCATGAGAGCTTATATCCTAAAGGGAAGGGGGAGACACAAATAGGGTGGTACTAACTGGGGGAGAGAGCCAGGACAAGGAAGTTAGGAGGAGGACTGATAGACTTGAATAAAGAAATGAGTCTTAAGGGCATGCTTGAAGCCTTTGAGAGTAGATGCTAACCTGATGGAACGTGGAAGATCATTCCACAGCAGGGGAGCAGCCCGATAAAAGTCCTGAAGACGAGAGTGAGAGGAGGTGATCAGTGAAGTAGTGAGGCGTTGGTCACAGGCAGAGCGGAGGGGGCGGGTAGGAGTGTAGGTAGAGATGAGATTGGAGATGCAGGGAGGGGAAGATTGACTAAGAGCTTTAAAGGTGAGGGTGAGGAGTTTAATTCTGTAGGGAATGGGGAGCCAATGTAGTGACTGTTGGAGGGAGACTGCAGAGACAGAGCGGCGGGAGAGATAAATGAGGCGGGCAACAGCATTGAGGATAGACTTAAGAGGGTCAATATAGGAATCAGGTAGGCCAGAGAGAAGGAGGTTACAGTAGTCAAGGCGAGAGATAACAAGCGAGTGAACAAGGGTTTTCGTAGCTGCCGTGGTGAGAAAGGGGCTGTATCTTAGATATATTCCGAAAGTGGAAGTAGTAGGATTTTGAGAGCGACAGAATGTGAGGCTTGAATGAGAGGGAGGAATCAAGGATGACCCCAAGGCATCAGACTTGGGGGACAGAAACAAGAGAGTGTTATTAACAGAAATAGAGTGGGGGGAAGTGGGAGAGTCCTGGCAGGGGGGAAGACTATAAGTTCTGTCTTGGAAATATTGAGTTTAAGGAAGCATTGGGACATCCAAGATGAGATGGCTGAGAGACAGGAGGATACACGAGACAGAAGGGAGGGGAGAGGTCAGGGGATGAAAGATAAATTTGGGTATCATCAGCATAGAGGTGGTACTGGAGGCCAAAGGAGCGGATGAGGACACCAAGGGAGAAGGTGCAGAGGGAGAAAAGCAGGGGGCCAAGAACGGAGCCTTGAGGAACGCCAACAGGTAGGGGAAGAGGGGGTGATGTAGAATCATGAGTAGAGACTGAGAAGGAGCGGTTGGTGAGGTAAGAGGAAAACCAGGAGAGGACAGTGTTACATAGGCCTGTAAATTTGAGAGTTTGCAAATGTAATGCATGGTAAATGGTATCGTAGGCAGCAGAGAGGTCAAGAAGGATAAGAAGGGAGTAGTGTCTATTGGATTTAACGAGGAGAAGGTCATTAGTGACCTTAGTGAGGGAAGTTTCAGTGGAGTGGAGGGGGCGAAATCCAGTTTGGAGCGGGTCAAGGAGTGAGTGAGAGGAGAGATAGGAGGTGAGACGGTTGTAGACAACCCGTTCAAGGAGTTTGGAGGCAAAAGGAAGAAGCAAAATAGGGTGCTAATTAGAGAGAGAGGCCGGATAAAGGGACGGTTTCTTGAGTATGGGGGGAACAAGAGCATGTTTAATTGAGGAGGGGAAGATTCCAGAGGAGAGGGATAGGTTGAGGAATTGGGCAAGGTGGGAGCAGGCTTCAAGAGAGAGGGAGCAGAGGAGGTTGGAGGGGATTGGGTCCTGTGTGCAAGTGGAGGGGGGAGAGGGAGAGAGAAGGGTTTGGACTTCATCTGCAGATACCGGAGTGAAGGAAGAGAAGGAGGGTGAGCTAGCAGGAGGGGAGGGTAGAAAGGAGACAGCAGCCGCAGCAGAGTGTGAGAAGGGGGACAGAGTGGACATGGAGGGGGGGAGAGGGTGGGGAAAGAAGGGACTGTTGGGAGATGTCATGACGTATAGACTCAATCTTGGAGGTGAAGTGGGTAGCAAAGTCGACAGCAGAGAGCGTGGGGGGGAATGGGATGGGGGAAGGGGAGAGGAGGGAGTTGATGGTGGAAAAAAGTCGACGGGGGTTGGAGGATTGGGAAGAAATGAGACCTTTAAAGAAAGATTGTTTAGAGAGTGATAGGGCCGAACTGTAAGAGGCAAGTATGCTCTTGAAGTGGAGGAAGTTAACATGAGTGCGTGCCTTTCTCGAGAGCCGTTCTGCACTGCGGGAGCAATTTTGAAGATAGCAGGTAAGTTTAGTGTGCCACGGTTGCGGCGGGGGCCGACGAAGCTTGACGGTGACAGCTGGGTGACAGAGTCAAGTGCAACGGTAAGAATGCGATTGTAAAAGGAGACAGCCTTATCGGGGCAAGAAAGAGTGGTGATGGGGGAGAGGAGTGAGCCCGGGGAGGAGAAGAAATTGGTAGGATCAACTATGTCAAGATTACGTCTGGTGAGAGTAACCTTGGGGGATGGGACGATGAGAGGGGTGGAGAGATGCTAAAAGAGAGGAGATGGTGGTCCGAGAGAGGAAAAGGTGAATTAATGAGGTCAGAGACAGTACCGAGGTGTGAAAAAAACAGATCTAGGGAGTGGCCACTGCGGTGGGAGGGAGAGCAGGTCCATTGAGAGAGACCAAGGGAGGAGGAGAGGGAGAGAAGTTTGGAGGCAGCAGGGTCTGAGGGATATTAAAGTCCCCCAAGATGAGGGAGGGAAGGTCATAGGAGAGAAAGTGAGGGAGCCAGGTGGCAAAGTTTAAGAAATTGGGAGACAGGACCGGGATTTCATTTTCAATAGTTGTATATATAGATCTTACATCAGTTGTCATCACGATGTAATTATCCTGCCATTCATTATTGTAACTTATTCAGTGTACATTTTATTTTTTAATAAGATCTGTGATTATGTAGAATCAAGTAATTTGTCTGCATTGTAAGAATAACTTGGAAATAAGAATAACTCTGGAAAGTTGTTAGGATTCTTGTGGACTTTGGGTACTAAAACCAGTATGGAGGGTTTTTTGGATAATTAAATATTTAACTTCATTTTCATTAATTCCTCCGTTCTCATGGTGATATTTAATACTCAAATGAAGCCTCTTTTTTAATGTTTCTGTAGGATTGCTTTTTTGAATTATATATAGGTGTGTTTGTCATTAAGTTGCCTACTAGCTGTTACCACTACCCTTATCCAAGTCTGGGGTTCCTGTTCTACTGCACAAGTACAAACTGGTCACACATGTATATATCCCAGAAACTGGGGAAAAGGTAAGTTAAGCCGTTAATATATTTTAGATGCATACACATTTTTTTAGAGGTCAAGGCGTGATAATTTCCAGCTTATATACGGTATATAATCGTCATTTGCAGCACTACTCTTAACAGAGCATGTTTAGCGGCACCCTATGAGGTTTTATTTTTTTTCTGCATACATTAGAACGGTTGCCTAAGATTCAGCAGATGCCAAGTGCTACTGTGGAACTAGGGGATGAATTAAATATAATAAAGAAGGATGTGGGGTGTATTTATTTAGAATAAGAAATGTTTCTATGGTATTTGGTTTTTATTATACTTTTTTAAAGTAGTTCTAAAGGTCCCAGCAGGCCCTGGATGCGAGAACATGATGACTTTTGCAGTTCTACAAGTATCAGCATATCCTGACAACCATGGGTATGCTGGAACTTGTAGTACTACAATTGCCAAAGTAACACACACTTTAAGGTGGCCAGGGCATGCTGGGATCAGTAGTGCACTGTAGGAAAATTATTGATTTTTCAGTTTAATTTTACTTATTACCCCAGACCCACTTTCCAATAGGGTGGGACCGATCAGCAATTGTCTAGGTTTTCCTAGGGAAGGAAGGCAGCAACATTTATTTGTGGGTCTGATTTCCCTATGCAAATCAACCTCATGATGACCCAGGTTGGATGGCATAGGCAAATGCTGATATAAGCATTTTCAGTTGAACCCCACTCATTTGTTTCCCCATTTTTGGCAATAAGATCATAGTGATAGTGCTGGTTTTGCTTTTTTTGGGAGACATTTTTTTTCTTTTTATTTATTGTTGTGTTTTACAATACAGACTTGTAGGGCATCTTACATAAATATATGCATTTGGCATATCATGTATACTTGTAGTTATCTTAAAATACCTTCTGCTCTGCATACTATATAAATTGCGTAGTTTTCATAAACATAATTTAGAGATTTTCAGGTAAATTGCGTGCAACTTTGCATAGGCCCCCATATGTTATGCTGAATGATGAATAAGGTGTTTTTATGTGAGAAGGGATGATAAAATCATAAGTCAAATACATTTGCAAAGTATATTTTAGAATGTGTTTATCTCCCGTTGATATATTTAACATTTATTCTAGTTGAGTTAGACACTCCTGTCCTGCAATTGGCCAAGTAATTAGTCTAAATAATTAATAGTTTGCAAGATCATGCAATAATAGCATAACCAAATGTTGCTTTTTACCCTGGGCTTGTTCTTCTTGAGTAGCAAAAAATGTTTGTTCCTCACCTGGGAGCATCACCCTTACCTCCATAGACGTGCTTCTGTCCCCCAAATGTTTAAGTCATACAGGAGCTTTAGGATGACCAGTACCTAATAGAGAGAACAGTGAGAAATTAAAATTTTGTCGGAGAAGGGGGAATCAATGTAGCAGCACTTGATTGGACAAGTTCAAAGGTAATCTAATTAGTTACTAGTTTCATTGAATCCTCTCCTCTGACAATGTTTGAATGCATCCCAGCTCTTTCTATCAGGCAGTGGACATAAGGCACCCAGAGGACTGAAGAGTTGAGGGCTTATTCAAGCACTATTATGGTGACAGGGGCAACCACCATTATGCAATCTTGGGGGTAGAATGGTAATATATTTTGAATGGAGTTCTCTTTTTAATTAACATATTTTATTAGCCTTTCTATCATTTACACCATAGATAACTACCATTTTTACTAAGAAAGCGTTAACAAAAAGTGGCTCTTGTCCAGTTCAGAGATCTGATTGCATTGCAAATCTCTCAGGCATGTATGCAGTTTGTACTCAAAAATGTGGCTAGATGCCAATTTTACTGATATTAAACTCGTAGCCTGTTAACTCATTTATATAAACATATCCTTAGCTACATTTACAGGCTGACATACTGAGACGTTCCTATTTTTTCTTTATTGAGAACTCTACAGAAAATGGAGACAGATTTCACAGACAAAGATACATATCAAGATATATTTGATCCAGAAGGATATTTACATACCTATTATAACCCAAAGTCAGGAATTCTGGTGGTTGATGGGTTTCTAGATTTTGCATTGAAGAAGCTTCATGAGGCGTTTGCTCTGAGTAAGTACATTGTTTTATCATTTGACTTGATCTTGGAAATATTTAATCTACTTTTATTACTGAAACGTTGCATAATATTTTGATGGCATTAAAGACAACATTGGCTTTCTATTTGTATTAATGCTTGTTTAGTTTTAGAACTGATCTGTCTTTATGTGCTCTGGTTTCCTCCCACACTCCAAAAAAAACATACTAGTAGGTTAATTAGCTGCAATCAAATTGACCCTAGTCTCTGTGTGTATGTGTGTTAGGGAATTTAGACTGTAAGCTCTAATGGGGCAGGGACTGATGGGGGTGAGTTCTCTGTGCAGCGCTGCAGAATTAGTGGCGCTAAATAAATAGATGATAATGATAGTGTAACAGTCTGATGTAGTAAGTCATCCACTTATAAGGAATAGTAAAGGGCTAGAAATTTGTGATTAAAATGCTTAAAGAGGCACAACCCTTGTTGCTAGTTGTGTTTGGAAGTTTGCTTAAAACATCTATTACACTTTTAGATAAAAAAAATTCTAACATTATTCTTGAGTTCCCCACCACTACCAATTTAAGATGGTGTCTCTTAACTTTAAAATATTTATTTCCTGTGTTTTCTTTAAATTCTTTATATATTTTAATATTTCACACAAGTACACCCTTTCTTTTATTTCCTGTAGACTGTACAAGCTATCCCAGTTTCCATTCCTCCAACTTGTGCACATTAAGGTCTTTCATAGTAAGTTTTTGAGCTTAAGACCTTGTGCCATTTCTAGATTATTATTTGGATGTTTTTCTTTCATTAAGACCTTATTAAAAGCAATCTTCAAAACTGATAGAATACTCCAAGATAAATATGTGTATTGGAACCAATATATCTACATCGGTGGTAGTCATTACAGCGATTAAGAAATTTCCAACAAGACTTATAGTGACATGCTGATTGCGTGGGCTCTCATTGCTGATATACTGCAAATACAGACTTGTTGAAAAACTGCCTGGCAACAATTGCGAGAGATGACCATCCCAGCACACAGATGTATGTCATTTTGAAGGGTGACACTTACATTCCTGCTGTTAAGGGGGCAATGCAAAGATACGACGGCTGTAGAATGTTTTTTAGGAAGGTTTGTACATTCTACAGCAGGCGGCTCCTTGCATTGTCCCCTTAACTGCAGGAATTTAAGTGTTGCCCTTCAAAGTGACGCACATCTGTGTGCCAGGATGTTCATCTGTTGCAATTGTTGCCTGTCATTTTTTCAAGGAGTCTGTATACAGGCAAAGAGAGCCTTCATGATTAGCATGTAGCTGTAAGTCTTGTCAAGAACTTTATATTCGCACTCTCCTACCCCACCCATCTAATTCTACTACCAATTCCGCTGCCAAAATAGCCTAGAAATGTGATACTTATTTGTTGTTTGCTTATACTGTTTACTCACTTACAGTTGCCAGAAATAATCACACCTACGTCTTTCATCTGTTTAAAAAAATAAAATAAATCTCACACACCAACAGACCCACACACTTGTCTTTATTGCATCATGAGGACCCATGTCTGGAACATGGCACATAAGGACAACCCTTTCCTAATGCCCAGTCAACAGAACAATCAAATCGACATGTGTATAAGCTGTTTGTCTCCAGAGTCACCACTTGAGATTTACATTTTAACTTTGTTTAAGGTACTGACATAGACTGCATGGTGGGGAAAGTTTTATTTATTTTGACCGTCTGAAGACATCAACATTCCCGCATACATAAATAAATGGACATCCTCATGCCTGAATACACTGACACCAAGCCCTAGAGGTTACAGCTCATTTCAACAAGTTTGATTCCACTTTAAAGCTGTTATGTGGTTTTTTAGGTAGAATTTCACTCCCGATCAGTTCTAATCCTTCGGTATGGATGGTTCCGCCATAAGGAACGCAACACAATCACGATTGCTGGGCACCAGGCAAATTTGGATAAACCTCATCATGTGCTGAGAGGAGATCCATAGCTTGGATCTCCTCTCTGTCCCAGGTTTTTTGCCACACTTCTCTAAAACCTGAAAGGAAGTAAAGCGGTCTATTGCAACCCTCTGAAATACAGAGAAGCCAAAGTGATTTTGCCAAACGAAACTGTGTGCTGCACCTACCAGTGGAAGACTTGACTGGGCACTGGTCCCCTGTTGCCTGATTACCACGCCACCTCTCTTCTGACGTGGAAGTGTTGGATGAACGCTTGACAACTTGTCTCTATGTCACTTGGGATTGCTCATTATCTGACCTGTCGCTCTGTAGCTGGACTGGTTCTAACAATAAAAAGATGTGTAAATGACCTAGGTAAAAGTCAAAAGCATACTTCAGACACAAGATATCCAACTCACCGTCTGGATCAATGTGCATCTCGTTCAAAGTCTTGCCTTTGCATTCTGCAAGTCTGCCACTCTCGTGAACCAATAAAAGTTTACTGATCTGAGCGAGTTGGGGGGATACCTTCTTGGAGGTGTTAATACTGCCAGTGCACCGTCATGTCGTGCCCAAGGAGAAGTCTGCCAACTGATCCTGTTATGTGTCATTTAGGTTGAGGACATTCGAGAGAGTGGCAATGTGCTTTCGAAGCTACGTGGAAGACAGCGTGTGGGGATGTTGTTGTATGCAATCAGAGATTCTAAAGTGTGACAAGGTGTGACATAGCAGCAAAACTGAGAAACAAGCAGGGATCAATACCAGGATGTCAGAGAGAAGCAAGACACAGAATACTCTGGAGAATCAGCAGCAGCAGGAAAGACAACAATGAACTGCCACAGATTAGTGGGATTACTGGAAGAGGCAGTCTTCTAAAGGCAGGGAACAGGTGTGGGAGCAGATTAGCAAAGGAGTTAACACCTGTTAGTGAGGTGATATGTACACAGGTGGGTCAGCAGCACCTCTGGAGAAAGAGAAGAACTGCAGGCCAGATTTACATAATGGCAAAGTCCAAACATAGTCCTTAGCAGATGGGAGCTGCAGAAGGCAAGCAGTATCCCTTGAGCATTACACCAACAGGGACAGTAATGATATTGTATGCAAATACAAATACTTTAATATGGAGTTGGTCCCCCTTTTGCTAGAATAACAGCTTCCACTGTTCTTGGAAGGCTTTCAACAAGATGTTGGAGTGTTTCTATGGGAATTTGTTCCCATTCATTCTGTAGAGCATTTATGAGGTCAGGCACTGATTTTGGCCACAATTGCTGTTTCAGTTCATCCGAAAGGCTTTTAGTGAGGATGAGGTCAGGGCTCTGTGCGGCCAGTCAAGTTCCTCCACACCAAACTCATCAAACCGTGTATTTGTAGTTCTTGCTTTGTGCACTTGGGCACAATCATGTTGGAATAGAAAAGGGCATTTCCCAAACTGTTGTCACAAAGTTGGAAGCATAGCATTGTCCAAAATGACTTGTTTTGCTGAAGCATTACAATTACCCTTCACTGGAGATAAGGGGCCTAGCCCAAATCCTGAAAAACAGTCCAATACCATTATCCCTCCTCCACTAAGCTTCAAAGTTTGCATAACGCAGTCAGGCAGGTAACACTCTATCGGCATCCACCAAACCCAGACTAACCCATCTGACTGCCAAACAGAGAAGCATGATTTATCACTCCACAGAACACATTTCACAGTCCAATGTCAATGAGCTTTATACCACTCCATCTGTCGCTTGGCATTGGTTTTGCTGATGTGAGGCACGCCTGCAGCTGCTCGACCTTGGAATTCCATTAAGATCCCACTGCATGGTTTTCGTGATTACATTTATGCCAGTGGAAGTTTGGAATTCTTCAGCTATGGAATCAACAGAGCAATAGCGACTTTTCCGCACCATGCACCATATCATTTGTTGACCTCGCTCTGTAATTTTACATTGCCTTCTGCTTTGTGGCTGAGTTGCTGTTGTTCCTAAACGCTTCCACTTTCTAATAATATACAGTTGACCTTGGAAAATCCAGCAGGGATGAAAATTCCAGAATCATCTTATTACAAAGGTGGGATCCTATCACAGTGCCATGCTTGATGCCAATGAGCTCTTAAAACAAATGTTTACAAATGGAGACTGCATGGCTAGGTGCTTGAATTTATACACCTCTGGCAACAGGTCTGATTGAAACACTTCAATTCAAAATTAACAGGTGTGGCCAAATACTTGTCTCCATATAGTGTACATTTCAAGACCATCAGCGTCTCTTTTACAAGCAGACTTCTTTAATATTCTTTAAATATTCTTCAATATGTATATATGAGCATTGTCAGGGAGGTCTGACTCTGACCGCCCCCTGATCCACTAACTTACCAAATAGTCTAACATTATATCATCTCTATTTTGTGTGGAAACCACTCCTGACTACATTTACCTTTCACCAACTGTACTTTTAGCACTCGTAACTTGGAAGTTTACTGTAAGGGAACATACAGGATTCCAGTCTCAATCTTGTCTCATCTATCCCTTAGGCTACAGATTTAACTGGCCCCTTCCCCAACACACTTCCACACCTCTCCCCAGCTACCACCATCTACTTATAAAGCCCATAGTATGCCTATGACTTAATTACCCAATTGCGCACACTCTGTGCTTTGATAGCTAAAAGAGTTAACACTTCCCACACTGGTATTTAAAGGGATAACACAGCCAAGCAATCAACCTCTTCTAAACTGGCAGTTAATTCATTTAGAGCAATAATGACAACACTTGTTAAATGTTAGATTTAATGTTAAAAAAGTACAATGTTTACAGGTTATAAAAATAATTTAAAAAATATGACATAACATAAGCAAAACATGTAAAATAAAAGGATAAATTGGCTTAGAAGATGGACAGCTTATCATTGGTGAAAGTTTGTTATGTCTTTTTTCTCACTGCCTTTATAATAGACTACCATAAATACTACCCAGGGATCATAGTGGCATCTCGAGTTTACTATACATTACAAAGTCAACATGAAAGCTGTTGCTCCTGCTACAAATTCTTCCAGCTCTTTGGTGCTACACGAATTCATATGCACTAAATATAATCTATACAGATTGATACAGACATTATCATACATGTTTTGCAATTAATCTACTGTTCATTCAGATGCAGAAATATTAGCGAACAGTAAATCCGTTTCAAATGTTTATCTAATCAACACTTATATCTGGTTCTGCTAGATTAAATTAATTATTTCACAAACCAGCAAGCAGAGTGCAAGGTGCAGCCCTTCTATCAAGTAAATTTCACCCATATGTTAATAGGCACACTAATTGTAGAGCCTTCTCCCATGGTTCCAGTGCTAGATTCATTCCAAAACAAACAGTGAGCAATGTTTTATACATCACCTTTCCTCAGGTGAGCTGTGGCTTTTGGGTTCTTTTTATATAAATTAACTATATGACATGTCATTTTTATTTCTTAAACAGGAGGTGTGAAGGGAAAGTCTTTGCTTGACATTGGCCATGGACCCACTATTTATCAGGATCTCTCAGCTTGTGAATCCTTTGAGGAGATCATTGGAGCTGACTACACTGATCGCAATCGCGAATACTACGAAAGAAGCCTGAGAAATGAGACTGGAACATTTGACTGGACAGAAGCGATACAAAAAGTCTGTGACCTGGAAGGAAAAGGGTATATTAAGATATTTCACATTACCAGTGACTTTGTGGGTAAACTTTAATGGGTGAGCAGGTTGCAAGTATGCACCCGACTATATGCTGGCAGCACAGATATATGTGTACCTACAAAATACACATATGTCATAACTCTCAACATTTCATGAGAAGGATCAGGGCAAAATTTTTCCAAGCCCAGTAACTGTCCAGATGTGCTCATGTTTTGCCAAAAGCACATTCCTAAAACATTTAGTCCCTCCTATATTGGGTGTCACTTTTCATGTAGACAATTTAACATGATACTGCAGCAACTTTTGTAAAATGTACTTTTGTGCAACCCAGGTACTGTTGATGCTAAAGTGTAAAATTTAAGCACATCTCTTTTGTATGACTCATTCTTCTCATGAAAACAACTTGTTTCAAATGCTGTTCCTTATTTGCTGTTTAGAGACGGAGCATATTTATTTGACACAAATAAAATATGTGTGATTTGTCTAAAATAAATGTTTAACTTTCACACTGATTTTTAAACATGGAATAATTTAACATTATGCACTGTTGGTCTGCACCTAAGGGCAGCAGATGCTGAGAAGCAGCTCTTTCCATCCCAATATGTATGTAACCCCCTCCTCCCTGTAACTGCAAAGCAAAATTAATGAATGAGAAATTATCAACATAGACATTTGTCTGAGATGGGGTTGCATTGTGTAGCATAATAGTGTATTCTACTCTGTAGCAAGATTGGTAAACTAGAGGATGCTTATTGTAAATGAAGGGGCTTGTGTATGAGGTAATGCTTAGGGTGCCAAAGGATGTGTGCCTACAATCTCAAGCTAGGTATATTAGGCTGCCCTGTTTTAAAACTTTTAAATATGGGGTGTTTATAAGTTCTTATGAGATGCTGAGCAACACCTGTAGATTTTTCTTCCATGCACATATATTATAAAGCCACAAGTGGTACTAATATTAGAAGACATTAGGTTGTTAATGTTTTACTAGTTTTCTTTTCACAGAAAAGTTTAATTATCTAAAATGTATTGCTCTCAATCAATTAAATAATATTATGAACAATTGAGGAAGTGACCCAAGCACTCTGCTTAAAGGCCAAAACTACCTTACTAGTGGAAATGTTGAAAAATTATCTCCTCCTTTGCCCACATTACCTGATTAATATCAGTTCATACTCTGTGCTGATGGAGTCCATAATTCTATTGGGCCCTACAACAGAGATTCTGATGTGCAAATTGGTTGCAAGCCGAGTCCTATATTTGCTTTTCATCCTGCTCTTATCATCAAACCTTTTTAGATTGATGACATGATAGATTCAAGCACTAATATTATTGGGCTCAGACAGCAGCCTATCTACACATGGGTCCTCTGTAGTTTGCATTTAATAGAAAAATGAACCTTAACACTGCAGAGAAGGGGAAGCCAGGCATTGGACCTCCATAACTCAGATAAGAGTGAGCAAGGCAGAAGTTGGGAAACAGTCCAGATATCTAATGTAAAGGTATAAGCTTGAGAAAAAGACTGCAATACTGTTCATTTACATAGTGCCAACAAATTACACAGAACTGTGCACATTTTTTTTATTTATTCACAACTGACGCTTCCCCTAGTGGAGCTTGAAATCTAATTTCCATTCAAGAGACAGACACAGACACACAGACACACACACACACACACACACACACACACACACACTGAATCGATCTCAATGCACCAGTGCTACAAGTCAGCAATGCCATCCACTGTGCCACCATTTAACATTTATGATATGTGTCACATATATTGCCTTTTTGTTCAATAATATATGCATAAAACAGTCTCTTAACTAATGGACTAACAACAGTCTATATTAAGTTTATCTTCACATAAGGTTATTTTCTTTTTCAGAACAAGCATACAAGAGAAGAGGAAGAAGCTGAGAGATACAGTGAAGGAAACTCTGAAGTGTGATGTTCTGAAAAGCAACCCTTTAGAACCATTGGTTTTGCCCAAGGTTGACTGTGTCATGTCTCTTGGGTGCTTAGAGTGTGCTTGTAGTGATCTGGAAACCTACCGAAATGTCCTTAAAAATGTATCTTCTTTGATAAAAATAGGAGGACACCTAATCCTAACTGAGGTACTAAACTGTAGCTCTTACTTATCAGGTGGTAAGAGGTTCTCCTGTCTCGTGTTAACTGAGGAGTTCATGAGAAATGCTATTACAGAGACAGGATTTGACATCCTGGATCTGGAGGTCATCCCCAGAAAGTATGACAAAGACCAATTTGAGCTCTGTAACCATGACTCAAGCTTGTTTGTGCTTGCACGCAAAGTGCGAGATGTCTAGGAGGAACCTTGCAAAATGGCAAAACATGATCACTAAACACTTTTTTAAACTTTAGTTATTGATTAAAAGAAAGAATCTCAAATTTCACAAATGATTCATAGACATAGATCTATTAACTTTTTAGGAGTGTATATTATCCATATATATGATTAGTGGACCATTTGCAAGATTATAAACTGCATGGTAAAAAACGGTTTTAGAGAACTAAAATACTTCTGTCATCTGGCTTATGCTACATCGCCTTGCCTATCTATGAGTATAAAAATCAGAAAGTCCTAAATTTTGCTCCCTTTCCACCATGATAAAAGACAAATATAAATAATGAATATCAAGAAATCTGACAAGTGGTCACGGCTTCTCCTGTGTGGCCGATAACTACCAGTAATAGACCTATTTCAAAGATAGGAGAACAAGGGATAGGAAGGCACTTATTGTGTAGTAGTTTGGATTACATTAAGAAACTTAATAAAACCCAGCATACTTTAAAAAAGACAGGAGAAGTTCTTATCTGACAAATCCTTGAGTGAAACAATCCATTTTCATAGTGCTGGATTATGGCCCTTCAAATTAGAAATCAAAATTTATTTTAAGATGCCATAACCAACTCATGTCAAAGTGTTCCCCTTCTGGCCAGTCCTACACTAAATATAATCATGAATTCAATCTAAATTTTAACATGATCATTGCTATGCTTTTTAACTGGGCTGATTATTTCCTAGTCTCTCTATCTGTATGTGTATGTTAGGAAACTTAGACTGTAAGCTTCAATGGGGTAGGGACTGATGTGAGTGAGTTCTCTGTACAGCGTTGCGGAATTAGTGGTGCTATATAAATAGCTGATGATGATTTTCTGCACACAGCTTTTGAAGGCAAGTACGACCTCAAACAGTAAGACCTCAGCTGCCCAGATGAAATTGCAATGCAATAGGAAATTTTCTATTGCTGTGATCTCTGACTAATAAGAAATCGACACTTAAGTCCAACAGAGTTTGTATGTTTCCTACAGTGGATTAGTGCATATTATACTGCAAATGATTCTGAAATTAGAATGCACATGCCTGAACAAATTAAAACTCAAATCATGTCTTCATTTGGACCACCTTCTTCATTAGTTACAACTTTTCAATTTTTTAGCTGAAATACTGCTTGGTGAAACCTTGCTTATGTCTTAAGATATCATGAGTGTATGAGGCTTTTGATTTCTTTTGTCATTGCTACATTTTAATGTATAAAATTAATTGGTGTTTGTGCACATAAAAATGCACATTCCTTAATAAATTTCCCCTGGAATGCTACCAACTGCAAAGGATGTGGAAAGATCTGAAACATTTGGTGGGGGAGAGAGAAGGCACTGTGGCCATCAGCTAATATGGAAACACCCCCTAAATGTGCAATCTCTATCCTTTGGAGCTCATTTAACTATAAGGTTCTGTTTTATAAAATCTCTGTGCCTAGCTTGCATTCAGAAAGGAATGCTCTGGTCTGATTTTGTATCCCTGCAGCCTCCATCATTATGTGCTAAATCATGCTATTAACCAGATAAGTAGGCTCATCACATCACAAAACTGGACTTGCTGTGAGGGTCTACAAATGTGCAGCTTTATAAATGATCCTTAAAAATTCATTTAAGCTGCTATTCATCATTATCATTTATTTATATAGCGCCACCAGTTCCAAAGCGCAGCCCCATTGGAGCTTAGAGTTTAAATTCCCTAACACTTATATACACACAGAATAGGGTTAATTTTTTCAGCAGCCAATTAAGTTACCAGTATGTTTTTGGAGTGTAGGAGGAAAATGAAACCCACAGAAAGAGCATGCAATTGCCAAAAAGATAAGGCCTTGCTCAGGAAACGAAATTCATGACCCCAGCGCTGTGAGACAGAAGTTATAACCACTGAGTCAAAATGCTGTCTATTTTCTAGCTACAATTGCCTAATATGCCTAATTAGTAGAATATGAACAATCACACAGTTAATTACTGATACCTAATTTACATATATATTTGTATAACAAACTTATATAACCAAGGCTTCTTTATTGTTTTATAAGTTGTATCCACTTTAACAAATGTAACTTTGATCTACTTATTTCAAAATAGAGAAAAAGTTATGACTCTACTAGCTATATTTAAGTATATCACTTTGCAATATGAAGTGCAAAGCACTTATTATGTCTAACACTATATTATGTGTAATGCAATGAATTTGTCCATGCTATATTGTTTCTCAAATAAAATTACATATTCTTAGAAAATGCATTGTAGTCCCATATGTTTTGCACAAAGCAAACGACTGCCAGGAAGAGTTTTTCGTTAAATTCGCGCTTGAAATTACCAATGATTTTATTAAAAGTAGAAAAATAGATTTTTATGGACAACCTGTGAGAAAAATGACTAAGCAATAAAATGTGTATAGTTTAAAACTCTAAGAGGATATTCCATAGGCTGCTTCATGAATGAAATGTTCAGCTGTCCAAAGGGCAGAGCTGAGTTATTTCTGCACAAGAGGATGTAGGGGGAGGTGGGGGGGGCGATTTTATAACGGTAGTTTCAGTCACAGTTACACTGGTCATTTTCCTATAGGTCAAAAGCCAGGGACAGTTGAATTACACAGTTCACTATAGGCCATGCTCTTCAGTTCTTTGTTCTAGAGGTTTAGGTCTTTCTCCATGGTAACTATGTCTGTGATCAATTGCTCAATCTCCCACCCAATATTGGTTAAACAAGTATTTCCCTTCAGGCTCCTGCCATTAAAGAGTTTCATAAGTGTACTTAGTATAATGTTATATAAAGTCTAATTTTATACACAATGAAACAATAATATTAATAAACCAGATCTGATCGCAACAGTGTATGATCTGATAGCAACTAACCACAAATATGGGCGTTTAAATAAGACTCCATTGTATATGATATAATCCTAAATATACATTGATTCAGATTGATCTTTCATGCAATTTTAATAATTTGACGTTAACAAAGTAATAAGGGAAAGCTACTGATGAACGTGAAGACTTGTCAGAAAAAAATGAAATAGCTAACATTTCATACATCACATGCAGTGGTGAGAAAAGGTTCAAGCCCTACCCTCTTTTTGCTAGTAGTCATTCTGTTATACGCACTAAAATGCCCATTGAAAAGTAGAGTGCCCAACATGGCCAAGCATCTGCTGTAACTTCCCATGCTTTTCGCTCAGAATGTAGGTCTGTCACCTCCAAAGCAGCCACATCAGTGCATGACTAGAACACTGAGGCTGATGAACAAATTGGGCGTTCACAGATTCCTAAGCAGAGTCTCAGAGTAAGCAGAGTCTAAGGGTAAGCAGAGTCTAAGGGTAAGCAGAGTCTAAGGGTAAGCAGAGTCTAAGGGACATTTCAGATTCTGACACTGTAATTATTGGAAAACCTCCTTCCAAAAATTCTTAACCAATTGGAAATGTGAGAATGAGTAGTAATGATGATGATTTATACATATAAATTGAGAATGCTACGTTGAAACTTGCACATCAGAATTAGGGTGATAATTGTAAATCTGAAAATGATGCATGTTTTGCACTTGAACAAGATAATGAGCATGATGATGATGAAGATTGTGTCCAAGTAAGGCAACCACCAGTGGTACTACCTAATGCCCATGATAAGCGCATTGTCATGCCTGGGCAAAATACCAGAAAATGAGTAAATATTTTTTTTATCCAAACCCACAACATTTTCAAAGCACCTGTAGCCATTTGGATGCCATGAAAAATTAAAGGGATTCATTTCTGCTAAACCCAAACTCATGTTTAAGAGATCCAGAAATCTAATAAACGGTCTAAAATCTAAAAAACACGCACCCCTCTAAACACTTGTCTCAACAACAGCGTTGGAGGGCTTTATTTCTGCAATAAATATCTTGCATGTAGAAATACAAAGATCCATACTACTAAAGCAATCATAGAGTTTGCATCAATTCATAATAGCAGGAGATTTATGATTAGAGAAAAAAATCATGTGTGAAATACTATATATCGCTTACAATGTCCCTGTAAGCAGCAATTTGTGGGGAGGACCACAAGGAGTTTTGAGCCTATCAGAACATTATCTAATGACTTCTCATCGGTCGGTGTTGTTGGCTACGTTTGTGATGAGCCTATGGATTTAAAAATTGGAGATGATTGATATTAATATACTTAATTAATATATTTTATTGTAATATTATTTTGAAATAAAAACTTGAACTCCACATGGCATTATCACATTAAATGTTAGGCCTCTGACTTCAATGTGCAAGAATGTATGACATTTACATGATGATTGATTACAAAGCTTGTATAAAGGGTTTTAAACATTAAATGTAGACATTTCTCACCAACCTTAGGTTGAGAAATAGGGATCCGTGCCCCAGACATGTTTTCTTTCTATAATCTCTCGTGGTATCTGCTGTTGGATATTTACTCAAAGGAAGTATAATCAATGACCAAGTTGGGGTCACTAACAGACTCTGCTGTTGCTCTCCTGTCATCTGACATTTTTTCAACTGACTCTTAATATCTCATATGTGGTTGAGGCAATTCTCAATCGATCGCTTAACAAGGTCAACCTCATTCATAGCAGAATATACAGAACATCAAATTTGTTTATTTCTTAAAAATGCTAGTTTTACAGCTTGAATGCCCAAAAGCCTATCATGTACTAGCTCTATGCTTGTCACAAGCACTCAATTTTCCTCAAAGCTGAAGCACACATTGCGCCCAGATTTAGTCTTCCCACTCACAGCAGAAGTCCCTGCCTCTTCCTAAAAATCATGACCTACTCACCTACTTGCTACTCTCTATCTTTCTCCTCCTCCCCACTGGCCCTAGACTGCTCCCCTCCTTCCTTTTAACACAGAACAGACAAACACAGATTGAAAAAAGCCACACACCACACTCACACACTAATTGCACAGAGTCAAAATAGACAGACTACAAAAGGGTAGACCAGTGGTTCCCAAACTTTCTCAGCTCGAGGCACCCTTAGGGTCACCATAATTTTTCCAAGGCACCCCTAAGCAAAAATAATTACCGGGTAGTCCCGTTTTTTAAGTATTTGGGTCAAAATGACGTAAGATGTATTTAGACCCCTTCACCATCACATTGTGCCCCTTTATCATATCACTGTGCCCCTTCACCATATCACTCTGTATTACATTCGCCATCTCACACTGTGTCCCCCTCTTCATCAGCTCACACTCTGTGTCCCCCTCTTCACACTCTGTGTCCCTCTTCATCAGCTCACACTCTGTCCCCCCTTCAGCATTTCTCTTTGTCCCCCCCTTCAGCATCTCTCTCTGTCCCCATCCTTCAGCGTCTCTCTGTCCCATTCCTTCAGCGTCTCTCTGTCCCTCTCCTTCAGCGTCTCTCTGTCCCCCTCCTTCAGCGTCTCTCTGTCCCCCCCTTTAGTGTCTCTCTGTCCCCCTCCTTCAGCGTCTCTCTGTCCCCCTCCTTCAGTGTCTCTCTCTGCGTCTCTCTGTCCTCCTCCTTCAGTGTCTCTCTCTGCCCTCCTCCTTCCATGTCTCTCTCTGCCCTCCTCCTTCAGTGTCTCTCTGTCCCCCTCCTTCAGTGTCTCTCTCTGCATCTCTCTGTCCTCCTCCTTCAGTGTCTCTCTCTGCCCCCCCTCCCCCCTTCAGCACCTCTCTCTGTCCCCCTTCACTCTCCGTTCCTGTACTTACCTTCTTTCTTCATGTTCCGCCGTCTTCTGTCCTGATGTCCTCTCTGCTGCTCCTCACTGACACTGTCGGACGTGATGACGTCACGCCCGGCAGTCAGTGAGAACAGTGAGGAGGATCTGGCGCTGGATGGGTAAGTTGTTGTTTTTTTCTTTTTTTTCTTCTTCCTTTTTTTGGAGGGCAACAGTGCCGCGGCACCCCAGGGAGCCGCGGCGCACACTTTGGGAACCGCTGGGGTAGACAATCAAATCTATACAGCAGGTACACAAAATACAACATTCACTTATCTTTTTGACAACACTCACCAATCTCCTGCTTTCTCCACTACTCTCACTCTAGCTCCTGCAACTCTTACCCACTAATATAAGGAAATAGACAGGTTTTTGGTGAGGTCAAAATCATGCAAGTTTTCAATGTTAAGCTTGGAAACAATCAGAAACGATTTATTTTTTTTAAATTCACACTTTACAAACAAATGCTGGCAATTTCATGCTTTTGGTGTTGTATGAAAACCGCTGCAGGTCACCAGACATCAATGGTAATTTTCAATTGGCCCCTCAAAAAACAAAGTGTAATAAAATGTATGGATTGGCTCTTAAAAGCGCCGTAGATGTGTGGCGGATATGAGCAATTTCTAATTGCTAAATACAACGCAGCTTGATACATCTTGCCCCAGATTTCAAGCCATTCAACCCCACAATAGAATCCTGGATCAGAACAAGTATTTTTCTCACAGAAGGAAACAAAGAGAATAGAGAAGATAACATATTACCTTTTTATTATATAGTCTATATCATATTAAAATGTTCTCACTGTGGAAGTAGAATAATTGGATGAAGTAATTCTAAGTTAACAAATATCAATTGTAATAGTTTTCCATGCGATTGCGAACAGTACGCTACGTCATATCAGGGAAACTAACGCAATCGCACAGAAAAACAACACACAAACACTTACATTTACACTTACGTTTGTAAATAGTACACATTTAATAAAGTTCCAACTCACATCAGCTTATTAGTAAAACTTAAAGGTTATTTATGCAAAGATAAATTTACATTACATGTATTTATGGTTCAAGTCCTAAGAAATGTATGGTGTTTGGTATTATCATACTGCATTTCACCAGTAGAAATACAGTGTTAACAGAGTAGCGATCACATTTAGAGATCACTATTTATGAATAAAATAAGATTGATACTCTAGAATACTGTGGCCAGCACATGTTTATAGGTTGGTTTAAACTGGATTAGGTCAAATCCCTCAGGCAAGACATGTGCTCATCTGTTGGAGTAAGCTTCCCCCACCTTTGGTGAGGAATTCTTTGAACTGACCTATTATCTGCATTGTACTGGACTGAGTTGACCCCTAGACCAATGTAGAAAAACCTAATTTTATCTTTGTGTACATTGTGACATTATCACTGTTTTTTTGTTAACTCATTCTGTATATAAGGAAGTCCCTGGGCCAGTATTACATCTCTTCCTTTACTGCAGACTACAAGACTGAATCTGGAACTGGGCTCAGGGAGCACTTGCGTAATGTATTCATCATCATCATTATCATTTATTTATATAGCGCCAGCAAATTCCGTAGCGCTTTACAATTGGGAGCAAACATTAATAAAACAATACTGGTGTGACAGAAGGTATTGCTTATGCCACCCTGTCTGTTGTTGCTGGGAACCGGCTGGGCTTACTTTGCCACCGTTCCCTTACGTTATCCCAAATGTGCCCTCTTTCCGCAGTAGGAGGGGCTTACAATGCTGCCACCACTGAGCTACTTTATGGTGCTCAGAACCACGTTCCTTCTCGGTAACTGTCACGCTAGTGTACTCCCGTGCTGGTACACTACGGCTGGTAACTCCGGACCTCTTACTATGAATCAGGGTTGCTGTGGATGGATCCCCCCTGGCCTATCACACTGACCAGAGCTGCAGGGTAGTGGCAGAGCGGTGGTACTGGAGAGCTGGGTCCAACCTCAGAATCAGTCGGTGAACGGATTAGATTTAGGGTCTAATCTGCAGGTCACAGAATTACAGCAATATTTAAGAAGCTGTCAAGCATGGTCTTGAAGCAGAGTGATGTTTATTGCTCAGGTGACCTGACAAGGACAGTTCCACTGATTAAAGGTATCAGTGGTCAGGTCAGATGGAACATCAGAATGATACATTTCAGTGTACAGGACAGTGCTTTTTATACAGATTTGGACACAGGCTATTTTCAGAAACAGGATGTACACTGTTTACTAAAACATAGGTTTACATGAATTGCAAAGCTAACAATATTTACACTTCTCTGTGAAATTCTAGAAACGCTGTGATGTCCTGCATCTTTGGTTTAGACGCAGGAAATGTAGCAGCACGTTTTAAATTAAACCTTCCTGTCTCCAAGTAAAACCTCACACATCAAAAGACCCAATTAACATATGGGGTCTTACTTCAGAATACACATTCCCACAGAACAGCACAAACCAAAACAAGTCATTTTTCCACATCACAATACACAAAAGGCTTCCATCTACAAAGGCCCATTGTATCAGATATATACATCAGAAATAGGCATTTGCTTTAGAAAGATTAAAACAGAAAAAACAAATTTTGTACCCTGGTCTCAGAAATAAACATTTCCCTTACCAAAATATACACAATATTAAAAATAAGTGCATGTGCAATTATATAAATAAGCGCCCTGCGCTATTTCCTTTAAATAAATGTATACCATAAGTTATTTATACTTGATCCAGTGACACTCCTTCCCACCTTGTCCATGCGGCAACCAGCGTGCCATGTGCGATGATTTGGCTCCTGGTCCGCAGTCTACTAGGGTTACCGGAGGTGACCCAGAGGATCTGGCTCTTCCAGCCGAGACAGTCCATCCGCATTGCTGTGAGCCTTTCCTTGCTTGTGAATTATGTCAAAGTCATAAATTTGAAGTGCAAGGCTCCAGCGCAACAAACGGCCATTTTCCCCTGAGGTGTGTTATTGCCACTTAAAAGGATTATGATCAGTCACCACAGTAAAATGTCGTCCATACAAATAAGGTTAAAGTTTATCCACTGCCCACACAATGGCCAAACATTCCTTCTCAATTGTGGCAAACCCCACCTCTTGGTTTAGCAGTTTTCTGCTCAAATAAGCCACAGAGTGCTCCTGCCCATACTGTGATGCGTCAGTTTGCACAAAAAAGTCTTTGTCATAATTAGGTGCCAATAGTACTGGAGCATGAACCAGGGCTTTCTTTAACGACTGAAATGCCAGCTCACAAGCGGGTGTCCAGTCAACTACTTTGGGGAGTTTCTTCTTAGTGAGATCTGTCAGGGGCTTCGCTACAGTACTAAAGTCTGGGACAGAATGTCTGTAGCCCTCTGCAGTCGTTAAGAATGCTAGTAAATGTAACTGGGCCATGGGCTGGGGCAAGGCTCGAATTGTCTCTACCTTAGTTGGTTCTGACCTAACCCTTCCTCCCTCCACACAATCACCCAGGTTCTGTACCTCTGACATCCCCATCTGGCACTTCACTGCCCTAACAGTCAAATATGCCCACCCCATCTTACCTAACATCAGCCCTATTTGATCCAGATTACTGGTTAATGTCCTTCTGGATTACTGATCCAGAAGGACATTACTCTCTTCTATTTCTCTTGGATCTCTCTGCTGCATTTGACACTGTTGACCACTCTCTCCTCATACAAATGCTACAATCCCTAGGTCTTGAAGGCATTGTCATATCCTGGTTCTCATCCTACCTATCTAATTGCTCTTTCAGTGTTAATTTCTCTGGATCCACCTCTGCTCCGCTTTCTTTAACAGTTGGAGTACCACAAGGATCAATCCTAGGTCCTCTGCTATTCTCTATCTACACCACTTCTCTTGGAAAACTAATGAGCTCCTTTGGATTTCAGAATCACTATACGGATGATACACAAATCTATCTATCCTCTCCTGATCTTTCACCATCTGTGTTGATTCACGTTATTAACTGTCTTTCTGCCATTTCATCTTGGATGTCTTCTCGCCGACTGAAACTCAATCTTTCAAAAACTGAATTAATAATATTCCCACCCAAAAACAGAAGCTTCCTGCCTGACATTTCTATTTCTTTTGATAACATGACCTGTTGAATTAATTTCCAGAATAAATCGATATTGTCCAGTCCAATTGTAGATTTAGCAATAAAAAGAGATTTACTTCATTTTTAGATCTTAAGTTACATAGTTACCAAAGACAGAGTTCATTTACCATAAAGCCTGCAGACCATGATTCTTAGCAGAGAGTGTCTGCACTCAGTTGGCTGCATGTCAATTTAAAAACTTTTACAATGGTGGGTGTGTTTACAAAGTGATGTCATCACAGAGGTCATGGATGGCTTACAATGAATCAGCATTAACTTCATTGATCTACTTTTTTAGATGAGATATTTGCACAAGATATAGTCCTAGCCTTTTCACAGTATTGTACCAGCAATTCTTCGAAATAACAATATGTATTATAACAATAAAATATAATAATATTGCAAATCAGGTTGCTGACAATAAATGTTATTATTATTATATATACAACTTTAACAGTCCACTCTCTTGTAGTACCCAAAACTACAATAATTTTTAAAAAGTGTATTAATAATAACAAAAAGTCTTCCCTTGATTTGACCATGTAGTGCTTAACTCAATTTGTCCTAACCTAAGTATGACCCTTCCCCTGTACCAGATGTTACTACTAGTGTGTATTTTTAACCATTGATTATTCTATCAACTTCCATTTTATTTTTTATATATATATTACTACATATTTCACGAACAGATCAGTTAGAACCACTAATAAAAGTTTCCCCAATGTAGACATATTTTCTCTTTTATCAATTTCTTATTTTGTTCATCTATTCAACCAGTGAGATATGCTCAATATATCATCCCAAATCTAATCTCTAAACTAATGAATTTCTTTTAAATTTGTGAATTTAACAAAGAAATGAACTGGACTTCACTTTTTTACCTTTTTAAAAAGCTTAACAGCATTTTCAGAATCACTCTCAAAACCCCCATTCTGTAGTTGAAAATAGATGATGCTGGAACATATAGAAATCAATGAGGAGAAAAACAAACATGTGGTGGCCACCATGAACGGCTCATTCTTCTTCGCTGATTTATTTTTTCTTGCACCAATCAATCTTTCATTTCCTGGAACACATTCTCAAGCTGTGGAAGTATTTCTCCCTTTTCTGCTTGGAATTTTGATGGCTTGGTGTTCTTCTTACAAATGGTAGAGTGGATCCAAGTGTCTCTTTTCACAACCTTCAGTAATGTGGCAGCAGTCTTCAACACCTGGTAATATCCTTCCCATCGCTTTATTACACAACTAGAACACAGTAAATTTCTACTTGTAACAGTCAGTGTTTCACAAGTCTGGGGAGAGGATCTTCAAACTCCCTTTGTTTCCAGTTGTTTCACTTATGGTAATCAAATATTTGACAGTCACTTCATTGTTATAGTTCAAAATGTTATTACATGTGGCTGTTTCCCCAAACAAAAAATGTTTAATAAAAATGAAAAGTTAGATAGCGGTCTGAAAGTGATTATGATGCTGTGCAAAACCAAAAGATAACCCTCTGGCCAAACCAGCTTGGCTCAGTCATTACTTTACTAAATTCTAACAGAAGTACCTAATATATATAGTCAATAATTGATCATAATTCCCTTGTCCTTCATTAAACAAAGGTGCATGCTATCTTTCTTAAAACAATGAAATCAATACATTTTTCTTAAGGTAATAAAACAATAAACTAACTTTAACCCTTCTAAACAATCTTACTTCTATCCCTCGCCTAATTTACACTGTTCACAATTTATATATCCAGTACTTTGTTATATAATGACCAGTATAAATCTGGATGTAATCACATAATGTAAAGTCATAATGATAACCTTCTGAACTAAATTGCCATAGAACGTCAAGATATGACAACCTACTTAAGATTTTCTAAATCTATTATACAGCAAAACATTTTCCTAATCAGGTCTACATAATTAATCCTTTACTTTATATATATACAACTAGACTATAAAAATCTACTGTACTATAGACATACGTTTCCACGAATTCCACACCCTACATAAATGATGAGAAATTTTAAAAGACAGTAATCTGTGCGTGCAATACCACAAGTGACAAAGGTGCTATCAGATATCTACTCAATAATTTGTAATACAAATATAGATCGTCCAGAATGTGTCCGTGTGCATTTTGTTGACTACTGTTGACTCAACGATATACATATAATTCCATTTTGAAATTAGCTGTAGTAATACAGATACATTTTTACAATTCACTGTAATCTTTGACTATAGGAGAAGAGACAAAATGTCTTCAAACTCATTCCACTATGCAGAGATAAAACAAAAATGTCTGCCTTATTTTGCTTCTGACACCAGGCTAACCTCTGGATAGTGAAACACAGATATAAACAACTCCTAATTAAGCTGTCTTATCCCTGTCAAAAACTTCTAAGAGAATATTTTCTTTCATTGCTGTGAGATCATGATGTCAATCTTTGGCATGGTAAGATGGAGTCTTGTCATTCGTCCAAAAATCGCAGATTTTAGCATCTTCTTATCACAACTTTTTAAACCCCCCCAATTTTTCTCCTAATTTCTATTTGGGAGGAGAAAAACAAACAACCAAACAAGGATTTCTGCTGCTGACCTGTGAAAACAAATTTATATAAAATAGAGAGAAAATGTGAGAATTCAAAATACACTTTATTCCATTACACATTACACTAATATCATTTTCCAAGGACATGCATACTATATATATGGATTTTTCATTTAGAACATTTGATAATGACAGTTCCCCTACAATCTGTTTTATAAACAGTTTAACATTAAGCATTTTCCAATAACTCATAAATAATCCTTAAGCACTAAACGCTGGCGCAACTATATTTTGTTTTAAATTTCATCATGTTGCCATATTTCTAAACTTTAATTTTTCTCTAGGTTACAACTCGCATGAGTTGATTCTACAAATTAGCATTTAAATTTTTGTAATATTCACTATTGTAATTACTGTTGTCACCTCTTTACTTGTAGCCATGCTTTGTGTACTTAACCCAGATGTCCCAACTTCCTGATGGTCAACCATAGTTTTGGGGCTGAGCCGTGCACTGCTCCTCCCCTCTGCTCTGGTCGGCCACTTTGGCTGTGGAGCACAAGGGTATTGGCGGACGCATACTGCCAAAAATTTAAACATGCAATTATGTTTAAGTCACAATTTTATTTTTCTGTGAACTTAAAATACAAATTTGATCTATATAAGTTTTTTTTAATTTGGTTTAAATTTTCCAGCTTGCGCTCACTTCATTTCGCTGCGCTACCTTTCACTTTGCACGCTATCCTGCTACATGCCCCTTTGAAGTTGCCACAGATTTAAACAGTCATCATTTTCAATTCTAACTTTTGTTGATTTAATCAACCGTACCTTATCTCTAACATTATTCAATACCTCTGAATGGAAACTACCTATCGTTGGAAAAGGACTAACACAATCCTTGGTCATTTTGACCCACTTGTCGCAATACGCCGTTGCGTATGTACCATATTTCTTACACATAAGAAATCTCGCCAAACCAATAGGCCCTTCCTCAGGCAGTACATTGACCATCTCTAGCGTATGCTTAGCACCCATGTTGAACAATATCATTATCTATGCGGACCACAGGGCTATCAGCTCCTCGATACCCTGCCTCTCCAACAATTATTTTCAACACTTTGCAACCCGCAATCTACCGCTAGAGATCTTTAATGGCCGTGGACGTATTTGCTCAAGCCGTGTCCACTCGTTTCCTCTTGTACTAAACGAGGACCCCATATCACAGAAATATCAATGCGGACCACTGGGCTATCAGCTCCTTGATACCCTGCCTCTCCAACAAGTCTGTTGAGTCTATTAAAACTGGCAGCATCTGGCAAAATCAATCAACCAGCCTTGCCAACATAATTCCTCCCCGCTGCTCTCCCAAGTCACAATCACGGCCTTGCCGTGCGGTCCGATCACACCGCTTAAAGATACTAGTTATCAGTAAACGTTGCGATTACTATTGGGCGCGCGTGCGAAAGCCTCCTTTGTTTTCGCCCCCGGTATTCCTGCCCCGTATACCGTCCTTCAGTTGGGCAACCTGCCTCGTCAGGCAGCAACTGAGACCATTCAACAATAAAACAGTGTATCTATGTCACAAAGTCACACAATATACATCTTTTCTGTGCAGAAAATCAACTTCCCAACAATAGTAATAACGTTTCAGAGGCTTTAACAAGTGATTTCACTATAAAATACAACAGGACTATCTATCAACGCAACTCCTTAAACATGTGGCAACACAGGAACACATATGCGTATGCTAAGCAAACAAACCAATGTTGTATATAACAATCGCATTAGGACTATTTTTACCAATATTACCGCTGTCCCTTTAGGAACACTCCAGCACCTCTGATAGACTCTCAAAGCAGGAATTTGGTTTATCAACACCATATTTAATAAAAGTATAGAACGATATGTTCCTACCTTATCCACTCTCTGTGGATAAATCGAATTCCCCAGGTCCCCACAGTAGGGGGGTTTAAAATAAATTTCACTCAACCATATAGATCAAACCCCAGTTAAGCTGTTAGAGTGCCCCTATTGACCACAGAAGGTTATTACAACATGATTAATTTTAATTCTTAATTCCCAATTTAACTATAAACAAAAAGTTCTGTCATTATCAAACATTTAAAACTATTTAATATTTTCATAAGCAGGTTCATTCTAAAACATATCCGGAACTTACTCAAGGGAAAGGAGAGAGAACAGAAGAAAATAAAAATCATAATTTGGACATTTCCTGTAATATTTAACTGATAAGCACCATCTTACTTTACCAAATTTCATAAAATAGCAAAATATATATATATATTCAATTAGTATTTTCCTTTTACTCATTAACACACTTACCCATATGCTTTGTTCAGATAATAGATCTATCAATATATCTCTAAAATGACACTAGTATACTGCATTCATACATCTCATATATTCATATGTATCAGGCATATCATAAATACTGTATATCTGCACAATTTGTTATTTCTTAAATCTTTGTGCTCAAACCTTAAAATTAACTAGATAAACAAAAATGATTTTTGAAAAAAAATTATATAAATATTCACTAATACATATCCACTTATTTCTAGCAAATGTACTTATATCAGTGGTTATTGAAATTTGACTAAAATATAAATATAAATTCAATTGATACAGAAAGATGTCCAAATTCAGCATACAGTATACTTTTATCAATTAATTTCCTAGTAATATTTAAGAAAAGCTTTTTTTTAAAGTAATAGTTCTTAAATCCTGTTGGTGTATCCTAATTGGAATAAGAAAAAACATTAATAAAATGTAATCAGTATATTATAACAATTTGAACTATATGTTTCAAACTAGATTAAATTACTTGATTTAAAACCGAATAAATTAACAGATTGTCTCCCGTAAAAAAAAAATCATTTGGCATTGGATCCCACCCTGTTTGGCTCTCCTTGGGAACAAAGAATGAATAGGTTAATGTTAATTAAGTTAGCAAACAAAACAAAAGATACATTGTAACTTAATCTATATGCACAGCCGTTTGTAGCATACACAAACATATGTTAAATACTTAGGTGTTGAAGGAAATTTTCCCATGAGAAAATGCACTTGATTAACATTGAAATAGACAGTAGACTAAAATCTTAATAATAAGATAAGTTTTAAGTAAAACAATTTAAAATCTTGGAAAATGCTTTTATCAGATATGTTAGTAAAAGCTTGTTAATTTAAGACTAAACATGACTTCATAATATTATTCTCTCACTGTATGTCTATATCTATTATTTCACACTTGCATACATGTGACTATTTGTTTATTCCTTAGATATAATATACCAAAAACTTTATATAATTGTTCATTAATATTTTAGTATCTTTCTAAACATATTTATATTTATAGTCACTAGTATGCTTGCAAAATCATAGTTATATAACTTACAACACAAATCTATGAAGAGATATTATAATTACTTAAAGTGTATTTAATAAACTAATTCATAGCTAGAATCCTTGGCCTCTGTAACAACAAGAGAATATGTTTTAAGTTATACAAGTTATTTCTAATCAAATGTTAGACACATGCAGTATTCAAGCTATCTGTTCATTCATAAACATTCCATTGTGAGTTTCTGAAACCCCCCTCTGGAATAGTTTAGCCCTATTCAATGGTCTGCAGTATCTGTTTATACAGTAAACATATCCTTTTATGAAGAACATTGCTATTGATTACTAAGAACAAAGATATGCAGATTACTCATTTAAGATTCGAGGTAATCCCAACTGCTAGGTCAAAATTTTAAATGAACAATACAAGTTTTAACTGCCAATTTACATTGTAATGACCCTGCACAGACAACATAAACTCAAAGTTACACAAAAAACAACTTTTTCTATTTTTTTTAGATTTTAAACACAGGTCTTCTCTGCAAAGTTCTCTTGTAAGCCTGCTAACTATGAGTCTATATAAATAACCTATTAGTATGCATCTATAGGCAATTGCCCAACAATTATCAGACTTCTTTGAAACTTTAGAACCCTTTTAAATTACTTAGTTTCTTAATCTATTACAAATCTCCTAATTAACTACAATATGGAATTTTTCCATGATGTCACAACTCTACTTCTCATTTCTATAAAATACTTTGCAATATATATATATATATATATATATATATGTATATATATATATTTATCAAACATGCCAACAAAAGGAAAAGTTTTTCATATACTATACAATATATTATTGCATCAACACCGTGCTTGACTTTAAAATGGCCGATCCATGTGGTATTTTACACAGCAGCCATTTTAAGATTCCCATGAATTCCAACTTAAACTAATGAACTTAAACTGCTTATTAAAAATACAGTGCTATTTTAAGCTGCAGACTATTGGTATGATGCAACAATATACATTTAACACATTACTTTCAAATTTACACAATACAGAGGCCTGAAAATATACATTAAATCAAATAGTACAGTTTTCTCAATTTGCATTCTTAAATAACCAACTTAATGTTAGATTTGAGACAGCATGAGAAAATTCATACAAAGCTACATTTAAACTTACATTTTTACAGTAAAATCTACAATTGAAATAGCTATTTCAGTATACCTTAAATGTTCTAGAATATATTTTAGCAACTTTCAACTAATGGACAAGCCTTTAGCTCTTCAACAACAACAAAAAAATTCTTACCATTTTCCTTATTCCACTCTCTTGTTAATATGCTCAGGTTGGCCATAGCATAAAGATTGAAAAATCCTTTCGAGCCCCCATCTTGTTGAATTAATTTCCAGAATAAATCAATATTGTCCAGTCCAATTGTAGATTTAGAAATAAAAAGAGATTTACTTAATTTTTAGATCTTAAGTTACATAGTTACCAAAGACAGAGTTCATTTACCATACAGCCTGCAGACCATGATTCTTTGCAGAGAGTGTCTGCACTCAGTTGGCTGCAGGTCAATTTAAAAACTTACAATGAATCAGCCACTCTGTCAGTCTCTACATTGGTTGCCTGTATTTCAACGACTCCAATATAAAATTCTTCTAATAACATACAAGGCCATCAACAAAATTGCACCGACATACATCTCCTCACTTGTCTCAAAATATCTCCCGACTCTACACCTCCGTTCTGCACAAGATCTGCGTCTATCTTCCACTCTCATCACATCCTCCCATTCTCAGTTAGAGGACTTTTTTCGGGCTGCACCCACTTTGTGGTATTCCCTCCCTCACACAGTAAGACTTTCCTCTAGTCTTCAAACCTTCAAGCGTTCTCTGAAAACCCACCTCTTCAGACAAGCTTATAATATTCCTCAACCATCATCTTAATCTCCCTAGGTTACCCTATTACCACCATCTACACAGCTAACACAAGACAACAGCCCTCTGACAAACATTGCTCTGTGACTGATCACACAGCCCACTGAATACTTTTTACATTTACATTCTAGCTGGTGCAATGTGCAATATGACTCCCATTGTCCCATAGATTGTAAGCTTGCGAGCAGGGCCCTCTTACCTTTCTGTCTGTATGTATTACCCAACATATATATATATATATATATATATATATATATATATATATATATATATATATATATATATATATATATATAAAATGAAACTGGATAACGTATTAGAAAAGTTTATTCATACTCACCAAAAAGCAAAATGGAAACATATAACCCCAAAATAAACCATAAGAAATCTAGAAATAGGAAGGTGAAGCAACCTGGGGATATAACATCTTATTACGGAACCTTAGACACATCACCTTTTTTCTAGAACCATTAAGATTTGAAGTAAACATTTAGCATGCAATTTGTCAGCTGTATATCCACTACATCTCTGCCTTTGGTAATATAGAACATATTTATTTTCCTACAAGTTTCATCAAATTTATACCCCAAAGATTTATTTCAAAGATTTTCAGAGCAATTATGGCATTTCTTAAAATATGATGGGACATAGTCATTTTCAAGTCCCTTTTTTATATTTCTCATATGGCCAGCAGGACAAAACTGTAAAGGGCGAGAGGTTCTGCCCACATAAAGCTTGCCACATTCACATTTTAAGTACCCTACGTTCTTGATATTATAAGTAAAACAATTATTTGATGAGGTATATTAGTCCACTTTATGTGGAATCCAAACAATAGCTTGTTCCACTTTTACAGAATTTACATGCTACAAAACAACCACTTCTTTGGAATCCTACAGTTTTAATATATCTTACCTTTCTATGTTAGGTATAACATTTTTAATAACTGATATTTTTAAGTTCTGTGCTTTCCTATAAATGAATTAAGTTTATTTGGAATAGCCAGGGAGAGGATCGGATATTTGCTTAAAATCTTCAAATGTTTCTTAATAAAATCTTCAAATGTTTCTTTATTATTAAGAAACAAGTCTAACATTTCTTTATTCTTGGTTTTGTCCTATTTAGGAGCTAAAATTTGTTTTCTGCCTATTTTCTCTAATTCTTCTGACCTTATTAATAACTTCGCTAGGATATCATACCCTGCTTATTATCTTTTCATCTCTCCTTCATGTATATTAAAATCATAATTTTCCAATTTATTTTTAACTGACAAATTGGTTTATTAGTTAATCAATTTGTGTGATGGTTGCTGGTAGCATGTATACATGCATTGGAATTGATGGGTTCGATGTAATACTTGGTTAAAATTCAACCATGTTTTATGTAAATAAGTCAGTTTGAATATTAATCCAATTGTCATTTAAATAAGGACATAATGAATCTAGACTTTAGCTGTCTCCCTTCTAGCCCTTAAATGATTACATATAACTGGGGGTGAACCTAGTGCCCATAGCTGTTCCGACCTTTTCAATGGAGTGACAATTCTTAAAAGAAAGATAAATTCTAGTCAGCATAAATTGAATCCCTTCTTTTAGGAAGTTTTCTCATTTTTCTGTAAAAATTCCCTGCTCCAAATAGTAACAGCATATAAACACAGTTCATGTTTAGTAGTTCTATATATAGAGCTCACATCAGTTGTAATAACAATGTAATTATTCTGCCATTCATTATTGTAACTTATTCAATATACATATTATTTTCTACTAAGACCTGATTCTGATTGTGTAGGATCAAACAATTTGCCTGCAATGGAAGCATAGCTGTGGAAGGTTATTAGCATCCTTGTGGACTTTGGCAAAAATATATTAAACCAGTATAGAGGGGTTTGGGATAAATATTTAGCTTCAATTTCATAATTTTTTCCTTTATTATGGTAATATTTGACAGTTAAATGAAATAAGTTTTTTAATATTACTGTATCATTACTTTTCAATGATATATAGGTGTGTTTGTCATTAAGTTGCCTACTAGCTATTACCACTATCCTTATCCAAGTCTGGGGTTTCTGTTCCATTGCACATGTACAAACTAGCTAGCATGGTCACATATACTTTAGATGTATTTCCTCCAGTTTTTCCCCCTGAGGTCAGGGTGTAATAATTTCCAGCTTATATACAGTATTTAATCGAAATTCCAGTTATGAGTCATTTGCAGCAAGAGTCTTAATAGAGCACGTTGAGCAGCACCCTATGAGGGTTTATTTTTTTTTATACATATACATTAGAATGGCCGCCAGAGATTCAGCAGATGCCCTATGCCAAGGTGCTAGTGTGGAACTAGGTGATGAATTACATGCAATAAAAAAGGATGTGGGGTGTATTTATTTACAATAAGATATATTTCTATGTTATCTGTAGGGTTTTTTTAATATCTTTTTAAGTAGTACTATAGGTCCCAGTGGGCTCTGGATGTGATAACATGATGACATTTGCAGTTCTACAAGTACGAGCACGCCCTGACAACCATGGGTATGATGGCACTTGTAGTGCTGCAAGTGCCAAAATAACCATACACTTTAAGGTGGCTAGGGCATGCTGGGATCAGTAGTGTACTTTAGGAAATTTATTGAATTTTCACTTTAATTTTACTTATTTCCCCAGATCCACTGCCCAGTAGTGTGAGAATAACTCTAATTCATAGCATGTGTCTAGTTTTTCCTAGAGAAGAAAGGAAGCAACATTAATTTGTGGTCCTTATTTCCTTAGTGAACTTAACCCCTTAATGACCAGCCTAGAGCTGGTTGGTACTATTGCAGGGGAACCTCAGGCTGGATGGCATAGCCAAGTGCTGATTTAAGCATTTTCCGGTGGACTCCACACCTTTATTCACCCATTTTTGGCAATAAAATCATAGCGATAGTGCAGAGATAGTGCTGGCTTTCTATTTTAGGGGAGGCAGACTACTTTTTTTACTCTTTATTTACTTTTGTGTTCTGCCCAGTACTTCAAATCAGACTTACTTTAATGAATGAAAATTGCATACTATGCAGACTTGTAACTATCTTAAAATACCTGCTACTTTGCATACTACAAAGATTGCGCCGTTTTCACAAATGTAATTTAGAGGTTTTCAGGTAAATTGCGTACATCTCTGCATAGGCCTTCTCACCTCTTTGTCTGTTTTAACCAGTTTGTTTATTAGTTTACTATGTTTGTCCCCAATTGTAAAGCGCTACGGAATATGTTGGCGCTATATAAATAAAAGATGATGATGACAGGCCCCCATATGTTAGTCTGAATGAAGAATAAGGTGTTTTTATATGAGAAGGAATAATAAAACCATAAGCCAAATACATTTGCAAACATATTTCAGGATGTGCTTATCACTAGCTGATATGTTTAACATTTACTCTAGCAGAATTAGATACTCCATTCCTGCAGTTGGCCTAGTATTTAGTCTCAAAAATCAACAGTGTGCAAGATCATGCAATAATAGTGATAATTTATTTTATATGAAATGTAGTGTACCTTTAAGAATGCTTCACATATTAATATGCTCAGGAATATATTCTAGAATTTGTAAGATGTTTGCAGAGAATAAAAACAGAAGTAAAAATCTGCAGAAGTAGCTAATTACAAATAACCTACTAGCTCTAGGCTTTTTGGAAAATTGCACCATAAGGCTAGAATAAGTACAACCGCAGGCTTGTCAGGAGACTGATCTTGTGATTCATCAGCTGTTTTTGTACATTAACAAGTTCCTCAAACGTACTATAAATGTATATACCTTGTATGCAATAAAGGAGAGCAGATTTTATACAGAAGAGATATTGTGTATAGTCTGTTTGACTATAAAAGCCAATCAGAGGAAAACTGTAATATTCGTTTTGTTTAAGGTATGTTTTCAATATTAGCTGTTGTTCTTTGAAAATTTGATGATCAAAGTTTAATGTCATTGCATTGGAATCCATAAGATACACAATTTGATAAGGAATTTGATTCTTTGGGACCTAGGTACGGGTCCAGGTTGTATTAATTGTTGTTTCAAGTCATAAGGTATTTTCACTAGGTCATAAGGTATTTTGATCATGTGTAATAACAATAGTACAGAATCTGATGTTCCAGGAATGCCTTTGGACTTAATGATATATATTCATGGCAAGGAATTTTGTGTAGGAATGGGTGAATTGTTTAAGAAGTTTGGTTTGACCAAATATGGTAACACATGATAAAGAGTATGTCGAAATATATTAATAAACATAACTTAATAGATAAATGTGAAACGTAGCTGTAAACCATGGCGGAATTGATTTATGAACATGAATGTGCAGAAACGGCAGATGTAAGAGAAATAATTGACATGTGTGGATGGAGTCACTAGAGTGTTGCAAGTGGTAATATGACAATACTAAAAGGGGTATTGAGATCAATCTCCAAGAGATTGTTTCAGGTGGCACAGGAAAGTTAAGAACTCTGGAAAATTTAAATATATGTGGAAATGTAAATGTAAGACAGGACTGAATTATTGGAGAGTAAAGAAATGTGTAAAATGTGGAATGCTGCAAAATTAAGGACCCAGACAGAAGGTGTAACTATTGTGACTAGCATTATTTGTGTTGTGAATCTGTCAATAAAATGAGTTAAAAACAAGTTTTACTGAAGAAGTTAGTTGTTATTCACATGTATAGGTAAAATAGTTTAATGGTTGTTAAGTGTTTTGAGCATTTGCATAAGGCAGACTTCTAAGAAAATTACCATCCCTGTAACAGGTACTTTTGATGTTGAAATTCAAAGTCATATAATTTGTGCACTGTAAATTTATGTATATAGGAGAAACATTATACAGTGTATGTGTGATGCTGCACAGCTGAGAGTATGAAATCTCCCCCACTTATTCTGTGTAAAAGATTTCAGTGTGTGACGAAAGGAAGGGGGGTTGTGCTTTTGGTTATGTGACAATGTATGTAAAATTGATAAAAGGTTCTTCGAGTATGCTTCAATAATTCAAGAGTAATTTGATTGTTTCCGCCATTGTAACAAGACATTGAAGCATATTATTTGGTTTAATGCTGGGACTTGTAGTTCCACAACTGTAGGCTAGAAGATAGCATTGAATTTTTCTTCCTCTAGAAGTGAGTGAGTATTGTTTTGTTTTGTTTTTCTTTTGTTTTAAGATTGAAAAAGTTGTACATTTGTAAATGTAATGCCTGTATTGGTTAATTGTAAGCTTTTGAAGAGATGCAAAACGTTTTAAACTCTGTGGTCGATCACTGCACAAATCAACGGACGGAGAAGACTGTAAAAATTGTTTAACTAGCGTCAGGAGAAAGCAGTTCCTGTTTTTGAAGTAGAGAAAAATAATTATCTTTGTGAAATAGAGTAAGGTGAAAGTGAGTTTGTACATGCAGATATTACAAGCTGTTTTAATCTATGTGAAAATGGCACTGATGAAAGTTTTTCAGAAATTAGAGGGGTTTGTTATGCCCATAAAGAAATGTTACAAGTTAAAATCCCATTTGTGAGCGAGACTTGTTCAAGTGAATACATGTGTACTTTCAATAGGGAAATCACAGATTCTGAAAATATGTATGAATGTTTGGTGATGGGGATATTCTGTTCAGAAAATGCTGAGTGATTTGCAGACACAATGCGAGGTGTCTAACAAGAGTACTCTGATTTGTGAGAGACAGTTTTGCTTTTAAAATTGCTGACTGTCTGGAACCTTTTGTGAGTGTATTATAGAATGATTGAGATTCAGGAAGTGATATCGGTGTCATTCAAGGGTGCTGTGTTAGGTGAGGATGAGATAGGAGTGGATTTGAGTATGCACTCAGGTCACATCACTCTAACATTCCCTGTTTGTGAGATTAGCCACTGCCCCTTAGAGGAAAGCATTTTTTTATGACATGGAACACATAGCATCACAGTTAAGCCATAAAGAGAAACACGTAAATAAGTGTTTAATGAGCAGCCACTTACTGTACAAAATGTTCACTGGTTACCTGATGGTTTACAGCAGAGTGAGGGAAACACAGTGATAGGGGGTGGACACACACTGATTGGTAAATTGTGAAATACCAGAAGCTGGCAAAGTAATAAAAGTCAGCAGCAGAAAGAGGATTGGAGAACAAAAATGTAAATTAATGAAAGTTATTGTAATTCCTAATGAACAAATGTTAAAATGCACAGCAGTGAAGTTCTCTTCGTTTCACACCATAATATAACATAGCATGTAAATAATACCCAATAAATACACAGACACCAAATTAAAGTTGGAATAAAATAGGATTTATTAAAATGACTAGAAATGTAACATAAACTAAAGAGGACTGCAAGGCGGACGAGAGCAGGGCAGTCAGCAAAAACAAAACCAATAATGGTGGAAAGGTCAGACCATAGTACCACCAACCCAAGATCATACCTTATTTATTGGCCGATGCTATAAATCTGTCCAACGGCAAGACTATCACTCCCTTATAACCGCTAGTATAACCTTTAACATACCTGCCAAGTGTCCTCCTCACAGGTGGACCAACCTAATGATGACACCACGAACAAAGAGGGGGTAGTGACCTATGACGAGATAAACCGAGCACCATATGGAAACTAACCGACTGCACTGCTCTCCTACCCACGCCGACATGTATGACTATATATGCGACACGCCAACAACAGACCTAATGACAGCTCTCAGCCTCCAGCACAACTAATCTATGTAAAATCTCATACCTTTGTGCGACAGATGAACCCCATCAGGTCTAAACAAACCAACATACTCCACTTTAAGCAATGGGTGAGCAATGACTGAGCCCTCTAAAGCTCGAAAAATTTTACTGGCTACTTGATTAATTTTACCATAGATGTTTTACTAAGACCTTCCTGATAGCACCCCCACATAAAATCCTCAATGTCGTGAGCAGCACCCGGGGAACAGCTGTTACAGGATAACAGAAAGTTTTCCCATCGCTTCCAAGCCAACCAATAGGCGTTCGATGTGGATGGGGCTAGAGAAGCTTCGACCAGGAATCTTATGCTGGCCCGACCCTCTGCCAAACATAAGATGGACAATCTATACCTATGGGGTTAGTATGTTGTGCCAGTGACTTATAATGCCCCCAATCGAAATGGGAAAGGCAGTCAGCTATACAATTATCTATCCCCGAGGCATGTTTGGCACGAAAATTTACGTTGCAATCCAAGCAACGAAGCACCAGGACCCGCAACAGATTAACTGCCGACCTAGAAGATGAACTCTGACGATTGATTGCCTGAGCCACTCCCAAATTATTGCACCAAAAGGAAACATTGCGTCCGCTGAGCTGAGGACCCCACAACTCCAAGGACACAATGAAGGGGAATAACTCTAAAACCAGTAAATTCTTAACCAAATCCTTATCAAGACTGTGGCCACGGGTATGTACACAACTCGCCCTGAAAATAAGCTCCGAATACTCTGGACCCTGCAGCATCTGTAAACAAATCTAAATCCCTGGTAGAAAGAGGAGGGGAAGGCCAAATCCTGGAACCATTAAACCACCTAATGAAAGAGGTCCAAACTACAAAGTCCGCCCTGATCTCATCGTTTAATTTAATTATAGCATGGGGTCTATTCCTACCATTTTGTTAACTGAAGCTTCCTACAAAAAATTCTTCCCATCGGAATAACCCTGCACACAAAATTAAACAATCCTAACAATGCTTGTACTTGTCTCAGCGTGAGCGAAGGAGAGGCCAGAGTACTGGATATCAGACTCTCCAATTTGGTAATTTTATCCGCCGGAAAACGACAACAGCCCACCACCGTATCTATTTCTATCCCTAGGAAAGTTAAACACGTTGACGGGCCCTCCGTCTTATCCCGAGCTACGGGGACCCCCATAACCAAGAAGAGTGCTTGTGCTGAGTACAGTGTTTCTAAACACAATGTGGAGCTAGCTGGCCCTACAAATAGAAAGTCGTCGAGATAAATGCACAATACCCTCATGATCCATCCCCGCCTGAATTGCCAAGTGCAGAAAGAAGCTAAAAGATTCGAAAATGGCACAAGAAAAAGAACATCCCATGGGCAGGCAACTGTCTATGTAACATTTACTTTTAATCTGAAAGCCCATGTACCCAAACAAGTCAGGGTGAAGGGGAAGTAATCTGAATGCTGACTCAATATCCAATTTTGCCATAAGGGCGCCTGAACCAAAATGTCTAACCAGCATTAGGGCCTCCTCAAATGATTAATAAACTACAGAACTTATATCCTGATCTATGGCATCATTAACCGAATTTCCTACAGGGTGAGATAGATGTTGAATTAAATAGAATTTGCCTGGAACCTTCTTGGGGACTACCCCTATTGGGGAGATAACTAAGTCTGCAATAAGAGGGGAGTCGAATGGGCCAATCATGCGCCCTAGGCTGATTTTGCCGCAAAATTTTTTTGTCAAGTATCTCAGGGAAAATATAAGCTGATTAGAGGTTCGTAGCGGCCCTGGCGTTGACCGCGGACCCAATAGAAAGCCGGAAACCGTGACAAAAACCGTTGCGGAGAAAGGACGCCTGATCCGTATCTGGGTATAGCCTGAGCCACCGGTCTAAAACATCTGTACATATGGGGGAATGAGCCTTAAGCAATGTGACCATCGCTGCCGCGGTTTCTGCCAAGACCGGGGACACTCCTTGGATACTCTTTGGCCGAATGCGGTCCACGGCAACAGGAGCAACTGTGCCTGTACCGACACAACTCCCCCTCCTGCACGACTCATTGTTGAACGCGAAATATCTATTCTTAGCAAACTGGGGAGTTTCATTTTCCCCCCTTGCTAAAACCGATTCCCCTGGAACCCTGGACCTGGAGATAAGCTAACCAGATTTAGCTTCATCCAAATATCAACGTCCCTACAACCTAACGGCATATCTAACTGACCACTCACTTTTTCGCCGAACTGCTCATCATACTTATGCCAGATCCCCGGGCGATCACTGATGTACATCTCATTTATGAGATGCAAATACTTCCAGACTTCATCACTAGCTTCTGGCCTCGTCTCTATGTAACACTCAGCAAAAGCGCAATAACCTGTTAGCCAATTTATATGCCTCCTCCCCAATGCCCCCTTTTGCGCACACCACATCCAGCTCCTTCTTCGCCGCTTTTGTCAACTCAAACATATTAACAAACATATTAATCTTATCTCTAACACTAGGACACAGACCTGACAAAAGGGCGGTGTTCTCACACTGTACCATGGGGGCTCTATTCGCTGCCGACTTTGATGCCATATCTCTTCTATTTCCTGTGACTTGGAGCGACCAAAGTGTGTGTTAAGTATGTTAATCAGTTTCCGGGGACCCTCACCTGATGAAGAGGAGCAATCCTCGCTAGCAGTGGACACTGGAGGACTATGTGTATGTTCAAGAGACAGAATGACATCCACCAACTCACCGCCTGCCGCAGCTTCTACCTGCCAACCTGCTCATGCCATGCATGATGTTCCCGGTTCCTACGGTGTCTGTATGACAGCCATCTGCTGAAGTCCTGGCCTCATCAAAGTCACAGAGGAAACCGCTGCGGGCAACTCCCGACCCCACGATGCGACAGCCACCGGATCCTCCGCTCCCGATCTATTCACGTTCAAGTGGAGCGGTTGTACCATTGACCCTTCCATCGGAACCTCCGCAGCTGAAAACAGAGACACGTTAACATCGGAAGCAACTTGCTGTCTAACGAGAGGGTGGTTCAGTACCATATCAGATACCCCTATTTGCCCTTGCCATGCCCCCACAAACCCAGGTGAAGGGGGTCTGATTAGCCCCACCCCAGATCTCATTGGCACCAAACTCTGACCCCCTTCCCGTGTTACAGCGTTATCTGGGACCGGGTACGAATGGGTGTATATCCCAGAAGGGGTTGGATATGGGGGAGCAATGCCTATACTGGAACCTGCTGCTGGTCTTAGATCCGTAGGGGGATAGGGCAAATTCCAGGAACCCATGGCATTCAAAGCGGTAATCCCAGTTTGCAATCTGATGGGATCATTCAAACCCATCACATGCCCTGCACTGGAGGACTGCGTACCACATAGCGGGACCCCGCCGGTACATAAATGGGTATGAGAAGAAAGCAATGGTGACAAATATGCTGGGAGCTCACTAATTGCCCCACTCACAGCGGGAGGTATAGCAGGGCTGCTCTGCCATGAACTCTTCATTCCTGCGGCATTAACCCTACCCCCTAAGCTGATGTTGGAAGGGGCCGGGTAAAAACTACCTTGCCCTAAAAATCCTGCTCCCCTTCCTGTCATGATAACCCCATCAGGGGGAAACCCATAACTCACTTCCGGAACCAGGGGATCCCATATGACTGGTCCCAGATCCCTGTATGGGGATGCTGTATCCTGCCCCCTGGCTGCTGGAGGACCCACCTGCGCCGCTACCACCTGTCGTTTCCCAGCCTCTGAAAATACCCCCACCCAACAGGACCAGAGAAGAGGGCTGAGCCGAAGAGGGAGAAGAGAGATCCCCCCAACTGTCATTCGCCTGCTATTCCCTACCCGCCAGCCCCACTTGCGCCTGAACTGCCACTACCCCCGTCGGCGCTACAGCTACTTGACCGATGACGAAGCTCCAAGCCCGCCGCCCTCTGGAGCCTACCCTGGCCGCCTGTGCCTCCAACGATGGGGAGGTGCTGCAAGACCCCCTAGGGTGCACACCGCTAGTACTGGGGGCCTGCTCGGAGGAAACGCGAGCGGAGGGGGTGGGCAAGAGAGACCGCGAGGCCGGCAGTACATCCCGAAACCTAGCTGGCGCACTGCACACTCTGCTAGGACGGAACATCGGGGCTGGAGCAAAAAGTTACCAGGTAAGTGGAAAGAAAAGGGGGGTTAAAGACCACGAAGAACCCGCGTGGAGCAAAAGCAGGGAGAAGGGGGGGGGGAATGCAGGGAAACCGAGGGAAAAGGAAAAGGAAGGTTGAGGAGAATAAAGAGGGAAAAAAACCTAATAGGGGGTGAAAAACACAGGGAACAAAACACACAGACAATAGTACAAAAGAACAGGACAGAAAGAAAATTCTGCAACAATAAGTCAATATAAAGCAAGAAGAGCACTTCTCAGCCTGACTCTCATGAAGAATCCAGAAGCAGGAATCCAAGGTGCTGCACACGCTGTCCTATATAACAACCCTAAACTACACCAAAACCAACTCCTATTGGATATAACTATATGCCAGTCCCTATGACTGGTAGATACTCCAATCACTCACCCGCATGATTTTAACTATGTTTATGTCTAAGGGACACACTTTCCTAATCTCTGCAAACAGTTTGCTCTTTACAGAAATTCTCCAGCTGGCAAGCAGGGAGGATGTGAACCTGCGTACACAGGTTTGTGGCGCAGTAATGATGGTAAGCTTGTTGCCCCAGAGAAAAAGTTTGTAACCTGTTTTGGCACAGCTTAGTCATGGTTTAACACACAAAGAATGCTATGGCTCAATAAATTATGGCCTATTGATATGCTCCGAGATTCTTTACACTAGCTGCAAATTTCTGCTAGTTGTTTAACCTGTTTGCAGGCACATCTTGGATGCACTGTTTTCACAGAACCAACACACCTCCCAGCTACAGAGAGAGACCCTTTAGGGAATCCAGATTGAATTTATCCAACTCTCAATGAGTAGAGGAATGCAATATGTCTAGGGTTGTGTGAGTCCACAGCCGCAAGAAACATAAGTAAACACTAGAAAGGTTTACGTGATATAGATTCCGCTGAGTATGACTATTGTGTTTTAGAAAAAACACTTAAGACTTTATGAGATATTATCCGTGCTCCTGCACTGGCATTTCTGGATGATAGCAAATCATTTGCACTCTCCCCTAAGCAGGAACATGACAAAACAGGCAGTATTTAACTTATGTGCAAAACAGAATACTAATTTGCACCTCTTGCATTGTAACATGGTTTTGTCCAGGAGACTTAAATAAGAAGTTTCTCAAGTTAAGATCCTTAATGAATCAGGCCCCAGGATCCTAACACTCATCTGTAGGAACCTGGAGATTGGGTTTTTATAAAGAAAACGTGAGAAAAGCTCTTGAACCAAGGTTTGAAGGAACATACCAGATCTTATTGATGACTCCCACTGCAGTGAAGGTGCAAGGAACAGACACCTGGATACACGCTTCACACTGCAAGATCTTCAGACAAGGGGAGTCTGAGTAAAATATATAAGTACAAGTTACTTAAAGGTCCAATGAACTCCAGAGAGTGGTGTTCAATGATATTAGCGGGAGGTATATTGATTGCAAGTTATTTTCTTTTGTTGTGGGTTGTAGGTGCTTATCAGTCTACAAAAGAAAGCCAGGTCTGTAAAAACCAGACACACGCCAATAGTAGTGTAGAGATTATTATACATAATGAGAAAAATTCCAATATGAAAGTTCAACCCAAACATATAAAGGAAAGAGCAACCCATGACTGTAGGTGTTTACCGCCATTGCATAAATGTATTTGTGAGTATTGTGGACACCCTCCTGAAACAAGGTGTACCAGAGCCCCACTAACAAAGAGCCCAGTGTTGCATCTTTTTCATTAATGACACAGATGACCCAGAGTAAATAATTGGTGAAGACTTACAAGAAATAAGAGACATGAAATATACATTTTTAAAGGAGCGCACTGGAGATGCTTACCTAAAAGGATGGATTATTTGACTGAACCTGACCAATTGGTTCAAGTGTATAGGATTATAGATATCAGGGGGTAAATGTATGAACATGCGGGTTTTTCAACGCCCGCGTGTTCAGCGTGTTCGGCGATTAATTTTCAAGTGGCGCTGCATTGTAAAGGGAAACATCCCTTTACAATGCAGCGCCGCTTGAAATTTAATCGCTGAACACGCGGGTGTTGAAGAACCCGCATGTTCATACATTTACCCCCAGATCTGATAAATTTTGCATTTCAAGGACTGTTACTAATCCTTATTGTATATATATATATATATATATATATATATATACATACACTAAAAAAACTGATGATGTGGCTTATCAACATGTGTATTAAAGCTAAGTGTTTCTCTTCAAGAAAACTTAAAGCCACCAGTCTAACTGCCATACTGTACACCCCGCTAAAGAAATGCACTTTGTGTGTAACCCTAAGCACCACTTCCATTTGTGAACAATGCAGATGCCAAGAACCTCTTTCATGAAGTCCGCATGAATATTACTGATGATAGACCTACTCAAATGAAGATATACTGCACAATGGACAATTCTTCCTATTGTGAAATAAGTGACATATAACACTTGCCGAGCGCACAGTGTATTTTCTCCTTCCCTATCCTTTTTGCTTTCCCATGAAATCCATAGTTAGGGTGAGATTCTATTTGGTATGGCCACTAGGCTTCAATCAATCTATAAGATTCCATTGTATAAAACCTTTAGGGAATTATACAGTGAAGTAAGGTTTATACTGGAGCCAAATAGGACTACAAGCAGGGTATAGTTTAGAGGTTCTAGATTAAAAGGTGAATCAAAAGAAGGAAATGATAATAGATTTTATATGAAATGTAGTGTACCTTTAAGAATGCTTCACATTCTAATATGACCAGGGATATATTCTAGAATTTGTAAGAAGTTTGCAGAGAATAGATGCAGAAGTAAAAATCTGCAGAAGTAGCTAATTACAAATAATCTACTAGCTCAAGGCTTTTTGGAAAATTGCACTATAAGGCTAGAATAAGTACAACCGCAGGCTTGTCAGGAGACTGATCTTGTGATTCATCAGCTGTTTTTGTACATAAATAAGTTCCTCAAACATACTATAAATGTATATGCCTTGTATGCAATAAAGGAGAGCAGAGTTTATACAGAAGAGATATTGTGTATAGTAGGTTTTCTGATCGATCATAATGCATGCAGGAAGATTTCCTTTGTGTATAAGCTCGGCATCAATCCACGGATAGTATACGTTGGATTTGACAATTCCATGTCCACAATGTTAAGGGATTACTCCACCGAAATGTTATTTTTTTTGCCTGGGCTTGCCCTTCTTGGGTAGCAAAAAATTATGGTTTCTCCCCCAAATGTCTAGGTCATACAGGAGCTTTAGGAACAATGCCTAATAGAAAGTACAGTGAGAAATTAAAATTTTGTCAGAGAAAGGGGAAACAATTCAGCAGCACTCGATTGGACAAGTTAAAAGGTTATCCAATCAATTACCACCTTCTCTGAATCCCCTCCTCTGACAATGTTTGACTGCATCCTTGCAGTGACCCTAAGGCACCTAGAGGACTGAAGAGTTGAGGGCTTATTCAATATACTGTTATGGTGACAGGGACAAGCATTATTATGCAAGCTTGGAGACTGCTCAAAATGTGGCTAGATGCCAATTTTAATAATGTGAAACATATAGCCTGTTAACTCATTTATATGAACAACTCCTTAGCTACATTTACAGGCTGTTTTTCTTTTTTGTAAACTCTGCAGAAAATGGAGACAGATTTCACAGACAAAGATACATATCAAGATTTATTTGATCCAGAAGGATATTTACATACCTATTATAACCCAAAGTCAGGAATTTTGGTGATTGATGGATTTCTAGATTTTGCATTGAAGAAGCTTCATGAGGCGTTTGCTCTGAGTAAGTACATTGTTTTATCATTTGACTTGATCTTGGAAATATTTAATCTAGTTTTATTGCTAAAACATTGCATAGAAACATAATATTTTGATGCCATTAAAGCATACTTGCCTACTCTCTCGGCAATTCCCGGGAGGCTCCCAAATGGAAGAGTAGGCATAGCTCCCTCATTTGCCGAAATTCACAGCAGTGAATGGAGGGGGCGGGGCTTAACTGCTCCATTAAGCTCCACCCCTTCAATGGAAGGGCGGCTTTTTATAGCGGGGCGGGGCTATGGTGACGCGACATTGTCACCGCGCCCTCCTCCTACCCCATGTCACATATGACTTCTCAACTTCTCAAAATCTTAAAAGTTTACATTAAAGACAACACTGGCTTTCCATTTGTTTTAATGACTAACGTTTTAGAACCAATCTGTGCTTATGTCAATCATGTTTAAATTCTTTTAGGGCTGTGTCCACTGTCAAATTTTTTATCAATCTTGTTTGCGGCTGAAAAGAGCTGGAAAACCTCTGAAACTGAAAAATTAGAGCATATTTCCATTGCCTTTAAAATCTCAACTTGAAAGAAGTTAATTTATAAAATCAGTGAATTTAACAGTTTAATCACTCAAGGTGAGATGCTCTCAGTGGTTTACTGTGCAGCATTCTTCACAGCATTCTTTCTACCAACATGAGTTACAATTGCTAATGTGGGCAGCACGATGGATTAGTGCTTAGCAATTCTGCCTCACAGTTTAGGGGTCATGAGCTTGATTTCCGACCATGCTCTTATCTGTATGGAGTTTGTATGTTCTCCCCGTATTTGTGTGGGTTTCCTCCAGGTGCTCCGTTTTCCTCCCACACTGCAAAAAAACAAACTAGCTGGTTAATTAGCTGCTATCAAATTGACCCTAGTCTCAGAGTGTATGTATGTTAGGGAATTTAGACTGTAAGCTCCAATGGGGTAGGGACTGATGAGGGTGAGTTCTCTATCCAGCGCTGCAGAATTAGTGGCGCTATATAAATAGCTGCTGATGATGATAGTGTAACAGTCTGATGTATTAAACCATTTATTTATATGGAATAGTAGATGGCTAGACATTTTTGCTTAAAATGCTTAGAGAGGCACAACCCTTATTGCTATTTTTTTTTTGAGGTTTGCTGAAAACATCTTTTACTCTTTTAGGTAATAAAAATTCTAACATTATTCTTGCGTTCCCCACTACCACCAATTTAAGACTGTTTCCCTTAATTGGAAAATATTTATTTCCTGCGCCTTTTAAAAATCATTTATGTATTTTAATATTTCATATAAGTACCCCCTTTCTTTTCTTTCCTGTAAACTGTACAAGTTATCCCATTTTCCATTCCTCCAAGCTGTACACATCAATGTTTTTTAGGAAGGCATACATTCTACAACTCCTTACATTCTACAGCTCCTTGCATTGCCCGCTTAATAGCAGGAATGTAAGTGTCGCCCTTCAAAGTGATGTGCATCTGTGTGTCGGGATATTCATCTTTCGCAATTGTTGCCTGTCAGTTTTTCAAAGAGTCTGTATTTGCAGTATGTCGGCAAAGAGAGCCTTCACGATTAGCATGTCGCTGTAAGACTGGTCGGCAATTTCTTATTCGCACTCTCTTATTCCACCCATCTACTTCTACTGCCAATTCCTCTGTTCATAAAGCCTAAAAATCTGATACTTATTTTTTGTTTGCTTATACTGTTTACTTACTTTACAATTGCCTGAAATAATCACACCTACGTCTTTCATCTGTTCAAAAATTAAACACACAAACACACACACACTGACTTGTTTGTATTGCATTGTGAGAACCCATATCTGGAACATGGCACATAAGGACACCCCTTTCCTAGTACCCAGTGAACAGGACAATCATTTGGGTATGTGTAGGTGCTGTTTGTCACCAGAGTTACCACTTCAGATTTACACTTTGACTTAAAATACTGACATGAACTGCATGGTGGGGAAAGTTTCATGCATTTTGACCGTATACACCGACATCTAGCCATGTAGGTTCCAGCCCTATTCAACCACTGCGCATCATTTCAACAGTTTCACCCCCAACCAGTTCTTGCAACACAGTCACACTTGCAGGGCACCTGGCATGTTTGAATAAACTTGAACATGTGCTTTTCCACAGCTTGGATCTTCTCTCAGACCCAGATTTTTTTCCACACTTATTTTTAACATGAAAGGAAGTAGAGCGGTCCATTACAACTACATGAAATACAGAGAAGGCAAACCTCTGGCTCTTTAGCTGGGCCGGTTCTGAAAGGAAAGAGATATGTAAATGACCGAGGTAAAAGTCAAAAGGAAATTCTTGCCTTTGAATTCAGCCAGTCTGAAACTCTTGAGAGCCATTAAGAATTTGCTGATCTCAGCGAGTTGAAGAGTACCTTTTGGGAAGCAGTAATACTGCTGGTGCACCCTCATGTTGTGCCCAAGGAAGTCTGCCAACTAATCCAGTTCTGTTTCATTTCAGCAGAGGACCTTTGAGAGAGTGGCAACGTGCTTTTGAAGCCTTATGGAAGACAGCGTGGTGGGGATGCTTGGCCCCACACTCTCGGGCAAACAGTCGTATGTAATCGAAGCATCTGAAGTGTGACAAGGCAGCTGGTCTGGCAAACATGTAGACATTTAGATTATCCACTACACATTCACGCTTCTCTGCGAGAAGTTCCATTGCATCTTGCATGTCAGCAGGATGGGAATTTTTTCCCTTGTTTTCCCTGGATTTCAATGCGAGTGAAGTGCCAACAGAGCTTTCTCTCAACCTCGGAAAGTGCTAGGGCTACATCTTCATGGAGATCTGCAGTATCTGTTTAAGAGAAGATAGTCAGCAACATCTTAGAAACTTTCCCTTACCTTCTTAAATTGAACAAGATCCCCTGTGACAACAATATGCAGAAAGTTTGATGGAATGATAAAGTATTCCATCCTCTCTAAATGGGTAGCTCTTCTGGCAGGTAACATTAGCCTGTCCATTTCTCAAAGCTTTGGACAGATGTATTCATGGTTGCCAACATCTGACCAGACCTGTTTGAAGAGATCTGAATGAAGCATCAGTCATTTTTAGCTTTCTCCTTGAGAATGTCCTACTATCAGGATGATACATGGGAGGATCTCCTGAAAACAAACACGGTAGACAGAACTCAAGGTTTTGCCAGGAGTCATGAGGAACTTGATCAATCAGTGTATGTCAGAATAGAGGAGAGGTGAACAAGCCAAAGAGTCAAAGCCAGGAGAGACACAAAGGTACCAGGGAATGAGCTGGAGCGTAGTGAAAAGTGGACAGAAGATAGCAACGAAACTGAGGAACAAGCAGGGGTCAATACCATGAAGTCAGACAGAAACAGGACACAGAATACTCTGGAGAAGCAGCAGCAGTCAAGACAACAATGAACTGCCACAGATTACTGGGAGAGGCATTCTTATTAAGGCAGGGAACAGGTGTGAATGCAGATTGGCAAAGTAGGTAACGTCAACTAGTGAGGTTGGCTGTACAAAGTTGGGACAGCAGCACCTATGGTGGTACAGACAAACTGCAGGTCTTAACATATATGGCAAAGTCCTAACATATTTCTTAGCAGACGGGAAGGCTTTCCACAAGATGTTGGAATGTTTATGTGGAAATTTGCGCCCATTCATTCTGAAGAGCATTTATGAGGTCAGGTGGCGATGTAGGATGAGGAGGCCTAGCTCACAATCTCTGTTCCAGTTCATTCCAAAGGTTTTCAATGAGGTCAGAGCTCTGTGCGGGCCAGTCATGTTCTTCCACAGCAAAGTCATCAAACCATGTCTTTGTAGTCCTTGCTTTATGCACATGGTCACAGTCATGTTGGAAAAGAAACGGGCCTTACTCAAACTGTTGACACAAAGTTGGAAGCATAGCATTGTCCAAAATAACTTGGTATTGTGAAGCATTACGATTGCTCTTCACTGGAGATGAGGGGCCTAGCCCAAACCCAGAAAAACAACAGCTCTATACCATTATCCCTCCTCCACTCCTCCACCAGACTTCACAGATGGCATAATGCAGTCAGACAGGTTATATATATATATATATATATATATATATATATATATATATATATATATATATATATATATATATATATATATACATATACACATATATGTGTGTGTTATGTGGCTACCAATTTTGTAATAAATATTCTTTCACTTTCTTTTGCATTCCGCTACTGCGTCTGCTTTTTCTTATTTATATTTATACTGTATCTATCTATCTATAAACAGACAGCAATTATGGATTGCAAAAAAGATGAAAGCATATTTATTCCAAAATTGATAGTAACATTTCTAGACCAGAAGCGCCTTTTTTTCAAGCAGGCTTCTCTATGTTCTTTAAATATTCTTCAACATGTATATATGAGCATTGTCAGGGAGACTCTGCCCGCTCCTTTATCTGCTAACTTATCAAATAATCATATAGTCAAACAATATTTCATCACTATATTGTCAGGAAACCACTCCTGACTACCTTTACCTGTCACCAACTATGCTTTACACACTCGTGACTAGGAAGTGTACTTTAAGGGAACATACTGGATTCCAGTCTCAATGATTTTCTCACCTATGCCTTAGGCTACAGAATTAGCTGGTACTTTCCCCAACACAGGCACGTACTTCCACACCTCTCCCCAACTGCCATTATCTGCTTATAAGGCCCGAAGTATGCCTCTGTCTTAATTACCCAATTGCGCACACTCTGTGCTCTGATAGTTAAAAGAGTTAACACTTCCCACACTGGTATTTAAAGGGATAACACAGCCAAGCAATCAATCTTCTAAACAGGCAGTGAATTAGTTTAGAGCAATACGGACATCACTTTTTAAATGTTAGATTCAAAAAAGTACAATGCTTACAGGTTATAAAAACAATTAATAAAAGATGACATAACATAAGAAACATGTAAAATAAAAGGAAACATTTTCAGATTATAAATTTACATTTGAGGTGTATAATCTGAGCCAAGGGAATTGTCTTGGAACTGAAGATGTACAGTTTATCAATGGTGATTGATTTTCCCAAAAGTTTGGATTGTCTTTTTTCTCAGGGTCTTTATAATAGACTACCATAAATACTACCCAGGGATGAAGGTGGCATCTGGAGTTTACTATACATTACAAAGTCACCATGAAAGCTGTTGCTCCTGCTCCAAATTCTTCCAGCTCTTTATTGCTGCACTAATTCATGTACACTAAATATAATCCATACAGATTGATGCAGATATTATGATACATATTTTGTAATTAAGTAATCTACTGTTCATTTAGATGCAGAAATCTTAGGAAACAATAAATCTGTTTCAATTGTTTATCTAATCAACACTTATGTCTGGCTCTGCCGGATTAAATTAACTATTTTACAAACCAGCAAGCAGAGTCCAACGTGCAGCCCTTCTATTAAGTCAGTTTCACCCATATGATAACAGGAACCCTAAACGTAGAACCTCCTCCTGTGGTTTCAGTACTAGATTCATTCCAAAACAAACAGTGAGCAATGTTTTATACATCACCTTTCCTCAGGTGAGCTGTGGCTTTTTGCTTCTTTTTATATAATTGAACTATATGACATGTCATTTTTATTTCTTAAACAGGGGGTGTAAAGGGAAAGTCTTTGCTTGACATTGGCCACGGACCCACTATTTATCAGGATCTCTCAGCTTGTGAATCCTTTGAGGAGATCATTGGAGCTGACTGCACTGATCGCAATCGCGAATACTACGAAAGAAGCCTGAGAAATGAGACAGGAACATTTGACTGGACAGAAGCGATACAAAAAGTCTGTGACCTGGAAGGAAAAGGGTATATTAAGATATTTCACATTACCAGTGACTTTGTGGGTAAACTTTAATAGGCAAGCAGGTTGCAAGTATGCACCCGACTGTATGCTGGCAGCACAGATATGTGTGTACCTACAAAATACACATATGTCATAACTCTCAACATTTCATGAAGGGGATCAGTGCAAAATCTTCCCAAGCCCATTAACTGTCCAGACATGTTCATATTTTGCCAAAAACACATTCAATATATAGTCCCTCCTTGGGTGCCACTTTTCGTGTAGACAATTTAACATGATACTGCAGCAACTTTTGTAATATGTACCTTTGTGCAACCCAGGTACTGTTGATGCTAAAGTGTAAAATCTAAGCACATCTCTCTTGTATGACCGATTCTTCTCATGCAAACAACTTTCCTCAAATTTATTCCTTATTTGCTGTTTACAGATGGAGCATGCTTATTTGAGACAAATAAAATAACGTGTTATTTGTCTAAAATAAATGTGCTTGATCTTTAACTTTCACGCTGATTTTTAAACATGGAATAATTTAACTTTATGCACAGTTGATCTGCACCTAAGGGCAGCAGATGCTGAGAAGCAGCTCTTTCCATGCCAGTATGTATGTAACCCCCTCCTCCCTTTAACTGCAAAGCAAAATGAATGAATGAGAAATTATCAACATAAAAATTTGTCTGAGATGGGGCTGAATTGTGTAGAGCAATAATATATCCTACTTTGTAGTAGGATTGGGAAACTAGAGGATGCTTATTGTAAAAGAAGGGGCTTGTCTATGAGGTAGTGCTTGAGGATGTGTGCCTACAGGCTCAACCTAGCTATGTAAGGTAGCTCTGTTTTTAAGCTTTTAAATAAGGGATGTTTATAAGTTCTTACAAGATGCAGAACAACACCTGATTATGTTTCTTCCATGCACACTTATTATAAAGTCACAATTGGTACTAATATTAGATGACATTTCTGGTTGCTATTACTTTACTGGTTTTCTTGTCACAGCTGATTTATGTATTATGTTAGAATGTTTTTTCTCTTAATCAATTAAATCATATTATGAACAATTTAAGAAGTGACCCAGGCACTCTGGTTAAAGGCCAAACCTACCTTACTAGTGAAAATGTTGAAAAGTTATCTCCTCAATTGCCCACAGTACCTGATTAATACCCTGTGCTGATGGAGTTCAAGTTTCTATTGGGCCCTACAACAGAGAGTCTGATGTGCAAATTAGTTTGTAGTTTGAACACAATAGAAAAACATTCACAGTGTAGAGAATGGGAACCCAGGCATGGGACCTCCATAATTTAGATAAAAGAGAGGAAGGCAAAAGTTGGGTAACTGTTTAAATATGTAATGTATATGTATAAGCCTGAGAAAGAGACCGCAAAACACTGTATTTATATAGTGCCTGTTACGCTGACGGTCTGTTCACAAACTCTCAGAACAAGTTGGTGGAGGGCTTCACCTTTATCATCCACCTTTCCCATAGAGCTTTATACGCTCACCGGTACTCAGATGCCCCCAGGACTTAACTCCAGATGTAGTGTAGGTTTGTAATACAAAACTGTAGCGGCAGGCCAGGAGGCAGCATAGATGGCAGCGGATGGTCAGACGAAAGCAGTCGTCAGAGGTCACTAGCAAGCAGAAAAATCAGGTAACATGCCAAAGGTCGGGGTCACAGGCAAAACAACGGGGTGCAAGGTACAGGCAAACAAATGAGGGTCACAGGAAAGCAGGCAAGGTTCAAGGTACAGGTAGGAGTCATACACAGAAGTTCAATCCAGAAGCTATACACCAAACAGCACAGGAGCAGGTTAGCAGACAGGGAACTGGACGCTATAACCGGCAGTGAGGCTCAAACCTCACTGCCTTAAATAGTACTAAGAGCCAATCAGGACAGAGAAGAACAGGGCTGACAATCAGCCTCAGGAAGCTGCTAATTAATTACTAGCTAGAACTGGCAAAGGTAATAACATAAACCAGGAAGCATGTATAAAAATATAAATGAACCAGTTTAAATCATATGAGAGCTTCCCCTGGAGTTGGAGGATGTCCCTACACCCTCCTACATCTATGCCACTAGGATAATCCCAAAGAATAATAACAGAGCATAGAAACTAGAGCATGCGCCCGGCTGCTAGATCACGGCAGGATGCGGCGTACCGCCACGGCTCGTGACAGTGCCAACATATTGCGCAGCATTGTGCAATTCCTATTATTAATTCACATTTGACGCTACCCCGGTATTTCATACTAGGGAAATCGTCAAACAATTAACCAGTCAGTATTGTTCTTTAGATTGTAAGAGGAAACTGAAGCACACAGAGGCAAACCCACAAAAATACACCATACAGATCGTGGTCTTGTCTGAATCAATCTCAATGCTCCAGTGCTACAAGTCAACAATTACAACCATTGCACCACCATTCAACATTTGTAATATATTTTACATATATAACATGTTTTGTTCAATAATATATGCATAAAACAGTCTACTAATAAAAGGATTAACAACAGTCTACCTTAAGTTTACCTTTACATAAGGTTATTTTATTTTTTTTCAGAACAAGCATACAAGAGAAAAGGAAGAAGCTGAAAGAAACAGTGAAGGAAACTCTAAAGTGTGATGTTCTGAAAAGCAACCCTTTAGAACCATTGGTTCTGCCCAAGGTTGACTGTGTCATGTCTCTTGACTGTCTAGAGTGTGCTTGTAGTGATCTGGAAACCTACCGAAATGTCCTTAAAAATGTATCTTCTTTAATACAAATAGGAGGACACCTAATCCTAACTGAGGCACTAAACTGTAGCTCTTACTTATCAGGTGGTAAGAGGTTCTCCTGTCTTGTGTTAACTGAGGAGTTCATGAGAAATGCTATTACAGAGACAGGATTTGAGATCCTGGATCTGGAGGTCATCCCCAGAAAGTATGACAAAGAACAATTTGAGCTCTGTAACCATGACTCAAGCTTGTTTGTGCTTGCACGCAAAGTGCGAGATGTCTAGGAGGAACCTTGCAATATAGCAAAATATAATCACTAAACACGTTTCAAAATTTTAGTTATTGATTAAATTAAAAATATCATGTTTCAAATAGGATTCATAGAGATAGAACTACAACATTTCGAGGAGTGTAATTACTCATATATTTGGTTAGTAGCCACTTGCAAGAATATAACCTGCATGGTAAAATACGGTTTCAAGGAACTAAAATACTTCAGCCATCTAGCTTCCGCTACATAGCCTTGCTTATATACGAGTGTAAAAATCAGAAAGTCCTAACTTTTTCTCCCTTTCCACCATGATAAAAGACAAATATAAATAATGAAATATCGAGAAATCAGACAAGTGATTGCTGCTTCTCCTGTGTGGTCCATAAACAACAGTTATGGACCTATTTCAAAGATAGGAGACAAGGAATAAGAAAGCACCTATTGTGTAGTAGTTTGGATTAAATAAAGGAACTTAATAAAATCCTACATACTTTAAAAAAGACATGAGAAGCTCTTATCTGACAAATCCTTGAGTTAAACAGTCCATTTTCATAGTGCTGGATTATGGTCCTTCAAATTGGAAATCCAAATTTATTTTAAGATGCCATGACCAACTCATTTCAAAGTCTTCCCCTTCTGGCCAGTCCTACAGTAGATATAATCATGAATTCAATCTGAATTTTTAAATGAACATTGTTATTCTTTTTAACTGGGCTGATTATTACATGCACACTGCTTTAAAAGGCAAGTTCAACATCAAATAGTAAGACCTCAGCTGCCCAGGTGAAATTACAATGGTAAAAAGCAGCAATATGAAGTTTTCTATTGCTGCAATCTCTGGCTGATAATAGACACCCATGTCCAACAGTTTTTATGCATACTACAGTCATGGCCAAAAGTTTTGAGAATGACACAAGTATTGGTTTTCACAAAGTTTGCTGCTTCCGTGTTTTTAGACCTTTTCGTCAGATGTTGCTATGGTATACTGAAGTAAAATTACAATTATTTCATAAGTGTTAAAGGCTTTTATTGACAATTACATAAAATTTATGCAAAGTGTCAATATTGCAGTGTTGACCCTTCTTTTTGAAGACCTCTGCAATTCTCCCTGGCATGCTGTGAATCAAGTTCCGGGCCACATACTGACTGATGGCCACCCATTCTTGCCTAATCAATGCTTGGATTTTGCCAGAATTTTTGGGTTTTTGTTTGTCCACCTGCCTTTTGAAGATTGACCACAAGTTCTCAATGGGATTAAGGTCTGGGGAGTTTCCTGGCCACAATTTTGCCTGAGAACTCAGCCATGAATAAAGAATGGGACCAAAACATCCGCCAAGAGCAACTTCTCCCAACCATCTAAAAACAGTTTGGTGATAAACAATGCCTTTTCCAGAATGATGAAGCACCTTGCCATAAGGCAAATGTGATAACTAAGTGGCTCGGGGATCAACACATCAATACTTTGGGTCCATGGACAGGAAACTCTCCAGACCTTAATCCCATTGAGAACTTGTGGTCAATCCTCAAGAGGCAGGTGGACAAACAAAAACCCACAAATTCTGACAAACTCCAAGCATTGATTAGGCAAGAATGGACGGCCATCAGTGAGTATGTGGCACAGAAGTTGATTGACAGCATGCCAGGGCGAATTGCAGAGGTCTTCAAAAAGAAGGGTCAACACTGCAAATATTGACTCTTTGCATAAACGTAATGTAATTGTCAATAAAAACCTTTGACACTTTGAAATGCTTGTATTTTAACTTCAGTATACCATATCAACATCTGACTAAAAGGTCTAAAAACACCTAAGCAGCAAAGTTTGTGAAAACCAATACTTGTGCCATTCTCAAAACTTTTGCCCATGAATGTAGAGTGGATTAGTACATATTATACTACAAATGATTCTGAAATGAAAATGCACATGCCTGAAAAAGTTAAAATTCAAATCATGTCTTCATTTGGACCACCTCCTTCATTAGTTATAACTTTACAATTTTGTAACTTAATTACTGCTTGCTGAAACCTTGTTTAGGTCTTGCATATGTCATGAGGCTCTTGATTTTATTTGTCATTGCTTCATTTCAATGCGCATAAAAGTGCACATTCCTGAAAAAATCTAACCTGGAACTCTACCAACTAAAGAGGATGTGTAAAAAATCTGATCCATTTTTTGATTGGGGGGAGGGGTAAGGACACTGTTTTCACCAGCTAATATAGAAACAACCCCAATATTTATCCTTTGGAGCTCATTTAACTATAGGGTTCTGTTCAACGATTTGCAGCTTCACAAATGATTCTTAAAAATACATTTAAGCTGTTTTTCATCAAAATAATTTACTTATATAGTGTCATGAATTCCGCAGCGCTGCCCCATTGGAGCTTACAGTCTAAATTCCCTACCAATCACAGACTAGGGTTAATTTTGTCAGCAGTCAATTAACTTATCAGTGTGTTTTTGGAGTGTAGGAAGAAATCCACAGAAAAAAACGTTAAAACTCCACACAGATAAGGTCCTGGTTAGAAATCAAACTCATGACCCCAGTGCTGTAAAGCAGAAGTGCTAACCACTGAGCCACCAAGCTGTCAATTTTCTAGCCCTTGCCTAATATGCCCAATTAGTAGGATGTGAACAATCATGCAGTTAACTACCAAACTGCTGATAGCTAATGCACATATATATTTGTACAACAAACGTATACAGCAAACGCTTCTTCATTGCTTTGTGGGTTATATCCCCTTTGACAGATGTATATTATATTTAAATATGTAGTGTAAAACACCTTATTATATCTAACACTATATTATATGTAATGCAATGAATTTGTCCATGTTATACTATTATCAAATAAAACAACCTATTCTTAGACACTGCATTGTAGTCCTATATGTTTTGCACACAGCAAATAACTGTAAGGAAGAGTTTTCCAGAGTTTTCCAGTAAAGTCTCTTGAAATTACCAATTATTTTATTAAAGGAGAAAGAGATTTTTATGGACAACGTGTGAGAAAAATGACAACTGTATTTGGAAGTAATAGCCCTAAGCAAGAAAATGTGTATAGTCTAAAATTCTCAGAGGAAATTCCATAGGCTGCCTCATGAATGGGTTACCAGGAAAAAACCATCTTCCTGTTTTGGTTTTTGGTTTGGTCAAAAATCTTCATGTGTTTTGGTTTTGGATCTGGATTTAATTAAAAATGGTGGAAAATAGCTAAAATAATGTGATTTTGAGCTGTTTTTGTTTCTACATTACAATTTATAGAATTAACATTCATCTACAGTCTATTTTATAATCCTCTCTACACAACTTTCCTACAACTGAAATGGTTTAAGAAAATCACTGAAGCATAAAAAAGTGGAATTCCACCTCGTTACTACTTCTTGCTGGGTGTGATATGTTCGACAGGTACTTGATCCACATTTATATGGTCAGTACCTTAATATAGAGAGTTGGAAAGTCGATAATAATGATATCGACAGTATTATTAGGTCAACACTTGAAATGTAGACAGTATTATTAGGTCAATAATTCGAATGTGAATTATGAAGTCAGCGAAACAGATAGTAGCTTGCCTGTGCTTGACTTTGAGCAGCACACCCCAGAAAAAATATCTCTTGATTTTAAAATCCAAGTGTTTGACTGTGAATGAAATTGTGTGAGGGGCGGTATAACATCTGTACTAGTAAGTGGCCAAAAGACAGGACACTATGTTTGACAGCAGAAAACAAATAAAACAAAACATTTTCTTTAAATGACCCAATTGTATTAATTTGAATGATATGGTGGAGCAGTGTCTGCATTACAAGTTAACAGTCCCTCCTTTCCCTATCTCATTGGGCATTCACGTGGTGGGAGTGACTACCCAGTATAATAGTCCCTTGTTCAACATTAACTTGCTGCCTGCCATCTCTCCTCCACCAGCGTCCGCTGCACCTCTCAATCTCGCTAGGGATGGGTCAGTCTGTTTGGCTTTTCTAAATTCCCTTCGGTCGACCTACCCCAAATTAATTTCTGTTACAATCTCAAATAACCCCGGTTTGCTCACCAATGGTGCTGCCCCTGGCTCCCTGGCTCTTGTTGTCGGGGTGGGTCTTTGTGGGCCCCTCTGTGTTGGGGCATCTCATGGTGTTGCCCTGGATTCTGGCTTCAGATCATGGCTTGCACAAATTGGGTGACCAGTCCCTGGCCCAAGTCATTTCCCAAAATCATCTTGGCTGGTTATCCATGCTAAATGCCCAGCGCCACGATACCAAATCCCACACCCCAATCCAAACGTACCGTGAGATGCCCCCTATGGTGGAAATTCTGACCTACTGTCCCTCCATAGGTTGTGACTTCTTGATAACGTCTGGTTCTACTAGGGTCAGAGATGTCAGCTAACCAGCTAATACTATACAAACAAACCTAAGGTTAGCCAACCAGCCCTGAATCCTAGGAGCTACTTTATTGTTGTCATAGAAACTAAACCCGTTCTGGCCTCAAAGGGTGTGCTCACAGAATCAACTACCTGGGTATTTGCAGAAATAACTCTAACAGAGACACGGGTTCAAGAAGGAAGAATGCTGTGACCCGACATAACTCTTGCTCCATGTATTAGCTGCTGACTGCACTGCTTTTCCACCAAAAGCTATAATTCTTTAAAGGACACATAGCCCACCACCACCACTCGACCAAGAAACCTCACCAAAGAGACACGAATCTTTGCTATAAAAATACCTAACCTTCATCTGTGAGCTGCACCCCATCGTTCTATAAAGGTGCATTGAATAAACCCCCTCCCCCTGAATTCCCCATGTAATTAGAGACAGACTGGTTAACCTGTTGTCTTACATTGTCCATGAACAGACCACTACGGGCACCTCATCAAGTTAGTCTAGGGATGATAATGGACTACAAAATCTTAAGTGCAACCCAGCTATTGTTTTATGAGCTGAAATAAGATATGATATGCAAAACCAGCCCAATAGATTTACCTTTACCCAAGTTGTTGCACCCTAGGTTAATCACTAAAAGTTCTGGAGCTCGATCTCTGGTGGTCACATTGAGCACCAACTTTTTGAAACTGGGCCAGCCACCCCCCTTCCCAACCACTGTATATTTACCAGGCTAGGAAAATTGGACAAATCCTGGGTCAAGGAATGACTAGCAGGCCAGAAGATGAATGAGTGGCCAACCATTTAAAATTGAAGGGCTTCGGGAAATGATCTGTAATTCAGAGTAAGTCCCGAGGGTCAGTTATTGGCATGCTGGCAAATTCAACTCCATGATAGTCACAGATCACCCAAAGTAATAAATTAAAAACCATGAAAAAGATTTGCAAATCACAAAAACATGAATAAAAATTAAGATGCATCCGGGTAGGCAAAGCAGCATTGATCAGCATGTGATCACTGGAAGGGGTGGGAGGCGGGTGTGGAAAAGGCCACCCATATATAGGTAAAAACCATAAAAATACCTAGCAGGTGCTATAAGGCCCTCCATCTGCAGAAAAATTAGGTAAATACCTTCATGCTCTGCCCTCCAAAGGTGATAAAAATAACAAATCCTGGGTTGTCAACAAGGAGCACGGTATTAATTGAGCAAGTCTAATTAATCTAAGGTGGAGGATTACCAACCACCCAATTGTTTAATGGTCTCCACAGAGGACCCTGCTACTACCGTGGAGGTTGCCACATCCATTCTAAATGTATAGGTGTCATAATCAACTGTGTCCAGCCATATAATTTTAAAACATTTCTTAAAGATAAAACCGAAGTGAAAGTTGCAAGAGGTGTAGAGTCAAGGTAGAGGAGCCAAACTTGCCTGCCAATAGGCCTAACCAACAAATAAGCCATAGCCAGTGCTACTGTGCAGAAGGCAGGAACAGAGTGTCCCTCCAGAGTGACTCCACGCTCCGCACAAAATTGATCTGCTTTAATTTTGTGCAACTTGCAAATCATGGATGCCTCTCTGAAAATAACATCCTTAGACAATAACCCTGAAGCGGGGGAGAGTGTAGATGCATATACTAGTCTGCCAACTCTAAGGACTCCAACATGCCAGCAAAAAAACTTTTCTCTCGATGAAAAGGCTTCGTAATCGGTACAACCCCCCCACCCCCACCGCAGCGAGCAGCGGACTCCACACGGGGCACTATTAGGATCAGCACAAGGAGTAAGTTCCCCGAATGTCACACAGTCAAAACGAAAGCGTGTCAGCCAAGTCACCCCCAAATCCAATGTCATGTTTGAAGCAGCGCAAAACTGAATGCCTAATAAGCCTAAGTGCAGGGAAAGAAGTGGCACATTTCACACCGACCATTGCCCTCTGCAATATCCGACAAAAATTCGACCTGTCAGAATAATGCTGCAATCAAAATGAAGGGATAGTACCACCTATTAAATCTGCCTACAGTATATTTCAACCATGTGCCTGTTCAGCTCTCAAGGTTGTCACCTTTTCCTCAGGAATGCAGCAACCCACTATGGTGTCTTTCACACTGACTTAATACACCAAACACGCCTGAAAATGGAATCCATTATGTCCAACAACCGCATTCTTACTAACCTTGTTAATCACATCTGGAGGATTTACTATTTTCAGCTCCAAGCAAATCTAATGAGTTCAGACACTTTGGGCCGCATTTAAAGTTAGAAACAAGCACAACTAAAGGAGCAAATCTACACGTGGACAAACCATGTGGACATGCAAGGGCTGTAATTACAAGTGGTGGTGTATTCATGGAAATACAGTCATCCTTGTGTGTAACACACATTTACTTATTCATGGAGGAAAATGACAATGAGAATGTAGAAATAGTGGATGCTAACTGAAGATAATAATATAATGCATGGTGGTTACAATCACCAGAGTTCAGGATTGACTCTCCCATTTCATAATAATTAATGAGTGTGGCTTACATTACTTCAATGGAGGGAGTAGCTATTTAGGAATCCTGTTTGTATATAGGATAACAGGTTCCTTTCTAATAGGTATCCGGAGGTCCACTTTGATCCATAGTTCATAGTGCCTGTGTTCAGTGCAACTGTTACTGAAGGGTCCAATTCATTTTATCACACAGTTTTCCAATTCTTTTCACTTTCTTTATTTTATTATTTCGCCCATTTTCTCTAAATAAAAACTTTGGCCCAGATATATTCACACACAGGGGATTTTAGATCCAATATTTTAGTGGACTGGAGTGCCCCATGGGTGTTTTGAATTCCAACTCTGGTCTTTTTGACATATTTCTAATTGATTTGTTGGAGGTGCATCCCCTCATTAGATAATGAGATGTATTAAAAGTAATATTGATTACTCTTATCTTCATTTATATTTCAAATTAACGAGGAAAATTCAATTCCTTGTGCGAGTACATTTTTCTGGTTTTGTACCCAAAATATTAACAAGCATACCAGCATCAGCTAGCAACCTTCTTTCAGCTAAATCTCAGCACCTGCAATCTACGCTGTCATCATATTCACCCTTATCAGTGTGTACATCATCCTCAAACAATACTAATTCATCCCCGCTGGAATCCACCATCACAGAAGTCTGTGTACTTTGATGTAATTGCCAGTAATGGCCTTCTGTTAGGAATAGCAGGTAACTGCTGTTTTCTTTTTCGCTGCTGCAGTGTTGTTTTCAGCCTGAGTGTTATCACCTGAACTCCTTTCACCTGCAGCTCTATCTGCCTGCCCTGATTGGCTACTACTGGTTTAAATACTTGTCAGCTTCAGCTTCATTCTGCCTTTGCCGGTTATAGCGTTCACATGCTTGCTTCTCCGTGCTCCTGGTTTGTGATTAGTCTGCCAGTTTCCTGAATGATACCTGTTGTGATCTCTGCCTGGATACTGACCTTGCTTGTTTGCTCATGACCCTGACTTCTGCCTTAATACTGACCTTACTTGGATTTGGACTGTGCCTTTTCATCTGAGAGATCTCCTCCCATCCGCAGGATCGTGGTGCCAGCTATTAGCTCCATCAGACTCACCTGTGTCTGCAGTGTTTTGCATTACAGATTTACTGCTCAATCTTGCACCAGCATTTTCCCTGACACTGTTCTGCTCTCCGGCTCCACCTCACACAGGCCACAGCTGGTACTACACCATCCTCTACTCCACACTGCCAATCTGTAAAATACTGGTGGAGGTTGGCACTGCATCCTGTTACTACTCAGTGTTCCTGCTTTATCTGGTCCAGCAGTATCTCTGCTCAGCATCCCACTGTCAAGTCCTCTGTTGTGCGTACCTACCGGAGTTGAGTTATCACTACTCGAGAATAAGTCCTGGGGACAACTGAGTACCGGCGAACATTTCTGGTTCTCTGGGTAAGGGGGTTGCTATAGGTGAAGCTCTCGTCAACAACAGGTTCTGATAACTCAACTCATTGTCACGAATGTTTTGTAGATCCCTTGCCTCTGGCGAGATGGAACTTGCCCAGGAGTGCGGAGTCTAACGGGTAGGAGGTTTTCACCTGGTGTCCCTGCAAGGGGATATGGACTCCGCTTCTCCTGTCCCGCAGGTCGCTTTCTCCCAGACAAGTACTGGCAGAGGGTAGTGGAGGATAGGACACAATGGATAAATGAATGATGAAATACACAAGTTAAAAGTTCATGGCTCACAAGCCTCACCGATAATAATAACACTGGAGGATAGTAGCTGTAAGCTGGGATGTGCTGCAAAGTAATATATTGTCTGTTGGTATAATTGGAATGAGAAGATATATATATAACGGCAGAGACTGAACGCACGGCAGGTTGGTCAGGATGACGAGACGAAACACAACACGCTACTTCATAGTTGGTAACCCTTGACAACTGCAGGGGATGAGTAGAGCAATAGTTCAACGCTGAGGATGATGAATGGAGAATGCTAAATCCAATAAAGTAACACACGGCAGAGGAATGTGAATCACTGATACAGCAACAGTCCAAACAGAATAATAATATAAAACTAGCTGATCCGTAAACGAAGATGATTCAACATTGCAGGTGAGTTACTGATATAGTGGTAATTCTCATTGTAGAAAAGCAAAGGCGTTGAACTTGTTGATTCTACAGATAACAATCCCAAGTGACATAGATGAACACAAGTACATCACACAGTTTGTTACCTAGAAGTAGCGGAGGCGCAAAGTATATCTGAGCCGTGCGTGGAACTACAGGTGATAGGTAGCTCAGCAGTAGATCCATTAGTAAAGCAACAGCAGTGTTGAGCCAGCCGGGTAGAGATGAGAAACTTGAGCTGTAATAATAGCCACAGGTGCAGCAAGCAGTTCACAATAATAGTTCAGCATGCAGGTTAGCAGCGGAGTGAAGTTTCAGCTGAGCCGTGCGTGGAACTACAGGTGACAGGTAAATCAGCAGTAGATTCATTAGTAAAGCAACAGCAGTGTTGAGCCAGCGGGGTAGAGATGAGAAACTTGAGGTGTAATAATAGCCACAGGTGCAGCAAGCAGTTCACAATAATAGTTCAGCATGCAGTTTAGCAGCGGAGTGAAGTTTCAGCTGAGTCAAGCGTGGAACTACAGGTGACAGGTAACTCAGCAGTAGATCCAATAGTAAAGCTACAGCAGTGTTGAGCCAGCCGGGTAGAGATGAGAAACTTGAGCTGTAGTAATAGCCACAGGTGCAGCAAGCAGTTCACAAAGATAGTTCAGCATGCAGGTTAGCAGCAGCAGTGAAGAGACAGCTAAATCCAGACAGCAATGGATATAGGAAGATCAAACCTATGGAAGCCAAATCCTAGTGCTGAGTAAGTAACACGAAGAACAGGCAATGAATAGAGGACCATGGGAGGTTTAAATAATAGTCCAGAACCAATAAGAAATAGGGAGGAGGTCCAAAACAAGGTAACAAGGAGCACATGTGTAAAAGTGATGTCTCAGAATCAAGTAGTAGATCAATCACCGCTCACAAGAGGAAAGTCACAGTGCTGGTAACTGTTTATGGAACCGGCATGTGACACTTGTAGGGTGATTCGTGACATCTTCCTCATGAAATTTGTAGTTCATTTTAAGGAAGAGCTGTCACGATTTTTGGGCATTTCTTTTAGACCAGACCAAACGTCAAAATGTTGTTCAGACTCATCTGCATCACCACTGGGTGTCTTGGGAAAGGTAAGTTTTTTCCTAGCAGCAATTTCCAGAGAAACTGAAGGAGGATACGTCATTGTGTCATGTACCACTTGAGCTGTCAGCTTCCTGATCAGGATCTCATTGCACCTCTTGAAATCTGGGTCAGTTGGAAAGAAAGAGAAGACATGGCTCTTAAACCTAGGATCAAGCACAGTTGCCAAAATGTAATGATCCGATTTCAAGATGTTGATAACTCTTGTATCCTGGTGAAGCGACTAAAGCACTTAATCTACAAGTCCAACATAATTAGTGGAATTTCTTTGTTTCATTTTCTCCTTCAATTTCTCTAGCTGCTTTTCAAAAAGTCTAATTAGGGGAGTCACTTGAGTCAAGCTAACAGTGTCTGCACTCTTTTCACAGGTGACTATTTTGAGTGGTTTCAGTACCTTGCACAACAAGGTACTGAAACCACTGCGCTGGACTAAAGTAAATTCCTCCTATATTCTATTCTTCTTGCAGCTGCTGCATTCTCCTACATGCTGTTGCAGAATCCCGAAAATGACCCTAAATATTTCGGGACACAGACAGCATCTCCTGCATGTCATTGTCATTTTTTAAAAAGTTCTGTACCACCAAGTTGATTGTGTGAGCATAACTGGGAATGTGATGGAATTCCACCGCACTAGCTGTAATGCTCTAACAATATTGGTGGTGTTATCAGAAATCACATATCCTCAGGATAGTCCAAGCAGGATAAGCCGTGTTGCAATGACCTCCCTTAGTTTTTCAAACAGATTGTCAGCGGTATTACCTCTGACCTGTGCCTTGTCTCGTCTCTGATAACTACCTCTCCCATGTTGCTCCCCACTTATGGAATTCCCTACTACGCTCAATTAGACTTTCCCACAGCCTTCAAATCTTTAGATGCTTTTTGAAAACCCATCTCTTTTTTAGAGGTGACCTTATCCTCATTAACACTATTCACACTAATGCACCCTCACAAGTATCCCAATCTCCACTCTGAGCCACACTCGCTCCTCTTGTTCCAGCTGTGCCCTCTTTCCTTTAAAATGTTAACTCTCTAATGAGCAGGGTCCTCCATACCCTTTGTTTTCATGTCTCCATTCATTTTGTCTGCCTTGTCTGTTCTTGTTTTACATATGCCCTGTTTTATGTATGTCCTGTCTTCCCTACTGTATGGCGCTGTGGAGCACTGTGGCGAATTACAAATCTAGGATAAAAATAATAATAATAATAATAATAATAATAATAATAATATGCCTCTTGGTGAAGCAGATGATACACAGAGTAGCCTGCCTCTGATTTAACAGTCAATTGTTGTAAACTGCTAGTAGTCTTCTTCTTGGTCTGCTTCTGGATTGAAGATCCACCCCCAGCAGCAGGAGCAGCAGCAGTGGGCCTAACGCTCAAGGATTCTTCTGAGGAGTTCTGGATAAGGGAGGAGTCATCTCGCCTTAGCAACTTGGATGCAGGACTATCTCTGATCACTTGTGAGGATATTGATGAGGAAGGTGTTGGGGGTGTAGATTGCAGGTACTGGGATCTAGCTGAGAGAAGGGAGGTAGCTGATGCTGCACTGCTTGTTGTTATTTTTTAGCATAAGTTTTTGATTTTCACAAAAGCTTTCCATGAACTCACTTCAAATACTGTAACATGGATGAGATTCCTAGATGGTTAAGGTCCCTACCTCTACTGACTGTAGCTTTACAATGCTACAAATGGCTAGACAATTGTTAGGATTTGTGTAAAAATAATTCCACACATAAGAGGTGGATTTTTTGATCTATGCCCAGGCATGACAATGGCCTTCTTATCACTGGCAAGAACTGCTTCCACTGGTGCATGACTTTCCACATTAGAGTTCATTAACAGCACTATTTGCGTAGGTGCCTTAAGCCTATTGTTAGTTTGTTTTGTGGGTCCCTAATGAACCAAGTCCTTTGGCCATAAAAATTGCACTTCTTGTCACTGGAGCACTTGGTTTGTTAAACTGTACATGTCTTTTTCAATATCTTACATAAGGGTGGGTGGAAGGGCCCAAGGACAATTCCATCTTGCACCACTTTTCTTTTCTGCCACTACTGTGTGGAAATGTTTCCTAGATGTGCTATTGTTTCCTAGATGTGCTATGATTGCGGTGTGTTTGTGTCATTGCTCTTTCGCTTAGCATCCAGCCAGCTCGCTGCAGTCTTTGGCCGAAAGTGGATGAAAATAATATTGTGACCTGTGAGGTGTTCAAAATTGACTGAAAATGACTGGAAATTAGTGTTTTTGAGGTTAATAATAATGTAGGAACAAAAAAAGAGCAAACTTATGTGATTTTAGCATATGTAAGCTATTTTTTCTAAAAAATACAGATCCAAAACCAAAACCAAAATACAAAGTCAATCCAGTTCCAAAACCAAAACTAAAACACGGGGGTCAGTGAACATCTCTACTTATAATGTGCACTCTTGAAATAAAGATATGCATTTGTATCTACTTATTTTTTATAATTAGAAGAATCTTACCATCATGAATCTCAAGGATCACCGGAAGAGTCGTCACGGGATGGGGGGAAGGAAAGAATTGCAACGTAAAGCAGACTGTATCGCATATACACCTACACTGCAATTACACCTTTTACAGTTGTAATTTTTGCACTATTTCTACAATAATTCACTTTTCCACATTCTGCAAAATATAGCTTGTAGCGAAAATTTTAGGCGCAAATGGATTCCAATCTAACAAACCATGTAAACTGATGCGCACAATGAAGATGAATAAAACACTGTATAATTTTTAAAACTTTATATTTTCTCAAAATCAACAAAGGGAGAATGACAAAAATTATATTAAAACAAAGGTAATACTACTTACATACCAGTGGCTACCTTTTTCTAACAGCAGGTGTATAGATTACACTGTGGAGGAGGTCAACCTCAATTGTTACGTATTAAATGAAAGTCACTACTAATACACCTTATTCATTTGAGACCTGAATTCCTTCAATATGATCCATTGTTCTTATTACAGTTTGTTATATATGCACTTAAGTTATTAAAGCTATATGGACTAAGTTTGCTTTGTATGATTTTCTACTGAATACTTTGTACTGGTTTGAACATCCAAAATACCTCAAGATAATTAAATGGGACTTACAATATTTCAAAACTATGTTTGTGACAAATGCACGATTTAAACTTGTATCAGATAATATTCTCATGAAACATTCCCAAACTCACACTTCGCCATGCTTTGTGGCAGGTTAATATATAATTACTGCAAATAGTAGAACTGTATTACCTTACCTGACCTCAAGTGAAATGTCTATAATGATTTCATATACATACAGTGTCCATTACTCAAGTTTTGCACTCACTGTTTTGTGTGTGTCCGTGTGGAGTTTCTTAGCCGAAGCTAACTCCATCCAAGTTAGATATATACCGCAATTTTCTTGGTCAGAGATGCCCTGTTGCTGACAGAGAGTAGGGATTTGTGCTGTGGACACAGCGTTAATTTACATTCTGTGTAGCTGTGAGGTCACTCTTCTCTCATTGTTCTTGTGCCAGATTGCTGGGTGTTTTCTTCATTGATCGTGCATATATTGTAGGACTTTGTGTGTGTATTTCCCCCAAAATTTTTTGGTTACTTTGGTTAACTTCATGCATATGTGACTGTAAGAGGCCCTAATGTGGATGCTAGCGGGTATTATTTTCCTTGAGAGTCTGCTATTGCTCTCTGTTATCAGGAGAGTCAATGATGAGGCAAATAAACTATTAATGCTAATATCAAAAATTACCATTTAATAACTACCTTACCTTCATTATCACTCAACCAGGTTAAGTTCCAGTTTAAACCCAGTTCTTAGAAAGATAATTCAATTTGTCTAATGTCTGCTCTATTTACTCCGATTACCACAGCATAATACAGGGAATAATGCTTATCATATCAAAAAAAGGTCTCATTTAAGAGAATATGTATTTTTGTTAACAATAAGTATTTTCAGTAACAGTCTTTACACATACTTGCCAACTCTCCCAGAATGTCCGGGAGAATCCCGCATCTTGGGAGAGTCTCCCGGACTCCCGAGAGAGTATGGCAATCTCCCAAATTCTGCCCACTTCCTAGTGAAGTGGGCAGAATTTGGTCCAAAATGCCGCAATTCTGAGCGAATCGCGGCATTTGGCGCCGCCCCCGGTGTAAAATGACGCGTTTGCATCATTACATCCGGGGGCGGGTCCAAAATGATGCGATTTTGGTGCCCCGCCCACCTCCCCCCGCAGGCTCCCGGAAGACAGCTCCATCAAGTTGGTATGTCTTTATACATATAATAATACAGTGTAGAAAGCATAATATATTTTACATAAAACTAATGCATTGCCTACTTGAGCTGTTTAATCTATGTATAAATGTGCTTTTCTTACCTATGCTACTAAATTAACATGGCAGTACTGTCAGATTTCAGTGTGAGTGTGTATATGTTTTATATATCTCAAATTTCAGTATGTGTGTGTATGTTAATTGTAACAGAGTGTGTGCATGAAAGAAGACCATGCATGAGAGAAGATAAACCACATGGTAGATAGACAAATACATTACAATCCAAAATAGAGTCCAGACCACATGGCTTTCGCTCTAGAACAAAGCATAACCCACATGTCTCTCACATGGCTTAAGCAGGAGCAATTTTGTTCACTCAATCTAACCAGCACTAAACTGAGTAACTATATCACTTTCTAATCCAATCCCATCTAAGTCATTCATTTTCTTCACTTTTCATACAATCTTACAATCTTATCTCCTGCTATGTATCAATTATTTTCTTCACTTTCCAATCCCATCTAAGTCAAAATCTCAGTAATATTCTTTAAACCAACAGTCTATGCCAAACTTTACCATACACATTACTATCAATGTAACAAACGTATTACACAGTCACATATTAATTTTGAATCTGCATTACCAAAACAACATCACATTGTCTTACTCAGTCTAACTTTTGCAAACTTGCACAAGCCTTATACATCAACAGAGCTCATGAACAGTGGAACTACAACAATTTCATTTAAACTCCATATAATTACTGACCAAATGTGATCTCTCCAAGATATCAGCCTTCCATGTTGCCCTATTGTAGCTCCTATAGTTTATAGCTTTATCATTAAAACAGTGCACATATAAAATCATATTTAAGTCTATTTCCCCATGTTCAAAATATTACCAGAGCCCCCCAAAAAGGGCCCATATATACTTCTCTTTTCCTGTATCCAAATGTGAAGAAAGAATCTGTGTGTCTCTCTGCTTGTGTGTCGAACTAGCAAGAGAGAAAGAAACATGTGTTAATCTCAGTTGACCCCTCAAAAGTGAGTGGAGTCTCAGTACAGCATACCTTTAGAAATGTTAATTACCTGAGGCTTGAGGGTATACAGTTTTGCTGCCCCTTTGTAGATCTGTGATATCTTGAACACAGGTGTGCGCTATTACCGCGCTTTTAATACTGTGCAAGTATAGTCTGTGTCTGAAAATGCAGTGGGCATCATGTAATTAGCTATGGTGCATGTGCTAATTGGCACATGTGCAGTCTGCATTTAAAGACGATCCAGTTCACACCACACCGTGATAACATCATTGCTGGTGGCACGTTCAGGAACAATCGTTCCTTCACAATAGCTTAATAGCAAATGCTATTTCTCTATGAATGAATTGAAAACAACATTATATTTAGCTTATGAGCTAGTTCTATGTATGAGTATGTGGTTGTCAGGACCCTTGTCATAAACCTGGCTCATATGCTACAGATGCAGAGCTGGGCACAATTTGAGATGCATCTATTTCATATGGGCTGACAAACTATTTTTGCATGCACATTTTTGGGCCGCAGATTACGCTCAAATTACGATCAATTCTGCATCAGGTCCTGTAGCTTCTAAGAGGACATTAATTTAATCAACTTTCTTAGTCTTTGCATGGTTGTTCTCAAAGTGTATGTATAGAAAAAAAAATACTGCAGTCAGGATATGGAAATGTTGGAGCCTAAACTCACAGAGTTATCCCGGTATCCAGGGGTTTATGGCTCACACAGGCATGGAGACTAGAAAGATACAACAATATATTTATTACAAAGTTAGATATAAACTGTAAAACAATAGCAAAACTACGTACAAAACATAAATTATCAATAGCCAGAACAGTCACCAATTGCCCAAAACCCCCACATCATCACAAATTCTATATACTGTTAACTGCTATAATTGCAATAATAATTTAGTCAAGCTGTTTAAGTTCCAGGTCAAGCTGTAGCTAAAAATGTGGTCCTGAGGCAGTTGCTGGGGTAATTGCTAATACATAAGAGTCCACTATGGCCCTGCTCTGTTTCCAAATTCCCTGCCAAGTTGTAAGTGAATATTCAGTCTAGTTGTTAACAGTGTAACCCCCTGCCAAACTGTTGTTAGTTTATGGCTGAATTGTGGAAATGATCAATTGGCTACAAGAGCAAGGTTCAAATATTGGATCAAAGTACAGAACCAAGGGGGAGGGTTGGATGTCCCTCTATTTGCTGAGAGTGAACTGGAAACCCTGTGAAATCAATGCGCTCAGACACGCATGATTGCATCCTCTTCACTCATAAAGAAAGGATTGCTCACCAATATGTTACTGAATGATCAGTGGTTTTCTTTAAACCATAAGCCGCTGAGGATGAGTGAGACTTTCCCTTTGCAGTCATGGGGTATCTACATAGGATGACTCCCACTATTCAGTGAAGAAATTAAACACTGAAATCTGACTAATAACAATTGTAAATATTTGTGTATTGAACTCTGCAATATGGCTATATAATATATATAAAAAAAAAACATTTTGTTCAAATTATGATAGCTCATCTACCGCAACAAGGTGACCTCTTTTCCAAGGTGTATCTAGTAACACTAACAGCGCACTGGGTGGTCTTTACATAGTTATTAAATATTAATTTTTGATATTAGCATTAATAGTTTATTTGCCTCATCATTGACCCTCCTGATAACAGAGAGCAATGGCAGATTCTCAAGGAAAATAATACCCACTAGCACCCGCTTTAGGGTCAAAATAGTTACCCGTTTACAGTCACATATGCATGAAATTAACCAGAGTAACCATAACATTGTTTTGGAAAAACACACACAAAGTCCTATTATATATGCACGATCAATGAAGAAAACACCCGGCAATCTTCCACAAGCACAATGAGAGAAGAGTAAGCTCACAGCTACATGGAAATGGATTCTGTGCTCGGCCAAAGTGAAAAGAGGCTCTAACTTCAAAAAACTAGATGAATTGTAATGCTAACTGCAAAAGGGTGAGTGAGTCTAGACCTATAGACTCATATATATATATATCCACTGATCAGCTACAACATTAAAACAACCTCCCTAATATTGTGAAGGCCCCCATCATGCCACCAAAACAGCTCTGACCTATTGAGGCATGGACTCCACAAGACCTCGAAAGGTCTCTTGTGGTATCTGGTGCTAAGACATTAACAGCAGATTCTTTAAGTCCTGTAAGTTGCAAGGTGGGGCCTCCATGGCTCTAATTTCTTTTTCTAGCACATTCCACAGATGCTCAATCGGGTTTAGATCTGGGGAATTTCAACACCTTGTGCTCTTTATTATGTTCCTCAAACCATCCCTTAACAATTTATGCTTTGGGCAGGGCGCATGTGACAGGATGGACCGTCTATGCCACCCTGTCTGTTGTTGCTGGGACCGGCTGGGCTTACTTTGCCACAGTCCCCTTTCGTTATTCCGAATATGCCCCTGCTGCCACCACTGAACTCCATTATGGCATCCAGAATCACATTCCTTCTAGGTAACTGTCGCTGAAAGTGTTCTCCCGTGCTGGTACACTTGGGCTGGTACCCCTGACCGCTTACTATGGATCAGGGTGCTATGGATGGATCCCCCCTGGCCTATCACACTGGCCAAAGCAGCTGGGTAGTGGCAGAGCGGTGGTACTGGAGAGCTGGGTCCAAACCTCAGAAACAGCCAGAGGACGAATTAGATTTAGGGGCATATTCAATTATGATGCGCGGCTGCATGTGTCCCGGTACCGCAACATTGTGGATTTCTGTGCGCACCCCATAGGGGTGCGCACAGAAATCCGCGATGTTGCACTACCATAATTTCACTTTAATTGCGCAGCCGCGCGGAATCGCAGCCACGAATCGGAATTGAATATGCCTTTTAGGGTCTAAACTGTAGGTCACAGGATTACTGCAATATTGAAAAAGTTGCCAAGCAGGGTCTTGAAGCAGAGAGTGATGTTTATTTCGCTCAAGTATCCTGACAAGGACAGTTCTACTGATTAAAGGTATCAGTGATCAGGTCAGATGAAACATCAGAATGATACATTTCAGTTTACAAGGGCTCTCTTTTTATACAGTTTTAGACAAAGCCTCACAGGCTATTTTTAGAATCAGGATGCAATTTGTTTACCCAAACATGGATTTACATGCAATGCTGTCACGGGCACTAGGAGTCTTTACCCAGGGATCACCAGGTGATAGGCTTACCAGAGCAGTATAGGTGGTAATATGGTACTCTGGTAGCAGGGTGATCACGGAACAGGAAATAGCAGATGATGAGATGCTCAGGAAAGTCTATGACTAGCAGCACTGGCAATATGGAGGTAGTAATACACGAGGAACTGTATGGACAAAGGACACGTGAAGGTAGTCAGTGGTCTGCGGTAGCAAGTTGTACCACTGCTATAGTGAGGAGGAATGTCCAACAGAAACGAGGAGGTGATGAGAGTCAGCGGTCTGCGGATAGCAAGTTGTACCGCTGTCTGAGTGAAGGAATGGAATCCAAGTGGAGGTATCCGGGGAGTCAGTGGTCTGCGTTAGCAAGTTGTACCACTGCTATGTGAGAGGATACTGGAACAGGTGAAACTGTAAACAGGAGTCAGTGGTCTGCCACTAGCAAGTTGTACTACTGAATATATATGTGAGGAGGTGCACGGGGAGAGACTGCAACACAATATATACACGGGCACCTTGACTTTGATCCACAGTAATATGCACAATATAAATGTATAAATGACTGAACAACACTGCCAATATAGAAAGTCTCTTGAAGTAATCCGGCATGAGATAACACAGTCAATGATGGCAGTAGAGTCAGCAGATAGTACACTCCAGAGGAGAACCAACACAGTCAATGATGGCAATAGACTCAGCGGATAGTACACTCCAGAGGAGAACCAACACAGTCCAGCAAGGTATGCAATACACAGCACAGTCAATGGGAAGTATGCATACCGTGGTTCAGGAGAAGGCAGTCAGACAGGAGTGCAGAGATACCTGAAGGGCAGGAAGCCAGCAGGATACAAGTCCCTGGATGGGTGAAGCAGGGGTCTAGCAGGTGCAGCGCACAGGTAGGTAGACCAGCAGGGAACACAGGAAGGCGTAGAGAGCGGATCAGCAGTAGATGGATGAGTAGCGCTGAGAAGTAACAGCAGCGGGTCTCTGCGGGAACACGGAGGTAACCAATAGCAACCAGCAGGTGCAGTAACGATGGGACACCGGAGCAGAGTTGAACTGGAACAGATGATCACGGAGAGTAGCGGGTAGCAATAGTGGCAGCAGACTCAAGGAAACACGGGAGCGTTGACAAGGACTGAAGACTGAAGCGCACAGAGGCAGCGGATAGGAATCAGCCAAACAGTCACGATGAAACACAGACGGGTTGCAGGTTGAAGACTGTAGTGCACGGAGGCAGCGGATAGGAATCAGCTAGCAGTCACGATGATGAAACACAGACGAGTTGCAGGTTGAAGACTGTAGTGCACGGAGGCAGCGGATAGGCATCAGCTAACAGTCCCAATGATACAAGGTAGAGTTGAAGTGGTTAGAAGACTGTAGTGCACGGAGGCAGCGGATAGGAATCAGCTCACAGTCATGATGATACAGTAGATGGTAGAAGTGGTATGGGAACCACAGTAGTAGAAGTGGTTTGGAAACCACAGAGGTAGAAGTGGTTTGGAAACCACAGGAATCAGCTGGGCTGAATAAACGAGGAAACACAGGAACACCTTCAGAGACTCATGGGGAATGAGACTCCAAGATCAGGCAACGTGGTGTTGACCACAGGTGCTTAATATAGGGAGGTTGCCTGATCTGCCAATTGAGTTAAAGGGACATACATTGAAGTATAGGAAAGGGCTGCGCATGCGCAGTCCCTCAGGATGGAGGACGTCCACGGTTCCTAATAGTCCGGGAAGAAGCACTCACAGTCCGGTGAGTGACAGTACCCCCCCTTTTAAAGGTGGGCACAGAACGCCTGGAACCGGGCTTGTCCGGATTTTTGGAATAAAACTTCTTCAGAAGGGCAGGAGCATTAAGATCTTCAGCTTTGATCCATGAACGCTCTTCAGGACCAAAGCCCTTCCAATGAACGAGGAAACGGAGGACTCCTCGCGAAATTTTTGCATCCAATACCTCAGTAATCTCGAAATCCTCCTCCTGATGAACTTGAACTGGCTGCGGTGCTGAGGGAGGAGTCGAGAAACGATTGATAATAAGAGGTTTGAGTAAGGACACATGGAAGGCATTGGAAATCCGAAGATTCTTAGGAAGAAGAAGTTTAACACATACTGGATTGATAACTTGAATGATCCTATATGGACCAATAAAACGAGGGGCGAATTTCATAGATGGAACCTTCAAACGAATATTTTTGGTAGATAACCAGACACGATCTCCAATTTTTAGTGGTGGAATAGCCCGCCTCTTCTTATCTGCGAAAGACTTATATTTGTTAGATGTCTTCTTTAAACAGGTTTTGACCTGAGACCAGATATTTTTGAAGGTCTGACAAGCAGTCTCCACAGCAGGAACTTGGGTGGGCGGGAGGGCAGGAAATTCCGGAAAAGACGGATGGTGACCGTAGACCACAAAGAATGGAGTTTTGGATGATGACTCATGGTACATGTTGTTATGGGCGAATTCAGCCCAAGGGAGCAATTCTACCCAGTTGTCTTGGTTGGCTGAAGAGAACATCCTAATAAAAGTCTCAAGATCTTGATTGACTCGTTCCGTTTGTCCGTTAGATTGCGGATGGTAAGACGATGAGAGTGCTAATCGTATGCCCAAGGTTTTACAAAGGGCCCGCCAGAATCTGGAAACGAATTGTACTCCTCTATCTGACACAATCTCAGACGGACATCCATGGATGCGGAAGATTTCTTTAATGAAATGTTCAGCCAGAGTAGACGAGGAAGGTAAACCGGACAGAGGGACGAAATGAGCCATCTTCGAAAATCTGTCTACCACTACCCAAATAGTATTGTGATTCTTACTTGGTGGCAAATCAGTAACGAAATCCATACTAATATGGGTCCAAGGCTTGGACGGAATGGGTAGTGGTCGCAGCAACCCTGCTGGAGTTCTGCGGGAGGATTTGAACTGAGAACATAAATCACAGGAAGCAATAAACTCTTTGACGTCTCTCCTCATTGAAGGCCACCAGTAACTACGAGAGAGAATCTCAAAGGTCTTATGTTCACCGGCGTGTCCAGAAAAACGAGAGGCATGAAACCACGAAAGGATTTTCCTCCTCAGAGTAGGAGGCACGAGGGTCTTCCCAAATGGTAGCATTTTGGTGGATGAAGCAGCCAGAGAAATACATTTGGGGTCTAGAATAGCATGGTTGGGAACCTCTTCTACATCAGAGGACGTCACAAAAGCTCGAGATAGAGCGTCAGCTTTCTTGTTCTTAGCAGCTGGTTTGAAGGTTATAATTAATTCAAAACGGGAAAAGAAAAGAGACCATCTTGCTTGACGAGGGTTCAAGCATTGAGCAGATTGCAAATATGACAAGTTCTTATGATCCGTGAAGATCGTCACCGGATGGCGAGCTCCTTCCAACAAGTATCTCCATTCCTCTAATGCAGCTTTGATGGCCAGCAACTCCTTGTCCCCGATAGTATAGTTTTTCTCTGCGGGCAGAAGACCCCGAGAGTAGAAGGCACAAGGATGTAATTTTTGTTGCTCCGAGCGTTGGGAGAGAATAGCTCCTAAGCCCACATTAGAGGCATCTACTTCTAGGAAGAAGGGGAGTGTCACATCAGGTTGTCGCAGAATGGGAGCAGACGAGAAGGACTCTTTGAGGATTTGAAAGGCTTGGAGAGCCTCAGATGACCATTGCTTAGTATTAGCCCCTTTCCGAGTTAAGGCCACAATGGGAGATGCAATGGATGAGAAGTCTTGAATGAAGCGTCTATAGTAATTGGCAAAACCTAAAAAACGCTGGATGGCACGAAGAGTAGTTGGCTGAGGCCAATGTAGTACAGCATTTACTTTGTCTGGATCCATCTTCAGGCCAACTCCGGAAACTATATACCCCAAGAATGGAATCTGGGGTAACTCGAATGAACATTTTTCCAACTTACAGAACAACGAGTTTTTCCGTAGTCTGGAGAGGACCTCTGCCACATGTTGGTGATGAGAAGGCAGGTCCTGTGAGAAGATCAATATGTCGTCCAGGTAGACAACGACACATACATATAATAAGTCCCGAAAGATCTCATTGATGAAACCCTGGAAAACCGCGGGGGCATTACACAGCCCGAAGGGCATTACTAAATATTCGTAATGCCCATCTCTGGTGTTAAACGCGGTCTTCCATTCGTCACCGGAACGGATTCTAATTAAATTGTAGGCACCACGAAGATCCAACTTAGTAAATATCCGAGCTCCCTTGATGCGATCAAATAGCTCAGTGATCAGCGGAATGGGATACCGATTCTTGATAGTAATGGCGTTGAGTCCACGAAAATCTATACAAGGGCGTAATGATCCATCCTTCTTTTTGACGAAGAAGAACCCAGCTCCAGCGGGAGAGGTGGAAGGTCGAATGAACCCACGCTGGAGATTCTCCTGTATGTACTCAGATGTGGCTTGAGTTTCAGGTAACGAGAGAGGATAGACCCGACCCCTGGGAGGAGTCTTGCCAGGTAGAAGGTCGATCGGACAATCCCAAGAACGATGAGGAGGAAGACGTTCAGACTGAGCTTTATCAAACACATCGGCAAATGAAGCATACTGAGGAGGGAGTCCCGGGGAGGAAGATGAGATGGAAGATTGCTGTACTTTAAGAGGAATAACTTGAGAGAGACAACGATGGTGACATTCAGGCCCCCAAGACGTAACTTGAGGGGTGCGCCAGTCAATCTGGGGAGAGTGACATTGAAGCCATGGAAGGCCTAAGACAATCGGACTTGTCGTAACAGGAAGAATTAAAAACGAAATTTCTTCATGGTGTAGTACACCAATCTGAAGGGTTACTGGAGACGTACTCTGGGTGATGAGACCATTGATGAGACGTGATCCATCTATAGCCGTCACAGTAATGGGTGTTTTTAAAGTGATCACTGGTAGGGACCATTGATTCACTAGTGATTTAGAAATGAAATTTCCTGCTGCTCCGGAATCAATCAATGCCTGTGACTCAAAGGATTTGGTAGCAAAGGAAATCGTAACATCGAAAGCGCAGACTTTAGATTTCATAGACAATGGAGAGGACTCCAGGGACCCTAACTTCACCTCTCCAGAACTAGTTAGGGTCTGGCATTTCCCGATTTCTTAGGGCAAGAACTGAGCATATGTGTGGAATCAGCACAATAGATACAGAGTCTATTCTTTACTCTTCGTTTCCTCTCTTCTAAAGATAATTTGGAACGTCCTATCTCCATGGGAATCACAGAAGGTGAAACTGGACGAAATTGAGGGTTTAAACGAAGAGGTGCTTTAGCAGAAGTTGTTTTCTCAGATTCTCTTTCACGAAATCTCATGTCTACACGATGGCAAAGAGAGATCAAATCTTCTAGTGACGAAGGAAGCTCTTGGGTAGTCAGTGCTTCTTTAATTTTATCGGAGAGCCCCTGCCAGAAGGCGGCAACTAATGCTTCAGTGTTCCACTGAAGTTCAGAGGCTAAGATCCTAAATTGAATGACATACTGTCCTACTGTATGGGAGCCTTGTCGCAAACGAAGAATGCTGGAAGCAGCGGAGGTCACACGACCTGGTTCATCGAACACACTTCGAAACGTGGAAATGAATTTGGCACTATCTTGTAGAATTGGATCGTTTCTTTCCCACAGAGGGGAGGCCCAAGCCAGGGCTTGTCCAGAAAACAATGAGATAAGATAGGCCACTCTGGAACGATGGGTAGAAAAATTTTGAGGTTGGAGTTCAAAATGGACTGAACATTGGTTAAGGAAACCTCTACAAGTTTTGGGGTCCCCGTCATATTTTGACGGAGTAGGCAGGTGAAGCGTGGGAGCTGTAGACACCTGGGATGGCACTGGGGAAACGGAGGAAAGCACAGGAGCTTCAATACTAGCTGTAACAGTCTGTCCAGATGTTCCTTGGGAGGTTAACGACTGGTAACATTGAAGTAACAGCTGTTGGCGAGCATCCTGTTGCTCCACACGGCTGACCAGATGCTGCAGCATCTCTTTAGCAGTAGGTTCCGTATCTGGGTCTGTCATGGCCTGATCTTACTGTCACGGGCACTAGGAGTCTTTACCCAGGGATCACCAGGTGATAGGCTTACCAGAGCAGTATAGGTGGTAATATGGTACTCTGGTAGCAGGGTGATCACGGAACAGGAAATAGCAGATGATGAGATGCTCAGGAAAGTCTATGACTAGCAGCACTGGCAATATGGAGGTAGTAATACACGAGGAACTGTATGGACAAAGGACACGTGAAGGTAGTCAGTGGTCTGCGGTAGCAAGTTGTACCACTGCTATAGTGAGGAGGAATGTCCAACAGAAACGAGGAGGTGATGAGAGTCAGCGGTCTGCGGATAGCAAGTTGTACCGCTGTCTGAGTGAAGGAATGGAATCCAAGTGGAGGTATCCGGGGAGTCAGTGGTCTGCGTTAGCAAGTTGTACCACTGCTATGTGAGAGGATACTGGAACAGGTGAAACTGTAAACAGGAGTCAGTGGTCTGCCACTAGCAAGTTGTACTACTGAATATATATGTGAGGAGGTGCACGGGGAGAGACTGCAACACAATATATACACGGGCACCTTGACTTTGATCCACAGTAATATGCACAATATAAATGTATAAATGACTGAACAACACTGCCAATATAGAAAGTCTCTTGAAGTAATCCGGCATGAGATAACACAGTCAATGATGGCAGTAGAGTCAGCAGATAGTACACTCCAGAGGAGAACCAACACAGTCAATGATGGCAATAGACTCAGCGGATAGTACACTCCAGAGGAGAACCAACACAGTCCAGCAAGGTATGCAATACACAGCACAGTCAATGGGAAGTATGCATACCGTGGTTCAGGAGAAGGCAGTCAGACAGGAGTGCAGAGATACCTGAAGGGCAGGAAGCCAGCAGGATACAAGTCCCTGGATGGGTGAAGCAGGGGTCTAGCAGGTGCAGCGCACAGGTAGGTAGACCAGCAGGGAACACAGGAAGGCGTAGAGAGCGGATCAGCAGTAGATGGATGAGTAGCGCTGAGAAGTAACAGCAGCGGGTCTCTGCGGGAACACGGAGGTAACCAATAGCAACCAGCAGGTGCAGTAACGATGGGACACCGGAGCAGAGTTGAACTGGAACAGATGATCACGGAGAGTAGCGGGTAGCAATAGTGGCAGCAGACTCAAGGAAACACGGGAGCGTTGACAAGGACTGAAGACTGAAGCGCACAGAGGCAGCGGATAGGAATCAGCCAAACAGTCACGATGAAACACAGACGGGTTGCAGGTTGAAGACTGTAGTGCACGGAGGCAGCGGATAGGAATCAGCTAGCAGTCACGATGATGAAACACAGACGAGTTGCAGGTTGAAGACTGTAGTGCACGGAGGCAGCGGATAGGCATCAGCTAACAGTCCCAATGATACAAGGTAGAGTTGAAGTGGTTAGAAGACTGTAGTGCACGGAGGCAGCGGATAGGAATCAGCTCACAGTCATGATGATACAGTAGATGGTAGAAGTGGTATGGGAACCACAGTAGTAGAAGTGGTTTGGAAACCACAGAGGTAGAAGTGGTTTGGAAACCACAGGAATCAGCTGGGCTGAATAAACGAGGAAACACAGGAACACCTTCAGAGACTCATGGGGAATGAGACTCCAAGATCAGGCAACGTGGTGTTGACCACAGGTGCTTAATATAGGGAGGTTGCCTGATCTGCCAATTGAGTTAAAGGGACATACATTGAAGTATAGGAAAGGGCTGCGCATGCGCAGTCCCTCAGGATGGAGGACGTCCACGGTTCCTAATAGTCCGGGAAGAAGCACTCACAGTCCGGTGAGTGACAAATGCAAAGCTAACAATATTTATGCTTATCTGTGATATCCTAAAACCTTGCTGTGATTCCCTGCATATTATTTTGGACACAGTGGACATTTGACAGCGAGTCTAATTACCCCATCCTTTCCATTAATGGGTATTGGACACTCACATCAAAAGGTCTAATTAACATGAGATTAGCATAGATGCTTTCTTCCAACAGTTGCAGAATACACATTTCCTCCAAAGAAAAGAATTCCCTAAGAAAAGTTGCAAAACCCCACACAAGGCATTTCCTTACACCAAGATACACAAAAGACTTCCTAACAAAGGCTTATTGTATCGGATATATACATCAGAAAAAATGCATTTCTTCTAGCAAGGTTAAACCAAATGAGTTTCTTCCCTGGTCTCAGAAATAAACATTTCCCTTACCAAAATCTACACAATATCAAAAATTAAGTGCATTTGCAATTATATAAATAAGCGCCCTGCGCTATTTCCTTTAAATAAATTTATACCATAAGTTATTTATAAGTGATCCAGTCACAGCACATTATCCTGCTGAAAGAGGTCACTGTCATAAGGGAATGCCGTTGCCATGAAGGGCTGTACTTGGCCTAAAAATTATTAACAAGATCTTTTAATTCTATTCTCTCCCTGTGCACCAATTTCCCACCAGAACATTATATTTATCAAATTGTTTAGCTAAAGAGACAACCACTTTAGAGTATGTGTCAGCATCTCCCTTCCACTGTCGTAGGAAGCGCTACCCAGACACCAATCCAACTTTATTTTTATTTTGCTTTATTTAACTTATATTTTATTACTAATATTATTTTTAATAAGGATTAAATTGACTAGGTAATTAAGTGAAAAGAATTGCACCATTCAAATTGCCACATTCACTTTATGAAATGCACATGAAGTTTAAGCTGCTTTAATTAACAGGTCCAGCTGATATTTATAGGCAATTAATTATATAAAATCAGATTGGATAGCCTCTGTTTTAAAAAAACAGTATTGTCAAATGATTTCTAATCTCTGATAAAACCCTAATACAACTAAGTGGAGAATCACGTAAGGAGAAATCTATTGTATGTAATAGGAATTTGATCACCATACATTTTTGCCATACAAGGATTCAAGTCTTCAGTGGAAAACACCAACGACTGCCAACACAAGGGATGTAGTGACTAACTTGGCAGATCTGTATGTTTCAATACACTGCATTTCTACTAAGACATTATGAGAATTGACAATTATGACACAAAAGCTTTAATCCTTCACAGTCAAAAGGACATATCTCCACCTAGTGATGAATCTCTGAAATGGACATTTACAAACTCCATAAAGCTATGTAAACTTAAGGACATTTTTTGGAAATGATTGTATACACAATGACCCTTGAATAAAATGCAATTTCAAATGACCCTTGAATAAAATGCAATTTCACAATAAGAGATATTGGTTTTCGAGGTGTGCACCATCGTTATAACATTATTCTTTATATTATTCAATTTTATTTAATCTTATTTTATTCACATGTTTTGGTGATTATTTCTATTGTGATTATTGTATTAGTTACATTGATATAATTTTTACATTTTTGCCCATTTTATCTGGCAAATAAATAATTTTATTAATTTATGTGAGTGTTGATGGTAATTTGGATGGTTAAAACCTAGTTTAGGACGGGTAATTTATGCACTCTTTTTCTATTTATTTTATAAGGTATACTACATGATGAAATGGTTAAGTGGAGGACTAGTATGCTTTTCTAAACAGGTGGGTTTTCAATGACCGTTTGAAGCTATAAACACTTGAAGATAGTGAGATAGAACGAGGGAGATTGTTCCATTTGTGGGGGGCAGCACAGGAGAAATCTTGGATAAGGGAGAGAGATGTGGTTACACAGAGGGGAAGGAAAGATGACGGTGAAAGGAGGCAGATGTGGAGTGGCAAGAGAGGAAGCTAAATCTAACTGCAGCTTTAAGTATAGATCGAAGAGGAGCAAGATCGGAGCAGGGGAGGCTAGTAAGGAGAAGGTTGCAGTAATTGAGATGAGAAATGATCAGTGAGCGGATACAAATTTTGGTGGCATTCTTGGAGAGGAAGGGTCTGATATGTGCAATGTTGCAGAGTTGGAAGCGACAGGATTGGGCAAGAGATTAAATGTGAGGGGAGAAGGAGAGGGAGTTGTCATGAATGACACCCAGGCAGCAGAGTTGGGGAACGAAGAAAATAGTGGTGTTGTCAACAGTGATAGAGAGGTCAGGAGGGGAGGAGACATTTTATGGAGGCAAGGCAATGAATTCAGTTTTGGTCATGTTAAGTTTGAGAAAGCGTAAGGACATCCAGGAGGAGATGACAGAGAGGCAGCTGGACAATTGGGAGAGGAGGGAAGGGGAGAGATCAAGAAATGAGAGATAGAGTTGAGTGTTGTCTGCATAGAGGTAGTTCTGTAGGCCAAGGGAACTGATGAATTGACCCAGGGAGCAGGTGTAAAAAGAGAAAAGCAGATGGCCTAGGACAGAACCCATGTAGGATTCCTACGGGGAGGGTGGATGGGGAGGATAAGGAGTCAGACATAGAAACAGAGAAGGAGCAGTTGGTGAGGTAGAAGGTGAACCCTGAAAGGACACTGTCAGAAAGGCCAATGGTATGAAGGGTGTGGAGTAGGATAGGTTGATACACGGTGTCCATGGCTGCAGAGAGGTCTAGGAGGATAAGCAGGGAGAAATAGCACCTGTATTTGGCTGAGAGAAGATCATTGATGACTTTGGTCAAAGCAGTCTCTGTGGAGTTGAAGGGGCATAAGCCAGATTGGAGAGGATCAAGGATAGAGCTGTTGGGGAGGTAGCTATTCACAGACAAGTGCACAAGTATTTTGGAGTCAAAAGGAGAAGAGAAATGGGATGGTAATTAGAGAGTGATTTGAGGTTTTTAAGAAAGAGTGAAACCAGGGCATGTTTTAAGGATGATGGAAGATTCCAGTGGAGAGGGACAGATTGAAGAAGTGAGCATGGTGGGAGCAAGCAGTGGGGGAGAGGAAGCGAAGAATGTGAGAGGGGATGGGATCCAGGGGCAGGTTGAAAGTGCAGAGGATAATATAAGAGAATGGACTTCGGCACCCATAGTGGGACGGAAGGATCACAAGAGATGGTTGATGGAGGAAGTGAAAAAGAAGTTAAAGTCAGTGATAGTAAAAGAGGATGGAAGGGAGGAGGGGGGGAGGGGTATGTTGATAGTGGCGTTTGACTGTGATGTGCATTTTTAGAGGAACCTGGAGTTTGGAGTGCCAAGGTTGGGGTTTAGAGTGGTGAAGTTGAGCAGGAGAAGTGAGAGTATCAGAGCTAACAGTGGTGGCAAGGGTCTGTTTGTAGAGGGAGGCTTCTTGGTTGGTACATGTCAAGCTGGATAGAGGGGAGAGGAGAGTTTAAAGTGAAGAGGAAAAAATAGTAAGATCAAGAGCATCCAGATAGCTTCTAGAAAGGGTAGATGTGTTTGTGGGAAATAGCGAAGGAGAGGAGATGGTAGTCAGAGAGTGCAATGGGTAGGTTGGAGAAGTCAGAAACAGCACATCAAAAAAGATGGAACCGATCGGTATGGTGCTCCACTGAATGTGCAGCCTAGTACATATAAAGAGGATCCACTATACCTCTAACATAAGATTAAAAAATAGGTATATACGTACATCCAGGGCTCACTCTGTAGCACAAAAAGGAATGATCAGACCTCCAATTACACTTAACATTAGCTGTGTGCATGGAACATTCCTCTCCTATATAGTTCAGTCTTTTAATCTGAAGTTAAAACTCACAGCACAAACACATACATAGTGTAGTATGTCACTAATGTCATGTACAAAGTCCAAAAGCCCGTAGTAGTAGTAGACTAATATATAAAACAGAAAGATACCCCGTGCTCTTCAAACAGGATGTCCCCAAAGGACCTGTGCTTACAATGTATCCGATGATAAAGAGCATTCAGTCAAACACATCACATGACTTCATCAGTCTGCTGAAGCTGGAGACTCCACCAATGATGAACAGAAAAGAAAAGGGGATCTAATGCATTATTTTTTTATTGTGCCCAAAACACACTTATAAAAAACTCATAATTAATAAAAACATAAAAACATGAAAACAAGCAGCCAGTGATAATAATGATGAATGGACTCGTTCCGGACTTCTAAAGATGAAATGGCGTTCAGAATGATCAGAGAACAATCTCATAGTCCCATGGATCGTCAATCCTTCCAATATTCTCAAAGTGCCAAGAAATCGGGCCAAGTTTAAATACCCAACGCATTTCCACTCTATAACACACAATTTAACTTGCCGGTATTTATAGTAGTTCTTCAGATGAAAACAAGGCTTGAGTCCGCTCTACACTTCCTCTTCTGTCAATCACGGAAGTGTCAATAAAGTTGTTCTACCGCATTCACTTCAATGTCCAGACGAGGCTTGGTAATTGTGTAATTTGCATATCCTGTTGCCCAACTTGCACAAAAATAGTGTCCAAACAGTGTACTTTGTATGGTATCAAATAGAAAGGCTGCATGGATATTACAACAAAACCCATACAATCTAACAATCATGATCCTATTTATAATGCACACATCATTTAACATTGCTGGACATAATTTTCAATAAACGTTCATGAATCCCCTATGGAGGTCCATCTTCATTAATTCTCCGATGCATAGAAAAGGTAAAGAAATGTACAATATATCAATAAACATCTGTTTTCAGATTATTGCACTTTTATTTTGTATTGCACTTTTTTATTATATATAATACATTATTCCCCTTTAACAATAAAGTCTTGAGAAAAATCTAATGATATGTATGACTCCCACTTGGAGATAATACTCTTCCTCTTTTAAAGCGCAATCATATTCCATATTATGAATCTACATCCTATCATCAACTCCTACTTGGTGAGGGAATTAGTTGAGTCACACATAATACAATATCTATGTCATATATATACATATACGGCATGTATGGTGTAGATCACACTTAGAGATAACACCCTTCCTCTTCTAAAACGCACTCATACTACGTATTGTGAATCTGCATCCTCTCATCAGCTTTGTCTCAATGAGGGATTTAGTTGAATCATACATAAATAAAATATCAATGCCATACATGTTCATATAGGGTATGTGCATCTTGAATTGGTCCTTATTGTCCTAAGCTCCTCACATGAACCACTTTAATTCAAAGTCCATGGTGAGTCCCATAGGATCCAAAGTCTTTAATGTAAAAATCCACTTAATTTCAGCTCCGGACAAGGAACCTACGATTTCTTTATTACTCCAACTACTCTCAATCATCTGTATTCCCCAGAAGTGTTTGATATTTTCTGGTTTACATGAATAAGTGACTTTGAAATGGTTGGACAATGAGTGTGTGTCTCCAGTCCCTTGCGTATATTATATATGTGCTGCCATAGCCTGATTTTTAAAGGATGTGTTGTCCTCCCAATGTAGAACTTTTCACACCCACATTCTATTATATATACTACATTACTCGTATGACAAGTTATAAATTGTTCAATCTTGAACTTATGTCCAATAATCTCGAGATTCATGGTCTTACTCATGTTAGACTTACAGGTCCTGCAGGCCATATAGATTCCACATCTATGAAAGCCCACAGTCCTCATAGACTTCCTCAAATCTTCAGGTAAAATGCTCCTCACTAACCTGTCTTTCAAATTGGGGGCTTTAATATACAAGAAGACTGATTTCTCCAGAATAAGGTCCCCTATTATATTGTCCTTTCTTAAAAACTCCCAATGTCTGTTGAAGATTTTCTCTATATGTTTGAAATCTTTGCTATATTGGGCTATGAATGCCCAATCATATTTCGTAGATTACTCAGTTTTTTGTTTATCCTTTGGAATCAACAGAACTTCTCTATTAGTCTGTATTACTTTATCTTCTTCACTAGCCAACAGCTCACTCCTATAACCTTTCGTAATGAAAGATGATTTCAAATTCTTGACTTGATCAATAAACACATGATCTTTTGTACAATTCCATCTTAACCTCTTCATTTGATTAAATGGTATATTATCTAACCAGGTGTGATTACTTATTTATTTATTATTACTTTATTTTGGGTAACATAGATAGGAGTAGGGTAAGCTCTAATAAAGATGCTGATTGTCCAAGAGCATTTAAAGATGTGAAGGCTGTGAGAGAGTCTGATCAGTCACAGTAGGAAATTCCATAAGTGGGTAGTCGCATGTGAAAGAAATTGTATTCGGGGGTGAGAAGTGGTTACCAGAGACAAAACAAGGAAGACAGAGGTGAAGCTAAGAGGGATAGTATATTTTTATGAGATTTCTGATTTGTGAAGATGTTGCATTGTTTAAGGCTTAATAGGAAAGTAGATTTGGAGAGTAGTTTGGATTGTATTCTGGTGGACACAGGAAGTCAATGCAGGGATTTGCAAAGTGGTGCATCAGATGTTATGCAGCAAGAGAGAAAGATAAGTCTTGAAGAAGCATTTAAAATAGATTAAAGAGAGCATAGAAGGTGAGGGGAATGTCAGATAAGAGGAGTTTGTAATAGTAAATGCAGGAAATGGTGAGAAAGTAGATAAGAGCATTTTGGGTAAGAAAAAGCATTTTCTGGAAATATTTCAATTGAGGAGGTGACAGGACTTGGATGTGAGGAATAAAGCAGAGGTCGGAGTCAAGTGTGACACCAGGACTTGCATAGGCAAACCGAAGGGGAGGGGGGTCATAGTGCCTGGAAACCCCCCTCCAAGCCTGGAGCACTGTACACTTGAGGTGGCTGGACCCTGCCCCCGCTTCACACTGGTCTGTTTGAAAAGGGAGAGCTGCGTGCACCTATCAGTAGGCACGCAGCATTGCCCATGTATATTATAGGGAAAGGAAGATGGAGGTGACAGGACAGGACTTGGATGTGAGGAATAAAGCAGAGGTCGGAGTCAAGTGTGACACAAGGACTTGCATAGGCAAACCGAGGGGGGCGGGGTTTCCTAGCACCTGGAAACCCCCCTCCAAGCCTGGAGCACTGTATACTTGAGGTGGCTGGACCCTGCCCCTGCTTCACACTGGTCGGTTTGAAAAGGGAAAGCTGCGTGCACCTATTAGTAGGCACACAGCATTGCCTATGTATATTATAGGGACAGGAAGAGTTGGAGAGCAGCCGAGCACTGTCTAATATTATTAGACAGTCTAATATTTTAGCCATGTCCCCATGCAAGCTGGTCACGCCCACTGGTGTTGTGATGTGGAAACACCCCTCTACAAATCCTGCGTTTGCCCCTGTCTTGGGAGACTGAGAATACTGGTATTATTGACGGTGATGGACATTTGAGGGGAGTTGGTGACTCTGGCAGGAGGTAAGATGCTAAGATCTGTTTAGGACTTATTGAGCTTTAGGTTGAATTGGAACATCCATGTGGAGATAGCAGAGAAACAGTTGGGTAGTAGGTTATATGAGATAGTACAGAAGGCAAGAGCTCAGGAGAGGCAAGGTAGATTTGGGTGTCACCGTAGAGATGGTACTGGAGGCCAAATGAGCAAACTATCAAATCCTATTCACTTGCATTTTCCATAGCACCACTTCTAAATTTCCATACTGCTTCTCCTAATTTTCCACTTTGACCACTGAGTGGAAGTAATGTGGAGGAGGAGTAAAGAGTGTCAGTGCTCTGGTATTGATCACCACCACCACCAAAATGCTTTAATCATTGAGATCCATACTGGAGGAGAATGGGAGTTCTATATATTTTATTTAGTATTGCAAACATTTAAGAATGTGCTGGAGTGAAAGATTGTAAATAAAGAGTTTATTTTCTGATTAAGAGCTGGTCTGGCTCCCAAATTTGTGAGAACTGTTACATTGCACCACTACCTTACTACACCTGTGTTCACCCTCTACATTGTCCTAACACCTGCTGTGTGAGGGGGACTTCTAGTTACTCATGTCCACACCCACAAAATCGCTAGGGCAAAGAAAAGCGCTGGAGAGGTGTTACTTTAAAACACTCAGACCGCACATAGTGGCAGGAGGTTTCATACAGATACTGTATATCTCCTGGCTACTAGTGTAAGTATAATGATAATGCAGTGCTACTCCTGAATTGACATACCCAATATCGGTTGTCATATTTATTGAGCTGTGTCCTATTTGATCTACCCCCTTTCTGCTACACCTTCTACTAACTGTAGCCCAGCTACGTGTGTCAAAACCATGATTTCCATAGTCTCTACCCCTTCACTGCCTTCTACACTAGCCGCAATCAGTGAGCAGTTAACTAATTTTCATGTTGTCAGTGTAACTCAGTATTGCCAGAATCTGGTCTTCCATATGAACAGTTTTATTCAGCAGTATGTTGCACAGCAGTTTATTAGCCATCAACAGGTTGTCCCATAGCATAAGATGTAAACCGGGTGATAACATCTATCTATTGGCACAGAAATCTAAATCAGCTTATGGAATAAGCAATATTGCACAACACAGTTTGTTGAAGCAAAGTACAGTAATTGATTCCAAACTAAACAATACTTGGGTCCTTAAATGAACTCATTGTGAAACAAATTTCGCAACTTTGTCAAAGATTATTTTGTTGTTGAATGATTATGCTGAATTTGCATTTAAAAGCAAATACAATTTCTCTCCCTTCCTAAATATTGCTATGAGGCCTGGCAATTGCATGTTATGCTTCTGCCTCCTCCATTATAGAGTTCAACCTTCTTTTTTCTATTAGCTTTATTCAGTTTTACAGAGAATAGCCTAAATGTTTAAAATATATTTTACCAGAGTATTAACAAAATGTATTATTTTATTATTATCATTATACTTTATTTATAAATTGCTAACATTGTATTTATACAGTGCTGTACAGGGAATCAAGTTACAAACAAGTTATATAAAATATCATTTACATATATGTAAGTAAACTGGGCTCTGCCCAACCAAGCTTACAATCTGATAGGATATCACACTGTTCACTGCACTTATATTTTAGCTTTCAGTTCCTTTTACAGCTTTCAAAGTCTCCATTTCATTTCTTTACAAATAGTTTTCTTCTACCATTTGTCATAATGCTGGATTTCCCAATGATGAAACTTTGTGAAATAAGTAAATTAAACATACAGCATGTGCCCACAGTGATTAAATAGTGCCAATGCTATAGTCTGAGCTGTTTACTGCTAGTGCAATGGTTCAAAGAGCATGGAGTCCACTTGCAAAATGGCAATCAGCATCCTCTGTGCAGTCAGTAAAAAAATCAGTGAAAATTACAAGTGACTCATATAGAAGTAGACGAATTTTGGGCCTGAATTCACTTAATACCTTAAAAAATCATATTATATGCATATGTTTAGTCCATACTTACCAATTTCTTGAAGACTTGCTCCGGGAGCCTTCCGGGGGAGGTGGGTGTGATGGGGACGGGGCTCCAAAATTCGGGTCATTTTGGCCCCGCCTTCACGACGGAATGGCGCAAACGCGTCATTTAACAGTAGGGGGCATAGCCAAATGCTGAGATTTCCCCGTAAATCGCATCATTTTGGACCTAATTCTGCCCATTTCACTATGAAGTGGGCAGAATTATGCAGATGCAGGGGATTGCCACACTCTCCCGGGAGTCCGGAAGACTCTCGCAAAATGTAGTTAGAAAAAAAAAAACAGCCTACATAGACTGTACAATAAAATAGAAAAGGGCAAAGGCAGTTTGGTGTCTGTCTGTGTATGACACCCTACACTTGTAGTTAAATAGAAAAAAACCCAGCCTGCCTAGACTGTAAAATAAAATAGAAAAGGGCAAAGGCGGTTTGGTGTCTGTCTGTGTATGACACCCTACACTTATAGTGAAATTGACAAAACAGCAGCCTTTAAAGACTGTACGTTAAATAGAAATGCCCCAATTCCCTTTTCTGTTTGGGGGTAGATTACACCCTACACTTATAGTGAAAATTTTAAAAAGATGTTGTCATCATCTTCAGCATCATCCTCACCCTCATCAGTGTGTACATCATCATCACAGACTATTAATTTATCTCCGCTGGAATCCGCCATTAGAGAACTGTCAGTACTTGGATGTCTTTGATGGTAAAGGCCTTCCTCGTGGAAGATGTAGTTCATTTTGATGAACATCATCTTTTCCACATTTTTAGGAAGTAACCTCCTACGTCGATCACTGACAAGGTTCCTAGCTGTGCGGAATACTCTTTCAGAATACACACTGGAGGGTGGGCAGCTTAGGTATTGCAAAGCAAGTTTGTACATGGGTTTCCAAATGGCTTGCTTTTCTTCCCAGTAAGGAAAGGGAGTCTCTGACATTTCCATATCAATTACCTTTTGAAAATAATCCTCCACCATCCTTTGCATGTTAACAGTAGGATTGGATGGAGTTATGGGCAAGGTCACACATTTTTTTGGTAAAATCTTTCAAACCAGCCCAGATGTCAAACTGTTGTGGTCTGCCCACTGCATTATCCCTGCTTCGCTTTGGAAAGCTACATTTTTTCCGAGCAGCACCTGCTTGAGAAACTGAAGGAGGAGACGTCGTAAAGCCAAGGCCCAGTTCAGCGGACAACTTGCTGACCAATAGCTCCTTGCAAAGGTTCACATCTCGGTCATTTTGAAGCAAAGAATCAATGTAGGTCTTAAACCTAGGATCAAGCACAGTGGCCAAAACGTACTGATCCAAGCTCAAGATTTTAATGACTCTTGGATCATTGCGAAGCAAATTAATTACTTGAGCTACAAGGCCAACATACTTTGCGGAATTGCTTTCTTTCATCTCCTCCTTCAGTTTGTCAAGCTGATTTTCCAATAGTGGAATTAAGGGAATGACTTGGCTCAAGCTATCAGAGTCTGAACTCACTTCACACGTCACAACTTCAAATGGTTTCAGCACCTTGCACAGCACTGAAAGATTCCCCATTGTGCAAGAGTGAAATACAGCCCCCCCCCATTTCCCAATGTCATGGTTTGTGCAATACGCTTGGATGGCTTTGCGCTGTTCCTTCATCCTCTGAAGCATGTACAGGGTGGAATTCTACCTTGTTAACACCTCTTGCTTAAGTTGGTGGCAGGGCAAGTTAAATTGCTTTTGGAGCTGCTGCAATCTCCTACATGCTGTGGCAGAATGCTGGAAATGTCCCGAAATTTTTCGGGCCACCGAAAACATCTCCTGCGCCTCACGGTTAGTTCTTAGGAAGCTCTGGACCACCAAGTTTATTGTGTGAGCAAAACAGGAAATGTGATAGAATTCACTCAGCTGTAATGCTCGAACAATATTGTTGCCGTTATCAAAAATGACATGTCCTGGGGAGAGTCCAAGTGGTATAAGCCATGTATCAATGACATCCCTTAGTTTCCGTAACAAATTATCAGATGTATGCCTGTTAGTGAAGCCAGTGATACAAAGAGTAGCCTGCCTGTGACAAATGTTACATAGTGGAGTACATGCTGCTGCTGTTCCTGCTCTTGAAGGCGAATGACCAACCCAGTGGGCTGTCACAGTCATATAGTCTTTGGTGTATCCACTTCCACTTGTCCACATATCTGTGGTTAAGTGTAAGCTGGGAAGAATGTCATTTTTGAGCACAATTACTACATTTTTACAAACTTTTTCTATAGTTGCGGAATAGCTTTATGGGAAAAATGGTGTTGCGATGGAATTTTGTAACGGGGACACAAAACATCAATTAACTGTGAAAAACCAGCTGCGTTAATTGTGGATATTGGACGCAGATCTAACACTAGCATAGTAGCCATGGCGTCTGTGATCCGCTTGGCCACTGGGTGGCTGCTGTCATATTTGCTTCCTCTAGCAAAAGATTGTTTCACAGTTAATTGTTGTAAAGTAGTAGTGCTCTTTTTCTTGACCTTCTTATGGGGGAAGATTCACCTCCAGCAGCAGCAACAGCAGTAACATTGGGACTAACGCTTAAACATTCTTCAGAGGAATCAATTATATGCAGGAGTCAAAAGCCTTACAAAGTGGGATGCAGGGCTAACTCTGATCGCTACTGAGGATATTGATGAGGACGGTGTTGTGGGTGTAGATTGCAGCCATCGGGATGTAGGTGAGAGTAGGGTCCTAGCTGATGATGGAGTGCTTGTTATCTTGTTGCCATAACTTTCAGCTTTTCCCAACACCTTGCCATGATCTCTTGTCAAATTGCATAACATGGATGAGGTTCCAAGATGGTTAAGGTTCCTCCCTCGACTGACTGTGGCTTGACATACCCTACAAATGGCTATACAACTGTTGTCAGGATTTGGGTAGAAATAACTCCACACATAAGAAGTGTTTTTTTTTTGTTTTAAGCCCAGGTATGACACAGGTCTTTTTCTTGTCACGTGCCAGAACTGCTGCCACTGGTGCAGGACTTACATAAACAAGCTCATCCTCATCAACATCCTCATTAGTGCTCTCGTCGCCTACACAAATCTCCACCTCATCCTCTTCTAAATCAAAAGTGGCATCCGCAATGTCATTTCTGATTCTGAGCATACATTTTCCTCTAATGCCTTACTGTTTTCTTGCATCTTGGCTTTCACACGTAACAGTAGTTGTGCACCACTTTTGGAAACCAAATTACTTGGTCTTGCTTGGTTATGAGTGACCTTACAAGAAGAAGGCTCAGTAATATTTTTAGATCTCGCAGTAATAGAGAAAGGCGAAGGCCTCATTCTTTCTTGCAACTGCGTATGTAGAATGGCATGTTTGCAAAAAAAAAATTCTCCGCAGTTAACTTTTCATCAGTTACACCTCTTTTTCTCTTGAACACAGGGCAATATGTCACACCCCAAGCACTTGTAGTGCAAATTCAGAAAGAAATTGTGATGGTATATTACTATTTCTGTAGGCAGAAAATAGTTTCTTTAGGAGGAAATATGACACCCCAAACAGTTTGTAATGTTTGCAAAAATGCCTCCTCTCTCCTCCTCTCTTCCTGCTCTAATAACTGCTTTCTTCCTGCTGTAATAAGTGCTGTAATAACAGTTATCTCCCTGCTCTGATGTGTTACGGCTCACGCCCCAGGTATCAACTACTAGAACTGCTTCAGAGGTCTTCGCCTATAGGAACCGCTTTTCCCGTAGAGCTAGATGCGCTCACAGGTACTCTGATGTCCCCAGGTCTTGTTCTCTAGTAATATGAGTTGATATGCTAGGAACGTAGCACTGGAGTTCACCTAGAGGTGGAGTCAAGATTCCGGCCAGGTCTTGCGAGTCGCCAGCAATACAGTGGCGTCTAAGTCCAGGCCAGGGGTCGAATAGGTCACAGGCAATATGGCAGCATCTGAATCCGAGCAGTGGGTCAGGGACACAGGCAATGGAGGAACGTCAGAATCCAGGAGAAGGTCAGGGGTTACAGGTAAAGAACATAGTCAGTATCCAGGCAAAGGTCAGCAACAATTATCAAATAAACAGGAGCATAAAGCACAGCAGGGAAAGTATGCAGGATGCAGGGACTATAACCGGCAGGAATGCTTGCCCCTTCCTGCCTTAAATACTACATGGGGCCAATAGGAAATGTTCTGGCACAGTGGTATAATTTAGCCACCTGAGGCTAGGATAGGACTAATTTGCGCACGCGCCCGGCTGCTCTAGATGCCAGGACGCGGCGCTGCAGAGTTAGAGCGTCCCGACCGTTGCCTTGGCAATGGCCAGGACAAAGCGGAAGTGACGTCCTGGTCGTCATGACGACGGCCGGGACGCTGGGGCAGCGAGTCGCGGCGGTGCCCGGAGCCACCGCGGCTCTTAGCATAATGCTGAGACCTAACCCTTCTCTCTCCCTCTGTCAAATGGTGCTGGATTGCTGTGGAGGCGGATATTTTTGTATTTGAAACTACGAGCTCCGAGATCCTACGACGTTACAATGACGTTTTGCCTTGTTTTCAATTCTCTTATTTTATTTTTCTCATATCTTAGTAATTTGAAACAGTCTTTATAAATCCGTCCTCTCCGTTGTCACAAACCCAGACACACCTGATTTTTCCTCCTAGTCTCTCGCTCCACGTCTACTCCAAGGCACGTCTCCTCCAAGCAACACAGTGTAATCCTCTCAACATAGGCAATCAGCATTCCACTTTACAGGTTGAAAGATATAATATCCAACACAACTCTCTTTCACTGAAGATAAAAGCTCCCACTCATCACCATAATTCTGACGCATTTCGTTCACATTGAACTTTTTTAAAGCATCTTTTGAACGCGTCAGCAGCATTTATGCTTTAGAGTTTATTTCTTTTGTTTTTTGGCTTTTCAACAAATAGTAATAAATAGGACATTTAGTCATGCAATATGTGATGGAAAACCACTTCTGAAATTAACTAAAAACTGTAGTAAAAAAAAGTAATACCATTAACAACTGTTAGGAAACCATTGAAAGCTTTCAATGTATTATGACCCCTTATTTTGATGAATTACAAATGAAGTGATTGTTATTATTATTTATTTGTAAGGCGCCACAGTGCTCGATAGCGCCGGACCATATGGTAAACAGAACATACATAAGACAGAGACATGCAAGACAGACAATATAAATGTAGATATGTAAACAAAGAGGTGGTGCCCTACTCATGAGACAACTTCCATTCTAATTGGTAGAGGGCACAGCTGAAACAAGAGGAATGATTGTGGTTCAGAGTAGAGATTTTGAACAGTTGTGAGGGTGCTTTAGTGTCTGTAGCACAGATAGGAGTAGAGTGAGCTCTTATAAAGAGATTGGTTTTCAGAGAGCATTCAAAAATGTGAAGGATGTGGGAGAGTCTGATCAGGCAAGGGTTGGAAAATCCAAGGGCTAAATTTATCAAACTGCAGGTTTGAAAAGCGGAGATGTTGCTTATAGCAAACAATTAGATTCTAGTTATCATTTATTTAATACATTATACAAAATGGCAGCTAGAATCTGATTGGCTGCTATAGGCAACATCTCTTTCAAACTCTCTTTCAAAACTTTTTAAAACCTGCAGCTTGATAAATTTAACACCATAAGTGGGGAGTGGCACATGAAAAGTTTTGCAGTCGAGAGTGAGAAGGGATTTGCAAACTGGTGCAGCAGATGTGGAGCAGCAAAAGAGGAAGATCAGTCTTGATGCAGCATTTAAGATAGATTGAAGTGAGGATAGAAGGGTTAGAGGAATGACAGCTACGAGCAGTTTGCAGTAGTCAAGGCAGAAATGTTGAGAGAATAGATAAGAGCATCTTGGGTAAGAAGAAAACATTTTCTGCCAATATTGCTATGAAGAAGGTGACTGGACTTGTAGAGAGATTGGATGTGAGGAATAAAGCAAAAGCCAGAGTTAATTTTGACACCAAGACTTGGGAGCAAGGGTGCCGAGAGGGGGTTTAATTACAAATTACCCAGACCTGCCTGGGGGTCCCTGGGCCCCACTGTAGCACTCTTGTTATTTATTTATTTTTTGCATCCACGGGTGGCGCACAGTCCTGCGAGTGTGTAGGGGGGAGAGTGTCATCACACACTGTCCAGCAGGCTTCAGAGCAAGCCAGGAGCTCGTAATCAAAAGATTATGAAATCTCGCAAAAATAACACCTTCCCTGCTCACTCTGCAGGAAGTTTTCTGTCAGTAGCATAGGTAAGTACAGTGGGCTAGGAGGTGTCATAAAGTGCCTTGGGGGATTATATTGTGTCTTGGGGGTGGCATGATATTATAACTGGAGGTTTTCATGATATGTCTGAGGGGTGGTGTGATGTGTCTAGGGGGTAGTGTTATGTGCCTGGGGAATGATGTGGTGTGTCTGGGGGTGGCATGATGTGGAAGGGGGTAGTGTGATGTGGGATGTGGTAGGGGGTGATGTGATGCATGATGTAATTGAGGGGTGGCGTGATGCACCTGGGGAGGGTGTGATAAATATAATATCTTATTATGATGTATGCATTATATACTGTTTAATCTGTGTTATGTATGGTGTTCACATATTGCTTGGTGTTCCATATTTACATTTTCCAACAGGTCCCAACATTCCAGGATCCACGCAAGAATCCAGTACCAGGTTGTGAAAGCTGCAATAGCAGGTAGGTGAAAGTAACACCATTTTAATACATAATGCTGTGTATTTAATTAGTTGCAAAGTGCAAACAATGGGTACAATTTTGTTTTTACTGGTTTAATTGAATTAAACAACAAGTTTTACAATGCAGTTATTGAATTACTTACTTTAAACAATAGCAGGTGACTTTTTGTATCACCAAAGAAGATCTAAAACTAATATAATAAAACTTGCATAATTCCATATTAAAAAAAATACATATGTCTGTTTGCATTAGCTCCGGATCTGGTGAACAATATATTTTGCAATACCCTCATAAATTACAAAATCATATTGATATCATTCAATTAAATCCAGAGAGACTAGTACAATCTATTAAAGAGGTCATGACTGATTATATTGTTAAAAACTTGTCAATTGTTCAATTAACAAATGGTCTATTTTCACTGCAACTATAGGCATCTTTCAAAGATTGTCCGGCTCATGTTAGGATCGCTGCTCAGTAACTGAGGGAGAACTATATGTAAAACCACAAAAGTGTAGTAAGCTAGGCAGTGGTCTGTGCCTGGAGTGAATGAAAATAGAAACGGGGAACATACACTAGTTTATCAGACAGGTATGAAGCAGGAATACCAAAAGGATGTAGAAGGAAAGAAACAGTCCCACCAAACCACTACTGGTGAGCTGATTTCACTTACAGCCTGTGCTTAGGCATGGTGCAGCTGAGTGTCTCCTTGAGACCACCCACAGGTACATAGATACCTTCAGGACTTGAATAGCACAAAGAACTTTACAACTACAGCAGTGGAAGCTGGAGTGACATGTCCAGGACAGAGAGACAAGGAAGGTGAGGTATCAGCAATAAGAGAACAAGGTAGGCTAAACAATGTTACAAGGAAAGCAGGCTACATAAGATACAGACCGAAAACAACACAGCAAACTTAGATCAAAAGATACAAAGTGGAGCTTCAGATAGATCACAAAATGCTCCCACAACCTCCAATGTACTAACAGGCCTTAAATACTCCTAGAGGTTGCTAGGAGCTTAGAACCAGTGACCTTATTAGTGTGGGGAAGACAGACACAAAATTGAGAGCCAATAAACACAAGAAGTGAACACGGATACAGATACACCTGCGCAAAAACCCTAGAAGCTGAGGAAAAGGCACTAAAGTCTGGTATACAATCCCAGGCAGAACTATACAGTGAATACGTGTAAAATCTTTTATTTTTGATATTTGTGTTTCTTAAAAAAAATGTAAACAAAAACAAACTATCTCTCTATAAAATGAGTCACTCTTTTGTCTAAATGTATTATTTTTGGAGAACTGAATACATTTCTAAGGGAAAATAGCATAACAGTTTCAGGAGGGGGCTTGCATATCATTGAAAACATGGGAGAGAGCAGTTATTGCAACCTGTTAGATGAGTTCATATGTAAGAATAATAATGTTTAATGTTTCTTTCCATGCCTGCAAAGTCATTCACCTTCTTGTGCCTATGTTTCTTGACTATCTGCCAAAAAGTGTAAGCAAACTTTATTGACTTCATTGAGAATTTCTATTTGTGGAACTGGGAAGAACAATTGACCATATTAATTATAAACCATCCTATATGTAATCACGTGCATTTTTCTTACATAACAAAAACTCAATTTAATAGCAATCCATCAGTGCCTAATCAGTTGTATCTTGTCTTACACAGAGAAGAGAATATGGAGACCACTTTCACCCCACCACAATTTTACATTGATGAATTTGATCCCTTAGATTATTTCCAGACATACTATGCTCCAGGGGAAGGAGCTCTCCTTGGAGAATGGACAAACTTTGCTTTACAGAACCTTCATGAAACATTCGCTCCAGGTAGAGTATTGATCAATAAATAACTAGATCAAGTGTTGCATTTATAATGTAATAATTATTAAAAGAGTGTGATCTAGGTTATGTGTATTTAATGAAGAAACAATATATATTGCTTACTGTTTCAATACAAATAAAATTGTACTTTAAAGAGATTGATTGAATGTATAAAATAGGTGTGAGCTGCAAGTCCAAAAAATCTGATGATTTTATTAGTCTGTTCAGGTTCATTAACATGTCAGGAATAAATTATTCTTAAATAGATATTTAAGGATTTGTTACTATTTAAGAATTTAAACTGACAACACAATTAAGGTGCAACACTCTATATTATAAACCACAGATATTAAAAAAGGTTATGCATGTAGCTGTTCCCTATGCAGATTAGCTGCTCCATGTAACATATTTTAGTTATACCTTAAACAACACTTAAGTTAGTTAAGCTGTCGTTGTTCAACAAGCCTTACACATACATGGAACTGGTCATTTAACTAGTGCTCTGTCATGTCAATTTATATTATAACCCAGATATTTTGAACTACTAGAACATCTTTTATTTTAGTTATATATGAAGTTATTGTCTTGTTAACAGTTTACTCAACACATTTGAGCAATGCTTTTTTCAAAGTTTATTGTTTGAAAAAATCTGATAATTTGTCCCACGGCAATTTGGTTACTAGGGGCAGTAATTTATTAATGTTTGTATGCGCAAATACATTATTCCCCGCACCTTTTGCAATGTAAGGAGCCTGATAAAGACCAAAAACACCACAAACTGGGTGATAATATTTTTGGGGGTGGGGGGGAATATTTTGGCTTCCACTGTGCTCATATAGTATTTTGACAGTTTTCATACACATTATACACTAGCAGTGTCACCTAACATGATTATACCAGCAGTGCCCCACAAGACTATATGGGGCATAATTAATTAGGTTCCATGACTGAGGTAACGCACGGTGTGCGCATTACCGAAGGTAATACGGTACTGCAATAACGTGGATTTTCCTTCATAACCCTATGTGGTGCGAAGAAAAATCAGCCTTATTACGGTGCCACCTTTGCACCCCGTTTCGGTGGGTTACCGCGATCCCAGGACCTAATTGAATATGCCCCTATGAGTACTATCTTAGTCTACATAATTATACAATCAATGCATTCTCTTACATGATTACACATATAAAGCCGCTACACATTACTATATCTGCAGTAAACACACATTATTTTGCAATGTCACTACACAAACTACCTGCATTGCCAAGTGGCTTACCAATGTACAGAAGAACATGGGCACTACTAATGCCAAATTATTCCACTGCTGAATGACTGATGCATTGAGAAATAAATAAAGCAGATGTTTGCTATCGATTAAAATGTGCCAGACCTTAGGGAAGATATGAATGCAAAGGTCACCTAATGTTAACTGTATGAAGTAAGAAGACAATATTACCTTCCATCGTAATTCATGTTTTTTATCCAGCAAATTGCAGTTCATTGACCATCGTATTTTCCATTGTAATAACTCTGAGAATAATGTGAAAGGTCTATAGGAGGAATGTGGGGTTTGCAAGTCAATGTCACTCTGCGAATATAATATGCTCTCATCGCATTTGAGGGCCATACATAATCTAAAATACATAAAAGTAATAGCATCAGGCTCACATACATTATCTATTCTTAATGTTAGTTTTTATTCAGCATTTGAAATATCTAATATTGCACCAAAGGACTTGTTGGAAAAAACAGTGCATTCTTTCCAAATATCACACAGCCAGTGATCCACCTAAACTCAATGGACCTCATTTTGTGTTGTACGCATTTCTGAATCCTGAGCATACACATAAAAATATGAAATTGCAAAACAATTGCAGCCTAATGTGTATTTTGAGTAGAGACAAGCGGTTCGGATTACGTGAAATGTAGGGAGGAGGTTAGCTGCAGTGCCCTGCTCATAATATAGCACCAGGGACATAAGAAAGTAATAGAATGCTGTCATTATTTTAAAGCAGTTCTATAGATACTAGTCAGTTATAAATGTTTGCTGATCAAAAAAAACAAATAAATATCTTTATTTTAAAACTAAGAGTTCTCTAGTGAAAGTAATTTTGTGTGGGGTAGTGACAACTGGAATTTTTTTGAAAAAAACTGTGTGTTTGCGTGTGAGATTCAGCAGCAATTGAACACCGTCAAAAAAGCCTATATATTATTATATTCTAATATTTTCTATTTTTCAATACTTGTACATTTTGGAAGGGTCATTCAGTGAAATCTATATTTAAAAAAGGGTGTTTGTGAGGGTCAGAAGTAGCTGCACACCCCAAAAGCTATATCATCATTTATTTATATACTAATTCCGCAGCGCTGTACAGAGAACTCATTCACATCAGTCCCTGCCCCATTGGAGCTTACAGTCTAAATTTCCTAACATACACATACACACACACACAGACATATAGAGAGACTAGGGTAAATTTTGACAGCAGCCAATTAACCTACTAGTATGTTTTTGGAGAGTGGGAGGAAACCGGAGCACCCGAAGGAAACTCACGCAAACACAGGGAGAACATACAAACTCCACACAAATAAGGCCATGGTCAGGAATCTCATTCATGACTCCATTGCTATGAGGCAGTAGTGCTAGCCACTAGGCTATTCTAATATTTTCTATTTTCAATACATGTCTATTTTAGAAGGGTCATTCAGCAATATCTATTTTTATAGTGAGGGTCAGCACCCAGTTGCACACCCCAAAAAAGCGCTAGATATTCTAATCTTTTCTATTATAAATCTATCTATAAATAAATGAGGATGCAGACAGATGAAGGTAGAGTATTGCCAGAGTGTTAATCATTTGACAGGAGCTTTCATAGCCTTTCATAGATTTGTATATATTTAAGGGGAGAGAGGGCTGAAAAATAATTTCCCCAGGTGGAAACTTCAACCCCAAGGGAAAGGGAACTGCCCGAGACTTGCAGCAGAGGTGGTCCCCAAGACCCATGAATAAAAATATGGAATGTATATAAATAATATTTATATAATCTGTTAGTGACATGTAAGAGATATGTAAAGTAGAGATGGTCACTGATCCCCGTGTTTTGGTTTTGTATTCGGTTTTGGATCTGGATTACCGTTGTGTTTTGGTTTTGTTTTGCAATTTGTTAAAAAAAATTACATTTATTGGTGCTAAAATAACATAATTTAGGTATTATTTTGTAGCTACATTATTATTAACCTCAGTAACACTAATTTCCAGTCATTTTCTATTTAATTTTGACGACCTCCTATGTCACAATATGATTTTCATACACTTGAAAAGAAAAATTGCTGCAGTTCTTGCCAATGATAACAAAAAGGCCATTGTCATGCCTGGGCATAAGACCAAAAATCCACCTCTTTAGTGTGGAGTTATTTTTACACAAATCCTGGCAAGAGTTGTCTAGCCATTTGTAGCGTTATTAAAGCCACACTCAGTAGAGGTAGGGACCTTAACCATCTAGGATCCTCATCCATGTTTCGTCATTTTTCAGCGAGTTCTTGGAAAACTGTTGGGAAAATCAGAAACTTAAAAAAAATAACAACAAGCGGATCACAGACGCCCTGGGTACTATGCTAGTGTTAGATCTGCGTCCAATGTCCACTATTAATACAGTTGGTTTGAGACATTTAATTGAGGTGTTCTGTCCCTGTTAGCAAATGTCATCACTTTACCATTTTACTAGAAAAGCTAATTCTCTCCTGTACCGGAAAGTTCCTAAAAATGTAATTATTGGGCGACAAAATGGCATTCTACCCACTGTACACTTAACCACAGATATGTGGACAAGCGGAACTGAGCAAACTAAAGATTATATGACTGTGACAGGCCACAGGCCACGTGGTTGGTCATTCGCCTTCCCCAGCATGGACAGCAGCAGCATGTACCCAAGTACGTCACATTTTTGAGAAGTAGGCTACTCTGTGTATCAACGGCTTCAGTAAGAGGCATACAGCTGACAAACTGTTCCAAAAACTAAGGGATGTCATTGAAAGATGGTTAATCCTGCTTGGACTCTCCTGAGCATATGTCATTTCTGATTACGACCCCAATATTGGTCATGCATTACAGCGGGGTTGAATTCAATCACATTTCATGTTTTGCACACACTATCAACTTGGTGTTACAGAACTTTTTAAAAATGACATGCAGGAGATGCTGTTTGTGTCCAGAAACATTGAGGGTCAATATCTAGTTTCTGCAACAGCACGTAGGAGAATGCAGCAGCTGCAAGAAGACTAGCATTTGAGGGGAATATACTTTAGTCCAGCGAAGTAGTTACCTGTGAAGAAAGTGCAGAGACGGTTAGCGCGAGTCACGTCATTGCCTTAATACATTTTGAAAATGTGCTACAGAACATTATAGTGTGAAATAAAACAAAGTAAATGTGCTAACTATATTTTAATTGTAGACTAAATACTTAATTTTCTTTGCAAGGATCCCAGACTTATCAACATCTCGTTTGGACGGCTTCTCCTTCAGTTTCTCTGGCAACTGCTTGTTGTATAAAAAATTGCTTTCCCAATACACCCAGTGGTGATGCAGATAAGTCCGCACAACATTTTGATATTTGCTCTGCTGTAAAAGAATTGGCCAAAAATCGTGACAGCTCTGCCCTAAAATCAACTAGTCATTCCATTTGGAAGGCCATTATCGGCAATTACATCATACTACACAGACTTCTATGATGGTGGGATGAATTAGTATTGTTTGAGGAAGATTATCACTAAACCCTGCCACCTCTCCTGTTTCTGTGAGCTATGGTACAATAAAATGTAACTGAAGATTTAGACCAAGACTGTCAGCCCTATTATTTCTATTTCAGCAATTACAATTAGCAATGGAACAATAGAGCTCTTCTCTTTGGGTGTTACCTATATAATGCAGCACAATTTGCCTGCAAATTCTACAGACAATAGAATAAAAAAGAAAGAAAAGCAGTATTACTTCCAATGAAAGCACACTAAAGATGCAAATATTTAGTCCAATACTGGGAAATTATTCCATAGCATTGAGGGGATTGTTGAAGATGGATAATACATAAACAAAACTCATAAAACCAAAATTTTTTACTGATATGCATTAAAAATGAATTTAATAATTAAAAAGCAAAATATTAAAATGTTGGAGTCTGGGACAGGTAAATGAGATGGGAGTACACATGAGAGTGTAGTGGTGGTAGAATCACCTATATTTATGTATCTCCTTATCCAAGATATTCACAATGAGAATGCCTAATTAACCATCAAACATGATCAAAAACTGCACAGATCATCTAAATGAATAAATCTTTATATTGTGTTAATAACACAAATATCTAATGTATATAATTAATACAGATGAAGTTCCTGAATGTAAGTTCTGTTTCTATGTCCTTAAATGATGGTACATATCTGTTCAGTATTGTAAAGATCAACAGAGTATTCGTGATACCAGTTTATTTCTGAAATGAGCTTATTTGTTATTATTATTTTTTATTTGTAAGAAATTATACGAAGATTGTGTGGATGGTAAGTATGTTAGCTTATAATGATGTTTCTCATAGTGAGCAGAGAGAAATGTATGCGTGACCGCGCATACACATATCCAGGGACACGATCGCGTTCAAGGTAAGTATATCAGTTTCACAGATCCTCAATGAACAGTAGAAAAAGTATATATCTATATCTGTATATTTTCAGGTGTGATCTGGGTTTAGTAATTATCAACCCCACATATACTAAATATTCCTTCTATTCTCACTTGAAAAGTGGCTGCATATAATTTTCCGGCTAGCTGGTCACCCTTTGTAAACGGTGTTATATAGGGTTATTATTCACTGACCAGCTATGGCAAAATGGATGCTTAGGAAAAATATATATGTCTCAAATTACTTTGTGTATATTCACATTATTTTATCGAGGGGCTTTGATTAAAGAGTATTGAGCATTTACATTTAGCATTCACCCCAGAGAACTGCTTGGCTCTATAAATAGCAGCTTTAGTATTATTATTGAGAACATAATAAAGTTGTGTTCTAGTATTTCAAATAGCTACATTTATAATAATCTAGGATTCTGCTCACATGAGAGGGCTGTGTTGATGTGCATAGCTCAAGTCTGATTACTAAGAGCATTAACATACAAAAAAAAGGTATTTTTCAACTTCTGTAGTTATATTGTATCAATTAATTGCATCTGTGGCAAGCTAGGGTTAATGCCATGTAAATTGCTAATGTTCTTTTCACATCATTTCATAGTTAAAGTATATTGAGCATATACATGTGACATTCACCCAACAGATACATAGCAGTTTCAATATTGTTGTTAAGAACAGAATGAGGTTTGTATCTAATATATTAGTACCATAACAAAAAACTGCATTTGTGATATTCTAATCTGAGGTTCAGCTCATGTAAAAGGGCTGTGCTGGTGAACTGCAGCTCTGGTCTAATTACTGGAAGCATTCAAGAATACAAAGACTGAGTTTATCAGCTACTATTGTTATATTATGTTAATTACTTATATCTGTGATGATCTAGGATTAATGCCATGTAGAAAGAGCTAATCCTTTTAAACAGCATTCATATTATTGATCAAAAAGGGCTGTAATAGCCAGCTACACTTAGAACTCCCTGAAACAGACTCCTTCTAAAAACTACACATACACCTGACATACATTTCACTATTAGCTTCTACTAGAAGGCAACCCATATGTCATTCGGGTTGGGTATTTAAACTAATATCCACCAATGAGCTTGATATAATTTGATTGACACATTTTTCAACCTATCAATTAAGATTTTTTTAATGTGTTTACTATAAGGTCACAGGAACAAATATATAAAAGACTGTTTTTTGATAATTAATTATTCAATTTTTTTTGGGAGAGAGTCCAAACTTATAAACATCTAGATAAAGAGAATATATAAAGTATACATATTATGTAAGGTACATTTAGAATATGTATGTTGTTGATTATCTATAGATATCTACATAATGCTATCCCGAGATTGTCATCTGTACCTAGAAGTTATTGTTTAAATCACTATAAAATACATCTAATAACATACCAGGATAGGTTCAACATATTAATTTTGATGTCATGCGCTGTGAAGATCCTTTATTTATATGTTATAAAAGGGAATTTGGAGATTGGTATTATTGATCCTTCAAGATAATACACATTATTTTCTTGAATTTTAATGTTAATAAATGTGTGTTGATTGGTGACTGAGGATAAAAATAAATAAATAAAAATAAAAATAATAATAATAAAAATAAATAATAAATAAATATAAATAAAAATAAATATAAATATAAATAAAAATAATAATAAATGTAAATAAAAATAAAAATATACCTATATCACCCGTGAAAAAATATATATGAGAAGGGTGTCACGGGCACTAGGAGTCTTTGCCCAGGATATCACCAGATGATGGACTTACCAGAGTAATATAGCTGGTACTATGGTTCTCTGGTAGCAGGGTGACAACGGAACAGGAGAATCAGCAGATGGTGAGAGAATGCTCAAGGAAAGTCTATGACTAGCAGCAACTGGTAATGAGTAGATGTATGTACACGAGGAACCAGATGGACAAGTAAACGTGAGGAAAGTCAGTGGTCTGCGTATAGCAAGTTGTACCACTGCTATAGTGAGGAGGAATGTCCAGGAGTAGTGAGGAGGTAGTGAGAGTCAGTGGTCTGCGTATAGCAAGTTGTACCACTGCTTATGTGAGAGGATACTTGAAACTGGTGTCACAGGGATCAGGAGTCAGTGGTCTGCATCAGCAAGTTGTACCACTGCTATATATATGTGAGGAGGGGCACGAGGAGATGAATGTAAAGCAGAGTATACACGGGGCACTCAGTACTTGATCCCACGATGATATCCACAATATAACAATAACTGACAAGCGCTGCTTGAAGTATACAAAGTCACAATAGCTATCCAGGCAATAGGAAACAAAGTCAATGGTAATAATAGCTTCAGTGGATAGGAGGCTCCGGAGAAGAACACAACTCAGTCCAGATGGATATGCAATACAAAAGCAAAGTCAATGGAAAGTATGCATACCGTGGTTCAGGAAAGCAGGCTGTCAGAGAGACGTGCAGGGATACCTGAACGGCTGGAGGCCGGCAGGAGGAGCGACCACTGGAGGGTGGAAGCGGTAATCAGGTTGGTGCAGCGCACGGCAGGTAATCCAGAATCAACGAAGCAATACTCAGGAAGCAGTAGTAAGTGAAACTGGAAACATGATGAACACGGGAGAGTTGAGGCTGTCTGGTATCCAGTGGTAGTGGTGGAGGCAGCGGAGAGAAGGCACGCTGAACACGGGAGAGTAGAGGCAGTGGAGAGCTGACACGATAAACCCAGGAGAGTTGAGACGAACTGGAGTCCGGTAGTAGTAGCAGATAGGAATCAGCTGAGTGCAGGCATGATGAACACAGGGGAGTTGAAACGAACTGGAGTCCGGTCGTAGTAACAGATAGGAATCAGCTGAGTGCAGGCACGATGAACACAGGGGAGTTGAAGTGGTCTGGAAACCACAATAGCAGTAAACAGGAATCAGCAGGAGTTGAATACACGAGGAAACACAGGAACACCTTCAGAGGCTCATGAGGAATGAGACTCCAAGATCAGGCAACCAGGTAATGATCACAGGTGGTTTAAATAGGGAGGGTTGCCTGATCATCCAATCAATTAAAAGCAACAGGTACTGAAGGTTTGATAAGGGCTGCACATGCGCAGACCCTCAGGATGGCGGACGGCCACGGTTCCTAAACACACGGGAAATGGCACTCACAGTCCGGTGAGTGACAAAGGGTATATATAATGGTTTTCCTATATAAATTGGAAATTATGATATATATGTTGTGTTATGATGTGCAAATAGTGTTTATCCAATATTATAAGTCACTAAGAAATTCCAATGGTGAATAAAATTAAATGGAAATAACAATTGTAAATAAAACAGTGCAGATCGGAAATATCTGTATGTGTTTATGTGTGCTAGTGCATTTTAATTGATGTACAGAGTTGTAATAAGTGATATAAGGGAGAAAATAAGATAACTACATAGGACAAAAAAGTGAAAAAATATGTGAAATAAAAAGGTGATGGCAGATTATGAATAAAACAGTGAGGGTGAAAACAAGGGAATGTGTCGTATAAATATTAAGAGGGACAGAAAATGTTTGACCCAAAAGTGACCGTGAAGTGAATACGAGATCCACATATTATTGGATCATGAGCCATAAAGGGAGCTGATTGAGCAGTGAAATGTGATTATTCAAATAAAATATAAACCTATTTAAAGATATATGAACATATCACATAAGATATCTACCAGAGATCTTGTGAAAGATCCTTAGCCATTACAGATAATTATTGTTTTGAATAACGCAAATCTGGAAGAAAATTCTTCCAAAAGGTGAATTTATTAGATTATAAAAAGGCTGTGAAATTAACATTTTCATTTAGGTCATAAGATGTATAGTATTTAACAGAAAAATGTATTTGCTTTCGTTTTTCAGCATACAAACCTCATTCTCTTCTTAACAACAATATTGAAACTGCTATGTATCTGTTGGGTGAATGTCCCATGTATATGCTCAATATACTTTAACTATGAAATGATGTGAAAAGAACATTAGCAATTTATATGGCATTAACCCTAGCTTGCCACAGATGCAATTAATTGATACAATACAACAGAAGTTGAAAAATACCTTTTCTTTGTATGTTAATGCTCTTAGTAATCAGACTTGAGCTATGCACATCAACACAGCCCTCTCATGTGAGCAAAATCCTAGATTATTATAAATGTAGCTATTTGAAATACTAGAACACAACTTTATTTTGTTCTCAATAATAATACTAAAGCTGCTATTTATAGAACCAAGCAGTTCTCTGAGGTGAATGCTAAATGTATATGCTCAATACTCTTTAATCATAGTCCCTCAATGAAATAATGTGAATATACACAAAGTAATTTGAGACATATATATTTTTCCTAAGCATCCGTTTTGTCATAGCTGGTCAGTGAATAATAACCCTATATAACACAGTTTACAAAGGGTGACCAGCTAGCCGGAAAATTATATGCGGCCACTTTTCAAGTGAGAATAGAAGGAATATTTAGTATATGTGGGGTTGATAATTACTAAACCCAGATCACACCTGAAAATATACAGATATAGATATATACTTTTTCTACTGTTCATTGAGGATCTGTGAAACTGATATACTTACCTTGATCGCGATCGTGTCCCTGGACATGTGTATGCACGGTCACGCATACATTTCTCTTTGCTCTCTATGAGAAACATCAATATAAGCTAATATACTTACCATCCACACAATCTTCGTATAATTTCTTACAAATAAATAATAATAATAACAAATAAGCTGATTTCAGAAATAAACAGGTATCACGAATACTCTGTTGATCTTTACAATACTGAACAAATATTTACCATCATTTAAGGATATCGAAACAGAACTTACATTCAGGAACTTCATCTGTATTAATTATATACAATATTGGGGTTCTGTTTGGAAAAGAGATTGGGCCTGATTCATTAAGGATCTTAAATGAAGAGGATTCTTATTTCAGTCTCCTGGACAAAACCATGTTACACTGCAAGGGGTGCAAATGAGTGTTCTGTTTTGCACATAAGTTAAATACTGCCTGTTTTTTCATGTAGCACACACATATCAACTTTAAATTTCAGTGTACAAATAAGCTACCAAGTATTTGTGTAGTCACATGAGGCCGAGCATCAGCGTGCTGAACTCCGATTAGAGGAGTGTGTGCTGAGCCCTGATTGGATGAGCTCAGCAAGCATAGCCAGAGGAGCTGGGCAGATGGAACAAATTAGTCATCTTGTCATCTGGTCCCTGGGTAGCATTTGTATAAACAGATTCATTCACTTCCATTATTTTTTGACTGTCAGAGTTAAAGTGAGTTTATCAATAACTGATATTAATGCACATCACTTAAAAACAAATACAGGGTCTTTACTACTCTATTAGCAGGCTATTTTTTATGTCTGTCTGTATGAGCCCTTACAAGTGTATTGAAGGATGCAGATAGTGGATCTCTCTCTGGCTGAAGTTTTTGGTAACTAGAACAATAGTTTGTACTCAGCTACATAGAAAATGTAAATACAATGTCAAATATCTGCAAACGTATAATCGAGACGAAACTCAAACATCGCTATGCAATGTACAGCGATCCTTAGACTGCATGCAGAACCAGAATTGATTTTATTGAAATTATAATGGTAATTATGAATTCCTTTTGGAGTTTCCTTTGTGTCAGCAGGTGTAAATTATAAATGTGTGTGGGCAAGTGTTTAAAATATGTACTCTTATTGAATACAAACGTGGACCTGATTTACTTTATTTCATTGCCGTATACTGTATCGGTGGTAGTCACCTTTGTGACGAAGAGAATCCCGACATCAATTACAGCATTCGCAATTTCAGTGCCTCTGTAAGTGATGTCGGGATTCTCGTTGACACACACTCATACCCCACCCTACTGTATATTTAAAATATATTATATTATAGATTTATATCATGTATCCTAATTTTTTTTGCCAGGAATTAATATTTTGGTCTATGTTGACAGCATTTGGCTTAACGTTTCTCAGAGGGTTGTGGGAGGGGGAAATGTAAGTGGTGAAAAATGCCATGTGCCTAAAAGCAGTCCTGTCTGGAATTCCTCTAAATGTAGAAAAGTAATATAATTCTGACTAAATTATATTTTTTCTATATATTTTATCTTGTAAGGTGGTGTTAAAGGAGACACATTGATTGATTTTGGTACGGGACCCAGCATCTATCATCTCCTTTCTGCTTGTGAAGTATTTAACAACATAATCGCCTCGGATTTTCTTGAACAAAACCATGTTGAACTGCAGAAATGGCTGAGGAAGGATCCCAATGCGTTAGACTGGACACAATTTATCAAATGTGTGTGTGAGCTGGAAGGTAACAGGTATGTGAAGTGTCTCAATCCTAATTACAATCCTTATTCTTGGTACTGCAAGTTACTTGAATAACTCCTGATACCTCAAATAGGACAGCTGCCCTAAATAGCTACCAGTTACATCACCAAGACATAGGGAGCCACTATAAAGGGATTGTTTACTCATGAACATGTCCTGCTCAACAAAGCTTCCACATTCCCTCACCTGAAGCTTTGGCGCTGGATCGCAATGAATTTTGCTAAATTTTTCTGAACAAAGGTGCCAAAAGTTATCCATCGCTCATCAGCACGTTTCTACTGAAGAACTATGGATAGAATTCCCAAGATCCATGAGCACAGCACAGAAAATATTTGTAAAGAGTTACACCTGACTAACGATATTAGACAATTTTGTACTGTTAGTGCTAAAATCTCAAAACAGAACTTCACAATTTTTTAATGATACAGTTATGAATACCCTGAGTCAAATTATTGAGGCTACAGAGATATGGCCATGGAGGTCTAATTTAATACACTTGTCTTGGAACCTTGGCTAGTGACAGTAAGTAGGATTATTGGCACTACTGCTGTAAAATGCCTGGAATTCCCATTCTCAGAATTATCAAATCATAAAACAAAATTGTTAAATTAAGCAGTGCTACCTAGGATGCAAATCCGACTCTATGGTGAAATTATCAAGTATTTTTACAAAGCTGGTGAAAATATTTCTTTGTCCTTCTCATCACATTAAGGTCTAGTAAATGCAAAGGAATTTATATAAAGTGGCTACCACATAGATTGTTATTACTTTTGTACTGCTGCAGGCATCACAGAGCCATATGCAGTTAGTTGAATTGAAATACCTTGTAAATCAGCCATTAGATATACTGATATGTGTAATCACATGTCTGACAAGAGATAACAATTTAGGTTCTTGTAATATTTGGATTTTCTAAGCTTTGTATACATTTAGGACTGATGTTGAGTTGGATGCATAATATCCACCTAAAAAAGTTGCCTGTAAAAGTAGCATATTTACATCCATATATTGAGTTGAAGGCATCTCAAAATCTGTCCCGCTCTGCACCTGTAGCGTATGTCCCAGGTTTATGTCAGACATAAGCATACACATAACCAGGTCATAAGCACAAGAGAAGTTTGTTAACATTTGTGTTGGTAGTGCAAACACATGTGTTGTTAGGCTTGATACAATACAGCAGATATAATACTCCTTCTCGTGAAGGAATAAAGTAACAAAAAATTATCTTTAAAATACATCCACAAAACCTGTAACATTTGCACTATCAATGCAGAAATTTCCTATCAGCTTCAGAGGTGAATTTGCAATCAGCCCATCATAAGTGATTTGCTAGTGCTGGTGACCATCATCAATATCAGCGTGAATTTGTACCTGACCCTAGCAGGTACCAAAGATATGTGTCTCTCTAACCTCTTCACTTGACCTCTCCCAGTGGATTGAATCTGCAACTTATCAGGATGGCCACTTTGTTGATCTTGTTTTCTATAGACTATGCTCAGGTTCTAATTTCCTTAACAATATAATAGTTAGGCGATCATTGAATTCTATGAATTAATGTATTTATCTTACGTGTTGATTGGTGTGTATAAACATAGATGCCCAAATAAGGAAAAAGTATTTATTACTAAAATCAATACCTCTCTAAAAAAATGCAACAGTATCAATATCAATAAATAATATAAAACAGGTACATACTATAGCATAAAACACATATTGGTGTTACAGAACTCATAAATGAGAATAGTGCACATGGCTAATAAAACAATGTCAAACAATATTCCAAAGATGATTTCTATAATATGGCAATAACCTCCAGCCACCTAATATAGTTATTAGCATGAATCACTGTACAACGATATAAAAGTGTGCATCCAATTGAATGCAGTTCTTAGACTCTCAGAGTAATTTACAGCAATGGTTCCTTATTCAATCCATCTAACACTCTTTACATTATAATCCGGAGTATGGGACCACAATCCAGATTGTCTCTCACTTGTGTTTAAAACTTGTATTCAATACTATAAAACAGTAAACCGGTTATACTTGCTGTTGTTGTTTCAGTCCTGTATAGATGGAGATGTAGACGCCGCGCGGCGATAACGGAAGTGACACGCACATTGGAATATCCGGGTGCTGAGTGAGCGCTTCTGGCTGGTAATAGTCAGCTGATGACGTGTAGGGGGCGTGTTCACAGCGCGTTTCATCCCGATTGAGACTTTCTAAAGGGCTAGAACCCTAATTTCCTTAAAACTCCTTTCCTCCTCTTGGATCATCATCTTATTAGTTACTCATTCACTCCCAGTTCTTCAAACTCCCTGCTGTCAAACTCTTCCAAGCCTCCTCACACCAGCAGGTATATTGACTCTATTGATTTTCAAGTTTTTCACTTCTCTCCAACACCTGGTCTCTACAATTTCTACATTCTCCTCCCCTGATATGGTAGTTCCTTACTTTCAGCATACCCTAGCAACTTCCCTGGATCAAGTGGCTCCAGCGACTGTTCATAGTCCGCGTAGACTTTGTTGTCACCCGTGGCACAACAAAGTAACACAAAATCTATAAAAACTTTCTTGTAAAGCTGAACTTTACTTTCGTAAATCTTGTACCTCTAATGATTTCAGTGCATAGACTGATATCTACCACTCCTATCGAAATGCTAAAGAAGCATACTTCCAATCTCTCATCTATGCTCAGGCTTCTAACTTCAAATGCCTTTTTAACACATTTAAATCTCTTCTCAATCCTCCCACCCCAAATCCTCTGACTACCATCAGTGCCCAGGACCTTGATTCCTATTTCAAGAACAAGATAGATGAGATCTGACTTGCAATGTTATCATCTCCCTCAAATATCATTCAGCTCAATTCCTTCCCAGTATCGTTTGACACCCTCTCTTCATTTGATCCCACAAATGAAGAAGTTTCTATTCGCTTCTTATATTCCTACTCTACCACCTGTCCTCTTGAACCCATACCCTCACAATTTCGTGTGCTCATTCCAACTCTAACTAAAATCCGTAATCTATCTATCTCTACAGGTATCTTTCCATCACTATTCAAGCACACAGTGATTACTCCTATTCTGAAAAACAAAATTCTGACCCAAACTCATTCTCAAATTACTGACCTCACCTCTCAGCTTCCATGCCCCTACAAACTTCTCGAGAGAATTACCTACACTCGCCTCACACGTTTCCTTTCCGCAAACAGCCTATTGGATCCTCTTCAATCAGGCTTTTGCTCTCAACACTACACAGAGACTGCGCTGACCAAGGTTGTCAATTATTTGATCACAGCTAAAACTAAAGGTGATTACCCTCTTCAAATTCTCCTGGATCTCTCTGCTTCATTTGACACTGTTGACCACTATCTTCTCATACAGACACTACAATCACTAGGTCTTTAAGACACTGTTCTATACTGGTTCTCATCCTACCTATCTAATCGCTCTTTCAGTGTTCATTTCACTGGAACACCCTCACTTCACTTTCTTTATCAGTTGTAGCACCACAAGGCTCAGTCCTAGGTCCTCTGCTATTCTCTATCCACACCCCTTCTCTTGGAAAACTAATGAGCTCCTTTGGATTTCAGTATCATCTCTATGCGGATGATACACAAATTTATCTATCCTCTACTCATCTCCCACCATCTGTGTTGTCTCAAATTACTGACTGCCTTTCTGCTATTTCATTTTGTATGTTCTCTCGCCAACTCAACTTAAATCTTTCAAAAACAGAACTAATAATATTTCCACCCAACAATAGAAGCTTCCTGCCTGACATTTCTATTTCTGTTGACAACATGACCATAAATCCCACCCTGTTAGCTCACTGCCAAGGAGTAATCCTTATCTCACAACTATCCTTTGTTCCCCACATCAACTATATATTTACATCATGCAGCATACATCTAAAAACGTTTCCAGAATACGTACATATCTCACACAAGACACTGCAAAAACTTTAATTCATGCACTCATCATTTCCCGCATCAACTATTGTAATTCCCTCCTTACTGGTCTTCCCAAAATCAGACTCGAGTCCCTACAATAAATTTTGCACGAGGCAGTTAGATTGATTTTCCTTGCACATCGTTTTTCGTCTGCTGAGTCACTGTCAGTCTCTACGTCGGTTGCCTGTTTTTTAACGAATCCAATATAAAATTCTTCTACTAACATACAAGGTCATGAACAAAATTGTACCAATAGGCAACTCCTCACTTGTCTCAAAATATCTCCCAACTCGATACCGCCGTTCTGCACAAGATGTGCATCTCTCTTCCACTCTCAACACTTCCTCCAATTATCGGTTACAGGATTGCACCTGCTTTATGGAATTCCCTCCCTCGCACAGTAAGTAAGTAAATTCTCCTCTTCAGACAATAATCCCCTAGGTTACCCTATTACCACCCTCCACACAGCTAACACAAGACAACAACCCTCTGAACAACATAGTTGTGTGACTGAGCAAACAGCCCACTAAATACTTTATAATCTTTGCATTCCAGCTGGACAAATATTCAATATGATGTAGCGCTTACCCTTGTGTATCAAACAATTGTCCCATAGATTGCTAGCTTGCGAGCAGGGCCCTCTTAACTCTCTTTCTGTATTTATTACCCAGTATTGTTTTATTACTGTTTGTTCCCAATTGTAAAGAGTTGTATAAATAAATGATGATGATAATGATATGACTCCTGACACATTTATATGCATTTCCATGCTGGTCTGCCTCCCTCACATTTGCATGAATGCCCTCATTGTACTCAGCCTACTTTAGACAGTCTCGTACCAACCCTGTTTCGCCTCTCCAGTTGTAAGACAGGACAAGTGTCAGATGAAAGAAACTCTTCATGCACGCATATATGGGCACTGTCTTTGTGGGTATGTGCAGTGCACATTTTCATAATTTATGCAAATTGATGTAAATTCAAGACAGACTCCTAATCTCTGTATTTTGCTACTTTGCTTTGCTTTAAAAATAAATTTTAGTAAGTTAAATTTAAATTTTGGATTTTGTAATTTTTTGTGCTAACTAAATCCCAGGTATGCTAATATCATAATAGAGCTGGAGGGGGGAGATTTTTTGAAGAACGGGGACGGCCTTGATCTATAGAATAAAATCAATATACCCTAAGGGGTTAAATATAGATTTTGATGTGAAGCCGTCTATAGGCAAGTAACTTTATGCAACTTCAGTATATATGGCATTGCCTATTAATTACTATTATGCCCAAGTCGTGTGCATACACTTGGTTATATAGGTTATATACTCCATGGACTGATAACACATAAGGATCCAGTGATTCAGAAAGGAGGAATATATGAGAAGAGAATGGTTTGCATGTTTTATAGATACCATGCCATTAATTGAGTGCCATTTACATGCAGTCATACTTGAAATGTTGGATCCAGTTACCCTTGGGAGGAGTGATGTTCACAGTTAAATAAGTTGCGACCTCTATTGATGTAAACAAGCATATATCTCAATTGAGTAGACATTGTTGGGACACTGTGTCAAGATAGAGACCTAAAGAGTTAATGAAAGTGGGTGGAGTTATGTGGTTGAAAATCAGACTATAAAGGATACAGAAACCCAGCACATCTCATCTCCTTGAGAAAATTATAATGATAAGACGAAACGCGTTGGAGTGCGTTTCATCCATTGGATAGTATTTTTATCTATTGGTTTTTGAATTGCCGCTGTCGCCACAGCGATTGGAGTTTTTTCATACTATGTCATATGACATACCCAAGTTGCAGTCATATGACCATTATGATAAAAGGAAGTAGAAACGAAGCCTTCTGCTTGAGTATCTGATGGAGTTCAGGATATTGATCACAATACAGGATATTGATCACAATACATGTATTGGAGGTATCTGAGTCTTTTTATTTTATTTCGCATGGCCACAACCAATTGGTCCAATATTATATCCTTTTTGCTTAACAGCTATATACACGGAGACAGGTGACACACTGCTGATTACTCATTAGGTACCTCGGGAGTAGGGCTACATCCATCAGCCCTCGGAATAGGTGTGTAGATGTTAGTAATTAGCTAGTTCCCAGTAGAAGCTGCAATTGTCAGATACATACAAACCGCAATATCCCTTGGCTTTGTTTTGTAGATCTATTGCCTGCACCAACAAGACAGTATACTGATGTGTCTACATTGGAGGATTAACGTATAAGGCACTGCACTAGAGACAATTTTATGTACAATTTTAGGGAATATCATTTTAACCGTTTAGGGATCTATATTTATAACCACATCTGTTCATTATTATAATCAATCAAGGTTGCTTTGCACTGGGATTATCTTTAAAATAATAGTGCAGTCCAGCCTACAGTGTTTTAACTTATATGTACAGTGTTAGAAATGGGGACCTGAAGTCTGATATCCTAGTGCAGTTTTCGACCTTAGTCCAGGATTGCTAAAGCTCTCTTTAGCTACTTTACAGTCAACCATTTTTCCTATGACAGATAATTGCCACACCTGTTGGATACCCCCACCACCTCAGCCTCACATTAAATTAGTTGCATTCCCATTTATTTAACATATTTATTTTGTCCCTCATTAGCATTAATGTTAACTTAATATAATTTCCATTTATTAAACAGACATATCCCCCCTCACCGAAACCAAAATTAAATTAATACCATTCACATTTAAAAAAGCAACCAATATCTCCCCCAATCAGACATAACATTGAAAGAATAGCATTACAACTGAATTAACAGATCTATTTTACCCATCATCAGCCACATCATTAAAGTTCCATTTAGAAAACAAACATACCCCTATCCCATCAACCCTGACATTAAATTAGCTGCATTCTCATTTAATTAACAGACTTATTTCACCCTTCACAAACCCTGACATTAAATTAATAACTTTCCCATTCAATTAACCAACCAATTTAACCCCTCACCAGCCCCAGCATTAATAGCATTCCCATTTAATACAAAGGCCTATATTTCCCCCACCAGTCCCACAATCAAATTAAGGGCTAAATTTCCACCTCATTTCATAGAGATTATTATCATCACCGCCTTTTTGAATATAGTACTTATTTATTTTACTAATGAATTACTTTGTTTTTATTGTGTTAATGTAATATATTCCAAGGAACCCCCCCTTCTTTCCAACCCCAAACCCCTCTGTTCTTTACAGCTCTCTAACCCCCCTGTACTTAACTGCCGCCTCCCCTCTATTCTTTACAACCCCTTTTCCCCCCTGTTCTCTCCAGCTCCCTCTCCCCCATTTTTACAGCCTCTCTTCCCATGTTCTTTACAGTCCCCCAGTTCTATCCATCTCCCCTCGTTCTCTCTTGCTCTAGCAGAAATGTAATTACCTCAGGGCCCTCAGCTTCTCTTATCAGGTTGGGTACGAATTAATAGCACTGAAAATAACGACAACCAATTATTATTATTACTATTATTATTATTACCATTTATTTATATAGCACCACTAATTCCTCAGCGCTTTACAGTGAACTCACTCACATCAGTCCCTGCCCCATTGGGGCTTACAGTCTAAATTCCCTAACACACACACACACACAGACAGAGACACACAGACACACAGACTAGGGTCAATTTGTTAGCAGCCAATTAACCTACTAGTATGTTTTTGAAGTGTGGGAGGAAACCAGAGCACCCGGAGGAAACTCACGCATACACGGGGAGAACATAAAAACTCCTCACAGATAAGGCCATGGTCGGGAATTGAACTTATGACCCCAGTGCTGTAAGGCAGAACCACTTAGCCACCGTGCTGCCAATGAACCAATAGAGCTACACGAGAATGCCTCCAAGTGCATTATAGCGACAGTTACATAGTAGGCGCGATATTAAACAGACGCGAGCTATGCCTCCACATAATATAATGGCAAACATAAAATTCCTTCTAATTTTAAATAAAGATAGCATAAATGACGATAATAAAGGTAAACGACAGTGTTAAATGTCTACACAAGAAATGCCTGCTGAGAAATATTAACTACAAAAAAATATCCAACAATAAATATGACCTCTGGGGCAAATGCAGGATTTGAGGAGGGGGGTTTCCACGGCACACCACCAGTGGGGGTGACCAGCCTGCATGGGGGCATGGCTTTAATTTTAGACAGTGCTAGGTAGCTCTCCAACTCTTCCAATCCCCCTTTAAATACACGAGCAGTGTTGCGTGTACTACTGTTAGGTGTCGCGGGTAAAAATTGCCAATTTTGAATCTGGGGAATGGACCTAACATCGGTAATTCTGAGTGGCCCGGTGGGGGGGGCGATGCCCCCCTGCCCCCCAGCCCAGCCCGCCCCTGCATCACACACACACACAAACACTACATTGCCACAAGCCCCCTGTGACATCACAAACACACTATATTTCCACAAGCCCCCTGTGCCATCACACTGCCACAAGCCCTCTTGTCAACACACACACACAACACTGACATCGACACCTCTCAGTTACATTTAAGTGCAATTCTGCTGCATCGCTCCTCACTGCTCAGATAGGAAGTGAATTGAGCACTTCCTGTCTGAGGCCAATCAGCAACAGGCAGCCTCACGATTGGCTGCCTGTTGCTGCCACTGACCACCACTGATTTTATCGTCACCCCCCCTCCGTGCGCTTGTCCCCCCCTACCTCCACCCACGCTAGGTGTGGAGAAAAAAAAAAGAGTCAGGCACACCAGGCAGGACAGGGGTTTCCAAAGACTAGGGAACCCCCCTGCGTGCGCCCCTGTACCTACTCTACATAAATGCCTACCAAAATAAAGATGACTCTGAAATAATAACTACAAAAACGAAATTACTACTAATTATATTCCTACATCCTATATTAATGACAAAACATTAATGTCTACATAAAAAAAAAAAAAAAAGTTAATTTACTCACGCAAGAAAAAGGTGTATGAAAACGGTCAGAGTGCAATCAATATCATTAATAGTTATGTAATTCCATATGTACACAATTACTACATTATATATTAGCTTTATCAAACATTACAGTCTCTGTATCTTTTTTATCATATTCAGTTTATTATTGACAATTAAAGGTGTTAGGGCCATAATAGTTTAACATAACTTTGAACTTAGATAAACATATATACTTTTCCTGACCATGCTTGTTATTACTACATGTTGTCATGTATTCTGTAGCAGTGTTTGCTACTAGCCTTTTCTGTCACAGTCACAAAGCATTACGCCAGTTAGCATGTTTTTAATACCAATAATAGGTCAGATGTTTTGTTGTGTTCATAATTTGTATTTAATTAGACCTTAATCTTTTGTTCTTGGAGGAACTGTTATTATTAACCAATATTTTCTTTTAACTGCTGCCGTTTATGATGTCAAATTGTCTGTTTATATTAATTCAGATGTAAATTAAAGCAAATTGATGTATACCTTGTAATGTATATATTTTAAAGAATAAATACAATTATTTTTTAGTATTATACTCTCAATCATTTTTAATCATACTGTTATATAGGGCACACTATAGGATTTCTACAGTTTAAATTGTATTACTATGTAGCCTATAAAGTTTGTACTACAGTTATAAAGTGACTGTTTGGCAACTTATGTCCTAAAGTTCTTTTTTTGTAGTGTAAAATATATATTTATGTGCTGTTCTAATTTTTAATTTGAAAATTTAATTAGTATATTATACAATTTTAAAAGTTAACCATTAAATTAACCCAAAATTGACGTGATAGTGAAATACGGATGTCAATATTCACTCCAACCATATTATCTATACATGTAACAATAAATATAAATGAGCATTAAATAAAAAAATTGCATATATGTAAATAATGTGTGTTTTTTTTTTATAAAACTATAACAATTGTAATAGTATTTTTGTGAATATTTATGTATGTCATTTTCATTAATATACAGTAACTAAAGACATCACTCTGTGATTGTGCTTATATACTAAATCTGCTCAAATTAATATCACTTCAATGCAAACAGCAGTACTGATAAATTTTTACTTGTGAGACAGTCATATTAATTATATATATAGCTAACACCAGCTCAAATAACATATTTATAAATCGAGTACTTAACACATTATAAATGATCAAATCAATAAAAAAAATATATTTCTTAGAATTGGTTAAAATTAAGTGGTCAGAATAGTTGAATTGTAGCTAACCCATTTGGATAAATATTCAAATGTATCTCTAGAGCAGGAGTCAGGCAACTTTTTTACCTTTTACCCCAAAATATATTTAGATACGCCGACGTTACCCCTTTGATTTGAAAGGAAGGTAATCATATAATATTAATTATTGGAATTCAAAATTTTATTGAATCTATTCAAAATTTCTTTGAAAGCTTCAACTTCAAAACTTCAGGTTTTGGAGAAATGATGTTGCTTCATTTTTGATACGAGAGCATCAATATTGGGGCATTTTGATGTCAGAACAATTTGGATACAGTCTTCAGCATCCAATCGATTTCTCTGCTTTGTTTTTATGTTCGTTAGAGTGCAAAATCCTTGTTCGCAAAGGTAGGTTGTTGCAAAAGGCAGCAACTTTTTGACTGCCTCCTCATGTGCAATTTTGAATGCTTTTGCAGCTGTTGAGATCCAAAAATATGACAGATCTGCTTTGTTTTCAAATGTAATACATGCTTCATTATTTCATCGAGGCTCAAGAAGTGCCTCAGCCAACCCTTGAGACTCTTCTGGTACAACATCAATTTCACATTTAAAGGGGTCTACAATCCAACTGACAGCATGTGAATCGGCAGCATTACCTCCAGGAATTTCATTTTTACCCCATTTGGGGTAATTTACCCCTGTTCCCTGACCACTGAGAGCACTAAACTCCTATACACTCTACTACCAAATACAAATTAACATGAAAGAGTGGAACTCAACAAATAAAAAAAATTGCTAAACTCAAAGAACATGTTACCTAAGTTTTAATCCTATATCATGATAATTAGAATTAAGTTTCCAGTCACCTACAAAAAAATCATGCTTCTCTTTAATGCATATAACAGCATGGAGTCATATATAATTCTGCATATCAAAATTAACATATTGATATTATGACTCACCTAATGGAAAAAAGTAATGAAATTGTATAACAAAAAGAGGATTTACTCAATTAAAATATATAAGGTTATTCAGCTCTAAAGCATCATTAAGACATAAAGGATATAATGAATTATTATGGTGAATCTACTTGTCTGCAAGCTAATGCCATCTCAGGATGGCTTTAGTATATATTTTCCTATGAGGTCCAGTGAAGCTGGAAAGGCTTTGTTTTATTCCCTACCAGGCCAAATACTATATGTATGCACCAACTTTAGGCATATATTTCACTGTCTGCATTCAGCAACAGCCCTAGGCTGCCAGAGAACCTTAAAAACAATTTGCTTAGGAAGAGGAGTCATAGTAAGTTGCAGCAGTACGGTATTATGTATCACTGCTATTTGGAAATAAATGCTTTTTAGAGATATACGCTCATTTACATGCTTTGGTGCATTATGAAGTCAAACTGATAGAATGATTGGTGAGATTTTTATTTCTTGAGTTTTTATTAATAAAAATGCTATTAATATTCTTTTGCAGAGACTTTCTCCATAAGTGCTAATTTGTGTGGTTTTTTATTTTATTTTGTAATTAATGTGCAGGGTTTGCTATCTATTTTCATACAGCTGCTTGATATTTGTGCTGTTTCTATTCATTTACATTGTGCAGGAACATATTTTTTTAATTTTTGTGTGTAAGTGCACAAAAGCTACACATAGGAATACATGACAAGTAACAACAGTGTGTTATGTGTTTCTTTTATAGGAAGAATTATGAGGAAAAAGCTGAGAAGCTCCGCAGTAAGGTGAAACGGGTCCTGAAATGTGATGCACTGAAAAGTAACCCGTATGAGCCTCTTGTTCTGCCACCCGCTGATTGTCTCCTCACTTGTCTCTGTCTTGAAGTCGCTTGTAAAGACATAGAATCATTTTGCAATGTCCTGAAAAACTTTAAAAACTTGATTAAACCTGGAGGTCACTTATTGGTTTTAAGTGTACTAAATTCTACCTATTACGATGTTGGTATGAAACGTTTTTCTGCCCTTCCCTTAACAAAAAAGGACCTGGAGATGGCTTTTAAAGAGGCTGGTTATGAAATTGAAAAAATGACAATTACTCCTCGGAATGATAAATCGAGGATGGATGTCTGTAGCCATGACAGTCACTATTATGTCCATGCTCGCAAGCCACAGTAACTATAAAATGGTCACCCATCAGATCTCCGAAACATTATCAATGGTATCTGTGGCTCAAAATGCAAATAGTTTGCTTTCATGGCTTTTGTTATTCAACTCTTCTAGGTAAATGCTGAGATCCACTGTCATAAAAGACCAGCAGGACACCCCTATATTTCCCCCCAACAATTTGTTAAATATAAATGGTAGTTGCTAATAATATAAACACAGTGAAACCAAAATGCTCTTCTTTAAATTAATGAAATATAGTGAATCAAATCATTTGAGAAAGTGCTGCCAGGACAATTAAGACCACTGTGTATGTGAAAACAAGACATAGTTCAGCATTCTGAAACAAACAATGTATAAATAACTGTCAGTGTGTGTGTGTGTGTGTGTGTGTATATATATGTATGTATGTATGTATATATATATATATATATATATATATATATATATATATATATATATATATATAATGTGTGTATATGTATTCAGCAATAGTCAGCATGTAAAGTTTTCATTGTTGGGCCTTATACTGATACAGTTTCATTGTAATTTGCAAACTAGTCTTTGGCTTTAGCTTAGTAATAGTGATTATGTTTCTTTATGCATGCCCATTGTAACCTAAGGGATTTTATGCTAATAACTGTAACAATATATTCTATCCCTCAATAAATTATAAGAAATAAATCATGAAGTAAATTTATACATATCACACCAAAATACTTTAATTGTGATTATTTCAATAGTTGCAGACTTTGGTAATATAGCATTATAGTTTCCAGGGAAAGATTGCAAGAAAATGAATATAATGCTATTTATCTGCCACCACTCTGTTTCCTGTTTGGGATTGTGTTTACTCTACATGCAATGTTTTATAAAGCTATATCCACACTAGAGATGGGCGGGCTCGGTTTCCTTGAAACCGAACCCACCCGAACTTCGGGTATCTGAGTACCGAGCCGAGTCGTCTCGGTACTCTCGCACCTATTTGGTGTCCAAAACGAGGCAAACCATCATTGTGACATCGTCGGATCTCGCGAGTTTTAGAATCAATAAATACCCGCCTTCACGGCAATCTAGCGCCATTTGAGAGAGGGACAGAGAAGGGTTAGGTGACAGTATAGAGCAGAAAAAGAGCAGTATAGAGCAGTAATTTGTCTGAATTTGCACTACAAAGTGTTTGGGGTCTCATATACACCCTTATAAAAGAGCTGATTTTTCTGAGTGCTTAAATCCTAATATAGCAGTCATTGCACTGTATTTCCAAAGAGAAACATGGATGACGCAGGTGGCAGACCATGACAGTTTGACATCTGGTCTGGTTTGAAAGATTTTACCAAAAAAAGGGTGACCTCGGCCATAACTCCATCCGATCCTACTATGAATGTCACTCACCGGACTGTGAGTGCTTCTTCCCGGACATTTAGGAACCGTGGCCGTCCTCCATCCTGAGGGACTGCGCATGCGCAGCCCTTTCCATACCTCCAGTGTATGTTCCTTTAACTAAATTGGCAGATCAGGCAACCTCCCTATATTAAGCACCTGTGGTCAACACCACGTTGCCTGATCTTGGAGTCTCATTCCCCATGAGTCTCTGAAGGTGTTCCTGTGTTTCCTCGTTTATTCAGCCCAGCTGATTCCTGTGGTTTCCAAGCCACTTCTACCTCTGTGGTTTCCAAACCACTTCTACTACTGTGGTTCCCATACCACTTCTACCATCTACTGTATTATCGTGACTGTGAGCTGATTCCTATCCGCTGCCTCCGTGCACTACAGTCTTCTAATCACTTCAACTCTACCATGCATCATTGGGACTGTTAGCTGATGCCTATCCGCTGCCTCCGTGCACTACAGTCTTTCATTCACATCCACTCACCTGTTCATGATTGTGACTGCCAGCTGATTCCTATCCGCTGCCTCCGTGCACTACAGTCTTCAACCTGCAACTCGTCTGTGTTTCATCATCGTGACTGCTAGCTGATTCCTATCCGCTGCCTCCGTGCACTACAGTCTTCAACCTGCAACCCGTCTGTGTTTCATCGTGACTGTTTGGCTGATTCCTATCCGCTGCCCCTGTGCGCTTCAGTCTTCAGCCCTTGTCAACTCTCCCGTGTTTCCTTGAGTCTGCTGCCACTATTGCTACCCGCTACTCTCCGTGACCAACTGTTCCAGTTCAACTCTGCTCCGGTGTCCCATCGTTACTGCACCTGCTGGTTGCTATTGGCTACCTCCGTGTTCCCGCAGAGACCCGCTGCTGTTACTTCTCAGCGCTACTCATCCATCTACTACTGATCCGCTCTCCACGCCTTCCTGTGTTCCCTGCTGGTCTACCTACCTGTGCGCTGCACCTGCTAGACCACCGCTTCACCCATCCAGGGACTTTGGATCCTGCCGGCCTCCTGCCCTTCAGGTATCTCTGCACTCCTGTCTGACTGCCTTCTCCTGAACCACGGTATGCATACTTCCCATTGACTGTGCTGTGTATTGCATACCTTGCTGGACTGTGTTGGTTCTCCTCTGGAGTGTGCTATCCGCTGAGTCTATTGCCATCATTGACTGTGTTATCTCATGCTGGATTACTTCAAGAGACTTTCGATATTGACAGTGTTGTTCAGTCATTTATACATTTATATTGTGCATATTACTGTGGATCAAAGTCAAGGTGCCCGTGTATATATTGTGTTGCAGTCTCTCCCCGTGCACCTCCTCACATATATATTCAGTGGTACAACTTGCTAGTGGCAGACCACTGACTCCTGTTTACAGTTTTACCCGTTCCAGTATCCTCTCACATTGCAGTGGTACAACTTGCTAACGCAGACCACTGACTCCCCGGATACCTCCACTTGGATTCCATTCCTTCACTCAGACAGCGGTACAACTTGCTATCCGCAGACCGCTGACTCTCATCACCTCCTCGTTTCTGTTGGACATTCCTCCTCACTATAGCAGTGGTACAACTTGCTACCGCAGACCACTGACTACCTTCACGTGTCCTTTGTCCATACAGTTCCTCGTGTATTACTACTTCCATATTGCCAGTGCTGCTAGTCATAGACTTTCCTGAGCATCTCATCATCTGCTATTCCCTGTTCTGTGATCACCCTGCTACCAGAGTACCATATTACCACCTATACTGCTCTGGTAAGCCTATCACCTGGTGATCCCTGGGTAAAGACTCCTAGTGCCCGTGACAGTAAGATCAGGCCATGACAGACCCAGATACGGAACCTACCGCTAAAGAGATGCTGCAGCATCTGGTCAACCGTGTGGAGCAACAGGATGCTCGCCAACAGCTGTTACTTCAATGTTACCAATCTTTAACCTCCCAAGGAACATCTGGACAGACTGTTACAGCTAATGTTGAAGCTCCTGTGCTTTCCTCCGTTTCCCCAGTGCCATCCCAGGTGTCTACAGTTCCTACGCTACACCTGCCTACTCCGTCAAAATATGACGGGGACCCCAAAACTTGTAGAGGTTTCCTTAACCAATGTTCAGTCCATTTTGAACTTCAACCTCAAAATTTTTCTACCCATCGTTCCAGAGTGGCCTATCTTATCTCATTGTTTTCTGGACAAGCCCTGGCTTGGGCCTCCCCTCTGTGGGAGAGAAACGATCCAATTCTACAAGATAGTGCCAAATTCATTTCCACGTTCCGAAGTGTGTTCGATGAACCAGGTCGTGTGACCTCCGCTGCTTCCAGCATTCTTCGTTTGCGACAAGGCTCCCATACAGTAGGACAGTATGTCATTCAATTTAGGATCTTAGCCTCTGAACTTCAGTGGAACTCTGAAGCATTAGTTGCCGCCTTCTGGCAGGGGCTTTCCGATAAAATTAAGGATGTACTGACTACCCAAGAACTTCCTTCGTCACTAGAAGATTTGATCTCTCTTTGCCATCGTGTAGATATGAGATTTCGTGAAAGAGAGTCTGAGAAAACAACGGCTGTCAAAGCACCTCTTCGTTCTAACCCTCAATTTCGTCCAGCTCCATCCTCTGTGGTTCCCATGGAGATAGGACGTTCCAAATTATCTTCAGAGGAGAGGAAACGAAGAGTAAAGAATAGACTCTGCATCTATTGTGCTGATTCCACGCATATGCTCAGCTCTTGCCCTAAGAGATCGGGAAATGCCAGGCCCTAACTAGTTCTGGAGAGGTGAAGTTAGGGTCCCTGGAGTCCTCTCCATTGTCTATGAAATCTAAAGTCTGCGCTTTCGATGTTACGATTTCCTTTGCTACCAAATCCTTTGAGTCACAGGCATTGATTGATTCCGGAGCAGCAGGAAACTTCATTTCTAAATCACTAGTGAATCAATGGTCCCTACCAGTGATCACTTTAAAAACACCCATTACTGTGACGGCTATAGATGGATCACGCCTCATCAATGGTCTCATCACCCAGAGTACGTCTCCAGTAACCCTTCAGATTGGTGTACTACACCATGAAGAAATTTCGTTTTTAATTCTTCCAGTTACGACAAGTCCGATTGTCTTAGGCCTTCCATGGCTTCAGTGTCACTCTCCCCAGATTGACTGGCGCACCCCTCAAGTTACGTCTTGGGGGTCTGAATGTCACCATCGTTGCCTCTCTCAAGTTATTCCTCTTAAAGTACAGCAATCTTCCATCTCATCTTCCTCCCCGGGACTCCCTCCTCAGTATGCTTCATATGCCGATGTGTTTGATAAAGCTCAGTCTGAACGTCTTCCTCCTCATCGTTCTTGGGATTGTCCGATCGACCTTCTACCTGGCAAGACTCCTCCCAGGGGTCGGGTCTATCCTCTCTCGTTACCTGAAACTCAAGCCACATCTGAGTACATACAGGAGAATCTCCAGCGTGGGTTCATTCGACCTTCCACCTCTCCCGCTGGAGCTGGGTTCTTCTTCGTCAAAAAGAAGGATGGATCATTACGCCCTTGTATAGATTTTCGTGGACTCAACGCCATTACTATCAAGAATCGGTATCCCATTCCGCTGATCACTGAGCTATTTGATCGCATCAAGGGAGCTCGGATATTTACTAAGTTGGATCTTCGTGGTGCCTACAATTTAATTAGAATCCGTTCCGGTGACGAATGGAAGACCGCGTTTACCACCAGAGATGGGCATTACGAATATTTAGTAATGCCCTTCGGGCTGTGTAATGCCCCCGCTGTTTTCCAGGGTTTCATCAATGAGATCTTTCGGGACTTATTATATGTATGTGTCGTTGTCTACCTGGACGACATATTGATCTTCTCACAGGACCTGCCTTCTCATCACCAACATGTGGCAGAGGTCCTCTCCAGACTACGGAAAAACTCGTTGTTCTGTAAATTGGAAAAATGTTCATTCGAGTTACCCCAGATTCCATTCTTGGGGTATATAGTTTCCGGAGTTGGCCTGAAGATGGATCCAGACAAAGTAAATGCTGTACTACATTGGCCTCAGCCAACTACTCTTCGTGCCATCCAGCGTTTTTTAGGTTTTGCCAATTACTATAGACGCTTCATTCAAGACTTTTCATCCATTGCATCTCCCATTGTGGCCCTAACTCGGAAAGGGGCTAATACTAAGCAATGGTCATCTGAGGCTCTCCAAGCCTTTCAAATCCTCAAAGAGTCCTTCTCGTCTGCTCCCATTCTGCGACAGCCTAATGTGACACTCCCCTTCTTCCTAGAAGTAGATGCCTCTAATGTGGGCTTAGGAGCTATTCTCTCCCAACGCTCGGAGCAACAAAAATTACATCCTTGTGCCTTCTACTCTCGGGGTCTTCTGCCCGCAGAAAAAAATTATACTATCGGGGACAAGGAGTTGCTGGCCATCAAAGCTGCATTAGAGGAATGGAGATACTTGTTGGAAGGAGCTCGCCATCCGGTGACGATCTTCACGGATCATAAGAACTTGTCATATTTGCAATCTGCTCAATGCTTGAACCCTCGTCAAGCAAGATGGTCTCTTTTCTTTTCTCGTTTTGAATTAATTATAACCTTCAAACCAGCCGCTAAGAACAAGAAAGCTGACGCTCTATCTCGAGCTTTTGTGACGTCCTCTGATGTAGAAGAGGTTCCCAACCATGCTATTCTAGACCCCAAATGTATTTCTCTGGCTGCTTCATCCACCAAAATGCTACCATTTGGGAAGACCCTTGTGCCTCCTACTCTGAGGAGGAAAATCCTTTCGTGGTTCCATGCCTCTCGTTTTTCTGGACACGCCGGTGAACACAAGACCTTTGAGATTCTCTCTCGTAGTTACTGGTGGCCTTCAATGAGGAGAGACGTCAAAGAGTTTGTTGCTTCCTGTGATTTATGTTCTCAGTTCAAATCCTCCCGCAGAACTCCAGCAGGGTTGCTGCGACCACTACCCATTCCGTCCAAGCCTTGGACCCATATTAGTATGGATTTCGTTACTGATTTGCCACCAAGTAAGAATCACAATACTATTTGGGTAGTGGTAGACAGATTTTCGAAGATGGCCCATTTCGTCCCTCTGTCCGGTTTACCTTCCTCGTCTACTCTGGCTGAACATTTCATTAAAGAAATCTTCCGCATCCATGGATGTCCGTCTGAGATTGTGTCGGATAGAGGAGTACAATTCGTTTCCAGATTCTGGCGGGCCCTTTGTAAAACCTTGGGCATACGATTAGCACTCTCATCTTCTTACTATCCGCAATCTAACGGACAAACGGAACGAGTCAATCAAGATCTTGAGACCTTTATTAGGATGTTCTCTTCAGCCAACCAAGACAACTGGGTAGAATTGCTCCCTTGGGCTGAATTCGCCCATAACAACATGTACCATGAGTCATCATCCAAAACTCCATTCTTTGTGGTCTACGGTCACCATCCGTCTTTTCCGGAATTTCCTGCCCTCCCGCCCACCCAAGTTCCTGCTGTGGAGACTGCTTGTCAGACCTTCAAAAATATCTGGTCTCAGGTCAAAACCTGTTTAAAGAAGACATCTAACAAATATAAGTCTTTCGCAGATAAGAAGAGGCGGGCTATTCCACCACTAAAAATTGGAGATCGTGTCTGGTTATCTACCAAAAATATTCGTTTGAAGGTTCCATCTATGAAATTCGTCCCTCGTTTTATTGGTCCATATAGGATCATTCAAGTTATCAATCCAGTATGTGTTAAACTTCTTCTTCCTAAGAATCTTCGGATCTCCAATGCCTTCCATGTGTCCTTGCTCAAACCTCTCATCATCAACCGTTTCTCGACTCCTCCCTCAGCACCGCAGCCAGTTCAAGTTCATCAGGAGGAGGATTTCGAGATTACTGAGGTATTGGATGCAAAAATCTCGCGAGGAGTCCTCCGTTTCCTCGTTCATTGGAAGGGCTTTGGTCCTGAAGAGCGTTCATGGATCAAAGCTGAAGATCTTAATGCTCCTGCCCTTCTGAAGAAGTTTTATGCCAAAAATCCGGACAAGCCCGGTTCCAGGCGTTCTGTGCCCACCTTTAAAAGGGGGGGTACTGTCACTCACCGGACTGTGAGTGCTTCTTCCCGGACATTTAGGAACCGTGGCCATCCTCCATCCTGAGGGACTGCGCATGCGCAGCCCTTTCCATACCTCCAGTGTATGTTCCTTTAACTAAATTGGCAGATCAGGCAACCTCCCTATATTAAGCACCTGTGGTCAACACCACGTTGCCTGATCTTGGAGTCTCATTCCCCATGAGTCTCTGAAGGTGTTCCTGTGTTTCCTCGTTTATTCAGCCCAGCTGATTCCTGTGGTTTCCAAGCCACTTCTACCTCTGTGGTTTCCAAACCACTTCTACTACTGTGGTTCCCATACCACTTCTACCATCTACTGTATCATCGTGACTGTGAGCTGATTCCTATCCGCTGCCTCCGTGCACTACAGTCTTCTAATCACTTCAACTCTACCATGCATCATTGGGACTGTTAGCTGATGCCTATCCGCTGCCTCCGTGCACTACAGTCTTTCATTCACATCCACTCACCTGTTCATGATTGTGACTGCCAGCTGATTCCTATCCGCTGCCTCCGTGCACTACAGACTTCAACCTGCAACTCGTCTGTGTTTCATCATCGTGACTGTTTGGCTGATTCCTATCCGCTGCCTCCGTGCACTACAGTCTTCAACCTGCAACTCGTCTGTGTTTCATCATCGTGACTGCTAGCTGATTCCTATCCGCTGCCTCCGTGCACTACAGTCTTCAACCTGCAACCCGTCTGTGTTTCATCGTGACTGTTTGGCTGATTCCTATCCGCTGCCCCTGTGCGCTTCAGTCTTCAGCCCTTGTCAACTCTCCCGTGTTTCCTTGAGTCTGCTGCCACTATTGCTACCCGCTACTCTCCGTGACCAACTGTTCCAGTTCAACTCTGCTCCGGTGTCCCATCGTTACTGCACCTGCTGGTTGCTATTGGCTACCTCCGTGTTCCCGCAGAGACCCGCTGCTGTTACTTCTCAGCGCTACTCATCCATCTACTACTGATCCGCTCTCCACGCCTTCCTGTGTTCCCTGCTGGTCTACCTACCTGTGCGCTGCACCTGCTAGACCACCGCTTCACCCATCCAGGGACTTTGGATCCTGCCGGCCTCCTGCCCTTCAGGTATCTCTGCACTCCTGTCTGACTGCCTTCTCCTGAACCACGGTATGCATACTTCCCATTGACTGTGCTGTGTATTGCATACCTTGCTGGACTGTGTTGGTTCTCCTCTGGAGTGTGCTATCCGCTGAGTCTATTGCCATCATTGACTGTGTTATCTCATGCTGGATTACTTCAAGAGACTTTCGATATTGACAGTGTTGTTCAGTCATTTATACATTTATATTGTGCATATTACTGTGGATCAAAGTCAAGGTGCCCGTGTATATATTGTGTTGCAGTCTCTCCCCGTGCACCTCCTCACATATATATTCAGTGGTACAACTTGCTAGTGGCAGACCACTGACTCCTGTTTACAGTTTTACCCGTTCCAGTATCCTCTCACATTGCAGTGGTACAACTTGCTAACGCAGACCACTGACTCCCCGGATACCTCCACTTGGATTCCATTCCTTCACTCAGACAGCGGTACAACTTGCTATCCGCAGACCGCTGACTCTCATCACCTCCTCGTTTCTGTTGGACATTCCTCCTCACTATAGCAGTGGTACAACTTGCTACCGCAGACCACTGACTACCTTCACGTGTCCTTTGTCCATACAGTTCCTCGTGTATTACTACTTCCATATTGCCAGTGCTGCTAGTCATAGACTTTCCTGAGCATCTCATCATCTGCTATTCCCTGTTCTGTGATCACCCTGCTACCAGAGTACCATATTACCACCTATACTGCTCTGGTAAGCCTATCACCTGGTGATCCCTGGGTAAAGACTCCTAGTGCCCGTGACAATGAACATGCAAAGGATGGTGGAGGATTATTTTCAAGAGTTTATTGAAATCGAAATGTCGGACAGTCCCTTTCCATACTGGGAGGAAAAACAAGCAATTTGGAAACCCATGTACAAACTCGCTTTGCAATACCTAAACTGCCCACCCTCCAATGTGTACTCAGAAAAAGTTGTTAGCACAACTGGGAACCTTGTCAGTGATTGACGTAGGAGGTTACTTCCTAAAAATGTGGAAAAGATCTTCCACGAGGAAGGCCTTTACCGGCAAATACATCAAAGTACTGACACTTCTCTAATGGCAGATTCCAGCGGAGATGAATTAATAGTCTGCGATGATGATGTACACACTGATGAGAGTGAGGATGATGCTGAAGATGATGACGACATCTTGACAGTGTAGAATTCATTTGACAGCACTGTTGGTCTAACATGCCTTTAGGGCATTAATAGCTGGTTTAGTGGGGGCCCAAACAAACCAAGCATTTCAGCCACAAAAGTGGCAGGCCTTGTCTCTGAAGTGCTTGGTTTGTTAAAGTGTGTATGTCCTTTGTAAGATTCAACATATGGGTGGGTGGGAGGGCCCAAGGACAATTCCATCTTGCACCATTAATCTTTCCTGGCACTGATGTGTGTTTCTGCCATTACTCTAACTCTAATGGCTAGATTTACTAAGCTGCGGGTTTGAAAAAGTGGGGATGTTGCCTATAGCAACCAATCAGAGTCTAGCTGTCATTTTGTAGAAGGTACTAAATAAATAAGAGCTAGAATCTGATTGGTTGCTATAGGCAACATCCCTACTTTTTCAAACCCACAGCTTAGTAAATCTAGCCCTAAGTGTTTTCTCCTCCCTGGGCAAATCCCTGGCTCTCTCTCCCTCTTTAAACATTGGAGGACAATGGGTTCTAATGGGTCTTTCCCACCTTAAAATATCAGATAACCGTTAACCCCTCCTGAAATTAACACCTTACACTACTTTGTGTTGTCACAGGGTCACCAGCTGTTCCATGCTCCAGTTATTTGTACCTGCTCCCCCACTGCTCCCCCACACTGATAATGATCCACTCTAAAAATCAAGAAACTTTATATAGATTAAAATATATATATATATATATATACTATAAATTATCCGTGCAGTATAATATTACCATTGTTAGTATGGGAGCCATAGGATCTTATTAGAGATCTGTTATTTGAGAGTGTACTTCAACACAGCATCAGCATGAGATTATATTGTAGATAACTAGCTCCAGGATCTCCTGCTGTAGTGGTATTTTATTCACATCAATAGCACTATTAGTTACCTTCGATTACATCAATCATAGATATTCCTTAGGTATTATCTTCTCCCACAACACTTAAGATATTCAAATGAGAACAAATTATTAAGGGTCATTCGTCCCTCATGTCAAATAAATTATTAAGTTGTATAAAAGTATCAAACACATATGAGGCTAGTTTTGTTTTTTCGATTTGGGTATAATTTATACTCATGTATTTTGAGGTACAGATGAGATGTCTATTATTGGGTGGGCACCAGCGAATAGAATTACATTATAACTTATTTTTGACATTGAGTGATACTGGAATCCCATCACCTGATATAACTCATTCCTATTCGTTTAAACATTGAAGGGTCTGGTTTGTTTTTTAATTCACCTCTCTCTCTACTTACACATTTCTTCTATTGTTTTTAATATTTCGCCAACATTTGGTCTCTGGAATAAAGGCGTATTTTGTCAAATTATTGAGAAAACCAATGTTTTTTATGAATAAGAATCTCTAGTTGTTAATTACTAACTATTGGACTGGAGTGCCTTCTTTTTATATACTTAGAACTCACTTTGGACTTTTTGCTCACATCTTTCAAAGATTGGCCGGCTCATGTTTGGATCGCTGTTCAGTAACTGAGGGAGAACTATATTGTGAAACCACAGAATGTGTAGTCAGTTAGGCAGGGGTCTGTGTCAGGAGTGAATGCAAATAGATACAGGACTTAGACACTGCATAGTTAATCAGACAGGTCTGAAGCAGGAATTACAAAAGGATGAGTAAGGAAAAAGACCCGTCACACCCAAACCAATAGTAGAGAGATGATTTCAGTTTCAGCCTGTGCTTAGGCATACTGCAGCTGAGTTTTTCCTCAAGACCACCTTCAGTTATATAGATAGCCTCAGGACTTGAATAGCACAAGGAACATTACAACTACAGCAGTGGAAGCTGGGGTAACTTGTCCAGGACAGAGAGACAAGGAGAGTAAGGTAACAAAAATAAGATAACAAGACATAGGCTAAACAATGTTACAAGGAAAGCAGGATACACAATACTGACTAAAAATAACACAGCAAACTTAGATCTAAAGATACAAAATTAAACTTGAGACAGACCACAAAATGCTCCTACTAGTTCCAGTGTACTAACAGACCTTAAATGTTTCTAAAGGTTTCTGGGTGCTTAGTACCACTCACCTTATACCACAGGCAAATAATTGAGAGCCAAAATATACAGCAAAAGAACACTGAGACAGATTAATTACAACACATGTGCAAATGCCCTAGAAGCTAAGGAACAGGCGCTAACGTCCTGTTTACAATCCCAGGCAGAACCATACAGTAAATATTTGAAAACTCTTTTTGATATTTATATTTCTTAAAAAATGTAAACAAAAACATTAATTATCTGCCGGTAAAATGATTTGTTCTTCTTTCTAAATCGTATTATTTTTGAAGAACCGAATATATTTCTGGGAGAAAATAATATACCAGTTGCAGGAGGGGGCTTCCATATTATTGATAACATGGGAGAGAGCAGTTATTGCAACCAGTCAGATGAGTTCATTGATAAGAATATTAATGTTTAATGTTTCTTTCCATGCCTGCAAAGTCATTTACCTTTTCCTGCCTATGTGTCTTGAATGTCTGCCAAAAAGTGTAACCAAACTGTATTGACTGCCTTGAGAATTTATATTTGTGAAACTAGGAAGAACAATTAATCATATTAATTATAGCCCAATTTACATGTAATTACGTGTTATTTTTTTTTTTTTTACTTAGCAGAAAATCAATTTAATAGCAATCCATCAGTGCCTAATCAGATGTATCTTGTCTTACACAGAGAAGAGAATATGGAGACCACTTTCAGCACACCACAATTTTACATTGATGAATTTAACCCCTTAGATTATTTCCAGACATACTATGCTCCATAGCATAAAAATATGAAATTGTAAAAACAATTGAAGCCTAATGTATATTTTGAGTAGCACATATCTTCATATTAGAGATGAGCGGGCTCGGATTTCCGAAATCCGAGCCCACCCGAACAGTACGGATCCGACAGGATCCGAGCACTGTTCGGGAACTTCCGGGCGGGAAATGAAGCCAAACCGAGGCTATGACATCCAAGTCTCGCGTCGGATCTCGCGAGACTCGGATGTCATAAATTCAGCGCTAGCGGCCGCCACCTTCATTCTGGCTGCGATCACTCGTGAGAGAGGTTGTAGTTAGGGAACTCCTGTCCTGGTTTTCAGTTTAGTGTAGCTTTGTGCTTTGTCCAGTGCTCTGTTCTGCTGAGTCCAGTGATGCTTTGTCCAGTGCTCTGTCCTACTGAGTTCAGTGGTGCTGTGTCCTGTGCTCTGTCCTGCTGAGTCCAGTGGTGCTGTCTGTGTCCTGTGCTCTGTTCTGCTAAGGGCATTGTTATTTCCAAATTATCCAAAAGTTCTTAAAAAATAAATAAAAAATTATAAAAAAACTTATAAAAAAATAATTTAAAAAAATGATCCAAAAATAATTGAAAAAAAATGTAAAAAAATTATTTTAAAAATACTAGGTACTGCTGTATAACTCCAGTCCAGTGGTACTCTCCTGTGCCGCAGATAATTTGTAAAGGCTTTGCCGAATGTGTGCGGTTTAGGGGTACGCTCTCTTGTGCTGCATATAATGGAGTCCAAAAATTTGGAGGATAAAGTAGGGAAAGATCAACACCCACTTCCTCCTAATGCTGAAGCTGCTGCCACTAGTCATGACATAGACGATGAAATGCCATCAACGTCGTCTGGCAAGGGCGATGCCCAATCTCCTAGAGGGCATGTAAAATCCAAAAACCCAAGGTTCACTAAAATTAGCAAAAAAAGAAAATTGAAAACATCTGAGGAGAAACGTAAACTTACCAATATGCCATTTACGACACGGAGTGGCAAGGAACGGCTTAGGCCCTGGCCCGTGTTCAGGACTAGTGGTTCAGCTTCACCCAAGGATCTAAGCCCTCCTCCTCCCCCCCTCCAAAAAATTTAAAAGAGTTATGCTGTCAGCAACAACACAGCAAACAACTCTGCCTTCTAAACAGATGACATCACAAATCCCCAAGGCGAGTCCAAGGGTGTTGGTGGTTGCGAAGCCTGACCTTCCCATCACTGTACGGGAAGAGGTGACTCCATCCACCATTTGCAGCCCACCCTCTACATATGCTGGAAGGATCACCCACAGTGTAGATCCAGATTTGGATAATCAAGGTGTCAAGGAGGCTATTGATGTAGCTGACGCTGAGGAGGAACTTGACGAGGAGGATGCTGATGTGGTTATTTTAAATGAGGCACCGGGGGGGGGGGGAAAGTTGATGTCCATGGGATGAAAAAGCCCATTGTCATGCCTGGTCAGAAGACCAAGAAATGCACCTCTTCTGTCTGGAGTTATTTTTTTCCCAATCCGGATAACAAATGTATGGCCATATGTAGCTTATGTAAAGCTCAAATAAGCAGGGGTAAGGATCTTGGCCACCTAGGGACAACCTCCCTTATACTTCACCTGAATAACCTTCATAGTTCAGTGATTAGTTCAGGAACTGGGGCTAGGACCATCAGCAGTCCAGGGACACCTAAATCCCTTGGTCCTGTTGGATACACACCACCAACACCCTGCTCGTCAACTTCCTCCACGATCTCCATCAGATTTAGTCCTGCAGGCCATGTCACCAGCCAGACTGAGTCCTCTTCAATCCGGGATTCATCCGAGGAATCCTGCAGCGGTACGCCTACTACTGCCACTGCTGCTGTTGCTGCTGGTAGTCGGTCATCTTCCCAGAGGGGAAGTCGTAAGACCGCTACGTCTTTCACCAAACAATTGACCGTCCAACAGTCGTTTGCCATGAGCACCAAGTACGACACTAGTCATCCTATGGCAAAGCGGATAACTGCGTCAATAACAGCAATGTTGGTGTTAGATGTGCGTCCGGTGTCCGCCATCAGTGGAGTGGGATTTAGACGGTTGATGGAGGTATTGTGTCCCCGGTACCAAATCCCGTCGAGATTCCACTTCTTTAGGCAGGCGATACCAAAGATGTACAGAGAAGTACGAACAAGTGTCCTCAGTGCTCTGAAAAATGCGGTTGTACCCACTTGTCCACTTAACCACGGACATGTGGTTCAGGGCAAACAAAGGACTATATGACTGTGACAGCCCACTGGGTAGATGCATCGCCTTCCGCAGCAGCAGCTGCATCAGTAGCAGCATCTCCACAACGGCTGCTCGTGCCAAGGCAGGCAACATTGTGTATCACAGGTTTTAATAAGAGGCACAACGCTGACAACCTCTTAGAGAAACTGAGGGAAATCCTCTCACAGTGGCTTACCCCACTTAGACTCTCCTGGGGATTTGTGGTGTCAGACAACGCCAGTAACATTGTGCGGGCATTACATATGGGCAATTTCCAGCACGTCCCATGTTTTGCCCACACCGTTAATTTGGTGGTGCAGCATTACCTGAAGAGTGACAGGGGTGTGCAGGAGATGCTTGCGGTGGCCCGCAAAATTGCTGGACACTTTCGGCATTCTGCCAGTGCCTACCGCAGACTCGAGCAACATCAAAAAAGTCTGAACCTGCCCTGCCATCACCTCAAACAAGAGGTTGTGACGTGCTGGAACTCCACCCTCTATATGCTGCAGAGGATGGAGGAGCAGCCATATGTGCAGTGGAATTGAGACCAGTTGGAGGAGGTATTGTGGCCCCGGTACCAAATTGGATACCGGGGCCACTCCACTACGCAGTCCAGAAAGCTACCTCGGTGCAACATTTTGGACTAAAAACAATATTGTGAGGTGTTCAGAATAGACTGGAAATTAGTGGAAATGATTGTTTTTGAATGTTATTGAGGTTAATAATAGAGTAGGAGTGTAAAAAAACCAAAAAACCGGATTTTAGTGCTTTTTATACTTTTTTAAAAATAAATCGGAACCCAAAACCCTAAATCAGAACCAAAACCTTTCGTCAGGTGTTTTGGCACAACAAATCAGAACCCAAAATCAAGCTTATCAGAACCCAAAACCCAAAACATTAAAAGTGCCCGGTGCACACCCCTACTTCATATACATGCAGCTCAAAGTACTGTGTAAGAATATGGCTACATAGAGATATGCTTGATACTCAACTTGATTATAAAACTATGTAAAATAAATGTATAATTAAAAAAAGACATCCCCCAAAATTAAAACTAGAACCAGCATTAATAGACTTTGCTGAATCATGCTAATTAAAATTGGATTTTTTAATTAATCTCTATTGCGATGTGTGGCAAAAGTTCACCAATTGGCCACTACTGGAACTACATGTAAAACAGTAATGTTGATATGGACAGTTAGGTTTAACTCAGGAATGGCGGAATGCAATATTAATGTGATGCACATGGTGACAAATTATCATTATCTACATCTGTACTTCCTTGCATATTGTTTGTATACTGTGCATGTATAAATGTGATGAGACTTTTGATGAAAAATTAAAATGGAATGACATTCATTAAATCCTGTATTTTCCAATATGTTTTAACCATTTTAGTATAAGTTATACATTTGGATCACTCCCTCTCTTCTCCAAAATCCTGTGCATGCTCCTTATCATTATAATTATCGCTATGCACATCACAATTGAAATTTATCAGACTGCCAGTTGTTTATTGCTAAAAATATGGTAAATAGAAAAATAAATGCTACACTTGGTTTCTAAGCATCTCAGCAGAATGTGAAAATGAAATTAGTACAGAGAAACAACTGCTTCTCAAAGATTTTCAAACCACTTACTTTTCACCTGATGCAGACAATCCACCGGCAGTTCAGCAACAATTGGAGGAGTAGATCATAAGCTCATAGATAGTTTTGAGGTCTTTCTAATTAGTATGAAGGGAGACCAGATAATGAAAGCGAACACACACACGACCTGATTTTGAGTTAGGAGCAAAGAAAAAGAGTAACTTTGCAGCTTGGCAAAACCATGTTGCATTAGAGGGGTAAGTAAATTTAAAATGTAGGGACAGATTTATAGTGGGGAATACGGCTTGTCATTGATCAACTTTAATTTCAGTGTAAAAATAAAGCTCCTGACTCAAAATTAGGCCCATAGTATTTATGTCCAGGAATCGATTTTCTTCTTTCGAAATGTTATGCCTCAAAGCTGCAAATTTCTCAAACCATACATCACAGCTCTGAAAATCTAATAATTCCATATCCAGAGATTCGATTTGAAGAATCTTTAAGTAAATTAGTTCCAGGGTATTTTATGCTGCATTCTTAGGGTTCAATATGTATAAAAACATTGGGCCATGAATTTTGAAATCTTGAAGTCTTTGTGAAAAATCCTCTTGCCAATGACAAATGTATGCCATTAACTTATACAAAAAACAAACAATGGTAAATATCTACACTTTTGTAAAAATACAAAGCATGGAAAGTATATACAAAAAATGCAAAGTGTGCACAGAAGCAGTACAAATAAAACAAACAGAGTCCAAAAGTATAGTCCTTGAATAGAATATGTGGAGAGATTTATACATACACAGTCATAACTATAAGCATGTATCTCAGAGGCTATTATGGTTGAAGAGAAAATCTATGTGGATATCATAGTAGTATAAAAAACATTAGAGAAAAATAAAAATCATTAAAAACAAGTAAATGTTTTCTAGATCTCCCAGGATTCAAACTCAGCCCTTTATATATGCTAACTTTAGACCTACATGTTAAGCCACAAGATCTGTTAGTACTAAATATGATATCTGGACATCCTTAAGGTGAAATTACATCTGACTGCATGAATGATATAAAACAATGTATAAACAAACACAAAAAATAATTGTTTTACATTTATATTATAGATAATCGTTTTTCACTCTGAATTAATCCCCAATGAAAAAATAGTTTTATAAATATCTACTGCTCATTTGCCTGAATAAAATATAATTTTTTATTACCAGACATATGCTGGAACATGTTCCTATTAAGATAAAAACATAACAAACAAATTCCTCTGTGTGAAATCCAGTATTAGTAGTAATGCACGCTTACCAGATATAGATGAAACAAGGGCATGTATAAGAACTGACGAATATGTACAGATGAGGTGTTAAACGTCCGGTCACCGCAGCTTTTTCCAGACTTCTGATCATCAAACGTTATGGGCAGCGCTTTGATGATCAGAGGTCTGGAAAAAGCTGCATGTGTCTTCTTCTGCTCCTGACCTTGGCTTGTCTATTACTCTGCATTAACCCTTTCCAGTCTGATTCTGTTACTTTGCTGTTGCAATATAGGTTGCTCACTACCTCCTGCCATGTTCTGTCCACTCCACTGGGCAATAGTGAGATCAGCAAATACTACTACCCAAGCTTAAGTCCTGGGGATGACTGAATATTGTGAAACATATATAGTTCCTCGGAAAGGGGGCTTCTAATGGTTAACATCTTGCAAAGCTGTTCTATTAGTTGAGGATCCTATGCCATATTGACCTTAACATTTTCACCAGCCCAAAAATATTTTAATGCAACACAAGGAGGTTCATAAACCATCTCCTGCTCAGTTTCTGGCCCATCAACAAAAATCCTTATCACAGGTGGTCTAGGACCTATCTATGTGTTCCCTCGGTGAAGGAGCCTAAGTTGAATTTACCAGTCAGGTTTGCTGGTGACCAGAAATTATTTCGGAATTTCAGAGATAACAGCAAGCTGCACTTAAGACTCAGGCCAACCTCCTTGGGTTCATAGGAGCAGCGTGTTGGAACCGTGATATCTTTGTTACAAAAAGACCGGCAGACTTTGGCTTTTGGCCTTGATGCTGATAGCCCTTCATTATTATCTGGTGATGCTTTCTTCCGTGCCCTGTGGCTTTTATATGATGACCCTGATAGGGTGGATGCACAGGATCTCATTTTTGTGCTCTTAGCTGAGGGCATAAATCGGCAGAGGAATACTGCACTGAATTTTGGCGGAGGTCCGCGGACTCTGGATAAAAAGTCCCAGCTCACCATAGCCAACTCAGAGTAAGACTTTCTGACACCATTAAAGATTCCCTAGTTCAATTTCCTGTTCCAGAAACTCTGGAATCTCTTATGAGTTTGTCTATTCAAATTGACAGAAGACACAAGGAATACTGCCAAGGCAAAGAGTCATGTGCTTTTATCACTTGCTCTTTCTATCCATCCTCTAATAGGGACAGCCCTGAACCCATGCAAGTTGATACCTACCACATCTCATCAAAAGAGAGTTTTAAGAGTTGGTCCCAAGATTTATGGGCCTGATTCATTAAGGATCTTAACTTGAGAAGCGTCTTATTTCAGTCTCCTGGACAAAACCACATTACAATGCAAGGGGTGCAAATTAGTATTCTGTTTTGCACATATGTTAAATACTGCCTATTTTTTCATGTAGCACACAAATATCAACTTCAAATTTTAGTGTACAAATAAGCTATCAAGTATTTGTGTGCTGCATGAAAAACAGGCAGTATTTAACTTATGTGCAAAACAGAATACCAATTTGCACCCCTTGCATTATAACATGGTTTTGTCCAGGAGACTGAAATAAGAAGTTTCTCAAGTTAAGATCCTTAATGAATCAGGCCCCATGTCTTTATTGTGGCAGTGACCAATATTCAGTACGAGAATGCCCGAAGAAGTCGGGACATTTCAGGGCCTAGTGAAGGATGTGGAGCTTTTCCTAGGCAACAGCAACTCTCTGGCTTCAAACTCCCTTCAGAAGGTTATGGAAATTTTCTTTTGACATTGATCACATTCCTGCGATTCTCCAGTGGACAACGGGTCAGCAGGAATCTTTGACCAGGAATTTGCACAGAAATTTAAGGTATCCACTATACCTTTGTAAATCCCAATCTTTATCTCAGGCGTGGATGGACTGAAAACCACCCCTCTCACTTAACACGTGGGATGCCTTCATTCTGAGGTGAACTCCTTTTACATTGTTAGGTTTCATAATTATCCCATAATATTGGGGTTCCTGTGGCTGTTTCAATATAATCCACAGGCTAGTTACATAGACAAATCACCTGTTCGGGTGAATCTTGCTCGTAATCCTGTCTCTCACTCACAGTGAGGCTGGCCTCATCTTAGTCTGTCTCTGTTCCTGCTGTATATCTGTAATTTGCAGATATCTTTTGTAAGTAAGCAGCAGACTCACTTCCACCCTATATGCCACATGACTTTGTCACTGACCTCATGCAAGGGATTAAACTGCCTAAAGAAGGACTGTTCAACCTGGCTTCACCAGAACTCAAAGCTGTAGAAGATTATGCTTCTTAAAACTTAGCCAAAGACTTTATTAGGCCATCCAAATTGCTGGATTATTCTTCCTGGACAATAAAGATGGGGTTTGAGATTCTGTGTTGTTTACAGGGGACTGAATTGGATAAAAACAGATATCCTCTGCCACTCATTCCTGAGTTATTTAATCAATTAAAGGGAGCTTCAATCTTACCAAGTTAGATCTCGTCATAATAATTAGAGGAAGACAGCATTCAGTATTCATGCAAGGCACTACAAATACCTGGTTGTGCCCTTTGTGCTAAGTAATGCCCCTGCTGTATTTCAAGAAATGATCAATGATGCCCTGAGAAAGTTTCTTGGCAGTGTGACAAAGGGAGTGGTTTTCCACAGGCCTCTAAGGGATAAATTGGCTTTTCAGCTGACAGTGTGCAGGAGAAGGATGCATACAGGGTTAACTCCTTGAACAGTAAAACTCCTAGGCTGAAAACACACAGGTGGTCTAATGAGGTAATTATATCAAAAGAAGGGGATTCGTGTATATAAACCTGTACAGTGCGACCGATGACAGACAATTGGCAATGTCTAAGCAGAAGGACTATATTAAGTCAGTGTCAGGCTGCCTGGTGTTATCCTGAAGAAGGTGTATGCTGCTTTATTGTGATGGAACAATAAAAGTACAGTGTAAAAAGCAAGAAGTTGTTTGTGTGTGCATCACCAGAAGGGTGCCAGTGACACAGGAGGTACGTCGTGGTCTATCTGACAACATCCTAATATATTTCCATTCATTGTTAAAGCATCATGACCATGAGAATTTAAATTATTCGCAAAATTGGAAGAATGTGAACTCGAGGAGTCTCAAGTAAACTTACTGGCTTATATGATTTCCCAACAAGGGTTTACCATGGACCCAAGTAGTACAGGCAATACAGGATTGCATCAAACTCCCTAATCTGAACACCTTACTGATGTTTCTAGGCTTTGCAAATTATTACCAGAAATGTATAAAGTCTTTCTCCATTATTGTTGCTCCACTCACTGCCATGACCCGTAAAGGAGCAAACCCTTCCATTTTGTCACAAGAAGCTTCAGTAACCTTTTATACTCTAAAAGAGCCATTTTGTAAAGCACCTGTGCATAAGCACCCTAATCTGGAGCAATCTTTCATTATTGAGGTGGATGCCTCTTGGAGCTGGGGCTATTCTTTCTTAAGTCAACTCTTTTGATAACAAACTACATCCATGTGTATTTTTCTCTTGGAATTTGTCCTCCGTGGAGATGAATTATGACATAGGAAACAGATAGCTATTGGCCATCAAGTGGGCTTTTGAAGAATATAAGCATTGGCTAGAAGGGGCAAAGTACGTCATTACAGTGTATACTGACCTTAAGAATCTGAAATACATAGAATCTGCAAAGAGACTGATCCCAAGGCAATCCTGATGAGCCATGTTCTTTTCAAGGTTGAAGATCACCATCACATTTAGACCTGGGTCTAAAAACTTAAAAGCAAATGCCCTCTCTAGATGATTTCTTCAGCAACACCCTGAAATTGAACCTCCTGCTTCAATCATCCTATCTAAGAAGATTGTCCATGGGATCACTCCAAGTAATTAAAAGCATCTCAAGGTCAAGCCTCATCTGAAACTCTGTCCAATGTCTTGTTTGTTCCCAAATATTTGAGGGAAGTGGTTGTCAGGGAATTGCATTAAAAAAAATTGGTAGGACATCTCAATAAAAATAGCCAAATTCCATCTCATTCTGTATGGTGACCGTCCATGAGAAAGGATACTAAAGAATTTATTTAAGCCTGACAAGTTTTTTCCACAAAGCAAGAGTCTAACGCCACCTCCTGAATAAAGCATGGTCATCCATTTCAAAGGACTTCATTGTTGAGTTAATTCCCTCTAATGGGATCACCACTGTATGGGTGGTAGTCGACCTCTTCAACAAAATTTACCATTTTGTGCCACTACTTGGTCTACCCTCACCCAAAGAGTTGGCTTCTCTTTATCCAAAACAACATTAAACATTATATTCCTATTAATATTATCTCTCGGTTCACAGTTTATAGCAAAGTTATAGAAATCATTTTGCTCAACTTTAGGTGTGATTTTAAGTTATCACCCACAGACTAATGGACAAACCGAGAGGGTCAATCAAGTCCTTATACAATATATTAGGTGTTATGTTTTACACCTTCACAACAACTGGGCCAAGGCATTACCATTTGCAGATTTTATATATAATAATACTCCCCACTCATCAGCTGACACATATCCATTTTTCTGTATCTATGGTCATCACCTCAAAGCATGCACCCTCATTGATCCCACGCTTATTGTTAATTGAAAGATAACCATGAAAAGACTCAAAGATATCTGAAAAAAAGTTAACATTTTTTTGTTAGGTGGCAAATCAGTCAAAACTATTTTTCAATAACATTACAGGAAATGTAATTTCAATGTGGGAGAGTATAACTCTCCAAAAAAGTATTCGTCTGCAACAGCCTTCTAATAAATTTGGGCCAAAATTCATTGGTCCATTTAAAGTTACCAGAAGAATTAATAAAGTAAGTTTTCCATTGGATCTTCTTCCTTCTTTAAGGATCCCTAGAACCTTCCATTTTGCACTATTTTTAAATCTGTGTTTAAAACTGAAAACTCAGAACCAAAGTTCAGACACCGCCAGTATTAGTAGATGGACAAGTCGAGTCTGAAGAAGAGAAAATCATGTGTTTAAGAATTTGATGATCACTACTACATTTCAGATCTATAACCGGCATCCTTTCCCTGTCGTTCAATGGTAGATTGTGTCCTGATGTGTTTAGTTATGCGATGGTCTCTGCGACATGTCTGATCTGTTACCAGTATTTCTACTTATTAAATGGAAGTGTATTGTACTAAGTCTCGTATATGAGCAGGATGCCCGCCGCTACACTGTGGACTAGTTGCCTAACAGCAAGAGTAGCGTCCTCTCCTCCCACGCAGGCGACACCACATTCACTTGGCTGGTTGATATGAAAATAACAACCAATGCCTCTTCATCTCTCAGTCTAGCAATGTCAGCTGTGCAATTACTTGCTGCACTCATGCAGCTAATCATCATTCAATTTCTCATTGGTTCTGCTGGCTTCATAAGCCCATTCCTGTTACCATACTAGTGCTGGTGATAGTTTATGCTTGACCTAGTGTGCCTTGTTTCCTGATCTATTCTGTTCTCAGTGTTTAACCTGGATTGTTCTGTCTTCTTCTGCCCCTGACCTTGGCTTGTCTGCAACTCTGCATTAACCTTTTCCAGTCTGATTCTCAGTTTACTGTGCTGTTACCATCTAGGTTGCTCACTACCTCCTACCGTGTTGTGCCCACTCCACTGGACAATATTGAGATCAACAACTACTGCTATCTTATCTTAAGTTCTGGGGAAAATGAGTACTGTGGAACACATTTAGTTCATTGGAAAGGGGGCTGATAGATTTGAACATCTCACAAAGCAGTTCTAGTAGTTGTGGACCACATGTCATATTGCCCTTAACACTTCTTCACTTGCTGTGATTGCCATATGGTTGTTCAGATACTCTAATTTTTGACTGAATGAACAGGCACAGCACAATTATGTCTGATCTTTTGCATAAGCAACAATGATTGCTTATGCCAAAGATCAGGTGACAAATGTTCGGGAACTTGGGGAAGTCTCTTTTGAAAGCCATGATGTTTTAATTAAAATAATTCTCAAATAGGCACAAAGTAGTTGTTGTGCTGGCAATTGTTATATGGGTAGTAAGCTTACTTGGTGAAAGTTTAGCAGGGAGACAGTTTATTTTGCTGTGATATGCAAAATGGTCACAATATTTGACAATTTGGGGGTGCCAAAGCACCAAGTACAATCAGGGTCGCCATCAGGGGCGGAACGACTGTGATGGGACTGTACAGAATAGGGGGAACTGGACAGTTCATTCATCTGTCCGGGCCCCCCACAGCTGATACCACCCTCCCCTTGTGATCTTCCGCAATGTGTCGGCTCCCAGTCACTGGTAGGTGGGGAGCGGTTGTACGGTGACATCATCACTGCACGTTGCGCTTTCCCTATCAGTGACCGGGAGCTGATGTATTGGGTAACCAGCAGGTAAGTTAATTGGGCATATATTGGGATGGGGAAGAGCAGTGCATTCATTGTGGTAGTGGAGAGGAGGGGTGAGTAGAGCATTCATTGCAATAGTGGAGTGTGGTGCTGAGTAGAGCATTTATTGTGATAGTTGGAATTAAATATGATGATATTATTAAGTATATTAAAAAGTATGCCAAGTTTGCAGTATGTGTTTACAGTGTCATCTGAGCTAGCTAACTACAACATGTAGGATCCAAGGAAGGATGTGGAGCAATAGAGGAGGGGGAGAAGTACTGGGCATGGGTGCTACAGCAAATGGCCTCAAGTGTCACCTAGTGGCAAGTGTGCCAAGGGTTGCCGACGCCTGCTATTAACCAATGTTACCAGTGATTACCATGGCCATTTTTTTGATGTGTAGCAGTTTCTGGAATGCCATTTGTTATTTTTTTTTATGTTTACCATATGTAAAAACATCAGAATACCTTTTTATAAAACATTTTTATTGTTTATAATTCAAATGTATAATAAAAGTATAAGGCTTACAAATCTTTAAAAAGAAGCTAATTCAGAACAATGCATTAAATTACATATAAATAAAAAAAAATAAAAACATAGCATATATATGTAATAGATTCAAAAGTTTAACAGAAATAAATATAATTTTGTTTTAGTATTAAGACTAATATACAAGGGTGTTATTTTAAATGTGCCAAGGGGTTAAATTAAATTACAAATAGCAAATACAAAAATGAAGACACCCACAGTCACCAGACACTTTCATGAGCTTAGTGTCACATGCCTCAAGCTGCTCACATATTTCAAGCACTACAGCTCCTAATCATAACATAATGTTGCAGTGAAGCGTTTCATTTTCACGCATGAATGCACCCCTAAAACTTTGTTAGGACTTGTAAGCAAGAAATTTGAAAGAAATACCTGATAAATATGGACAGGTTATGGGCCACAAGGACATGGAGCTGAAAATTATGAAGGGCCTATTGTGAGCCACACCATGCCACTGGAGGGGGTGTGGCCAGCATCAAGGAGAAAATGGGTAGCGCCTCCCTTAAATCACTTCCATCTCCTTTTCCTCTTCCCTAACATGATTCACTCCCCACTAACTGGTTTCCATTTAATTAAAGTGAAGAATGGCAAATACCTCCCAACTATTCCTCGAGTTCATGGCTGAGCAATAAAGTTACCCAAAATTGGTACTATTCTGATGGAATCAGGAAAGTTGAGAGCTAAAAAATTTATGTTATCTTACTGACCATGCGTGATAACAAAACAAACTGCATATAAATGGTCTCAATCAAATTAGTGAGAAGTGAAGTATATCAATATAGATATTTAGGCTTCACTTTTATCCTGAAAAATAATACGGTTGTATTGCAAGAAATGCGAAGCAGGTATTATACATTTATGCATATTAATTTACTCAGTACTAGTGATAGATATACAATGTGGACATACAATTAACTAATATACAACAGAGAGCATTCTAATGAATAATATACAATAGATATAGTTGTCTAGCAACTGATATAAAGTACTAAGACCATCCTAGAGACCTATTTACAACACAGAGAGCATCCTAGTGACCAATATACAATACCGCGCTCATCTTAGTAGCTGCAATACTGTCACAGTACGTAGGATATTAGGATCCTGATCTGCCAAGTTAGATGCTACTCCTTACAGAGGCATGGAATCTAACTTTGTAGATGGTCTTCATCAGGGACCCTTGTGAGAAGGTTTGGATTCGGCTACCTCCACTACACAGGTCGTGGCCCTCTTTGAGAGTACTTGGCAAGACTTGCAGGGGAAGAAACAGCAGAAGAAGATCACAGGAGATACTATAGCCTGTGGACCGCCAGATTAATACCACAGGATTAGTGGAAGGTGTGATGGCCTGTGGATGGCAGGGAAGATAGCACTGGAATGGTGGAATTTGAGATGGCCAGCAATGCTGATACCACTGGAATGGCGGAAGGAGTAATAGCCTGCGGACTGTAATGCTGATACAACTGGAATGGTGGAATTTGAGATGGCCAGCAATGCTGATACCACTGGAATGGCAGAAGGAGTAATAGTCCACGGACTCATGTGACTATCAGTGTGCTGAACCCCGATTAGAGCAGTGTGTGCTGAGCCGTGATTGGAGCAGATCAGCAAACGTAGCCAGAGGAGCTGCGCAGGTGGAATAGATTTGTCATCTCATCCCTGGGTAGCATTTGTATGAACAGATTCACTGACTTCCATTATTTTTTGACTATCAGAGTTAAAGTGAGTTTACCAATACCTGATATTAATGCACATCACTTTAAAACAAATACAGGTTATTATTATTATTATTATTATTATTATTATTATTCATTTTTATTTATAGGGCGTCACTAGGTGTCCGTAGCGCTGTACAGGGACAAACAAAATTACAATACGAGCTGAGAAATCACAGTACAGTAAACAATAAGCATAGTAACTCAGTGAGCTCAAAGCACAGCTGGAGGGGCGGTGGAGGGGACAGGGGAAGGTCTGCATGCGACGAAGCCCAAGAGGGAGGGCACGGATGACAGCGAGACCCCCAGAGGGGAGAGGAGGGAGCGAGAGGGGATGGGGGGAAGAGTGTCCTCAAGGAGGAGGGCTAGGTAGCTGGTGAGCAGAGTTAAAAGTGGTGAAGACAGGAGGAGATATGACCCTGCTCAAAGGAGTGTACAATCTAAGGGGTGGGGTAGACAGACAGAGAGACACGGGGGAGAGAGGAAGAGAAGGAGGAATGGAAGATAAGGGAAGGGGAATGAGGGGAAGAGGCAGAAGAAAAGGTAGGAAGTTAAGTTATGGGCAGTGTCTTGGAATGAGTTCAACCCTCAAAATTGATTAAAATGTTTTTTTTTTTGCCTAACTACAATCCTTGTACTTGGTACTGCAAGTTACTTTAATAACTCCTGATACTTCAAATAAGACATCTGCTCTGAATAGGTACCAGTGATATCACCAAGACATAGGCACCCACTTTAAAGAGGCTGTTCACTCTTGGACAAGTCCTGTTCAATAAAGCTTCCACACCCCTCAAATGCAGTTTTGGTGCTGGATCGTAATACAGCCTGCTCAATTTTTCGGTGTGTTAACAAAGGTGCCAAAAACTATCCATCATTCATCAGTGTGGTTCTACTGAATAACTATGGAGTGAATTCTCAAGATCCATGAGCCACACCACAGAATATCCTTGCAAAGTGTTATGCCTGACTAGCAATATTACACAATTTTGTAGTTAGCGCTAAAATCTGAAAAAAAAAATCTTCAGCTTGGAGTTTGCTTTTGTTTTCTAAGCTCATAAAATCAATTTCTCTTAATATTGTTTTTTTGAAATGTTCCCTCTATGTTAGAGATGGGCAGGCTTGGTTTCCTTGAAACCGAACCCACCTGAACTGCGGGGATCCAAGTACCGAGCCGAGTCGGCTCGGTACTCTCGCGCCTATTCGGATTCCAAAACGAGGCAAAACGTCATTGTGACGTCGTCGGATCTCGCGAGTTTTAGAATGAATAAATAGCCGCGATCTAGAGCCATTTGAGAGAGGGACAGAGAAGAGTTAGGTCCCAGGAATAGAGCAGTGTAGAGGAGGCATTTTCACGAATTTACACTAGTGTTTGGGGTGTCATATCCCCCATTCTAAAAAAGCTGTATTTGCTGACTGCTGAAATTGTAATATAGCAGCACAGTATATTTCTGAATTTGCACTACAAAGTGTTTGGGGTTTCATATTCCCCCCTTCTAAAAAAACAGTATTTGCTGACTGCTGAAATTGTAATATAGCAGCACAGTATATTTCTGAATATGCACTACAAAGTAATACAAACAACAAAAATTAAGAGGAGTTGGCGCTATAGGATATCACACCAGGATAAATAGTCCAAAATTCAAAGTCACTAGTTCTTCAAACAAGTTCCTGATTAAATGTGAGGATTCTTCTTCTTTAACGATCCCCGTCATTCATACTTCTCAGATGAATATACATAAGATAAAAAATAAAAAGCAGACATAGTACAGCCCGTATATATGCGTCACATATACACCCATAAAAACCTTAAAATACTCTGTGATTTGTATAATACTTCACAAAACCACCACGTGATGAAGAGGGATTTTTTATAACCCCTTATGGACTTGTAGTTACTAAAAGCCAGTGAAAGTAGGGCATATCATCATATGTAACATCTGCGATTGTTCTCCATCCTCATAAATATTCTTTGCTCCTTAGAACGAACTTCCACTCCACCATAATTATAGGAGGAAAAAAGGAATTCGATATTGTAAAATCTTTACAACTTTTATTTAAAAAATCTTCTACAATGGACTCATAAACATTAAAAAGTCAGGCATCGCTGCATAGGGAAATAGGTGGACTCTTACCCTCCAGATCTAACAAACAAGGGTAATAGATGTAATCACAACACCAGCCGTGAATGTCTCGGGTAACACTTCCGTGTTGTACGCTGTCCGAGAGGAGAGCTGAAGTTTCCACATGCAAGTTTCCATACTGGGTGTCTGACGTCACTCACTCAACGTCTGCCGACGCGTTTCGATTCAATAATCTTTATCCAGGCATAGTGAGTAAACAAATGGACAATTCCTTATACATGACTTTAACCAATCAAAAACGTTCTATCCAACTCCTTTCATATTAAGTACGCATAAAATCACATGACATTGTGGTTTAAATCTGATCTACTCAGATGTCACAAGTAACAAAATTTTCCTGACATTTTTTGATATTTCTAACGTGTTCTGCCCATCTTTACTTCAGTTTTCTCCCCGTTCGTCCTACATACTGTAAACCGCACATACATTCAACCAAGTATATGCCGTTTTTTGTGTCACAAGTGATAAAATCTTCTATTTTATGGATGTGGCCATTGGAATTAGATTTTACTTTCATTATATTTTTGGACAAGGGTTTCGTGTGTCTGCATGCTATACATAGCCCACACCTATAGAATCCCTTGTTTCTCAAAAATCGTTTAGATGGTTGAGTAATAGCACTTCTCACAAGTAAATTTCTTAAAGTAGGGGCCTTTCTATAAATAAAACGAGGTCGATCATGAATAAAATCTTTAAGGTCTTCATCATTTTTCAAAATTGACCAATGACACCTAATAATATTTTCAACTTCTTTATATTGGGTATTATATCCTGTTATGAAAGGTATATTTCTTTCCCCCATTTGTAATTGAGTTTTCTGCTTTATTCTATTTGGAGTCATCAATTCTCCCCTGTCTATTTCAGCAACTTTTTTAGAGCATCATCTAGACCCTTTTCTTGATATCCTTTTTCTAAAAATTGATCCTTTAATGCTTTTGCTTGTAACCGGAAAGTTCCATCATCTGTGCAATTTCGCCTAATTCTCTGAAACTGGCCCAATGGAATGTTATCTAACCACTGGGCATAGTGGTTACTATTAATTGGTATAAAAGAATTGGCATCAGTTGGTTTATAGTAATTTCTTGTTGTTTATATTACTATCTAAGTACTCATTGGGGATTGTGTACCATAAGTGGAGAGGCAGCTTTGTGGATAGACTGCGCAGATAGACATCTTTGTTTTATTTTTATGCACTACAAAGTGTTTGGGGTCTTATTAAAATGGATTCACAGCAGTACACATATGAGCAGGAGCAGCAAGCAGCTGCTGCCACCAGTCTTGATGGTAGTCTTCCCTGTATGTCATCTGGTAAAGTATAAGTAAAAGTACATAGTCTTTTGAAGTCAGGGAAAAAAATCCAACAAAAAAACACCTTCTACCTTGTTGAAGAGAAAAAGATCTGTAATACAGGAAAAGTTAACTGCTGATTAAAAAAAAAAAATGCCAACATGCCATTCTACACACACAGTGGCAAAGAAAGAATGAGGCCTTCGCCTTTCTCTATTAGTGCGAGATCAAAAAATGTTACTGAGGCTTCTTCTTGTAATGTCACATGTGACCAAGCAAGACCAAGTAATTCGAAAATCCAGAAGTGGTGCACAACTACTGTTACGTGTGAAGGCATTAGAGGAAAATGTATGCTCAGAATCAGAAATGACACCAATCCCTGAGGAGAGTCCATCCATGAGTAGTATGTGTAATCGTGACCATTCTGATAGTGTACCCATAAAGAAGGGCCCTTTCAGCATTTCTGCTGATGTGTGCCTGAACAGCCCGAGTGTAGCCGGTGATACACCAAGTGAGGATGCCACTTTGAAATTGGAAGAGGATGAGGGGGATATTTGTGTAGCCGGCGAGGGTGCTAATGAGGATGAGGCTGTTTGTGTAAGTCCTGCACCAGTGGAAGCAGTTCTGGCATGTGAAAAGAAGAAGGCCATTGTCATGCCTGGGCATAAGACCAAAAAATCCACTTCTTATGTGTGGAATTATATCTACCCAAATCCTGACAACAGTTGTATAGCCATTTGTAGGGTATGTAAAGCCACGGTCAGTCGAGGGAGGGACCTTAACCATCTTGGAACCTCATCCATGTTACGCCATTTGACGAGAGTTCATGGCAAGGTGTTGGGAAAAGTTGAAAGTTATGGCAAAAAAATAACAAGCAATCCATCATCAGCTAGAACCCTTCTCTCACCTACATCCCGACGCCTGCAATCTACACCCACCACACCATCCTCATCAATATCCTCAGTAGCGATCGGAGTTAGCCCTGCATCCAACTTGGCAAGGCTCGATGACTCCTGCACTATAATTGATTCCTCTGAAGAATGTTTGAGCGTTAGTCCCACTGCTGCTGCTGTTGCTGGGGGTGAATATTTCTCCCTAAGAAGCACAAGAAGAAGAGCACTAGTACTTTACAACAATTAACTGTGAAACAATCTTTTGCTAGAGGAAGCAAATATGACAGCAGTCATCCAGTCGCAAAGCGGATTACAGACGCCATGGTGACTATGCTAGTGTTATATCCGCGTCCAATATCCCCTATAAACGCAGCTGGTTTTTCACAGTTAATTGATATTTTATGTCCCCTTTACAAAATTCCATCGCAACACCATTTTTCACGAAAAGCTATTCCGCAACTGTACCAAAACGTTCGTAAAAATGTACTAATTTGGCTCAAAAATGCCATTCTACCCACTGTACACTTAACCATAGATATGTGGAAAAGTGGAAGTGGCCAAACCAAAGACTATATGACTGTGACAGCCCACTGGGTTGGTTATTCACCTTCACAAGCAGTAACAGGAGCAGCATGTACACCACTACCTAATATTTCTCACAGGCAGGCTACTCTATGTATCACCGGCTTCACTAACAGGCATACAGCTGATAATTTGCTACAAAAACTAAGGGATGTCATTGATACATGGCTTATACTACTTGGACTCTCCCCAGGATATGTTATTTCTGATAACGCCAACAATACTGTGCGAGCATTACAGCTGGGTGAATTATCACATTCCCTGTTTTTCTCACACAATAAACTTCGTGGTGCAGAGCTTCTTGAAAAATAACCGTGAGGTGCAGGAAATGCTTTCGGTGGCCTGTAAAATTTCGGGACATTTCCGGCATTCTGCCACAGCATGTAGGAGATTGCAGCAGCTCCAAGAACAATTTAATTTTGCTTGCCACCAACTCAAGCAAGAGGTGTTAACAAGGTGGAATTCTACCCTGTACATGCTTCAGAGGATGGAGGAACAGCGCAAAGCCATACAAGCGTATTGCACAAGCTATGACATTGGGAAAGGAGGGGGAATGTATTTCAGTCGTGCACAGTGGAGAATCCTTTCCGTGCTGTGCAAGGTGCTGAAACCATTTGAAGTTGTGAGTTCAGACTCTGCTAGCTTGAGCCAAGTCATTCCCTTAATTCGACTTTTGGAAACGCAGCTTGACAAACTGAAGGAGGAGATGAAAGAAAGCTATTCCGCAAAGTATGTTGGCCTTGTAGATCAAGTACTTAATTTGCTTCGCAATGATCCAAGAGTTATTAAAATCTTGAAGTTGGATCACTACATTTTGGCGACTGTGCTTGATCCTAGGTTTAAGACCTACATTGATTCTTTGCTTCAAAATGACCAAGATCTGAACATTTGCAAGGAGCAATTGGTCAGCAAGTTGTCCGCTGAACTGGGCCTTGGCTTGACGAGGTCTCCTCCTTCAGTTTCTCAGGCAGCTGCTGCTCAGAAAAAATTGCACTTTCCAAAGATAATCAGGGATGACACAGGTGGCAGACCACAGCAGTTTGACATCTGGGCTGGTTTGAAAGATTTTATAAAAAAAAAGTGTGACCTCGGCCATAACTCCATCCAATCCTACTATTAACATGCAAAGGATGGTGGAGGATTATTTTCAAGAGTTAATTGATATGGAAATGTCAGACAGTCCCTTTCCATACTGGGAGGAAAAACAAGCCATTTGGAAACCCATGTACAAACTTGCTTTGCAATACCTAAGCTGCCCACCATCCAGTATGTACTCTGAAAGAGTATTCAGCACAGCCAGGAACCTTGTCAGTGATCGACGTAGGAGGTTACTTCCTAAAAATGTGGAAAAGATGATGTTCATCAAAATGAACTACATCTTCCAAGAGGAAGGCCATTACCGGAAAATATATCCAAGTACTGACACTTCTCTAATGGCGGATTCCAGCGGAGATGAATTAATTGTCTATGATGATGATGTACACACTGATGAGGGTGAGGATGATGCTGAAGATGATGACGACACCATCTTGACAGTGTAGAATTCACTTCACATCAATGTTGGTCTAAGATGCCTTTAGGCCATTGATGGCTTTTTTAAGGAGGGCCTAGCAGGGATTAAACTGTATTTCTCAGATTTTGCACTAATAAGTGTAGGGTGTAATATACACCCAAAGAGAAAAGGTGCTTTGGTCATTTTGATTTATCATACAGTCTTTGCAGGCTGCTTTTTTATAACTTTCACTATAAGTGTAGGGTGTAATATACACCCAAAGAGAAAAGGTGCTTTGGTCATTTTGATTTATCATACAGTCTTTGCAGGCTGATTTTTTGTATCTTTTACTATAAGTGTAGGGTGGTCATTTTTATTAATTGCGTCCTTAAAGCATTTCATTGGGGCTGATTCTAAGCTTATTGATGAACTGGCATTTTACTTTGGATTTCAATAGCTCTTTCTAGTGCATTGTCTGGCATCCTAGATTGGTGTGTGTCTGATAAAAGCACACATCCCGGGGGGATCAGTGCTTGTTGACATTTATTAGCTGTAAAATTACCTCACTTATCCAAGAAACACGTGAAGTGCTCGTTGCAATATTTCCTAGATGTGGTAGGAACTGCCGTGTGTTTGAGTCATTGCTCTGTCGCTTACCATCCAGCCAGATCGCTGCAGTATTTGGCTGAAAGTGTATGAAAAGCATATTGTGACCTGTGATATGGTCAAAATTGAATGGAAATGACTGGAAATTAGTGCTAGTGAGGTTAATAATAATGTAGGTGCAAAATAATACCTAAATTATGTTATTTTAGCCCAAAAAAATATTTTTTTTAAAAAATAGCAAAACACGCAACGGCGGTTTTGCAAAACCAAAACACAAAGGTAATCCAGAACCAAAACCAAAACCAAAACACGGGGGTCAGTGAGCATCTCTAATTTACACTGTAACTATAGGTATCTTTCAAAGATTGGCCGGCTCATGTTAGGATTGCTAATCAATAACTGAGGACTATATTGTGAATGTGAATGTGTAGTCAGTTAGATAGCAATCTGTGCCAGGAGTGAATGAAGAGAGAAACATGGTACAGACACTGCATAGTTAATCATACAGAACTGAAGCAGGAATAACAAAAGTATGAGTAAGAAAAAAGTCCCGCCACACCAAAACCACTAGTGGAGAGCTGATTTCAGTTTCAGCCTGTGCTTAGACATACTGCAGCTGAGTTTTTCCTCAAGACCATCCTCAGTTATATAGATACCCTCAGGACTTTGATAGTACAAGTAACTTTACAACTACAGCAGTGGAAGCTGGGGTGACGTGTCCAGGACAGAGAAACAAGGAAAGTAAGGTAACAACAATAAGATAACGAGCCATAGGCTAAACAATGTTACAATTAAAGCAGGATACACAAGTTACAGACTATAAACACTGAGACAGATTTGTTACAACACATGTGCAAACACCCTAGAAGCTAAGGAACAGGCACTAAAGTCCTAATTACAATCCCAAGCAGAACCATAAGGTGAATATTTGTAAAAATATTTTTGATATGTGTATTTCTTAAACAAAAACATTATCTGCCTGTAAAATGATCTGTTCTTTCTGAATCTTATTATTTTTGAAGAACTGAATAAATTTCTGGGGGGAAATAATATACCAGTTGCAGGAGGGGCTTCCATATTATTGATAACATGGGAGAGAGCAGCTAATGCAACCAGTCAGATGAGTTCATATGTAAGAATAATACTATTTAATGTTTCTTTCCTTGCCTGCAAAGTCATTTACCTTTTCTTGCCTATGTGTCTAGAATGTCTGCCAAAAAGTGTAACCAAACTGTATTGACTGCCTTGAGAATTTCTATTTGTGAAACTGGGAAGAACAATTGAACATATTAATTATAGCCCAATTTACATGTAATCACGTGTAATTTTATTTTACTTAACAGAAAATCAATTTAATAGCAATCCATCAGTGCCTAATCAGATGTATCTTGTCTTACACAGAGAAGAGAATATGGAGACCACTTTCTCCACACCACAATCTTACATTGATGAATTTAACCCCTTAGATTATTTCCAGACATACTATGCTCTGGGGCAAGGAGCTCTTTTTGGAGAATGGACAAACTTTGCATTACGGAACCTTCATGAAACATTTGCTCCAGGTAGAGTATTAAAGAATGAATAACTAGATCAAGTGTCGCATTTATAACATAATCATTATTAAATGAGTGTGATCTTGCTTATGTGTATTTAAAGAAGAAAACTAAATATATTGCTTACCGTTTATATATATATATATATATATATATATGACACCCACAAAAATCTTTAAGCTATACAAGCGCTTAATAAAGTGTAAGAACACAAGTGACATACAGAAATATATAAAAATACTGAATTTGCAATAGGCAGCTCCCCAGTCGTTCAACATCTGTCTGCAAGTGTCACACCTTGTAAATAAAATATAAAAGACAGGGGGCGCCCCCTGTCTTTTGTATTTTATATATATATATATATATATATATATATATATATCTAATATATAAATGCTTAGTGGCGTCTGTGTGTGTGTGGAAAAAATAAAACCGAGCTGCAGCGCCACCTGCTGGGCAGAGTTATACACTGACCTACTAAATTCTTAGTGTGTGTGGGAAAAAAAATTCAAAAAGGGCTGAAATTTGGTAGGGCTCAAACTCATTTTCGTGAGGTAATTTTACCTCATGAACACACATTAAAAAGGCCACTTGCGTCGGGAAGTAACGCTCTTCCCCTGAGGAGGCCTGGGCTAGGCCCAAATGCATGACAAGAACCTTTTTAAGACCTTAAGTAGCTTGATTTGACTAGAATGCATGAGTATCATGCACGGGTTAACTTGTGTGTATATGTATGTATATATATATATATATATATATATATATATATATATATATATATATATTTGTATTTTAAAGATTCATTGAATGTATAAAATAGGTTTCATCTGCAAGACCAAAAAGATACATTTTATTAGGCTGTTTGGGTTCATTATTAACATTTTAAAAGAATTTGTATTGTCGCACTAGTGTTATTATTTGAAGGATAATAACCTGAAACCATGTATATTAAATATTATGCTATCATATTGATGTGAAATGTATTCAGCATTAATTAACATGGTAGTAAGGTGGCACCCTCCAGTTGGAAATAACATAAGAGCAAAAAAAGAGTTGTAAAAGAACTAGTATAGCCGAGTGCACTAATTAACATCTCATTATTCTTAAATATATATTTTATGAGTTTTTACTTTATTTAAGGTTTTAAACTGACCCTACAACGAACATGCAATAATCTACATTATAAAACAGATATTAAAAAATGTTATGCAAGTAGCTGTACCCTTTGCAAATTAGTTACTCCATGTAACATATTTTCCTTAAACATTAAATAACACTTAAGCATTAGTTAAGCTGTTTATGAACAGCACTATTGTTGCTGAACAAGCCAGGGCAAGGAGCTCTTGTTGGAGAATGGACAAACTTTGCATTACAGAATCTTCATGAAACATTTGCTCCAGGTAGCGTATTAAACGATAAATAACTAGATCGAGTGTTGCATTTATAATGTAATCATTATTAAAAGTGTGTGAACTTGGTTATGTGTATTTAATAAAGAAAACAAAATATATTGCTTACTGTTTCAATACATATAAAATTGCATTTATAAAGATTCATTAAATATATAAAATAGGTTTCATTTGCAAGTGCAAAAAGCTGATGATTTTATTAGCCTGTTCAGGTTCATTAACATCTCAGGAATAAATTATTCTTAAATGAATATCTTATGATTTGTTATTTTATTTAAGGTTTTGAACTGACCTTACAATTAACATGCAACAGTCTGCATTATAAACCACAGATATAAAAAAAAGTTAGCTATACCCTATGCAAATTAGCTGCTCCATGTAACGTATTTTAGTTATATCATAAATAATACTTAAGCGTTAGTTTAGCTGTCATGAACAGCACTGTCATTGATTAACAAGCCTTACACATACATGGAGCTGATCATTTAAATCGTGCTCTGACATGTCATAATTTACATTCTGTCCCAAATATTTTGAACTACTAGAACATGATTTATTTTAGTTATATATGAAGTTATTGTCTTGCTATCAGTTTACTCAACACATTTAAGCAATGCATTGTTCAAAGGTTATTGCTTGGAAAATCTGATAATTTGTCCCTTGGTAATTTGGTTATTAGGGGTAGTAATTTATTAGTGCTTGTATGTGCAAATACTGGAAAGGGAATGCATATGAAATACTTTATTTCCCCACCTTGTACTTGGCAGTAACAAGAGTAATTTTACAATGCAAGGATAAGAGTCTGACGAAGACCCTGATTGGGTGGGGGGGAATCTTTGGCTTCAGTAGTGCCCAAATAGTTTCCATACACACTATACACCACCATTGACACGTAACATGATTATACCAGCAATGCCCCCACAACACTATAAAAGCACTATCTCTGTCTACATAATTATATAATCAATGATTTCTCTCACATGATTACACATATAATGCCCCCACACATTTATATATGAGCAGTGAACACACATTATTTTGTAATGTCATATGTATATACTACACAAACTCCCTGCTTTGCCAAGCAGCTTACCAATGTATAGTAGGACATGGGTACTTCTAATGCCAAATGAATCCACTGCTGATTGCCCATAGTATTTATGTCCAGGAATTGGTTTTCATATCTCGAAATTTTATGCCTCATAGCTGCAAACTTCTCGACCCACACATCACATCTCTGAAAATCTATTAATTCCAAATCCAGAGATTCTATTTGAAGAATCTTTAAATAAATAAGTTCCAGGGTATTTTCTGCTGCGTTCTTAGGGTTCAATATGTATTAAAACATTGGGCCACGAATTTTGAGATCTTGAAATCTTTGCGAAAAATCCTCTTGCAAATTACAAATGTATGCCATTAACTGTTGAATGTTTATTTCTGGGTGCTTATCCATAAATATTTTAACTGTTGAAAAGTAACTCAGAGTATTTTTCTGAATATCATCTTAGACAATCTGAAGTTTCTTTGTAAATGAAGTCCAATTTTTAAACAAATTTGCCTTTTACCTTGAAGTTGTACAGTGTATTTAAATGTGTGGTATTTAATGCTGTCAGAAACATATGGTTCAGATGGCTCTTTGCTTTCCATTTCTGGATAAAATTTGCAGATTGCTCGAAGAAACATTTTAATTTTATCCAAACAATTGATAAATCACACTGGCACTTTTCCTCTACTTAACCAAACAGGGCAATACAAGATTGCCATATTAATTTGAACAAATTTTAGAGCACACATTTTCCTGATGGATGAAACGTTAAAATGCCTGTATTGGTCAAATCCAATATTTTTTCCCATCATTGCTATTGCCCCATTAGTACACATAGAAAATAATACATTTTTTTAAATTTTACTTTTCAATGACAATCTTGATAATATCTACCAAATTTGTAGGTCCATTCATTGAAACAACTGTACATACTTCATCTGATGCGGATCCATTTCTTTTCCTGTATTCATACTTCTTTTACAACAGATTTGTATTTCTGTGTATCAAATTGTACAACTACTGTTAAACAGGCTGCAGTATTTATATTTGTGCTCTCCTCCAAAGTGAGACTAAAGACTTCTCAATTTTATAGATTGATTGGCAAGTGTTCACTAATCTATTCAGTTATGTCGCTTATACATACATCATTAAACAGTTCCAGCCAAAAGCAGTATATCTCGAAGTTGAGAAATGTTATCTTTTTTGTTTGTAAAACTTACAAAAAGATCTTCAGAACATTGTAAGAACCTGACTTTCAGAAAATCACAATCGGCAAAATCTTTTCCTTTTCGTACAATAGACATAGCTGCTGTATAGCTTACTTTTGTAGAAATTTCAAGATGTTTTATAAATTTATGTACATTGCTGGTTTGTTTTTCATAAGACGGAACATAGTTTTTTTAAAATTTTTGCCTGTTTAACACCCATATGTGATAAAGAACTTTAATGTTTGCTTTGTTATGTTTTTGAACATTGGGCAACAGTAGATTCACAACACAAAGAGCAAAATATAGTTTCAAAATATTGCCTTATTATCATAGCACCTGTCCAGCAACCCTATTTAAGGCACATTTGCATGTTGCTCACAAGCCAGCCCTTGCTAGATGTAAACCCCTATATCTGGGAGGTAAGTGCATCTGATTCTAACTTTTCCAAAAATTATTTTGGAATTTCAGAGATTGCAGCAAGCTATACTTAAGACTCAGGCCAACCGTTTCGGGGTCAGAAGAGCAGAAAGTTGGAATCGTGATATCTTTGTTACAAAAAGACCCCCAAACCTTGGGTTTTGGACTTGATGTTGACAATCCTTCATTTTTATCTGTTTACGCTTTCTTCAGTGCCCTGGGACTCCTAAATGATGACCTTGATGGGGTTGATACTGCAGAATCTCATCTTTGTGCCGTTAGATGAGGGTATAAATCACCAGAGGAATTCTGCACTGAATTTTGCAGGAGGTGGGTGGACTCTGGATGAAAAGTCCCAGCTCACCATAGCCAATTCAGAGTAAGACTTACAGACACCATTAAAGATTCCCTAGTTCAATGTCTTGTTCCAGATACTCTGAAATCTCTTATGTACCTGTATTTCTCCTTAATAAGCGGCAGTGTATTGTACTAAGTCTTGTGTATGAGCAAGATATCCACCGTTGCACTCTGGACTAGTTGCCTAATAACAAGAATTGTGTCCTCTCCTCCCACACAGCTGGCACCTCATTGAGTTAGCTGGTTGATATGTAAATAGCAACCATCGCCTCTTCAGCTCTCATTCTGGAAGCCTCAGTTGTGCAATTACTTGCTGCACTCATGCAGCTAATCATCCTGCAATATCCCATTGGTTCTGCTAGCTTTTTAAGCCCCTTCCTTATACCATACCAATTGATGGTGATAGTCCCTGCCTGACCTTGTGTGCCTTGTATCCTGATCTGTTCTGTTCTCAGTGTTTGAAATGGACTGTTTAAATGGGAATATGTAAAGGAGATGGTTCCCTTGGTGCAATGGTAATCAGTATTGATGCAGTACAGATAACATATATCCAAAAATTTTCATTTTTTTTTGCTGGTATAAAAATATGTGATATTGTATAAAGAAGGTTGCAACCTGTAGTGCAAATTATTATACCTTTTTACCAGTGGCAAAACATATCACATGTCATACATATAGCACAGTAATTAATAAACACAAGTGACCACAATAAGTACAAAATCACAGTCTTTGGGTCAGTACCAAGATCAGTGTGTGATGAGGTATAAATCCTCTAATTAAATATTGTAAAGATAGAAATGTCAGTCTGATTTCGGTGATGCAGTGAACATCAGAAGGTCACTTAAAATATTGGCAGGTGGTAGGTAGCCTGGTCTTCAAAATGCCAGTCTCTGGACAGACCAATCAGTAGATGTATATTCCGCAGTAACAAAAGGTGATAATGTCCAGAATGCAGGATAGATTTCAGTAAAAGTAGGAGATGGGTAACAAGGACGCTTTCCTCCGCCCATATGTTGGAGTCAAAGGCAGATATAATCAATCTGGGTGGAGCGGTATCAGGATGTTACATGAAGCAGAAACCTACCCTGTATAGGGCTATAGCGCTGTTCCTCTTTCAAATTCCCTTCTGTCTGTGCCGCTGCAGATGAACGCTGAAATGGTAGTCAAGATGATGGACTAGATCTGGCCGCAACTTCGTCTGATCTGCGCATGCAGTTGTAGGTAGATGCTTCGTAAACTCCGATTTAGAGCAGGTATGGAGATCAGATGAAAACAAGTATATAGCGTATATTTCAACGCATTTCGCATTAGGTTTCCTAAGGGATATAGATGGTCTGTGAGGGTAATGAAGAGTCGCCTTATTTGGCAATACCCCTCCATGATTGGTTGGTCAAATAGAAGATTCCTGTAGGTCTACAAATCGACTTTAATCTGGGCCACTTCCTATAACCTCCTTACAAATTGTAGCATCTACCTACAACGCATGCGCAGATCAGACGAAGTTGGTAGTATTGTGATTAAATCAGGACAGTTGAGAAAAATAAGGCCATGTTATCTCACTGACCATGAATGATAATAAAACAGAAACTGCATATAAATGGAATCCAACAAATTAGTGAGTAGTAAAGTATGTCAATATAGATATTAGGCTTCACATTCCATCATCTAGGAAAAATAATATGAGTGTATTGCAAGAAAGACAAAGCAGGTATTATCCATTTATGCATATTAATATACTCAGTACTAGTGATAGATATACAATGCAGAGAGCACCTTGGTGACATACAAATGAGAGAATCCTATTGACTAACATACAACACAGAGAGCATTCTAATAAATAGTATACAATAGATATAGCATCCTAGTAACTAATATAAAATACTAAGTGCATCATAGAGATCTATATACAAAACAGAGAGCATCCTAGTGACCAATAAACAATGCACAAAGCATCTTAGTTACCTCCATACAATACAGAGAGCAACCTAATTACTGTCATACAATGCAAAGAGCATCCAAGTAATGACCATATAATGCAGAGACCAGGGTAATATACGCAGGCTCTGCTCTGCAGTCTACATTAAGGCTGCACTTTACACAGATTTCTTCCACACAGTCTACCATGGGACGGACCCACGTAATACACACCTGGGAGTGTTTTTCATATCCACACAGCTACTCGCCTACCTAAGAAACCTGAACCCAACTGCCCTTTCTCTGCTTCAACCACATGTGGTCATCTGCCTTTTTTCTTCACTAGAATGGATCAGTCTGTATGCCCCACCATGGAAGGTGCTCATTGAGGTCCTCATCCTGTTTCTCCTTTTTCCTGCTTCCTTCCACCTCCTCTGCATTCATCCTCCTCCTCATTCCTCCTCTTTCTTCATCCTCATCCTTTTATCTTCTTCCTCCTTCTTTAAAGTTCTTATCCATCATCATTCTCCTACTTCTTCCATCTGCCTTCCTCCTCCATCATCCCCCTTACAAATACAGAATAACTCGCATGAGGCTGAGCATCAGTGTGCTGAACCCTGATTAGAGGAGTGTGTGCTTAGCCCTGATTGGATGAACTCCACAAACATAGCCAGCGGAGCTGCGCAGGTGGAACAGATCAGTCATTTTGTCATCTGGTCCCTGGGTAGCATTTGTTTGAACAGATTCATTCACTTCCATTATTTTTTGACTGTCAGTGTTAAAGTGAATTTACCAATACCTTATATTAATGCACATCACTTAAAAGCAAATGCAGGGTCTAGACTATTCTATTATCCCGCTCGTTGTTTTTTTTGTCTGTGTGTATGAGCTTTTCCAGTGGATGGAGATTTATTTCCTATGCATAGAAGATATCTGGGCTAGATTTACTAAGCTGCGGGTTTGAAAAAGTGGGGATGTTGCCTATAGCAACCAATCAGATTCTAGCTATCATTTTGTAGAAGGTAGTAAATAAATGAAAGCTAGAATCTGATTGGTTGCTATAGGCAACATCCCCACTTTTTCAAACCCGCAGCTTACTAAATCTAGCCCATCTGTCTTTAAATGTATTGAAGGATGCAGATAGTGGGTTTCTCTCTGGCTGAAATATTTGGCAACTAGAACAATAGTTTTTACTTGGTTACATAAAAACTGTAAATATAATGTCAAATACCTGAAAATATAAAATCATGACAAACCACACACAGAGTAAAAATCACAATGTACAGCGGCCCTTATACTGCATGCAGAAACAGAATTGATTTTCTAGAAATTGTAAAGGTAATCATGAATTCCGTTTGCCGGCAGATGTGGCTTATAAATGCAGGTGGGCAATTATTTAAAAATATGTACTCTAATTGAATACAAATGGGGAAAATATATGGTTTACTTCATTTCATTGCCACAACTGTATATGAAAAATATATTATAGATTTATATGATGTCCTAATTTGTTTTGCCAGGAAAAAATATGTTGGTCCATGTTTCAGCATTATGCTTAAAATATTTGACAGAGGGTTGTGGGAGTGGGAAATAAAAGTGGTCAAAAATGCCATGTACCTTAAACCAGTCCTGCCTGGAATTACTCTAAATGAGATAGTAGAAAAGTAATATGATTCTAATGAAGTTATAATTTCTATATTTTTTATCTTGTAAGGTTGTGTTGAAGGAGACACATTGATTGATTTTGGTACGGGACCCAGCATCTATCAGCTTCTTTCTGCTTGTGAAGTATTTAACAACATAATCACCTCAGATTTTCTTGAACAAAACCATATTGAACTGCAGAAATGGCTGAGGAAGGATCCCAATGCTTTAGACTGGACACCCTTTATCAAATTTGTGTGGTGTGACCTCGAAGGTAACAGGTATGGACATTGTCTTGTAATAAGTTCATTGCTCAAATTTGATTAAAATGTTGTCGTTTACTACAATCCCTATAATTGGTATTGCAAGTTACTTGAATAACTCCTGATATTTCAAATAGGACATTTGCCCTAAATTGGTACCAGTGACATAACCAAGACATAGGGAGCCAGTTTAAAGGGGTTGTTAAATACAAATACACATGTACACAATGAAACCTAAGTACTCTTAACCCAATCCACTCATTTTCACTGAACAACTATTTTCTCCAATGACTGCATTGTCCTGTACTAATCAGGCTGCCTCTTTCTATAGCAAAACACTCACTTCAGTCCTAGACAATGCAGCTCCAGCTTCTACATATAGTCTCCGATCCAAACCCCAGCCATGGCACAACAAACAGACCCACTACCTGCAAAAGTGCTCACGAGCTGCAGAGCACCACTGGAGGAAATCTTGTTCCTATCCCAATTTCCTCTCTCCCAGTCCTGTCTACTCCACCTTAAAAACATTGCCAGAATGTGCCCTTTTCTTACTCCACATGCTAACAAAACTATTATCCATCTTCTCATCATCTCTCGTCTTGACTATTGCTATCTCCTGCTATCTGACATTCCTGACACCCATATATCCACTCTTCAATCCATCATCTTCTCTCACCACTCCACATCTGCTGCACCACTTTGCAAATCCTTATACTGGCTCCCTGTGTCCTCCAGAATCAAACTCAAATTGCCCACCCTTACCTACAAAGCCCTCAGCAACACTACCACTGCATACATCTCAAATCTTATATCAGAATACTCTCCCTTCTGCCCACTTAGATCTACCTCTGACCTTCATCTTGTCTCATCTCTGGTAACCACCTCTCACTTCCGCCTACCAGACTTCTCCTGTGCTGCTCCTCACTTATGGAATTCTCTAATGGAAACAACGCAAATTGGCAGGAGCTGTCACAGCCAAAATGGCATAATTAATGTTCCATAGGCTCCCAAAAATGTCCAGCAATTGATAGTGGCTAATAGCCTGAAATAAGTCTAACAGATGATGTAGATCTGTGAGTTCTCCACTTCTGACATAAGATTTTTGCGCACGGCAGTGGGCAGTTAGTGAAGCTCCTGCCCAATTTGCGTTGTTTCTATTATGGACTATACCTGTATATTATTGGGAACCTCTCCGGTTGCTGCAGACTTTGAGATTTGTATTTTATGATACACCAATATGTTTTGCCTGATTGGTCTCTGTATTTATGTTCTGGCCAGAACTATTTATGTTTATTGTACATAATAAAACATTATTTCCATAAAACATCATACTACCATAGCGTCGAGGAATCCTTCATCTATATATTTGTTTCTAGGCATAGGGGTCTCCCTACCTTCCTCTGGCAGCTCTAACCACATTAGGAGCACTCTATTCCATATTTCTATGGAATTCCCTAACATGCTCAATCAGACTTTCCCAGAGCCTTCAAATCTTTTGATGCTCTTTGAAAACCCATCTCTTTGTTTTCAAGTCTGTATTTATTTTGTCTACCTTGTATGTCCCTGTTTTATGTATGTACTGTTTTCCCTACTGTACTGTACTGCTGCGGAGTACAGTGGTGCCTTACAAATCTGCGATAATAATAATAATAGTAATAATAATAATAATAGTTGTTCACTCTTGGACAAGTCCTGCTCAATAGAGCTTCCGCACCCCGCACCTGAAGCTGTGGTGCTAGATAGTAATGTATTCTGCTCATTTTTTCTGCATGTGAACAAAGGTACCAAAAACTATCCATCGAACATCAGTACGGTTCTACTGAAGAACTATGGATTGAATTTTCAAGATCCATGAGCCACACCACAGAATTTTCTTTTAAAGTGTCCTGTCTCACTAACAATATTAGACAATTTTTTACTGTTGGCGCTAAAATCTCAAAACGGGACTTTTCCCTTTAGCGATTGCTCTTGTTTTCTAAGCTCATAAATCAATTTCCCTTTGTATTACTTTTTATAAATGTTCCCTCTTTGTATTTTTTTAGAATTAATGTAATCTGTCACCAATCATTCAATTTGATTAATATTGCACAAAAACATATAAAAGAGCATTAAAAAGCATATATCTCTGAAAACACATACAACCTATTCATTGTACATATGCTCCAACGTGATTGCATGTAGGAAACAAATGGCTGCAATTCATAATAATGGAAATCCTGACTGCTTAAAAGGAATAAGTCTGTATCATATCAAGAAAAGGAGGTAGTGACAGATTGAAGAAATTATGTAGACAAGAAGTTTTCTGAATACATCATATTCATTATATCAATTATGTCTTTATAAAGACTTAGAGCTTAATAACCTCATATACGAACAGCACAGTGGTGCAGTGGTTAGCAGTTCTGCCTCACAGCACTAGGGACGTGAGTTTGATTCCTGACCATGGCCTTATCTATATGTTCTCTCCATGTTTGCGTGGGTTTCCTCTCACACTCCAAAGACATATTAGTAGGTTAATTGGCCGTTATTAAATTGATCTTTGCCTCTCTTGGTCTGTGTGTGTATGTTGGGAAATTTAGACTGTAAGCTCCAATGGGGCAGGGACTGATGTGAATGAGCTCTTTGTACAGCACTGCAGAAAAAGTAGTGCTATATAAATAGCTGATGATGGTATACATTAATTGAGTACATCCTTTTTTATTATATTTTTTTTAAAAGATCAATGCCGACTATTCCCTGGACCCGATGGCATTGGTCTTTTAATGTCGGCATTCTTATTAGTGACATGCACAATGTCGTCAATCACAATGTACCCATTGTCAACCTATCAGAATAATGTAAGTGTTGACAATTAGCCTGCCAACATTTTCATGTCAGCAAGTGCTGACATTTACCGTGTTGCAAATATGTACCCTACCAATCTGGTGCCGTTTTTAAAATATCGAATGGTTTTGATAGGGATCCGTTAATCTTTATATAGGCCAGAGAAGATTTATAGAGTGCTAAAATTCTATGGAATCCCAGGGGACCCAAACCCATGTGTCTCAGAAGACCAGATATGTATATATTCCCAATCCACCCTATCAAATGCTTATTCTGCATCTGTAGATAGTAGAATGGTAGGGATATCTCGCTGCAGGGCAGGACTGGCCATCTGGCACTTCTGGCAAATGCCAGAAGGGCCGATGGTTACATGGGCCAGCCGACACTTCTTGGATTCCTGCACCTCTGCTGTGCGATGGACGAGGGCTCCTCTGCTCCCTCCCCCTTATCTTGTGCACTGCAATGTGGACACAGCTTTTACAGTTTTTATTTTTTTTTCTGACTAGGGAGGGGATCGCGGGGAGGGGGGGGTGCCGCGATTTTCGCGGGAGGGGGGTGCGCGAATTTTCGCACGGAAGTCGTGGGGGTGCCATGACTTTCGCAGGGGGCAGTGGCGGATCCAGGGGGGGGCGATCGGGGCGATCGCCCCCCCTAGCAGGTGCTTGCTGCCGGTGGCTGCACAATATGTGCAGGTCCGCTCGGCAGTGACAGTGTGCTGCCCGGCTGCTCTGATTGTGTTTAAAACACAATCAGAGCAGCCGGACAGCACATTGTCACTGCCGAGCGGACCTGCACATATTGTGCAGCCGCCGGCAGCCTTGAAGTCAAAAAGGGGACGGGGCCTAAATCGCCCCCCCCCCCCCCCTAAATCGCCCCGGGTAAGATACTTTTCTAGATCCGCCCCTGGCAGGGGGTATGCAGATTTTGGCACGGGGAGGGTGCCGTGATTCTCGAGGGGTTTGGGCAGGGTTTTCACCAGTGTGGGAGAGCCAGGGGGGGAGCTGGTGCTGGAAGAGGGTGAGAACCATGAAGGAAGGGGGTACTGGAAGAGGGTGGGAGCCAGGGGGGAAGGTAGAGGTTGAGAACCATGGAGGAAGGGGTGCTGGAAGAGGGTGAGAGCAAGGGAGGAAGGAAGAGGGTGAGAACCATGGAGGAAGGGGGTGTTGGAAGAGGGTGAGAGCTAGGGGTGGAGCGGGTGCTGGAAGAGGGTGAGAACCATGGAGGATGGGGATGCTGGAAGAGGGTGAGAGCCAGGGGGGAAGGAAGAGGGTGAGAACCATGGAGGAAGGGGGTGCTGTAAGAGGGTGAGGGCAAGGGGGAAAGGAAGAGGGTGAGAACCATGGAGGAAGTGGGTGCTGGAAGAGGGTGAGAGCCAGGGGAGAAGGAAGAGGGTGAGAACCATGGAGGAAGGGGGTGCTGGAAGAGGGTGAGAGCCAAGCGGAAAGGAAGAGGGTGAGAACCATGGAGGAAGGGTGTGCTGGAAGAAGGTGAGAACCATGGAGGAAGGGGGTGCTGGAAGAGGATGAGAGCCAGGGGAGAAGGAAGAGGGTGAGAACCATGGAGGAAGGGGGTGCTGGAAGAGGGTGAGAGCCAGGGGGGAAGGGAGTGTTGGAAGAGGGATGAGAGCCAGGGGGAAGAGGTTGCTGGAAGAGGGGTGAGAGAGCCAGGGGGAAGGGGGTGCTGGAAGAGGGGTGAGAGCCAGAGGTAAAGGGGGTGCTGGAAGAGGGGTGAGAGAGCCAGGGGGGAAGGGGGGTGCAGGAAGAGGGGTGATAGCCAGGGGGGAAGGGGGTGCAGGGAGTAATGTGAGAGGGACAAAGGAGAAGATGGTGCAGGGGCATATGTAAAAGAAAGTGTAAAGGGAGAGAATGGGAATGTCAGGCAAGCAGCCATCATAAAACACAAGTAGTAATGAAGAATGGGAATGCACAGAGGGGACAAGTGTTAAAATAAAATAAAAAAATCAAGCCTTCATACTCCATTCACTTATATTTTCCATACCCCCACTTCTAAATTTCTACTTTGACCACTGCCCTCGGTCCCTGCTCCCGACTAGCTGTGTGAGCTGACAGCTGCAGATCCCTCATTGCCCAGCGTGCCCAGTAGGAATACAGAACACAGGATGCCATAATCAGGTAAGTTCATATATTTTCTCATGTGCAATGTGTTTTTAACCATCCTTTGTTGAACTGGGGGCACTACTGTGTATCCAATGATGTTTAAAATACAATGCATTGCTCATAATTGCGCTGTAATTTTCTTGCATATTTATCTGTACAGAGACTTTTAATTAAGAGGAAAAAACACTGCTTGTCATAAATTTTATCTGTGGTTGTGTCAATATATCTATTTTTGTTTGCATTGTAAATTATTATTATTATTATTATTATTATTATTATTATTATTATTATTATCATTTATTTGTTAGGCGCCACAAGGTTTCCGCAGCGCCGCACATAGTACAAACAGTAGACTATACATGGTATAACAGTACAGAACAATAAACAAAAGTACCAATACTTCAGAAACTCCAGGCAGGCAGATGCAATAGGCACGGAGCAGAAGAACGGGTAAGGAGACAGGAGGGAAGAGGGCCCTGCTCAAGCGAGCTTACATCCTAAGGGAGGGTTAAACAGACCAGGCACAAGAGGAGCCAGTTGAGGGAATGGGAGAGAGGGGAGAATGAGTGGAGGAGATGGAGGTTAAGTGGATGGTTGGTAGGCTTTGAGAAAGAGATGAGTTTTGATGCACGTTTGAAGGAGCACAGAGTAGGAGAGAGGCGGATGGAGCGAGGGAGGTCATTCCAGTGAAGGGGGGCTGCACGGGAAAAGTCCTGGATTCTGGAATGGGAAGAGTGATCAGAGTGGAGGAGAGGCGGCGGTCATTGGCCGAGCGCAGGGAGTGGGTGGGAGTGTGAATGGAGAGGAGGTTAGATATATAGGGGGCAGTAGAGTGGGAGAGAGCCTTGTAAGTGGTGGTGAGGAGTTTGAAAAGAATTCTGTAGGGGAAGGGGAGCCAGTGTAGGGCAAGGCAGAGAGGGGAGTTAGAGGAGGAGCGACGTGAGAGGTAGATGATGTAAATGGTGTATTAAGCTGCTCATGCGACTCACACTCTAGTATCTGATATGCTGTACCAATTCTTATCTGTGAATTAATTTTTTGTCTGGGCAATACTGTATGGCATAATGTTATTTGGGGGCACTATTGTGGCATAATACTGTATGGTATATGATTTGTGGGCACTACTGCATGGCTAAATATGAAATGAGGGTAATATTATGTGGCATAATATGACCTGGGGGCACTACGGTTTGGCTTAATATGAACTTCTGCCAAAGGCAAGTCTCTCATTGTTGAATATGACGGGGGCCCAAAGAAATTTCTGTACTGGGTCTAGAAAATTCCTCTTTTTAGCCCTGCCTATGAGTCAAAGGGGTAGATGTCTCCAGGTAAATAATCTAAATGTTTCCTATCTAATCAAACTGATGGATCACATCCAATTATTTCTCACCCACCTCCTCTATCCCCCTTAATTAATATACTGTGTTATTTAAAATGAATAGAAAGGACGCATAACCAGTTACAGTAGTATAAAAAAATATTTTTCTCTGACATTTTTCTGTAGTTGGAAATACTTTTAATGCGGCCGCGTGGGTTCAAATGATCATTCAATAGTTATGTTTTTTCTGATATATTTGTTAGAGCTTTATTTCATGTGGAATGATTCATGAAAATTCTGCCATTACTATTTAATTGATGGAAAAGGATACCTGTTACCTATATGTGTGTAAGTATTCTGTTGTTGCTATTTTGTGGGAGATTTGAAAAAAAGCAAAACATTGGTTTCTTACAGTGGCGCCTGTATAATTGGTGGTATTGCTGTATTATGGGGTGGCGTGGTGGTGGCAATGTTGTAGTGTGTTTGGGGCTTAGTATTGCTAATAAGTATGATAGGGTATTGCTGTAATGTGAGGATGATGTCAGTTGCTGTAATGTGGGGGGTGATGATGGTTGCTGGAATGTGGGGGTGATGCTGGTTGCTGTAATGTGTGTGTGTGTGTGGGGGGGGGGTGATGCCGGTTTCTGTAATGTGGGGGATGATGCTGATTGCTGTAATGTGGGGGTGATGCATGCTGGTTGCTGTAATGTGGGGAAAGGGGGTAATGCTGGCTGCTGTGATGTGGGTGGGTATCGATGTAGTAGGAGTGTGTGTGGGGGGTTATTTATTACTGTAATTTGGGTACTAATAATGCAATGTCATGGTATTTATTGATGTAATATGGGTGCTAACAATGTAATGTTGAGGGTCATTAGGAGAAATAAATACCCCACACACACACACACACACACACATATTACATCATGTTGTACTGCGTCAGCATCAGTGTGCAACAATATAGTGCATGGAGCCCACAAGAGGTGGGCCTGTGTGCTTTAAATGCCAGGGCTGATTTTTAGTCCCAGTCCGGCCCTGTCTGGCTGTAAAGAAAAATGTATTGAAATGTTTTGGTGGTGTTGTCGCGGGCTTCTTGGCCAGCCACAAAATCTACTTGATCATTATGTATAATCTCAGGGTTTGATATCTATATTTAGGAGTGAAATAGGTTATAAGCTGGGACACAGGGGTGGATCTCTCCCTTCCTTCTGTATAATTGTAATGTGGGCTTCTAGTGGTTGTTTAGATGAATAAGATTTGGCACAAATAGTATTAAATGATTGGAGGATTAAAAGGATAGGTTGGGTTTTGAAGGTCTTAAAATAAGTTATAGTAAAACCATCTGTTTTAAGGAACTCTAATGAAGAAGTTTCTTATTTAAGAAACTTCTTAATTTAAGTTCCTTAATGAATCAGGCCCCTAAATAAATTAGTTTTCTGTTTTGCACATAAGTTAAATACTGACTGTTATTTCATGTAGCACACAAATACTTGATAGCTTATTTGTACACTGAAATTTAAAGTTGATATTTGTGTGCTACATGAAAAACCAGTCAGTATTTAACTTATGTGCAAAACAAAAAACTAGATTTCACTCCTTGCATTGTAACATGGTTTTGTCCAGGAGACTTAAATAAGAAACTTCTTAATTTAAATTCCTTAATGAATCAGGCCCCAGATCTTGCATAAGAGAGGATGTATTTGTATTTATTTTTCTATTTCATTAAAAGTTCCTAACTGAATGCATTCACCTTGCATGACACATATATGGGCTCCCAGATAGACATGCACTGTCTTGCCCAAGACACTAAAATGTTTACTTACAACTCTGAATGTATGTGGAAAGAACAGAAAAATAGTGTACATAGTGTTCGTTCACACTACAGATAAATTCTTTTAATTCACACAGTTCAAATCAGTGACACTAATGAAATCTGAAAATTCAATGAAGAAGAACTGGCTCTAATTATGGTGCGCTATGTAGTTCCCAACATCATATGCACCAAAAAAAAAATGAACAACATAAAACTTAACTTTTAAGTTAATGCAAATGCCAGAAGGGCCAATGGCTACTTGTGCCGATCCAGCCAGCAGCATGCTCGCCCGAGCAGCAGCAGCCCACTGGGCGCTGCTCAGCAGACGTAATTTCAGGGATGTGCGGCCATGTGAGTGACGCACATCACTGCGCACAGTATTTTAATATAGTGTGCATATGTGTGTGTGCGCACAATATTTTAATATAGTGTGCGCGTGTGTGCACGCAGTATTTTAATATAGGGTGTGTGTGTGAGTGCAGTATTTTAATATAATATGTAAGGGAAGGGAGGATCTTAATATAGTGTGGGAGGTAGGCTATTTAATGGTGGAGTGTAGGTGGGGGATAATTATTTAAGGTGAGGGGAAGGAACCTTTAATTTAATGCTGGGGTGGTTTAGGGCTATCAATTGAATATGGGGCTGATTTTGGGGAGGAGGGCTATTTATTAAATGTGAATTTGAATTATTTATTGCCGGGGATGGTTGTGGAAAATGGCTATATTTATTAAACTTTAATGCTATTTAATTTATTGCTGGGACTGTTTGGAGGGACTGAAATATGTTTTGAGTAAATGGGTATACTGTTAATTTAATGTTGGGGCTGCTGGAGGGAAATAGGTCTACTTATTAAATGTGAATATTATTATTGTGTGGACTGGAGGGAGGCTTAATTATAAAACTATATTCCAGAATCAAGACAAGAAGGAACTGAGCTAAAGAAACCAGCTGCTACAAGTGGTGCAAGTGACCAAGACAGGTAGGAGAGAGCAGGACAGTCTGCCAACTATCCTGAATCTGGTGGGGCAGTCTTGAATTTGGGTGACTGTCTCACTTAGTCAGGATTTGTTCCAACTGTAATGTCAGTAGAGAGATATGTCCCGCTTCACAACGTACTGCTTGTGAAGGCAGAGCTGTGTGCTTCTAATAGTAGTGCACACAATATTGCCTGTGTATTTGTCTAAAATGATAACCATGTTACATAATAGGGGCCCTGCTGTCTTAAATACCCTTGGCCCCCTGAGCCTTAATCCACCTCTGGTTAGGGGAAGGGAACTGATAGCTGCTCCCAGTTCCTGGACAGGACACAGAATGCAGAGCAAGCCGAGGAGCACTAAGTATCGCAAGATTTGGTAATCTCATGAAACAAAGAGCTTCCCTGCTCACTCTACAGGAAGTTCCCACCCTGATGGTTTTCAGCAGCACCAGAAGCATAGATAAGTATAGTGGGCTGGGGGTGTCATAATGTGCCTGGGGGGGATGGCATGATGTGGCTTAGAGGGCATGATAAATGTAATGTTTTATTATAATGTATGATTCAATGCCTCATGTTGGCCACACCCACAACACAATGTGGTCATGCACTAATCGGCGCGTCACTGTGTTATTTCCTGCTGGAACTGAGGTGGGCCTGTGTACTTTAAATGCCAGGGCTGATTTTTAGTCCCAGTCCGGCCCTGGTTAGGACATATTATCCAGTGATGAGTGATTATTCAGGAGAGACATTAGCTGTATGATTATTAACTTGGGACATTTTACCTTTCCATTGTTTAATATTATATGGGAAAACCTGGCAAATATGAGAGCGCTGAACTTTTAGAATAATTAGCAACTCGTATTTTAGCTCGTCTGCTAATTAATCTCACATACTTGGATTACTCAGTGAGCCTTGGTCCAGTCAAAGATCAGTGGACTTATGTGCCAAAGGAACTCAACAGGGAACCCAACAAACATTTATACATTTACAGTGTTTATAAAAAATGTAATGCATTTTTATGTACTGCGTTTTAGTTGTATGTCCTATGTACCACATTGTTAGAAGTTTTATACGAGAGTTAGCAAGTCTACTTAGCAAACAGCGATAGCCCCAAAATCTGGGGAAAACAGTTGTCTTCTCTGGAGAATGGCTATTGCAGATCTTCACTTAACTTTTGAAGGGTTAACATAGGAGAAAGCGGATTTTTCTCCTGCATCAACCTTCTTTTAGTTTGTTACTACAGTCCTCATAGAACTATATGGGGACTGTGTTATTAGGGATTTATCAGGCACAGCTTTTCACTGCAAACTAATGCCATCTTAGGATAGTTTTAGCCTATCCTTTACTATGAAGTTCAGTGAAGCTGGAAAGGTTTTGATTGATCCCTTGCTGGGCCAAATACTATGTGCACAAACAAATTTTAGCTGAGCTTTCACTGTCTGCATTTGTCAGCAGCGCTAGACTGTTGAAGAACCTTAAAAACAGTATGCATAGGTGGGAGGGCTTCACTGGTGCTCCTTGAGAAGCCCCGACATAGTAAATTGCAGTGGTACTTTATTATGTATAGCTGCAACAGCGATGCTTAATGTGCATTAAAGCTGCATAATAATAAATACACCTATATATTTGCTTTATTGGTACATCGATAGCGAGTTAGCGCAAACATTTAAAATGTGGATTGTCATCACTTTAATGTGACTATGGTTGGATCACTGGTCTATCAAGGAGGTCGTCCATTCTTACGAATAGCAGCCATTTTGTTCCTATATGCAATTATGTTTGAGCATATGGACAGCAAATTGGTTTTGTGTGTTAGAAATAAAAGCTATTTTAAAGATATATGTACATTTTTATGAATAGATTTGCAAACAAAGTCCCATTCATTACACAGTATAATTCAGACTTCAGAAGTGTAGAGAAAATTATTATAAAGTACTGGTCTGTTTGCGCAGAGATCCCGATTTAAAAAAAATAATATCAGGTACCTCTCAGTTTATTTACAAAGCAAATTTAAAGAATCACCTTGTTAAAGGTTAAGAATGGAATCGACTCCAAAGGATGCAGTAGATGTGGGTATTACATGATGTGCAGGAATATCAAAAGTAATGTTTCAAAAATACAGGAAATCAGCTTTTACTCTACAAATTATGTATACAAAATGAATGATTTTATTGCGTGTAATTCTGAAAATTGTATCTATGTGATTGAGTGTATTTGCCGAAAGCAATACATTGGAAGACGTGTAGAAAGTTTACATTCATTGTCAGCTCTTTGCAAACAAGAACACAATTGCAATATTAATTAAATTAAGGCCTTCTGTGGGTTTAAGAAAGGAGTAGGACATTGGAGAAAAGAGATTTTAGTACCATATTTGCACAAACAGAAAAGCGGCTAATCTACTCTTCGGGTACATTGTCTCCTAGGGGACTTAATAATGAACTTACATGGTTTATTTTTGACTAAAGATATAAACTGTCCTTGTAAAAAGTTTTGATGATATGTGTTGTAAGTATTAATGTGTCCACAGACTAGCAAAATCAAGAGATAAAAGCTATAGTCTAAATGGTAGAGGCGCCGTTTGTGAGACTATAGGTCACAATTTCGAATCTGGTGTGTAGTATAGCAGAAATCTAAAAGAAATTTTTAAAAGGAAAAAAATTTTGTTCATATAACAAATGGTTATTTAGTTATTTATTTGAAAAGGTCCTTTGGACATATTGAAACATTTTATAATTGCTTAATGAACATGTTATTGGCTTGTTGAATTCTTCTGTCATTAGTCTTCTGTTTCAAGGACAGATTAGGATGTGTGTTATTGTCCATTTAAAAATAAATGTATCACGCTGTGCATCACTATGTTTATCACTACGATGTTTAATTGATATGGTATGGAGAAATAATAATAAGTCATCAGTTAAAGTAACTATTTCTGTTTATTTGAAGATGTCCGTGTAATAACGGCTAGACACGATGTTAATGATGCAATGTAATACACCTGTGATATTTTTAATGTGATTGGTTGTTTTAAAAAACTGTAATTGCTGCTTCTTCCCCCCCACACATTGAGAAAGATTTATATAGTCGAAACGCGTTAGTGGTGAGAGTGGGGTATCCGATACCCAGTGAAGATTACTCTGAAAGACTCACAGGACTGTGAGGTTAGACTGCCGGCACTCGGCTGTTTCCATTCTGCAGTGATTGCGCTCCTTTTATGCCTGTGTTCTGTCAATCGGGGTAAGAGCACACCTACACAGGGATCGGAGACACTACACTACATTGGATGTTGGAGTTATTTTATGCTTTTATTAATTTTTTGAGGGCAGTAAAGAATGTTTGTTCAATTTTAAGAAAATTTCAAGTGACTCTTTCCTTTGAAGAAATAAACTTCTTTCAATATTTGATTGATAATTTATAGGAACTATAATAGTGGTCTTATATTTTTGCAAGTGCGTGATTCCCATCATAATTTACCTTTTTAATAGGAGGGAGAAGGGAATTGTGCTTTTGAAATTATGCTTAATGAATATAAAATAGAGGAATTTTTATCTACACATATTTGAATTGCTTCACAGTTGTGAAAGGTTTAATATCAGAGATTCATGAAATAGCAGATTTGAAAGATTATCCTCACAGTCTTGCACTATGAATTTTTTCTGTTTCTTTTTCACCTGTAACACTGGAAAAATAGGAATTATTACATCTATCACAAGAAGAAAAAATAGAGAACATTAAAAGAAAATGTGTAACACATTTTAATCTATATGTGTGTAATGAACGTGTTTATTCACTAAGTAATAGTACTGTTTATTATTTCACAAGCGCAAATTACACTTTTGTTTGTTGACATGCTCGTTTATATGTTTTGGTGCATTATTAAATCAAACTGATAGAATGATTGGCGAGAGATTTTATTCATATTGTAAAAATGTTAAGCGCAGACTATCTCCATTAGGGCTGATTATTTTTTTATTATTTTATTTCTTTAGTTTGTAATTAATGTGTAGGGTTTGCAGTCTCCTGTCATACAACTACTTGATATTTGTGCTGTTTCCATTGTGCGCAAACAGATTTTTTAAAATGTTTGTGTGTTAGTGCACAAAAACTACACCTAAGAATACCTGACAAGTAACAACAGTGTGTTATGTGTTTTTTTGTATAGGAATAATTATGAGGAAAAAGCTGAGAAACTCCGCAGTAAGGTGAAACAGGTCCTGAAATGTGATGCATTGAAAAGTAACCCTTTTGAGCCTCTTGTTCTACCACCCGCTGATTGTCTACTCACTTGTCTCTGTCTTGAAGCCGCTTGTAAAGACAAAGAATCATATTGTAATGTCCTGAAAAATTTCAAAAACTTGATTAAACCTGGAGGACACTTACTGGCTTTAAGTATGCTAAATGGTACCTATTACAATGTTGGTAATAAGCGTTTTTTTGCCCTCACCTTAACAAAAAAGGACCTGGAGATGGCTTTTAAAGAGGCTGGTTATGAAATTAAAAAAATTACATTTACTCCTCGTAATGATACATCGAGGATGGATCTCTCAAACTATGACTGTCAGTATTATGTCCATGCTCGCAAACCAAAGTAATTATAAAATGGTCACCCATCAGATCTCAAAAACATTATCAATGGTATCCGTGCCTCAAAATGCAAATAGTTTGCTTTCATTCATCATCACCATTTATTTGTATAGCGCCACTAATTCCGCAGCGCTGTACAAAGAACTCACTCACATCAGTCCCTGCCCCATTGGGGCTTACAGTATAAATTCCCTAACACACACACACACACACACACAGACAGACTAGGGTCAATTTTTTAGTAGCCAATTAACCTACCAGTATGTTTTTGGAGTGTGGGAGGAAACCGGAGCACCCGGAGGAAACCCACGCAAATACGGGGAGAGCATACAAATTCCACACAGATAAGCCCATGGTCAGGAATTTAACTCATGACCCCAGTGCTGTAAGGCAGAAGTGCTAACCACTGAGCCACCATGCTGCCCATTGTTCATTGCCTTTGTTATTCAACTCTTCTAGGCAAAGCTATTATCAGAAATGCTGAGATTCACTGTCATAAAGACAAGCAGGAACCCCCTCTATTTTTTCCAACAATTTAGTGAACAAAAACAGTATTAGGTGATTTCCTTAAAATTAATGAAATATATATGTGAATCAAATTCATTTGAGAAAGTGCTGCAAGGACAATTAAGACCACTGTGTATGTGAAAAAAAGACATAGTCCAGTGCTCTGAAAGAAACAGTATATAAATCACTGTGTCAGAATATACATAAATATTCAGCAATAACCAGCATGGAAACTTTTCATTGTTAGGCCTTATACTGATCCAGTTTTATTTTGATTTGCAAACTTTGCTTTGGCTTTATCTTAGTAACAGTGATGTTTCTTTAAATCTGCATGCCCATTGTAACCTAAGGGATTTTATGCTAATAACTGTAACAATATAGTCTATCTCTATAAAAAATAATAATAAATAAGAAGTAAATTTATGCATATCACACCAAAATACTTTAATTGTGGATATTTAAATAGATGTAGACTTTTGTAATATAGCATTATAGTTTCCAGAGAAAGATCTGCAATTGGTATTACAAGAAAATGAATATAATGCTTTTTATCTGCCACAATTCTGCACGTAGAGTAAAGACAATCCAAAACAGGAAACAACATTTTATAAAACAATGTCCACACAGTGTTTTGCTGATGTGATAGTAGTGATTAAGTGTGAAGGAACATGACAAATTGTGCACAGATAATTTTTCACACTCCTGTATGTACCCATTCACTTTTTATACATCTGGAAAAAAACATCAGGGTGGACCAAGCCTAAGTAATTTGGAGAATATTAACATTATTATTGGAGAAAGTAGGACTGCAGTGATTTTCATGGGAAATGAATTTGTAAACGTATTAATACCTTTTTCATCTCTCCTATTGTAAATCTATTTCTTTAAAGCAATTATAGTTGCATCTAATATTTAAGGTGAATGATTTCCATATCCTGGAATACCTCCCTCTATTGTTTCAGATTATAATAAAACAAATTAAAGAAGCTACTGAAGTAGAATTTATGGATTAATTAACTTGGTACTTAATCATGAAGCACCAAGCAGCACTAGCGAAGGGAAGAGCTTTTTTTTAAATTTTTTTAAAGTTTTGTTTTCCCTGAAGAACTACATTATACCAAGATAAAGGAATACAGTTTTATTTTGCTTGCTGTACATTTAACTTTACAATACAATTATTGAATTACTTTAAATGGCATCTGGTAAGTTTTTTTGGATTGCCACAAAGCCCTGAAAAGAATATAACAAAACTTGCTTAATCCCATATCCAAAAAATACAAATGTGTATGTGTCTAAGTAGACGCAGTGTTCCATTAATTGGGCTTTTTAAGCTGTAACTATAGGTGACTTTCAAAGATTTTGCTGCCAGGGGATCACTGATCAGTAACTCAATTAGAAGGATATGATGAAAACACAAAACATGTAGTCAAATAGGCAAGGGACTGTGCAAGGAGTGAATGAAAACATAAACAGGACACAGACACTGCATATATTATCAGACAGGACTTTAGGCAGGAATAACACAAGAATGTGGATGCAAGAGACATCCAAACCACTACTGGAGAGCCGATTTCCAAGTCTCAGCCTATTCCTAGGAGATTACTCTCAGATAGATAATTTTATATATATAATATATATATATATATATATATATATATATATATATATATATATATATATATATATATATATATATCTATCATGTTAGCACTGACCAGAATGGGAAGAATTTGGCGTGAGTTGGTCAGCTTAACATATATTGCAATATGTGGAACTGACATTCCCTGTTTTTAATATAGAACAGTACTTGGTACAGCATTATGTGTTTAGAGAGTGCAGAGTATCCCTGTTTTCATATATATATATATATATATAGAATTAGTAATCTCCTGCACTGACCCTCATGTTTCAAAACCAGTGCCAGTACTGACCCAACTTTATGTTTCGGCTTTGCTGCCAGTGTTCCCTTCATAACAGTCTCAATTTTCACCAATGTTGGCCAAAGTCTGCAGCGAGCAGTCTCCATAAAGGATTTTGTTTGTAACTTTGTCATCAGTGCATTTGCTTTCTCTGACTCAATAAAAAAAAAAATAAACTGAATAGTGTTGCTATCTAGCATTCATTGCACCTACACCTCCTTCACATGTTCAGACTTACTATTACTGTAATTGAATGAATAAATAAATAACCACAGGGACACCAATTTAAATTTGGCAAAGTATCATTGTTTTTATTTAAACAAAAATGGTGGTGAAGAGAGCAATGCGAGTCAGCTATCTAATAGCAAAACCAAACAAGGTCAGATTGTTATTACACGTCTCGTCCCATGATATAATTGTTTACAATGTTATGACTTCCTACTAACTGTCATAAGCTTTTAGAACCGGTGGTAGTCATTTCTGCGGCACTGACATTGGTGAAAAGAGTATCAGCGACAAAACAATAACGATTATTAGAAAAACGACAATATAAAAAAGTGACTTATCATTTAAAAGTCATGCAGGATATCTGGCTAGTTTCATTAACTATAAATTGAAAGTGCGACTTGTGTACACTCAGAAATGACATCACTGCTCATGGACCCAATAAAAACTGTGCTTTTAAAGCAGCAATGTTGGGACCCATTGCCTGAAATACATTATACAGGCACTGGGTCCCAACATTGCCCCTTTAAAAGCAGTTAATTAGTTAGTTAATGAAACCAGCAGGAAATCCTGCATGCCTGTTAAATGATAAGTCGCTTTTTGTTGTTTTTCCAATAATCGTTATTGTTATGTCACTGTCATTTCTGTCAGCATTGTCAGTGCCGAACTGTAATACCACACCCTTTAGAACTAGCAGGAGTGGTTTTCACTTGTAGCAGCTGCCTTTCCCGTAGAGTTGGACGCACTCACAGGTACTCAGATACCCCCAGAACTCAATGTAGTAACTGCTTATGAGCAGTAATCGGTAGCACGGAGATAGGAGAAATGGGGCCAAGAGCATGACCCACATGCCCACTCGAGCCAGCAATAATTTAATTATAGATGTGCACCTTAGCTGACTCTCATTAGCCAGAACGCAGCGGCAGTGTGAGGCATCCCAGTTGCCCTGGCATCAGAGTGATTACACCCCTTCTTTGGGACTGCCTCTGATGCAAGTCTCGGGCAGTCCCTGTTACCCCCTGGGTTGGACGAAGCTTACCCCAGGGCAATGATTGTTCTGCCCTCCCTCCAACATAAATGCTTGAGTCTATTTAATTCAGAAGGGCAGCATTATAGCACAAATGTACCTCACTCCAAGGACAATGCTATTTTACTTGCACCATTTAACATTGTACCATCTCATCTCTTTAATGTCTACTAATATCGCTGTCTGTGGTTGTCCACTGTTGTCTTAATGAAGGATTTTGTAAATCTGCCGGTGCATTTGCTTTCTCCAATTCAAATCTAAAACTAATTAACCATACTTTACGGTTCTCTAACTCTAACACATATCACGGAAATTAAGTTTCGCCTCGTTTTGACATCCGAGCTTGGCGGTTACACTCGGATGTCCAATGTCTGATTTCATTAGATTTCACATAATCCAAACCACTCATCTCTAATATATGTAGTGTGTGTGTGTGTGTGTAGTGTGTGTGTGTGTGTGTGTGTGTGTGTGTGCATCTTTACTGATCAGCCACAAGAATGAAAACCACTGACAAGTGGAGTGAATAATATTGATTTACTCATTACAATGGCACCTGTCAAAGGTGGGACATATTAGGCAGCAACTGAAGTTAGTTCTTGACGTTGATGTGCTGGAAGCAGGGAAAATGGGCCAGTATATCTTTGACAAGGGCCAAATTTTGATGGGGTGCTCCAGGTATGCAGTAGTTAGTACCTACCAAAAGTGGTCCAAAGAAGGACAATCGCAACAGGGTCATGGACGCTCAAGGCTCATTGATGCGTGTGGGATGCGAAGGCGAGCCTGCCTGGTCCAATCCCACCGAAGAGTTACTGTAGCAGATATTGCTAAAAAAAGTTAATTCAGTTTTTTGTAAAAAGGTGTCACACAGACACACAGTGCATCACAGCTTACTGCCTATGGGGTTCCATGATCGCAGACCGGTCAGAGTGCATATACTGACCCCTGTCCACAGCCGAAAGCTCCTACAATGGGCATGTGAGCACCAGAACTGGATCATGAAGCAGTGGAAGAAGGTGGCCAGATCTGATGAATCACATTTTCTTTTTAATCCTGTGGAAGGCTGGGTGCGAGTGCATCATTTATTTGGAGAAGAGGCAAATTAACAGACACACTGCATCCTGAAGGACCTTATCTCACCCCTTAAAAGTATGCATGAGCGTTCTTTTCTTAATTTGGTCCTTCAGGAGCCCATTTATTCGTTTAATTAAGCCTGCTGCTTGAGGATAATAGAGATAATAGGAATTACGTCTCACTCCTGTTTCCTGATTCTCACCTTGTTTTTGCTCATTGCCCTCTGTGAGAACCGCAACCACAGTTAGAGAGCCGCGATGTCCAAACTCCCTTATGGGGGTTTCAGCAAATACCTGCCTCTCCGTTAGATTCCCCACCTCTTGGAGGTTAGTGCCAATTCAAGCAAACCGAATGGGAGTTCCCCTGACTTCCTGAGCGTCATAGTAAGATCTGGCCATAACGAATGAATCCCGACTAGGAACCATCTGCAAAGGATTTATTGCAACATCTCATGGGAAGAGTAGAGCAGCAAGAGGCTACCCAGATCCAACTTCTTCAGTGTCTGCAAGCCCTGGCCACCTGCTTAGAAGCCCTTCAAGCAGCCCTTCAGCTCTGGCAGTGCCCAAACCTCCCGCTGCAGTGGCATCAACTTCAACCCTGAGGATACCTCCTCCTCAAACGTTTGATGGAGACCCCAAGACTTGTTGAGGGTTTCTCAATCAATGATCACTTCAGTTTGAACTTCTTCCTCGACATTTTCCTACAGACCGCTCCAATGTCGCTTATATCATGTCTCTACTTTCCGGACAGTTACTAGCTTGGGCATCCCCACTCTGGGAATAGGATGACCACATCCTCCATGACAGTACCGCCTTTATTGTAGCTTTCCGAAAAATCTACGATGGCCAGTGTCTCTTCAGCGACTTCTAGTATACTTGGGCTTTGCCCGTGCTCTCATTCTGTCTTCCAGTATGTAATAAAGTTCCGTACTCTCTTATCTGAGCTTCAATGGTACAACGAGTCCCAGAACCGCTGCCCACAGACCGAATAAAAGATGTTCTTGCCTCTCGAGTTACCAACCACTCTGGACACCTTGATCTCTCTCTGCCATCGAGTAGACACTCGCTTTCGGGAAAGATCGTCTGAGAAAAACACTTCTCGACACCCTGCGTTCAAGCTGGCACCTGGACTCCAACCTCCGGGATCTTCCGAAGAGTCTATACAACTCAGCCGATCCAGACTTTCACCGGAGGAAAGGCAGAGAAGAATCTCCAATGATCTCTGCATTTACTGTGCTGAGCCAGGACACCTCTTAGCCTCCTGTCCCAAACGCCAGGGAAAAGCCAGGCCAAGACGCCTCCCAGAGGTCGTGTCAATCCTTTATCCATCCCAGAGACTGAAGTCATGGCGGAGTATGTCTAAGGAAACTTTCATGCCGGATTCATCTGACCTTCCACATCTCCAGCAGGCACCATAATTTTTTTTGTGAAGAAAAAGGACAGGTTCTTACTCCCATGTATAGATTACAGGGGTCTTAACGCCATTACTGTTAAAAATCAGTATCCAATACTTGTAATGAAACTTTTTGCCCGTATTAAAGGTGCTCAAGTATTCACCAAACCAAATCTTCCATGGGCCTAAAACCTGATTCGCATCTGTAAGGGTGACGAATGGAATACCGCATTCAACACCAGATACGGTCACTATGAATACTTGGTGATGCCCATCAGGCTTTGTTCCAGCAGTATTTCAAAGTTACGTTAGTGAGATCTGCTTTACTCCTGTGTTGTTGTATAAGACGACAAGGAGCTTCTCTCACATCATTGTCAGGTGTCTGAAGTATTGTCTAGACTTCGCAGGAATAAGTTATTTTGCAAGCTTGAGAAATGTTCCTTTTGAGACCCAACAGAGTTTTTTGGGGTACATTGTCTCTGGTTCCGGCTTACAGATGGACCCAGACTGTCACATTTTAATGCAGAAAATCACAGCTAAGGAGCCCGGAATATGATGAAATACACGATAGCAGACGGAGTGAGATTGTGACACAAGGACTGTGCTATTCTGGATTGGCCCCTTCTGTCTGGTCTCAAAGCATTTCAACAGTTTCTTGGCTTCGCCAATTACTACAGACAATTTATTTGAGGCTATTCAACGCTAGTGGCTCCCATTATGGCACTCAAGCGGAAAGGAGTAGATACCAGAACCTGGCCTCCTGAAGCTCTTGAAGCATTTAATATTCTCAAGAAAGCCTTTTCCTCTGCTCCTATTGTTAAACAATCTGACTCGTCACTAACTTTTTTTGTTGAGGTTGATGCATCGGACATCGGTGTAGGAGCGGTGCTTTCCCAGTTTTCTTCTCCGGGAGAAAAATCTCACCACTGCGCCTTTTTTTCTTGGAAATTCCAGCCGGCTGTAAAAAATTGTGCAATTGGAGATAAGGAGCTCCTAACTATGAAACTAGCACGATCGGAATGGAGATCTTCTGGTGTAATCACCTTTTCCCATTTCTATCATTATCTACCAATAAAATTTGCTCTACCTACAGCTCAATATTTTAACCCTCGACAAGCATGTTGGGCCCTCTTTTCTCCCGCTTGCACCTACACATCACTTTTAGACCACGCTCTAGAAACAAGAAGGCTGATGCACTTTCTCGAGCAATTCTCCATGAACCAGAATCTACCGAACACTCCTGTCCTCCTTGTCATGGCAATAGGGTTTCTGGGAATCGTCCCGGGACCCTTGGCACTAGCTGTGGCTGAAGTGTAGAGGAAACTGAGAGGCCGGATGAATGTCTTGCTCATAGAGCTTGATCTAATCCTGTATACTGAATGTTAAGAGGAGGAATGCTGGACTGGACTCCGTACTGGAATAAATGACTGGAATCTGGACCTGATGGACTGGAAACTCGACGTGGGAACAGGGAGGACCTTAACCCATGACCAGAGACTCAGTACCTCCTAGAACTCAAACTCAGACAAATATAGTACCACAACTGGTACTGGGAAGACTCAGAACTCGGCAGATGATATACAGGGGTGGCACACTCCTGAACAGAATAAGCCTGGAACTAGTCCCGGACAACTCAGAACTCAGAACCTGGGGTAGGCCTGGAACTGGAAATCGTTACCCTGAGGCACAGAGATTGTTCCAGAATGTGGATGACTCAGATCAACAACCTACTACCTCAGATAGCCAGTAGGAGAGACAGGAATAGATTGGTGAAAGGAGGATCCACACAGCTGGAATCTGTACATGAGCAGAGAGAATGATGGTGATTCCACACAAAAAATAAATAAGTCTTTATTTCAGCAGGCAGAATGAAGCTGAATTTACACAAGGGGTTAATGGTAGCAGTCCATTAGAACAGCAGCAGGGTGAAGCTGATGGTTGAAATCTGTATACAGCAGGCAGTTTGAAGCAGCAAACCAACAGCAACTGTGGTAGTATGTAGTATGGAGCTAGGAAAGTGTTGCACTGGCAATTAGCTGAGTGTAGGAGGAGACTCTTATAGCCTGCAAATGAAGCTAATTGATGGATGAGATCAGGTGTTCAAACTTAGCAGGATGTTTAGCAAATGTCTCACCCAAGATGGCAGCCTTTGGTACTGCAGACAGAAGTCACACTTGTCCCAGGATAGAATGCTGCGTACGACCAAAAGGGAGATGTACAGTGAAATGGTACCGCCAAGTGGTGTAAACAGGACTAAGACCCCGATTCGTGACACTTCTCTTCTGTACCCTAAATCTTTACTGGATACGTCCGTATCAACCTCTCCTACGCCTCCCCTGGCAAGACTTTTTTCCCTTCTACCCTCCGAAGAAAGCTACTTCACTGGTGTCATGCCTCACACTTTGCTGGTCACACTGGTATACGGAAGACTATAGAACTTGTTTCCAGGACCTGTTGGTGGCTTACCCTTCAAACTGATATCAAACAGTTAGTCGCTGTTTGCAATATATGTGCACAGCATAAGACTCCTCGTCTAAGCCCTGCAGTTCCACTTGTTCCACAACCTCTTCCGAACAAGTGGTGGTTATACACATCCATGGAATTTGTTACTGACCTTCCTCCCAGTAAAAGGTTTGACATCGTAGACCGATTCTCAAAAATGGCCCAGTTTGTACCTCTCATAGTGTTGCCTTCCGCTGCCCGTCTTGCCCAGTTATTTGTTAAAGGAATTTTCCGGCTTCATGGTTACCCAGTAGAGATTGTCTCGGACCGTGGGGTTCAATTTACTTCCAGATTTTGGAGATCTCTTTGTAAGCTTCTCAACATCCAACTCAACTTTTCCTCCCCTTATCACCCACAATCTAATGGGCAGACAGATAGACTTTTATCCGCATGTATTCATTGGCCTCTCAAGACAACTGGTCCGACCTCCTGCTTTGGGCGGAATTCGCCCCAAACAACCTTTATCACGAGTCCACCTCCTCTACTCCATTCTCCATTGTCTATGGCCATGATCCAAACATAACGAACATACAATGGTTTGTACAATGGCGCTCAGTAATTTGTCATACAAGGTGCAAACTAAATGTCAGAAAAACATATACCGAAATTCCCCATAGACACATATAACATATATAATGTGAATTAAACTATAAAAATATAAACATAAATTGAATCAAAATAGTTCCATAAAGATCTTTAAAGAACTCTTGTGTCATATATCCTGAAAGGATAGGTGTCTTATGATCCCCCCTAGGTGTTATACTTACATCAACAGGCAGATGACAATCAACTAAAATTGTCAGGAGCCGCAGCAGCCACGGGCACCGCCGCGACTCTTTGCCCCTGGTCACTTCCGGCCTCTTCATCCCGATTGCCTAGGCAAGAACTGAGATGCTTGTTACTCCCTGCCTCCGCATCCAACCAGCTGTCAAACAGCCAGGTGCGTGCGCGCAAGGCTGTTTAGTATCAACCATCTAGGGCTGATTAGTTCCCCATGTATTGCAGCCTCCTTGCTGATTATTATGAGCTGGGCACCTTGTGTCCTCATTGGCCAACAGCACTCCTATTCAATTAGGCTACTCCTGGGGATACTTGCAGGGCTTTGCCCTGATTGGCTCTTAGTACTATTTAAGGCAGTGAGGACTGAGCCTCAATGCCGGTTATAGCATTCTGTTCCAGTTAGCTACCTGCTTCTATGCTGTGTTGGTTTTTCACCTTGGATTGCTTTCCCGTGTATGTCCTCTGCCTGTTCCCGGACTCTGAACCTTTGTCTGTGACCCTGACCTGCATGTACCCAGACTCTGAACCTTTGCCTGTGACCCTGACCCAGCTTGTACCAGACGTCTCCACCCACGCTCTGTCAGGCCAGTTAGACACTATTATCTCTGTCCAGTCTGCAGACCTCTGGCATATCCCTACTCCGTGTATTACGTCCTGTACCTGAGTGCTGCCGTGTGACCATAAACTTGTACTAGACTGAGTGTAAGACCTGGTTGCATCCGAGTACCTGTGATCATAACCAGTCTCTAAGGGGAAAGGTGGCTGCTATAGGTGAGGAACTCTTCTAATAAGTTCTGCAAGTTTCTGCCACATTGGCTGCCATAACATTATAACCAGCCCGTGAAAATTAGAGGTAATTCTGTCATGGACGACAGCGAGCCAAACCTTTTTTCAGCTCAGGTCCTGGCGAATCAGATCCAGACCTTGTCAGAAGTTGTACAGAGTTTATCTCATCGCTTGTCAGCAGAAGAAGAGTCCTCCAAAAACCTGCAGGTTCAACAAGCCTTTCGATTTTCTGGAAATAGATCCTCCTTCCACAACTTCAAGGAGAGTTGCCAGTTATATTTTCATCTGAGACCACACTCCTCTGGCTCTGAACAGCAGAGAGTCGGTTTTACCTTTCTTCAGGGCGATCCCCAGCCCTGGGCCTTCACCCTTCCACCAGCGAGTCCCTCCTTACAATCCGTGGATGCTTTCTTCCAGGCCCTAGGCCTGCTATAAGACGACCCAGACAGAGTCGACTCAGCTGAGATTCATCTTCGGGCATTGAGGCAAGGATGTCGCTCTGCTGAAGAATATTGCGCTGAATTCAGACGGTAGTCAACTGATAGTGAGTGGAACAATTCAGCGCTCGATAGTCAGTTCTGCTTAGGCCTTACAGAACAAATCAAGGACTTCTTAGTACAGTATCCTACGCCAACCTCACTTTAAAGTTTGATGCAACTTGTTATCATAATTGATCACAGAGTCAAGGAGAGGAAAACTAAGAGAGTCATCTATACCTCCTTTCTCACCACCAAAGTCTTGTTCTGCCTTTCCGGACACCCCTGAGCCCATGCAGTTGGACACTTACCGTCTGCTTCCTGAAGAAAGTTCCAGACGGGGCTCCCTGGGCCTCTGCATGTATTGTGGTCAATCAGGAAACATAATCCGTTCCTGTCCTATCAAGTCGGGAAACGCATAAACCTAAGCGCTGGTGAAGAGGTGCGCTTAGGATTGCAAGTAATCTCTTCAGAAAACTCCTTGTTTGTCCCTGCACGCCTAATCTTCAGAGATCACTCTACAGTTATGTCAGCTTTCCTCGATAATGGTGCAGCAGGTAACTTTCTGGATATCCACTTGGCTTGGACTCTTGGTATTTCTGATGTCAAATTGGGTTTGAGCATTGCCGCCTGCAGCTTGGATGGTAACCCCTTGGTTCAGGGTAGAATACTCGCTAAGACTCCATTGGTTCGTTTATCTGTTGGAGCCCTCCATACGGAGGAACTCTCATTCTTCCTGATCACCTGTCCCTCTGCTCCATTGATCCTTGGCTTCAGTCATAATCCCCTTATTGATTGGAAGAAGAGGAGATCATCTGTTGAAGTCCAGAGTGCTCTTCCACATGCTTGACCCTACCTCTTAGAGTTATACAGCCTAATCCAGAATTGTTACCTGCACCCTACCAGGACTTTGGTGATGTGTTCTGTAAAAAGAAAGCTTACTCTCTCCCGCCTCATCAGGACTACGACTGTGCTATTGATCTTGTACCTAGTTCTAATTTGCCCAAAGGGCGTCTGTACAGTACATAGAGGAGAACCTAAAAAAAGGATTCATCCACCCCTCCAAATCTCCACTTGGGGATAAATGTATCAAGGTCCAATTTTTTCATTGTGTTAAAATCACGACAAATTGCGGGTGATAACCCACAATTTTAGTCCAAAATTTCTCAAATTTATCAAGCTGCAATTTTTACCCTGATCTTTAAAATCGCTGGTCATCTCTGGCGCTTTGCTGTGATGTAAAACGCTCCCATGTTAGCTAACTCTCCTGTGTTGTAGCAGTGTTTTGTATAAACACATCACTGTTACATACAGCCGGAGTTCCGGCAGCTGTCAAAACTGTTAAAAATAGATCAAAGTAAAAAAAAAGAAAAAGTGTGGGGTTGTCCCCCCTTTATTCACTATTAACCCTAGTACTGCAAGACTACAGCTGGTTCCGTGAAAATTTAGAAAAAAAATTTGTGTGGGATCCCCCCGATTTTCATGGAACCTGCACTAGGCAAACCAGTGGGGGTTCGTGGCATTAGGCAAACCAGCGGGGGTTGGTGGCACTATAGCGCGAGGGACACGCAGCATGGGTCCCCTTGCCATAATGACAACCAACCTGTTCAGCGCTGGGCTGGATTCCCTAGGGAGTGGGGTCCGTCAAAAAAAATTAAAAGCAGGCCCCCCCTCTAGAGACACCCAGCCCAGTGCTGAAAGCACTTCAATCAAGTGTCTTTACATTCTTTTTTTACTCTTTTATTCTCTTTCTTCAGAATCTCTCCTTTCAGCCGAATAAAACAAAATAATCCAATATTTTCTACATTCAATCTTGCTTGTACAGTGACTCAAGGGTATTGGTGATCAGAAGGCAGTTCAATATGTACCAAACAATACCCAACGCGTTTCGATCAAGGCATACATCTTTCTCAAGGTTTGGGCATCATCCAAACCTGCCCAGGTTTTCGGCCCTCCTGCAGTTGACAGTCTGTGTCAGAACTTCGTCTCCATTTGGACTCAAACCCTCAAATGTCTTAAGAAGTCTTTTTTCCATTACACACACTTCGCCAACAGAAAACGCGGTGCTATTTCTCCTCTGAAGGTTGGCGAAAAAGTGTGGCTCTTCACTAGGAACGTCTGAGTGTACTATGCATGATGGTTGCACTTCAGTTAATTGGCCCGTTTAAGATTCTTCAGGTCATTAATCCTGTCTCTGTTAAACTGAAATATCTTACCTCTCCCTGCATCTCCAACACTTTTCATGATTCATTACTCAAACCTCTCGTCAACCGTTTTTCATCCAAAAAGGCATCTCCATCTCCTATCCTCGCTGCACATGATGAAAAATTCGAGACCACTCAAATTCTGGACTCTAAGTTTTCTCGGGGGAGACTCAAATATGTTATGGATTGGACCCGAAGAACGTCCCGAAGAATGTGCCTTTGGTCCCGAAGAACGTGCCTGGATTGATTATTCTGATGTCCATGCTCCTCTCTTGGTAAAAAGATTTAATCCCAAATATCCCAAGAAACCTGGTCTTAGGTGTCCAGCACCCACCTTTAAAAGGGGGGGTACTGTCACTACTCAGAACCGTTCATCACCGACGGGCGCCCGCTCTGTCACTTACCTCTATCAAGGCAGTGCTCTCCTCCTTGGATGTCACAGCTTTCCTTAGCGGGCGCTATCTTGCCGGGTCTTTTGTGCATGTGCAATCCCGGCGTTTTCCCCATTCAGTTTGGCCAATCAGCGGTGCAGTTCTCCTATATAAGGCACATCCTGCATATCCAGATCTTCAAGTCTTTTCTCCTCAGACCTGATTATAGGGGCTTCCCAACTCCCCAGGATCTCCGCATCCTCCTTTCTCCTGTTTTCTGTTTCTTGCCTTGGTTTCGCTCGTTTACCTCAGTGAGAACCAAGACATGCGATCAGGTAGCCGCGAAGTGCAAACTCCCTTGCGGGGGTCTCTGGCGAATACCTCCCTCTCTGTTAGATTTCGCACCTCTTGGAGGCTAGTGCCAATTTGAGCAAACCAAACTGGTGTCCCCCTGACTTCCTGACCATGATATTCTGAAAGTGATCAATCCCGTCATCTTGGGACTTCCCTGGCTGCATCTTCTCTCACTCACTCTCGCTTGGCAGACTGTTCATATTCTGTCTTGGGGGCCACACTGTCACTAGAATTGCTTAAGATAGTTCCTATGGCTTCCTTAGCTTGCTCTAAATTGAGTGCTAACCACTTGCTTCCTTCTCTGTACCAAGGTTTTGCGGCCGTCTTCTGCGAACAAAAGGCCAGCAAACTGCCACCTCATAGAATTTGGAACTACGCTATTGATCTCCAGCCTGGTAAACCCATTCCTAGAGGGAATGTATTTCCCATATAGGAAATACAACAAAATAGTCCCCTGCGCTTATATATAAGTTTTACTATTATGGTACATGGTTATATCCACTTATATCTTATGTTTTTATATGTATTTTTCATTTTTTATTTTTTAAATTTTATATATTTTTTATTTATATTTTTATATTTTTTTTTTTTTATTTTTTTTTTGTATTTATATTTATTTTTATTGCTCCCATTTCTACTCCTTCTCATAAGAACTATTTAAAATCATATTAATAATATATACCTAGGGTGTATATATACTATGTAGATATATGCCATTGTTTTCCATGCTCCATTTAATCATTTTATTTGTTTTGATGTTCTGTCTGGTCCTTATGTTTTATTTATGTACATTTGATTTTAAATGCAACATATGAATTGAGGGATTAGGTGGATGCTCAATGGAATTAAGTAATTAGTGATAGAGTTTGTTAATGTTTTCTCTTTTTTAATATATAATCAGATATCTGGCCTGCAGTAAATTGAGGGTTAATGCCCTCAGGTGTAAGGTATACTAATCATCTGTTGAGTATATAGGGAAGCAGTTGTATGAACTCAGTATGCCTCTGATGAAATCGCCCTACAGGCAATTAAACGCATCAGCCTCTACATGGATGCCATGTGGATGCTTTTGTCATTAGGAGCGTGTAGCACTTAAGACTTTATCATCATTGTTACCTATTCACTATATCTTCCTTTCATCGGGACCTACGCCTGCTGCAGTTGAACTATATTTTCTTGCTGTTTAGATAAGCCTTGGGATCATCGATGGGGCACGCCCCGTTCTCGGGGAAAGAGGAGTTTGTTCACTGCCGATTCTCACCTCAGTAAGAGTTCTACAGAGGTGCCAGCGGTGGATTCTCTCTTTCACAGGTTTTCGACCATCTGGGATCAAGTCAAGACCAGCCAGAGGAGGTTCGCTAACTGCCCCAAGAAGGTATATGACAAGAAGCGAAAGGCAGTTCTTCATCTAACTCTCGGGGATAAGGTGTAGTTATCCACTCAAAACATTTGTCTGAAGGTTCCCAGTAAAAACTTGGCTCAAATATTCATCAGTCCTTTTGAGATTTCTGAAATCATCAATCCTGTGTCCATTAGATTGAAACTTCCTTCTTGCTTATGCATATCCAATGTTTCCCAAATTTCTCTCCTGAGACCTGTGGTTATCACCACAAAGAAATCTCTACCACCTGTAGTTCAGGACCAGCCAGAGTACAAGGTCAAGCAAATTTTGAATTCTCGTCGTTCCAGAAAGGTCTTGCAATTCTTGGTGGATTGGGAAGAATATGTCCCAGAGGAGCGCTCTTCGGTGGGTGCCGCTGATATCCATGCCTCCTGTCTCTTCAAATCACTTCATTAAAAAATTCCTAACACGCCTTTTAAGGATGGTTTGATTCCACCTTTAGGGTAGGGGGTACTGTTACACACTGATTGCATTTCCTGCATCTGATTGCGCTTATGGGTATTGGGGGTCACATGAGCGCATGCCGGGGCGGGGAATTTGAATCACTGTGTATATAAACTTTGCTCTGACTCGTTCAGTGTCAGAGCAAATTGTGTGTTTCCTGATTCTGTTCCTGTGTTCCTTGATTGTATCTTGCTTCATTCCTGTGTTCCAGTGCCTGCCTGTCTGACCACCTCTACTCTCCTGTTTTTGTGTACCGATCCTAGCTTGCTGAATACCTGTTGTCTCATTGCTATCCACATTTAGTGTTACAGATCTTGGCTTGCCTTGACCTTGCTCCTGCCTGCTGATTCGGTACTCTGCTGCAAAATTGTGTTACCAGAACCCGGCTTGTCTGACTCCGATTTGCCTGCTGCCTCACTCTACTTTGCTGCCATCTTGTGTACAGGATGCAGCCGTCTGACCAAACTCTTCGATGCCATATTCTGGCCACGTGTTACCTCTTCTTCTGCAGTGCTACATCTACAGGCAGACCTGTGGACCGCGACTTTTGAGCTCTTAGCAGCAAAGCCCACCCCATGCCCCTTTGTAGCGGTTCTTGGTGAACACTGTGGAACTCGTTAGACTCCGCACTAGTGGACTGCTGGCGCTAATCTAGATTGGCACGGGTATCCCATTCCATCTGTTACACATCGTAAATGTCCCTTAACTAAAACGAGGCTTGAAATTACTTCATTCATAAGTGGATTTTACAAAGAGGCTTCAATGAGGATACTATATGGAAACAAAGCTTTCATCCGTTATACTGAAAATTCATATGTCTCTTTATATCTCTTATTTATAGGAATAAAAGAGTTTTATAAACCATCTCATGAACTGCATTATCAGACTCTTAACTCGTCTCATAAATAGCATTATAAGTAAAATAAATGTTTATAAGTTTATGATATCACCTCAGAATAAAAGCAAGTGAGTGTATAATTCATATATTGTCACTTAAAGCTAATAACTACACTAAGGGGCGTATTCAATTGTTCCTCCGGCCACCGGAAAAACGAGCGCTCTAAAACTATTACCGTTTATACGGTAATATTGTGCGCAAAAACCGTTAATACGGTAGTTTACTCGCTGAATTTCATCTCGCAGCTCAGGGAGCTGAGCTGCGAGATGAAATTCAGCGAGTAATTACCGTATAAATGGTAATAGTTTTAGAGCGCATGTTTTTCCGGCGGCCGGAGGAACAATTGAATACGCCCCTAATAGCTAATCTAATATCATATAAAAACCATCATCAAAAACTTCATTAGATTTAAAAACATGAACATGTACTAAATAAACAATAAACATATACTAAATAAACAACTATGAACATAAACTAAATAAACATAATAATGAAAATGCAAAATAACACCCACTATAAAAAACATTTTAATTTGAAATCTGTGTTAAGACCATCTGGAATCAAAGTATTAAGAAGAAAAATCCACTTCATTTCTGCCTTGGCTAGTCTGTGCAATGTATTCTTATTTCTCCAATATTCTTCTACTTTTCGAATACCACAGAACCATTTGATATGCCAGGGATAACAGGCATGTGTTTCTTAAAAATGTTGAGAGAACATATGTGTCTCTAAACCTTTACATAATATATATATATATATATATATATATATATATATATATATATAAAAATATAATTTTTAATGGGAGAGTGGTACATCCCCCATATAATTTATTACAACTGCATTCTAGTAAATAAATAAATTATGTTACTTGTGTGGCAAGTTATAAAATAATAGATACAATATGTCTGTCCATTCACAAAAAAATATACGTCCAAGCCTCATTTCCATATAGTATTATCCTTATTCAAGTCCCTTTGTGAAAATCCACCTATTAATAGAGTAAATTCAAGACTCGTTTTATTTAAGAGATTATTTACTATGCCCAATATACGTCTGAGCTTCATTTTGAAAGCAGAAGAGTGTTAGGGAAGTACTATAAATACCGGAAACTATGGGTCATCTATTCAGCCTTGATAAAGACTCCACTTCAGGGAGCTGAAACACATTGGCTGACTCACCTACTCCACCCATCTCCTGGAGACATCGCTGGTGGAACTCTAGAGGGAGGACCAATCCCATTTGTACCATCTACCCTTCCTTTATATACGCAATCACCAATGAGCTCTTTAGTATGTGTATTTTATCCATAGTTATTTAAGGATTTCTTTATCTGTTTTTTATGTGAGTGCAATGTTATTTTTTATCTGTGTTACTCAATAAAAAGTTAATGCACTAGAGGCATATTCCTTTTTATTATTTTGCATTTGATGGGAGTCCTGGGGGTAAATGTATCATTCTCCGGTTTCTTCCACTCGCGGGAGTTCGGCGAGATGACAGCTAAAATTTAAAGCGGTGCTGCCTTGTAAAGGCAAGTTTCCCTTTACAAGGCAGCGCCGCTTTAAATTTTAGCTGTAATCTCGCCGAACTCTCGCGAGTTGAAGAAACCGGAGAATGATACATTAACCCCCTGAAGTGGATTTAAGTCTATTCCCACTACATTATGATTGATATGAATACAACACGATATCCTTCTGTGTAATTCTTATGGGGGACTGAGCCTCTGTGTGTTCACATAAAGGCTATTCTGCATGGGTGAAGGATACACACCATTTGGACAAGATTTCATTTCTCCACATTGAAGAACTACTTTCTGACTCATTTCTACATACTTTTTGGTGGAGTGTCTGTTCAACTTTGCAATACAGACTACACTATGTATTTCCATTCTGAGTTTGTTTTATTTATCTTTGAATAAAAGAGTTTGTGGGAGCTGATTTGACCAAACTTCATTGTGAAACAAGATCTTGTATTCTATGGATTCTTGTGAGTGCTTGATTTATTTATAAATTGTGCTGTAAATGTAAAAGTACTGAGAGGGAAACACTATTGGATGTATATTATATACAGCAGATTTCCCCAAGGATCTAATGAACATATTTTATTTAAATGTGGCTGGCTTTGGGTGTTACCCTTAATGAACTGTATGAGCTCTTGGACACTGTCCTATTGGGACCACACAATGGACCTGGTTTAGAGTGAGATATACACCGATTTGTGTAGCAGATTTGTTTTAAATTTTTTTACACAGCGCATGCTCAGAAAGTGAACATAATTAACTGTGGCTATTTAGACCTACAACGTCTTGGCTCCTTGAGAGGTGAGGGAAGGGGTGGGGAATTTGAACGTAGACAATGTACATCAAGGGCATGTTGGATACGGCCAAAAAAAGCCGGAGGTCAGAGGCAGGTTTAAGTAGCTGATAATGATGATGATGACAAAATCCTGAACTAGTGAACCACTTGTAATTAGAGGTTTGCAAATAATTTACAATCTCTTAATGAGACATTGATAGTGTCACATACCGTGCACGCCGATCGTTAAGTCAGGTCCTGGCTTAATCACCTGCGGCTCCCCCTGCCACTCACTTCCAGCGTGGGAGTGCCTCAGCTGTCCCTGGCCCGGCTCTATCTTTGATTGGGTCTGCACATACGCAGACCCGCCCTTTAAGATTACCATTTGCTGTCTCTTGGCTGGTGTCCTATATTGGCCAGACTGCTTAAGAACACCTGTTTCATTCATTTATGGACAGTTCTTTGAGTCTCTCTTCTTGTGTGGATGTGTCTAATTATGGCTCCCTTAATACTTTAGCTGATACAGTCTCCATACCTAGCCAGCATACCTGAACCTCCATATATCTTTGCCGCAGACCATTGCACCTTACTGCTCTAGTTACAGTGCTCCAAAGCATTACCTGTACACCCATGTACCACTGCTGCAGACCTTTACACCCAAGCTGATCCAGTCTCCTTGCTGCCCAGCATACATGGCCCTCCGTATATCTTAGCTGTAGACCATTACAACTTGCTACTTTAGTTACAGTGCTTTCAAGCATCACCTGCACTTCTTTCTATCCCTGCTGCAGATCATTGCTTCTCTCCTGGAACTGTCATCCTGCAATCCAGTATATCTTGTCTCCTGTATACTCTTACCTGCTGTTCACTACTCTACCCATTACAGTCCCTTCTACTCTACACTCTCCACTTAGCCTCACTTAGTGTCTTCTTGGAGAACCGTGACCTGTGGATCAGAATCCGCTAAGACTATACTTTCTTATGGGAGTCACTGATGAAAACCTTGTGTTGTGTTAGAGCTTTATGTGCTCACAGGTACTCGGATGCCCCCAGGAATTAACTCCTAGCATAGTGCAAGTTTGTTAACAACACCGCAGCGGCAGGCCAGAGGAGGCTGAGTGGTGGCGGAAGGTCAGATGTAAGCCGAGGTCAGGGGTCACAAGCAAGTAGAATGGTAAAATAACACCCCAAAAGATCAGGGTCACAGGCAAAGAGCAGAGTCCAGGATACAGGCCAAAAGGTCAGGGTTTCAGGCAAACAGGCAAGGTCCAAGGTACAGGCAGCGGGTCACAACAGTGCAGGACTGGAACACTATAACCGGCAGGGAGGCTAAGCCCTCCCTGCCTTAAATACTGAAAGTAGCCAATCAGGGCCTAGCCCTGAAACTATCCTCAGTCCCTGCCTAACTAATTAATAAAGAACTTAATTAGCCCGCAAGCCTGTTCATTTAGTCAGCGCGTGCCTGACTGTCAGCGTTGCCGGGAAGCGGCGCTGTATAGAAAGAGCCCCTAATGTTGCCATGGAGACGGTAGGGATGAGGGGGAAGCGAAAATGACATCCCAGCTGTTGTCATGACAGCCGGGATGCTGGAGGAGGATGCAAGCCGCAGCTTCTGACAGTGTTAGACTCCGTGCCTCCCTGCAGGTGGTACCAAACTAAGCACTAGGGTCCTACCTTGCCTTACAGTTTGTGACAAGTAGCCACTTGGCCATGGATTAGGATTTACCAGATAAAAACATTTTTACTTTTTTTTTACATATGTCAGAATGTTGTTCCTGTTTTATTAGCTAGGTTATTCAAGTTTAAATGTTTCATAGTGTGAGGACCGTGCATCCGGATGGATTCATTCAAAAATAACTAGGGATGTGCACCGGCGACTTTTGAGGTCTCGTGTTTTGTGTTTTGGATCCGGATTTTCGTTATTTTTGGGGTTCGGATTTGTCTCGCAAAACACTTGACGAAAGGTCTCGGTTCGGATTTAAGGTTTTGGATTCGGATTTTTTTTGAAAAAAACATAAAAAGTTTAAAAATCAAGTTTTTGGGCTTATTTTCACTCCTAGGCTATTATTAACCTCAATAACATTCAATAACAAGCATTTCCACTAATTTACAGTGTATTCTGAACACCTCACAATATAGTTATTAGTCCAAAACTTTGCAACAAGGTATCTTTCTGGACTGCGTAGAGGAGTGGGTCACCACAATATATATTAAAAACCCTGAACTTTTATGATTCGCACCAATAAATGTACCTGGACTGCGTAGAGGAGTGGGTCACCACAATATATATTAAAAACCATGAACTTTTATGAATCGCACCAATAAATGTACCTGGACTGCGTAGAGGAGTGGGTCACCACAATATCTTAAAAACCCTGAACTTTTATGAATCGCACCAATAAATGTACCTGGACTGGTAGAGGAGTGGGTCACCACAATATCTTAAAAACCCTGAACTTTTATGAATCGCACCAATAAATGTACCTGGACTGCGTAGAGGAGTGGGTCACCACAATATATATTAAAAACCCTGAACTTTTATGATTCGCACCAATAAATGTACCTGGACTGCGTAGAGGAGTGGGTCACCACAATATATATTAAAAACCCTGAACTTTTATGAATCGCACCAATAAATGTACCTGGACTGCGTAGAGGAGTGGGTCACCACAATATCTTAAAAACCCTGAACTTTTATGAATCGCACCAATAAATGTACCTGGACTGCGTAGAGGAGTGGGTCACCACAATATCTTAAAAACCCTGAACTTTTATGAATCGCACCAATAAATGTACCTGGACTGCGTAGAGGAGTGGGTCACCACAATATATATTAAAAACCCTGAACTTTTATGAATCGCACCAATAAATGTACCTGGACTGCGTAGAGGAGTGGGTCACCACAATATATATTAAAAACCCTGAACTTTTATGAATCGCACCAATAAATGTACCTGGACTGCGTAGAGGAGTGGGTCACCACAATATATATTAAAAACCCTAAACTTTTATGAATCGCACCAATAAATGTACCTGGACTGCGTAGAGGAGTGGGTCACCACAATATCTTAAAAACCCTGAACTTTTATGAATCGCACCAATAAATGTACCTGGACTGCGTAGAGGAGTGGGTCACCACAATATATATTAAAAACCCTGAACTTTTATGAATCGCACCAATAAATGTACCTGGACTGCGTAGAGGAGTGGGTCACCACAATATCTTAAAAACCCTGAACTTTTATGATTCGCACCAATAAATGTACCTGGACTGCCTAGAGGAGTGGGCACTGGGCACCACAATAAAATATATAAAAAACCTTCAACAGGTCTGCATTACATTACACATACGGCTGCTCCTCCATCCTCTCCATCATATACATGTTGGAGTTTTAGCGTGTGACAACCTCTTGTTTTTGATAATGTCAGTGCATTTTGAATATTTTTCAATTTGCCCCACACCACTGAATGTACTTTATCTATGATACGCATCTATCTATCTTGACTGCGTAGTGTGGTGGCCCCGGTACACAATTTGGTACCGAGGCCACAATATAATTAAAAAACCCTCCACGTGTCAGAATTCCACCAAAAAAGGGTATGGACTGCGTAGTGTGGTGGCCCCAGTACACAATTTGGTACCGAGGCCACAATATAATTAAAAAATTGGGCATCAACTGTCACCGTTGTTTAATATATGATACACCTAAATATGGACTGCACAGTGGAGTGGCCCCGGTAGTAAATTTGGTGCCGGGGCCACAATAAAATAAATACACCCTCAACTGGTCTGAATTCCACCAAACAAGTATCTGGACTGCGTAGTGGGGTGGCCCCGGTACCCAATTTGATACCGGGGCCACAATACCTCCTCCAAACATGGTACAGACAATTCGTCATTGAGATCCCATCAAGTATGTTAAAGACAGACAGGGTCGAAGTGTTATTGGTTGACTTTGTAAACCCAAAAACTGTCCATGTTGCACATAGTCGTGCAATGAAGACTGACTTTTTCATTTAAAGGCACCATCTTTCAAGTGTAGTGTTTGTAAGTCTAAGTCATATTATACTTTTGGTAAAATTGGTTTATTTTGTTCCTCTTTATGGTAACTACTAATAGAATTAAAGTATTAAATAGAAGCGGCAGTTCCTCTTTATGGTAATTAGTAATAGAATTAAAGTATTAAATAGAATTAAAGTATTAAATAGAATTAAAGTATTAAATAGAGTGGTATAGAGTTGTAGTGTGGTATAGATAGAGTGGTCCCCACAATATAATAATAAAACCCTCAACTGGTCTGAATTCCACCAAACAAGTATCTGGACTGCGTAGTGTGGTGGCCCCGGTACACAATTTGGTACCGAGGCCACAATATAATTAAAAAACCCTCCACGTGTCAGAATTCCACCAAAAAAGGGTATGGACTGCGTAGTGTGGTGGCCCCTGTACACAATTTGGTACCGAGGCCACAATATAATTAAAAAATTGGGCATCAACTGTCACCGTTGTTTAATATCTGATACACCTAAATATGGACTGCACAGTGAAGTGGCCCCGGTAGTAAATTTGGTGCCGGGGCCACAATACCTCCTCCAACTTCCAAGTGTAGTTGTCACGGGCACTAGGAGTCTTTACCCAGGGATCACCAGGTGGTAGGCTTACCAGAGCAATGTAGGTGGTAATAGGGTACTCTGGTAGCAGGGTGATCACGGAACAAGAAATAGCAGATGATGAGATGCTCAGGAAAGTCTATGACTAGCAGCACTGGTAATATGGAGGTAATAATACACGAGGAACTGTATGGACAAGGACACGTGAAGGTAGTCAGTGGTCTGCGATAGCAAGTTGTACCACTGCTATAGTGAGGAGGAATGTCCAACAGAAACGAGGAGGTGATGAGAGTCAGCGGTCTGCGGATAGCAAGTTGTACCGCTGTCTATGTGAAGGAATGGAATCCAAGTGGAGGTATCCGGGGAGTCAGTGGTCTGCGATAGCAAGTTGTACCACTGCTATGTGAGAGGATACAGGAACAGGTGATACAGGAAACAGGGATCAGTGGTCTGCCACCAGCAAGTTGTACCACTGAATATATATGTGAGGAGGTGCACGGGGAGGCTGCAACACAGGGTATACACGGCACCTTAAACACGATCCACAGTAATATGCACAATATAGATATATATATGAATGACTGAACAGCACTGCAAATATAGAAAGTCTCTTGAAGTAATCCGGCACAAGATAATACAGTCAATGATGGCAATAGACTCAGCGGATAGTAGACTCCAGAGGAGAACCAACACAGTCCAGCAAGATATGCAATACACCAGCACAGTCAATGAGAAGTATGCATACCGTGGTTCAGAAGCAGGCAGTCAGACAGGAGTGCAGCGATACCTGAGCGGCAGGAGGCCGGCAGGATGAGAAGTCCCTGGATGGATGAAGCAGAGGTCTAGTAGGTGCAGCGCACAGGTAAGTAGACCAACAGGGACACGAATCCACAGGAATCAATAGAACGTGGAACTGGACTCATGGAGGACCCAGGAGAATGGTGATGGTCTAGCAGAGGGATAAATGGTGAGACACGAATCCAATGCTGACAGGCGGGTAGAGACCAGCGGGACACAGGAAGGCGTGGAGAGCGGATCAGCAGTAGATGGACGATAGTGCTGACAGCAGTAGCAGGACTCTGCGGACACACGGAGGTAACCAGTAGCAACCAGCAGGTGCAAATAGCGATGGAACACGGGAGAGATGTGATGAGATGAAGACTGCAGTGCACAGAGGCAGCGGATAGGAATCAGCTAACAGTCACGATGATGAAACACAGACGAGTTGCAAGCTGGAGACTGTAGTGCACGGAGGCAGCGGATAGGAATCAGCTAACAGTCACGATGATGAAACACAGACGAGTTGCAAGCTGGAGACTGTAGTGCACGGAGGCAGCGGATAGGAATCAGCTAACAGTCATGATGATGAAACACAGACGAGTTGCAAGTTGAAGACTGTAGTGCACGGAGGCAGCGGATAGGAATCAGCTCACAGTCTTGATGATGAACAGGTGAGTGGATGTGGAGAGAAGGCTGTAGTGCACGGAGGCAGCGGATAGGAATCAGCAAACAGTCACAATGATATATGATAGAGTTGAAGTGGTATAGAAGACTGTAGTGCACGGAGGCAGCGGATAGGAATCAGCTAACAGTCACGATGATACACTTGATGTTAGAAGTGGTATGGGAACCACAGTAGTAGAAGTGGTTTAGAAACCACAGAGGTAGAAGTGGTTTGGAAACCACAGGAATCAGCAGCGCTGAATAAACGAGGAAACACAGGAACACCTTCAGAGACTCATGGGGAAGGAGACTCCAAGATCAGGCAACGTGGTGTTGACCACAGGTGCTTAATATAGGGAGTGTTGCCTGATCTGCCAATTAAGTTAAAGGGACATACACTGAAGGATTGGAAAGGGCTGCGCATGCGCAGACCCTCAGGATGGAGGATGGCCACGGTTCCTAAATGTCCGGGAAGAAGCACTCACAGTCCGGTGAGTGACAGTAGTGTTTATAAAGACAGACAGCGTCGAAGTGTTATTAGTTGACTTTCTTAACCCTAAAATTGTCCCTGTTGCAAATATTCGTGCAATGGACAGTTACTTTTTTATTGAAAGACTCAAGCTTTCAAGTGTAGTGTTTATAAAATATAAACAACAATACAGTAGTTTTAGAGCACGTCAATACCTCTTGTTTTAAATTATGACACGGCATTTTACTTTTGGTTTAATTTCTTGAATTTTTTTAAATTTGGTTTTACTTTTTGAACATGGCAAACGACTGTTGATTGGTCATATAATGCAAAAAAAAAAGGTCCAAGATGGAATTGTCCTTGGGCCCTCACACCCACCCTTATGTTGTTGAAATAGGACATGCACACTTTAACAAACCAATCATTTCAGCGACAGGGCCTACCAAACAACTTTGGCTGAAATGATTGGTTTGTTTGGGCCCCCACACCAAAAAAGCTATTCATCTCTCCCTGTACAGACTAAACAGGCTCTACTGAGGCAAGATGTCGTCCTCATCCTCAACCTCTGATTCCTCTCCCCCTACAGTGTGTACTTCCTCCTCATCACACATTATCAATTCGTCCCCGCTGGACTCCACAACCACAGGTCCCTCTGTAGTATCTGGAGGGCAGTGCTGTACTTCATTGAGGAATTGATTATTCATTTTTATAAACATCATTTTTTCAACGTTCTGAGGAAGCAACCTCCTTCGCCGCTCACTGACCAGGTTCCCCGCTGCACTAAAAAACTCTTTCCGAGTACACACTGGAGGGGGGACAACTCAGTTAAAAAATAGAGCCAGTTTGTACAGGGGCTTCCAAACTGCCTTTTGGAGTTCTACTACGTCACTACCTCTAGTTAATTTAGATTGCAAGGCTTGTAAATATAAATACTTTGAAGATAAAAAAAAGCAGGCTGCACAGACTGAGGAGCAAGAAAGTGAAATTAAATGGACCACGTTACTTTGGTGGCTATCTATGCCCCCCCCCCCCCCCCCGCCCTACACTTGTAGTTGAATATAAATAAAGCAGCCTGCATAGACTGTAGAACTAGAAATTCAAATATACAAAGAAATGGACAAAGGCAGTTTGTTATCTGTCTGCATCAGATCCCCTCTCCACTAGGAGTAAAACAGAAAACTTTTCAGCCGTTATATAATCTAGAATATAAATATAAATTGAGAAAGGCAATTTGGTATCTGTCTGCATCATAATCATCAACATCCTCCTCAGCGCCAGCTACATCAATATCCTCCTCCCAGTGTACAACATTCACACCTTCATTAGCCAAATCTGTAACTGGACTGTGGGTGATCCTTCCAGCATATGCAGAGGGCGTGCTGCAAATGCTGGATGGAGTCACCTCTTCCCGTACAGTGATGGGAAGGTCAGGGTTCACAACCAACAACACCCTTGGACTCGCCTTGGGGATTTGTGATGTCATCTGTTTAGAAGGCAGAGTTCTTTGCTGTTTTGTTGTTGTTGCTGACAGCATAACTCTCTTAAATTTTTTGTAGGGGGGGAAGGAGGGCTTAGATCCTTGGGTGAAGCTGGACCACTAGTCATGAACACGGGCCAGGGCCTAAGCCGCTCCTTGCCACTACGTGTCGTAATTGGCATATTGCCAACTTTACGTTTCTCCTCAGATGATTTTAAGTTTCTCTTTTTGCTGTTTTTTGAGAACTTGGGCTTTTTGGATTTTACATGCCCTGTACTAGGAGATTGGGCATCGTGCTTGCCAGACGACGTTGATGGCATTTCATCGTCTATGTCATGACTAGTGGCAGCAGCTTCAGCATTAGGAGGAAGTGGGTCTTGATCTTTCCCTACTTTATCCTCCAAATTTTTGGTCTCCATTATATGTAGCACAAGATACTGCAGAATGTGTGAACTTGGTAATATTGCAGTACCAATGGACTTATACTGCTGGATTGGTTTTGCAAATTTGGTTATAATTATTATATATTTTTTTTTTTTTTAAATTTTTTATTTTTTTTTACTTTTTTTTTATTTTTTAAAAACTTGGGAATAATGGGGAAATAACTATGCCCTTAGAAGCACAGAGCACAGGACACAGCACCACTGGACTGAACAGGACACGGCACAGGACCCAGCAGCACTACGGAACTCAGCAGGACAGAGCACAGGACACAGCACCACTGGACTGATACTGCAGAATGTGTGAACTTTGTAATATTGCAGTACCAATAGACTTATACTGCTGGATTGGTTTTGCAAATTTGGTTATAATTATATATATTTTTTTTTACATTTTTAATTGTAATTTTTTTTTTACTTTTTTTTTATTTTTTAAAAACTTGGGAATAATGGGGAAATAACTATGCCCTTAGAAGCACAGAGCACAGGACACAGCACCACTGGACTGAACAGGACACGGCACAGGACCCAGCAGCACTACGGAACTCAGCAGGACAGAGCACAGGACACAGCACCACTGGACTGATACTGCAGAATGTGTGAACTTTGTAATATTGCAGTACCACTGGACTTTTACTGCTGAATGTGTGAACTTGGTAATATTGCAGTACCAATGGGCTTATACTGCAGGATTGGTTGTGCAAATTTTGTGGTAATTAAAAAAAATTAAATTAGTTTTTGGTATTTTTTTAAATAACTTTTTTTATTTTTTTAAACACAGGGGAATATTGGGGAAATAACTATGCCCTTAGAAGCACAGAGCACAGGACACAGCACCACTGGACTGAACAGGACACAGCACTGGACCCAGCAGCACCACTGACCTCAGAAGGACAGAGCACAGCACACAGTACCACTGGACTGATACTGCAGAACACAGCACAGCACAGCACAGCACAGCACAGCACAGAACTAAACAGCACAGCACAGAACTAAACAGCACAGCACGAGATCTACCAGGACAGAGGACCACCTAACACACCCTCCCTCTTCCCTGATCAATGCCCGAGTGAAGATGGCGGCGACTAGCGGGTAATTTATAGGATCCGAGTATCGCGAGATCCGACAACGGGATTATGAGTCAGAGCCTCAGTTTCAGATTTGAATTTGGCGCCAATACCCGGATCTGTCTCGGATCCGACTCGGATCGGCAACGTTCGGGTGGGCTCGGATTTCATAAATCCGAGTGCGCTCATCCCTAAAAATAACCTAGGCAAACCATGGTTTATTCAACAGATGGCAAAACAGGCAGAGTTACTTCCTAGAATCACAGCATAGGCACGTGATGGAAGTGCTGTTCCTATCCACCACACAAGATCGAGTCACAGATCTCAAAAACACTTATATAACACTGATTATTCCCATGGTCCAGAAGCTAATGTGGGAGTGTATTAGGGTGGTAACTAACTGGTGATTAGTGATAATTTGACCAGCTAACCGCAGAGTGCCCTCCTCCCTGCTGACTGGTGACCGTTGGTTCCCTGGGGAGAGAGTTCCCTGTGAGTCTAAGCCAAAGTACATGCCATGTCCTTGTTGACTAGAGAACAAAACTGGATGATGTGGAGTTTATTTACTTTCCTTATTTAGCCCAGACTGATTTTCTTGTCTTATCTTTCACTAACTCTTCCACCTGGCGACATTTAAGAAGAAACCCTTCTAAGGCTAGGTACACACTACAGAATTTTCCGACCAATGTGTTATCTACAACGATTTTGCCTATGACTGAATTTCCAATAAGTCTGCCAATTCATGTGAACACACTATACACGATTTACCTTCTGATCTGTGCTGTTCATCATGTCCAAGAACAGTCTGTCATTCATGTCATACTGATGATAACACTCAAAATAAACTTTTTACTTTTCCACAATGTCATTATAAATTTCGTTAGCTTCTGTGACTCTGAAACAAAATATTCAGTCTTAGAACGAGCAAATTAATTAATTCACCTACAGCACTCTGTACATTTAACAACACAGACGTGGTGACAGGTTCCTACTCTCTCTCTCAGCAGACAGTTGTGTAAGTGCACACACTGCAGGATTGTAAGGTGGTTGGAACAAGATTTTTAAATAGGACAAGCAATGAAATGAAACGACAATTGGTACTTTGGAACGACTTTGTGCATTGTGCAAGTATACACACTAATGCATTATCAAGCCAAACCATCAGTTATCGAGAGTTTTGCCCAATAATTGGCTGAAAAACCTGTAGTGTGTACCTAGCCTAACACACAATCAATAACCTTAAATACGCAGGAAATATAATTGCATATTTTAGCACACGCTTGTGTACAAAAGTACAATAAACAAACACAGGCAATGGAACGCAAATTTTTTTTATATCTTATTTGCTTGAGTCCAAGTTCACACCGTGGGTTTTCACACATAGCAAATGTGTTAATAACATATAAAATAAAAGGTTTTTGCACATGTTCGTAAGTTGGACGTAATGTCTGAGGGGTGTCTGCACTAAAGCGGACACATGTGCTACTCATTCAGACCTGAACGCATCTTCAACTCTAAATATGGCGTACATACACATACCATGGTGTGCAACGTTTTTGATCGTAAGTTACACTTGCACTTGCGTACCACTTCGAATAAGGCCCAATGTGTTCTCTGCTTTGAACTTATGAAGCTTGGTGACGATATATCACTCTTGGGGCTAAAGAATTCTCTCTGTGACATCTTTCTGCTGGATCCAATTAACTAGCTCTGATAATCCTCCTGAAGAAGCACAATTTGTTGCAAATGAAATTGAGATTGTAGTTCCCATACTCATAGGCCGTCTAGCATACAATGCACCTAAGCTGTTCGTTGAGTTCCAGTAAATTTGATTTGCAGATGATTGAGCAGTGGAATGTCTATCGATCTGTCTTCCTATATATTGTGTTTTGATTGAGGACACATTGCTCTCTACCTGTTTTTTTAAACTCATTGAATAAATGCAGCCAAAATCAACAGCAAGGGTTAATGTAAGAGATTATTTTTTTACTGCCACAGAAATCTAAATCCGCTTTGGGATTGACTAATATTGCACAACACAGTTTGTTGAAGCAAAGTACAGTAATTGTCTCCAAATTAAATAATACTTGTGTCCTTAAATGAACTCATTTCATCAGCTTAGTCAAAAACTATTTTGTTGCTGAAAGGTTATGCTGAATTTGCATGTAAAAGCAAATACAACTTCTCTCCCTTGCTAAATATTGCTTTGAGGCCTGGCAATAGCCTGTTATGCCACTGCCTCCTCCATTATAGAGTTCAAGCTTTCCCATTAACATTTTTTATTCCGTTTTACAGAATAGCCTAAATGTTTAAAATGTACTTTACCAAAGTATTAACATATGCATGTATTATTTTATTATCTATAAAGTGCTAAAATTTTATATACACAGTGCCGTACATTAGGGGATCATTTTACAAACAAGTTACATACAATAACATATACATAAATGTATGTAAACTGCCCAAGCTTATAGTTTAAGAAAAAAAATAAATCACACTGTTCACTGCACTCATGTTTTATCTTTCAGCTCCTTTTACAGCTTTCAAAGCCTCAATTTCATTCTTTTAACATGCAGTTTTCTACTACCAGATGTCATATTGCTGGATTTCCCATTGATATGCTATGAAATTTTGCAACATAGATAAATTAAAGACACAACATATACCCAGAATGTTTAACCAGTGTTAATGTTATACCCAGAGTAGTTTACTGCTAATGCAGGGTTTTAAAGAGCATGGAGGCCACTTGCAAAATTGACAACCTGCACCAGGCAATTGTTACATAGGTTATCCTTATATCTGGCCCCACCCTTGGGTGCAAAGTTATTGGATAATATCATACTTGCCCACTTTCTTCAGCTCCCTTCCGGGAGCCAGCCAGTGGAGGGGGGCGGGACGGCCAAAACGCTGCGATTCACCGGGAATCGCGGCGTTTGGGATCTAATTCTGCCCACTTCACTAGGAAGTGGGGCACTTCCTTGTGAAGTGGGCAGAATTCGGGAGATTGCCACACTCGCCCGGGAGTCCGGGAGACTCTCGCAAAATGCGGGAGTCTCCCGGACATTCCGGGAGAGTTGGCAAGTATGGATAATATTGCCAGCCTATCGCTTTGACCTGGATGTGTGTCACAAACCCCACTCTGCGCTCTCGTAACATACTTAGTGTAAAGGGAACAAAGAGGATTCCAGCCTAAATCTCACACTCACCTCTCCATTAGACTACAGAGTTACTGGTCCTATTCCCAACACAGACACACACTTCCAGACCTCTCCCCAAACTGTGAACGGCTCCCTAAGTCTCTCTTGGTGCCAGAAACCACTCCTTATACCAGGATATAGTTCACCCCATGAGGTTTTTGAAGCTGTTCACTCCCTAAAGGTTATCTAGTAACACAGGGGTGGTAGAGTCATAGAATAGACACAGGCCATTTGAGAGCAGTGCTCTGCTTTGAAGTCATTTGCTTTTAACTTACAGAGAAAAACACATTATAAATGGCTTCATTTGATACACAATATTTACATTGTATTTATGATTAGGCCTTATTCCCCACAATTATGTTATTTTTTAATCCTTATAACTGTAATTTCCCTATATTCACTATATAGCCCACAACTGATGCTGCTTGCTGCAAACTTAATGAGCAGGATTTCTGGTAAGCCTTGTGGGAGGTCTGTGTGATTGAAAGTAAAAGCATCTTCCCATTGAGTTTAAAGCTATTTTGAAGAGAGAATTAGAGGACATTATTATGGAAACTGCTAACAGTATTCCTCCCCTCTTGAGGGGATGCAGATGAGTGGCAATTTCAGTAGCAAATGGAAAAACTTCATAGCTAAATTTGAAAATTTTGCTTTAACCACAGGCCTTAATGAAAAGCCAGGAGGGGTGCAGACAGCCACACTGAGGAGAGTGATGGTCAGTGAATGTCATCAAATTTATAAGCACAATCTGGGCCTTACAGAGGTACAGCAAAAACATGTTAAATCAATATTAGATGCATTTGAGAAATTCTTTAACCCATACTTGCCAACTGTGAAGATCACTCCTTCCAATAGATCTCCAAAGTTGGCCGTGTTGTGGTTTGAAGTCCACGCTAACTGCATCATTAGGTCCCTGCTATATATTACCAATTTTGGTCTATTATAGTAGGGGGAGGAGCTAAAATTATGCAATTAGCCCCGCTCCCCACCCACTTCACCAACGAAGTAGACAGGATTTGGGAGGCTGCAAGGCTCTCCCAGGAGTCCGAAAGGCCTCCCAAAAATTCAGTAGTCTCCTGGATATTCTGGGACAGTAGGAAACTATGCTTAAACTGCAAAAAATGTGATCTATGAAAGATACATGTTTGGCTGTTACAAACAAGATGAAGGTGAACCAATTGACAGCTTTGTTACCTGGCTAAGATAGAGAGTAGCAACATGTGAGTATGGCAACTTAAAAGTTGAACTTATACGAGACAAATTAGTAACAGGCATAAGTAGTGAGACGACACGCCGCTGCCTCTTAAGAGAATGAGAATTAGACTTGCCTGCAGCTATTGAGATGTGTCGCACAGCAGAGCACACCGACCAGAGAATTAGAGCAGTGTTCAGTCAGCAGATCGACGATTCCAATTCAGCAAATAATAAACAGCACAGCAAAGGTGATATTATTAACAGACAACCACCTATGTATCAGTAAGAAAGTGTACCAGAAGCCAAACATCTTCTAAATCTGCAGTCACATTGTACTGTGCTATATAGGTAACTCACAAAGAGAAGAGCTCCATTGTTCCATTGCTAATTGTCATTGCTGAAATACAAAAAATAGGGCTGGCAGGTTTGGTCTTCTAAATCTGCAGTCACATTGTACGGGTTGAAGAACCCGGAGCTTCATACATTTACCCCTTGGTCTTCTAAATCTGCAGTCACATTGTACTGTGTTATATAAGTAAGACGCAAAGAGGTGAGCTCCATTGCTAATTGTCATGGCTGAAATAGAAATAATAGGGCTGGTAGGCTTGGTCTTCTAAATCTGCAGTCACATTGTACTGTGTTATCAAAATAGATTCACAGCAGTACACAGAAGACCAAGCAGCTGCTGGCACCAGTCATGATGATAGTAATCCCTCTACATCATTTGCTAAAGCCTATATTAAAGTGCGTAGTGTTTTTAAGTGACGGAAACAAAAATGTAAAAAAAACACCTTTTACTTTGGTCAAGAAATAAAGACCTGTAATCCAGCAAAGTTATCTGCATAAATAAATAAAATTGCCAACATGCCATTCTACACACGCAGTGGCAAAGACTGAATGAGGCCTTCGCTTTTCTCTATGAGTGTTAGTTCTGCAACTGTCACTGAGGCATCTTCTTGTAAGGTCAGTCATGACCAAGCAATACCTTATGTCCAAATACTTTTACGTGTAAAAGCCAAGCTGGAAGAAAACAGTTAGTCCTTAGAGGAAATTGTATGCTCAGATTCAGAAATGACACAAATCCCTGAGGAGTCTATCCACGAGTGCTATGTGTAATCCTGACCTATCTGATAGTGTACCCATGAAGAAGGCCCCTTTCAGCATTTCTGCAGATGTGTGCATGAACAGCCCAAGTGTAGCTGGTGATACACAAATTGAGGATGCCACTTTGGAATTGCAACAGGATGAGGGGGATATTTGTGTAGCTGACGAAGGTACTAATGAGAATGTTGATGAGGATGATGTTGTTTGTGTAAGTCCTGCACCAGTGGAAGCAGTTCTTGCACGTGATAAGCAGAAAGCCATTGTCATGCCTGGGCATAAGACCAAAAAATCCACCTCTTATGTGTGGAATTATTTTTACCCGAATCCTGACAGCAGTTGCCTAGCCATTCGTAGCATTTGTAAAGCCACAGTCAGTAGAGGTAGGGACCTTAACCATCTAGGAACCTCATCCATGTTACGTTATTTGAAGCGAGTTCATGGTAAGCTGTTGGGAAAATTGAAAACCTATGCTAAAAAAATACCAACAAGCAGTCCGTCATCAGCTAGGTCCTTTCTTTCAGCTAGATCCCGACACCTGCAATCTACACCCACAACACCGTCCTCATCAATATTCTCAGTAGCGATCAGAGTTAGTCCTGCATCTACGTTGCTAAGGCTAGATGACTCCTCTATCCTGGATTCCTAAGAAGAATTCTTGAGCGTTAGTCCCACTGCTGCTGCTGCTGGGGGTGAATCTTCATCCCAGAAGCAGACCAAGAAGAAGACTACTAGTAGTTTACAAGAATTGACTGTTAAACAATCCTTTGCAAGAGGAAGCAAGTATGAAAGCTGTCACCCAGTCGCAAAGCGGATCGTAGACGCCATGTGACTATGCTAGTATTAGATCTGCGTCCAATTTCCAATATTAATGCAGCTTGTTTTAGACAGTTACTTGAGGTTTTGTGTCCCCGTTACCAAATTCCATCACAAAACCAATTTACGAGAAAAGCTATTCCTGACCTCTACCAGAAGGTTCGTAAAAATGGCATTATTGGGCTACAAAATGCCATTCTACCCACTGTACACTTAACCACAGATATGTGGACAAGCGTAACTAGGCAAACTAAAGATTATATGATTGTGACAGCCCACTGGGTTGGTGATTTGCCTTCACCAGCAAGAACAGTAGCAAGATGTACCCAAGTACGTCATATTTTTCAGAGGCAGGCTACTCTGTATCACCGGCTTCACTAAAAGGCATACAGTTACAAAAAGGGATGTCTTTGCAACATAGCTTATCCCGCTTGGACTCTCCTCAGGATATGACAATTCTGATAATACCACTAATATTGTGAGAGAAATATAGCTGGGTGAATTCCATCTCACTCCCTGTTTTGCTCACACAATAAACTTGTTGTGCAGAACTTTTTAAAAAATGACAGGGGCGTGCAGGAGATGCTGTCTGTGGCCCGTAAAATAGCTGGATATTTCCGGCATTCGGCAACAGCATGTATGAGATTGCAGCAGCTACAAGAGCAATTTAATTTGCCCTGCCACCAACTGAAGTAAGAAGTGGTGGCAAGAAGTAATTCCACCCTCTATATGCTTCTGTGGATGGAGGAACAGCGAGGAGGAAAGGAGGGGGGATGTATTTTACTCAAGCACAGTGGAGAATAATTTCACTGTTATGCAAGGTGCTGAAACCATTCAAAATATTCACCTGTGACGTGAGTTTAGACACTGCTGGCCTGAGTCAAGTGATTCCTTTAATTAGACTTTTGGAAAAGCAGCTTTAGAAACTGAAGGAGGAGATTAAACAAAGCACTTGCGCTAAGTTTGTCGGACTTGTAGATCAAGTACTTTAGTCGCTTCACCAGGATCCAAGAGTTATCAAAATCATGAAATTGGATCACTACATTTTGGCGACTGTGCTTGATCCTCGGTTTAAGAGCTATGACTTTTCTTTGTTTACAACTGACCCAGATTTGAAGAGATGAAAGGAGCTCCTGGTGAGCAAGATGACAGCTCAAGTGTTACGTGACAGGACGGCGTCTCCTCCTTCAGTTTCACCCTCAACTGCTGCTAGGAAAACAAATTGCATTCCCAAGAGACCCAGAGATGATGCCAATGACTCAGCACAACATTTTGACATCTAATCTGGTATAAAAGAATTCACCAAAAAATGTGACACCTCTGATGTTCCTCCACCTGATCCTACTATCAGGATCCAAATGATGATGGTAGATTATTTTAATGACAACATAGAAATAGACACATCATACAGTCCCTTTGCATACTGGAAGGAAAAAAAGGGAATTTGGAGGTCCATGTACCAACTCGCTTTGCACTGCCTAAGCTCACCACCCTCAGGTGTGTACTCTGAAAGAGTTTTCAGCACAGCCGGAATCCTTGTCAGCGATCGGCGTAGGAGGCTACTTCCTCAAAATGTGTAAAAGATGGTGTTCATAAAAATGAACTTCAATTTCCACAAGGAAGGCCTTTCCTGCCAACTAATTCAAAATACTGAGACTTCTGTAATGGTGGAGAGTCCAGCAGTGATGAGTTAATAATGTGTGAGAATGATGTACAAACTGATGAGGGTGAGGATGAGGCTGAGGATGATGACAACAACATCTTTCCACAGTAGAGTTCATTAACAGCACTGTTACCTTAGGTGCCTTAAACCCATTGTTAGCTTGTTTTGTGGGGGCCCAAACAAACCAAGCACATCAGCTTCAAAAGTGACACTCCTTGTCGCTGAAGTGCTTGGTTTGTTAAAGTGTGCATGTCCTTTTTAAGATCCTCCAAGGGAGGGTGCGAGGGCCAAAGGACAATTCCATCTTGCACCACTTTTCCTTCCAGCTACCACTGTGTGCCAATGTTACCTACATGTGCTATATACTGTTGTGTGCTTTGCAAAAATCTTAGGCACCCATTGATGATGCAGATGACTCAGCACAACATTTTGACATCTGTTCTTGTCTACTGTAAACGAATTGACCAGAATTAGTGACACCTCTGCTGTAACCCCACCTGATCCTACTATCAACTAACAACATCCAAAGAATGGTGCAGGATTATTTTAAATTTTTTTGAATGGTATAAAAGCAACAGTTTTATTCACAAAGAACAACGTTGCTTGCAGAAGTAATGTAAGCATGGATGTCTAAATAGACGAGTATATGTATTACCTTCCACTTTGCTGTTTCATCAGTATTGCACAAAGTGTTTGTAATCTGTACTTTACGCAAAAGGTACCTAACTATATTATAATTTGTTTGTGAATTGGGGCTGATTTGAAGCTCAGTGATGAACTTGCTTTTTGCTGTGAATTACAATGGCTCTTTTTAGTGCATTGTCTGTCACAATGGATTGGTCTTGGTCTGATAAAAGCACACATCCCGGGGGGGGTCAGTGCTGGTCGTCATGTATCGGCTGTAGAATTACCAAAGTTATCCAAAGAATGAGTGGAGCAATCAAATGACCCTTAACTGATTTCATGGTCCAAGGACAATTCCATCTTGTACCACTTTTCTTTACTGACACTGCTGTGTGGCAATGTTTCCTAGATGTCCTAGGAACTGCCGTGTGTTTGAGTCATTGCTCTGTTGCTTAGCATCCAGCCAGGTCGCTGCAGGCTTTGTTTGAAAGTATATGAAAATAATATTGTGACCTGTGAGTTGGTCCAAGTTGACTGCAAATGACTTGAAATTAGTGTTATTGAGGTTAATAATAATGTAGAAAAGCAAATTGATGTGATTTTAGCCAAAAAAAATAGGGATTTTAGAAAAAAATAGGGATCCAAAACACGCAAGAGCGGTTATGCCAAAACCAAAGCCAAAACCAAAACATGAAGTTAATTCAGATCCAAAACCTAAACCTAAACCAGAATACGGGGCTCAGTGAACATCTTTACTTAAGAGTAGAGTTCATTTCTTTCTTCAGAGTGCACATTCAACTCTATTGATCAAATAATTTTCCTGTCTTTCCTTAACTAAGCAGGATGTGAAAAGAGCATTTAAAGAGACTGGTTATAAAATAGAGGAACTAAAGGTCAGGGCTGTATTTTTACTGTAATGAGTTTGCAGGAAGAAGTAATGATTTATATAGTAATAAATATTTTATAATTTTGATGATTACACTCATAATTAGAATTTTATAATTTTAAATGAGAGTAAACATTGGTTAGGGTGGGGTTGGCAGCTGCTGGTGAATTAGCCAAGGACGACTGAAACCTTTAATCCGGCCCTACTAGTTCTATGTAATGATAAATCAAGGATGGCGATTATGAGCGATTATGAGTTGTTGTGTCCTTGCCCGTAAACCATAAAACCGGTAAGCTTATTAAATACTAAGAGTAATTTTACACTAAAAGTTTTTCAGCTGCGGTTCTGCATAACGAATAGTGTCTGAGTTTATTTTCATTAAATTATTTTCAGTGTTTTTTCCACAGCCATAAATGGCTGCTTTAAATGCTGAGCATACTTAATGTAAGCTTGCGAGCAGGGCCTTCTCATCTCTTTGTCTGTTTTACCCAGTTTGTTTATTAGTTTACTATGTTTGTCCCCAATTGTAAAGTGCTGCGGAATATGTTGGCGCTATATAATAAATGATGATGATGATGATGGGCGCAATGTGCATTTGATTTAAAGTGCATGTAAATCAGGTATACGTACGCACAAATTCAACAAGGAGTGGATCTGAAGGTAAGTTACTTGATGAATACATTAAAAGTAAAGTCAATTACACAACATAAAAACTGGGGTGCCCCACTAGTGAATGACGACAGTTTGTAAAGTCGACAGTCACAATGCCAGCACAAAGCATCAAATTTGAACCAGCAATTCATAAAACAAACAAAAATGGAATCAAATGTTAAAAAAAGAAAATGGAGTGGACCCTCCAAACAACTTAACCAACCCTAGTGCTAGTCAAAATTGAGGGGTCAAAAAGTGATTTTACTATAACCAGCTTTAGACTTTGCCAGCCAGGGCTGGTGACCCTATAGCAGGGAAACCCGCAGTGTGGGGTCCCTCTGCCATAATCCCAAACCAGCCCCCAGGCCAGTCAGCGCGGGACTGGATTCCCTAGGGAGATTGGTTCTGCAAAAATAATGTGAATCCCACTCCCCCATAGCTGGTAGCATTAGGATTCTGTTTGTGGCATCAAAGTGACGTATTTAAAGGAAAAAGACATTTTACCATACTTGCCAACTCTTCCGGAATGCCCGGGAGACTCCCGAAATTCCGGGAGCATCATTTTGGGCCGCCCCCATGCTAAAATGATGCATTTGCATCATTAATGCACAGGGGGTGGGTCCAAAATGACGAGATTTGCGGAGCCTCACCCCCTCAGACCCACCTCTACACCGAGACTCCTGGACGCCAATCGTTAAAGGTTGGCAACTATGCATTTTATTACTGGTGCACTACAAGTCTCAGCATGGCCAGGCTGCCATTTACTGTCTAGACATGATGGCGTTTGCAGTTCTCCAAGCGTCAGCACACCCATGGCTGCCAGGGCAAACTGGCAGTTGGGGAACCAGAAATGCTAACATGCCCTGGCACCCAGGGTCTGCTGGGACCTGTAGTGCACCAAGAAGAAATGTAAATAAAATACAGACACCATTGTAAACATTATTTTAGTTGCAATAAAAACACCCTTACACAACCCTCCTGTTTAGAAAACACGGCTGACTACGACCAACCAGCAAGTCAGGCCTCTGGCTCCTCCACTTCAGCTTTGAAGTGGAGGCAGGCAAATTTCACAGGCAGGGAGGTGGAAGCGCTGGTCCAGCTGTTGGTGGAGAGGCTGCACTCTACCACCCGGCATCTCTCCACCCCAGCAAATACCCGAATGGGAGGATACCACGATGCAGATCAATGCCATGGCTCCAATTTGCAGAACAGTGACTGAAGCAAAAAATAGCTTTTTGATTTTTTTTAGGACTAAACTAATATATTATGCTCTGCATACCTTGTGCAGTTCTTTGTAAATTTTAACTACTTTAAAATCATTGTCCAAGGTATGACTGAGCCACGTCTTTCCTAACTTTAAAGACTTCTTGAATTTGATGTGTTTGAAGTAAGAAAAATGGGCAAGTGTAAGGAACTAAGCAACTTTCACAAAGACCAATTTGTGATGGCTTGAAGTTTTTTTGTGTGTACTCATATATATATATATATGCCACCAGTTTTTACAACTTCTATCAAAGCTGACAAGTGGTTTATAAGCCCACACTGGCAGATAGCAAAACAAAAATGAATTTTTTTACATTTAACAAGTGTGGTACTACAATGACCAGTAGTTTGGTTTTTTTCACACAATTAACAAAAGCCCAGCCCGATATTGCATTAGTGTGTATGCTCCAAAGATCAACAGTTATCATTCTAAAGCACATTGTATAGTCTAATTTGGTTTTATTAATGGACTAGAAATCTTGGTAAATGATGGAACGATGTTGTTCCAATTCTGCAATGTGTATGCACTCATGATCAGGATCTCCATAGAGTTTACAGAGTCACAATACTCTCAGCCAATGGTTATGACAGATGAAGAGCACAGATATGAAGGTAAATCTTTTTAAACGTGTAAAGTGTGTACACATTAATCGGCATGCTGATCAGCCGTTGGTAAAATCATTATCGATATCGCATCAGGAGATATTTTCAGACAATTTCTGTAGTCTGTATCCAGCCTAAACAATGAGGCAAAAGAAACAGGGTACACAGACTAATGCAAAAATTGAACGCACAAGGTCACGACTAAGATAACGAAACCGCATATTCATCATCACTATCACTATTTATCTATATAGCGCCACTGATTCTTCAGAGAACTCACTTACATCAGGCCATGCCCCATTGGCGCTTACAGTCTACATTCCGTAACACACACACAGAGACTAGGGTCAATTTGAAAGCAGCCAATTAACCTACTAGTATGTTTTTGGAGTGTGGGAGGAAACCGGAGCACCCAGAGAAAACCCACTCAAACACGGGGAGAACATACAAACTCCACACAAATAAGGCCGTGGTCAGGAATTGAACTAATGACCCCAGCACTGTGAGGCAGAAGTGCTAACCACTTAGCCACCGTGCTGCCCTATTCAGATAAAAAGATATAAAGTTGGAATGGGTCCTGGGAGGGACCATAAAATGCTCCCCAATCCCCAATGTACTAATAGGCCTTTTTTACTTGCTAGGCTGCTGAAGACAGACACAGAATGGAGAGACAATATACACAACAAGAGAACTATATAACAACAGCTGTTCAAACAGCCTGGAGGCTGGTAACAATTTAATTGTGATAAACGTCAGATATGCTTAACATTTTTTCCTTTATTGAGGCATGAAATGCAATACACATCAGTAACAGCATGTGTGAATAAGCAAAGAAATAACGATGGAAATAAAATGAGTAAACATGGTAGTGATAGAGTCAATTCACAGTAGTACATTCAACCATAAGAGTAAGTACATAAGTAACACCTTAAATAAAGAGACTTATAAAATAGTCAAAGGTGATCCCATCAGTTTGGTGGGGACAGCGTGATCAGGTGATCATTACCACATATCCTCAGCTCAAACCAACACATATAATGAAAGCTTTTCCAAATCTGAGTCTTGAGGGCATGGGGAAGAAGTTCAATCAAACTCTCCCAAATGTGAAAAATTGTTTCAATTTAGTCTTCTGATTCAAGGAGGCTTCAATCCAATCTACATGAAGCTTTTGCCTGAAAAGTGAGAGATGTGGGGGGAAGGTTCTGGACCAGACTTGGATGGCGCTCTTTCTGGATGCTGCCGCTATGACCACCAACAATTTCTTAGAACCTTTACTGAGCTTACATTTTTGTATCAGGATCCCAAAGATAGTCCACTCTGGCGATGGGGGGACAAAATTCACCAAGTGAGTTACAGAGAACCGCCAGACCTGGGTCCAGAACTTCTTAATGAGGGAGCAGCCTCACAAGCAATGTGTAAGATCTGCTCGAGGAAAGCTACATTTTGGGCAGCAATAAGAGTCTGAAAGGCCAATTCGGAAGTGGCGGGAAGGGGAAATATATGCCCTACGATAAATGTTCAAAAACATTTCTGCATAAGTCATGGCAGGTTATACTCTTATTTAAGCATCTAACGCCTTTAATAGAACTCCTGGGGCTAGATTTACTAAGCTGCGGGTTTGAAAAAGTGGGGATGTTGCCTATAGCAACCAATCAGATTCTAGCTTTCATTTATTTAGTACCTTCTACAAAATGACAGCTAGAATCTGATTGGTTGCTATAGGGAACATCCCCACATTTTCAAACCCGCAGCTTAGTAAATCTAGCTCCTGGAGTCAAATCGGGAAAGCTGTCTTTCCATTGACATAAGTCTGTGGTAGACTTGGTAAAATCAAATTGGCTTCTAAGCAGAGAATAATGGTGTGAAATTGTCCAAAATAACTTTACTATTTTGGGACAGGTTAAGAGAGTACTGCATCTATTGTATTATCCCAATCATGTTCCCGTTCTGACAGCTGCGCAGGGGCTTCCAGGTGCGCAGCTCTGGTGGTTATTTGGTTTCCAGCGTGGAATTTAAACTTCCCCTTCAGATATAAGAATCACTCTGACACTTGCATGGTGTCAGAGCAACAGGTTTACCCAGCGTCTGACTCCTCTATATCTTTCCCTGTGCCTATTCTCCCTGTGATTGTTGCCTGCCTTCCTGCTGATTTTTTATGTGTACCAGACTTTGGCTTTTCTCCTGACTACGCTCCTGGGTTCTCTCTGTGTACTGCTGCCATCTGATTCGTGTAGCAGACCTTGGCTAGTTCGGATACGGCTCACCTCTCTTGTACTCCTTACAGGTACTTCCTCATTATTGATTGGTCTCTGATAGTCACTATCTGCTATCTGTCTCTCACGTCAGTGGGCTGAACCAAGGGCGACCTGTTGGCTCCCAGCCGCTAAGTCCATCCTGCCTTGCGGAAATTCTTGGTGAAGACCAGGGAGTCCGTTAGACTCCGTGCCTTGCTAAGCCAGCGCTAACACTGACTGGTAGAGTATCCTCATGCATAGCACCGTGAAGGATTATCTATTAATGAACGAATTGTGGTAATGCCAACTTTACCCCAGGTCTCAATGGGATAGGAAACCATACAGTCTTGGAAGTCAGAAATACGGAGCAGGGGAAGATATGTTGAGGCATGTGAGCTTAAATATAAGTGACAAAATTGATGCCAAAGTTTGCGTATTGATATTAACAAAGGTTGTTCAAAACATGTTCATGTAATTCCTGATCACGAAGGTGTATAATTGCTAACAGATGAAGGTCAGGAATGAAACTCTGATCTAAAGCAGTACGGGTATAAGTGTCAGTGTTGTGCAACCAGTATCTGAGGTGACGCATCAGTGCTGCTTCATTATACTGTGTCACATTCAACAGATTCAGTCCTCAATTTGTCCAGGACTGTGTTCTCTGTACAGTGCTGCGGAATGTGTGGCGCTATATAAATAAATAAACGATGATGATGATGATGATGATGAGTGCTGTAGTTTAATTAAGCCAATTCATGGTTTCATGGATTTCCAAATAAATTTTCGGAAGGTCAAATATAATTTAACTGAATCTGATTGGGACAATAACAATGGAAGCACCTGAAGAGGATACAGAAGTCTTGGAAACGTGATCATTTTATTTAAGTTGATTCTGCCCCCATAGGAGATACACAGACAATCCCAACACCAGAGCTCCTCCTCTGCCACAATGATTGTCTTGGAAATGTTGAGATCATACAGTGAGAATATATCTTTAGGGAGCTGGACGCCCAATGTATTGGATGGCCGGCCCAACTAAAGTGATGTTGATAGTCTCTGCCCATGTCGGCTTTCAAATTCCTTTCTGAAGATGCATAGTCACTGACATCAAAATTTACTGTAAATTCCGGAACCAAGTTAAATTCTTTGATTCTATCCATTAGGGGCTGAAGAGAAATTTACAGGTTGGATATATACATCATTACATCATCGGCAAAGGCCATGAATTTGAGTGTTCTGTCACTAAGTTTGATTCCCTCCAAAAGATCCCAGTTCTGCAAAAACTTGAGGATTGGGTCTAGAACCAGGTTGAAAAGCAGCGGAGACAGAGGGCATCCCTGCTGCGTGCCTCTAGCCATCTCTAATTTAGACCCCGCTATACCATTGACCAGCAAGGAAGTAGTTTGAGATGTGTAATAGAATGCAATCAGTGCCCTAAAATCTGTATCTATTGGAGAGATGTTCATGTAAGTATGGTCATGCCACCGAATCAAATGTTTCTCGTTTTACCTTATTTGAGGTAGAACGAGAAATCAAAGCCACTATCGCCAAAATTGCAGAGCGAATGCCTTTAACTGAATGATGTCCAGCAACGAGCCACATCTGGTGATCAGTGAGTAGGGAGGGGAGAATAGATTGCAGTCTATTACGCATAATTTTCAGCATAAATTTGTAGTCTAAGTTAAGAAAAGTGATTGGGCGATACAAGCTCTCTAAATGAGGGTATTTACTGTGTTAAATGAAGGAAATAGCGGGTGTTCTTAGTGAAGTTAAAGAAAGAAATCAGATAAAATATTTATCAATCCCAACCCCCTCTGTAGGCTTTTATAATATTCAGGCATAAGACCGTCCGATCCTGGGGTTTTAGTGAGCTTTAAATTCGCAATGGCAGAGTGTATTTCCTGGGATGTGATGTCTGCCGCCAGAAGCTCTCTATGTTCGTTTGTCAATGAAGATAGCCATGCCTCTGTCAGAAGTTGGTAAATTAGTGCATGGTCAGGTGGGCCCCAGTATTCAGTTTAGTATAATAATCATGGAAGGCTGTGAGATTCTGGTCTGAGTTAGTAAGGGGCAAAGAAATAGTCACCGATTTAAGGGCCACTATGTGTCCTCTACGTTTCTGGTATCTAGTAAAATTAGCCAAGAGTTTGCTCACTCTATTACCCCACCAATAGAATTTGCTTTTCGTGAAATCTATCTGTTTTTTATTCAGAAAGCTGTCAAATAGGTTATGAGCCTCTCTATGAGCTATAAGGTTGGCTTCTGTCTGAACTGAGACATAGCATGCGTAAGTGTCTGCTGATGTTCTATGAAGAGACTCATAAGTTTGTCTTGTTTGTTTATGATGGTTAGAAACATATGCCATTATGTGACCCCTCTTATGGTCTTCAAGGTTTCCCAAAAAGTATGGTATCTTCCCAGTGGTCAATGTTGTCATCTAAAAATTCTGGCCAATTATGTCTAAGATGTTGATGAAAATGATCAGAGTTATGCAGTTAGGATGGGAATCACCAATGGCGGGGTTGTCAGGCTGTGTTCAGTATCTGAAGCGAAATCAAGACCATAGCGTGATCCGATATCACAAAGTCTTACTTTGTCAACATGATGAACCAATGACATTAAAGAATCTGCAGTAAGGATATTGTCGATCCTAGCAAAGGAACCGTTTACACTAGAAAAATAAGATTATGTTCTGTCAGTTGGATTCAGCAAGCGCCAAGGGTCAATGTTCCACATCCGGTGGCCAGCTGGGAGACATGTCCATATTCCACAGACCGTGTTGTAGTGAGAGATTTGGATCTATCTAATTTCGAGTCAGCAACTGAATTAAGATTACCAGCAATTATCATGTTGGTAGTGTTATGTTGCATAATTAACTGAATCAAAGACTGAAAAAAACGCTGTTGGGCAGAGACAGGAACATATATGTTAAGAAACGTGTATTTGGTGTCATAAACCTGCATGTGTACCATGAGATAACGGCCTTCAGGGTCCGCAATTGTACTCAATATTGTGTACAGAAGAGTCTGAGAAACTATCATCGCATCTCCTCTGGTTTAAGATGTGTAAGGAGCTGAGATTCAATCCCCAATCCAGCCGCAACACACAACGATACCATCCATGTCTTTCCATAGGTTTCTTGTAAGAAAATGACATCGGGCTGGGAGCATTTTATATGAGCAATTACTTTTTAAGTTTAGTTGGGGTTTAATTGGGTATGATTTTTACGTTTAATGCTTCCAACTTTCAAAAAGGCTAGCGTGAGACATTGTGGACGAACCGTAGGAGGGAAATCAGAATGTGAGGGATCCATGGCTTACCTATTCCCGCCAGCAGGGGAGCATTGAAGTGATTGGTGCGGGTAAAGGAGCTACTCCTAGTCTCCCTACCAGTCATCTTAAAGTGTGAAAAATCTGTGATGTTGGGCTGTACATGTTTTGGCTGACTACACTGTCAACACATAGCATTAGCAAAAAAATATTTCTGATAAACAGTGCATTGCGATAATCAAACCTCAAACCATTTTCTATAATTTTCCTAATCAAGTCTAACTGTGGATCCCTGGAGCTAATTCCAGAGATCACAAAACATGCAGTAACAAACATTATATAGAGGTATCAAGAACAGAGAAAACATTGTAATGAGAGAGTTCAAATTTAGCAGTGGTGTATAATATTGGTTTCCTAAGTGACTCGGCTCAGTTACCTTTTGTATCAAAATCACGGAAAATAGCAATATCAAGTCTAGATGGAGGATGAGGAGTAGGATGCGATCTCGATGGAGGGAGGAGTTGTCATCTGGATATGATGTTTAGCCTCAGCTGGATCGTCAAAGATATATGTGTGACCATTCTCAACCAATCTGAGTTTGGCCGGATATAAAATTGTAAATCGCTTATTATTGTCTGCCAAATACTTGCAAATTGAGGTAAACTCTTTTTGTTTCTTGAAAGATCAGGACCTTGTTGCCATTGACCACTTATGTATTCAAACATCTGTAAGCTATCCAGATTTTTTCCTTGTCCCTAAAATCTAAAAATCTCGCTATAACTGGACGAGGCCTAGTCTTTGTCACGGGCACTAGGAGTCTTTACCCAGTATCACCCGCTGATGGTCTTATCAGAGCAGTAGAGTTGGTATATGATACTCTGATGGCAGGGTGATAATGGAACTGGAAACAGCAGATGGTTAGAGAATGCTCAGAAAGTCTATGACTAGCAGCACTGGTAAACAATAGGTAACTGAACACGTGGATCTGGATGGACAAGGACACGTGAGGGTAGTCAGTGGTCTGCGCACGGCAAGTTGTACCACTGCTATAGTGAGAAAAATGTCCAGGAGTAATAAGGAGGTGGAAGTCAGCGGTCTGCGTATAGCAAGTTGTACCGCTGTCTGTAGTGAAGGAATGGAATCCAGGTGAAGGTAACGGGGAAGTCAGTGGTTTGCGTGTAGCAAGTTGTACCACTGCTTATGTGAGAGGATATATGCAACTGGTGACACAGGGAAACAGGAATCAGTGGTCTGCCTCTAGCAAGTTGTACCACTGAATATATATGTGAGGAAGGACACGAGGAGATAAATGCAATGCAGAGTCTACACGGGTACACTGAACTTGATCCCACGTTGAACTGCACACAATAATAATAATGAATGAACAGCACTGCACAGATAAACAAAGTCAGTAGAATAGTCCAGCAAAAGGAAACACAGTCAATAATAGCAATAGTCTCAGAGGATGGAAACTCCGGAGGAGAACAACTCAGTCCAGATGGATATGCAATACACCAGCACAGTCAATGAGAAGTATGCATACCGTGGTTCAGATGAGCAGGCTGTTAGAGATAGCTGCAGGGATACCTGAGCGGCAGGGAACAGACGAGATGAGAAGTCCTTACAGAATGGAAGCGGCAGGTAGGTGCAGCGCACTGTAGGTAGGCCAGCAATGACGACAAATACTCAGTAAGCAGTAGTATATCGAATTGAATAGCAGGAGACCACGGGAGAGTTGAAGCGATGTAGCAGAGCTGGAAGCCGAAGAGCGTAGACTCGATGCTAACAGGCAAGTTGACACAAATGGACACACTGTAGAAGCAGTAGGCAGCGGGTCAGCTGATGGCAGGTAGAATGCAGACTGGAGCGCTGAGACTATCAGGACTCTGTAGACACGCTGAAGTAGCTAACAGGAATCAGCTGGAACAGTAGCGATGTAACACCGAAGATTTTGAAGTAATCTGTAACTGTAGATATACGGAGACAGCGGATAGGAATCAGCTGCTGGAGTCACGATGAAACACAGGAGAGTTTGCAGTAATCTGTAACTGTAGATATACGGAGGCAGCGGATAGGAATCAGCTGCTGAAGACACTAGGAACACGAGGAATAGAAGTGGTCTGGAAACCACAAACGGCAAACAGGAATCAGCATCAGCTGAACACACGAGCAGGCACTGGAACACCTTCAGAGAGTCATGAGGAATGAGACTCCAAGATCAGGCCACGTGGTATTGACCACAGGTGCTTAATATAGGGAGTGTTGCCTGATCAGCCAATTAAGTTAAAGGAACAGAACTGAAGGTTAAAAGGGGCTGCACATGCGCAGTACCTCATTATAATGGACGGACACGGTTCCTAGCTACCTTAGAAGTAGCACTCACAGTCCGGTGAGTGACAGTCTTCAGTATAATCTTTCCGAAGTGGGCCTATACGGTGTACCCATTCAATGCGTAAAGCTTATATTTCGTCATGGATGTTTAGTGCGACAATAAGGTCTTGGCTAATGAATATGAACAAATCCAAGCCTCTGATGGTTTCAGGAATGCCAATAAATCGTAAATTGTTTCTACGATTACGATTATCCAAATCGTCTACTTTGTCCTGAAATTGTGACATCTGTTTGGAATAACATTCAGACCCAGTTTGTAAAGTGAGAAAGCTGTCTTCAGCATCACTAGTATGCTGTTCAAGCATTGTTATTCTAGCTATGTTATCTGAAATCCTGGATATTGCAGATTCTATTAAAGTCTGCAAGGCCTCAGACATTTTGTCAATAATAGGAAGCAATATATTGAGTATATCTTGGGTTGTCTAGAGACTGGAGCAGAGAAAGAAAAAGACAAGGGAACGCCACCTCCAGACGAGCTCCCACCAAAAAGGACCAGGCTGGTGGAGAGGAATTATTACACGCAGTAGCCTTGGCTTTACCCATTTTGACTTGCTCAGAGCAGGTAGCTGTACCTTTACCCGAGGGTTTACTATAAATTATGTCCATGCTGTAGTCAGTAGGTATTTTGCTGAGTTATTCCACCCAATGTACAGGAACAAGATTACAAAACTAAAATGCTGTACCACCTAGATCAGGTTATATCAGTGAAAGAAAATAGAGGAAGAAAGAACTACATTGTTGATAGGGAGGGGGAGATTAGCATGGGCCAAGTTATGATCCATGTAGTGAGGGATCAAAGAATAAGCAATAAGCAATCCTTGTCTATGAGTACAAGTGGTTTAAACAAAATGTAAGAACTACTCCTTACACAAACAAGTGGCAGTTGTTCAAGGGTCCATTTAAATTTAAAATAGTTGGAATATTTGACAATTCTGTTATACACTGCAAAACCTAACAATAACCTACAGTGTTAGTTGTGTTAACAGCTGCCAATAGATCACTTAGACAGGAAAGGATTAGAAGTGTAGATTAAACATTAACTGTAGTCTCCTGAGAGACATCAAAGGTATCTCTCTGTATGTATTATAGTGATATGGAAAGTGAACCTGTAATGCACGCAGACATTGTTACTGATATTATGCAAACCGGCTAAGATAGTAAGCTTCACAATGGTATCATATAGCTAGTGACACAGAGAATCACAGTGTACACATTATGGGGGGTATTCAAATGGCCGCGTTACTGTTAAAAGTAACACGGCCTGAACACTATTATCGTTACCGGTAATAGTGTGTGTAATTACAGTTATTACGGTAGTTTTAACGCCAACTTTTTGCTCGCAGCTCCCTATTGCAAACCAAGAAATTCTAGGAGCTCTCAGAGTGGTAGTGTCTCCCAAAGGACAACAAAATAGATCCCAGTAGGATATTAGACAATGAAAAAAAAGTCAATTTTTTTTTTTTTTTTTTTTTTACAGTCCAGGAGGGTTGTTGAGATCAGTTTCTGGAGCTGAAAGGATGTTCGGGCACAATGTCAGGATAGCAATTAGTCAAGAGCAAATACAAGAAGTACTGTCTTCACTATTCCAGCATCCAGGTGCAGCTAGGTCTCAGGCAGCAAAGGGTGAAGGGATAGACAGGGGGTAGGTTAGAATCTGCTCTAAGGGGCCTCCGGGAGAGAATAGAGTAGGATGAGAGGTAAAGTATGAAGGGCAGATATAGCAGGAACGATTTTGAGCGGATAGTTCACCCTAACAAATAGGAGACTCACTAAGTCACTTATTCCTTATCTGCAGGTGTCACAATCTCCAATGCCTGCAGTCTCCGGAAGTTGCTTAACATTTTTTTATTAATTATAACTCATCCTACTAGTACACACATGTTTGCATTATTTAGCTTGAAAAGTTTAAATTTCGTATTTTAATATCAATCCTTCAGTGTCTAAGTAAAGTAAGTCTATGTTGTTCTGTCCTGAGAAGGGAACACAAAGACCACTTACACTACATCATAAGCCCTAGAAGCTATGGAACTGGCACTAAAGTACTGTGTTCAAAAAAATCTTCTCTTTTTAATATTTTTATTTCTTAACAAAAAAAAAGGAAGCAAAAACATTAATTATCTGTCCATAAATTGATTAGTACTTGTTTCTTAATTGTATTATTTTTGGAGAACTAAATACATTTCTAGGGGAAAATAGTATACCAGTTGCAAGAAGGGACTTGCATATTATTGATAACATGGGAGAGAGCAGTTATTGCAATCAGTCAGATGAGTTCATTGGTAAGAATAATAATGTTTCATTTCATGTCTGCAAAGTCATTCACCTTTTTCCTGCCCACGTGTCTTGAATATCTGCCAAAAGGTGTAACCAAACTGTTTTGATTACCAATAAACTTACATGATCTAATTTCTCACTTCCCCTTGAGAATTTTATATTTGTGGAGCTAGAAAGAACAATTAACCTTATTAATTATTGCCCATGCTATGTGTAATCACATGCATTTTTTTTACTTAAATAAACTCAATTCAATAGCAATCCATCAGCTCCTATGCAGGTGTATCTTACATAGAGAAGAGAATATGGAGAACACTTTCAGCACACCACAATCTTACATTGATGAATTTAGCTCCATAGATTATTTACAGACATACTATGCTCCAGGGCAAGGAGCTCTTCTTGGAGAATGGACAAACTTTGCATTACGGAACCTTCATGAAACATTTGCTTTAGGTAAGGCATTGAGCAATGAATAACTGGGCATGTCTTATATTTATAGCCTAATCATTATTGAAACTGTATAATATTGCTTAAAAATGTATTAAATGTGCTGGAAGATAATTAATTCTAAATAAATAAATGGCTTTATTTCTGTTTAAATGCAAATAAAATAGCATTTTACAGAAATCTGTTTAAAATATAAAATAGGTGTCACCTGCAAGTTCAAAAAAGATGATGAGTTTATTAGTCTTCTAGGGTTTTTTAGCATCTTAGGAATTAGTTATTTTTAAATTGATATTTTATTATGCGTAAATGTTATTCAAGTTATTATTATTGTCATGCAATACTCTACATTATAATGCAGATATTTGGAATTACTAGAACATAATTATTTTAGTTATGAATATAGTGGTTATATTGTTAAACGAGGTACAATATTTGAGCAATGTTTTGTTCAAATGTTATTGCTCTAAATACATGTAAGGACAACTAAGGAGCTAGTTTGCGCTATGCAAACTAGCTGCTCTAAGTCAAATCTCTTTCTTAATCATTATTTATGTCAGGGTTTCCCAAACCCAGTCCTCAGGGCTCCCCAACAGTGCAGGTTTTCCATATCTCCTTGCTGGAGCACAGGTGTATTCATTACTGACTGACACATTGTAATAGATCCACAGGTGGCACTAATTATGTCACATGTGATCCAGAAAACCTGCACTGTTGGGGAGCCCTGAGGACTGGGTTTGGGAAACCCTGATTTAAGGTGTAAGGCAACTCTAATTTAGCAAGCTCTACATGTTCACAGAACTGCTTTCTGAACATCCCTCACCTTGTGAGTTTTTTTGTCACAAAGAAAACAAAGAAGAGTGAGAAAGAGTCAATATCTAGCAAAACAAATCCTCGTTGTCAGGTATATAAAGAATATATAAATAAGACACATTCCTGTAGAACAGACTAGCACTGTCCATGAAGAAAAATAAGTCTTTTATTATTCACAGAGAATCAGTTCCTGCTGCTATGCTCTATGTGAGTAGACCAATAAAGCCCAGGCCAAATGGTCAAGGTAGGCATCTGATTACTGGTAACAACAGCAACAGTGCAAAGGTGTTCTCAATGGAAGCATCACAACCAGATCCAATCACATAGATGTCAAAAGAGAAAATATCCAACATAACCAAAAGTATAGCAAAAGTAATGCATAAGTAAAAGAGGATAAGTTTAAGCCGATGAGCAGAGTAACAAAATAACACTCTAAGAGGCTATTTTTTGCAAATCGCTGATATTCAGCGACTTTGACAGCTAAATTTAAAACGCCAATGTATATAAAGGTAACATTTGCCTTAGAAGGGTCAAGCGGCATTGCACGGGTCAGATTTGCAATGTGTAGCAGTTTTTATATATTAGCAAATTATTTGGTAAATAGACCAAAAATACTATTTCGATAATAAGATCTGTTGCTTTGTCTTGTTGTCGTTATGTAGTGTTGCGGTGAGGTTTCCTTCCAGTAGTCAAACAATTTTTTATAACCAAAAAAATATGTTTTCAATATTTGTCGCTCTATTGCTTTAGCGCGTTGTTGCCATGTGGCCTAATAGATACCTTTTTCGATATGAAATAACTATGTAAGATATGGCAGCTTTGCCTTGAGAGCTGTGAAAGATATTCACCAACAAATAATATTCCAAGAGGTAATGCACTCAAATCAAGTCATCTTTAATCTTCATAGTCCATAAAAAGTAAAAATAAATCCATATATGTTCAATGAATATGAACAGACCAGCACATGCTTAGAAAAAAATATCAACGTATTTTATGGAGTATAAAATATGTTATAGAATCATAACTGATAACTAGGCCAAATGGGTAGAACTAAGAGCATTTGGCACATCCTGGTGTGATAGTACTTCAGCATTTCCATGTTCGCTGCCCTTTTTTTTGGAAATAGTAAAATTATACATTTACAAAGCCAGCCTCCTATGGTCCAGCTGAGCAAGCTGAGGGGATTATGGTCAGTAACAACCAAGAACTCCCAGCCATATAAGTAGGGTTGCAACTTTTTGAGTGCCCACACTATGGCCAAACGCTCTTTTTCAATGGTCGATTAGGAATTTTTTCCTAGCCATCTGTTTCAGTAACAAATATGCTTCAGTGTGTTCTTGACCATCCTTCCTGACCTGACTCAAAACTGCTCCCAATCCACAGCCCGATGTATCAGCTTGCACAATGAATCACCATCAGAAATTAGGAGCAGCTTGTACAGGAAACTTGGACAAAAACTCCTTCAGTTGACTGATGTCCTGTTCACATTCATCTGTGCATACTATATGTTGCATGAACTTCGTGATAGTCAGACTTGTTATTAGTTTGGCAATGGTACCATAGTGGGGCACCAAATTGTGGTATTATCCTGTAGTGCCAAGGAAAGCTCGCTCTTGTTTCTGGCTGGAGGGGTGATGCCAGGTTCAAATGACTTTCTACCTTGGCTGATTCTGCCTTCGCCCACCCTGTACCCTAGGTACTTTACCTTAGCCATTCCCCCTTGACACTTGTCAGGCTTGATTGAGTCTGGGATATTTTATACGTCTAAGCACCTGGATGACATGCATTTAATGATGTTTCCACATGTCCCTGAATATAGCAATGTCATCTAAATATGCTTGTGCGAGTTCTTGACATCTGTCTAACAGATCATCCACCACCCTCTGGAAGGTGGTTGAAGCATTCTTCAAAAAGAAAGGCATTACTTTAAATTCAAATTGTCCAAATGGTGTAATGAATGTGATCTCACCTGTGCCTCTTAGGTGAGGGGAATTTTACAGTAACTTTGCTAAGATCCAGAGTGGTCACATAGAGAGTGGCTCCCAGTCGGTCCAAGTGCTCATCTGCTCTGGGTATAGTGTGTACTTCAGATACCGTCACCTCGTTCAACCTCCTATAGTCCACTCAAAAGCAGGTGGTACCATCCATTTTGGGCACTAAGGCTATCCCAGCATTACAGGGGCTGCGGGATGGGGCAATGACGTCCATGGCTAGCATGTCATTTAGCTCTGACCGCATCATGGTGAGTACCTCCAGTGGCACCCAATACGCGGATTTCCACAGTGTCCGTGCATTTCAGGTATTGACATGATAAGAGACTAAATGAGTGGGACCTGGCTTTCTGGTAAATTAAGGTCGTTGCGTCACTTCTCTCATTTGGGTTGTTTCTGCAACTTTTCCTCTAGATGAACAGCCTCTGTCCCGACCTCACGACTGACATAAGCTTTTAATTGATTACTGTGGTTATTTATAGAGCAATTACCCGCTGTGTCTAATGTCACATCCCCCAGTCTCTGTGAAAGGGCCGGCCCATTTAGTTTGTAGCTTATGTTTAAACCAGCGCTAAACACAGATATATATACTAATGTAATAATAAAATACCACAATATTTATTCTAGATGGCAGATATGTAAGCAATCAGCAAATTGATAAATTAAAATTGCAATAAGCAAAACAAGGATTGAAAGTTGTAGAGATATAACACAGAAAAAGATAATAAAAATACAGATCAAAAAACAAAATAGGGCACAATACCAAAAATGTATACAATAATAAAGAAATAAAAAGCATTGAAATGGAAGTCAGAGGGTTCCCTTAAACAAAACCTTTCAGATAATTTTCACTCTTAAAACTACCTGCACATTCCAGGTATGAAAATTTAGATGAAAAAAGAAAAAGGAAAAAAGAAAAAAAATTGTAATAAAGTCTAGATTCCCAAATATATCGGCCACTATACTTGCTGTCGATGGTGGGGCTGAAGTCCCCTAAGTTCAGAGACAATAATAGAATAAGTCGGCTTTTCAATTTTCATACCTGGCATACTCAGGTAGTTTTAAGAGTGGACAATTATCATTCATCCTTAAGGTTTTGCTTGAGGGAACCCTCGGACTTCCATTTCAATGCTTATTAATTTTTTTATGATTGCATACATTTTTGGCATTATGCCCTATTATGTTTTTTGATCTGTATTTTTATTCTCTTTTTCTGTGTTATATCTCTACAACTTTCAATCATTGTTTTGCTTATTGCATTTTTTTTTAAATCAATTTGCTGCTTGCAGCTACTTGCTTACATATCTGCCATCTAGAATAAATATTGTGGTATTTTATTATTACATTAGTATATAAATCTGTGTTTAGCGCTGGTTAATATCTTTAACTTCTATATTCCAGGCAGGTTAGGTTTTATTCCAAATGTTTCCCACATGATTTGCATGAGTTCATCCTGGAATTGCATTCCTTGATCACTGACAAACTCCTGCAAAAATCCTACCCGGCTGAAAATGTCTATTAGAGCCTGAACTATGTGTTTTACTTCGATGGAGTTTAGAGCCATACTCGGGATACTGGGTTCTGTAATCAACCATGGTTAGAATAAGTTGCTTCATGGAATGGCTAAGTTTTTTAAGGGGACCTGCAATGTCCATGTCTACTCTCTGGTATGGGTCCCCCATTGATAGGCATAGACATAAACAGGACTTTGCTAACTTTGCATTAGTTGAGACATCCTGGTACAAGCCTGGCCAGTACAAGCTGCCTAATAAATGGACTCTGGTTTTCTCAACACCTAGATGTCGAGCTACATGTCATGAGCTAGCACCAGTAACTGGGACCTGTACTTGAGGGTCACCACTAACTGCTTGTGAGGCTCACCTACCGCACTTACAAATTATTTCCCATACTACCTAAGGAATGGATGCTATTCTTAATTGACATTGCTGGCCACAGGCATCTGTGTATAGTTTCTCTGCATATCCTGGTCTGAATCTCGTATCCATTCCTCCAGCACTATGTGATCCCACTGTAGCTGTCACCAAATGTGAGGATCGCATGTCCTAGTGGGTTCTTTGAAATCATCTAGGCAGATTGCTGCAACCCAATTTCAGTTTATTCCGTAGATGGCAATATAGACATGTGGATATACAATCACCAGACAGATGTGATTATTTTCAGGTACATTATACACATGTTAGGGAAGCGTAGTTCCTAGTCAGCACTCCATGAACAACCTCTTCAGTATTTCCAAACACAGGTTATACTCCCCTTAAATATTCCCACACTGGAGGAGCTGGTGGTGGGTGGATTAGGTGTGGTAGCCAGATTGTGATTGGTGGGAAATCGATAAAACATAACCCTGAGTGCCCTTCCCATGGTGGGTTTGAACAGCTGGCTCACTGTGGAGAAGCTGCAGAGGAGTTTAATCCAGAGTAGTAGTATACAATGACCTTGTGGGCTTAACATGAAAAATTTGATAGTATTATTTCTGCACAAGGTAATTGTTTAACCCAGACATCTCTTATCCTGGATTAAACACTCCACCTGGCGAAATTTAAGACTATCTTGTCTATCATAAATATGCATGGCAAACAATAACATATGTCAACCAAATGCATAGAAACAACAAATGACAATAAACTGTAAGGCAGCAAGATGATAACAGTTCAAAATACACAGAAAGGAGAAATGGATCGCAAGTGTCTCTATGCTTTAATGACTCAAATCCAATATTGCACAGTGTGATTGCACAATACAGTACATACAATGCAATTTTATAAATTATCTTACTTACAAACGCATGTTCTGTCATGCACACGTATCAGTCATCATTATCAGTCTGCACTTACACCTGCCCTGTAGCTGAGGCAAGTGATACGGCTAAAAAACAAGTACCTCAGAGATGCCCAGAGCTTGAATCAGATGAAAGAGCATACGCTTGAACTTGACATTCCCTTACTGTACATTGCCTATGTATGTCCATCCCTTTCTGCCCATGTTCCACCCTTCATGCTGTAGACAGTTGAAAGTGTCATTTGCTTTTGGACATTAATTGGATGCAATTGCAGGCACTGGCGTAAAGTCTGTTTCTGAGCATGCAAAAAGCAATTTCACACAAGATGCAGCACACAACTGGACTTGCGTCCGTAAATTAATCAGGCCCATGATGAATTGGGGATAATAATCGAAGACTTTAATCTTAAATTTAAATTATGTTTCATTCCTAAGGTCGTGTTGAAGGAGACATACTAATCGAGATTGGTGCTGGGCCAACAATTTACAACCTACTGTCTGCTTGTGAAGTGTTCAACAATATAATCACCTCTGATTTTCTTGAGCAAAATCGCATACAACTGCAGAAATGGCTGAGGAAGGACCCAGATGCTTTTAACTGGAGTCATATTGTCAAATTTGTGTGTGAGCTGGAAGCTAATAGGTAATTTATGAAATTGAAAATAATACAAACATTAAAGGGTTAAGTATAAACTTACTAAATTATATTGATAATAGAAACATAAATACTTACAGTTGGATTATTAAGACCACAATTGTAAAAATCTTAAAGACACTTTAACCAAATGCAATTTTAAAGGGGAAGTCCACATTCAGCCATCAAATTATGGACAAACAGGACCCAATCCACAAGTATAGAAGTTGGGTTTACTTTATCATCATAATCTTTGCTGATTTGTATGGCACCACAGACTTCATACTGCCTGACATAACTGACATCAATGACATACATGAAAATAGCATAATAACAAGTACATGGGTGCAACCGAGCAGAATAATAAATGCATGGATTAAATTAACAGAACAAATAAAATGTCATAGAGAAAAAATTCAGTATCCAACATGACAAAGGACACATCAAGCACAAAAAGGGACAAAAAGGTAGATGGATGAAAGACAGACAAGAGACGCAAGGTAGAGGTACATAGTGGTGGAGCAGTAGTAAGTGTACTAAGTGTAAAGTCCATGATGGCTCTATGACCTAATGGGGTGTCCAGGCACAGAGAAGTTTAGAAATGTAGTAAAACAGATCCTTGTACACAAAGTATGGATGAACATAAAACCTGTGTTTTTTTAATTATTTTATGAAATAGCCTAGTGCATGTGGACCTTAAGATGTTAATCATCAAATGCCCTGAGTCAGGAACTAGCACAGTACCTTCATCCAGAGTCGTATTATTGTGTGTGTGTTTGTGTGGGGGGGGAGGGGGGGCAGGAGGTATGTACCCTGGGATCCTCTCTCTCAGGAGGCCCCTAGTACCTAACACACAATGCTCAAGATTGTTATGTAAAGACAGGCAGCTCCAAAATGCAGTGCTCCCAGAGGAAGTGTTTTCTTGTCTGAGGAGAAAGGAGTGCACATCATAGCAGCATAACTACAGAGCTACAGTTAATTAAGAGGGCAATGGGAGAGGCATGCAGAATTCGGCAATGGGAGAGGCATGGAGGGGCCAACAAAGAGAGAGCCATGGGGAGGCAGCAATGATAGGGGCATGGAGGTGGCTACAAAAATAGAGACATAGAGGGGGCAGCATTTAGAGAGCCTTGAATGGGGTAGCATGTGAGAGTGGCATGTAAGGGGCAGCCAAGAGAGAGACATGATAAGGGCAGCAAAGATAGAAACATGAAACGGGCTGCAGTGAGAGAGACATGGAGCGGGCTGCAATGAGAGAGACATGGTGGAAGCAGCAATGAGATTGACATGGAAGGGGCAGCTTTGAGAAAGACATGCAGGGAGCAGATAAAAGATAGAAGCATGGAGGGGGCATCAATGAGAACAACTTAAAGGGGGCAATAATAAGAGTTGCATGGTGGGACAGCAATGAGAGGCATAAGGGACAAGTAATGATAGATAAATTGAGAGGCAACAATGAAAGATATATGGTGGAGGCATCAAACAGAAAGAAATGGGTAGGGCAGCAAAGAGGGAGAGATGGTGCAGGCTGCAATGAGAGTTACCTGGATGGGTCAACAATGAGAGTGGCATGGGGATACATCAATTAAAGTAACAAGGAGAGAGGCAGTAATGAGAGAGGCATGGAGGGGCAGCAAAGAGACATATATGAAGGGGGCAGCAATTGGAGAGGCATGGTGGGGACAGCAATTAGAGGCCTGGAGGGGCAGCAATGAGAGAGACATGGAGGAGGCTGCAATGAGAGAGGCATGGAGGGGCAAAGAGAGAGAGAGACATTGAGTTTTGATGGTGAAATCAATGGGCCAGCAATGAAATATGGTGGGGGCAGCAAAGGTGGAGACATGGAGGGAGCAGCAATGAGAGAGACATGGAGGGGGTTGAAATGAGAGAGCCATGGAGGGGGCAGCAATGAAAGATATTTGGTGGGGACAGAAGTGAGAAAGCTATGCTGGGGCAGTAAAGAGAGAGACATGGTTGGAACAGTAAAGAGAGATAAGGAGCAGCATGCAATAAATAAAGGTAAGTTCGCATGTGTGCTTTTTCAAGGAAAAAGCACACATGCGAAACGCGCGTCGGCGTTCGCTGTGTTTCTCATGCCCTGCTGATTATACAACTTATCTTTATTTAGCCAGATAGTTTCACTCCAAATAGACTTAGCTAGAATAGGTAGCTTTGTAGTTGTATCACGTTAGTCACTATTGATCCTCAGATGTTACTCAGATACTTTTTACAGACATCTACGGATAGCTACCTTATGGCATTATCAATCTAATTGTTCTATATCGACACAGCTTTACTACGCTGACCCTAAGATACTATACAAATACCATCAACTCGCTATAGATATTACTATCAGACAATGGTCAGCCACTTGATGGCATTATTATATGCTAACTAATCACGCTATCTGTACTTCAGTGATACAGTGATATTAGAGGATCCTATATAGGATCAATATCCCAATCAACTATCTGACAATACTACACCTTAGTTTGGACTCATTGGCTATAGGAGTGGTATAGATGTGTGTCAACAACATAAGACATACTACCAATTGACATTGTTCCAGTTTTATCACTGCCTGGATATTCTAGACAGAGATATTGAAATATACCCAGTATATTGATTTCCTATTCCATATACATGCTATCAGGCATTAGTATATTCTAATATTTTTAGCAAACGAGTCAACAAGGTGTAATGTAATCAGCATAATAATTAAAATATCAACACACAAATAATAACATTATGTCAACTAAATTTTGTATTATGGCATGAGAACACAGCGATTTTGCAGTTTAAATCTGCATTTTATTTTTCACTCAGCACTGGTTTTATACTTTCGCAAGTTGTACCGATATCTTTTAATGCATATCAATAAAAATAAGTTATTTTAATTAAATACCCCGGAGTGCCTCTACATATACTCTCTTTTCCTTGGCTCTTATTCTAATATATAAGTATAAGGGAGCACCCTCCAGTTATAACATTATAATATATTAAAAATAATCTGGAATAAGAATATTGGGGTTAAGTACTAAGCCTACTATTTCTTCATTTAGTGCGGTAACCCCCATTTCTATTACCCATACTAAATACTATACCTAACAGCCAATAGTATGGTAATCAAAATAATACAACTTTAGGTAAAGCTGACTTTCAGATTTTATCTGGATCTTGAGTTTAAAAAGATTAAAGACCTTTATAGTAAATTAATATGATGCTATTTGTTGCTATAGGTACCAGTAGATTGGAGAAAGAAAAATATTTCATGTTAACTTTCTTGACAGTGACAACTGGGAGGTAAAAGAAGAAAAGCTGCGGAGAAAAGTGACAAAAGTTCTAAAATGTGATGCACTGAAGAAAAATCCATTTGACCCTTTGGTTATTCCAGCAGCTGATTGCCTGACTAGCTGCCTCTGTTTAGAAGCACCCTGTAAAGACCTGGACTCCTTCTGTGATACACTGAAAAATTTTAAGAAATTGCTTAAGCCAGGTGGTCATATCATTCTTCAGAATGTTCTTAACTGCACATTCTACTATGTTGGCCAGAAAATGTTTACCTATTTGTCCTTAACTAAGCAGGACCTGGAAAATGCATTTAAAGAGGCTGGTTATAAAATTGAGGAAATAAAGGTGGTTCCACGTAAGGATAAATCAAGGATGGACGTCAGTGATTATGACAGTTTTTACTATGTCCATGCCCGTAAACCACTTACCTAGTATCCTTAATCAACACTAAGGGAGAGATTCAATTGCCAGTGATGTGGCTCACGAACATCACGTTGCTCACATTGTTGGCAATTACGATAGAATTTTCCGCTCATTTTCCCTCGCACCTCTATGGGGTGCGAGGAAAAATGAGCAGAGATTTGTGTCAAATCTTAGTCATTCAGGAGACATTTTGCGGCTAATTAAATCTTCCCCATAGGGGTAAATTTACTAAAAAGCGTGCTTGGTGGTGGTTTAGTACTCCAAACTGCAACATTTACTAGAGGGCAATTTGAGGTTGTGATGTTAAATGCCTGGAGATGTTTTGCAGATTTAAAACAGTTAAACCATCAGTGGTTTAGTGAAACAGATGGCGTTTTAGCCAAACTGCCAGGAAAAAGATAGGGTTTTCTATTTCTGCTCCTGATTGGCTTGATAGCTCTTGCCATTCAGAACATAAGAGGAGGCATTATTGCCATAAATTATGTCTGCAATCATTATCGATTAAGAGGAAAAAAAATAATTTATAATTAACTTCTGTGGGCAAATCTTATTTTTCATTAAGGGGACAATATTATTGTATTATTATTATATCATGTGGGAACTATGTAGTTACACATGTGTGCATCATAAAAATGATTGCCCCCATTAGCAATCACATAATATTCGCAAGTCAATATAATTATATATTTATATTTTCCTCATAATATAACACAATAATATTGTACCCATAATATAATAAAAATTTTAATTTCTCTGCATAAATTTATTAGAAATTCATTTTGCCTCTTAATCAATAAATAATTATTGCCTCAAAATTAATATGTCGATAGTGCCTCCTCTTATGTTCTGAAGGCAAGATAGCTCAAACCATATACAGTTTGAACAATCTTGCCTCTCTCAACCAACTCTTTTGTTTTGGCCTTTTAGATGGCGGTCTTGCAGCCGTTTCGCAAAATCCTTAAAGCTTAGTAGGACTCGGCTTTTGTATGTTCATCATTGTTAAAATTGGGATGGCGGTCTAAAACGTGTTGTTTTAAAATGATCATTCTGCCCGTTTTAATGGCGGTTTAGCCTTTAGTAAATCCGGCAGTTTTAAAACCACCGGAAAAATAAATCTAGCCCTAAAGGTTATGCTGATAATTTTGCAGCTGCTGAATTCATCAATTGCTGAGTTTATTTTTATTAATGTTTTTTTCTATAGCCCAAAATTTCTATTATAAAAACTGAGTATATTTTCTTAATATTTTTAGTTTAGGGGCTGATTTAATTACAATTTCATTTCTGAATGTGTATGTAACTCTGTATGCAGAAGTAGATGCATCTCTCTGTTGTCCTTCTCAGCGGTTTGCTGTCATTTTTAAAATTAAAATTTTATTAAAGACAAAGCCCATTGGGTTTTGTCTTCAATAAAATTGCCGTTTTAAGAATATGACGCCAAACTGCAGAGAATCTGAGGTTTGTCAAAACCACCACTTATATACCCCTTAGAGAGGAGGGACTGGATTGGGGAAGGGTGGGATAGCGTAGATCAAGTAAAGTATAGATGTTTTGTGCACCTTACTTACTATATAGGAGTAGAAGCAGCCACAGACATGCAGATATGTCAAGAGGCCTATTTGCTGCACCTGCTTCACCTCTGGTGTAAGATTCCCATCATCAACACACATCAACACGGACCTTGCAATTAAGTTTAAAAAAAAATAATAATAATTGATAGAGGAAAAATGCATATACTGTTTATAGGCAAAATGGGGGACATAAAAAAAAATCATGAGGTTCACCTAAAAACGCTGATATCAGAAATAGGCTATACCAGCCAGGTCTGGTGGCACTATAGCAGGGAAATTGTCAGCGTGAAGTGCCATTGCAATAGAGAACACCAGTCCTAGGCTGTTTAGCAACACACACATTGACTATCATGTCATCCCTCCTGCGCAATATGTTAATACTGTTAATTAGGCTTTTAGCATATCATTAATTTTATGGTTTTCCTGCTCTTCTATGCATTGCTTGTGTATTACGCAGCCTCACAGGAATGTGGGTATTTGGGTACTTTCTTTGGAGGCAATATATGTGTCTAACGATAAATGAGGCCCTTGGCATGCAAAGAAAAAAAACAGCCACAAATTACTGATTGAATATACTGCAGTGTGCCTAAATTTCCATCAGAGCTTTAATCTATGCGTTTATTGAGCAAGATGGCAACATTTGAAGATGTTTGCACAGGCAGAGGATAGGGCTGGGCAAAGTAATGGAATTGCTAGTGAAAAAGGTGCACCAGTGCATTTTGTTTTGCAGAGTAATGTTTAGTTTAAAATACAAAAAGACAGGGGGCGCCAAACCTAGTGTATTAAAAGTGATAGGCAATATAGAAATATCTCCACAGATAAGAAATCCCCGTACCGGATGTAAAAATTAATAGAGCCAATGTAAAGATCTAGCTGACCGTACTAGGGATCCACCTCAGGTCTGGATATCAGGAAAACCCTCCGATCATGAACCGAGTAGTATAGGATGAGCTGCGGACTCAAATATAACCACAATAGTGTAATACTATACAGAAAGAGACCCATGGCTCCGGTCTCTTTCTGTATAGTATTACACTATTGTGGTTATATTTGAGTCCGCAAAAGAGTTAATTTGAAAAACAGATGTTTCTAAACAGCATGAGATGATATACAGTTCAACGCAATGATGATAAATAAGAACACTAGGATCCAATAGAGCACCACACAGCAGATGAATGTGAATCACTGGTACAGCTTACAGTCCAAACAGAGTAGTATAAAGAACTAGCTGATCCGAGAGTAGAGATGACTCAACATAGCAGGTGGTACTGGAAACACTGTGATTCTTATAAGCAAAGCAGCAAGCGTTAAACATCACCCAAGGACTTGGATGAACACTGACACGTGCAGTAGAATGTTGCCTAGAAGTAGCAGAGACGTGAGTAGTATCTGAACCATGCGTGGAACTACAGATAGCAGGATTCATTGTAACTGCAATGGTAAGTTTGCTGTAGTATGAAGCAACTGAGCAGAGACACGTAACTTGAGCCCAAGTACTAGCCGCCGGTACAACAAGTAGTTCACAATAACAGTCCAGTAAACAGGTAACAGCAGAGTAAGGATAACCCGTATCAGATGTGGAACTACAGGTGACAGGAAACTTAATAGTAGCTCTAACAGCGAGATGCAGCAATCTTAGCCAGCCAGACGTAAAGGTGAACCAATAGATAAGGCACAGGTTTAGCAACAACTCACGATACTCATTCAGCGTGCAGATGAATAGCGGAGAGGAGTTCTGGCTTGCAGGTGAGGAGTTTGCAGCTTGCAGATGAACAGCGGTGAGGAGTTACAACTTGCAGGTGAACAGTGGTGAGGAGTTTGCAGCTTGCAGGTGAACAGCGGTGAGAAGTTTGCAGCTTGCAGGTGAACAGCGGTAAGGAATATAGTCCAGCGAGCAGGTAACGGACACACGGAAGGAAAAGGTACACAGCCAGATCCAAATGCAACCAGAGTAACACGAAGAACAGACAATGAGCCCATAACCATGGGAGGTTAATATAGTGCTCCAGGACCAATGAGGATTAGGAGGAGGTCCAGATCACAGTAGCCAGGAACACCTGTGAAAGTAATGTCTCTGAGGCAAAAGCAAGCAGGATCATGGTTCTTAAAGGGAAAGTCACAGCGCCGGCACCTAACTATGGGACCGGCGTGTTACACCAAGGCACAGATTTAGTGACTAGAGTCAAGACCACCTAAGATTCCACAATACCTCTTAAACCTGAAGCAGAATTAGGAATTTTTCCAACGATTCAACGTCTGTTGGAGCAGAACATTTTGTTAAGAATTAATAGTATTTGCAATTCTCCAATTTTCCCAATTAAGGTGCGCGTTGGGCAGAGTTTTAGGCTTGTACATGATTTATGAGCTAAAAATAAAGTTAATTTTCACCCCTTTCATTTTAACATGGTTTTGTCCAGGAGACTTAAATAAGAAATTTCTTGCCTAAGTTCCTTAATGAATCAGGCCCAATATCCTTATTACTATTGCCATTACTACAGGCATGATTTGTTTTGTGATTGTTGCTCCTTATATTATTTTTGGACATTTCTTTACTGAGGATTTGATGGTAAGATCTGGTAGTGGTTTTGAGAAAATGATGGTATATAGTCGTAAAAATGTAGAATCAGAACTGTCTTCATCAATCATTCTACTCACAACTATTAAAGTTATTAGTGTATTCTAATGCAATCAATACTTGTACACCAGTCGATTCACTAATAAGTTGTGATACTGGATGTTTTTCACTCTTTTCATCACTTTTTTTCTTTCTTATTACTGAATTATCTGTTAAATACGTTTGCTGTACAATTACCTTTATATCATTATGTGTAAATACATTAACAGCTGGAATTACCTTACCTAAATAACATATCCCACCTGAATTTAGTGGTAACCACTTATATGCCTTACTTCCGCATATGTAATATATATTATCCGTTAGAATATATGGTATTGCTACATGTAATATATTGGTGCAGAGAATATCTATACATTTTCCATACTTATTATTCTCTACTTGCTCTTACAATCATCATCTTGTAAAGTTATATTACAATACTTTGATGCTACTGTTCCCAAAGATCTCTTTGGTCCAACATATCTGAATTTTGAGTTTTCAAATGCAGATCTTTTCCCAATTTTAATTAAATGTTTACTTGTCTCCTCTATACGTCTATTAAAAGTGGTTACCACTCATCCAAACAATATCCCAATATTTAATCTCTTGTGTACTTGTAAAATTTATACATATCACACTTTCAGTCAATACATGTGGCAATAATTTTAAGTAAGGAGGTTGTGTTTTATTATATTTCCCAACTATTGGTCTTCCTTGTGGCCAATTATGCATCTCTGTAAAATTTAAAGGTATTGGCAACAATCCAACATTTTGGTGTTCATGTGGTGTATGTGTACACATCCAACAATTAGTTTGTTTAATTGCTTGTCCTATCATGCCATGATTCAATTCTATAGGATATTAATTTAAAAATGTTCTGAGTCCGCCTGACACCATTTTAGGTGGAGAAGGGCAAAGTAGCTGGAGAGCAGAGTTAGAAGTTGTGGAAACAGGAGGAGAGATGGCCCTGCTCAGAGGAGCGTACAATCTAAGGGATGGGGTGAACAGATGGAGAAACGCAGGGGAGAGAGGGAGAGTAGAGGGACGGAGTCAGGGAAGGGGAAAGAAGGGGGAGAGGCAGAGGATAAGGTAGGTAGTTAAGTGGGAGACTGGAAGGCTTTAAGAAAAAGGTGGGTTTTTAAAGCCCGTTTAAAACTGGACAGGTTAGGGGAAGTCCTGATGGAGGGAGGGAGCTTGTTCCAGTGGAGGAAATGTGATTGCAATGGTTAATGCAGCCCTCCCTGATGACTTAAAAACAGTAGAATCGGGGGCAGCATTTGTTGAGCGTCTGACAGCATGGGGGGATCAGCAACAAGCCCTCATACCGGTATGAACACCTCTGAGGCAGGGTCCTCAACAAAGCAGTACGGATTGGTATGATATGTGCCTTAGTCACCATGAGGATGCGGGTTTTGGCACTCAACTGCCTAGAGAAAGGGTTCTGTTAAAAAACTGTTTTATGACAGGATTAAAACCCCAATTAAGGGAAAAACTGCTGCAGGCTCGACCAGAAGCAGGAAGTATGGACACCACTGCTATGTTGGAGGTCCTAAGAGCCATAGAGGACAAGGAGGATGAGAAATGTAAAAAACAACCTACCACAATATATGTAATGGATTCTGAAAAGAAAAGAGGCAATGCCTCCTTCAGAAAACCAGCAGAAGGACTATGTTTCTTTTGTAAAAAACCAGGGCACATAAAAAGAAATTGTGTAAAATATCAGGAATGGTTAAAAAGACAAAACAAGTTCCCTCCACCCCCTCCTCTTGAAGGGGCGGATAACAAAACAGAATAGGAAGCAGGCATTCTGGTATCAAAAGGGGAGGTGGTTCATCAATCAGGACCTCAAGGTCAAATAACAGTTACAATTGATAATAAATTTAAAGCTGAATGTTTAGCTGATACTGGAGCAGGCCGGTCTGTTTTAAAATATAACCCCTCTCTTGATAAATATCTATCTGATAATATGGTCTTGACCACAGGGCTTGTATCCCTTGTATCCCTGTGGTCTCTGCCTACGGTTCTGTTGAAGACTCTTGTTGTTATCACCATTTGTCTACAGACCAAACCTATCATTCTCTAGATTGAGGCCTTACACTCCGAACAAATTTCTTTCCTGGTTCTGCCTCAAACAATCACACCTCTAATCCTGGGTTTACCATAGCTCCTTCGAAGATTCATCTATGCAGTTCCTAGGATATATTGTCTCCGGTTCTGGTTTACTAATGGACCCTGAGAAGATTGGTGCTATTTTGGATTTGCAGCTCCCATCTAGCCTCAAGCCAATTAATTGCCTCTTAGGCTTCGCTAATTTTGATAGACAAATCATCCAGAATTACTCCACTATTATTGCACCCATTTCGAACCTTACTTGGAAGGGAGCGAATACTAAAGATTGGTCTCCAGTGGCTTTGGACACTTTCAGTTTTCTTAAGGAGTCTTTTTGATCTGCTCCCATACTTAGACAACCGGATATCTCCCAGCCTTTTTTTCTAAAAGTCAATGCCTCTACCGTCAGAGTGGGAGCAGTTCTCTCCCAAAAATCTACTTCCAAAAAACTTCTTCCTTACACTTTTTATTCTTACAAGTTTGTAGCCGCAGAACAAAACTACACCATTGGAGACAAGGAGTTATTAGCCATGAGGTTGGCATTCTCTGAGTGGCGCCATCTGCTTGAAGGTGCTAGATTTCCAGTTACCATATTTACCGGACCACAAAAATCTCCTGTACCTTCAGTCTGCCAAGTGCCTTAACTCGCGCCAGGCTCGCTGGTCACTCTTTTATTTATGTTTTAATCTATGTGACCTACAAACCTGTTCAATTGAACAAAATGGGTGATGCTCTCTCCCGGGCCTTTCATCCCATTTAAAATTCTGACCAGTCCTTGGAGCATCCCATCTTGGACCCCAAATGTCTCCTCTCCTCTTCTGTGTCATCTTATTCGACTCCTCCTCCTGTCAAAACCTTTGTTCCTTCTCGCCTTCGAAAAGGCTTCTCCATTGGTTTCATGCTTCCCCTTTCTCGGGCCTTGCAGGCTTTCTCAAGACCTTTGAAGTCATCTCTAAGAACTATTGGTGGCCTACACTCCGGATTGATGTGAAAGAATTTGTCGCTGCTTGTAATACTTGCACTCAACACAAAACTTCCCATCAACTCCCTTCTGGTCTTCTCCAGCCTCTTCTGGTCCAATCTAAGCCTTGGACACACATTAGCATGGACTTTGTGACTGATCTTCCTCCCAGTAGAGGCTTCAGCATTGTCTGGGTAATTGTGGACTGTTTGTCTAAGATGGTCCACTTTGTTCCTTTGGTCGGACATCCTTCTTTTCCCGTCTTAGTACAACACTTTGCAAAGGAGATTTTCCGCCTACACGGCTGTCCGTTTGAAATTGTATCTGATCGTGGAGTACAGTTTGTTTCCAAATTTTGAATTAGCACTGTATAAACTCCTCAAAATTCAGCTAAATTTCTCCTCGGCTTATCATCTGCAATCAAACAGACAAACTTAGATAGTCAACCAGGATCTTGACACCTTCCTTAGAATCTTCTCCTTGGCCAACCAAGACAACTGGTCCGATTTGATACCCTGGGCTGAGTTTGCCAACAAACAATCTGTTTCATGAATCCACATCTACAATCGCATTTTTCATGGTTTACGGTCTACATCCTCCTCTTCCCAATTTTTCGGCTTTCCCTTCCACCCAGATTCCTGCAGCAGACGCTCTCCAGTGAGACTTCACCTCCATCTAGTCTTGAGTTGTGGCTTGCCTCAGAAAATCTTCAGACCATTACAAATTTTTTGCTGACAAGAGGCCCCAAGCAGTCCTTGCACTCAAAGTGGGAGACAAGGTGTGGCTCTCCACCTGGAACATTTGTCTTAAAGTTCGTCTATGAAATTTGCTTAGCGATTCATCGGTCCTTACAAGATTCTGCAGGCTATTAATAATGTTTGTTTCAAATTACAGCTCCCTGCATCTCTCCATATCTCCAATTAATTTCAAGTCTCTTTACTTAAGCCATTAATCATCAACAAAGAACATTCATGTGTCAGTGCTTCAGATATCCATGCTCCTGCTCTTCTATGGAAATTCCATTCCAAATTTCCGCGTAAGGATTCTCCTATGTGTCCGGTGGCTACCGTTAAAGAGCGGGGGTACTGTCACAAGCAAAGTCCGCAATTGGGTCCCGGCATACTTGCCAGATCCAAGCAGGGCTCCCTGCTGGCGCTAGTGTCACGCTTCCTTAACCCCGGCCCTTTGCACAAGGTCACAAGTTGGCACTAAGATAGCAATACAGCACATTCAGATCAAAATATATAAAGTGGGGATGGGCCCTGGGAGGAAACATAAATTGCTCCAGCGTTCCCTAATGTACTAACATTACATTTTTATTTGCTAGGGTGCTGTAGATAGACATAGAATGGACAGACAATATCACAACAACTGCTCCAACAACCTGGAGACTGGTAGTAGTTTAACTGTGAACAATGTCTGTGTACAAAACCATAAAGTGAATATTTTCTTTCTGATATTTGTATTTCTTAAAAAAAAATTAAACAAAAACATTAGTTATCTGTCTATAAATCGATTAGTACTTCTTTCTAAATCATATTATTTTTGAAGAACTGAATACATTTCTAGGGGAAATAAATATACCATTTGCTGGATGGGGCTTGCATATTATTAATAACATAGAAGAAATCAGTTATTGCAACCAGTCAGATGAGTTCATTTTTAGGAATAATAATGTATCTTTCCATGGCTGCAAAGTCATTCACCTTTTCCTGCCAACGTGTCTTAAATATCTGCCAAAAAGTGTAACCAAACTGTTTTGATGACTAATATACTTGCCTGATCTCATTTCTCACTTTCCCTTGAGAATTTCTATTTGTGGAACTGGGAAGAACATCTGACCATATTAAGTATAGCCAACCCTACATGTAATCACATGCATTTTTTTTTTACTTAATAAAATTCAATGTAATAGCAATCCATCGGCACTTAAGCAGATGTATCTTGTCTTATCCTGAGAAAAGAATATGGAGACTACTTTCACCACACCACAATCTTACATTGATGACTTTAACTCCATTGATTATTTCCAGACATACTATGCTCCAGGAGTAGGAGCTTTTGCTGGAGAATGGACAAACTTTGTATTACGGAACCTTCATGAAACATTTGCTCCAGGTAAAGCATTGAACAATGAATAACTGGGCATATTTTATATTTATAGCCTAATCATTATTAAAATTTTACAATCTTGCATATATATATGTATTAAATGTGCTGGAAGATATATGATTCTTTTAATTTCTGTTTAAATGCAAATAAAATAGTATTTTAAAGAAATCTGTTGAATATTTAAAATAGGTGTCAGCTGCAAGTTCAAAAAAACATGATAAGTTTATTAGTCTTCTAGGGTTTATTAGCATCTCAGGAATTAGTTATTCTTTAATTGATATTGTATTATGTGTGATTTTTTTCAAGTTATTAAACTGACCCTACAATTGGCATGCAATAACCTCATAACTCAGATATTTGGAATAACTAGAACATAATTTATTTAGTTATGAATATAGTGATTATATTGTTAAAGAAGATACAATATTTGAGCAATGTTATGTTCAAATGTTATTGCTCTAAAATCCATTAAGTAAGGGCAACCTACTTACCCTAAGGATTAGTTTGCACTATGTAAACTAGCTGCTATTAGTAACATCTTTCTTTTTTTTTTTTCAAACTCTTTTTATTTATTTTTTGACAGAAGAAAAAGGAAAGCAAGTCAATAATGTCGATGGCATTGTGTACAATATCAGTTACATACATTAGCAAGTTTTGATACAATTAGGGGTCTTATAACATTTTAGTACAGACGTTCAGCAACAAGTGTCATCACAATTAAAATTAAATTGATTGCATTTCTTTTGTTATGAGGGAAAGATATAAATAACTTTACCAGTACTTATTTGCAAATATAATTGACCGGCTAGAATAATTATTACATGTAATAATAGATAGGGGGAAACAAACACAACCAAAAACAAATAATCAAGGGGAGGGAAGGGAAAGAGGGAATGATAGTTGTCTCTATATGTTAGCCACAGAGAGGGATATGAGCCCCTCTTTTACCAACCTAAAGATGTTCCTTAGCCTCGAGGGGTGTAGGGAGAGCCAGGGAAGAGAGCTATCAAAACAACATTTGTCAGTTGACAGTTGTTTTTTTTTTTTTTGTTTTAAGAAGGGTTTATGCATATCTTATCAATTACACTCAATTAACTCAATTGCATAAGTAAGTACCGGGTAGTATATTCGAATAATTTAAAAATATTTTGCTGGACTGTAAGTTCTAACGATTCAATATATGCTCCCCACTTTTTTGAAATTTCACTCCACCTTTTTCTATGTCAGGAAGAGTAGCTCTCCTGTCTAAGTATATTACATCTAGAATCTCTGCTTTAAGTGCTGCAAGGGTTGGGGGAACTGCTGATGGCCACTGTCATCATATCACTTGCTTGGCTTCAGTAAATATTACAACCAGAGCCGCTATTATATCAGAAGAAGAGAGATCATTTCTCCAAATACTTAAGTCAGCCAATAAAAGTGATTCTGCAACCAAGGGAACCTGTAGTTTAAAAGTATTATTATTGTATTCAGCGACTTTATACCAGTATTTCTTGATCTTTCTGCCCTCCCAAAAGTTCTGCAGCCAATCTGCTTTCTGGGTTTTACATTTAGGATAAAGACCTGTCCTCCCTTCAGCCATGTAGCAACGTCTTGCCTGCAGAATGTATGCTCTATGAATTACTTTTAAATGTGTTTCCTAAAAGCAAGCAGTAGTTAGGGATTTCCAAATAGATTCGAAGTGACAGGTTAAAACACCTTGATCATCTACACTAGCAACGTCTTTTTTCCAAGCTTCAACCGTTTTCTTCCAGGAAGTTGCAGGTTGCGCTTGTATTAAATCTGCATATATATATATACCTAATTTTAAAAGGTGTGAATTTCAAAAAAGTAAGTAGGTTTTCTAAGCCATCTGGCTCTTGCATGGGATTTGTCGGCCTATTGATCGAAGTTACATAATGCCGAAGTTGAAGATACATAAAAAATTGGGAGTTTGGTACACCTATTTTATCCTTCAGCTGCTCAAATGTGTAAAGCCTGCCCCCTGGGTCAAATACATCTTTAACTGCCATTATACCTTTATCGCGCCACACAGAAAAACTGGCATTTTCCAGACTAGGCTGGAATGCAGGTTTACCCGAAACCGGAAGGAATCTGGAAAATCTGAAATTCCTATTGTACTTTTTATTTATATGAATCCAGGCTTTATATGTGTCTCTGAACAAAATATTTAGGCGGTACCGTACTGGTATCAGTGATCTGGCTAAATGTAATAGTGCAGCTGGGGAGTATGGATAGAATAAAGCATTTTCTAGGTCTTGATTAGTGTAGCAACTACGCTGATAGGGCCAGTCAATAAAGTAACGAAATAAAGCTGCTAGTGTGAATGTAGTTACATCTGGCAAGTTTATTCCGCCTTGGGTCCGTCCAAGGATTAATTTGTTCTTGGCTATGCAGGGTTTCTTAGAGTGCCAAATAAATTTAGAGAATAAGGTTGTGCACAGATGAGTGTCCATCTTATTTAAACCTATAGGGAGATTTTGTATTGGGTATGTTAGCTTTGGGAAAATAACACTTTTAATAACGCATTACGTCCTAAGAGAGACAGCAGAAGATCATGCCAGTTATTTAGAAGCGTTGTGATTTTTCTGATGATAGGGGGGTAATTGACGATATAAAGGTTTTGTAGCCTAGCCGGAATATAAATGCCAAGATATTTAATTTTATTACAATTTAACGTGAACTGAGACGTAAGATAGGGATTGCCCATTATAGCTTATGCACCTGATAATGGAATTAATTCTGATTTGTCTAAATATATTTTGTATCCTGCAAAGGAGCTAATAACATCTCTTTCTTAATCATTATTTAAGATGTCCAGTAAGGCAACTCTGTAATTTAACAAGCTCTACGTGTTCATAGAACTGCAGTTCTGGAATCTTGCTTTCTGAAAATTACACTCGTTTTTTTGTCACAATAAAACATTGTAAATAAGTATATAATTAATTTTATATAGCTTAATTGATGTAAATGTAAGCATACATATATACAATCATGGGAGAAGAAGGAGACGGTCACATTAAATTACAGGAAGCGGATACCCATTCTATTCCTTAATATTTTTTGTGTTAATTTTATTTATATATTATAGGTATTTTTAGATGCTTATGAACATGGGGCGCAACCTTAAACTTGATTGAGGTACATTGGAAAAAAAAGAAGTTAATTGGCAAGGTGCACTGCCAGCTTCAATTGATAGTATTCTGATGAAATGATCTAATGTTAAAATATTTAACATTGCCTTGAAAAAAAGCAGACCTAAGTGAAACGCGCGTCGGCGTCTTCGCTATCTGCACTATCTGATCTTATTCATTTGGCAGCTATTTCTGTTACAGCAATAATGCTCCAATAAATCCATATATAGTTTGTAGCTATTATTTAGGCATACAGAAAAACACTCCCCGTATTGTCTGTGGGCAAACTGCTTTGTCACAATGAGATATTTGAAATAAGCTGACAGTGTCTTTGATTTGAAAGGATTTTTTTCACACTAAGACAGTTTACTGTACTAACCATTGAGAGAGTATAGTCAATATCTGAGATTATCTATCTGTTTTAGTGAGGTAATATCAACACTGCAAATATACTTTATCTCCAGATATATATGTATTATGGAGATTACAATAATCAGAAGTACATCCTCCACATCTCTGCATATAGCATAAGTCCACTTATTAACAGAGAAGATTGTTTTTGTGCAGATAGCATTTTACTATTGTGTATACATTATAATCGGTTTTATATTTCGCTTATTTTAATCTTCCTAATAAAAGTAATATTTTAACATTAGATCATTTCATCAGAACACTATCAATTGAAGCTGGCAGTGCATATTGCCAATTAACTTCTTTCTTTTCCAATGTATATATACAAACATACAATGAATCTATACTTGTAGCAGACATGCAATTTAGGGCTGACTATGGTACTATAATTCTAATACATTTTGATTAAGAGAAAGAGAGAGAGGAAGAGAGAGAGAAAGAGAGAGAGAAAGAGAGAGAGAGGGTCAATATCCAGCAAAAAAAAGTTACCATTGACAGATCCATACAGAATTTATACTTAATACAAATTCATATAAAACAGATCAGCATTGACCGTAAAAAAAAAAAAAGATGTATTTTATTATTCACAGAGAATCAGTTGCTGCTGCTATGCTCTATGTGAGTAGTCAAATAAAGCCCTGGCCAAATGGGCAAGGTAGGCATCTAACAACAGCAACAGTGTAAAGCTGTTCTCACGAAGTATAACAGCCAGATCCAATCACATAGATGTCAAAAGAGAAATGATGCCACATAACCACAGGTATAACAAAAGTGATGCAAGAGTAAGAGGATAAGTCTAAGCCCATGAGCAGTGTAGCAAAATAATACTTTAAGTCAGGCCTGGCTAACCCGTGACTCTCCAGGTGTTGTGAAAATACAAGTCCAAGGAGCCCTGCCAGCTATCATCTGGCTCTACTGAAAATGCATGCTCTAAGTCTCTTCCAAATCTTATATAGGAAAAATATATATATATATAATGTCAGAAAAGGGTGAACCATTATTCCCATTATTAAGTACACTGACAGTGACAAGGCTCAATTAACGATAAGCCTTCCATATACACCATAGTACTATGTCTATACATATAACATGATAAAGAGAAGGAGCAAACCACTGAAGAAATAAATATAGGCTCATAGTAAATAAGTCCATGCAAGTGTGTGCCATAAAAGTAGCAGTGCTGGCAGGTCCCAGAATAGAACCATTTGGTTGGGGTAGGTATCAGAGACATACCAGTCCAGTCAAGCCACTTAGTCATGAGAGGACTGGTCATGAGGTATGGGCTGAAATTAAATGATTGGAGAAGGTAGAAATTTTCTTCAAAGCACAAGCAAAGATTTGGCAGAAGTGAGGGATTTATAAGACTACAAAAAGGTGAGATAAATTATTTTAATTTACTGGACCTTTTCACTGAAAGGCTGACTGCAGAGTAAAGAGAGCTGTACAGTAGTTCAGAAGAGGTAACTAACTAGATTGCTTGTCTTAGCAGAGTACTTATTACAGGAATTGAGAGATGGTGTTTGCAGCTGTCATTGTGAATAGTTTTCTGACAGCTGTCATCTGGAGCTAGTGTTGTGAATCCTCTCAGTAATTGGTTTCTGTCAACTGGAGATAGTATTGTGAATCCTCACACATATAACAAAATGTAGCCCAAATAATTGTCAGTGCTAAGTCTTATCAAATAAAAGATTTAATGAGCTTCTCGTTGCATAACATTCTCAGCCTATTATCCTCTTTCTAAAAAGAAGGGATATTGTCTATCAACATGCACCTAAAACTGAACACGTGATGAGCCATATTAAGAAAATTTCTAATAACAGGTTTGTCTAACAATACTTCATGGTGAGCTAACCTTATTGATAAGCAATGATTTGCAAAGATGCATGTTGTTTGGCCAAAATAGACTAGACCAAACTGGCAGTAGATCAGAAATACACAGAGGCTGTGCCTCATGGTATATTTGTTGTTTGTTTGCTGTCTTGAAACGCTGATCCTATTAGCATATTGTTGTAGGCTGTACATCCACTGTGCTTAAAGCATCTTAGTTTCACTGCTTTTAGACACAACGGCTGCCCTCTGGTCAGCAAGCACTAAATGGATCTCTCAAGTGTCTCTCCTATTGAAATACCATCAAATGGTTATTTTTGATTTCTAAGTGTAAGCTGTTGTCAGTAGAAATAATCAGCTAATACTCTCTTATGGAATCTCTGATTATGTTGGGTTCTATAGTATAGCAGGTGTTGAACAGGAATAATTTTTTATTCTTATTTTTTATGCCTGTGCCTTCTGCAAAATTGCAGTGTGCCCTAGAAAGACAATCATAGTCATTCTTGTGCTCATAAATCCAACGTAGAAAGCAATTAGGAATAAATTGAGAATATGGGAGTCCTTTTTTTAATTGCATTGGGTTAAAACTACTAGCATTGAGATAGGAGTTTCTGTCCGTGTATGTTGTAATTAGACACTGTTAATTCTTGGAAGACTCCAGATTTGGGAAATTAATGAAGTTCTCACTGTATACACTTGTAAATTTTACATGAGAGTCAAGAGAATGGATCTTCTCAAACATGGTGATGAGTTCTGTTTCAATCCCAGCCAATAGGAAGGTCATTAATGTATCGTCTGTAGTAAAAAATGTTTTCTGAAGATTGGGAGTCTCGCGGACATTCCGAGAGAGTAGGCAAGTATGATCTGACCATCTAAACAAATGCATACCACTCTACAAAATTAGTATTAATCTCCCCTTACAAGCAATATAAATAAAACATGTTAAAATTTGGGTTATAGTTACTAACCTGCTTCACATAAGGAAACTTCATAGAAGCACAGGTCATTTGCTTTCTATATATTTTTGTTTTACATCAGAAAGACACTAGCACTCTAGATCCAAACCATAAATAAAACAATGCATAAATAATAACAATGCACCAGGCCCAAAACTTGTACAGACTAACAGACTGTCAACTTGAAGATTCCAAGAACCTGGCAGATCACGTGACTGGAAAGTGGAGTGTTTATGGTCCACTAGAACGCCCCCCCCCAAGTGCGTCCCTGGGAGCACAGTAGACTTTATGTGTTCTTTCCTAAGCGGTGTCATTTTCATGGACAACTGTTTCTACATTCTCCTCCAGCTACTGCAGAGAGAAGGACCCCAAGGCTGTTTGTTACACTTCCAGACTACTTTTCTTTCTTCCATAGAGAAAATAGGATTCCCATTCAGCCATCAGGTGCATGCTAGTCACAAATGACTGTTAAATTTCTTATAGGAACTATCTCCCTTTATCCTAAGCACCTGGAACTTCAGTCTATAGGTCTCCACCATAACTGCATTTTGTGCCAAAAAGACACACAGCACCTTCTTATATTGCTGGCATGCTGCAGGGCTTCAACTAACATGCTTCTAGCACCTGCCCGATTAGGCTAGATAGTATTATATTTGCATATGCTAATTGTTTAACCAAGACATCTTATTCTCTCTTATCCTGAAATAAAAACGCCACCTGGCGAAATTTAAGTCTAACTTGTCTAACATAAACATGCAAGGCATGCAATAACATATCACAAAATAGATACAAATGGCGCTATGACACTGCACCAGTACAATAATATTAGAGTCCAATGTCTTGAACTGGTTCCTTCTTATGTAACACTTCCCCTGTGCGGGCGGCTGCCAATCCTCTGTAGCAAGCGGTGTAGCAGGAATAAATCTAAAATAAATGAGAGGAGGCGCACAATAGTGTAGTATAGAAAGTTAATGGAGCCAAGTATGAATCCAGGAAAGGAACCAAAACACCAGAAATGAGTGAGCCAGAGCTTCCCACCATGTGGATATCCACAATATCTAAGATAGATATGTTAGCTCATAGGGTGAGAGATCACACAAAGCCAAATGGCATTCAAGATAGTATATAGACAAACAGGTCACACCAGTATAGATGTATGCGTACCAGAAGCCAAAAGCTTAATGGCTTATCTGTAGGATTATCCTGTAGACTGTGAGGATGTAGTCAATCTTCAGCCACCATGGATTATCCAATTGGTTACCTCAATCAATACACAGAAGGACACAGATGTAGTATCCAAAAAAGTTCAAATTTATTAAAAAAGTAGTAACTTACACATCTAGAAGCAGATGACAAGCCTATCTGATCAGCGATGGCGATAAAACAGCAAATACTCAACGCGTTTCGTCTGTAAACAGACTTCATCAGGAGCAAACACATCTATCTTAGATATTGTGGATATCCACATGGTGGAAAGCTCTGGCTCACTCCTTTCTGGTGTTTTGGTTCCTTTCCTGGATTCATACTTGGCTCCATTAACTTGCTATACTACACTATTGTGCGCCTCCTCTCATTTATTTTAGATGCAATAACATATGTCAACCAAATGCATAGGAACAACAAATGACAATAAACTGTTAGGCAGCAAGATGATAACAGTTGAGTACACAGAAAGGGGCGATGGATCGCAAGTGTCTCTATGCTTTAGGTGCTCATGTCCAAAAATCGCACAGCGTAATCTCATAGTACTGTACATATAATGCATTTTTATAGATTCTCTTACTTATAAACACATGGTCTGTCATGCATAAGTGTCAATCATCACTATCTGTCAGTGCTTTCAAATGCTCTTTAGCTGAGGCAAGTGATACTGCTAAAAAACAAGTACCTCAGAGATGCCCAGAGCTTGAATTGGAGGAAAGTGCATATGCTCGACCTCGGCATTCCCTTACTGTACATTGCCTATGTGCATCCTCCCCTTTTGGCCCCTATTCCGTCTTTCTTGTCGTAGGCAGTCTGAAGTGTCACTTGCATTTGGACATGAATTGGATGCAATTACATTCACGGGTGTAAAGATGCGACACACACCGAAATTTGCTTCCGAAAGTGAATCAGACCCATGAAGTATTGGGGATAATAAAGAAAATTTTTGATTTATTTTTCTCCACCACACTTCAGTGTTTCAAAGATCTGAAATTTAAATTGTGTTTCATTCCTAAGGTCGTGTTGAAGGAGACATACTAATCGAGTTTGGTGCTGGGCCAACAATTTACAACCTCCTCTCTGCTTGTGAAGTGTTCAACAATATAATCACCTCTGATTTTCTTGAGCAAAATCGCATACAACTGCAGAAATGGCTGAGGAAGGACTCAGATGCTTTTAACTGGAGTCATGTTGTCAAGGTGGTGTGTGAGCTGGAAGCTAATAGGTAAGTTATGTAATTGATAGCAATATACAGATTAAAGGGATAAGTATAAACTTAAAAAATTGTATTAATAATAGAAACATAAATACTAACTGTTAGATTATTGAGATCATAATTGTAAAAATCTTAAATGGACTTTAACCAAGTGCAATTTTAAAGGGGTTGTCCACCTTCAGCCATCATAATCATAGACAGACACGACCCAATCCACAATGGGAACAGTCAGGCTTAGTTTACTTTATCATCATAATCTTTGTTCATTTGTATGGCACCACAGGCTTTATACTGCCTGACATAATTGACATCTATGACATACATGAAAATATTTAGCATAATAAGAGTTACATGGATAAAGCTGAGCAGAATAATAAATGCACAGATGCAATTAACAGAACAAATGACGTCATAGAGAAAAAATTCAGGATCAGATATGTCAAAAAATTCAGTATTTAACATGACAATAACATATCAAACATAAAAATGTACATACAAGTTAGATGGGTGGCAGACAGACAAGAGATGGAAGATAGAGGAACATAGTGGCAGAACAGTACTGAGTGTTCTAAGTGTAAAATCCATGATGGCTCTATGGGCTAATCAAGGGACCATGCACACAGAATCTTAGAGATGTCAGAGAAGGGATTGGGAGAGTAGAACATATTTAAATGTCATTAGTTCATGCTCTGTCATTCATCACTCAAAAGCTACTATGTTCAAGGCCCATCCATTTCTCCATAAAGATCAATGGCCTCTAAGGGAAAAAACTCCTCTGCTCCCCTGTCAAAATGGAACAAAGGAAAGACAAAAATAAAAACTGCCATGAGCACATAATCTTATGGTACATCCATACAAGTGTTATGTACTTGTGTGATGCAGTTTTATTACAACCGAATGCACTGATTAAACAGAATGGAAAACTACTTATTACAACAAGACATGGGAACAAGGTATGTAAAACAGATCCTTGTCCACAAAGTATGGACGAACATAAAATCTATGTTTTTTGTAATTAATTTATGTAATAGTCTAGTGTATGTGGACCTTAGCAAAATGTCATTCGGGGGTTCATAAAAAACATTCCTGTAAACTGTTTTGCCACTGAATATGAAATTCAGGTAGTAATGATTAATTTGGTTAAACTATTGCCACCATGTCCAAAAAAGCAAATCATGCAACAATATTGATAGCAAAATAGAAAGCTAAACACTCTACATGCACACTTCCAATAGGGGAGATATATTTCAAGTTGCTGATCTAGTCAGAACGATCTATTCAGTAAGATCCTTATCACAAATGACACTACTCAAAAATACAAATTACCTTAAGCGCAAACCATACTCCAAATAGATATCACAGATTTCACAGCAGAAGTAGGGGTGAAGACTGGGGGATCTGTATCTATCAACTACTGAAAGAAAGGAACAGCATAGTACCTGTATCCACCAACTTTCCAGAGCCAAGAACTAGCACTGTACTTGTAACCATTATCTGCTCAGAAGTAGGAACTTACACTGTACCCAGAATAATTGATTGTCTAGAGCCAGGGACTAGCACAGTAACTTTATTTTAAATGGCTTTCAGACATGCTATTAATTTTCATCACCAGTTGTAATACTACCTAAAAATAAAGTGGCAAATGCCCCAAGGTGAGGTAAGAGTATTCTGGTATACAAAACACTATACCTAACATAGCCAATAGTAAGGAAATCAAAATAATTGTTATATATATTAAAAACTGGACTTTAGGTAAAGCTGACTTTCAGATTTTATCTGGATCCTGGGCTGACAGAGGTTAAGTAACTTTATAGTAAATTAACATAATGCTAATTGTCCCTATAGGTAACCATAAGATTGGAAAATAAATATATATATTGCTAACTTTCTTGACAGTGACAACTGGGAGGAAAAGGAAGAAAAGCTGCGAAGCAAAGTCTCAAAAGTTGTAAAATGTGATGCACTGAAGAAGAATCCATTTGACCCTTTGGTTATTCCAGCAGCTGATTGCCTGATTAGCTGCCTCTGCTTACAAGCAGCCTGTGAAGACCTGGAATCCTACTGCAACACACTGAAAAATTTAAAGGAATTGCTTAAGCCAGGTGGTCATATCATTCTTCAGAATGTTCTTAACTGCCCATTCTACTATGTTGGCCATAAAAAGTTTTCCTGTCTGTCCTTAACTAAACAGGACATGGAAAAAGCATTTAAAGAAGCTGGTTATGAAATTGAGGAAATTAAGGTGGTGCCATGTATCGATAAATCAAAGATGGACATTAGCAAATTTGACAGTTTTTGCTATGTCCATGCTCGTAAACCACTTAACTAGTAACCTTAATCAACTGAGAAATGTGATTTTGCTAATCTGACCTCATCTTTTTGCCTTACAGCCATTTTGATCATTTATAGTTTAAAGACAGCTTAAATGCAGCTAGTTTGTAGAAGTTATTCATTATTATCTTGCTGTTTGCAAGCAGCTGTGCCCATGATCTTGGATATGGCAGACAGGAGATAAACCACCTGCCCCTTTGGGAGAATTCCTGAGAGAATGTAGCAAGGTTTCTGAAAAAGGAATTATGCACAATATTTGGGTAAGATAGTAAGGGGCGTAGTTTGCTGAAGTACGTGATTTTATATAATCAGAGTGCTATAAGTATGTGAACTTGTAAACAATAAATCAGAGCATATTAAACATTCAGAACTTGCAGTGTCTCTTATTCTTTCCGGCTGATGAGCTCATAAACTGATAAACTGACACTTACAGGTGAACTGACTGATTAGATCCAACACAACACTAAAGGGTAAATGTACTAAAAATTGTGTTTGGTGGCGGTTTTAAACCGCCACACATCGACGGCGGTTTAGTACTCCAAACCACCGCATTTTACTATAGGGTGGTTTAAGGCTGCACAAACATGTTGTTTGAGCTATCTTGCCATTCGGAACATAAGAGGAGCCACTACTGACATAAATTATGTGTGCAATCACTATTTATTGATTAAGGAGCAAAATTAACTTATAATTAACTTATGTGAGCAAGTTTTATTTTTCATTATAATAAGGAACAAATTGGCCCACCTAAGTTAATTATAAATTAATTTAATCAATAAATAATGATTTCTCCCATAATTTATATCTCAAAAGTGCCTTCTCTTACGTTTTGAATGCTAAGATAGATCAAACAGCATGCAGTTTCAGCAATATCCACTCTTACAATCACCTCTTTCAGTTTGCAATAGGGATGTGCACCGGCGACTTTTGAGGTCTCGTGTTTTGTGTTTTGGATCCGGATTTTCGTTATTTTTGAGGTTCGGATTTGTCTCGCAAAACACTTGACGAAAGGTCTCGGTTCGGATTTAAGGTATTGGATTCGGATTTTTTTTGAAAAAAACATAAAAAGTTTAAAAATCAAGTTTTTGGGCTTATTTTCACTCCTAGGCTATTATTAACCTCAATAACATTCAATAACAAGCATTTCCACTAATTTACAGTGTATTCTGAACACCTCACAATATAGTTATTAGTCCAAAACGTTGCAACAAGGTATCTTTCTGGACTGCGTAGAGGAGTGGGTCACCACAATATATATTAAAAACCCTGAACTTTTATGAATCGCACCAATAATTGTACCTGGACTGCGTAGAGGAGTGGGTCACCACAATATATTAAAAACCCTGAACTTTTATGATTCGCACCAATAAATGTACCTGGACTGCGTAGAGGAGTGGGTCACCACAATATATTAAAAACCCTGAACTTTTATGAATCGCACCAATAAATGTACCTGGACTGCGTAGAGGAGTGGGTCACCACAATATCTTAAAAACCCTGAACTTTTATGAATCGCACCAATAAATGTACCTGGACTGCGTAGAGGAGTGGGTCACCACAATATATTAAAAACCCTGAACTTTTATGAATCGCACCAATAAATGTACCTGGACTGCGTAGAGGAGTGGGTCACCACAATATATTAAAAACCCTGAACTTTTATGAATCGCACCAATAAATGTACCTGGACTGCGTAGAGGAGTGGGTCACCACAATATATTAAAAACCCTGAACTTTTATGAATCGCACCAATAAATGTACCTGGACTGCGTAGAGGAGTGGGTCACCACAATATCTTAAAAACCCTGAACTTTTATGAATCGCACCAATAAATGTACCTGGACTGCGTAGAGGAGTGGGTCACCACAATATCTTAAAAACCCTGAACTTTTATGAATCGCACCAATAAATGTACCTGGACTGCGTAGAGGAGTGGGTCACCACAATATATTAAAAACCCTGAACTTTTATGAATCGCACCAATAAATGTACCTGGACTGCGTAGAGGAGTGGGTCACCACAATATATATAATAAGAAAACCATCAACTTGTTTGATTCGCACCAATAAATGTACCTGGACTGCGTAGAGGAGTGGGTCACCACAATATATTAAAAACCCTGAACTTTTATGAATCGCACCAATAAATGTACCTGGACTGCGTAGAGGAGTGGGTCACCACAATATCTTAAAAACCCTGAACTTTTATGAATCGCACCAATAAATGTACCTGGACTGCGTAGAGGAGTGGGTCGCCACAATATATTAAAAACCCTGAACTTTTATGAATCGCACCAATAAATGTACCTGGACTGCGTAGAGGAGTGGGCACTGGGCACTACAATAAAATATATAAAAAACCTTCAACAGGTCTGCATTACACTACACATACGGCTGCTCCTCCATCCTCTCCATCATATACATGTTGGAGTTTTAGCGTGTGACAACCTCTTGTTTTTGATAATGTCAGTGCATTTTGAATATTTTTCAATTTGCCCCACACCACTGAATGTACTTTATCTATGATACGCATCTATCTATCTTGACTGCGTAGTGTGGTGGCCCCGGTACACAATTTGGTACCGGGGCCACAATAAAATAAATACACCCTCCACGTGTCAGAATTCCACCAAACAAGTATCTGGACTGCGTAGTGGGGTGGCCCCGGTACCCAACTTGATACCGGGGCCACAATAAAATAAATACACCCTCCACGTGTCAGAATTCCACCAAACAAGTATCTGGACTGCGTAGTGGGGTGGCCCCGGTACCCAACTTGATACCGGGGCCACAATACCTCCTCCAAACATGGTACAGACAATTCGTCATTGAGATCCCATTAAGTATGTTAAAGACAGACAGGGTCCAAGTGTTATTAGTTGACTTTGTAAAGAAAAAAACTGTCCCTGTTGCACATAGTCGTGCAATGAAGACTTATTTTTTCATTTAAAGGCACGATCTTTCAAGTGTAGTGTTTGTAAGTCTAAGTCATATTATACTTTTGGTAAAATTGGTTTTTTTTGTTCCTCTTTATGTTAATTAATTAGTAATAGAATTAAAGTAGGAAATAGAATTAAATAGAATTAAAGTAGGAAATAGAGTGGTATAGAGTTGTAGTGTGGTATAGATAGAGTGGTCCACACAATATAATAATAAAACCCTCAACTGGTCTGAATTCCACCAAACAAGTATCTTGACTGCGTAGTGTGGTGGCCCCGGTACACAATTTGGTACCGAGGCCACAATATAATTTAAAAACCCTCCACGTGTCGGAATTCCACCAAACAAGTATCTGGACTGCATAGTGGGGTGGCCCCGGTACCCAATTTGATACCGGGGCCACAATACCTCCTCAAAACATGCTCCAGACAATTCGTCATTGACAGACCCCAGACAGACAGGGTCGTAGTGTTATTGTTTGACTTTGTAAACCCAAAAAAATGTCCCTGTTGCACTTGCACATAGTCGTGCAATGAAGACTGACTTTTTCATTTAAAGGCACGATCTTTAAAGTGTCAGAAAGAGAGAGAAGACACAGGAGAGGAGAGTTGTAGCTGGGGACCTGGGGTGGAAGCTCCCAGGCTCCCCCAGCATTGCCTGGAAGTCTGAGCGTGGTGACTGAGCCAGGGCAAGGAATGTGTGCCCTGGATGAGGGGGAGAACTCCATGCCACTATAGTGAACCCAAGAGAGAGGGGGACACTGCACATGGAAGAGGCCCTGGAGTGAGGGCTGCTACAAGAGGCATGGTAGCTGTAGTGTCAGATCCTGAGGCTGAGAGTACACAGAGTGACGTGTCAGAGCACAGGAGACATTATCCCCGCAGAGGAGGGATGAGCTGCAGTTGAGAGGTCTGCTGTTGAAATAGGACATGCACACTTTAACAAACCAATCATTTCAGCGACAGGGCCTACCAAACAACTTTGACTGAAATGATTGGTTTGTTTGGGCCCCCACACCAAAAAAGCTATTCATCTCTCCCTGTACAGACTAAACAGGCTCTACTGAGGCAAGATGTCGTCCTCATCCTCAACCTCTGATTCCTCTCCCCCTACAGTGTGTACTTCCTCCTCATCACACATTATCAATTCGTCCCCGCTGGACTCCACAACCACAGGTCCCTCTGTAGTATCTGGAGGGCAGTGCTGTACTTCATTGAGGAATTGATTATTCATTTTTATAAACATCATTTTTTCAACGTTGTGAGGAAGCAACCTCCTTCGCCGCTCACTGACCAGGTTCCCCGCTGCACTAAAAACTCTTTCCGAGTACACACTGGAGGGGGGACAACTCAGGTAAAATAGAGCCAGTTTGTACAGGGGCTTCCAAACTGCCTTTTTTTCCTGCCAGTAACAATATGGACTGTCTGACATGTCTACTTGGATGGTGTCAGCAAAGTAATCATCCACAATTTTTTCTATTGTGACAGCATCCAATGCAGCGAGAGTAGACATGTCTGCAATGGTTGGCAGGTCCTTCAGTCTGGACCAGATGTTATCAGCATCCCCGCCAGTGCCTCTTTTGGGAAAACTGAGCTTTTTCCTCGCAGCCATAGATGTGGAAGAAAATGAGGGTGGAGCTGTTGGCATGTCACGGTCCTCTTCAGAGGACAATCTCCTGACCAGCAGGTCTTTGCACCGCTGTAGATTTGTGTCCGCCGGAAACAGAGACACAACATACGCTTTAAACCGAGGATCGAGCACGGTGGCCAGAATGTATTCCTCTGACTTTAAAAGAGTGACCACCCTCGGATCCTGGCAAAGCGTATGAAGGGCTACATCCACAAGAGCTACATGCTTGCTGTAATCGCAATGGCTTACCAGCTCCTCCCTCACTTTCTCCAGCTGCTTCTGCAACAGCCTGATCAGGGGAATGACCTGACTCAAGCTGGCAGTGTCGGAACTGACTTCTCGTGTGGCAAGTTCAAATGGCTGCAGAACCTTGCACAACACGGAAATCAGTCTCCACTGCGCTTGACTCAGGCGCATCCCCACTCCTTTGCCTATGTCGTAGGTGGCTGTGTAGGCCTGAATGGCCTTTTGCTGCTCCTCCATCCTCTGCAGCAAATAGAGGGTAGAGTTCCAGCGCGTCACAACCTCTTGTTTGAGGTGATGGCAGGGCAGGTTCAAGCTTTTTTGATGTGCCTCTAGTCTGCGGTAGGCACTGGCTGAATGCCGAAAGTGTCCAGCAATTTTGCGGGCCACCGCAAGCATCTCCTGCACACCCCTGTCACTCTTGAGGTAATGCTGCACCACCAAATTAATGGTGTGGGCAAAACATGGGACGTGCTGGAAATTGCCCATATTTAATGCCCGCACAATGTTACTGGCATTGTCTGACACCACAAATCCCCATGAGAGTCTAAGTGGGGTAAGCCACTGGGAGATAATTTCCCTCATTTTCTCTAATATGTTGGCAGCGTTGTGCCTCTTATTAAAGCCTGTAATGCACAATGTTGCCTGCCTTTGCATGAGCAGCCATTTTGTAGATGCTGCTACTGATGCAGCTGTTGCTGTTGCTGCGGAAGGGGATGCATCTACCCAGTGGGCTGTCACAGTCATATAGTCCTTCGTTTGCCCAGAACCACTTGTCCACATGTCCGTGGTTAAGTGGACAGTGGGTACAACCGCATTTTTAAGAGCACTGAGGACACTTGATCGTACTTCTCTGTACATTTTTGGTATCGCCTGCCTAGTGAAGTGGAATCTCGAGGGGATTTGGTACCGGGGACACAATACCTCCATCAACCCTCTAAATCCCACTCCACTGATGGCGGACACCGGGCGCACGTCTAACACCAACATTGCAGTTACAGCCGCAGTTATACGCTTTGCAATAGGGTGACTACTATCGTATTTGGTGGTCATGGCAAACGACTGTTGGACGGTCAATTGTTTGGTGAAAGACTTAGCGGTCTTACGACTTCCCCTCTGGGAAGATGACCGACTAACAGCAGCAACAGCAGCAGTGGCAGTAGTAGGCGTACCGCTGCAGGATTCCTCGGATGAATCCCGTATTGAGGAGGACTCAGTCTGGCTGGTGACTTGGGCTGCAGGACTGAATCTGATGGAGATTGTGGAGGAAGTTGACGAGGAGGGTGTTGCTGGTGTGTATCCAACTGGACCACGGGATTTAGGTGTCCCTGTACCAATGAGGGTCCTAGCCCCAGTTCCTGAACTAACCACTGAACTATGAAGGTTATTCAGGTGACGTATAAGGGAGGATGTTCCTAGGTGGGCAAGATCCTTACCCCTGCTTATTTGAGCTTTACATAAGCTACATATTGCCATACATTGGTTGTCTGGATTTGGATAAAAATAACTCCAGACCGAAGAGGTGCATTTTTTGGTCTTCTGACCAGGCATGACGATGGGCTTTTTCATCCCATGGACATCAGCTGTTTCCCCCCCTGGTGCCTCATTTACAATAACCACATCACCATCCTCATCATCAAGTTCCTCCACAGCGCCAGCTACATCATCAATAGCCTCCTCCCGAGCCACCTCTTCCCGTACAGTGATGGGAAGGTCAGGCTTGACAACCACCAACACCCTTGGACTCGCCTTGGGGATTTGTGATAATTTCTCTTTAGAAGGCAGAGTTGTTTGCTGTTTTGTTGCTGACAGCATAACTCTCTTCAATTTTTTGTAGGGGGGGGGAGGAGGAGGAGGGCTAAGATCCGTGGGTGAAGCTGAACCACTAGTCATGAACACGGGCCAGGGCCTAAGCCGTTCCTTGCCACTCCGTGTCGTAAATGGCATATTGGCAACTTTACGTTTCTCCTCAGATGATTTTAAGTTTCTCTTTTTGCTACTTTTTCTTAACTTGGGCTTTTTGGATTTTACATGCCCGGTACTACGAGATTGGGCATCGGGCTTGGAAGACGACGTTGATGGCATTTCATCGTCTATGTCATGACTAGTGGCAGCAGCTTCAGCATTAGGAGGAAGTGGGTCTTGATCTTTCCCTACTTTATCCTCCAAAGTTTTGTTCTCCATTATATGTAGCACAAGATACTGCAGAATGTGTGAACTTGGTAATATTGCAGTACCAATGGACTTATAATGCTGGATTGGTTTTGCAAATTTGGTTATAATTATTATATATATTTTTTTTTTTTTAATTTTTTATTTTTTTTTACTTTTTTTTTATTTTTTACAAACTTGGGAATAATGGGGAAATAACTATGCCCTTAGAAGCACAGAGCACAGGACACAGCACCACTGGACTGAACAGGACACGGCACAGGACCCAGCAGCACTACGGAACTCAGCAGGACAGAGCACAGGACACAGCACCACTGGACTGATACTGCAGAATGTGTAAACTTTGTAATATTGCAGTACCACTGGACTTTTACTGCTGAATGTGTGAACTTGGTAATATTGCAGTACCAATGGACTTATAATGCTGGATTGGTTTTGCAAATTTGGTTATAATTATTATATATTTTTTTTTTTTTTTAATTTTTTATTTTTTTTTACTTTTTTTTTATTTTTTACAAACTTGGGAATAATGGGGAAATAACTATGCCCTTAGAAGCACAGAGCACAGGACACAGCACCACTGGACTGAACAGGACACGGCACAGGACCCAGCAGCACTACGGAACTCAGCAGGACAGAGCACAGGACACAGCACCACTGGACTGATACTGCAGAATGTGTAAACTTTGTAATATTGCAGTACCACTGGACTTTTACTGCTGAATGTGTGAACTTGGTAATATTGCAGTACCAATGGGCTTATACTGCAGGATTGGTTGTGAAAATTTTGTGGTAATTAAAAAATATTAAAGTAGTTTTTGGTATTTTATAAAAAAAACTTTTTTTTATTTTTTTAAACACAGGGGAATATTGGGGAAATAACTATGCCCTTAGAAGCACAGAGCACAGGACACAGCACCACTGGACTGAACAGGACACAGCACAGGACCCAGCAGCACCACTGACCTCAGAAGGACAGAGCACAGCACACAGCACCACTGGACTGATACTGCAGAACACAGCACAGCACAGCACAGCACAGCACAGCACAGCACAGCACAGCACTAAACAGCACAGCACAGCACAGCACAGCACTAAACAGCACAGAACTAAACAGCACAGAACTAAACAGCACAGAACTAAACAGCACAGAGGACCACCTAACACACCCTCCCTCTACCCTGATCAATGCCCGAGTGAAGATGGCGGCGACTAGCGGGGAATTTATAGGATCCGAGTATCGCGAGATCCGACAACGGGATTATGAGTCAGAGCCTCAGTTTCACTTTTGAATTTGGCGCCAATACCCGGATCTGTCTCGGATCCGACTCGGATCCGCAACGTTCGGGTGGGCTCGGATTTCAGAAATCCGAGCGCGCTCATCCCTAGTTTGCAAACCCCAGCTTAGTAAATCCGGCTATTTGTATGTTGTTAAAATCGAAATGGTGATCTTTAAGGTGGTGGTTTTTTAAAATGTTCATTCTGGTTTAATTAATGACAGTTTGGACTTTAGTAAATCCGGCGGTTTAAAAAGCACTGAAAAATCAAACCGCCCTTTAGTAAATCTATCATCATCATCACCATTTATTTATATAGCGCCACTGATTCTGCAGCGCTGTACAGAGAACTCGTTCACATCAGTCCCTGCCCCATTGCGCTTACAGTCTAAATTCCCTAACATACACACAGACACCAAGAGAGAGAGAGAGACTAGGGTCAATTTTGATAGCAGCCAATTAACCTACTAGTATGTTTTTGGAGTGTGGGAGGAAACCGGAGCAGACCTAAGGTTAATGCTATGCTGCCAATTTTTCAGCTGCTGAGTTTATCAATTGCAGAGCTTAATGTTATTAATGTTTTTTTCCATTGACCAAAATTGCCATTATAAAAACTGAGCATTTTTTCTTAACATTTTTAGATTTAGGGGCTGATGTAATTTCAATTTCATTACTGCATGTACGTATAACTCTGTATGCAGACCTATATGTATCTCTCTGTTGGCCTCTCACACTAAGGGATATATTTACTAAGCGGCAGTTCTGACAACCGCTGGCATAGTGGTTAGCACTTCTGCCTTACAGCACTGGGATCATGAGTTCAATTCCCGACCATGGCCTTATCTGTGTGGAGTTTGTATGTTCTCCCCGTGTTTGCGTGGGTTACCTCCGGGTACTCCGGTTTCCTTCCACACTTCAAAAACATACTGGTAGGTTAATTGGCTGATAACAAATTGACCCTAGTCTGTGTCTGTATGTGTGTATGTTAGGGAATTTAGACTGTAAGCCCCAATGGGGTAGGGACTAATGTGAGAGAGTTCTCTGTACAGCGCTGCGGAATTAGTGGCGCTATATAAATAAATGGTGATGATGATGATGATGATTCTCAGCGGTTTGCCGTCATTTTAAAAATTGCAATTTTCTTCAATATAAAGTCCATCAGGTTTTATCTTTAATAAAATTGGCTTTTTAAGAAAATAGAAGCAAACTGTCGAGAATCTGCGGTTTAATGGAGCCACCATTTTTTAAACATACCCCTTAGAGAGGTGGAACTGGATAGGGAAGGGGTGGGATAGCGTAGAACAAGTAAAGTAAAGGCATTTTGCGCAACTTACTAGGTATATAGGAGTAGAAGCAACTACAGATATGCAGCTATGTCAGAAGGCCTATTTATTACAGCTGCTTCACCTCTGGTGTAAGATCCCCATCATCAACACACATCAACACTGACCTTCAAATTGTGTTTTTAAAATAAATAAATAACAGGGAAAAAAAGTGTGTCCTGGGTATAAGCAAAACCAGGGAGAAAAAAAAAAGCATAGGGGTCTACCTGAAAATGCTGATAGCAGAAATAGGCTATACCAGCCAGGTCTGCTGGCACTATAGCAAGAAAACTGGCAGTGTGGGGTTCCTTTGCTATAGTGAACACCAGTCCTAGGCTGTTTATCATGGGTCTGAATTCCCTAAGGTAATTCTGCATGTAAAAACTCCCCCCAGGAAAAAATAGCCCCATAACTCTTCCCAGACATCCCCGGAGTGGTGGATGTGGAGTAATCAATTTGCTTTTTTATGATATTTCCTTTTTTTATGTGGCACACATCTGGTCCCAGCAAGTCCTGGCTGCTTTAAAGTGGTTGACTATACTACAAGTTGCAACATACCAATGGCAGACAGGCCTTGCTGGCCAGTTGGGACCTGTAGTGTACCATAGCAAAGTGCTGTGAAAAACACCCACACCATTAACAAACATCTTTATTAGAAATAAATGCACCACATTTCTCATTCAACATTTTATTTCTCATCTAATTCATGATGTCTGGGGGGATCTTCTGGGAGATCGGCAAGCATTCCATGGGTTAAAAAAAATGAAAAAACCTCAAGCAACAACGATGACTATCTGTTCATGACTGAGTCCGTTCCCAAATATAGTGCCCCCAGATGTGGTTGGCATAGTAGGTATCTACATTTTTGAGGGGACCCACACACACCCCTTCCCTCCCTCTGATTTTGCCAACAACAGCCTAGGCTAGCACTATTTATTTTGGAAAGGGGACAGAATTGTTTTCAACTCTTTATTTATTTAAGAAAAGCACACACACATTGACTATGCTGTCGTCCCTCCTGCGCAAAATGTATAAACTTTTTCAAAGGCTTTTTGCATATCATTATTTTATGCATATCATGCTCTTCTATGTGTAGTTTGTGTGTTATGCAGAATCACAGATATCTGTGGGTACTTTCTTTGGAGGCAATTTATGCATCAAACTTTACATGAGGCCTTTCGTATGCAAGGAAAAAAACAGCCACAAACTACTGCTTAACAGTTGTGAATATACTGTTGTGTGCCTTCATTTCTATCAGGGCTTTAATCTATAGGATTGTGGAGCAACATGGCAACATTTGTAGAAGCTTGCACAGGCAGAGGAGACGTTCGGCAAAGGAATTGCTAGTGAAGAAGGGGCACCAGTGCATTGTGTTTTGCAGAGTGGCGTTTAGTTTAGTTTAAAATTGTGAATGTGCCTTAAATTTTTACTCTGAATGACGACTGGTGTGGCAAGATTGCTATTCAGGGGTCCCAATTTTGTTAATTAATTGACCACCAAAGTCAAGTGAATTTGGGAGAACTCCAGCACTTTTTATCATGAGACTAAGGGAAACTGGGACTACATCCCAGCCCTATACTGACCAATTTTACTAGGGCAGGGGCAGCCTGTGCACAACCGCTTCTTGTTATAGTAGAAATCAATACAGGCTACCTAGCAGGTAAACAATTTCACCAGGTCTTTTTCCTTCTAACACTATTGCAATCTCAAAATGGTAATAACAGAAAAATAACAGCTGAAAAAATGCTTTATTTATTTAAACAAAGCATTTTTTCGAATATTAACCGTATTAAGAGATATACACACATATATATACACACACATACATACATATATAATTGCTAGGTATAGAATCTACTGGGCGCTCCACTCAGATATGCAGCTGGTATGTAACTGTGAACTCCACAAGTATTCACATACAACAGTATACAAAAATAAACAAAATGTTACATACACTGGCACTCTCTTTTCCAACTCAAAAGGTACTCTTGAATGGACCCTTGTATAATGGTGGACCTTCTGATCCAGTATGTTCAATCTTCAATATTATTCACATGTCATAAAAAACATATAACACAGCATAGTGTAATAAGTTAACATAACTGGAAAAACTTCCACCACCACTAAATTCATAGATAGTGAAATTGATGTCTTAAGAGGGATCCCCAACCGTGATGTTCCTTCAAGGAAATACAACCCCTTATGGGTATAAGCTTACAGAAAAGCGATGTATCATGCGCCTTATCACGATCTTTTCATCCAGTAGGTCTCCTTCCCTTAGGTGTCAGACATCCCCAATATTCATCTCAGCACATGTGGTAAAGTAAAATCAAGGAAGAAAATCCTCGTGTATTACATTAAAAATTTATTGCAACAATATAAAAAAGCACTGATCTCCCAAAACGGAGCTGTGCTTACAAATAAAACTCGTACCAGAGATACATCTTTAACGTGCACATAGCAAGATCTTTGTGGGATGTTAAACACAAGTAATCAACGCCATATGTCACCTGGGATGATCCTCCGGTAATCGCCGCTTATCCAACGCGTTTCAACCCTTAAAACGAGGGTCTTTATCAAGGCTTGATTTGTAAGCACAGCTCCGTTTTATACAAGTGATTTCAATGAATTTATATTGTAACACAATGCATATCATTTCAATTTTAAAATCCTCTCTGATGAGGTCACATATCCCTATTTGTGATGCTGCACCTGGAATTTTGCTGAAGTGCTTTTGTGGAGGAGTACAAATTTGCAAACCCCAATGGGATGATTTGGGCAGAGCAAGGACATTCTTTGCAAAATAATGTATAGGCATGCTGATACTTGTGTGGAAGAGTGCCAAACTAGATTTCCTTTTTCTGAGTAAGGTTATAAAAATAAGCTCATGGGGACAAGTCATATTTAGAGGCTTTCCCTGCTTTGCGGTCAAGGCGCACAGCCATTTGTACTTCACAGAGAGACTTGAACACTGCACCAGCTCAGAGATGGGAGGGATGTGGTCCCATCCTACATTTGCATAGGGAGTATATTACATCTCCCAGATGTACTTTGGGAATGAGGCATACTTTTTGCACTACATAGACATATATTAGATGACATCGGCAAGATTTTTAAAAGCTTTTAAAAATCTAACATGCACAATGAAAATGTTTGTAAGTATGTAAGGAACTATAACACAGCACATAACATTTTAAAAGAACCAAACATTGGTAATGTAGGTCATTACTATGGTATAAATGTATGAACCCAAATTTTAAAACTATACTATTTAAAACATTCATATAAAACAAAAACACATACTTGTTTCGGAGAATAAGTCTGTAGTAAAGTTTTTGGGGTTCAAATATTTATTATATTCTCTCAAAGCACAGGCTTTAGACTAGATGGCACCATAGTAATCTCCCTTCACTGGTCTTATATAGTGCTGTATAATGAAATAGTTTTGTTGGTGGGTTCCACCTGTCGGGTTGAGGCTAATAGACAGTGGCAAGTAGCAGAGAGAGAGAGAGAAAGGTGTATTGTTTGGACAGTAGATGATAACTGACGCGTTTTATCCTAGTCAGGTGGACATCTTCAGGGATATGGATAGATTGTTGTATAGTGAGTTTCTATAGTGTAGTGATTGTGGAGTAACCAATAGGGTGGAGGGGAAAGATGGTTATGTGAGTGATTGGAGGAGAAAACTAAGGGGGGCGGTCGCTTTTTCAGAGAAGGGTGGGAGGGTGTTGTAGGATAGTGTGATGGCGTTTGATATGTGGATGTGTATCAAATTATAAAGTGCAATGCAGCTATGGAACAGCTCTGCACCTAGCTTTCCATATGAGCACCAGTAGAGAGGAGAAGCTGAGCAAGTAAAGACATTTCCAGTGAAGGGGAACCAGTGCACCTTGTTTTTGCATACTAGTGCATTGTTTATTTTAAAAAAAATAATAATGTGCCTTTTATTACAGGTTACATTTTAGGAGTCCCTATCCTAATTACAATAGCCCATGGGTTTGAAACAAACTCTAGGAGGGTAGGAGTTTGCTGTCTTGCACACTCTTCAAAGGTATCAACCCTGCTCTGACCAATTTGGTAATAGCAAAGGGACCTATCGCTTGTGCTTCTGCTGTTATAGTGGAAACCAGTCCAGGTCGGTCTAGTCATGTTGAAGAGTTTTATTTAATGAAAGAGGTGGTACTAATAGAACAGTAATTTAATTTAAAAAACATCTACACAAACATAAAGTGACAGATGTAATAAACTATTTAACAAACCAGTATTTAAAAAAAATAAACAAAAAAAATCTAAAGTAGCTAGAGGTTGCACTTTGATGTGACATTTGCACTTTTGCACAGTGCACCTCCTAAAGATTTTTTCACATCTCTGCACATCAGGATGTACTTTTATTTTGTGGAGACTGTTCCCAAGTGTGGTGAGGAGGCATGTACCTTGATGCGTGCTGTAAGAACCATTAAGATGCATGTGTAATAGTGTGGTTTGGACAGAGATGGGATGTAATAATGGTGGAAACCAGGAAAGTGTACTTGTGGCAAGATCCGAGATCCCTAGCATCCCTTGATCTACGATCGGGGCAAATAGAAGCATTTGTATGTAAGGAGGCTAATTTAAACTAGCATAAACGTTTGTTACAAAACCAAACAATTAGCTAAAAGTTACAGAAAGAGGTCTGAAAAGCCCTGAGAAGGGTCTCATTGGGTAGATGGACTGTTATAAATGAACCTGTTGCAAAAATTTGAGCCTATTTGTGAGAATTGTTATATAAGAATGCAGAAATTTTCTACATGGTCATTAAGTAGCATATTTTATTGAGGAGCTGCTGTACTTTAATCTTTTTTTTTTAATTATTGCCTATACTGCAACCCCCTAGGGAATGCCTCCTGATACAAGGTACTTAAATAATTTATGGCAGAAATGTCCCTGGTGTCCTCCATTCACTTATTTTTTATAAAAGGAACTTAATATTTTTTTCTATGGATCATACATATGTAAACCTGAAGTGATATAGCATCCCCCTGCACATTTCTAAAATATGCCACCAAAGTCCGGATCTATAACCCATGTGATCAAACTTAAAGGCTACTGTAAGTCTCCTCCATATGTCCTGTCCTTTCTTATCTGCTCCCACTCTCTGCTTCCCATAAACTTCTCTATACAATTCAGAGTCTGAAAACTGTCTAAGTAAATCCATAGCTCCTGTCTCACCTATAGTTCTGAAGAATTCCTTAAACGCTGTGCCCTATTTGCTCTTCCAGGGGCCTCTGTGTTCTTCAAATCTCATACTTTATCCCATGTACTGCTGTAAGTCTTCTCATGTGCCGTTCCACTTTTGGGGAACTCTCTGCCTTTTCAGACTCACCTCAACTTTTAAAATCTTTAAACAATCGATGAAGACTCATTTCTTCTAAGAAGCATGTCTTCACCATAATCACTGCCTTACGGTAGCCACTCACACATTCCACACATTAATGTATCAAGTGTTCCCACTTCTTAGATTGTAAGCTTGTTTGTTCAGCGCATTCTTTACCTTCTGTTTCATGTCATAGAAGATAATTTCTTTTTTATAATGATCCCTTATTGACATTGTACAGCACTGCACACTATGTTGGCAGATTATAAATAATGAATACTAATGATAATATATGTTATTTCACTCTCATTATCTATATAAAAGTATTGTAAAGCATTTAGGTGTCACCTTGTGATATATTTTGCTTTATTCATTAACTTAATCTGGCTCAGGCTAAGTAAGATTTTTAAAAAAATATCAGCTAATAAATGACAATATAAAGCCAGTTACTGGTGTTAAAAATCATGGAACCTGTTGGTTCCAATAATCTCTTTCCATTTCTACTTGCAACTGCAGTCAGGAATGGTGGCTCACTTTTCTATGCAGTACCCACACAAATCATATTTTCAAATACTTGTCAGATGCAGTGTCGGCTTAACAACATTGGCCGACTGAATATAGAGATCAGCAGAGGTTCATTGATTAGTAAATAATGGAGAACAGAATTCAAGGACAGGAACATAAATTGATAGGATGGATGAACAAAATGGGAAGTTATGCAGAGAGGGATTTTGACTTAGGGACACAGTATAAACCTGTAAACTAATCAAGGGTACGATTCATGACAAGAGAATAGTCAGATAGGTCAGGGAAAAGAAACTGGAGCAGGCAGTCATACAGTATAGGGTCAATATTCGAAATGTAGTCAGACAGGGGTCAATGCCAAAAGGCAATGAAAGCATAGACAGGAAACAGACACTATAAAGTTTATCAGACAGGACTGAGCCAGAAATAACATAAGGATGTGTAAAGCTGGGTACACACTACAGAAATTTTAACCAACTTTTTATGCCGAGCGATTTTACATGCGATCAATGTTCAGATCGCTCGGTCCATGGACTGAATACACACTAGCCTTGTTTAGGACGATAAAGGGGAGAGCGTATTCACTGTTGTGGATCGGTCGGAAGTTTATACACACTACACAAAGGGATTGGAATGAAAATATTAAACGATACGACCAACCAAATGAGGCGACAATCGTCCATTTGGGCAGACTATCGTGTCACTGCACACACTGTGTCACGGGCACTAGGAGTCTTTACCCAGGGATCACCAGGTGGTAGGCTTACCAGAGCAACGTAGATGGTAATAGAGTACTCTGGTAGCAGGGTGATCACGGAACAGGCAATGGTAGATGATGAGATGCTCAGGAAAGTCTATGACTAGCAGCACTGGTAATATGGAGGTATTAATACACGAGGAACTGTATGGACAAGGACACGTGAAGGTAGTCAGTGGTCTGCGATAGCAAGTTGTACCACTGCTATAGTGAGGAGGAATGTCCAACAGCAACGAGGGGGTGATGAGAGTCAGCGGTCTGCGGAGAGCAAGTTGTACCGCTGTCTGAGTGAAGGAATGGAATCCAAGTGGAGGTATCCGGGTAGTCAGTGGTCTGCGATAGCAAGTTGTACCACTGCTATGTGAGAGGATACTGGAACAGGTGATACAGGAAACAGGGATCAGTGGTCTGCCTTCAGCAAGTTGTACCACTGAATATATATGTGAGGAGGTGTACGGGGAGAGACTGCAACACAGGATGTACACGGGCACCTTAAACACGATCCACAATAATATGCACAATATATATAAATGACTGAACAGGTCTGCAAATATAGAAAGTCTCTTGAAGTAATCCCGCACAAGATAACACAGTCAATGATGGCAATAGACTCAGCGGATAGCAGACTCCAGAGGAGAACCAACACAGTCCAGCAAGGTATGCAATACACCAGCACAGTCAATGAGAAGTATGCATACTGTGGTTCAGAAGTAGGCAGTCAGATAGGAGTGCAGCGATACCTGAGCGGCAGGAGGCCGGCAGGATGAGAAGTCCCTGGAGGAAGAGTCTAGTAGGTGCAGCGCACAGGTAAGTAGACCAACAGGGACACGAATCCACAGGAATCAGTAGAACGTGGAACTGGACTCATGGAGGACCCAGGAGAATGGAGATGATCTAGCAGAGGAGTAGCTGATGAGATACGAATCCAATGCTGACAGGAGGGTAGAGACCAGCAGGACACAGGAAGGCGTGGAGAGCGGATCAGCAGCGGGTGGACGATAGCGCTGACAGCAGCAGCAGGGCTCTGCGGACACACGGAGGTAACCAGTAGCAACGAACAGGTACCAATAGCGATGGAACACGGGAGAGCAGAGTAGACCAGGAGCTGTTGATCACGAAGAGAAGCAGATGGTAATAATAGCAGCAGTCTCGAGGAAACACGGGAGAGATGAGATGAGGCTGAGGTGCACAGGAGCAGCGGATAGGAATCACGATGGTGAACACAGGCGAGTTGCAAGCTGGAGGCTGTAGTGCACGGAGGCAGCGGATAGGAATCAGCTAACAGTCACGATGGTGAACACAGGCGAGTTGCAAGCTGGAGACTGTAGTGCACGGAGGCAGCGGATAGGAATCAGCTAACAGTCACGATGATGAACACAGACGAGTTACCAGCTGGAGACTGTAGTGCACGGAGGCAGCGGATAGGAATCAGCTCACCGACTTGATGATGAACAGGTGAGTGGATGTGGAGAGAAGGCTGTAGTGCACGGAGGCAGCGGGTAGGAATCAGCAAACAGTCACAATGGAATATGATAGCGTTGAAGTGGTATAGAAGACTGTAGTGCACGGAGGCAGCGGATAGGAATCAGCAAACAGTCACGATGATACAGTTGATGGTAGAAGTGGTATAGAAGACTGTAGTGCACGGAGGCAGCGGATAGGAATCAGCAAACAGTCACGATGATACAGTTGATGGTAGAAGTGGTATGGAAACCACAGTAGTAGAAGTGGTTTGGAAACCACAGAGGTAGAAGTGGTTTGGAAACCACAGGAATCAGCAGCGCTGAATACACGAGGAAACATAGGAACACCTTCAGAGACTCATGGGGAATGAGACTCCAAGATCAGGCAACGTGGTGTTGACCACAGGTGCTTAATATAGGGAGTGTTGCCTGATCTGCCAATTGAGTTAAAGGGACATACACTGAAGTATAGGAAAGGGCTGCGCATGCGCAGACCCTCAGGATGGAGGACGGCCACGGTTCCTAAATGTCCGGGAAGAGGCACTCACGGTCCGGTGAGTGACACACTGACCCGACTTTTGAACGAGTATGTCGGCTGGATGAAAACTGTGTAGTGTGTACCCAGCTTAAGGAAAAGTACCTCACTTTCAAACCACTTAAAGGGAGATGACTTCTCAGTCTGGGCCTTCAGCAGCTCCCTTTTTCCTTGGGACTATTCTCAAAGTAAAAGGAAACCACCAAGACCGAAAAAGCGCAAGGAATTTTAGAATTACAACAATGAAAACTGGGGCTGATAGGACCAGAACAGAGAAAAAAGGTAAGTTAGCAACAAAAAGAGATCAAGATAGGCATAGACTAAACAATGAGGTAGGAGAAACAGGATACACAAAACATAGACAATACAAAAATTGAATACGCAAGGTCACAAGTTGGGACTAAGATAAAAATACACATTCAGATCAAAAGATATAAAGTGGGGTTGAGCCCTGGGACAAACCATAAAATGCCCCAGCAATGTCCAACATGCCTTTTATGCTTGCTAGAACAGGTGCTGCTAAAGCCTGGAAATAATTAAATAATTTAACTGTGAAGAACATCGGACATTCCTTAAATTTTTTATTAATTATAACTCCTCCTACATGAACCCAGGTGTTTGTTTTATTAAGCTTAAGAAGTTCAAATGTCTTTTTTACATATCAATTCTTCAGTGTCTATGTGAAGTAAGTCTATTTTGTCTTATCCTGAGAAGGTAACATGGAGACCACTTACACCACATCACAAGCCTACATTGATGAATTTAGCCCCATAGATTATCTCCAGACATACTATGCTCCAGGGAAAGGAGCTTACGTTGGAGAATGGACAAACTTTGCATTACGGAACCTTCATGAAACATTCGCTCCAGGTAAAGTATTGAACAATGAATAACTAGGCATGTCTTATATTTATAGCCTAATCATTATTAAAAACATATAATCTTACATTCATATTTATTAAATGAGCTGGAAGATAATCAAATCTATTTATTTCTGTTTAAATGCAAATAAAATTGCATTTTAAAGAAATCTGTTGAATACATATAAAAGGTGTCAGCTGCAAGTTCAAAAATGATGATGAGTTTATTAGTCTTCTAAGGTTTATTAGCATCTCTGGAATTAGTTATTCTTAAATTGATATTGTATTATGTGTGATTTTTATTTAAGTTTTTAAACTGACCCTGCAATTCACATGCAATAATCTCATTATAGCTCAGATGTTTGGAATAACTAGAACAGAATTTATTTTAGTTATGTATGTAGTAGTCATATTGTTAAACAGTGTACAATATTTGAGCAATGTTTTTTCAAATGTTATTGCTCTAAAATCCATTAAGTAAAAGCAACTTAATAAAATAAGGCGCTAGTTTGCCTTACGCAAACTAACTGTTCTAAGTAACATCTCTTTCTTAATCATTATTTAAGTTGTTCAGTAAGACAACTCAAGGTCATTTCAGGTAAGGTAATTAAACAAGCTCTACATGTTCACAGAGTTGTAGTTCTGGAATCCTGCATTCTGAACATTTCACACCTTGTTAAGAAAGAAAACATTGTAAATAAGTATATAATTAATGTTATGTAAATTATTTGACGTAAATGTAAGCATACATATATACAAACATACAAGAAATCTATACCTGTTTCATACAGTGCACGTTAGGGCTGCCTAGGAGTGCCTATAGTACTATAATTTCAATATGCTTTGATTGTTTATATATATGTAATCGTGTTTAGGCTTTTATACTGATTTTGGTGAACATATGCAAAAGGTTTTTGGTTTAGTTTTTTTATCTGGATTTAATTAAAAATTGTGAAAATATAGGTAAATAATGTAATTAGCATTAGCATTCATTGGGCAGCATGGTGGCTTAGTGCATAGCCCTTCTGCCTTACAGTACTGAGATTATGAGTTCAATTCCCAACCATGACCATGATGTGTGGAGTTTGCATGTTGTCCCTGTGTTTCCTCCATTTGTTCCAACTTCCTCCCAAACTCCAAAAAATATATAATGGTAGGTTAATTGGCTGCTGTTGAATTGACCCTAGTCTGTGTGTGTATGTTAGGAATTTAGTCTAAGCTCAAATGGGGCAGAGACTGATGTGAGTGAGTTATCTGTATAGTGCTGTGGAATTAATGGTGCTATATAGATGGCTGCTGATGATGATTTCCAGTCTATTTTCTAACGATCTCTTCGCAATGGTCCCAATTTTGGTCAAAGTTCTGCAATCTGGCTGGCTAAAATTAGTGACAGCAGTGACAGAGCAGTGGCACAAATATATATCTTAAATACATTTAGAGATCATAAGTACCTTCATTAATCTTTCGAGGTGCACTTCAGGAAAGAAGGAACATGCATTTTAGAGATCAAGTAGGCAAAAAATGACAGCGGCATGAGTAGAGATTTAGAGAAGTAGATAGATACCCAATTGCAAACTGTAGAGTAATTTGATGACAATATATAAATAAATTTGCAAGGTACCCTGCACCTTCATCTATTTATTTACTATGAACTTATTCTTGGATAATGTATTGTAGGACAGCACAGTGGCCAAGTGATTAGCACTTCTTCCTCACAGCACTGGAGTCATGAGTTCAATTCCCGACCTTGGCCTTTTCTGTGTGGAGTTTGTATGTGCTCCCTGTGTTTGCGTAGGTTTCCTCCCACACTTCAAAAAACATACTGCTAGGTTAATTGGTTGCTATCAAAATTGAACCTAGGGTCATTCCACACCGGTTGTCTTTTGTCGGAGCTACTCTTTTGTCTAGCTTTGGACCCACTCCTTTGCATGTTGCAACACTGGAATGCTTTCCAAGGCATAATGATAGATACCAGACATGTCAAAATCTCAGCATTTGCTGTAGATTTACTTCTATATATTGCCAATCAACAACATACACTGACCACAATCCTGGATAGAGATGAGGAATTTGGCCGGGTTTCAGGCTTTTCGGTACACATGGATAACTATACAGCCTTGTCTCTCAGGGCTGGAGTGGGATGTCCCACCTGGGTCGGTCTGATGAACTAAAATGGGCCCCCATCAGTTTACATATTTGGGAATCCAACTCCTGTGGCGCCTTTATCATGTCAGTTTTTTAAGGCAATTAAGGATGTGGAGCAAGAGCTTCAGGGTTGGAGCCATCTCCCCCTATATTATATCGGTAGGACAAACCTAATCAAGATGGTCACTTTCCCCTGACTTTTTTTATCTTATTCAGTGTTTACCATTACTATTAACACAAAGAGATCTAACACACTTAAATTTTCTCTATTGCAAATTTATTTGGAAGGGGAAGAGACTGCGGGTTAAATGTACCAAATAACAATTTTGCAAATCACCGATTTTCGGCGACTGTGATTTTGGTGATTTGCAAAAATCGCTATTAATACATTTGCCCCCTAGAATTAGAATTATAGAAACTGCAACAAAATAGAACTAACGGAGGTATTAACTTATCAAATGTGGCCTCATACAACCACACAATTATTCTCCAATATCAGCGTGATTGGCTATGTGACCAGAGTGTGTATGCTAACACCCATCTAGAATGTCAATTTACCCCTGCCATAGCTCTAAAAGAACTGTTGCATTTACATGATCAAGAAATCCAAAGTGATGTTAAAGACAATCCACTTCTGTAGACCACTCGAAAAATGTGGTACATCCTTTATCATAAACATGGTCTAGATGCATATAAATCCCTCCACTTAACCTTGCTTCATAACCCAGAAATTCACAGGGGTGTGGCGGGTTACCCATTTACAATTTGGGGGGATGCGGGGTTTACAACTATCTCACAATTGATTAACAAACGAGAAAGGTGACCTTTCTGCAGGCCTCCGACAAATATGAAACTGTGCAGGTCTATCCAATAGTGCTTCTGCAGGCACAACATTACATTAAGGAGGTCCTTCAGATATTCTCAGACACGGATTGGGGAAACCCTATGGTTCTTGTGCTCCCCCTCTCCCAAACGTCAGGCATTAACTACCCACTATGATATACTAAGGGATACAATTGATTACTCTGCAACTCAAACAGGTATTTCTCAAGGGTTGGAGTATTTTCCTGACCTTACATCAAAAATTTTACTTAACACCCTGTCCAGGTCATGCAAACTGATATCAGCCACAATGAACACTGATATGTTTTTAAATATATTCCATAACACATAACTAACCGCCCAGAGACACTTGCAGATGGGCCATCTACAGGACTTGCACTCGATGCCATACTGCTAATGTAGATTTGTTTCATTGTTTGTGTGGCTAACCATTAGGCCGACCTTTTAGGGTTCAGGTAAAGCGATATGCGTAGGGTTCTTTGCTAAATTATGTTCCCGTTACACTGTTATGGGCTATAATGGGAGTGTTTCCAGCTGCTCAGAAAATATCTAAATGGGGTAGGCGCTTGATGCTTGCCAATAGTGTAGCTGCGCGCAAGTCTATCTTACATCTTTGGTTACATCCTGCAACCCCTCCTATATTCCTTTTCAAGGTAAAAATTAAATTTCATATTTCGCATGGACTAGGTGAGACACTTATTGATAAAGAGTGCCAGTTTGAATGGTTTTTCGATATGTGGGAAAGTTATATCAATACACTCCCAATTGCCACCAAATCTCAAATACGGGAGTGGCTTCAGCATACAGCTTGGTGTAAACTCAGTAATGTGGCCAAGGACCCTCCCCGGGTACCGTGTATTGGGTATCGGGGTACCCATGCATTTCCGATATCGACATGGTGACAGACTAAACGAGTGGGACCTGGCTTTCTGGTAAATTGAGGTCACTGCATCTCCAACACTTCTCTCATCTGGGTTATCTGATGTTTCTGCAACTTTTCCCCTATATGTACGGCCTCCTATCTCACAGTTGACATAAGCTTTTAATCGATTAATGTGGTTATTTCTAGTGCGATTACCCGCTGCGTCTAATGGCACAACTTAACTTACCTCCCCTAGTCTCTGCAGTATTGTGAATGTGCCAGCCCAGGTAGCTTGTAGTTTATATTTCCTTGTGGGTACCATTAAAATAACCTGTTGTCCTACAGTTAATTTGCTGTATCTTGCAAGTATGTCATACCGCTGTTCTGGCGCGTTTGTCCTACCTTCAAGTTGGCTCTGGTGAAGGTCATGGGCCTCTTAATTTGTCTACATACTCAAGTATCAGCTCTTTTGGCTTCTTGAACATGCCATCCCAACTCTTCCGAATTAGGTTTCGGGGTCCTCGTACCCTGCGACCATATAGCAACTCAAATGGGGAAAAACCGGTAGAAGCCTGCGGCACTTAGTGACAAACAAATAGTAATTGCTGCAAAACCGTCTCCCCCTCTGAGTAGACAGCTGCTTTTAGTAACTTCCTAAGGGTACCGTTGAACGTCTCCCATAATCCGATTGCCTGGGGGTGGTATGGGGTGGTGTGCATAGGTTTTACTTCAAATGTTTCTCACATGATTTGCATGAGTTCACCCTGAAACTACGTTCCTGTCACAATATAGGAATGCGGCAAACCTGAGAATATTGGCACTGCTACACCAGGAGGCGCTGAGTATAACACGCTGCTGGTCTTCACCAGGAACCCCGCAAGGAAGTTTGGGTTCCGCGGCAAACGAAGTGCAGGTCGCGGTCCTCCTAGGAAGCTATCCGTGAGATGGCGATGAGTAATCGTGGAAGTACCAAATCAGGAGACAGAGCGTAGTCAGCAAGCCAAGGGTCAAACCAGGAATACCGCACAAATCCAGAGGGGTATCCAAGACAGGGTCAGAGACAGTCAGGTCGGTACACAGATAGTCAATAAGGAAGCAATAATACATAAGACGTGCTGGAGGCTAGTAACCTAGTTGCTCTGTCACCATTATGGTGCCAGAGCCTGCAATAAATTGGATGAAGTAAACCCTCATTGGTGGGCAGCGGTGCGGTGGTCAGAAATGCTGACCGCCAACAGGATGTCAGGGCGAGCTTCCCATTGCCGTGGTAATGGACACGCATGCGCCCTGACGATGGCCGGAAGGAGCGTCCCGTTGCCTAGCAATGGGGCGCTTCAGCGGGGAAGTAAGGCGTCCGTCCCTGGCCTGCGAGGCGGGGCGGGGATGGCGCCCGACAGTACCCCCCACCCTCTGTTGGGAGAATATGAGGATAACAACTGCCTCTTCTGGAAAGTGGCCAACAGTCGAGGAGCATGCAAGTCCTCTTTAAAGACCCAAGACCTTTCCTCAGGCCCGAAGCCCCTCCAATGCACTAGGTACTGAGAACGTCCCCGAAGTCTACATTTGGCCAGAATTTGGCTAACCTCATACTCGTCACCAGTTGTAGTCGGAATGGGTTGAGGGACAGGAGTAGTTTGAGAACATTTATTGAGTACCAAGGGTTTAAGCAGAGATATGTGGAAGGTATTATGGACCTTTAGAGTAGGGGGGAGTCGGCGTTTAAAGGTAACCGGGTTAACAACTTGAATCACAGGAAAAGGACCAATGAACCAGGGTGCCAACTTCATGGAATGCACCCAAAGTCTGAGGTTCCGAGTGGACAGCCACACTTTGTCTCCAACCTGAAGGTCAGGCACCAGTCTCCTGTGACGATCAGCAGAGGATTTATATTGATGCTCAGACCTCAATAGATTCACTTTCGTAGAAGACCAAACTTTGGTCATATCTCGAGTCTTGGAGTGGGCGGCAGTGACAGTAGGAGACTGTGAAGAGAACATGGGGAGAATGGGATGGATGCCATACACAGAGAAGAAAGAGGAGATTCCAGAGGAAGAATGCTTGTGATTGTTATTGTTGAATGCAGCCCAAGGCAGCAGGAGACTCCAATTGGCCTGATTATGGGATGAATAACAGCGGAGTAACAATTCGAGGTCTTGATTCACCCGCTCAGTCTGCCCGTTGGTTTGTGGATGATAGCCAGAAAAAAATTTTAGGGCAACACCTAGATCGTTGCAAAAGGCCCTCCAAAAGCAGTATATAAACTGAACGCCACGGTCAGAGATTATCTCCCGAGGACAGCCATGAAGACGAAAGATTTCCTTGATAAAAACTTGTGCCAATTTGGAAGCAGAAGGAAGGCCTTTCAGAGGGACAAAATGGACCATCTTCAAAAAACTGTCCACTGTTACCCAGATGGTGTTGAAGCCACAGCTAGGGGGTAAGTCAGTGATGAAATCCATCGAGATACTTAACCACTGATGGTCAGGAATGGGTATAGGTTGGAGCAAGCCAGATGGGAGTTGCCTGGGAACCTTAGTGTGGGCACAGATGGTACATCAGGCTACGGAGTCCCGAACATCCATATGGACAGTAGGCCACCAGTAGTGTCGAGACAACAGCAAGAAGGTCTTTTCAACCATGGCATGTCCGGCGAACTTGAAAGTATGAGCCCAACGAAGAGCCTTCCGACAGAGGTGAGGTTCCAGAAATGAGTAACCAACTGGAGGGGTACAGGTGAGAGCCACAATGCAGGAAGGTTCAATAATAGGTGGTGGTTCAACAATAGGTGGAACATTGGAAATGCCGAAGGACCAGGAAAGAGCATCTGTCTTGGAGTTCAAGGTACCAGCATGGTAGTGTTATGTATGTCTAGTTGCTATCCAATAACGATTGCCGATTGCCGTAATGTGGTTACAAAGCACAATGTGATTTAGTAGCCAAAAGTAGCAGAATAACAAATCAAAATAAAATAAGTACAGCGCCCTGGATTCAGTGTACAGTCATTTAGGTCTGAAGGCTGTGGTCAAGTAGACTGTCCACTAGGTCCAGAGCCCATGCTTATATACAGTCAGTGAATACAGTAAAACAATGCAGATGATGTGGCTTACTTCTATAGGTCCAGGCTTCAGGAGGGTCCAGTGTAATGCAGGTCATAGGCCAGTTCAAACAAAAATATCCAAAGGTGGGGGTCAGCTCTCCAGGGGATGCACTCCGATTTTCCCGCCAAGAATCCAGTTTAAACTAGTCTATTTACATTACTCAGACAGTATAATTTTAAACATTTATTCCCTATCATCATTAACTAGAGTATGCAATATGCGATCTCTTCAGCTAATGAACCGGACAACTGAGGATAAATAGGGGATTAAAATGACACTAAACTTGACATATTTCCTGTAACCTGAACCTTTGATTTCACTAACATGTATATAACTTATAATATTAACCTTAAACATTGCTACATTTTGACATGAATAACTATGTGTTGCAACTACAATTAGTGTGTACTATTTACAAATGTGTATGTTCGTGTGAATGCGTGTAAATGTGTAAACCCTGTTGTTGCCATGTGTTGCGGCTGTATACGCTTCTCCACGCCGTAACATGCTCTACGCATAATTTTCAGACAAAGACGATTAAGTTTGCTAGATATTAATTGAAATTACTTTATTCAATTTGCTGACTTCGACAGTAGGTAAGTTTGAGATCAAATCTGGCAAAAAATGAAGACCATTTGGCTTGGCGGGGATTCAAACAATGGGCGTCCCAAAGGTAGATAAGGTTTTTATATTCGGTGAAGACTGTAACAGGGTAGAGGGCACCCTCAAGGTGGTGGCGCCATTCCTCAAGCGCTGACTTTACTGCGAGTAGTTCCTTATCACTGATGCCATAATTAATTTCAGAGGGGGGAAATTTCCAGGAGAAGAACCCGCAAGGAAGGAGGCTACCAGAGGTGAACTCTTGAGATAGCACTGCCCCAACGCCAATGGAGGAAGCATAAACTTCTAGAAAGAATGGTCTATTTTGATCCAGCTGAGCCAGCACTGGAGCCGAGGAGAAGGCCTTCTTCAGGGAGTCAAAGGCAGAGATGACTTCAGAAGACCAGTTCCGGGTATTGGCTGACCGTCACGTGAGAGCAGTGATGGGTGCAATCAAGGAAGAGAATTGCGGGATAAACTGACAACACACTTCTCAAGTTTGCAGTACAAGTGATTAGATCGTAAGCGTGATAGAACCTCTCTCAGATGCAGACGATGGGAAGGCAAATCAGGGGAGAATATTAGAATGCCATCTAAGTGAGCAACCACGGAGATGTAGAGAAGGTCTTGGAAAATCTCGTTGATAAACGACTGAAAAACTGCGGGAGCATTGCAAGGCCCGAAGGGCATAACAAGATATTCAAAGTGTCCCTCTCGAGTACAGAAGGCAGTCTTCCACTTGTCCCCAGGTCGTATGTGTATGAGGTTATAATCCCCACGCAGATCTAACTTCGTAAAGATCTTAGACCCACTGATCCTGTCAAAGAGTTCAGAGATAAGCGGCAGAGGGTATCTGATCTTGATGGTGATGGCATTTAATCGCCGGTAATCAATACAAGGTCGTAGAGTCAAATCTCTTTTTCTTTTTTGGTATTGGCTGTACTGTACTGTTAATTATATTATAATAATGTATTGAACTGTTAACTTTTTACATCTGCTAAAATAAATCACTTTGTGCGTTAGAAACACAATACAATCGCCTATGCAATGCTTATTTGAAAACGATAGAATTACTTTAATACCTTATATACTAATTTTTGCAATAGGCATTGCTAATGTGAGAATTGCTCTCCCATTGAATTTGGTATTTACTCAGACAAACATATCAAGGCTATACTAACTTGTATATAATGCGGTTGTACCAATATCCATTTTCTGATTATTGGTACAGTTTTAACATTAAATTGGCATGTTTAAAACTCTCTATATGCCTCTCATTGATTTATATTCAACATTGGATTTGTTAGCATACAATTCTCATTGTTTGTGTCTATACTAAATTCACTAGCTCTTATCCTACAATTAACATTGTAACTATGACCTTTGTCTTTATAAAACCTGTATACTTGAAACTAATAAGGAGAATGAAGAAAACATATTGCGCCAATTGTTAGGAGTTATGTTTTGGCTTAGATTTCAGAGATAGTGACCACAAATATCTGTTGGTTTTCATTTTGCTTCTTTGGGGTGCCATCAAAAACTTGAACATCATATTCAAGAAGAAAAATAAGAAGTTTGTTTGGAAATTGGTGCACTAAAACTCTCTGCATATACTTAGATAATGTTTATCTGAAAGAGATGTCTTAGGGCTAATAAAATATAACTTTTAATCTCTATTATTAAAATATTATTAAGGTCAAGACAGTGAAATATATATAAAAAGTTAAAGTGCAAGTGATCAGCAAACTGTGTAACAAAAAATTGCTGGGTATAACTCAATCAGTCTCTTAAGTAATTTAGAGATTTAGCTTACATGTATGGTAATAGGTTAAGCAGAATTCTTTAAGGAATAATAATTCTCTTTTCATGCCATATTTTGGCTACCCTATGTATTCAGCTTAAAACCTAATGATAAGGTATCATACTCCCTTTAATCTAGATGCCGCTAAATATAACTGGTAGTTACTAATATATTGACATCAGCTGTTTCAACATACAGATTCCTAAGATGTGAGTGATAACAGCCATTCACCCATTCATTACTAACAAAGATATGTTGTACATTGTCTCAGCGTGAAAACTGCTAATTGTATGGGGAGTGTATTGCTACTTGCCTATTAAACGCTTCATACTAACTGTGGGTTTAATGAAGCTCAGCACCAAATCTTATAAGGATTCTCTTTCATAAATGAGACTGAGGTATAGCCAGCAAAAACGCCAACGCGCGTTTCACTGGTCAGTGCTTTATCACGGAAGTAACATTGTAACTATGACCTTTGTCTTTGGATAACCTGTATGCTTGAAACTAATGTCAGCATTAATATCATTTATGACCCTATCTCAAGTGAAAACATTGTACTACACTGACTATTGCAAGGCAGAGGTTCCCATAGAAGCTCTTGTGCTGACTAGTCTTGGTGATATATTTTTGCTCTGTTATCCTTTTCCTTTTCCTTTTCTCCTGCATCTGACTATTATTGTAAAATCTGTTTGTTTCAAGTGTGTGGTCCCTCGCATCTTAATAAATAGTTTTTGTGCTTTGGAACCACAGTGATAGAATCGGAAATTACTTATTTATATCTCTAATACATGGATCACCGTTATGTACTCAAAAACCTGAAGATCTGAGTCAATGTCCATGGCATTTTCATTAAAGGTTGGTACATCCCGATATATCAAACTGAATCGCCTGTTCACTTTCTACACTGAATCTGGAGTCCTCTCTGGCAACCACACCAGCACATGCACTACTGCTGCCATTATGCAGGCCCTTTTGTGGTCCTTAGGGGTTGGTCCCAGTACCTTAAACATAGTCTCCATCTGTTCAGCTTAAGTCATAAAGGATAGTCCTGAGTTAGCACTGCTCCCAGATGCATTTCCTGGCCCTATCACTGTCTCCAATATCTCCTCCTTATCCTCCACAGATTGACTTGTCAGTTGTTAAATTGTTGAAGCTACCAACACATCTTTGTGTCACTTTCCTCAACCGCAATTTCTCTGCCTCTGCAAACTCTGTGTAAGTGTCTTTATCGCAACTTTCTGTACTTCTGATCCAGTCTAGCCATTTCCCCTGTGCCATTCCTTATTGACATTGCTGGCCATAGGTTTCTGCATATAGTTGCTTACTTTTGGATCCTGGTCCAAATCTCATATCCATTCCTCCAGCACTAGGTGATCCCACTGTATCTGCCACCAAATGTGAGCATGGCACATCTTAGTGGGTTCTTTGAAATCACCTAGGCAGATTGTTGGCATGGGAAATTCAGTTTAATTCCTAGATGGCAATACAGACATGTGGATATGCAATCACCAGACAGATGCGTTTCTTTTCAAATACAGTATAGACATGTGACAGAAGCGCAGTTCCTAGCCACCAATCCATGAACATACTTCAGTACTCGTAAACACAGGTGATGCTCCCCTTCAATATTCCTACAGGAGTGGAGCTAGTGGTAGGTGGATTAGGTGTGGTAGCCAGATTGTTATTGGTGGAAAAAAGATAAAACATAATCCTGAGTGTACTCCCCATGGTGGTTGTGAACCGTTGGCTCCCTGTGGAGAAGGTACAGAGGAGTCTAATCCAGGATACAAGTATGCAATGACCTTCTTTGCTTAACATGATAGGTTTGATAGTATTGTATCTGCATACGCTAATTGTTTAACCCAGACATCTTGTTCTCTCTTATCCCGGATTAAAAACTCCAGCTAGCGAAATTTAAGAATAATTTGTCTAACATAAATACACATGCTATAAAATAACATATGTTAACCAGATGCATGGGAGCAACAAATGGCAATAAAATGTAAGGCAGCAAGATGATAGAGTAGACAGAAAGGTTTGACAGTACTGTACATACTATACATAAAATGCATTTTTAGAGATTCTCTTACTTATATGTTCTTTCATGCTTACGTGTCAGTCATCACTATCAGTCGGCACTTTCAACTGCCCTGTATCTGAAGCAAGTGATACGGCTAAAAAACACATACTTCAGAGATGCCCAGAGCATGAATCACTCGACCTCGGCATTCCCTTACTGTATGTTGCCTTTGCGTGTCCACCCCTTTCTGCCCCTGTTCCTCCATTCATGTCATAGACAGAAGTGTAATTTGCGTTTGAAAATTAATTTGATGCAATTGCATTCAGTGGCGTAAAGTCTGATTCTCAGCATGTGCTGAGCAATTTCAAGCAAGATACGGCACTTACCTCTGAAAATGAATCAGGCCCATGATGTATTGGGGATAATATTCAAAGCTTTTGATTTATTATTGCCCCTCACACATCTGTGTTTCAAAAATCTAAAATTTTAATTGTTTTTCATTCCTAAGGTCATGTTGAAGGAGACATACTAATCGATTTTGGGACTGGGCCAACAATTTACAACCTCCTCTCTGCTTGTGAAGTGTTCAACAATATAATCACCTCTGATTTTCTTGAGCAAAATCGCATACAACTACAGAAATGGCTGAGAAAGGACCCAGATGCTTTTAACTGGAGTCATGTTGTCAAATTTGTGTGTGAGCTGGAAGCTAACAGGTAATTTATGGAATTGATAATAGTACAAATTTTAAAGGGTTAAGTATAAACTCAGAAATTTATATTGATAATAGAAACATAATACTTACTGTTGGATTATTGAAACCATAATTGTAAAAATCTTAAAGACACTTTAACCAAATGCAATTTTAATAGGGTTGTCCACCTTCAGCCATCATAATCAAAGACAGACACGAGCCAATCCACAACTGTTAAAGTTGTTTACTTTATCATCATAATCTTTGTTAACTTGTATGGCGCCACAAACTTCATACTGCCTGACATAACTGACATTAATAACATACATGAAAATAGCATAATAACAGGTATGTGGGTACAATTGAGCAGAATAACACATGCATGGATGCAATTAACAGAACAAATAACATGTCATTGAGAAAAAAAGATCAGTATCAGATATGATTAAATATTCAGTATCAGGCATGACAAAGGACACATCAAACATAAAAAGGGACATGCTAGGTAGATTGATGACAGACAAGAGACACAAGGTAGAGGTACATAGTGGTGGTACAGTACTGAGTGTACTAAGTGTAAAGTCCATGATGAGTCTATAGGCTAATGGAGTGACCATGCACACAGAAGTTTAGAGATGTCAGAGAAGGAATGTGGAGTGTAGAACATGTTCAAATTTCATTAGTTCATGCTCTGTCATCCATCACTCAAAGCTCCTATGTTTCCGGCCACTCCATTTCTCCGAATCCCAATGGTCTCTATGGGAAAAACTCCTCTGCTCCTCTATCAAAATAGAACAAAGGAGAGACCAAAATGAAAACTACTGGGAGTACATGTCCTTATGGTATATCCATACAAGTGTCATGTGCTTGTGTGATGTTGTTTTATTACAACTGAATACACTGATTAAACAGAATGGAAAAATACTCATTACAAGAAGACATGGGGACAATATATGTAAAACAGATCCTTGTCCACAAGTTTGGATGAACATAAAGCATGTGCTTTTTTTGTAATTATTTTATGTAATAGCTTATTGCATGTGGACAAAATGTTATTTGGTGGTTGATAAACATATTCCTTTAAACTACTGTTTTGCCACTGAAAATGAAATTCAAGTACTAATGATTTATTTGGTTAAACTATCGGTACCATGTTCAAGTAAGCAAATCATGTAAAAAGTAGTTCAACATAACAATATCAATAATATTGATAGAACAATAGAAAACCATACACTCTATATGCACACTTCCAAAAGGAGAGATATATTTCAAATTGCTGATCTAGGGCCTGATTCATTAGTGATCCTATCTGCCGTTTTTTACGGATAATACGAAAATCGTCTCTGCGTATGCCCAGAAAAGGGATATAAGAAGGAAAATCTGCTATGTAAATTAAGAATTTCTAAAGTTAAGATGAAAATTCTTCTTTTCACTTCAGAAGCTCTCCCAACACTTAAGAAAAAAGGCTTGGGGAATGGGCGGAGATCGTGCGAATATCGTAATGACTTAAGAAGTGTAGGCGTTTAACTCCGGATCCGTCAGATAGATAAGAAGAAGTACTTGGTGTTTTTCTTAAATACATGCTTAACACTTAAGGAAGCTCAGAGTCATGTTTAAGTCCAAAAAAAGCTGTAGTAGCAGCGCTGGATAACAACACTAAACTGCTGAAAAAGCATTGTTCATTAACTAAATATGCATAACATACATCTTAACAACTTTACTCAATTTTTTTTTTTTTTTTTTAATTTTATATTAATGTGAAACATTAAACAATGTACTATTTTTTTAAAACAACTATGGTGGATGAACAGTTGTAATAAATTGCAATATGAAGTGCTTGATGTGAAATAGCTAATAGCCTATACCTTGTATGATATTTTTTTACTGTTAAAATAGCTAGTATAAATAAAATGCATTACAGTTTAATTTTTTTAAACTATGTAAATAAAATATGAGTACATAAACCATGCATACTCTTCCATAAGGGACACAAGAGGAAATCCACACAGATAAGGCCATGGTTGGAAATTGAACTCATGAACCCAGTGTGGTCTGCTTTGTTTTTTTGTAAAGTCGAGTACATAACATAACAAACAAGCCGTAGATGAAGAACAAACAAGGTTTCAAGACAATGTTGCATTTAACTCAAAGGAGCCTGTCCCTTCAAAATCAACTCACCCCACCCCCCCACCCCCCGAGTTTTTTGCATTTGAGGGGAGGTAAATTTATAATATGAGGATAGATTTATAATTGGGGTAAAGCAGGTTGACGATCAACTTTGAATGTCAGAGTTAAAATCAAGCAATCAAGTGTTCGTGTGTTACATGAAAAAAAACCATTACTTTCCTTATGTGCTGAATACTATCCTATTACTACCCCTTACTAATTAAAAACTTTTGCTGGCTTGGACAAAGTTCCTATGGTGTTTCTTTCCTTAATGATTCAGACCCACAAACTGCACACAAATGCATGTTTGGTATTCTAAATCATAACGCCAGTGTTTTCCGATAGAAGTACTAACCACTAAGGTAACCATGCAGATCTCAACTGGCATATTTTTTTAGTAATAAGAAAGAGTGCCAGTGTTGTGTTTTTTTGGGGGTTTGAAGCACTATTATCTAGCTCTTATATCTGTTGCACACATGCTGTATTATTGTGCTTCTTGTTCTAGTCTTTAGAATGTATTTATTTTTCCAACCTTAGTGGTTAGCCAATCCACCTTCCAACAATGGAGTCATGAGTTTGATTTCTGACTCACGCCCATTATCTGTGTGGAGGTTGTATGTTCTCTCCTATGTATTGATTATGGAAGAGTATACATACGCGGCCAGCATTTAACTTCTGTGCAAAATAATAAATACATTTACACCCTTTGCATTGCAACTTAGTTTTGTCGAGAAAACTTAAGTAAGAAAACTTACTCAAAATCTTGCCTAAGTTCCTTAATGAATCAGGCCCCTTAAGTGCAAACCATTCTCCAAAAAGCTATCACAGATCTCACAGCAGATGTAGAAGTGAAGAATGAGAGATCTGTATCCATCAACTGTCTAACGCAAGGAACAGCATGGTACCTGTATCTATCAACTTCCCAGAGCCAATAACTGGCATTGTACTTGTAACCATTATCTTCTCAGAGGCAGGAACTTGCACTGTACCCATAATCATCAATTGTACAGAGCAGGAATTAGCACAGTACCTTTATCCAGAGCCAGATTAAGTGGGGGAGGGAGGGTACAGGAAGCATGTACCATGGGACCCCCTCTCACAGGGGCCCCCTCAGCACCTAACACCCAGTGCTCTAGATTCTTATTATCCTCATGCATTTTTAACTGCATGAGGCTAATCTGACTGCACAGATTACTTGGAACACTGTCTTACCCTTCTGATGAGAAAATAGGCAGCTCCAAAAATCAGTGTTCCCAGAAGAAGCGTTTTCCTGTGTGAGGAGCAAGGAGTACACGTCATAGCAACATAACGGCATTCATAGCTACAGGTAAGTAAGAGAGCGATGAGAGAGGCATGGAGGGGGCAACAAAGAGAGAGGCATGAGTAGGCAGCAATAAGAGAGGCATGGAGGGGCATTGAGGGGGCAGTAATGAGAAGCATGGAGGGGGCAAAAATGAGAGAGAAATGAAGGCGGCAGCATTTAGAGAACCATGAATGGGGCAACAATAAAAACAGCATGAAAGGGACATAAAAGAGAGAGACATGGAGCAGGCTGCAGTGAGAGAGACATGGTGGGAGCAGCAATCAGATTGACATGGAAGGCGCAGCAATGAGAGAGACCTGAAGGATCAGCAATGAAAGAGACATGAAAGAGGCAGCAGGGGGGAAATAAAGGAGAGAAGCATGGAGGGAACAGTAATGAGAGAGATTTGAACAAGGCACCAATAAAAGAGGTTTGGTGGGGTAGCAATGAGAGGCATGGTGGTGCAGCAATGAGAGGCATGGAGAGGTCAATAAGAGAGATGGAGGGGGTAGCAAATATAATGAAATTGAGGGGAAAACAATGAAAGATATATGGTGGAGAGCCATGTCTCTCCATATATATATGGAAAGACATGGCACGTGCTGCAATGAGAGATACCTTGTAGGGTCAAAAATGAGAGAGGCATGGGGGGCAACAATGAAAGTAACATGGAGAGGGGTTGTAATGAGAGAGGCATGTAGGGGGCAGCAATGTGGGAGACATGAAGGGGGCCGCAATGAGAGACATAACCCACAATGAGAGGGATATGTGGGGGCGATGGGAGAAATATGAGGGAGCAATGGGAGAGATATGAGGAGGTAATGTTTGTATATGTGTGTATTAGATCATAGAGGCTTCCATGTCACAAGTGCCCTGAGTGCCCCAAATCTTTGATCCAGGTCTGCCTGTATCAATGAACATGTAACCCCACCAACATATTAGAATTAATAACCAGCAACTATGCATCAAGTGTACCCCTCACCTCTTAGATTGTAAACTTGTTTGGGAAGCACCATTCTTTAACTTACATCATTGTATTCAATTTGTTTATATCAAGAAGCCCTCAATGTTAGTGCTTTACAAATAAAATATAATAATAACAAAAATAATAATAACAGAGAGAAAAATAGGTGAAGTATATGTACTTTTGGTCAATGAAGATAAAATATTTTTGCAATAATGTGGGACATATGGGACATTTTCACCATACTGCTGCTCATTGCTAACTGTACAAAATGGAAGGCTATAGTTCAGTGATGACTATCACTTTATCACTGGTAGTGGTGCAAATAGACAATCTGTTCTCCCCCTAAGATCTGTAAGTTGCCTCCTAAAGACTTTAGCTGGCTTACAGGCAAGCTGTTAGTTTTTAGCACCAGTTGTAATACTACCTAATAATGAAAGGGCAAATGCTACAGGCTGAGGTAAGAGTATTCTGATATACTAAATACTATACTTAACATAGCCAATAGTAAGGTCATTAAAATACTTGTTTTTGGTGCTATATGTAGCCATAAGTTTGGAGAAAGAAATATATATATTGTTAACTTTCTTGACAGTTGCAACTGGGAAGAAAAGGAAGAAAAGCTGCGGAGAAAAGTGACAAAAGTTCTAAAATGTGATGCACTGAAGAAAAATCCATTTGACCCTTTGGTTATTCCAGCAGCTGATTGCCTGATTAGCTGCCTCTGTTTAGAAGCACCCTGTAAAGACCTGGACTCCTTCTGTGATACACTGAAAAATTTAAAGGAATTGCTTAAGCCAGGTGGTCATATCATTCTTCAGAATGTTCTTAACTGCACATTCTACTATGTTGGCCAGAAAATGTTTTTCCATCTGTCCTTAACTAAGCAGGACCTGGAAAATGCATTTAAAGAGGCTGGTTATAAAATTAAGGAAATAAAGGTGGTACCACGCAATGATAAATCAAGGATGGACATCACCGATTTTGAGAGTTTTTATTATGTCCATGCTCGTAAGCCACTTATCTAGTAACCTTAATCAACACTAAGGGGTAAAATTACTTGCTCAAACTGCATGCTGTTTCAACTATCTTGCCATTCAGAACATAAGAGGAGGCACTATTGACATAAATTATGTGGGCATTCATTATGTATTTATTTAAAGGGCAAAATTTATTTATAATTAACTTATGTGGGCAAATTGTCTTTTTCATTATTATAAAGGGAAAATATTATTCTTTTATTATTCCATGTGGGAACTATGTAGTGCCACATGCGTGCATCATAAATAATTAATGCTCTCATTAGCAATCAAATAGTATTGTCCAGTTAATATAATTATGTATTCATATTTCCCCATTATATAATACAATAATATTGTCCCCATAATATAATGAAATCTAAAATTTGCCCATATAAGTTTTTAATTCATTTAGCCCCTTAATCAATAAATAATGATTGCCCACATAATTTATATGTCAATTGTGCCTCCTCTTATGTTCTGAATGGCAATATAGTTCAAACAGCAGCAGTTTGAGCAATCTCCCCTCTGAAAACCACCTCTCTTGTTTTAGCTGTTTGGATGGCGGTTTGGGATGGTTTTGTAAACCCCAGCTTAGTAAATTCAAGTGTTTGTATGTTGTTAAAATCAGGATGGCGATCTATAAAGTGTTGTTTTTTTTAAACTGTTCATCTGGCCGATTTAAAGTCAGTTTGGCTTTTAGTAAATCACGTGGTTTTATAATCACCGGAAAATCAAGCAACCCTGTAGTAAGTCTAGCCCTAAAGGTAATGTTATGCTGACAATTTTTCACCTGCTGAGTTTATCAATTGCTTAGATTATTACTATTAATGATATTTTCATATCCCAATATTGCTGTTATTAAACCTGAGCATTTTTCTTAACATTTTTCGATTTAGGGGCTGATGTAATTACAATTTAATTACTGCATGTATGTATAACTCTGTATGCAAACTTATATGCATCTTTCTGTTGACCTCTCTGCACTTAGGGGTATATTTACGAAGCGGCGGTTGGGTCAAACAGCTGATTCCCAGCGGTTTGCCATCATTTTATTTATTAAAGACAAAGTCCATCGTCTTTTGCCTTTAATAAAATTGGCTTTTTAAGAAAGTGATGGCAAACAGATGAGAATCGGCGGTTTCTCAGAACCAAAACTTATGAAACTTCATATGCCAGTGATATCCCATGAGTTTGTTCATATAATAGCTACTTATCCTCTGCAGAGTGATTTTTCTATCCGCCAGCAATTGACTTTTCACTATTCTACATTGACTATGTTTTTTGTAAACTCCTCTATGATCCATATCAACGGATCATTGTTATCTTAACATGGAATATCTATTATAATGGTGACTATCTGCTCCTGATGGAGACCTTTTCCTGTTATAGTGCCACGAGCTCTGGCTGGCATAACCTAGTGCTGGTATCTACATTTTTTTAGGGGAGACATTCCCCCCCCCCTTCGATTTTGCCAACAAGAGTTTAATAAGTTATAAATATGGGACATTTTGAAGTTAGTTAAGTAAGTAAGTAAGTAGGAGATGGAGTGAAGTTACATGGAGTTGGTGAAGAAACAGAATGAAGGTGTAACGAGTTTATCAAGAAGGGAGCCTGAAGTGATAGATACGCATGGTAGCCTGGTTTAGTGCTGGCCACACAGAGGCGCAGATTTTAACGGATTTCCTAATCTACACCAAGAACCGCCGCAAGGAGGATAGACTTAGCAGCTGGGAACCCGCAGGTCACAGCCCTCTGAGAAGTCATTAGGCCTAACACAGCGGAGATGGAGGTTGGGTAATCCAGAAGCAGGTCAGCAAGCCAAGGACTGGTACAATGGTGGTTACGAGATACAAAATCAGTATGCAGAAAGGAAGTCCAATAACAAGCTGGGAACTAGTACACAGGCAGTAGTGCAGTACAAAATCAGGATCCAAGAGAGTGGTCAAAAAACAAGCAAGGACTGGTACAGAAGGAGTTAATAGGCAAAATAGCAATCCAAGGGAGAAGCACAGGAAAGCTCAGCTTCTGCAGCATAACAGGGAGTCAGACTGGTGTGGAAACCTATTGCTCTGACACTGTTAGAGTGTCAGAGTGAGGTATATATACTGCATATTTGAATATGTAGATTTGAATATGCTGCCTCCCAGTCACAATCATGTGACCGCCCGAACCAGGAAGTGCTGATCTTTATACAGAGGCAGTGGGAATCAGCAGCACAGGAATGTGGCACAGGTAAATTTTGTGACAGAAGGATCCTATGACATCTCAAGGAAAGTTAGATATATATTTACATTCATATATTCTTGCAAGGATACAATATATGTATTGTTTAGTGTTTGTAAAATACTCTTGTGTTCGTGTTATGAAAGTAGTTAAGGAAGCATACATAAATAGAAAGCTTATTATCAATGTGATTTTCTTACCTTGTATTTTGTTTGACCATAGAATAAATTTATTAATGAAATGAGTTTTGATGTCTGAATTTACTTTTGGACTCATTAAAACTATAGATATACTGTATATTTGAAAATAGCATAAATATATATAACAGGCTGCAAGGTTGGACAAATATTTTGCACATAGTCAATGAGCCAAGATAATAATCTTTGTATATAGTATAGTTATTATCATATAGATGTATTTCTTGGACTGTACCTTAAACAGTATTTCCCTTTAAAAAACACAAGTCACTTACATGCAGTTACAGATATAAGTCTTTATATAAACTTGTGATTGGACAAGTAATTTTGCCATTTAGTTATGAGCCAACCCATTGTAAGCTTGGTATATTATATTTGAAAACATATATTCGAGACATATAAGATATATTTATATAGATATATATTAATGCTTATATAAATAATTAGAATAAAGATATAGCTTCCGCAACAGCCCTATATCCAGGAAAATAAATTATTACAATTGTTTGCCATTACAGCTGGCACACCTTATGTGGTTTTTGTCTCTGAATTTAGATATATATCTCTTAAAACTTTAAATATGGTGGGGATTGTTTTGAAGTTTTATATTTTCTATGTAAATACATAGACCCTTTGTGAAGAGTGATGACAGCTGTATCTTTGAAACTATCTGTATCCGACACCTTCTTGTTAATTGACAAATAACACCTTTAAATACCCATGGATCATAAAACCTTACATTAGGAGCTTATCATAATTGGATGTAGGAAATGTATTGGATTAGCTGATGGAAGCAGGTTTTGTGGCATGCATATGCTAAGTAGACTTCTTGAGACTATGCATGTGCCCTGTGATTGGCATATCATTAGTTTGGGCCAGTCGCCTGTTTTTATTCATATAGTTACAGTTATCAGAAGAATTAAAAAACAAATGTTTAAATTACGCCAGGTGGTTGACATGTCACAAAATGGCGATTGAACACTCCACATGTTAATACATTTTATCACTGAGAATGGGGAATTGGCCAGGATAATGACATTAGATGGCCAGTTCAACTTATTCTTTTGAATAGATCAGAGAACTAGCCATTGTTCAATCAAGCACATGTCACCAGAGGGTCCTTTCAACCATTGTGTAAGAGATTGGAAATCCTCTCCCTACCATACAACTAAGATAGCAAAAGTATATCTGGCAACATCCTTCAATATTATCACACACAATAACTATCTGTGATTTAAGCAATATTATTTGTACAATATGTTACCATGCTATGCTCCCAGGGGCGCATGCAGGGGGGGTTTCTGGTTCTCCAGAAACCCCTCCCCTCTGCGAACGAATGGTTCTGTACAGCAGCCGCGGTTCTGTCAAAGAAGCGTCCGTGGCGCTTCTTTGACAGCGCCACGGCTGCTGTACAATTCAGAATCACCAAAATTGAGCTTCTGCGCATGCGCAGCAGCTCTCTCTCTCTATATTTTTTTTTTGAAGGGGTGGGAAGGAACCCCCCCTTAAAAATCCTGCATTTGCCCCTGGCCCCATAGGTCTTTAATCATGAAAGTTGTTATTGTGTTATTAATACCAGTCAGGTTCTGCATATTGTATAAGATGGAACAAATGCTAGTCTCCAGCTTTAAATGTAAAGTCCTGGGGCCTGATTCATTAAGGAAAGTAGAGCAGAAACAAATGAGTAACTTTGCATCTTTGTTGTTTAGACACATTATTAGTGCTGTGACCTACTAAATCACAGCTTCCTGGAAGGATCCATCACCACCGATGCTCCAAATGGTCTGCAACCGAGTATAGCAAATCTATCAGATGGAGCACATCACCCGCATCCTGAGGGGCTCCTCTGTATCTTTCCATAAAAGCTCACATAATAATCAGCCTTTACTCCGATTCTGGCATGATTCTCTATTAGTAACTGACTGTCTGGCCTAAACTACAACTGACTCACTACTATATCTCTCATCGCATGAATCTCTACCTTTACCTCTTTCTTATTACCTCTGTGCCTCCCTCCATTTCTCCTATAGCACCCCACACTGCTGCCCACTCTCCCTATCTTCCCTTCTACAACTCCCTCCCCTTATTGTTTGAAATGTTATTGCTGAACTCCACCGCTGTTTACATCCAGCACATAGCGGACTTCACAATGCAAGGGTGCTATGGGGACATGGTCATAGGTGTCTTTTTTGTGTCACAGTTTAAAATATCTATTACCCATACCTATCTAAATATTATTATTGCTGTTGAATTCTCCCATACATTTGTAAGTGATGTTGTTAATAAACAGTATTTAAAATAAAAAAAATGTGGGGACAAATTGTTCTAGATCAACTTTAAATTTCAGTGTAAAAATAAAGCTATCAAGTATTTGTGTGCTACAGCCACTATTTACGTTATGTGCAAAATATTAAACTAATATGCACCCTTTGCATTGTAACATGGTTTTGTCCAAGGGAAATTGTACTCATTATTTTGCTTTACTTTCATTAATGAATCAGGCCCCTGGTGTTGAATGCTATTCTCAGTGACATCATCCTTGATAAGAGAAGGGGGTGGAGGCAGAAATTGAATAAATAAGCAGAGAAATCAAGGCTGTGTGTGTTGCTTTTTGAGACACATTGAAGAGGTCCTACTCTAGTCTTATTAATCTCACCATCTGAAACTGTGGGAATTTATTATCGCCTGGGACTCTGACAACCTGCTACCTAATTGGAACGTTATTCTGCAATTTGCTGGACTTTGTTACCCATTTGGAAAGCTTATTCCACCTGTTCTTGCTTTTACAGTTCCTGCTCTGTTAAGTTGCTTACATAAAATCATGTTGCACCATTATTTGTTGTTGGCCTGAGTGATAAAAGAACCTGATCTCCTCACACACAATATTCATATTTTATTTTAACTTTATCACCACTAGCAGCATGACAATATCTACTGTATATTGTTCCCTTTCCATATCTTCTCCTTTGTACCCATGGTGCAAACTGAAGGGCCTCACCAAACACATACAAGTTTACTTTATCCCCCAGAAATTGCCCTTGTGGTTCTGTGCCACAATCTCTTATAAATACCTGACTAGCAACTGTTGTTACTACTCCCTCCTCTGATCATGCTACTGCAGCCTGGCCCTTGGCAACATCACCATACCTCCTTACCATACCACTTTGCCATTATAACATTGCTGGCCTATATCTATGGAGCTTGTACATGTTGCTCTGGGTTTACATTCTATGCTCCCATAAACTGTGCTCCTAATCATGCACCGTACAGGCCAAATAGACCTTTTGCATATCAACCCTCTAATATTAAAGTACATTATTTCACTGTGGCCCTTATACTTGCAATTAAGTGCGATGCAGTGCAATCAGTGGGAGGGCACCACATCTTAAGTTACTGAATTTGTAGTAAAGGGCATCTCCTTTATCTTCCCTTGAGTATCTGCTGTCTTTACTGGCCTTAATTAACTATTGTGAGCTCATCTCCTTGTATCTGCAGTTCTTTGCACCCTCCCCCCATGTGTCTGTTTCTGGTACACTGATGTACCTGTCTCCACTTTTGTGTTTGTGCCTTTGTCCCCCTCTTTGTGTTAGTCTCTCTGTCTTCATTTTCGTATGTTTATCTTTATCTCTAACCTCTGCCACTACCTTTGTGCGTGTGCAGCTCTGTCCCCCTCCTACCCTTGTGTGTATTTTTATGTCTCTGTCCCATTTGTGTGTGTTCACATGTCTGCCCTTTTGTGCATGCACCTCTGCACCCTCTGTGTGTGCGCACCTCTGCCCGCCCTTTGTGTATGTATCTCTGCCACCCTTTCGTGTGTGTACTTCTGTCCTCTTTTTGTGTGTGTGCGCATCTCTGTCTTCAATTTTATGTGTACCAATGTGTCCTTGTTTGTCTCTGCCCACAACCTCCAATTGTTTGTGTGTCTCTGTCCTCACATTCTGGATGCAATTCCTTTTATTTCTCCCCTTTGTGTTTATGTGACGGGCACTAGGAGTCTTTACCCAGGAAATAACCAGATGGTGGCTTACCAGAGTAATATAGATGGTAATAGGTACTCTGGTAGCAGGGTGACAATGGAACAGGAGGAACAGCAGATGGTGAGAGAATGCTCAGGAAAAGTCTATGACTAGCAGCACTGGTAATGAGTATATAACTGTACACGAGGAAACAGATGGACAAGGAAACGTGAGGGTAGTCAGTGGTCTGCGTGTAGCAAGTTGTACCACTGCTATAGTGAGGAGGAATGTCCAGAGGTAACGAGGAGGCAGTGAGAGTCAGCGGTCTGCGTATAGCAAGTTGTACCACTGTCTAGGTGAAGGACTAGAATCCAGGTGGAGGTAGATAACAGGGAAGTCAGTGGTCTGCGGTTGCAAGTTGTACCACTGCTATGTGAGAGGATACTGGAAACTGGTGTCACAGGGAACAGGAATCAATGGTCTGCATCTAGCAAGTTGTACCACTGAAATATATATGTGAGGAGAGCACGAGGAGATGAATGCTATGTAGAGTATACACGGGCACACAGGACTTGAACCCACGATAATATCACAATACAAATTATAACAGAGCAGCACTACTAAGGTATACAAAGTCACAATAACAATCCAGGCAAATAGGAAACAAAGTCAATGGTAGTGATAGTCTCAGTGAATAAAGGACTCCGGAGGAGAACACAACTCAATCCAGCTAGATATGCAATCACAAGCAAAGTCAATGAGAAGTATGCATACCGCGATTCAGGAGAGCAGGCTGTCAGAGAGATGTGCAGGGATACCTGAACGGCTGTAGGCCCGGCAGGAGGAGAGACCACTGGAAGGTGGGAGCGGTAATCAAGTTGGTGCAGCGCACGGCAAGTAAACCAGCATGAATGAGGCAATACTCTGGAAGCAGTAGTAAAAGGAACTGGAAACATGAAGAACACGGGAGAGTTGAGGCGGTCTGAACTCCAGTAGCAGAGATGGTAGCAGCGGAGCGCTGACCCGATGAACACAGGAGAGTTGAGATGAGCTGGAACTCTGTAGAAGCAATGGAGGCAGCGGATAGGAATCAGCTGGCAGACACGATGAACACAGGAGAGTTGAAGTGAGTAGGAACTCTGTAGAAACAACGGAGGCAGCAGATAGGAATCAGCTGGCAGACACGATGAACACAGGAGAGTTGAAGTGAGTAGGAACTCTGTAGAAACAACGGAGGCAGCGGATAGGAATCAGCTGGCAGACACGATGAACACAGGAGAGTTGAAGTGGTCTGGAAACCACAAACGAATAACAGGAATCAGCAGGAGCTGAATACACGGGGAAACACAGGAACACCTTCAGAGGCTCATAGGAATGAGACTCCAAGATCAGGCAACGAGGTATTGACCTCAGGTGCTTTAAATAGGGAGTGTTGCCTGATCAGCCAATTAATGAAAAGGAACAGGTACTGAAGGTTTGAAAGGGCTGCACATGCGCAGACCCTCAGGATGGCGGACGGCCACGGTGCCTAAACACACGAGAAGTAGCACTCACAGTCCGGTGAGTGACAGTACCCCCCCTTTTAAAGGTGGGCACAGAACACCTGGAACCGGGTTTGTCCGGAAACTTGGAATAGAACTTCTTAAGAAGAGTTGGAGCGTTGAGATCTTCTGCTTTGATCCATGAACGCTCCTCAGGACCAAAGCCCTTCCAATGAACGAGGAAACGAAGAACTCCTCGCGAAATTTTTGCATCCAATATATGAGTAATCTCAAAGTCCTCCTCTTGATGAATCTGAACTGGCCGAGGTGCTGAAGGAGGGACCGAGAAACGGTTGATAATAAGAGGTTTGAGCAAAGACACATGGAAGGCATTGGAAATACGAAGGTTCTTAGGAAGTAGAAGTTTGAAACAAACTGGATTTATCACTTGAATGATCCTATATGGACCAATAAAACGAGGAGCGAACTTCATAGATGGAACCTTCAAACGAATATTTTTGGTTGATAACCAAACACGATCTCCGATTTTCAGTGGTGGAATAGCCCGTCTCTTTTTATCTGCAAAAGACTTATATCTGGCAGAAGTCTTCTTTAAACAGGTTTTCACCTGCGACCAAATATTTTTGAAGGTTTGACAAATAGTCTCTACAGCAGGAACTTGGGTGGGAGGGAGGGCAGGAAATTCCGGAAAAGACGGATGGTGACCGTAAAACACAAAGAATGGAGTTTTAGAAGATGACTCATGGTACATGTTGTTATGAGTGAATTCAGCCCATGGAAGCAATGCTACCCAGTTGTCTTGGTTGGCTGAAGAGAACATTCTTATAAAAGTCTCAAGATCTTGATTGACTCTTTCAGTTTGACCGTTTGATTGAGGATGGTAGGAGGATGAGAGTGATAATCGTATGCCCAAGGTCTTACAAAGGGCCCGCCAGAATCTGGAAACGAATTGTACTCCTCTATCTGAAACAATCTCGAACGGACATCCATGAATACGGAAGATTTCTTTGATGAAATACTCAGCCAGAGTAGAAGAAGAAGGCAAACCAGTCAAGGGAACGAAATGCGCCATCTTCGAAAATCTGTCCACCACTACCCAAATAGTATTGCAGTTTTTACTAGGAGGAAGATCAGTAACCAAGTCCATACTAATATGGGTCCACGGCTTGGACGGAATGGGTAGTGGTTGAAGCAAACCCGCTGGAGTTCTGCGGGGAGTCTTGAACTGGGAACACAATTCACATGCAGCTACAAAATCTTTGACATCTCTTCTCATAGAAGGCCACCAATAACTTCGAGAAAGAATTTCAAAGGTCTTGCATTCACCAGAGTGTCCAGAAAAACGAGAAGAGTGAAACCACGAAAGGATTTTTTTCCTAAGAGCAGGAGGCACGAGGGTTTTCCCAAATGGTAGCACTTTAGTAGAAGAAGCAGCCAGAGAAACACATTTGGGGTCTAATATAGAGTGGTTGGGACCATCTTCAACATCTGAGGACGTCACAAAAGCTCGAGATAGAGCATCTGCTTTTTTATTCTTTGCAGCTGGTTTGAAGGTTATGATTAATTCAAAACGAGAAAAGAAAAGAGACCATCTTGCTTGACGAGGATTCAAACATTGAGCAGACTGTAAATAGGACAAATTCTTATGATCAGTAAAAATTGTCACAGGATGACGAGCTCCCTTCAACAAGTATCTCCACTCCTCTAATGCTACTTTAATAGCCAGCAACTCCTTGTCCCCGATGGTGTAATTCTTCTCCGCAGGCAGAAGACCCCGAGAGTAAAAGGCACAAGGATGGAATTTTTGTTGCTCCGATCTTTGGGAGAGAATGGCTCCTAAACCAACATTAGAGGCATCTACCTCTAGGAAGAAAGGAAGCGTCACATCAGGCTGTCGAAGAATAGGAGCAGAGGAGAAGGACTCTTTAAGAAACTGGAAAGCTTGAAGGGCCTCAGAGGACCATTGCTTAGTATTGGCCCCTTTACGAGTTAGGGCCACAATAGGAGATGCAATCGAGGAGAAATCTTGAATGATGCGTCTATAGTAATTGGCAAAACCTAAAAAACGCTGAATTGCACGAAGAGTAGTTGGCTGAGGCCAATGTAACACAGCATTCACCTTTTCTGGATCCATCTGTAGACCAACTCCGGAGACAATATATCCCAGAAATGGAATCTGGGGCAACTCGAATGAACATTTTTCTAACTTGCAGAATAATGAATTTTCCCGGAGTCTGGAAAGGACCTCTGCCACATGTTGATGATGAGAAGGCAGGTCCTGCGAAAAGATCAAGATGTCGTCCAGATAGACGACGACACAAACATATAACAAGTCCCGAAAGATCTCATTAACGAAACCCTGGAAAACAGCGGGAGCATTACATAAGCCGAAGGGCATTACTAAATATTCATAATGCCCATCTCTGGTGTTGAAAGCTGTTTTCCATTCGTCACCGGACCTGATTCTAATTAAATTGTAGGCACCACGAAGATCCAACTTGGTAAAGATCCGAGCTCCCTTAATACGATCAAATAACTCAGTAATAAGTGGAATGGGATACCGATTTTTGATAGTTATGGCATTAAGTCCACGGAAATCAATGCAGGGGCGTAATGATCCATCCTTCTTTTTTACAAAGAAAAACCCTGCTCCAGCGGGGGAGGTAGAAGGTAGAATAAATCCTCGCTGGAGATTCTCTTGAATGTTTTCAGATGTAGCTTGAGTTTCAGGTAAAGAAAGTGGATACACACGACCCCTGGGAGAAGTCTTGCCAGGTTGAAGGTCAATCGGACAGTCCCACGAACGATGAGGAGGAAGACGTTCAGACTGAGTTTTATCAAATACATCGGCAAATGAAGCATACTGAGGAGGAAGTCCCGGTGAGGAAGGTGAAATGGAGGATTGCTGTATTTTAAGAGGAACGACTTGAGAGAGACAACGATGATGACATTCAGTTCCCCAAGACGTAACTTGAGGAGTGTGCCAGTCAATCTGGGGAGAATGACGTTGAAGCCATGGAAGGCCTAATACAATCGGACTTGTAGTAACAGGAAGAATTAAAAATGAAATTTCTTCTTGGTGTAATACACCAATTTGAAGGGTTACTGGAGCCGTACTCTGGGTGATGAAACCATTGACAATGCGTGATCCATCAATAGCAGTCACAGTAATAGGTGTCTTTAAAGTAATCACTGGTAGGGACCATTGATTCACGAGGGATTTGGAAATAAAGTTTCCCGCAGCTCCAGAGTCAATAAGTGCTTGGGACTTAAAGGATTTGGTAGCAAAGGAAACTGTAACATCAAAAGCACAGACTTTTAATTTCGTAGAACAAGGAGAGGACTCCAGGGACCCTAACTTCACCTCTCCAGAACTGGTTAGGGCCTGGCATTTCCTGATTTTTTTAGGGCATGAATTGAGCATATGCGTGGAATCAGCACAATAGATACAAAGTCTATTTTTTACTCTTCGGTCCCTCTCCTCTGAAGTTAATTTGGAGCGACCTATTTCCATGGGTATCACCGGAGAAGAAGCTAGGCGAGGTTGAGGACTTGAGCGTAGAGGTGCTTTTAACTGAAGTTGTTTTTTCAGACTCTCTTTCACGAAATCTCATGTCTACACGGTGGCAAAGAGAAATCAAATCTTCTAAAGAGGTAGGTAATTCTTGAGTAGTCAGTGCATCTTTAATTTTATCAGAAAGCCCCTGCCAGAAGGCGGCAATTAACGCTTCAGTGTTCCACTGAAGTTCAGAGGCTAATATCCTAAATTGAATGACGTACTGGCCTACTGTACGAGAACCCTGACGTAGACGGAGGATGCTGGATGCAGCGGAAATAACACGACCTGGTTCATCAAATACACTTCGGAACGTGGAAATAAATTTGGCACTATCCTGTAATAATGGGTCATTTCTTTCCCACAGAGGGGATGCCCATGCGAGAGCTTGTCCGCAAACAAGGAAATGAGATAGGCCACTCTGGAACGATGAGTAGAGAAATTTTGAGGTTGAAGCTCAAAATGAACTGAGCATTGATTCAGAAACCCCCTGCATGTTTTGGGGTCTCCATCATATTTTGACGGAGTAGGCAGGTGAAGCGTGGAAGCCGTAGACACCTGGGATGGCACTGGGGAAACGAAGGAAAGTACAGGAGCGTCAATAGTAGCTGTAATATTTTGCACAGACGTTCCTTGGGAGGCTAACGCCTGGTAACATTGCAGCAACAGTTGTTGGCGAGCATCCTGTTGTTCCATTCGGGAAACCAGATGCTGCAGCATCTCTTTAGCTGTAGGTTCCGCATCTGGGTCTGTCATGGCCTGATCTTACTGTCACGGGCACTAGGAGTCTTTACCCAGGAAATCACCAGATGGTGGCTTACCAGAGTAATATAGATGGTAATAGGTACTCTGGTAGCAGGGTGACAACGGAACAGGAGGAACAGCAGATGGTGAGAGAATGCTCAGGAAAAGTCTATGACTAGCAGCACTGGTAATGAGTATATAACTGTACACGAGGAACCAGATGGACAAGGAAACGTGAGGGTAGTCAGTGGTCTGCGTGTAGCAAGTTGTACCACTGCTATAGTGAGGAGGAATGTCCAGAGGTAACGAGGAGGCAGTGAGAGTCAGCGGTCTGCGTATAGTAAGTTGTACCGCTGTCTAGGTGAAGGACTGGAATCCAGGTGGAGGTCGATAACAGGGAAGTCAGTGGTCTGCGGTTGCAAGTTGTACCACTGCTATGTGAGAGGATACTGGAAACTGGTGTCACAGGGAACAGGAATCAATGGTCTGCATCTAGCAAGTTGTACCACTGAAATATATATGTGAGGAGAGCACGAGGAGATGAATGCTATGTAGAGTATACACGGGCACACAGGACTTGATCCCACGATGATATCACAATACAAATGATAACAGAGCAGCACTGCTAAGGTATACAAAGTCACAATAACAATCCAGGCAAATAGGAAACAAAGTCAATGGTAGCGATAGTCTCAGTGAATAAAGGACTCCGGAGGAGAACACAACTCAGTCCAGCTAGATATGCAATCACAAGCAAAGTCAATGAGAAGTATGCATACCGCGATTCAGGAGAGCAGGCTGTCAGAGAGACGTGCAGGGATACCTGAACGGCTGTAGGCTGGCAGGAGGAGAGACCACTGGAAGGTGGGAGCGGTAATCAAGTTGGTGCAGCGCACGGCAAGTAAACCAGCATGAATGAGGCAATACTCTGGAAGCAGTAGTAAAAGGAACTGGAATATGAAGAGAACGGGAGAGTTGAGGCGGTCTGAACTCCTGTGGTAGCAGCGGAGCGCTGACCCGATGAACACAGGAGAGTTGAGATGAGCTGGAACTCTGTAGAAGCAATGGAGGCAGCGGATAGGAATCAGCTGGCTGAAGACACGATGAACACCGGGGAGTTGAGGTGAGCAGGAACTCTGTGGAAACAATGGAGGCAGCGGATAGGAATCAGCTGGTGCAGACACGATGAACACAGGAGAGTTGAAGTGAGCCTGGAAACTCTGTAGAGACAACGGAGGCAGCGGATAGGAATCAGCTGGTGCAGACACGATGAACACAGGAGAGTTGAAGTGAGTAGGAACTCTGTAGAAACAACGGAGGCAGCGGATAGGAATCAGCTGGCAGACACGATGAACACAGGAGAGTTGAAGTGAGTAGGAACTCTGTAGACACAACGGAGGCAGCGGATAGGAATCAGCTGGCAGACACGATGAACACAGGAGAGTTGAAGTGAGTAGGAACTCTGTAGAAACAACGGAGGCAGCGGATAGGAATCAGCTGGCAGACACGATGAACACAGGAGAGTTGAAGTGGTCTGGAAACCACAAACGAATAACAGGAATCAGCAGGAGCTGAATACACGAGGAAACACAGGAACACCTTCAGAGGCTCATAGGAATGAGACTCCAAGATCAGGCAACGAGGTATTGACCTCAGGTGCTTTAAATAGGGAGTGTTGCCTGATCAGCCAATTAATGAAAAGGAACAGGTACTGAAGGCTTGAAAGGGCTGCACATGCGCAGACCCTCAGGATGGCGGACGGCCACGGTTCCTAAACACACGAGAAGTAGCACTCACAGTCCGGTGAGTGACAGTATATTTCTACCTTTGTAACCCATCCCATCCTTTTTATCCCATCTGCCCCACAACCCACTATCATCTTGCGCCATACCTTCTGCCCCCTGTTCCACTTCTCCTCACTTCACGCCTTTCCTTCCTTCTCTCATGCTGGTGGCTACTGATCAGAAATGATGTGGACAAACAGAGACACGACAGTGTCCAACGCCACATAATTGAAAGCAAGGATGACAAGTAAGGAATTTTTTGGGGATTTTAATCATTTTTGAATGTCAAAGTGCATTATTTTTCATTATGAGCTTATTCATCATGCTCAAAACTCCACACTGATCGCTATAAAAACGTTAGCACAAGCTATAAACAACATAAGTAATAAACATTTTTTGCAAAGAGCAATAAACACTGACTACTAAAAACATTTTATGATACACACTATCACCTACTTACACTGCAAAGAACAAAACTGATTGACACCTTTATTTCCACAAGCCATAAACATCAAAGTCTATAGACATTCCGAAATAGAGCTTCAAATATTATGGACTTTAGACATTGTGAGCCTACAAACTACCAGCTATAAACAGTTTGAACTATATATCTACTGCATGCAGAAGAGTTATAAACCAATTAAAAGTGCTTAAATTTACAAACAAAGAAATGTTTTTGACTATAAGTATAATGGATACATTTGCCTCTAAAAAAGGCTGACAAGACTCTCGCTACAAGGATAACTGTCACAATCTCACACAAGAAGAGACTTCAACAAGATGAGTCTCTCTCCCTCTTTTCTCTCCACAGAACCCCACAAGCAAAAACTACATGAACCTGAACACAGAGCTGTCTTAATGCATGAGCATGCTGGGCAGTAGCCCAGGGGCCCCTCGAGCATAGGGGCCCCATAGGCTTGCCAACTTTTTAGTATATTATTTTTTGCATATTTAGTATGTTAATGTTTGTGTTGAACACTTGATTAATAATAAATAATGCATATAATTCATTCTGCCTGCATGATTTACCAAATGAGTACAATTCTTATGTTGCATTTCTTGTTTTTCAACTTCAAGGCTCATGTTATATTTTCCAAACTTTTAAGTGGAATAATCTCTGCTGTATAGAATGTTTTTTAACATTTAAACACTGGTTTTGTTGGAGGTGCCATTAGATATAAACACAATTTTATCAATAATTTTCATGTTTATTTCTTTGAGTGAGTGTAGGTAGGTAGGGCCCCAGTGCACTGCTTTGCCTGGGGGCCTATAATGCTGTTAAAATGGCCCTGCCTGAACACCCAACCTATATTTCAAGACACTCCAAGAGGGAATAAAGAACACCCAGAACATCCAGCCGCCATCTCTCTCAACATCCAGACAACAGCCAAGAAGATCACATTACCCAAGTGAGCATACACCCAAAATTCATCTTCTGCCTTATAATAAAAGACACATGATACCTGCACCTCCATAAAAAAAAACTGTGCCATGGAAACTTGCAACAGACCTTAAGTAAGATTTCCACTATAAAAAGTTGAACGCACAGCAAAGACAAAGAGCTTTAGAATGCAAACTTATTAAGAACCATTACATAAGTACATGCAGGCCAGCATCACATGTTATTTCTTGAAGTGGAGAGCACTGTCTCAGTGTATCCACACCTTCAAGTAAAGAGAACACACCTGTTGGTGATTACCGAAGCAGTCATCTGCTTGACTGTTAATCTTGATTGGCCAAAAAGAAGTGGGATACTGCCTATCATTTACTACTGCAACAAAGCAGATCCTGCTTTCGAATACTGCAAAAAGCGAATCAAGTAGAGGGTCACTCTTTCACTGCCACACTGCAATTTCTGAATGACTGAAGTAACCAATTTGGCAGTTCTTCAAGTCTTTCCGTTTGTTAAAAGGTCTGTTTTCAGATGTGATATGGTTTAGCCAAAACATGATTCATAGCACTCGTGCACACAGTAAAGTAGAGATCAATATACTGCTCCTCTCCTTAACACTGTATAATAGACTAATCCCGCTCTAAGCTCCCCCCTAACAAAATACTGACAAATAAATCAATTATTTTCTGACACTTAGTGGGAGATTTACTAGAGAGAGGCTTTGTAAACCTGCAGGTTTTCAGTGCTTCTTGCCGACTTAGAAATGGTACAATTTACTAACAGCCAAACCACTGGTAAACCACAGGAAACATGGGGATAAATTTACTAAGAATCGTGTTTAGTGGTGGTTTTAAACCGCCACACATCACCTGAGGTTTAGGGCTCCAAACTGCCGCATTTACTATAGGGTGTTACTAATTGATATTGTATTGGGCACCCATAGAGACACAATTAACTCCCTTACAGACAGGGCCTGATTAAGGGTCACAGCCGCCCTAGGCTAACACACCAGCTGCCCACCCCACTTTGTCGCTCCCCACCCTCCTCCCACCACCAATGTGTGTGTAATATATATATATATATATATATATATATATATATATATATATATGTATATATATATGTGCATATTTATATATATATATATATATATATATATATATATATATATATGTGTGCATATTTATATATATATATATATATATTGTATAAATATGCACATATATATATATATATAAGGGCACTGCTGTGGGCTGTGTTTTGATCATTGGTTTACTCATGGCTTTTCTTTCAGAATCTCTGTAAAAGTCTGTCTGCTTTCACTGGTGACAAGCATCAACAAGGACTCAAGTTTAAGGACTGGGGAGGTGAATACAGTGCTGCAGGTGCTGGTGGGAAGCACATAAGCACAATTTGGTACATACTGCACCACATTTCTGACTGCCAGAACATGCATGCATACACTTCACTTTACAAAAAGCCATGAAATTCCATAGACAAAAAACCTTACGGTTTAACATGTCCAATTAAGGTTCCTTATACACAATCTACAATGTAAGAAAACGATTGAAACTCTTCAACTCAAACTCGAAAAAGCAATGAAATTACGACGATTAAGGTAGAAACCTTAATGGACGTGTTCCTTGCGCAATACAGACATGATTTGCCATTACATCCTGTGGTTAGCTGCATATTCAGCACTTTCATGGAGTGAGATTGCTGTCACTCACAAAATGGTGGAGCTGCTAATTCACAGATTTGTGTGTTCACTGGAATACACACATACAGTAGTAGTACATTTTCTTAGTTTACCTTTATCGTAGTTTAGGATCTCTGTGTCTTAGAAAGGGACAGTAGAATAACTTCATAAAAAACTACAAAATAATATATTTGAAATACATTTAAATGATAGAGAAGCCTCTGCTTAGTTTTTGTTATCAGTGAGCAAAGTTTGCCATTACATTACCTTACAATGCCTAAGCTGACATTTTTTTTTTTTTTTTAAATCCAGTATTTTTATTTAAATACTTTAAGATATAAACATACCAAGCAACAAAAAGAAAAGAAAACCAATCGCATACATATCAGAATTAAATGACGGAATTTACAAGATTACAATAAAGCATAATAATAATAAATGTGCTATATTCATTCAGGATCATACATCGTAAATGCTCATACATAAGTATGTTACACATGCAGGGTTTATTACATGGACTCAGATACTTATTTATAAGAACTGCGGGAGCCATACATTTAAGTAGATAGAGCATCTGTACTAGATGACATAGGATAGAATGGAGACTCTAACCATCTGTACCAGATATTCTCAAATTTCTTCAGAGCCTGTCTGCTAGTATAAACAAATCTCTCGTGCCTTATGGTGGTATTAACCAGTGCCTTCCAATTTTTAACCGTGGGACTCGTCGGGGCCAACCACAGCCTCGCTATACAGACCTTAGCCAACATCAATAACTGTGAAATGTACATTTTTGTCAGTTTGTTAACTTTCCCCTTCAATTGGAGCCCAAAGAGACAAGTGGCCGGTGAACTAAGAGACACTTCAATTCCAGTAACCTGAATACATCTCCTGATCCTAAGATTCGTATACATGAACACTCCCATAGAAGGTGGCAAAAGTTAGCATTGATCGAATTGCATTTCGGACAGTTAGGGGTAACATCCGGGCGAAATTTTGCCAATCTAATAGGAGTAAAGTAGGCCCTGTGTAAGATAAACACCTGTATTTGTTGAAATTTTAATGATGAAGTATAACCTTTAGTACTGTCTGTAACCATTCCCCACTCCTTGTCTGATAAAGGGCCAATATCTATTTCCCACTGATTCCTCAAACCATCCAAATCATCTGCAGTGGATTCATACAGAAGACATGAATACATCCGAGAGATCAGACCTCTATAACCCAAGGCCTGTAATTGTTTCCTCAGTGGATCCACCCCAAACACCAATGTCTCCCCTTTAAATTGTGTTTTTAGGGCGTGTCGTAATTGAAGGTAAGAATAAAACATTGTTCTGGGTACAGAGAATTCCCCAACCAACTGTTCGAAGGATTTAGGTACATTTGTGTCATAAAGTTGACCTACCGACACCACACCCAACCGAGACCACTCCCTGGCCCTCTTCACTGTATTCAACTTCTCAAATATGTTCTCATTCTTTGCCCCCCAGATAGGAGTACATGGATCAATGTCAGTTTGTTTTATTATTTTATTACAGATTGTCCAAATCTTAACTGCCTGAATCAGGAGCGGAGGAGCCCGCATACCAAGCCGCCCCGCCAGCAGTGGCTGTAAGGGAGTGTGATTAGAATTAAATTGGTGTACCAACACCCAATGTAGTTCATGGTAATCGGGGTCCGAAACCCATGCCCTAAGGTGGACCAACTGAGAGGCAAAATAATATAGTTTCAAGTTAGGAAGTGCAAATCCACCAGAAGATCTGGATCTATACAGCGAGCTGAGCTTGACCTTAGCCCTTCCCCCTCCCCAAACCAATTAAATCAAATAGCTATCAATGCATCGGAAAATGGAGGGTGAAATATATAGAGGTGACTGCTGGAGTATATACAAAAACTTTGGCTGCACCATCATCTTAATTAAATTTATCCTACCGGAGACAGAAAGTGGGAGCTTCTTCCATACATGAGTTTTTTCTTTAATGTATTTGATCTGGGGCCGCAAATTAAGTTCTACATATTCAGCGGGAGTATTAGAGATCCATATTCCCAAGTATTTGAATTTCGATGCCAATTTTAACTGCAAGCCTTCTAGCATTGTCACGGGACACTCCCATCCAAAAAAAACAAATCCATCAACCACCCACAGCAAATGTTTTAGGGAAGTGTCGTAATCTGAAAGAAACAGCAGCATATCATCTGCATATAATGCCACCTTATCCTCTCTGTACTCTGATCTAAGTCCCACAATTTCTCTATCATGCCGGATCTTACAGGCCAGCGGCTCTATTGCTAATGCAAACAGGGCAGGAGACAACGGACATCCCTGTCTAGTACCCCGCTCTAATTGAAATTGTTGAGATAGATGCCCATTGACACAGACCCGCGCCACTGGATGTGAATACAAAAGTTTAACCCATTTTTTAAATTCCGGGCCCACTCCAAATCGGGACAGTACCTCCCACGGGTATGGCCACTCCACCGAGTCAAACGCCTTGGCTGCGTCCAAGGACACCACAACTTTGCTCTCAGAAGAGGGTGACCGCACCTGCAAGAACATTACATTTCTATCACCTGCCTAAGCTGACTTTTAACAACAATTCAAGTATACATAAAGCCAACAAGACTTAACTAATAAAATATTTCCTGGTAAACTGCTTAGTAGTGTAAACTGAACGCACAGAGAGCACCAGAACAAAGCTGCAAGGGGTATATACATAAAATAAGAATATGTTCCCACAGCAAAAGAAAAATAAAAACTAGTTTATTTTAATATAATAATAAAGGATATTGAATGTATTTATTAATAAAGTAAAAACTTCATGCAAATGGATTGCCAACAATACAAAGTATTTTAAACGTGCAGCGAGTGCTCAAATCAGCATATACAGATAGACACATATGTTATAATTGCTCAGAGAAAATTAAGGAACCAAAACTAGTCCAGCTGTGGTAAAAATGAAAGGTCCTCAATTGGATAAGGTCTTATTGCAGAAGTAACCAACTGTTTTACCAAATCCTCAGTTAATAAGAGTACTGATGCTCAAACTTCAGTTATGCACTAGTAAATACTAAATCCTCAATATGAGGTTCTGTTCAGCCAAATCTCGGTACATTCACAAATCAGGCTCTAGTATGTAGCTCCAAACTTGCATACACACTTATATAAATTACCATCCATAAATCATGGGGACTATCATCTGTGTATTCCAGTGAACACACAAATCTGTGAATTAGCAGCTCCACCATTTTGTGAGTGACAGCAATCTCACTCCATGATAGTGCTGAATCTGCAGCTGACCACAGGATGTGGTGACATACCATGTCTGTATTGCGCAAGGAACACGTCCATTAAGGCTTCTGCCTTAATCGTCATAATTTTATTGCTTATATATAGACAAAATTGTAAAATATTAATTAATACATAAGGCACACTTCATTCTGCACTTCATCTCTTACCTGATCTTGTTGCATAGACTACCTGATGTTCTCTCTTGCTTATTCCTGGAGAGTTGTTGTCAGTCGGCTGGCTTCTGGAAACCTGAAATCCTGTATTTAAAATTTTCAAAAATTGTATTATAGTACAAAATTTTAACAAACCCTGAATGATTCAAGCACAACATTCCATTATGACCATAGAAAATAACCCCATAGTACAGACATAGACAAAGAAATATATGAAAATTATTTTCAATCATATACTAACATCTACCAGCCCTGACTGTCTAGTATTTAGCATTCTAGTCACTGCCACACAATACAGAGATCATGCCCTCCACAAGCTATTTCAAAGGCTCCCCCGCCAGCCACTATTATCCCCAGCCATTTTTATCAACCCCTGCCAAAAGGTTTATAACCTCCACCATCCATTTCATCACCCACCCAACCACTCATTTGCTCACTCCCCTTCCCCTGTCATTCATTAACCCTCCCTCAGTCACTTACTTAACCCCACCCAGTAACTTCGTTAACCCCCTAGTCACTTTATTAACCTCCCAGTCACTTCACTAACCCCCCCTAGACACTTCTTTAACCCCCAACCATCAAGCGGTTTCCAGTTCATCATCCTCCCTCCAGTCACCTTCCTCCTCCTCTCCCCTTATAACAAACAGAACTTACCTTGAAGTCTTCTGCTCCTCTTCTCTCCAGCACTTCTATCTTCTTGACAGGCAGCTAACAGCACATCTCTTGCTGCTAGCTGCCCTGTCAGTGCAGGCACGGGCTCTGACTAGGGTGGTCATGTGATCATATCACATGACCACACTAGAGTTAGCACCGCAGCTGCACTGACAGGGCAGCATCGGATTTGCTCTCGCAACACAAACTTGTGTGAAAGGGATTTATATTTAATGGCAGTAAATATTTAACATAAAATGTGTTTACCTTCTTTTTAGGACTATTATACAATAGCTTGCAAAAGTATTCAACCCCATAAAGTCAACAGATTTGTCTATATTACAAACTACATTTTTGCAGATAATATTTTTATTGTGAAAGAGTAGGTTCTTAAAGTAAATTTTCAAAATCATAATACATTAAATTGTTGGCAAGTTTGCAGTGAAATGTAAAGTGTCAATGGCTTTAAAAACATTGTTTTGTCTTTGAAGCCATTGTAGACTGAATCAGACTGTTTTGCAGTTTGTCCTTGCATTTTGCACCATGCATCCGTCCTTCAATTTTAACATGATGCCCAGTCTCTGCTGAGGAAAAGCATCCCTACAAGATGATGTTGCCACCCCCATACCTCAATGTTGGTATCGCGTTTGCTGATGAATGGGCAGTGTTAGATTTGCACCACACATAGTGTTTTGAATTGACTACACACATGTTGGAATGGTTCTTTGACAAACATGGATATCTCTATTGTAACCAGAGCTTGGAGCAGGGGCTATATAATAAACGATATTCTATTTCCTGGGAATTTGTGCTGGGTGATACAGAAAAAAGAAGAAATAAGAGAAAAGAAAAGTAAAAACAACAAAACAGAATAAAAAAAGACAGTAAAAGAAAATTGCTCGAAGAAGAAAGAAGCCATTAAAATAACAACTGTTGGAATAACAAGGTTCTTGGGAATAATTAAAATAGATCTGTATCAAGCGCTCCACTCCCAATGGCTGCACAGAATATAGCTTAAAATCAACTGGATACAAGTTGATATTAAATTACAATGATAAAAATAATAAGAAATAAATCCAACGCTATTGGATACTAAAATATAGGCAGAAAAAATATAAAGTACTTAACTTCCACTTTAAATGATGGAAATTCTTCACAATTCGTGCAGTTTAGAAAAAAAAAAAAAACAACAAAGAAACAAATAATAGTGCAGATCTGGTATCCTGGTTATTATTCGAGACACCTGAATCTATGTTTGAATACAAGCACCTTTTTAAGAATGGAAATCAGCGGTGATCTTATGGATGGAATAAACGCTGTGACAATTATCTTTCACACTAAGGAACTATCATAGTATATTATAAGGTCACATTGATCTATCAGATCTGCACTATTATTTGTTTCTTTGTTGTCTTTTTCCATAAACTGGTCGAATTGTGAAGAATTTTCATCATATAAAGTGGAAGTTAAGTACTTTATATTTTTTTCTGCTTATATTTGAATATCCAATAGCGCTGGATTAATTTCTTATTCTTTTTATCAAAGTTCTTGGGAAGTGTTTATATAACTACATTTCCTTTTATACATTTTATTGGTTTATGTAAATCAATAAAGCTTAGGGTACAGAACAGAAAAAGGGAAGGGGAGTGAAGGGAGGACAGCTATACAACCATTACTTTTACACGGTCAGATGTACAGAATTGCACAAAACTCAATTGCTCACTAATCTAGAAGCATTGGCAAGATACTAATTTACTTTTAGATACCAAAAAGCATGACAGAAGAAGCTAAAATAAAAAGTTGCATCTTGGGGCACTCTCAAGATACTCAAAGGTTGAATGTTATTACTCTGTAACGGGAGTGATCCAGGGAAGATGGTCTTTCTACTCTATGTAAGTATCAATCATATATTACATTGAGAATAGCGACTGCAAGACCTTGTAATAAGCAGTCAAGGAGGCCTATATTTGTTTGGGTAATAGTAAATTATACTGGTTACACACTCCATTTGATGGATCTGACAGTCTTCATTAATTACTGCTGAATATGGGTGTGACTGGATCACTTATAAGTAACTTATGCTATAAATTTATTTAAAGGAAATAGTGCAAGACGCTTATTTATAGAATTGCAAATGCACTTATTTTTGATATTGTGTATATTTTGGTAAAGGAAATCTTTATTCTGAGACCAGTGAAAAAAACTTGTTTGTTTTAAACTTGCTAGAGGAAATGCATGATTTCTGAGGTATATATCTGATACAATAAGCCTTTGTGGAGATAGTATTTTGTGCATCGTGATGTGGGGAAATGACTTGTTTGGGGTTTTGTGACTTTCTTTGGGAATGTGTATTCTGCGACTGTCTGAAGAAAGGACCCATGTTAATAACAAGTTAATTAAACCTTTTGATGTGTGAGGGCCCAGCACCTGAAAGCACAGGAAAGTTTAATTGGACGTGCTGTTATATTTCTTGCATCTAAAAACAAGATGCAGGAAATCACAGCAAGTTTGAGACTATCACAGATAAGTGTAAATATTGTTAGCTTTGAACTGCATGTAAATCCATGTGTCAAGTGCCGCCCCTGCACTGACAATAGGTGCAAGAGGCGGCCGTTTGTACTCTGGCGATCATTGCGTCCCGTTGCCTAGCAACGGGATGCATCCTCCACTTCCGGTCGCTAGGCAAAGGGACGTCTTGCGGTTTCCGTTCCCTTATCAGGGACCACTCTGGGGGATAAATAGGAGTCTCTGGCACCATTAGGGTGCCAGAGTATTGGTTTCTCCCAGCTCCAGCATCTGTTTGTTCCTGATCATGTTCCAGTGTTTTGACCCGGCTATCTCTTTGACCTTCCTGTGGATTTTGCTTTGTACCTTGCTGCTAGTTCAGCTACCTGATTTCTGGCTTGCATCTGACTATTCTTTGGATCATCCCTTGTACCTTGCCGCCTAATTGGTTCCGACTCGGATTGATTGACTACGGTTTGTACACTCGGCTATTACGCTGGTTGCTGTCTCGGAGATCTGCAACCTGCGCACCCTCTTGCAGCAAAGCTCAAATTCCCTTGCAAGGGTCCCTGGTGAATACCAGGTGTGCATTAGACTTCGCACCTTTCTGTTCAGCTGCATCAATACCAGCTAGCAATTCCTCTCTGAACATGATACCATGTTTGGGTAAACAAATTGCTCCCTTTGAGGCCATGTCCAAATCTCTATCAACTGTCTTGTATTGAAAATTGTTCTTCTTGTTCCATCTGAGCTGATCACTGGTACTTTCAATCAGTGTGACTGCAAATAATTATCACTTGCTTCAAAGACCTGCTTAAAAAACCTCTTCCATGCTTAAAATCCTGTGACCTACAGATTAAACTCAAAATCTAATCCATTTCCAGCTGTCTGAGGTTTGGATCCAGCATCCAGTACCACCGCTCTGCCCGCTAACCAGCAGCTCTGACCAGTGTGATAGGCCAGGAGGGATCCATCCACAGCAACTCTGGTCCATAGGAAGAGGTCAGGAGTACCAGCTCAGGTACACAAGTAACGAGGTACACTCACAGCGTCAGTTACCCAGAAGGAACCCGGTTCTATATGCCGGTAAGGAGTCCAGTGGTGGCAGCATTTGTAATTCCCTCCTACTGTGGTTAGAGGGCGCAATTGGGATAATGAAAGCAAATGGTGGCAAAGTAAGCCCAGCTGTTTCCCAGCAGCAACAGACAGGGTGGCATAGGCGGTCCATCCTGTTACAATTGGGATAAGTCACATTTCTTTCAAATGTCTGCTATAAGGCATATATCTGCTTGCAATAAGCTGTTTGAGAAGTGAGCCTCATTGTGTGTTTTGGTGTATCGTCTCCGTGTTCAATTGCCACTGGTAGAGGATTTTCCTTCATTCGGACCCTTATATAAGTGTTAGACACTTTCTATATGCGATCATCCTGGAGAAATCTGGTATGAGTTTCTATATTACCATTGCTTCAGAGAGAATTGGTTTTATGTTTTATTATCATATGATGTCTCTAGTATGAGATAGATGTTTTTAAATAAATTTGGTGTTATTTTGGTAATGCACCAGAGTTTGTCGAAATTTTTTTTTTTTTCGTTTTGCTATATATACTGAGGAACACCTCTGTGAATCGATGTGGAGGAGAAATCTGTGGAGGACATTTAGAAAGGCTTGATTACACTGAGGAGCTCGTAAGCATACATCCTTTGGGGGATATGTGAATACATCACAAGTATTATTGGTGTGATTTCGTTTATTCATCACAGGGTGGAAGATTATGTCTTTCTGGGAACTATTTGGATTATCTATCATAAGTGTTGTGAACATATTACACTATTTTCTCCTTTTTGTTTGTTTTTTTCTTTATTTTATGAGTATTGCCATCAGACCATATGAGTAAGGAGATCTATTGCGATCCCGTTTGAGAAAGGGGTTTGAGAGAGAACTTATAAGGAATTCATCACCTCAATATATGTGAATAAGGTGCGCGCCTGTTGTATATGTGTTTATTGTCTATATCATTAATTTTAATTATGTTATCATTATTAAATGCATTGGTATACTTGATGCATTTGTCTGTGTATGTGAAGTCCATATATTCAAATTGGTGAAAAAACAATGATAGTTGACTTTTGGTTGCTTATGAAAACAAACAAGTTATTTTTGTTTATAAAGCATTTTCATTCAATAGCAGAAATAGAAATAGCAAAATATTTTAACATAATATTTCGTCTGTCATTATAAAGTAGAATCATCTTTAGTTACAATCATTATTTTTCATAAACTGTTGATGAAAAAAAATTGGCAAACTCTTTTGGAAAACATCCAGTTTGGCTTATATTTTATTCATGCAAGAAAACAGCTCTATTACATATTTATGAGTATGTGCCATAGTTTATGGTTCATACCTGCCAAAACTAGTTAACATGGACAAAACTATTTTAACAAAGTGTCTGGATTGCCGTATCAAAATGTTCTTGCATCATAGTGTACTATGCACTTAATGGGTGTGCTCTTAGAACTTCATTGTTTTGTTACTTTGCTCCGAGCAATGCAAGCAATATCAAAATTGAGCCATGCAAAGCGATCACTTGTCAGCACATGAATAGATGTGAACAGGTTCATTTTATTACATAATTTTTGGTCTATAAGAATCAATTCATGTTAAATAAACAATTAAATACTTTACAATAATGCTCATGCACACAAGTCCTTAAGGTTCTGCTTTTTAACTATGTGGTAAAAATCAATATCAGTTAAATGTAAGTTTTTCTAGGTCGCTGGTTCTTTCTTAATGCAGTGCCTTCTCCCAAGTTGATCTCTCTCATCAGGTTGTGGGCAAGTGATGGGTGGTGTAGAATAAATGGTTTAGGCTGGGTACACCTCTGTCCCAAATCTAGCCAGGCAAATGCTATGTTTAAAGCACAATGGAGTGTATACACAAGCCAAACACTCCCTTACAGCCTGGGCTATTGGGTGAGATATAAAAAGGAACAGATCACTTTTCAAGGGGTTAGCAAAGATCAGGCTGCTGTAGGAAGTAATGGTTCCTGTCAGCTGACGGAGGACAGAGATCGGGAGAAGGTCTGCAAAGATCCTTGTTCCTCTTCCTTTTGATAAGTTATCCCAAGTCTTGTGAATCTGTGTGCTTGCTAAAAGCGAGGTGACACTGAAGCTGCCTTGCTGGCAGTCACTGAGGCTTCACAAAACCGAGACTTGTGCTTAGGAGCGTAGAAGGAGCTGGAAACAATTTGTAAGCCAATAGTTGGATTTTCCAATGTGGCTATAATAGAACTGATATCATATTGTATGTACTACCCTTGTATTCATTGTAAATACCTGTAATGATTACTCCTGTACATATGATGGTTTTGTGACTGTTGTTGATGTTTTGTTACTCAAAGCTCCCATTGGTTAAGTTGGCATCTGCCTGGGTGTAAGTGTTTACTCATGTAAAGTGGAACTTGGTATGCTGCTCAGCATCAGTAGATGCCATTTTCTCGCATTAGTACATGCGGTTCATGAAAAAGGGAATAAGGCCGTGTAGTAGAATCTTATTATTTTAAATTGCTCTGTAGGATTTGGTACCTTATAATGATGGATGGAGTTTATGCTCTGTATAAAAGAAATTAGAAATTAGTGTAATTAACAAGATGTATGGGATATGTAAGAGGTCCACTAGAGGAGGGGTGGGGATGTCCGAGAGCCCGAAATGCCACAGGGGGAAAGGGCCCCTGTCTTTGTGTGAAGGGCACTCGTTTTGCTGTAAGGGAAAAGGGGGAAATACAGGAGAGACAGCTCCACAACGTGAGTGCACCAAGAAAACAGCCCTCGTCACGGCTATACTCACGGATGCGAGTCTACGACGGCGACTCCCTCTATCTCTTCTGCTCTAGAGGTCTTCGCTCACCGGGGTCTTCCGCATAGCTTGTCTTACGACCAACACCTGTAAAACAAGGGAGAAATAGCCACAAAGTACAATCCCTTCCCCAACACCTCAGATACTCACTCAATCCCGAGGGACTGCTATGGAACACACCGTACCCTTTGCCTCCGCGACCGGGATACTCCTACTCACCCGCCTGGTCATCCGGGTCCACTGGCACTTTGTCGCTACGCAGTCCTGGCCCAAGCTCACAGGGTAAGCTGTTAAGCTCACCCTGTCCTGGGGCTCAGGACTTTAGGTGCCCTTATGGACGGATGGTGGGGTTCTGTAAACCTCTCCAGTACTTTACCACTTACCTACCAAGGGACCAAGTGTCCCCTACACTACTTCGGGAACTAGCATCCTGCTAGACCTGGGCTATAACACCCATTACCAACTATAAGGGCCTACTGCCCCGCTAACCATCAGGGAGCTTCTGTCCCTCTAATCACAAGGACCCAATGTCCTTCTACACTACAGGGCAGCCGCCCTTCTTTGCTGGGTGAGGGGAGCGTTCTCTACACTGCCTCTCTACACTGAAGGGCCTGGCGCCCTTCTACACTCCAAGGGCCTGATGCCCTTCCACACTCCAAGGGCCTGGTGCCCTGCTACACTATAAGGGCCTTTTACCCTCCTAAGCTCCAGGACCTTGTGCTCTCCTAAAACTCCAGAGCCATGCACCCTCCTAAAAGTCCAGCACCTTGCACCCTCCTAAAAGTCCAGGGCCTTGTGCCCTCCTGGCTAACTCTTAGTGCCTTGGGCCCTCCTGGCTACCTCTAGGGCCCAGTGCTTAATAAACACCTACCATGGCCGTCGCTATCTGCTGCACAGGCCTAGTGCCTGGAACGTGCCCATGGGCCTTGTGTCCGGAAACAGATGACGGTTTATACTTACCTGCTTCGTGCAGGAAACTCTGCTTGGCGTGCTGTCTTCGGGTCTTCTTGACCCTCCAGCCGCCGGCGCCTCTTCTCCCATTCGGCGCTCCAGCAGACTTCTTGGCAGGGGCACTCTTACCCCTTACAAGCGCTCCCCACCGATGTTTGCCGCCCTGGCTCCTTCTCCGGTGTCTTCGCGTGGCAGGGTAGCTCACAGCCCTTACAAGGGCTCCCTGCCATTTCTGATGGCGTCTGCAGCTCTGGACGTCCCTCAACGTCCTTTTCGGTCTCCTCCGCCAGTGAACTCCTCCAATGGCGGCGGGTGAGTAGCTTCTTTCTTCGCCCTCTTCCTGGTCACCTCGTCTACTGGGCACCTCTCCACAGATAACACAAGAAAGCAAATGTACATTCTATGCCAGAATTGTGCTCCAATTTGTAGTCTTTGTAGGACCTGAACTTTCTAGCACCAGAGTCTGTTTCTTAGTGCCCCCAACTGCTGGAAACTCTGTTCCCCTTCTCAGTCAACTCTTGTTACCTGCCACTCCTCCTTAAGTGAACACTGGGTTTGGGGGTTGCACTACACCCCTAATGAAAGGGAATTGTGCTATCTAAACACAAACACAAATCACCACACAAACACCTATAGGTCGACCTATAGGCATCTGCCTGCCTATCCTATAATCCTGGCTCACGGATGTGCAACTGAAAATAAACATGTTAATGTGCTTTCTTTGCGCAATGTAAATTACACCTTCACTTTTAACAAACTCTAAATGAGCCCAACATTTTCCAGTATTATCGAAACAGGAGATCTTATCATTTTGAGCCAGAGCCATTTTGTGGCCAAAGTGCTTAATTACTTATTTTTGTACACTATCACCAAAGCAGAAGGAAAGCTTATCTTTTGGAGATGGCGCCATCATGTGGCCAAAGTGCTTAATTAAGTTTTTTTTTTCAGTCACAATTGGAGGCAGAAAGTGATTTTTCAATAGTTTTGTACTGTCATTTTTAAACAGTGCAATATTTAAGCATTGCTACACTGAAAACAGCAACAAAGTCCAAAGAATTGCATGCCTTTTAAAAAAACAAGTTGCAGACTTTAGGTAAGATGACAATATCTGTGTATTACTATAATAATTAATATGAAAACAGGTAAGCACCATGGGTAATGCTAGGACTATTGTATTATTTTGGTGAGATTAAAGTCCTAGGGCCTGATTCATTAAGGATCTTAACTTGAGAAACTTCTTATTTCAGTCTCCTGGACAAAACCATGTTACAATGCAAGGGGTGCAAATTAGTATTCTGTTTTGCACATAAGCTAAATACTGACTGTTTTTTCATGTAGCACACAAATACTTGATAGCTTATTTGTACACTGAAATTTAAAGTTGATATTTGTGTGCTACATGAAAAAACAGTCAGTATTTAACTTATGTGCAAAACAGAATACTAATTTGCACCCCTTGCATTGTAACATGGTTTTGTCCAGGAGACTGAAATAAGAAGTTTCTCAAGTTAAGATCCTTAATGAATCAGGCCCCTAGTTATTGTGTTTAATTCTCATTACTCATGAGTATGAAGAGACAAGTCACACTCAGCAGTAGCGACCACATCAAAACTCAAAGGATCTGGGGTCCCAGGAGAGACCACATTAAGCTACATAAGTTCAAGCTTCATTCTATAACTGTACTTGTAAGCTACAAAACAGCAGTTATAGGTGGCTTACTTATTGGGACCCCTAGAAACTGTTCAATATCTATTAAACATACAGTGTCAATGTTCCTTCAAGTTGCCTTTATCAACACCATTGTCAAAAAGTAAATTTTAAAGTTACTTTAAGGTGTATTTACTCCTAAAAGATCTGTAGCAGGGAACAATGAAATAACTATTGTACATATTAAGACATAAACATTTAAATGGGGCTTTGAATAACAACCTGTCACTAGCTTCCTTTTCCTCTCATTTTATAACAAATCAATATGTCTCTTTTTAAACCATTGAAAATGTTTACATCAGTAGGCATTTTCAATATTTTTTGTTTATTTTTGCTTCTTCTCTGTAAAGTATAATGTTTCTGTATTAAAATATTGAAATCAATACAACTGTAGCAATGAAACAATTAACAAGGTAACCATACTGATCTACACATGAAATATGAAAAACGTTATGCATCATTGGGGTATTACCGTGTCCCATTCCCTCCTGGCTTGTCCCAGGTTTCTATGTTGTGCTTATTCTGATGACATCCTGCTTTTGGTCGGTACACACATGTTACTAGAACCTGTGAATGGACACTTGCTGTGCCTATTCAGTAATATACTCATACTTTCCTCTCATCAGTGTGTCATGTCAGCAGCAACTGCAATCACAAATCAGTACCGGACTGCACACTATGACATTCCTATTTGCTTCAGTTTCAGTGGAATATCTTTTGATGGACTAGTGCTGAGGAAGACGGTGACACTTTTCCACTTCCACACCAGATAAGCTCAATATTTATTGTACTTCGGTACGTGGCTATTCACGCACCATCTTTATTTGTATTATTTATATTGGTTGCTTATTGAGTCACACTATGTTTAGCACTTTCGTCTTCTTTTTTTGCTATATATGTGTAGATAGATAGATAGATAGATAGATAGACAGATACAATTATGATATATATATATATATATATATATATATATATATATATATATATATATATAAGTTAACCCGTGCATGATACTCATGCATTTTTTTGTCAAGTATACCAAATTTCAGGTCATTCGGATGAGCCCTTTCTGAGAAAATAGTTTTTTCCACAGACACACACACACTAACACACGCAGGGGCGAATCTAGAAAATGTTTGTTCCCCGGGGGGATGTTAGGGCGGGGCGATTTAGGCCCCCTTTCCGACTTCTGAGGCTGCCGGGGGCTGCACAGTATGTGCAGGTCCGCTCAGCAGTGACAGGCAGGGACAGTGTGCTGCCCGGCTGCTCTGATTGTCACAATCAGAGCAGCCAGGCAGCACACTGTCACTGCCAAACGGACCTGCACATACTGTGCAGCCGTTGGCAGCAAACCCCTGCTAGGGGGGGGGCGATTGCCCCGATCGCACCCCCCTGGATCCGCCACTGTACACATGTGTGTTCATGAGGTAAAATTACCTCACGAAAATGAGTTTGACCCCTCAACTCGTCAATAATGTCAGTATACCAAATTTCAGCCCTTTTTGAGGTTTTTTTTCCACACACACTAAGAATTTAGTAGGTCAGTTAACCCGTGCATGATACTCATGCATTCTAGTCAAATCAAGCTACTTAAGGTGTTAAAAACTCCCCACTGTCACCCCCGGCAACCACCAACCACTCCCAACTGTCACTTCTCCTTCAAGAAATATATAGGTCAGTGTATAACTCTGCCCAGCAGGTGGCGCTGCAGCTTGGTTTTTTTTCCACACACAAGCAGACTAACACACGCCACTAGACATTTATATTATAGATATATATATATATATATATATATGTGTGTGTATGTGTGTGACGAAGAAGGGTTAAGCTCCAGAAAACAACCTTGCCTGTATGTACAATCCCATTTCAATTATACCTCACACTCAACACTGCCACCACAAAGAGTTGATTCCAACAGGAGTTTTCAGTTTTCCCGAAGTTAAATCCTACTGCCATCAAACAATCCTCTGAATTTAAACTATGTAACTTGTGTAATAACCAGCATGTGAACCCCTTAAGAATACAAAGACAGATCGTTGCTAAATGTAGATTAATAAGATGAAATGTCACAATGCTTAAGGTATAAAAAATATGCAATGCAGAAACGCAATAAAACTCACATAATTTCTTGACCTATATTGCTGTGACAAACAATAAATATTGAACAGATCATTAATATCGTATTGATCCCCAGGACATTAAAAATGTTCTCATAATATGCTCTCATTTTTAAATGCATCCCCCCCTCCTAGTTACCCCATTTAAAGAGGTTTGGTGGAAAGACTGAATGACTTTTTTACCTGGGGTGTCTATTTTATTCCAAACACTTTAATCTGGAACTTTTTGGAAATTTAAATATCTTTTCATTAGAGTATCATGAAAATATAATTGTAACTTCAATAAACAGGTTAGAACTTCCTGTACAAATGCATATGAAACATGACAATATTAGGCCCATGATTTAGGAAACTACTTGATTAAAGTAATTTCCCTACAAACTAGCAATTAAATGTGGCATATTTCATGTTCCTATCTTCCTTTGATATGAATACATACAATCATCGATGCTAGTATGTTTTATGAACACTATTTATTTGATGTACTTCCTTTCCTATATGAATATATAAGACATGATATATCGCACAGTACAGCTACTATCCTTTTTGAGACTTTAAATGGACCTTATATCTGACTTTCCATGTGGAGTTGTGCCATAAACATGGTGATTTAATCTTTTAGCTGGAGACTCAAGGGCTGGGTAAGTTAAAACAGAACACTCAGTTGTATGGGATGCATACCTAAGGGACAGCAAATATCTCCAAACATGCACATTTAAGCCTTTGATGTAGGTTTAACTTTCCTTACTTAGTTCCCATGTTAAAACAATTTGTATCTTCGTGAATAATCAGTTATATTTTAAGCCACAGTTCAGGATACCTGGCAAAGTTTGATACTAGGCTTTACCTTTCTTTACAATGTTGTTCTTAGTACACATTAACTATAATGATATTCTCTGATTATTAATTGAAGCTCACTATTGACAGCTTTATGTAGCACTGAATTTAATTTAGACAAAAATGTAAGTATAAATTACTTTCATGAGATACCCATAAGTCTGCATAGTATGCAAATTGTGTACATTTCAAAAGGATATGATTAAAGCATATGATACGCTTAAAGCAGCAGTTCCCAAAGTGTGCGCCACGGCTCCTCAGGGTGTCTCGCCGCTGTTACAGGGGTGCCGCGACCACCCTGGCAAAAGAAGAAAGTAAAAATCAAACAAAAACTTACCACTCCAGCGGCACTGGATCATCCACCGCCCTCCTCACTGTTCTCATTGACTGTCGGGCGTGACCTCATCACGTCCGATAGTGTCAGTGAGGAGCAGCAGCAGAGAGGAACAACAAGAAAGAAGACTTAGGAAAATAAGGAAAGAAGGTAAGTAAAGGAACGGAGAGGGAACAGCGATAAGGGGCACACAGAGTGGTTGGGTGAAGGGGGACACAGAGTGGTTGGGTGAAGGGGGACACAGAGTAATTGGATGAATGGTGACACAGAGTGATTGGATGAATGGAGACACAGAGTGGTTGGATGAAGGGGGACACAGAGTTATTGGATGAAGGGGGACAGTGATTGGATGAAGGAGGACACAGAGTGATTGGATGAATGGGGACACAGAGTGATTGGATGAAGGGGGTCACAGTGATTTCATGAAGGGGGCAGAGAGTGATTGGATGAAGGGGGACACAGAGTGATTGGATGAAGGTGGACCCAGTGATTTGATAAAGGGGGGCACAGAGTGATTTGATAAAGGGGGCACAGAGTGATTTGATAAAGGGAGGCACAGAGTGATTTGATGAAGGTGACACAGTGATTTGATGAGGGGGCACAAAGTCATGGGATGAAGGGGGACACAGAGTGATTTGATGAAGGGGGGCACAGAGTAATATAGTGAATGGGGACACAGTGTGATCTGGTAAAGAGGTCACAGAGTGATTTGATGAAGGAGGACACAGTGTGATCTGGTGAATGGGACACAGTGGGGCCGATTCAATTGACCACGTCATTCTTTAGAATAACCCAGCCTGCACACTATTACCGTTACTATGGTAAAAGTGCACATTATTACTGTTAGTACGGTAATTTCAGTGCAAGCAAAAATCCATGTTAAAATTACCATTCTTGCGGTAATAATGCGCGTTATTCTTGAGGTTTGAGTTCCCCCCAGTGTGAAGGGGCACATGGTAAAGAGGAACATTGTGAAGGGGCACTTGTGATATTGTGAAGGGGCTCAGTGTGATATGGTGAACGGGCGCAGTGGTATGGTGAAGGGGTGCAGTGTGATGGTGAAGGGGCCTAAATACTTCTTATGTTATTTTAACAACTACTTAAAAAACGTGACTCTCCGGTAATTATTTTGGCTTTGGGGTGCCTTGGAAAAATTATGGAGATCCTAAGAGTGCCTCGAACTGAGAAAGTTTCGGAACCACTGGCTTAGAGTGTATCACACGCGTTCAGCAAATCCAGCAGTACCGGGTTTTGCTTAAAAAAAAGGAAAGAGAAATGTGTACTTCACCCTCAAAAAAGTGAAACTAACTCTAATGCTGCCAGCCTAGGAGGGTATAAACAAAATTGTGGGTACAAAAAGAGTGGGGTCTTTCCAAAAATGCAAATACCAGCACCAGGTTATGTCAGCCAGGGTTTGTAGTACTGCAGCAGGAAAATCCACAACGTGGAGTTTACCCAGCCATAGTACCAACCAGCCCTAGGCTGATCAGCACAAGCCTGAATTCGCTAGGAGAGTAGGGAAAGCAAAAATCAGTCCCATGAGGAAAGGATTAGGTCAAAACCCACACCCATGGGTGGTGGATTTTGGTTAATCACTAATGGGAAATTACATAATTTTCCCAGCATCCCCTGGCCCCATTAAAGAGTATGGGTATGCAGTTGCTTGTAGTACAACAAGTGCCTGCATGTCCTGGCATCCAGGGCCCATTGGGACTTGTACTGCATATTGAAATTTAAAAAAAAAAAAAAACACACACACTATGCAAGAAAATATTTTATTCTCAATAAAGACACCACCACACATCCCTCATTGACCAGTTTATTTCTTCACCTAATTCATCTGGTACAGTCTGACAGCTCCTGGATGTCCTTGTGTCATTCCGAGTGGGAAAATAACTCATTATTAAAATGTTACAAAAGAACAGCTACGGCAGGCATTACAGGCAGTCACACTTCATTTGTGCTCCATCACTCACCTGCAGTTACAGGCACCTGTTACGGGCAGCCGGCTGTCATGGCCAGGTTACATCAGCTAGTACTATAGGCTATATTCCACTCTAAGGGGTCTGATATCCGATAAAGATGTTCAACACTGGAAATTGCCTTCTGCAGCTTCCCTTCTCGTCATTTCGCAGAAGTTCTCATTGCTGCCAATGCTCCCACTGCTGCTAGCGGCCATCAGACTTTCTCCTTCCCTCCCCCTCTTGACTACCCGGTGAACCCCCACGGACCAGGTCCACTACTTCAAACATTGTGCTGCCAGTGGAGTGTATAATTGTGTCACTTTCTCATCAGTGAGTTCTCCTCCTATGTGTTGGGCAGACCATATAGAAGCTTACTTTGCACCTGATGCTTCTTGGTGAGTTTCTGTGGGGGTCATTTATTCAAGGAACACTAAGGCTCACTCTGCTGGCTATCTGTGTCTTTCCATCCCATCCTTAGCGCCCTCAAGTCCTTGTGCAGCACACCATTTAAGGTGGTTCTCCCTTTCAGTCTTGGCTGAAGCCATGACACCACTGCCTTCTGTGCTACCCTAATATCTTCTACCTGTACAGTTACTGTCAGACAAGCAGTAGTCTTATACAATTACACTTTATACATTTCTTAACAGGGCAGGCGTCCACTTTTAAGTTTGTCCTTTCTACTCAGCAGCTTTTGGATTTCTTATTGCTGGGTCAGTGTTAACACCTAGGGGACATTACAGTGCTCACTTGGAAGAACTTCCAATATTGACCCACTGCCTTCTAGATTCTATGTTCCAAATACAGTGTGTCAGCAATGTTTTAAATACACAATGAGATTGTTTAGCCCTTGAATTGGGCCCCATGGCTGCCTAACACTCCATATGGGGGGACGTGAAATGTATCGACCTTCATTACAAAGGATACATTTTTGTGCCGCATTGATGTGAGCTTTCAATTCTGGTGCTCTTCCAGAAAGGAGCCAGGGAAGTCCAGGGAAACGCTGCAATGCACAGGTCTTCGACAATTCTCAACGATCTATAATGCCTCTGATATCAGCTGTGATATCCCCTCTAACTCATCCGCCCACTCATCCACCTCTGAAACTCCACCTTCTGCTGAAATGCCAACTAGATATATTGTTCCCCAGGAGACTTATGACCTCCATATGGTTTTGTAACTTCTCAAATCCTTACCAATGAAGCAGGATCTGCTAAATAAACAGGGCGTTGAAATGTTGGAAGTCAAATTGAAATAAACTTTTCTTAAAGAAGTGGCTCCCCTACAAGCAAACATTGCACATCTTGTTATCTGCACTAGAGAGATTCAGGCAGCCTTAGAGGAACAACACACTAGAGTTCACTGGCACAACAGGCAAAAGAACTAACCTTACAAGATAGAGTTGACGACCTGGACACTAGAGACTGCCAAAACAGCTTGTGTCTGCAGGGTATACCAGAGGACATCCCGACCCAAGTCTGATAGACATTCTGACAACATTTTTAAATGAGATTGTCAATCAAGATTCCAATGAGCTCATAATATTTGATAGCATACACACAGGGCTCTACGTCTACATAGCTCTTCAACCAAAAGACCACATAACGTAATCAGTAGACTACACTACCATGAGAAGATAGAGGAGACCCCAACTAAAATACTGACACTGGATAGGATCGACTATGATGGACAGAAGATATAAATATTCCAGGATCTTTCCTGGCTTAACCTCCAGCTACCTAGGATATTACAGCCACTCATAGACGAGCTCCGCAAAACTAACATTAAATAAAAGTGGGGCTCCCCGTTCAACCTACAAGCTTCAGGCAATGGAAAAACATTGGTCCTTCGTGAACCTTCTGATCTAGAGTCCTTTTATTCAGCCCTTGACCTACAGAAAGTCCTTCTCCCAGAATGACAAGACCATCACCAACCTTTGTTACCACAGAATGAGGAGGGTTGGCATGTTGTTGTAGCTATTCTCCCCTGATTGTGGACACTTGAAGAATCCATCTCTGCGGGAACATAACAATGTGTGTTTCCTCGGTTTTTCCATTTTAAGAGTTGTCCTGATCATTTATCTGATTGCTGTTTTCCCCTTGTGAGGGTGCTCCTCTTCTCTCTTCCAGGTTTTGGAAACCGATGAGTACAAAGTCTTGATATAGCCTGTCATCTATATTGTAAGAATGTTGAAAGACTTTGCTCTGACTTGCTATATTTACATTTCCTGACTCTAATCTGTCACAGATGCCTTTAATAATTTCATGTTATGTGCTACACCTCAGGCACTCTCCCATTGGTTCTTTAACAGACTTTAGCTTACCCATTTTCGCTTATAGTAGTTTATGCACCATAATCCATTATTATTGAGATGTTTCAATCCCTTGTTATATTTTTCCATATTTAGCTTTGTATTATTGTAATTCACTACATTATTTTTGTTAGTCATAATTGTCACCGACCCCCGGTGATCCCCCTACCGCAAGAGTTTTATCTTGATCATGGGTTAGTCTTCTCCTCTCTTGTTGCTCAGGAGCAGTTCTTCTATTGATTTTTTGTTGTCATACAAGTTATGTGGATTACTTGTTCTCTGTTAACTTTCCCTACCTGTTCCCCCAACCTGTATAGCTCTCCAACATAATATCCAGTCCAATATATACTATTCAGCTGTGGTTTTGGTCATTTGAAATATGCCCGCAAAGCTTAAAATTGTTTAGGCCAATGCCAACGTCTTAAATATCCGATAAAAAAAGGTCTAGCGCTTTATGGGAACAGCAGTTAGAAAAAGATGATTTTGGGTTTGCTCAGGAAATCGCACATTAAATAAGTGGTGGATCCTGCCCTCTGCAATCACCACTTCTCTCATTCCTATGTTAGCAATAATAGCAAAGGGAACACTCTGGGGGTTGCTATACTCCAAGCATCTACAATTCTTAGATATGTAGAGATTTCGATTGGAGGACTGTGGAGCTCTCCTGATAAAATGTAAACTTAATAACCCAATCTTATGCTTGTCAATTTCTATGATCCAAATCAGGGTCAATCAGCATTTCTTGAAATACTTATGAATCAGGTGATGTGTTAAAGGACTGTATTGTTGTGGTAGGAGGAGACCTGAATTGGATGCTCCCCCCTGAACTGAATCCTTACAGTACAGCTACTACACACCCACAGAAACTTTATTGTAACGTAAGGCGCACCTTTCATGAGCACAAGTTGGTCTATATGTGGAGACTTCCGTATCCTAATGATTGCAACTACACATTTTTCTCCCACCCACATGGCGTTTTTCTTTAGAATTGACTACCATTTCCTCTCTCATAGGTCATTCCACTTGACTCTTGATGCCACTATAGGTCAGGCTACCTGGTTAAACCACTCACCAAACTCCTTAATCTTGCAATTAAATCACCCTCACTTTAAACTTTGCTCCTGGAGACTCAATGAGCTTCTTATTCATGACCCTTATTGTAAAACCCAACTTGAGGCCAGTATTGATGATTATATTGAAGTTAACAATAATACTGAGGTCTCTAGATTTTTGCTTGGGAAGCTCATAAATGTAACCTCCATGGTAAGTGTATACAGCTGTCCCTGATAGCCCCTGCTCCTGGCTTCTCAAATCGACCCAAATGTCCATGGCTCATATTAAAATATCTCTGTTGAAGCACCTGATCTGTGCTGCTAAGACTGTGATACCAGTTCACTGGCGGCCTCCCCTCCCTCCGACTTTAAAAGAATGTTGTGCTAGGCTGGGCTACTACATGGACAAGGGCAATGTTTTGCTATCATTAAAGGACAAAGTAGTAGACTTCTGCACCACCTGGTGCCACTGTTTGGAATTTAAGGGCACTAAGTGCTATGCCTCTATATGCATGTACTGCCCTCAGTGATTGTTTGACTTACTGGTCCCATTTTATTCTGATTTTACTCTGTATTATATCCTTTTGTTGCCTTTTCTTCCTTTGTCACTGGGCCCTCCACACTCTACCATTTTGAACCCCCCTTTCTCTGTTCTCTCCCTACCTCTCCCGCCTCCCTCCCCTGTGTTGCAATATTGCATCCTTTAAATTGAAGTTTCTCTATTCCTACAGATTTTGCAACAATTGATTTGAGTGATAAATACTGCCTTAGGATGAGACCCAGTCCACAGCCTTTATAAGTGTCGACTACTGTCCCTTTAATCTCCCCTAATATTAGTTGTAATATAAGATGTATCATTTTGTATTGGTATCTTGAAGATTTTTACTTTCTTTCATGCTCCTAATATTTGTTTTGTTCTTATTCCAATTTGTTTTTTAAATTGTTCGATCTGTTTGCTGAAGGCAGGGGCGGGCTGTACCGGGGGGCAGTCTAACAGCTGTTCGGGCTGGCCGCCTCCCCCCATTATGACGCGGCCGCATCACGTGTCAAGTGATGCGGCCGCCTGTGCGTGCGCCCCCCGGGCCAAAACCTGCCAGCCCGTACCTGGCTGTGGGGGGGGGGGGGGGTTGTATGTTCCTCTTTTTAAAATTCAATACACAAATATTAATAAAAAAAACAGTTAAAGTTAGCATTTTCATAATTTACACAACGAAGGTTAGAAAAAACAAACAGAAAAAAGTTACTGCCCACTCAATTGAGAAAGGACATCTTATATAGGACCAAAAAATCTAAAATGTTAATGGTCATGCATACTGTGCCTTTACAGGGTCTAGCTCCCATTTCTCCCCTGCTCTAAACTGATGCAAATTAGAGAAGTACAGCGCTCCAACTTAGCTGTTTTCTCAATATTTTAAACAATGTTCTTTGTTAGCTATTGATAAAGGAAGACATTTTTTTTGAAGCAGAATAAAGTATACAGAATTAGAAGAATGGTCAATCTATTCTAATTTCTAGCTGTGTTTTACCACACTTTTTGTTGTTTTTCATACTTTCAGTGCTAATGTGTTGACTAATAATGAAAGAACTAATAGAAAATATGCCAAAGTGTAAGCTGTTTTGGCAAATCTGGCTTTGTGAATAATGACATTAAAAATTATTGAAAAAAATGTGTGAAAATTAAGTGATTTTTTTCAGAATTAAAAATCATCACTTTTAGTATGTTATTTTTTATTTTTATGGTGTAAATACTGCAGACTGTTGTATCACCTTGTATACTCTAAATCTCATTGTAGTGTTAAGTGTTCCATTTCTTTTAACTGGATAATAGTCTTTTTTAAACCACTAGCACCAACAATTAAAGAAGATTGAATTAATAACATAATACATTTGCATATAATAGCCAGGCCCTGTTATGTTGTAATGCCATTAAACAAGTTTCAACAAATTCATATTTTCAGGTAGAACTAGTTGGGAATTACAAGCTTTACAAAGTGTCATTCCTTTTAAAAGTAAACTGCAGTCACATCATGGTTCATGTAATGTGACTCATTCAAATTATATACTTTGAACCACATTGTTACACTCTCTCCCTTTCCCAATATACAGTTATGGAGTTTACACAGCTTTTTCCCTAGACCATAGATGCCGCAGGGATAAAACAGTGTAGGACTAGTACCTTTTACAATAACCATCCATGATGTACTTTAATTATGGGGGGGGTGGCCAATAGAAGTGAGATATAACATTATTAGGTCTTCTAGTTTGAAACTTTGCCAATACCCAGTAGACAGATCTCTGCAGTGTTTAAATTTTTCACACACAAAGAAATTTGAGTATTGGGAAGCTGAACGGCATGTTCAGACAATAGCTCACACCACAAGTGTGATGAAAGACCCACCGATAATATTAAAGTGTTTTTAACCAGAAGGCTGAAGGATATCATAAATAAGGTTATGTTAACAGACATAAGAGAATGTGTGTGTGTATGTTAGGGAATTTAGACTGTAAGCCCCAATGGGGCAGGGACTGATGTGAGTGAGTTCTCTGTACAGCGCTACGGAATTAGTGGCGCTATATAAATAAATGATGATGATGATGGGAATGTTCCTGTAGGTTACTGTTACTGTTTAAGTTAAGGTGAACCTTAATTTAAACAATTGGAAATGCTAGGCTTGGGGAACTTTACTAAAATATTGTGCATTGATATAACAGATTATATTGTTTTTAAATCTTTCCAGATAATGTATATCACATATGTGGGCAAAGGGCGCATAATTGGTTAACTTCGAGCTTCAAAAGTATATGTTTTTCTAGGAGGAGTAGTTCCTGGAATAATGACTGTTTCCCGTGATGAAATGACTGACACTCACAGAACAAATTCACCGATATACGCACACACACAGTATAAACACAGACAAAATAAATATGATTCCAGGGGAAGAACCTTTAGCTACAAATCTAATTACAGAGTCCAAAGGATTCCAGATCATGGTTATATTAGACCATACTAAGTCTACTCGGAGAACCCTAAATTATAAATATATGCAAGCCCTGGCTAAAAAAAATTGACAATATTACCAAGTTGTATAATGACACATACAGGAAAATGGGTGGGTAAGGAGCTGCAAACATATAAGAAGGAATTAGTACAGCATAGAATGGTACTTAATTATCTTACTACAATTACTATTGAATATAATGGGATGTTAGCCACACAGTTTTATGATAAGTGTTGTGATAGTGGGCACAAGAATTGGTGACTGGTATAGGTAAGCTCCTTATCCTTATAGTTGGTGTCTTTATAGTAATTGGCTTATGTATCAGATGTGTTCCTGCTGTGCTGAAGTGTGATAACGCTCCACTGAAGTGACCACAGAAAATGACAAGGTAATGGTATTAAGAGGGGCAATTATTACAGAAAATGAAGTGTTATATTATGATCTTACAATAGAATCTTGAAAAGGTGAGAGTGTTAGGTATACTCTCAAAGGGTGAAACTGTTAAAGTTAAGTAATTGGACGAAGGTAGAAAATTATTAATCCCTGTACACTACAATCAGTTGCTATGAGAATCATAACTTTTATTATAAAATATAAGTTTGTTAACCTTATCTTCTATGTTTTAATATAAAATATATTGTGGTTAAATTAGTCAAATGAGTGTGCTATCACTCTGTTCGCAATTTCATGGGAAGTTTTCTGGTGTTATTACTGTAACGGTCACACCTTGCGAATGCTAGCTATAAATAGTATCATTTTTTTACACACTAAATGTCCAGCACAAAATGATCATAAAAAGCGGTTTAAACAGGTCTAGAGGCAGGAATCTGAATAAGTATACCTGGCCCCACAATGGAAAGTTGACCCCACCTCGAGGAATGCAGGGGCAGAGCAGATGCCAAACACTTTTGAGTCACTATCTAGGAGGATCTACAGTTTAACAATGACAGGAGGAATCGACCAATGAATCGTCGATCACTTGAGAGTGCAAGACCCTTCAACTAATGACTGAAGGCCTTACAGCTGTAACTGTGTATCTCTGTGATGTCATTACTTTTACAACTTTATAGTGTATAAATTGTTCACCTCTGGCTTCAGACTCCAGAGTGTTCTGATTGAAGCTAGAGTTGGTGCCAACGAGTGCATGCGTATATGTATAGCAAACTTTGCCTTGTTATTCTTTGCTAATAAATCCTTTGTGCTTTAGAACCACAGCGATCACAACGGAGAATCTTTATTACAGATGATAGTTCCGGACATAGCAGCTCATATCAAATATGGACCAAACCTGGTAGATCCCAACCATTCCAATAGTTCATTTATACGAGCCATGGGGTAAGCGTCTGTGGTGGTCACCTCATATAGCTTCCTATAGTCCACACAGAAGTGGGTTGTCCCGTTCCTTTTTGGGACCTGCACCACTCCTACTGCCTAGAGGCTTTAAGACTTTACAATCGCCCTTAAGGCTAACATCTCCTCAATCTAGGTCCTGACTTGTGCCAGCACTGCGGGAGTCATACTATATGCTTCTCTCTAGATTGGTTCACCTCCCCATGTCTACATGGCAAGTGGCCAGTTGGGTACAGCTGGGCTTGCCATTGAAATGAACCCTCTGTCCCCCACAACACCTTTCTCATCTCCTGGTTCTGCCCTCATCTAGCTATTCCCCGATGATCACTGCTTTTACCCCTATAGTGCTTTTTGCTACCTCGAGTAGTTTGGGCAAGGGGTCTAAATCTGGATTGTCCATGGAAACACATCAGACTACCATGGCAACTCCCTGTCGGTCCACATAGCCTTTTAACTGGTTAATGCGGAAGGTTCTTAAGTTCTTCCCTCCTTTGTCTAAAGCTACCACGTAATTTACTGGACCTGACTGTCTCATCACTGTGTATAGACCATCCAAGGTTGCCTGCAACTCATTCTGGGACGAACAGCATGAACTTTTGCCCTACTTACAGCTCCCTATCTTGGGCATAGGCGTCGTACCATTTTTTTTCTGGTCTGGGACCCTTTTAAATGCTCCACATCCTATCTCGCATTTCCTCCACATATCTTAATACCAGCTGTTCCAGGGTCTGAAACGTCCCTACCAGCTTTCCCTTATCAGATCTGAGGGTCCATGTACTTTCCAGCCATAGAGCAGTTTGAATGGGGAGTATACAGTGGGCAGTTGTTAGCATGGTGGCTTAGTGGTTAGCACTTCTGCAGCACTGGGGTCATGAGTTCGATTGATTTCCTACCATGGACTTATCTGTGTAGAGTTTGTATGTTCTCCCTGTGTTTGTCTGGGTTTCCTCTGGATGCACCGGTTTCCTCCCACACTCCAAAAACATACTAGCAGGTTAAATGTCTGCTATCAAATTGACCCTAGTCTGTCTATGGCTGTGTGTGTGTGTGTGCTAGGGAATTAAGACTGTAAGCTCTGATGAAGCAGGAATATCAGGAACTGTACTAGCTGTACCTCCGTGAAGCAGGGACGGCCGCCTAGTTGTTCCAGCCGTGGGCGACCTGTTGCTAAGTTCAGCGTCCAGCTCCATCGGGCGCATGCGCAGTAGCGTGTCCCTGTTTCGGTGGTCAACCTGCCCACTTCCATCCCCAATCACCCTATTGCCTCTATTTAAGCTCGGTTCTGGCACCATTAGGGTGCCAGAGTATCAGGTCTCCAGTCTCATCATGATCATCATCTATTTATATAGTTGCCACTGATTCCGCAACACTGTACAGAGAACTCATTCACATCAGTCCCTGCCCCATTGGAGCTTATAGTCTAAATTCCCTAAAACACACAGGCAGACTAGGGTCAATTTTGATAGCTTCCAATTAACCTACTAGTATGTTTTTGGAGTGTGGGAGGAAACCCACGCAAACACGGGGAGAACATACAAACTCCACACAGATAAGACCATGGTCGGGAATTGAACTCATGAACTCACGGATCACTTAGCCACTGTGCTGTCTCCAGCTATATTCTCCTTGGTTTGACCTGGTTTCCTCTGCCCATTCTTCTGATTGTGTCATTTATTGTCTCCTGTTGTGACCTCGACTTCCTGACTATTCTCCTGGATTGCGATATTCTGTCTACTTGTTAGTCTGACCTTTTTTTGGATCCTTCTTCAGTACCGTTTCCTCCTGATTGGCCTTACTCGGATAGTCTGACTTCTATCTGTCACCACACTGGTAACTGTCTTGAAGGACGACGACCTGTTTATCCCCTGCAGCCAAGTCAAAATCTTCTTGCGGGTTTCCCTGGTGAATACCAGTAATACGTTAGACTCCGCACCTCCTTGTTCAGTGGCGCTAATACGATTTGGTGATTCTGGTACATCCCAGAGTCTGACAGCGGTACTTCCCAGAGTCTGGCAAGGGACTGATGTGAGTGAGTTCTCTGTACAGCGCTGCGGGATTAGTGTCGCTATATAATCAGCTGATGATGATGATGACTGGGGCACCTCCCGATATGCAAACAGAAGTTGCTGCAGTGTCCTTTCCATATCTCTCCCTTCAGACTGCACATAGGCCCTTAGTAGGTGTTTCAAGGTGCCATTAAACCTCTCACACTGGTCATTGGTCATAAGATGTGGTCCAGAGGCATCTAATACCCCATTTTTTCCTCAGGGTATGAACAAGATCCCCATGGAATTAGGTTCCCTAGTCTGTGACTACCTTCTGAGAGTATCTGACCCAACTGAAGATGTCCATCAGAGCCTGGGCTACATGCTCTGCATCTATGGATGACAGTTCCACCGCCTCAGGGTACCTTGTGGAAAAATACACCAAGGTAAAGATAAGCTTCTTCCCAGTGTGACTGTGAACCTCTAAAGGGCCTACAATATATCTGGCCACCCAGGAAAAAGGTTCTCGGATAACGGGAAGAGCTTGCCACAGAGCTTTTCTAGAGCCTTTCCCTATCCTCTTACATGTGTCACAAGAGGCTTTATACTGTTTTACTTCTTGGAGGACTCAGGGCCAGAAGAAGCACACAGGGCAGGATGCCAAATATCCCACGGCAGAAATATCATCGGCCAGGGCTCATAACTGTGCCCAATAGGATCAGGGTACTACCAACAGCCTAACCTCCATCCCTAGACCCTGATCTCCTGTGGGCAAGACCTTCTTGTATAACAAGCCCTTGTCCCACACAATCTTACTGCCTGTAAGACCCTCTGCCTCTGTGTCAGCTGCGTTCTCAGTTAAGCTAAGGAAGGATCCATCTGGTAGACATTTCTGAACACTGCTCTGTCAAAGTCTAATTCAGGAACAACATTATATATCACAGGGTTACTCCCTGAAGGATAATTTTAACTGGTTACAAGCTCTTGATAGCAGGGAGGTGGTCCTCCATTTTGGAGGAGGGGCTGTCACAGGATGGTTCCTACTCTGACTCCGGTTCACCCTTTAGACATAATGTGTGACGAGTTCTTTGCCCAAATCTTTGCCCAAAATCTCCTTTGTGGGCAGTCTCTTTAAAACCCCCACCTCCACATTCCCATGTCCCGCTCCCCAGTTCAGATCTACTCGGGCAACTGGGATATCAATTCGCTGTTCCACCACAGTGGCAATCTGACATATTGTCTGTCAATAAGCTGGACCTGAGGATCACATCTGGTTCCACTAGCCGAAGAGAGGCTCCCCAAACTCTTAACCCTTGCACCTTGCAGTCTCCCACCCAATGTTCTTGGAGATGACCCTGCATGTTGCTGGGGCTGTTCTTTTTCCTCCCCAAAATCAAGTTTACCATGTAGACCCCATCTTCTGCCTCTGGCACATCAGAATGGATGGTGGAGCTTCCATGCCTACTTGGTAATCATTCTGAATGTAGATTGAAGATGGTATCTTGGCAGTGTGGCCCAGTCCCGTCACAGCATTAAATCTGACATTTAATTTAATTTAAGTAGCTATATTTCTTCCCACAAGACTTAAATGTTCTGGCTAGTCAGAGGTGCTAGAAACCCAATGTTTTGACGACACTGGGATGATTTTTGCGTCTTCCAGTTGAACTTTTGCCGAAAAGCACATTTCTAGATGCACTTCAAACAATGTAATGAAAGACCTTCTAATACACAAAAGTGACACCTATAATAAAGACAATCCTAAAGTCCCCTTACTCTAATGATTAGTTTAGGACATACTTGAAGCTAAACTGAGCAGTATTTTAGGAGGCAAACATAAAAGAGTAAAAAAGGGTGGTCATAAAGTAGAAGTAGGTTGGACGTTAATGTGAAGATTAAAAAGTTCCACCAAGTGCATTTTCTGGCATATTTGATAGACAGCACTTGTAGACACATATTGATTTTACTGTGCTGTTTCCAAAGATTGGAAGCTATTATATCATAGATAGATAATTTAGTTTATTATGCGAGTTGCTTAATAAAATGAAATATTTTCTTTTATACACAATCGCTTAGAACATACAGTACAAGCCTTAATGCCATAAGTAATGCTGAATGTCCATAATGCAACTGACCTTTTAAATCACCTGTTTGTTGTCAGGTATATAATCTTACAACAGAGTGTCAGTTGCCTCCCTGAGTTAGTTCCAGGAATCAGAGCAAAACAAGTTGAGGCTGCATCTTTCTCACTCCCTGCATTAATTTAATACATCTTAACCATTATCTCTACACTGGGGGAATTCTTCAATTTGACCACCCCTCCCTTTATAATGCATATTACTTCCTACTAGTTAGGGCAAAGAAAAGCAGCATAACTCTTTCACTAAGGGAGGGAATGCACCCCTGGGATATTTTACAGATAAGCATTATTTTTATTACACTTAATGTACGTGTATTTTAGCTTATTAAAAATTATGTTTTATTCGGTGGCATTGCTACTGGTAAGGAGATCCGGTGTCGATAACCATATATACATTTGAGCTCACTTTATGTTGTATACCCGGCAGGGGAGGACTGTCAAATTTTAGCCCGGCTGGGCAAGACTTGATTCAGCAGACTATTTTAAAGGAAAAAAATACAGGTGGCCCAGTGACCAAGCCCAAGGTAGCCCACTAAGGGACTGGACTGGGGGCCGACGTCCCCCTGCCCCCCAGCTCATCTGACCCCTAATACCTGGTATGAAGAATAGATCACTATATGAAGCCTTTTACTGTATATATGGATTTACCACACTATTAGTACCACCTTTCTTTTATTTGTTTTATTTTTAAATATGAATACATTTTAAATCTACAGTATAATTTATTTTCTGTGAACAAAATGCACACCCTCCTCACACTTTTTTTTGTTGCAAATGAAAAACCAATGAAGAAGTCAGTAATGGTAAAGCACAATTGAGCGTTTTTTGCATATCCTTGAAGTTTATTTAATTATCATTTTATTCACATTTATTTTATTATAATTTATGTTTTTATATTAACTCATATTATTCATTAATCATTTTATTCACAGCCCATATCATGATCTCTTTGTCACATTGTTATTTCTCTAATCCACCATCTTATCCTCCTCTGTTTTTCTTTGCTTTCTGTTTTGATTTTTTCATACATTTTAAATATAACATTTTACTATTGTTTAATATTCACTATTATTCATTTGCGTACCCCATATATAGAGAATCAAGGCTTACTGATATGTGCAGTGCCAGAGTGCATTAAATCTCAACATCACTATGCTTGAGGCTAACGAGCTGATAAAGAAAAGAATCAGATATAGTGTAGTATTTTTAATGCTATTATAAACATCCATTGTTGTGATAATAAATCTGTGTGCCAGATATAATAGAATAAAAAGTTCCCGTTGTCCTGAGCCTGATGCCGCCATCAGGGACGCTTTTCCCCAGGCAATCAGATACAGCCAGCAGGTCTATAAATAGACCTCCCAGGGGTTACAGTTTCAGTCTGCGCCGGGTCGCTTCCGTTTGCCAGAAGAGGTTGTATTGTGTCCTCGGCTTTGTTTTTTTTTTGTTTTTTTTGTTTTGCCAATCATGTTCCGTACGAATGGTTCTAGGGACCAAGCTGCAAGACAGAAGATTGTAAAAAATAAAAAAATGTGCCTTCTTTTTTTTTCTCTTTTGGAACATTTTTTTGACCTTTTCCCTTCACTTTGGAATATGTATGGACTATTTTTTTCTACTTTGTTTCATGGTTTTGGGCTTTTTATCTTCATGTTTGGAATGTGTTCTAGTACTTCTCTTCCTTTATGTTAGGACTATGGTTATCGATAAGCCTTTAGAACTGAGCTAGAAGAGGTCTTCACCTTTATCAGCTGCCTTTCCCGTAGTACGTAATAAGTTCGCAGGTACTCAGATGTCCCCAGGACTTATCTTTATGGTAGTAGAGGCTTATCAGATTAACTCCAGAACCGGGTAGAGAAACTGGAAGACTGGATGTGAGTAACTGGAGACAAGTCTCGGTCATGGGTCCGTAGCAACAGGAAGGTCCGGATACAAGCCAGAAGTCGGGGCAGAAAACAAACAAGTAGGTTCAGAATCTAGCAAAGGCCAGGGTCGCAAGCAAAAATAGCGAAGTCCAATATACAGGACAGTTTTCTAGATGAGGCCATACCAATGACCTATACAATGGCTTTATTATTTCTTTCTATCTGCTACTGATTCCTCTCCATCTGCAACCAAGCATCTGACTTGCCTTCTTCATTACTTTGTTACATTGCTTACCTGCCTTTAAGTCACCTGAAATAGTGACTCCTAGATCCCTTTCCTTCTGAGTAGTTTCTATTATTGAGCCATCAATACTGTAGTTAGCCTTTGGGTTTTTGAGCTTCAAGTGCATGATTTTGCATTTTATGGCATTAAACTGTAGTGGCCACTCTCTTCAACGTCCCTCTAGTCTACCTAGATCATCAATCATTTGTTTTACCCCTCCTGGGGTGTCTATCCTGTTACATATTTTTGTGTCATCTGCAAAAAGGCATACTTTCCCTTCAATACCATTTGCAACGTCTCCAATAGAGATATTAAAAAGCACTGGTCCAAGTACAGATCGTTGGGGTTCTCCACTGGTAACGTTTCCCTCCTGTGAATGCACTCCATTTACTATAACTCTCTGTTTTCTATCCTTCAACCAAGATCTTATCCATTCAACCATCTTTAAATCCAATCCCAAGCTTTCAAGTATATTTAACATGCTGCGAAGTGGGACAGTGTCAAGAGCCTTACTAAAATCTAGATAAGCTATATCTATGCCCCCCCCCCCCCTTGATCTATTACTTTATCAATTAGGCACCAATATTTTTAGTTCAACGATCAATCTAGCTTCCTCTTTGTTGATATATTTTTTATAGAATCCCCTTCCCTCTGAATTTCTCTTCTCTTTGCATGTGGCAAATATGTAAGGCACCTAGCATCACAATTATGTGCGCTGTTATAATGATGTGATACACTATGCAGGTTAAAGCCTTTGCAAATCTTTCTGAGATGTTTTATGATTCTGACCTCCAAAGTCCTTAAGCTACTTCCTATGTATTGCAAACTACATAGACAATATGATATATGATATTATTTATGCCATTGTTTGATTGTAATACTTGTTTGTTGTATTCAAATTAAAGCTATTCACAGATTTAGTGTTTCAGTATTCCAGTGTCCTACAGTTGGCGTAATTGACACAATAATAGAAACCACCATTTTTGGTGTATGTGTGTGTATACAGTCACTAGCCCTTCGACTTGATGAAATATGGTAGTATGTGAGTTTAAGTATCAAATTAGGTGCCTTACTGAATACCAGAATGGGGTAATCTGGTAACGCACTCCCTATTATCTTTTTGTAAAATGTCCTAATGTTTTTTAAGATTTATTTTGTAATTTATGGGCTAAGTCAGAATATTGTGTAATAACTTATCTTCATTATCCTCAATGTTGTTGGTTTTACATGTTAAGAATGCCTCTATATTACCAAATATTTAACTTCTTCTCAGGCCTTATTAACTAACTGCAGATCATAAGATGTCTCCAGAAATATATATTTTAATGTCTCACCTTGCAATATATGGTTCTTAGGGGGGTATTCAATTAGATTTCAGATTTGCGGTAACGCGCCGGAACAGCTGCGAAACGTAATACACGTTACCGCAATAACGTGGACTTTCGTTCGCAGCCCATAGGGTTGCGTATGAAAGTCTGCGTTAATGCGGTACTGTAATACCCGCAAGAACGCGCACTTTTCGCGATAACGCGCATTACCGCGAATCGGAAAGCTAATTGAATATGCCCCTTAATATTTAAACAGCTTTGCCTGATTCTTTTAAATTACCTAACATGTATATTATCCAACTAACTGTGTTGTGTTGATGGCCTTACTATAATTCGTAGTAAATGTCAAACTGCATGGATTCGTATTCAAATATAGCAGGATTTTGTTTTTGAGAAATTCCTCACTCACCTGCTATATTAATAGCACATCATCAATAGTACATCAAAATTGTACATAATTGTTAGGAACAGCAGGTAATTGCTGCCTTTGTTTTGGCTGCTGCAGTGTAATAATACACCTTAGTATGTCAACCTGGGTGTGATCGCATAATCTCCACTCACCTGGAGCTCTATCTGATACATGTCAGTTGCCAACTGCTTTAAAATTTTGTTTGTTTCTCTAAACAATTGACAGTAACAGCATTCACCAACTAGTTTCTCCATGCTCCTGCTTCTGTGCTACTTATGCTATTATCTGATTCTCGATTTTGACCTGTACCTGTGACCTGACCACTCGTGACAACTGACTGGATTGACCTATTTGCTTATGACCCCAACTACGTCTATTGCTGCCTGGATTGGCCTGCTAGCCTGGTGTTTGACTATGCCTTATTGTCTGTGACATCGGGCTGCAGGATCATGGTGTCCACAATCCACTCCATCGGACTTTCCTGTGACTACTTTGATACTCATTCTGGATATATAGTGCAAGGGTGCCTCTGCACTTTCCCTTGCACTGTGTGTTGCTCTACAGCACCATCTCAACATAGGCCACAAGTGGTATACATCTAATTATTTCATCTGTTGTATTTGGTGTTACAGCTCTTCACAAAACTGCCAAGCTGTTATACTGACAAAGTTACAGCACCCTATTGCATCTCAGCATATCAGCTCTACCTGGTCCAGTTGCAACCGCCAACCCTGAGATAACTGCTCTGCATCTCACTACAAAGTCTTCTGTGGTGTCCACCTATCTCAGTTAAGTTACTACTATGCGAGATTAAGTCCTGTGGACAGTCAAGTGCAAAGCAACCATTTCTGGTTCTATGGGAGCAGGGGGTTGCTCTCCTTAACATCAGGATCTGGTAACTTAAATAGTAGGGTGATTCATGACAATAATATAGCAGGGATACACATATTTTGCAGCATGAAAAATAGTATATATAGTATATATATAGTATATATCTTAAACACAGACCTTGCACCCAACTCTAAATGAGCTCTGCAATGTCTACATAAAATAGACACCTTTGTATTTCGGAGAACTGCGGATTACAGTCATATGCTGCTTAAAATAGCACTAAGCTTCTAATTCATTGTAATCATTAAAAAAATGACAAATGTGTTGTGCAACAGTTGAATAAATTGGAGGTGTGACATGCATACGTGTTAATTCTGGATTTTAAGGACTTATGTACCTTTGTTTTGTATTTACTGGTGAACTCACTCAGTGAAATAGTATACTTGAATTAGGACTGAGACATAGCTTTTATTCTAATAGGTCATAACCACTATTTTCTTTTTTCATTTTGCTTGGTAAAAAAAATGAAATTTTTGCTTCTGGGAGCCTTACTATACCTGACTGTAATGGGGCACGTGGGAGGTAAGTTAATTCATCTTAATGCTGTTGTTCATAGAATAAATGATTTATTATACTTTAGTTTATTTTAAAATCAGATGATTGTAGCAAAGTAAATGTTAGTACACAGGGTCTTTATTATAAAGGATTTATGTAAGGGATTATGAAATTAGTGGCTGTAACACATTATTAAATGCCAATAAAGACAATTGTGGAGTTAGATATGAAGTTATGTTAGATAGCAACATCTAAGATCTATGTCCTCAGCCACATCCTGTGTGTAGTTTCCGCACTTATGAGTGTATTTAAAAGTTCAACAACATGTGAAGTTTATGTTTGACAAGTCAATGTGAGGCAAAATTCTACAGTAAAAAAATAAGGAGGATAAAGAAAATATGAAAATTGAATAGTATAGTATGTACTTTGAAAACTGCTTTCCAAGTACCGGTATATGTAAATAATTTAATAAACCAAAAAAAATTTGTAAAAAAATGCCAGACACTGCAATGTGGTTCCATGAATCCCACTCTCAATTATTTTTATGTTTTATGTCTACTTCTTTTGACAACAATAATTTCCAATACAGCCTTTTATTTTCTCAAAATTTTGCTCCCTAATTCAAGGTTTCAGATAAAGGTCAGTTACAGTTGCACCTACTCTTCTGTTGCATCTGTTGATGTTTTTACACTTGGGGGTATATTTAGTAAACTGCGGGTGTGAAAAAGTGGAGATGTCACCTATAGCAACCAATCACCATCATCAACTATTTATATAGCAGCGCTAATTCTGCAGCGCTATACAGAGACATCAGTCCCTGCCCCACTGCCTCACATCAGTCCCTGCTTACAGTCTAAATTCCCTAACATACACACAGACAGAGGGAGAAAGAGACTAGGGTCAATTTGATAACAGCCAATGAACCTACTAGTATGGTTTTAGAGTGTGGGAGGAAACCCACACAAACACAGTGACAACATACAAACAACATACAGATAAGGCCATGAATTGAACTTGTGACCCTAGTGCTGTGAGGCAGAGGTGCTAGCCACTAAGCCACAATGCTGCCCAGATTCTAGTTTTCATTTATTTAGTACATTCTACAAAATGACAGCTAGAATCTGATTGGTTGCTATAGGCAACATCTCTCCTTTTTCAAATCCACATTTCAGTAAATATCCTCTTTGGTGTTGCAAGGTTTAGTCATCTCTTTGTTCCTGTTTATCTACATCATCAATCAAAGTTAGCAATGATGAAGTAGAATACCATGGCAGAATTCCATAAATCTGTTCTTCTTTGTCAAAGCGAATTTAATTAAGGTTATGAAAAGTGTTGCAATTTGGAACCAAAAGCACATTCAATAAATATTTTATTTTTTGCCTTTACATATCTCATTATATAGAATATGTAATTAAAATATAAAAATGATACTCTTTGGCGTTGCTTATGCAATTATTGACATTTTACTTGCCAGTAATATTACATGACCTTCGTTAGCTTTGGAAACTAAAAACAATGAAATAATAAAAAATCATTTTAGATTCCACTTTAAAGGGTACTTCAAAAAAAATATATATATTTATGTGTCCCCTCTTCTCTACCATTATATTTTTATAATGGGAACTGTCATGTATGCAACTGTGTCCTAAACAACAAGTTGAGATTTAAAACAGCAGAACAGCAAACCAAGTATCCTGATTACTTCCTAACTCTACACGTGTGAGGTTTCTGGCTTATATGAAAGTAATATTAGTATTATTATTTTTAATTTATAAGACGCTATAAAAAAGGTCTGCATCATCGTATATGAAATAGTAGTAGAGTGTACTCATCCAGCTCTTCATTTTGATCTTTTGATTTAATCTTTCATCTGAACAAGCAGATATCTGCAATTTACACCACCATAAGTATGGACATTTTGTACAGATCTAATCTTTTGGTAACATGGTTGCATAACCAGATTTAAAACGCTCGTGGCTAGTAAAAATCTAGTTTATACTTGGCCTACTTTCTGAGAGTGATGATGGATATGGAAATTGTTTTCAACATAGCATCAAAGTTAATATGTGAGTGTGTTAGATCTCACCATTGGTTACGTGTATATAAGAATAGCATATTTATGTCATCGTAGAGTTTCACCACTAAGAAAATGTTAAGACTACTTAACAAAAGAAATGACTGTTACATCATTACCATTTGTCTTTTTCATCTTGTCTATTTTTGCTTAGTGATTATTTTTCAATACCTTGCCCACCATGTATGCATGTTTAGCTGTTTCTTAATTTGGTGTATTAGTCGTGCCCTTTTATTAAGGTTGACTCTAATAAATGGCATTCCGCCATATTCATTTTGGGAGAAGGTGGACATGGTGTCTGAGGGGCTAAATCTTAAAAAGTATTAGCGCTATCGAGTTGCAGCTTGGCATGCAAGTGGAGAACCTGCATGTCAAATTTCAGAATAAAATAAATAAAAATGACAAATTTGGAAAAGTTTAAAATTGAAAATCTTGAAGTCAATGATTTTCTGATTTTTTTGGGGGTGAGTGTTACTCAGTCCACAGGGCGTTTTAAGACTAGGGGGTATATGTATCAAGCTGAGAGTTTTCAGCAGGTTTTAAAAGTTGAGATGTTGCCCACAGCAACCAATCAGATTCTATTTATCAGTTATTTAGTACATTTTATAGAATAATAGCTAGAATCTGGTTGGTGGCTTTAGGCAACATCTCTACTTTTCAAACCAGCCGGAAACTCGCAGCTTGATATATTTACCCCTAGGGGTCTGTCTTGTTGGAAAGCTATTGTGCCAGGGGAGTGCATTTGAGGGATGACCTTTTTGAGAAATCTTTTTTTTAAATATACAATTTGGTAAAGTATGCCCCATTTTAAATATAGGGGATTTGCCCAGATAGTTTAGATGCAAGTCCTATCACAAGGCTCGTTCACCCCTGATCTGTTTAATAATAGGTTTCATTTTGTAGGTATATAGGTGAGAGTGGTATAATGTAAATATAATACCTAAAAAAGTTATATATTTGTGGGCCCAGTGAAGTGGAAAGGTGCTTCTGTTTGTGTGAGTGGAAAACATGTTGTGTTTTTCGGCCCCTTCTCAACTGCAAACAGGGCCGGATTAACCCGAGGTCTAACTGGGCTACAGCCCAAGGGCCCCGGGCATCCAGAGGGTCCTTGAAAGTGCTCAGCAGCATTATTGATCAGTTGGGGGCTGGGGCGCCCCGGCCCGATCAATGCTGCTGAGCACTTATCTCCTTCTCCTGGCATTGCGGTCCTTCCCCGGCGCGCTGTAGTCTCCTTACTGAGGAGATCTCGTGAGTCTCACTCTCACGAGATCTCCTCAGAAGGACTGCAATGCCAGGAGAAGGAGGTAAGTGTCTTGGGGCTCACAGGGGGGTGGCTCGGATCACGGGAGGGGTGCATCTCCGGGGAGGGGAGGGGGGGGCCTCACGGAGGGAATGGAGGCCCCCTTCGCCCAGGGGCCTCCATTCCCTTAATCTGGCCCTGGCTGCAAAGCATGAACACTTCAAATTCAAACAGGAAAAAATACAGAGGTATAGCTTAATTTTTAATTAAATTACTGACTGTTTTTTCATGTAGCACACAAATATCAACTTTAAATTTCAGTGTACAAATAAGCTATCAAGTATTTGTGTGCTACATGAAAAAACAGTCAGTATTTATCTTATGTGCAAAACAGAAAACTAGTTTTCACCCCTTGCATTGTAACATGGTTTTGTCCAGGAGACTTAAATAAGATACTTCTTAATTTAAGATTCTTAATGAATCAGGCCCCTGATTGCTAACTTTTACAAATGGGATACGCTAATTGGAGAGATTGAGCAACAACTGAGTAATTGATTAAATGGCACTGCAAAGTAGAAGTTAACACACTGCCAACATCCACATGAGCAATCATATAAACATAAAGATATAGAGGTATAAATCCCTAAAAAAATATTTTAAATTGCTTTAGCAATGTACATTTTATGGATCGCCTCTTATGGTAGTTTGATTACAAAATAGTTTGAGACAAAATTAGTGCTTTAATACATGAAAAACATATGTATCTATGCAAGCACATATAGACAAGGATTAATATATTAGGCGCTAACACGCTAGTGTAAACCTCAGAAAAACAGTACATTCAGTATAATATATAAATACATAGAATGTGTAGACTATTTATACTCCGGCACAGGATATTTTCTTTAGGCTGTCTGTACCAGTTCCAGCTCATAGTGTTTTTGCTGTTGTTTATGATTATATTTCCTCTTCCCAGGACAGCCTACTCTTTGCTACTCATGTCTGAAATTCACCAATATCACAGAGTGCAACAAGCAGCCCCCACAACACTGCACCAAGAATGAATCTTATTGTAAAATAATACAGGAAAAAACTGGTGTTCCTGGAATAGAAATGTGTGAGTATAAGATTTGTAAATCTTAAGCAACCATTGCAAACTTTTTATTGGGAAAACACATATGATAACAAGTCCTTACATATCCTAATCAATCAATAATGTAACTAATAAAAATACCTCTTCAGTACCACTACTTTTTTACATAAAGGTTTATGGCACTCACTGCTGCATTTGCTTACTATTCCAAGGAGATGAAAAGTAAATGTTTAATCATCTATCAAACATTACAAAGGGCCTGAGTCATTAAGGAAAAGTAAGGCAAACAAATGAGTAAATGTTCCTCGGGACAAACCATGTTACAGTGCAAGGGGTGCAAATTAGTTTATTGTTTTGCACTCAAGTTAAATACTGGCTGTTTTTTCATCTAGCAGACAAATACTTGATAGTTTTGTTTTTACCCTGAAATTTAAAGTTGATCTAGGACATGCCCAACCCCAACTATAAATCTGTCCCCTCATTTTAAATTTACCTCCCCCTCCATTGCAACATGGTTTTGCCCAGGTGCAAAGTTACTTATTTTTTTCTGCTTTGCTATCCTTAATGACTCAGGCCCAAAATGTGGACAATAAGACATGTTACAGCTAGGGGCTACCGACATAAGCTTCTAGAACAGATGACAGAGGTCTTTATCTGTAGCAGCCGCCTATACCGTAGAGCTAGTCACGCTCACCGGTACTTGGATGCCCCCAGGTCTTAACTCTTAGCGTAATGGAAGCTTATATGCAATACCGCAGCAGGTAGAAAGGAGGCAATAGCCAAGATAGTAGCAGATAGTCAGAAGCAGGCTGGGGTCAGGAGTCCGTAGCAGGCAGAGTAGTCAGGGTCAGGCCAAAGGGTCAGAGCTGGCAGTGAGTAACGATATCCAGATAACAAAGCCAAAGGTCAGGGCAATCAGATTACAAGCAGGGTCCAAAGCAAGCCAGGAGTCAGCAACGGTGATTCAAACAGCAGTAGATTATAGAATTGAGAGGACAAGAGCAGGTCAGCAAAAGAGAAAGTCCACGGCAGGGAGGCTACACCCGCAGTGACATTTAATACACAAATGCACCAATCAAATGTCAGGTCGGCAGGGGTGAATAATTGGCCGCAGGAGGTTAATAATTAAAATATTTAATTTTCACACTTGTGCACGTCCCCGGCTGCCCTCATGCTGGGTTGTGGCACAGACACAGACAATGTCCCAGCCATTGTCCTGAAGACGACCGGGATGAAGCGGAAGTGACGTCCCGGTAGTCATTGCGACTCTATTTTGGTCCTTTTTATGTTCTATTATTCCAGACAGTGTTCCCCATTACATAGGTTTTTAGAGAGTTATGAATTATTGAATGAATGAATAAAAACTTACCTTTGATCATTTTATAACCTGTTGTCATTATACCATTATATCTATTTGCTTATGCTGTTTCTTACAGTTTCCAAAGTGACAACCACCAAGGGATGTGCCAGCGCAGAAGAATGTAGTGGAGAAGTTGGCAGCATATGGCTACCAAAAATACATATACGGTGCTGCACAAAAGACTTATGCAATACATTTGAGAATATTGACAAAGAAGAAAACCAGATCCCCCTGTCATATGCTGAAATGGCTAATCCAATACCTGCTATCTACACAATAACTATAGGCATTATACATTCTATAGTGTGTTTAACTTCTTAATGACCAAAGACATTTTGTACCACATAAACCACACAACTTTTCACATATTTGAAATATGTTGTGTTCACAGGGACCTTTTTTTTCGTATCTAAATTATTTTTAAGTTGATTTTTTTTTCAGGAAAATATGGTTTTCTTCTAAAAGAAAACTTAAATTCAGGGGATGATAGGTTTCTTTTTTGTTTAATTTTTAAAATCTTTGCCTACATTCAGGAGTCTGCAATTGGTCACCACTCTAGCCAGCAAATGTTAACTAGATCTAATAATAACTGAAATGCAAGACACTTTTAGATTCAGTTTGCCTGGATCCATTAGGACATACTGGAAGTGGAAGCCTGATACAGTGATCCTGTGCCCTCACCTAGCCTACCAGTCATTGACGGAGCGGCCTCGTGACATCTCAATACAGCTTCACTGAATGTACCTCTCTAATGCAGAAGTGCCTTGCATTTTGTCTAACATAGTTCAGGATGTGATCTAAACTATTCCTGGTTCCAAACCTTGACCCCGCCCCCCTGGGCTGTGATTTATATGCAGACATTCAGAGATATGGGATCTTCATTTTGACTGTTAAGTTGAGTAGGCGTTAATGATAATTTAATCACTCTTTTTTTTCCCCTCAGTTAATAAACCTCCTGTAACTGTAATACCTTGTAAAAGAGCTGCAAAAATATCAGGTGTTTTTTATTGATTTATTAATTTTATATTCAAATTATCAATTCTGTATTGGAACTGCTATCCTGTATGCCTACTGAAACCATCTGTCCTGGTCACCACCTGAGCCACTTTATTGTTCTCAGGCTTGAAACAGTGTTGCTTTTTTTTCTTTTAGCAGTCCTGTTACAGGGTCTGAAGCAACAAGCAGATTTGTTTTATTTTTATGGGTGTTTATGTTGTTATAATACATTATAGTTTTACTTGGGTTGGGGGTTTTCAGTTTAATAAAGAGTACGGTTAGGGGCACAAGAGTGCATCATTGGATCCCCTAGCAAAATTTGAGTAGGAGCCGGTGAAGCTGCTCTAGCCTCCAAGGCTCCCCTGCTCAGCTCTAAAAAGAACAGAATGGAGGCCTCGTCTGGGCATTTCTAAATACCCCTCTCCTCCAGGCTTGTATGATCTGTATAAAGTGAAAAAAAGTGAAAACATTGATACATACATATTGTCACCCGCCGGGGTATCGGGCAGCTCACCCGACCCCCGGCACACTTACCTGCCTCCGGCGGTCCGCTCTGTCCTGGGCGCCGCCATCTTGGATTCGGGTCTGCCCATGCGCAGACCCGCAACTTATAAAATCTTTGCCTGTCCTCCTATTGGCCAGGCAATCCTGGCGCCAAATACAAAAGGCACTTCCTCCAAACCCTCAGTGCCTGTTCCTCAGTTACCTTTTGGGTACCTTAGACGTGACTATCTGTACTACTCGTCTGCAAAGCTGACACTCTACTCACGTACCTGCTACTATCTCGTCTGCAAAGCTGACACTCCATTCAGGTACCAACTATCTGTACTACTTGTCTGCAAAGCTGACACTCCATTCAGGTACCAACTATCTGTGCTACTCGTCTGCAGAGCTGACACTCTACTCACGTACCTGCTACTATCTCGTCTGCAAAGCTGACACTCTATTCACGTACCTGCTACTATCTCGTCTGCAAAGCTGACACTCCATTCAGGTACCAACTATCTGTACTACTCGTCTGCAAAGCTGACACTCTACTCACGTACCTGCTACTATCTCATCTGCAAAGCTGACACTCCATTCAAGTACCAACTATCTACTCTACTCGTCTGCAAGCCGACACTCCGTTCAGGTACCAACCATCTAGTCTACTAGTCTGCTAAGCTGACACTCTACTAAAGTACCTGCTACTATACTCGTCGGCAAGGCTGACATTCTATTCTAATACCTGTTATCCTACCTGCTGGGTTCCAAACTTCCCAAGAGGGCCTTGTGCAGTACTCTAGCAGGAGCCGCGACCTGCGAGCAAGACGCAGCTAAAGACCATACTGCCTTGCGGCAGTTCCTGGTGAACACCGTCTGCTCGTTAGACTCCGCACCCTGTTGGTGTAGCGCTAAACTGTGCAGACCCTAGGATTCGCATTGTAAAGACCTGCTATCGCTTGAGGCCGTGGCACACATATATATATATATATATATATATATATATATATATATATATATATGTATATATATATATATATATATATATATATATATAAATATATATATATCCAAATACAAAAAGACAGGGGCGCCACACATAGTGTAATATATTCTCAGCAAGTGATATTAAGAATCCAAGTAGTGTTCGTACCAAATAGATAAATCAATACAGCTTATCTGGTATATGCGGCTGTATAACCTTATAAGGGATCTCTGGGTGATCTCAGACCCCGGGACCAGGTTACTTTAATAACTGGAACTCGATGAGATAGCCACAATACTGTAACACCATTTAAATACTTCTTAAATGAGACTAATATTCATAGAAACGATTTAATTAACAGTAAAATCGCTTGGCATTAGGGTACAAAATATGCCCGTACATATAGATAAAATAAACACAGCTTATCTGCCCTCCTCCAGGCAAACGTAATCTGCAAAACACGAGCGTGAGAACAATCCCGGCCGGCAAAGGCAGCCACACTCCAGATGACGCCAGTCAGACAAGGAACACCAGATATACCCAACGCGTTTCGCCTTAACAAAGACTTTTTCAATGGATTATTCCTTGAAAAAGTTGAAACAATCATGTTCCTGAATCTGTTTTATCTTTTTCCCTAAGTTGGAAGCTATTGTTTTCTTTTTGAATTGAAATAAACATGTTTGTTTAAGGAGGAAAAGAGAAAATCACTTCACAATGTTCTATAGTAACAACAATCAACAAGCAGGGCCAGATTAAAGGTTCAGACCGCCTTGGTCTAATATGCTCATAGTGCTCCCTCACCTTTCATGCTAAGCTAATATGCGCTAGATAAAAATGAACTTGTACTTAATTTAAAAAACAGCTTCCTGCAAACCCCCTTTCCACCGTCCCACCATCAATTTCTATGTTCCACTGCTTTGAAAACTGAGCTCCACAACAATCTTATGCCACTCATTTTGTTTTCATTAAAATCAGAACTGTATAGCAGAACGAAGGCATCTACGAGCACTACTGAGGGTGAAGATGTGAAAGGGGAGGGGGCTGTCACACCTCCACCTATCATCATCCTTGTCTCTCCTACTCGCTTATCCTCAAGCCTCCACCCAAGGACGACTCATTGTCTTCAACCTATACCATGGGAAAATGTCAAGATTGAAACCTTACTACATTGTTTTCATGTTTTCTTTTTACTTTAGGGAAAAACTATTCTCATATTATAGAATGAGTTTCAGTTTCCAAAAATTTTGCACCCCCCCCCCCCCCCCCCCAAAAAAAGGCCTGCAGCCTAGTCAGCCTATTGGATAATCAGGACCTGTCTGCAAGCACCCTCTCTGATAGCTAATTGCTCTGGACATGCTTGCTGCTACTTCGGAGATTATAAGATGGTTGGGAGAGGGGGGGATAAAAGGGGAGGGTAGAGGATAAAATTCTGGAGGCAAATACAAGCATCTTTACTAAGGATTTTTTTTTTCAAATTATCGCTGCATTAACTTTTTCTAGTGAATCTTTAATGAGGTGACCTTAATTTAGAGATTATCCATAGTTGTTTTATTTCTATGAATGTGAACACTTCCAATATTTTTGGCTGATGATTGACTGTACTCTTCCAGTTACTAATCCACCTGTAGTACTGAACACTCAGAAAGTACACTAGAACATAAACTGAAAAGCATTTCCATAACAAATTTAGTCATTCTGGCTACTGGCCTAGCTTATTATGCTAGAATTAGAGGTGATCACAATCAGGGGATAATATTATATTGCACTTTATGCATGTGTATGCCATTTTATGATAATAAGTTACAGAATTAGGTTGCTCTTCATTACAATTTACACAAAAAAAACATTTACATCATTCCCATCATTGTAGTTTTTGGGGCAGTGGTGTTGATAGATTTTACCTTTTCCATGGAGGCATTTGTGGTGATAGATTAGTTAATTCATTAGTATGCTCATTACTTTGCGGTTGTTGTGAACACCCTTTATCTGACACATTTGATTTTCTGGCTGTACAAGTGCCTGAAGACTTTATGCAAATGTTTCTTGACAAAAGCATTCTGGTGTAGCAAAAAGGCTCCTATATTATATATGTACACACTTGTCAGTTTGAATGCATATCAGCATATATTGTGTCATAGTTGCTAATTCTTCTTTAACTTTATCTTCTATCTTTGCCTTATCGTCAATGATCATTTGACTCCCAATATCAATATTGATCTTAAAGCACCATTGTCAACATCATCAGTGTTTTAAAGTTTGCCAACATTATAAAAGCCTGTCTGCTTCCATATATTAGTTGATAGGGGTTGCAGGAGTTAGAGTGAGAGTAGTGGAGAGAGCAGGAGATTGATGAGTGGTGTGAAAAAGAGTACTGTGAATTTTATTTTGTGTACTTATTGTATAGATAGAATTTTTAATGCCTTATCTTTATTGTAGGCTATTCAAACTGTGTAATGTGTGTGTGTGTGTGTGTGTGTGTGTGTGTGGGTGTGTGTGTGTGTGTGTGTGTGTGTGTGTGTGTGTGCGCCATTTTTATGTTTAAACCTGTGTTTGTCTGTTCTGTGTTTGTGATGGTGAGAGGAAGGAGAGGGGAGCAGTATAGGTCCAGTGGGGAGGAGGAGAGAGATAGAGAGGAGCATGTAGGTGAGGAGCCCCATACCCCATTCATACTGCACCAAAAACCCGGGTATTTGCCAGGGCAAACCCAGACGACCCAGGTCGCGGTGCAGTATGAATTGTCCCAGATCTAATTCCCGGGAATTAGACTTGGGTCTTTTGGTGGAGTAATTCCTGGGTCTGCCCCGGGAAGCCTGCACTATGAATGGTGCGAACCGGGTCTCACCAGACACACTGTTAAGGTAAAAAAAAAATCACAAGAGGAGCCAATCAGAGCTCTTCTTGTGATGTTGCCATGGAGAACCCGGGCAGACTCATGTTCAGTATGAATTCGGTCTACCCAGGATTTTGACTCCGGGGGAGCCTCTGCTCCCCTCTGTCCCCCAGCAATGTCCCGGGTTCATATACCCGAGATATTATCTGGGCAGCAGTATGAAAGCTGTATCACAAGCTTCAGGAAGAGGCAGGGTCTTCTGCTGCTAGTGGAGAAACTAAATCTAGGCGCAATGTGCGATTTGAGGAAAATTGTGTGCTTGTGACTGACATAGTTCCAGTGTATGACAGGCTTTTTGGGTAGTCAAACTAAAAAAACTATTTTCTAATGAAAAACAGCTTTGGTCTTCTGTATGTGGTGCTGTGAACGTAGTTGGCCCTATTAAACAATCCATTGAGAATTGGCACATATATAAAGAGAAGGGTAAACGAAAAAATGTTAGATAAGAGGAGAGCAGCAGCGGGACTGGTGGTGGCTCCGCCTTGATCTTTGACTATACCTACTCTGAAGAAGAATCCAAACAACTGATACCAGGAGAGATCATAGAGGGGATCCATGTCCGAGACACAGACAGGCCTCTGTCTCAACCTAAAGCTGCTAAGTAATGTCTACATTTATTTATTAAAATGCTTTATGCAAACTCAATAATCCAGCATTGTGTAAATGTTATATACAAGTTAACCCTTGCATGATACTCATGCATTCTAGTCAAATCAAGCTACTTAAGGTGTTAAAAAGGTTCTTGTCATGCATTTGGGCCATAGCCCAGGCCTCAACCACTCCCCACTGTCACCCCCGGCAACCACCAACCACTCCCAACTGTTACTTCTCCTTCAAGAAATATATATATATTTTTTTTTAAATCTTTATAAACACTTTTAACAATTAAGAAATTAAATTAACAAATTAAAAACATCTTAGTATACCAAATTTCAGCCCTTTCTGAATTTTTTTTTCCACACACACTAAGAATTTAGTAGGTCAGTGTATAACTCCGCCCAGCAGGTGGCGCTGCAGCTTGGTTTTATTTTTTCCACACACAGACAGACTAACACACGCCACTAGACATTTATATTATAGATTCTTACATTGAATTCAGAAGTCTGACACCTATAAGATAATCTGATAATGCCATGTTTTAATTTCACAGCTTAAATATATTATTTAAATGAAATATATTAATATCAATCAACTTGCAATTTTAAATACACAGGTTCATCTCAAATGTAGCCAATGGCACCAATCACTCTGTTTGATGATGAGAAGTTATTAGAAAGTGAATCCACCTAGGCTAAAAGCAAAGTTACATATCTACTGACACTGTCATCACAGTTTACTGTAGACATAAATCCCTGTAAATGTTTTGGAACAGGTACTGTTGAGTTATATATATATATACATATATATATATATATATATATTATTTTTATTTTGTTAAAAAAAGGAACATCACAACTGTATGTGTCTCACGATTCAACACCAACAACACCAGCACCAGGCATCGCATATTTTACAGATATTATTATTTCTGAGCAGAAGTTGAGTCTGGTGAACCTGCACCACAGATACTTCCTGAAACTGTTCCACTCAAACCAACGGAACCGGCAAATGTTCAAAATTTGGCAATTTCTATTTTGCACTTTAGTGAAGTGCAAAACAATTTGTTTAAATTCCATCATATTTCAATGAGTTAAATCCAAAGACAGCTCACTAAAGGAATTTAATATTTGCATTACGTCCGACACACCCAATGGCGCATGTGTACTACTTTTGAACTCTCTGGTAATCTTGGTTCGGCCTGTGCCCATATGCAAAATCTACTCAAGAACCGCTTACCTGTGTCAGCATCCTCAGGCATGAGCGGCCAGAATACGACAAGATCAAATCCACCTACTCCAAAAGGTTCTTGATTGTGTATCAGGGGATGAAGACGACCATCAAACAGGAGTTTCAGAGTTACAGAGGCCACAGCTAAGAATAAGACATAATGGGCAGTGAGTGATTTTAGAGAGAAAAGTTGATGGCAGATGAAATGTGGGAGACAAGCTTGTGGACAGGGGGGCATTTGAAGGAAAAGCTGTTGAGGATGTGAGGGAAAAGCTAGTAGGCTGACAGGTGACATGATAGGTGTCATGTATATGCTATCATTTTCAAGGTCAACCACAGTTATTATTATTATTATTAATATTTATTTATAAGGAATTGAATTTTCACAGTTGAATTTTTATATAAATCCGTGATCTCTATAAGAAAATTACCACTGTAGCCCTTCTCAAGTAATGTGAGTCACATGAAGGGACTTGAGTTTGTATGGAAATCTTTGTCTGTGTTAAGAGACATCACCAGGGCAGATGTCACATTCTTATTAGCAGCATGAATTGGAACAGCCCTCCTAATGATGGAAGCTATTTGAAGCTGGATATAAACCTATCCTGGCCAGGGTAGATTAGGGATAAGAGTTCCAAAGTAAGTACATTCACTGGGACCTTTCCAAAAAATTTTAAGTCAAAATTGAGGACACATATAGATCTATAACTCACTCATAAAGTAGGATAATTTCTTTTTTTTTAATAACTGCAATATTCCCCCCGGTAGTGACTTTTTCCCTTGGAGGATAGAATTAAAGAGCTCCAAATAAAGAGGAGACAGCCCTGTTGCAGTTTTTTTTTATAAAAATCTGCAGTGAGCACATCTGGGGGTAAATGTATTAATCTCCGGATTCTTGAACTCCCGCGAGTTCGGCGTCTTCAGTGCTTAAATTTAAAGTGGCGCTGCCTTGTAAAGTGGCAACTGCATTCTTTTGTTTTTTGATCATTTGAGAGATCTTTTCTGATGTGACTTTCTGGTTGAGTTTTGAGCTCTGAGACAATCGAGAGAAGCTACACCTAGCATAGGATGACTTTTATTTTTTTAATGTGATTAATAGGGGTATCATGAGTATCATCTAGTAAATTATAAAAAGAGGAGTAATATTACTAAAAATCTGTCAGCTACCTTCTCTGGGTCATATGATGGTTGAAACAATTCTTTTGCAAGCTTTACTAATTTCGGATTTATCCTTTAATTTAGGGACAAGGGACAATATTGTTCACTAACTCCCTATTCATAGAATCACAATATTATGCAGCTTTGAAACTGACAGTTTGGGAACAAAATTTCTACAATGAAAATGTCATCATTCTGAATGTTGAGATCATACTGCCAACAATCAGAATGTCGACATATTTAAAATGTTGACTGTTTGAATGTCAACATTTTCATTATGTCACCACAGATAACATGTTGACATTGTGACTGTTGACAGATTGCGATGTTGACAGTCACAATGTCGACATAATGCATTACATTAAAAGTGGCAATACCGCCAGCACAATATTAAAAATAAATAAATAAAACCACCAGAACTACCACTTACACTACAGTAAAAAAATAAAAATAAAGCATCAGTAAATAAAAACAAAAGCCAGTGTGTGCCCACTTCCCCCAAACAGCTTCACCAACCCTAGTGTTGCCAGTGCTCTAGGATGGTATTAGCAAAATCGGAGAGGATAAAAAGCAGGGGTCCCCCCTATTTTACTTGTACCAGTACTAGGCTTTGCCAGACGGGGCTGCTTATACTATAGCAGGGGAACCCATAGCAATGCAGTTATAACCGGATTGGGACATTGCTAATATTTCCAGGAGTTATGCAGCATCATCTGGGGCAGATATTTTACACTGTCTTCCAGTGGAGTCATCAACCAAAGTGGGAATTCGCAACTAGCATCCAGGCTGAGAAAAGCATGCTGCTCTTTTTGATAGGTATCTTTTATAATAGTTTCACTGGGTAAGCTCTTATTATAACTGCGTAATTAACAATACAGATTTCCCACTTGTGGATTGGTTGGAAAAAAAGTATTGTATGAAATGCATAGTAAATATCATATTCTGGGTTTTGGATTACCGTAAGGACCCATTTTAATGTTGGTGATTATCTATGTGTTTATTTAAATTGTGAATACAAACTATTGGTTTACAGGTATTTAAAAAAATAAATAGTTTTCTCATATTTTGTCTTGTATTTGTTACTTCAGAGTTAACCTCACTTAAATGTTTATAACCATATAAATGTTGGACAAAACTGTAATATTTACTTGCCACATAAAGGTTTAGGGTGTTTGTCTTACGAGCAGTTCTACATTGTACCAAGAAGTAAGTTCAAAAGAAGACTTAAGGATGTCCTTTGTATGTGGAGACAATGGGCCTGATTCATAATCGATTGGATCTCCCGTTTTTTGCGGATCTTACGAAAATCTTCTCTGTGCATGCCTAGAAAGGGGAGATAACAAGGAAAATCCGCTGCGTAAGCTAAGATTTACTTAAGTTAAGATGAAAATCCTTCTTAACTGCACTTAAGAAGATTTCTGACCACTTAAGAATAAAAGGTTGGGAATGGGAGGGGAATGGGCGGAGATCCTAAAGAAGTTAAGAAGAGTAGGCGTTATTTGTACTGACTTAAGAAGAGTAGGCGTTACCTCCGTATCCGTCAGATAGTTAAGAAGAAAAAGCTGTGAGTTGTATCTTAACTATTTATGCTTAAACTTAAGGAAGCTCAGGGTCATGTTTAAATCCAAAGCAGCTACAGCAGCAGAGATGAGTATCAACAATAAACTGTTCTAAAAACATTGTTCGTTTAAAACGCTCTACTAAATATGCACAACACACATTTTAATACACTTCACCTTTTTTGGGGGGGGGGGGGGGGAATTAATTTTATATTTATCTCAAACATTAAACATTGTGTACATTTTTTTAAAAGCAACCTCTAATTGGTTCTAATTGCAACCACCATTGTAGTAAATTGCACTGTAAAGTGGCTGATGTGTCAACAGTTAGTTGCTGATATTTGTTAAAAACAGCTAACAATACACTAGTAATAATATAAAAGCATAACAGCTTACCTACTTACATAAGGGACACATAGGAAATCCACACAAACATGGGAAGGCTCCCTCTACATTACAGAAACGACGAGATGTTGCCCCAATCACCAAACTTCTGCGAGATCACAAAATTTGCTACCGATGGGGATTTCCATTCCACCTACTGATGGGCCATGAAGGTCAGTCCCATAAGATTAAGACAGCAGATCAAGGAATCACTTTGTTATGATCTCTAGGAATACCGATACCCTCGACATTGGCAGCAAACACTGCAGAGACCACAAGACCAGCAGTCCCCACGGCCTCATGAACGCAAACATGAAAGACCCAGAAAAGTTTCCAAATTTGATATCACAGGACCCCACTGACTCATCCAGATGATCAGCTTATGTCACCTGAAAAAGACTGTCTGTGACACTAGGTTCGCTATACTTGATAGAACCTTCGCATGATTGTAAGTGAAGGAACCTGTGCCTCGAATGGTCCTCGAGGTTTCTTCGGGAAACTTGTATATTTAGAGTACATGCACGATACAGTACTGTTGTTACTTTTTGGTTACTTTTTCATTACTTTTCATATCTATGTTCTGATGTTAACGTTATTAGTATTTTTTAATAACAATGATTTAGCTCACATTAGCGATCATCTTGTGCCTCATGACTTGAGAGACAATCTGTAATCTACAGCTCTTAGCAGTTTCAGGAAGGCCCTTCGGGTCACGACAGAGATGCACTTTTGAGATCAGTCACATGACTCAAGCTCATAATTTATATTGAGGTTACGTTATTTAATTACGCAATTTGTATCATCTAGTAGATCTTAATTGCCATCAGCCAGTAACCTCATTTGTTTGCTTATCTGATCTAATGCTCCTTAAATGCATTTCATTGTATTTCTTCTCTATCTCTCTCTCTCCTAAATTTTTCTAAATTTTGCTATAAGTATACACACATGCTTTCTTACTCGCAATGCTTGAGATTTCCCTCCGAGCAAGTGTCCCCACTGCTACAAAACCACCACCCACACTCGCCAAGTACTCAGGATGTACTGGTTTCAATTTTCGGAAGACAAGTCTTGTCAGTTAAGCTGTTTTCCCCTCCCTGTCCTTCTCGCCTTGGCCTGGCACCTTACTGTATCAACCATGACTGTCTAAGTTCTAACTATAAATGTTAACAGTCTTAACACTCCGCAAAAATGTACTATATTGTTCCAGTACTTAAAACGTCATTCTCCACAGATTGTAATGGTACAAGAAACGCACTTTCAACATACGCGCCCAAACCTACAAAGTAAAAATTACTCTGCATCTTCTTTTCTTCTCATGAAAGTTTGTTTTATCTGTCAGTTTGTTTTCACTGCAAAATCCACTATGTTTAATCAGCCTGCTGTACTACTTGCTCAACCACTCCCTACCCATGCTACAGTTATTTCAGTCCCCTATCTCATCACTGTGCTCTCAGTTCTACTTAACGCTTTGTCTGCCATCACAAGTAGGAAGAATTGATACTGATTTTGAACGACTCTCCTCTCTCATGACTCTGCAAAAAACTCAGCTATTCAATCACCTGCTCTTTATTACTCTCCATTCAACACTTCCACCCATTCCCCCACATGGCTCCCACATCATTACTCTATACTATCCAGACATCCATGGATAAACTACATTTGCTGAAGCATAGCTCTGCACTACTTATCTGATTACACTGGACATTGCAATTAGGTAATTCCTTAATTCCCTCATTTTTGCTATTTGACTCATAAATCCCAATGCTTGCCAAAATATTTTTCTTTATCTCTTTTCATGGGCATTATCTTTAGGACTATATCATCCCTCACCCATCCTGCAACGCACACCTCTGTCCACATTGCCCCTTCATTACTTCACTCACCTCTAGTGAACACTCATGAACTGTTTTCCTATTTAAATTCAATAACTTTAACAGCCGCACCCTACTGCCAGAAACTAAAAAAAACACATCTTACAATCATCTTTCCTACCTTTCTTCCTCCCTGCTGCTATTAGCTGGTGATATATCACCTAATCCAGGTCCCCCTCAATTCTCCCACACGCATATATCTGAACACTACAGAAATCCAGCAAACCTCAAACGCATCACCTGTCTCCCCTCTCTTCCAAAGTCCTTTAAATGTGCCCTTTGGAATGCACTCTCTGTTTGTAACAAACTTACCTCCATTCATGATCTCTTCCTCTCAAACAACCTCAACCTTCTAGCAACAACAGAAACATGGCTCACGCAATCAGACACTGCCTCACCTGCAGCCCTTTCACATGGTGGTCTCCATTTCACCCACACCCCCAGACCGGGAGGCAGACAAGGAGGGGGTTTGAACTACTTCTCTCCCCACAGTGCACATTCACAGTTCTACCAAATGTCCCATCACTCACGTTCACATCTTTTGAAGTACATGCTGTTAGGATTTTTAACCCATTCTCTATGCATGTTGCTGTCATCTATTGCCCCCCTGGTCCACACCAACAATTTCTTGAACACTTCTCTGCATGGCTCCCTCACTTCTTATCTACTGATATCCCCACCATCATCATGGGTGATTTCAACATCCTTATTTCTAATCCATGTTCCAATGCTGCTTCCAAACTACTCTCTCTAACCTCCTCACTTGACCTCTCCCAGTGGATTGAATCCGCTACTCATCAGGATGGCCACTGTCTTGATCTTGTTTTCTCTAGACTATGCTCAGATTCTCATTTCCTTAACACTCATTTCCCCCTCTCGGATCATCACCTTATTAGATACTCGCTCACCCCCAGTTCTTTACTCTCCCTAGTGTCAAACTCTTCCAAGCCTCCTCACAACCGCAGGAATTTCAACTCTATTGATCTTCAACAGTTTTCCACCTCTCTCCAACACCTTCTCTCCCCAATTTCTACATTCTCCTCCCCTGATCGGACAGTACCCCATTTTCATCAAACCCTAGCAACTGCCCTGGATCAAGTGGCTCCAGCGACACTACAAACTTCGCATAGAATACGTTGCCAACACTACGGTAACACAAACTCTACAAAAACTTTCTCGTAAAGCAGGAGGTCACTGGCGTAAATCTTGTGCCTCTAATGATTTCATCACATATACTGATATCTATCACTCCTATTGAAATGCTCTGGACACTGCTAAACAAGCATACTTCCAATCTCTCATCTATGCTCAGGCTTCTGACCCCAAACACCTCTTTAACACATTTAACTCTCTTCTGAATCCTCCTGCCCCAAATCCTCCAACTAACATTAGTGCACAGGATCTTGCTTCCTATTTCAAGGACAAAATTGATAAGATCAGGCTTGAAATGGTATCATCTCCATTGACAAGCAATCGGCTCAATTCCTTTGTAGCACCCTCTGACACTCGCTCTTCATTTGATCCCACAAATGGAGAGGAAGTTTCTACTCTCTTCTCATCTTCCTACTCTACCTCCTGTCCTCTTGATCCCATTCCCTCACAAATTGGTATGTCCCTGTCTCCTGTGCTCATTCCCCCTCTAACTAAAATCTGTAATCTATCTCTTTCTACTGGTATATTTTCCATCACTATTCAAGCATGCAGTGATTACAACCATTTTAAAAAAACAGAATTCTGCCCCATACTCTTTCGTAAATTACCGCCCCATCTCCCAACTCCCATGCCCCTCAAAGCTTCTCGAGAGAATTGACTACACTTGCCTCACACACTTTCTTACAGCAAACAACCTATTGGATCCTCTTCAGTCAGGCTTTCGATCTCAACACTCCACAGAGACTGCACTGACCAAGGTTGTCAATGATTTGATCACAGCAAAAATAATAACCAATACTCTCTTCTAATTCTCCTGGATCTCTTTGCTGCATTTGACACTGTTGACCACTCTCTCCTCATACGAAAGCTACAATCCCTAGGTCTTGAAGGCACTGTCCTATCCTGGTTTTCATCCTACCTATCTTATCGCTCTTTCAGTGTTAATTTCTCTGGATCCACCTCTGCTCCGCTTCCTTTATCAGTTGGAGTTCCACAAGGCTCAGTGCTAGGTCCTCTGCTATTCTCTATCTACAGCACTTCTCTTGGAAACCTAATAAGCTCCTTTGGATTTCAGTATCATCTCTATGCGGATGATACACAAATTTATTTATCTTCTCCTGATCTTTCACCATCTGTGTTGTCTCGCGTTAAGGACTGTCTTTCTGCCATTTCATTTTGGATGTCTTCTCGCCAACTCAAACTCAATCTTTCAAAAACTGAATTAATAATATTCCTACCCAAAAACAGAAGCTTCCTGCCTGACATTTCTATTTCTGTTGATAACATGACCATAAATCCCACCCCGCAAGCTCGTTGCCTAGGTGTAATCCTTGATTTACAACTGTCGTTTATTCACCACATCAACTCTATATCTAATTCATGTTACATACACCAAAAAAACATTTCCAGAATATGCACATATCTGACACAAGACACTGCAAAAACATTAATTCATGCACTCATCATATCCCGCATCGACTATTACAATTCCCTCCTTACTGGTCTTCCCAAAGTCAGACTTGAACCCCTACAATCTATTTTGCACACAGCGGCTAGATTAATTTTCCTTACTAACCGTTATTCCTCTGCTGAGCCACTCTGTCAGTCTCTACATTGGCTGCCTGTATTTCAACGAATCCAATATAAAATTCTTCTACTAACATACAAGGCCATCAACAAAATTGCACCGACATACATTTCCTCTCTTGTCTCGAAATATCTCCCTACTCGACAGCTCCGCTCTGCACAAGATCTACGTCTCTCCTCCACTCTCATCACATCCTCCCATTCTCGGTTACAGGATTTTTTCCGGGCTGCACCCACTTTGTGGAGTTCCCTCCCACGCACAATAAGACTTTCCTCTAGTCTTCAAACCTTCAAGCGTTCACTGAAAACCCACCTCTTCAGACAAGGTTATGATATTCCTCAACCACCATCTTAATTTCCCTAGATTACCCTATTACCACCCTCTACGCAGCTAACGCAAGACAACAACCCTCTGATCAACATTGCAACACACACAGCCCACTCAATACTTTTACCTTTGTGTTCTAGCTGGTCCATTGTGCAATATGATGTAGCACATGACCTTGTGTTTCTAACTCCCATTGTCCTTTAGATTGTAAGCTTGCAAGCAGGGCCCTCTTACCTCTCTGTCTGTATGTATTACCCAGTATTGTCATATCAATGTTTGTTCCCAATTGTAAAGCGCTACGGAATTTGCTGGCGCTATATAAATAAATGTTGATGATGATGATTTTCTCAAAAAGTCAAGGGTACAGCTATCCCACTCCATCATACACTCCCGCTTACAATTGACTCATCTTATGCAGATCCACAAGGACGATTTATCATTCTAACTGGTTCCCCCCTCCACATTACAATCACCCTAGCTACACTATATGCTCCCAATGTTTCTCAAAACACCTTTTCCACTCAATTCTTTGCCAGACTATCACGAACAGGCATTGGAGACGAACTGCCAATATAGAAAAATACAGTTGGCAGACTGTCTTCCTCTCTCTTAGCTGCTCTTGTTTCTTTCCCTACCTATGGCTGCTGTGTCTTTTGCTCAGTTGCCGCTTGCCTGGATCCTGGAATGTTGGGGGCCCTATTCGGTAAATTTAGAAAACTCCAACCAGCTTTGGCATTAAATCACTAGCACCCACATTTAAAAAATAGGCCTCCCTCCAGCCCCAACATTATAATAATAGTATTCACATTTGATGAATAGATCTATTAGCCTCCAACAAGCCCTGACATTAAATTTATAGTATTCCCATTTAATAAATAAACCTATTTCCCTACCTCCAAACAAGCCCAGAAATAAATAACATTTAAGTTTAATAACTCATATTCACATTTAATTAATAGACTTCATTCTCCCCAAAGTCAGAACCAATTTAAATTAATAGCCCTCAAACCACCCCATCTGAAATTAAATATCCCCCACTAATAAATTAAATTGCCCCACCATCACCACACAAATAAAATAGTACCCAATTAGCCCCTATCTCACATGCACATTATATTACCATAAGCCCCCTGCCCTCACACCCATTATGTGGACATAAGCCCCCTGCCCTCACATCCATTACATTGATATAAGCCCCCTGTCCTCACACCCCTTACATGGACATAAGTCCTCTGCAATCACACCCATTACATTGATATAAGCCCCCTGCCCTCACACACATTACATGGACATAAGCCCCCTGCCCTTACACCCATTACATGGACATAAGCCCCCTGCCCTCACACCCAGTACATTGATGTAAGCCCCCCTGCCCTCATATCCATAACATTGATATATGCCCCCTGCCCTCACACACACACATACATACATAACATTGATAGAAACTGCCTGCCGTCACACACACATACATACATAAATATAAGCCACCTGTTCTCACACTTTACACTGAATTAACCCCACCCGCCTTCACACTTACCTTGTTGAAGCCGCGTTTCCTGCACTGCACAAATGGGACGGCACCTGTCACATGGTGTGCATCCCATGTGACATCTGGGATAGGAGGATGAGGCCACGCATAGGGGGAGGGAGGTAGGCAGAAGAAGATCCACAGCCACTAGCTAGTCCGCTACTGGCACCCCTGGTCCGGAGGGACTCTGAGCATGTTCCCCCGATCCTCACTTTCCTCTCCGTCTGTGTTGGAGGGCGCTGCTGCGGTGTCTGGAGATTAAAAAGAAAAATCCACAAAAAAAATGTAATCCGAACAAAAAACAAAACAAGATTACAAAAAAAAAAGATCAGGAGCCAATGAACAGCGTCATCAGACCACCGGCCTATCGGGAAAATTCTGATAAGGCCTATGGCCAATCCGCACCTGTTTAAGACCCTTAGAAACTCATCAGCTCCAGGCCCGGATGGCCTTATGGCACTATACTACAAGAACTTTGCCTCTGACCTTGCACCTATGCTTCTGTCGCTCTTTAAGACAATTTTAAGTGGTAAAAAGTTTGAAAGGGTCACCACCGGAGCAGACATTATTGTTATAGCCAAAGAGGGAAGAGAACCTAGCCACTGTGAGAGTTACCGACCTATTTCACTATTGAACGTGGATTTAAAGCTATTTGCCAAATTACTTGCAAACAGATTAGCTAGAGTTATCCCCTGGTCCACCCTGAACAAGTAGGTTTTATCCCTGCTCGACAGGGAGCTGACAATACAAGACGAGCCATAGATCTAATTAAGATAGCAAATCGGGCTCAAGATCCAGCCCTGGTGGTGTCTCTTGATGCAGAAAAAGTATTTGACAGGTTCTCGTGGCCTTTTATGAGAGCTACTCTTGCATCAATGGGATTTAATGGTTGAGTCTTATGTGGGCTGACCTCCCTTTATTTCAATCCCTCAGCTACGGTGTTAGCCAATGGCACCACGTCGTCTCCGTTTCTTATTACAAATGGTACGTGACAAGGCTGCCCACTATACCCTTTGCTGTTTGCTCTCACAATGGAACCACTGGTGTCACATGTTCGCAACAACTTGACGATCTCTGGAATTTAAGCGGGGACTTCTGACTACAAGATCTCTATGTATGCAGATGATATTCTTCTTACAATTACCAACCCCCTCATCTCCCTCCCATCTCTTCAAAGTGAAATCAGCGAATATGGTGCAGTATCTAACTTAAAGATCAACGTGGACAAATCGGAAATTCTTCCTCTCAATTTATCTCCCAACCTGTTAAATACCTTGAAGCGTCAATCAAATTTCCGCTAGCAGCTAGATAAGCTCAAATACTTCTACCTAACGGGTCATTATAACCAATTATATGCAGCCAACTTTCCCCGACTCTTGGCCTCACTTAAACGTGAACTGGAGAAGTGGTACAGACTTCATATTTCCTGGATCGGCTGCATAATGGTGGTAAAAATGAATCTCCTTCCATGAATCCTCTATTTGTTTCAGAACCTACCTATCAGAGTACCCTCCATTGCGCTTCAGACCCTTCAAAAGCAAATAGCCAGGTTTGTTTGGGCAGGCAGGCGACCCCGTGTGTGAGCTTGTACGCTATACCAGCTGATCACAGAAGGCACTAGGCCTCCCAAACATCTCTAAGTATTAAATTGCTACACATCTTACTCAGTTAGTCTTATTTCATTCACCAACTTCCACATGACTGTAGGTAGACATTGAAGCCAATTTCCTACACTTGCTTTCGCCCTACGCACTATTGTGGATTTCAATCAAACATAGACCGCCACTCTCTCTACTCCTGCTTACCACTCGTTTTTCCCTCCAGATATGGAATTACAGTACCCATACATTTCAACTGCTGAAAAATTCTGAAGCTATTCTCCCATTATGGAACAACCCAGCCTTTCCACTGGGGCAGCAGCATTCCACATTCCATCACTGGTCCCAACGAGGTCTAAGGTTCATTACTGACATAGCGCCTATGCGTGTTTTCCTTGAATTTGCGGACTTGCAATGACGATATGGCATTCTTCAAGACCGTTTCTACCAGTATTTTCAATTAAGACACCTATACCAATCAATTCCAGCCAGGGCCGGACTGGGACTAAAAATCAGCCCTGGCATTTAAGGTACACAGGCCCACCTCAGTTCCAGCAGGAATGAAAATATGTGCCGCCGCGTAGCGGTGGCGCTGAACACGGCGTGACCTCATTGTGTTGTGGGTGTGGCCAACATGGGGCATTGATACATACATTATAATAATACATTACATTTTAGACAAATACACAGGCCCTACTGTTAGAAGCACACAGCGTTGCCTTCACAAGCAGTACGTTGTGAAGCGGGACATACCTCCCAACTGTCCTTGCAGTCGGACCAAATCTTGACTAAGGGAGACAGTCATCCAAATTCAGGACTGCCCTACCAGATTCAGGACAGTTGGCAGACTGTCCTGCTCTCTCCTACCTGTCTTGGTCACTTTCACCACTTGTAGCAGATGGTTTCTTTAGCTCAGTTCATTCTTGTCTCGAACCTGGAATATTGGATGCCCTATTTTGAAAAAAAAAATGGGTACATGAGATTTAGAAAACTCCAACCAGCCCCAATGTTAAAACAATAGCACTCACGTTTTATAATTAGGCCTACCTCCAGTCCCCACAATAATAATATTCACATTAATTAAGTAGACCAATTTCCCTCCAACCAGCCCCAACATAAAATTAACAGTATACCCATTTACTCAAGACATATTTCCCTCCCTCCAAACAGTCCCAGCAATAAATTAAATAGCATTAAAATGTAATAAATATAGCCATTTTCCACAACCAATCCCGACAATAAATAATTTATATTCACATTCAATAAATAGCCCTTCTCCCCAAAATCAGCCCCATATTCAATTGATAGCCCTAAACCACCCCAGCATTAAATTAAAGGTTCTTTCACCTCACCTTAAATAATTAGCCCCCACCTACACTCCACCATTAAATAGCCTACCTCCCACACTATATTAAGATCCTCCCTTCTCTCACATATTATATTAAAATACTGCGCGCACGCACACACATGCTATATTTAAAATACTGCGCTCGCGCACACTATATGAACATGGCCAAACACGCACGTACACTATAGCAACATGGGGCCACACATGCACAAAATTAGCCCCACAGCCACACTGTTAGCCCCACTGGTTGTTAGCCCCACTGTCTGGTTGTTAGCCCCACTGTCTGGTTGTTAGCCCCACTGTTTTTCCTCCACTGTTTGTTAGCCCCACTGTTTATTTGTTAGCACCACTGTTTGTTAGCCCCACTGTTTGTTTGTTAGCCCCACTGTTTGTTTGTTAGCCCCACTGTTTTTCCTCCACTGTTTGTTTGTTAGCCCCACTGTTTGTTTGTTAGCCCCACTGTTTGTTTGTTTGTTAGCCCCACTGTTTGTTTGTTTGTTAGCCCCACTGTTTGTTTGTTTGTTAGCCCCACTGTTTGTTTGCTAGCCCCACTGTTTGTTTGTTTGTTAGCCCCACTGTTTGTTTGTTTGTTAGCCCCACTGTTTTTCCTCCACTGCTTGTTTGTTAGCCCCACTGTTTGTTTGTTAGCCCCACTGTTTGTTTGTTAGCCCCACTGTTTGTTTGTTAGCCCCACTGTTTGTTTGTTTGTTAGCCCCACTGTTTGTTTGTTAGCCCCACTGTTTGTTTGTTAGCCCCACTGTTTGTTTGTTTGTTAGCCCCACTGTTTGTTTGTTAGCCCCACTGTTTGTTTGTTTGTTAGCCCCACTGTTTTTCCTCCACTGCTTGTTTGTTAGCCCCACTGTTTGTTTGTTAGCCCCACTGTTTGTTTGTTAGCCCCACTGTTTGTTTGTTAGCCCCACTGTTTGTTTGTTTGTTAGCCCCACTGTTTGTTTGTTAGCCCCACTGTTTGTTTGTTAGCCCCACTGTTTGTTTGTTTGTTAGCCCCACTGTTTGTTTGTTAGCCCCACTGTTTGTTTGTTTGTTAGCCCCACTGTTTTTCCTCCACTGTTTGTTTGTTTGCCCCAGTTTGCCACACTATTACTTACTTACACACACAGACACTTACCTTTTTACATCCAGCAGCAGCAGCACCCTGCGCGCTGGTCAGCCAACGGAGAATCAATGACTGCCGACTATGCAGTAATCACATGGGACGGCGCCTGTGGCGTGGTGCCGTCCCATGTGATTACTCACATAGTCGCCAGTCACTGACTCTCCGTCCGCCGAGCAGCGCGCAGGGTGCTGCTGCTCGGCGGACATGCGGACCGGCCCTTCTGGCCATCGGCCCTTCTGGCATTTGCCAGAAGTGCCAGATGGCCAGTCCGCCCCTGATTCCAGCACTCAAGTTTATATACCAACTTACACCTTTAGAAACTGTTTGTAGAGGTCAGTCCCTTCCCATTGGCTTAATCTCCACTTTTTAGAATATCTTGGTGGCATTCCGTCAACCTGTCAAAGACTGTTATGAACTAAAATGCCCACCTGTACCAAACCTTAACTTGGAGCTGGAGGTAAAGGAGTGGGTTAAGATCAGGACACGAGTCGCCAAGAGCTCTATCTCTGTACGAACCAAAGAGAATTCATATAAGCTCCACCCACCTGAAAGCTATATATCCTGATTCCTCTAGGTTATGCTGGAGATCATGTGGACAAGAGGGCTCATTTCAACATATATGGTGGTTCTGTCCTAGGGTCATGGGATTCTGGCAGAGAATTTTACAATCTGATCTATAGAGTCACCTCAGTACAACTTCTCACCTGCCCCTCTTACTCTTTACTACACAGACCCATACCAGATACTAATAAATCTACAATGGTGCTTGTGGGCCATATACTCAATATTACCAAATGCGCAATAGCGGCAAGCTGGAAACAACCAGAACTCCCTGCGCTGCCTGAAATGATTAATAGAATATGGCAGTCCTACCGCTGTGAACATATTACAAGTATTATCAATGATCGCCCTGACAAATTCCAAGCAATCTGGAGTTCTTGGCTTGCCTTCTATGAAGCAGACCAGCCAAGACCTTATTAGCATTGAAACTGAGGATTATAATATCAGATATGCGCCGAACGTGGAGTACCTACTAAACACTTAGGTGTCAGGCCAGATGCCTTCCTCCTTCCCCCACTTACCATCTAACATTCTCTTTTCCTTCCCCCCTCTCTCCTCTTACTGAGATTTCCTGCTCCTCTCCCCTTCCTGTCGACTGCTTTTCTTTTTTTGTATTTACTTTTATTGTTCTTGTTCTTATTGACTTTCTCAATTGCATTATATTTGCTGTTTGATCAATATAATTTATTCTGTATAACGGTTTAAAAATTTAAAAAATCCCTAATAAAAAAGATAAAAAAAAAAAAAAAAAAGAATATAGTCAAAATGTACCTAGGGGAGATAACGGCCATGTTAGGGGTGGGTCGCTGCCAGTATCAATTTGGCCCATCCCAACCAGAGACTCTTCTGAAATTGCCACTCTCGCGACAATATTAGGTTTAGTGCTGGGCCACCACCCATTTCTTGAGCATGCCTCCTTCGCTCCATTAGTTTTGTTTTTTTAATATTATGGAATTTTGCTATCACCAATTCTACCAAAATATCTAATTCTCTGGATGTAAAATGTAATTTTAGCCAGCTTCTGGCCCCCTCCGTGCTTGGCATAGCATCAGACATTTTGAAGCACAAACTAAAGAGAGATGGGAAAAAGAAGTAAAATTAAAAATTGTTAAACATTAGCATTGATTAACCCCCCACAAACCAAAAAAGATAGCATAATTAACAAAAGCAATGCATTCCCCACGCTCCTACATAGTTTGCAAGTACATTAACATTCGAAAAGAAATGCTTGTGCATTGGAAATGGAGATGTGTAGCGTGTACACAAGTGGAAAGCAAAAAGGGAGAAACTGACCTTTTTTATAGGGCAACATAAAATTGTAATAAAAAAACCTTCCATTGTAAGACACCCCAAGGCAGTTAATAAATACTAGAGATGGTCACTGACCACCGTGTTTTGGTTTTGTATTCGGTTTTGGATTTGGATTACCGTCGTGTTTTGGTTTTGGTTTTGCAAAACCGCCATTGCGTGTTTTGGTTTTGGTTTTGTTTTGCCATTTTTGAAAAAAATGCAATGTTTTTGGTCTAAAATAACCTAATTTAGTGCTCAACAAGTTTCTTGGATAAATGAGGTAATTCTAAAGCAAATTAATTATCCAAAAAACTGTTTAATCCCTGGTAGGCCGTCCTTAATGCGAACACTTGCCTGCAAATTATACAGACAAACCTGGTTGTCTACCTCCTCCATCTTTGATTATTTGCAATGTAGCCATCGTCTTTGGGTGTATATTACACCCTCCACTTGTAGTTGAATCGAAAAAATACAGCCTGCATAGACTGTGGAATTAGAAAGTAAAAATAAATTGACCACGGTAGTTTGGTATCTGTCTGCATCAGACCCTCTCTCCACTAGGAGTAAAATAGAAAACTATTCAGCCGTTATAGAGTATAGAATATAAATAGAAATTGAGAAAGGCAATTTGGTATCTGTCTGCATCATAATCATCAACATCATCATTAGTGCCCTCATCACCTACACAAATCTCCCCCTCATCCTCTTCTAATTCAAAAGTGGCATCCTCAATAGGTGTATCACCGGCTACACTCGGGCTGTTTAGGCACACATCAGCAGAACTGCTGAAAGGAACCTTCTTTATGGGTACACTGTCACTAACAGAATGCTCACGATTAGACATCCCACTGTTGGATGGACTCGCCACAGGGATTGGTGTCATTTCTGATTCAGAGCAAACATTATCCTCTAATGCCTTACTGTTATCTTGCAGCTCAGCTTTGACGCGTAACAGTAGTTGTGCACCACTTGTAGGCTCGATAACATCTGCCACTAATAGAGAAAGGTGAAGGCCTTATTCTCTCTTTGCCACTGCGTGTGTAGAATGGCATGTTGGCAAAAAAAATTTTATTGGCAGTTAACTTTTCCTCAGTTACACTTCGTTTTCGCTTCAACACGGTAAAAAAAAATTTGGTGTGTGTTTTTTTGCCTGATTTCAAAAGACGGTGTACTTTGACATCGCCTTTCCCAGATAACGCACTGGGAACACTACCATCACGACTGGTGACAGAACCTGGTTGCTCATTTTGCTCATATGCGGACTGCTTTGAATCCATTCTGAGCCCAAAGCACTTGTAGTGCTACAAATTGTTTTTGACACTGCTGCACAATAGTTTTTTCACAGCCAGATAAATTTCTGCAAAAGAATGGGGGACACCCCAAAAGCAAATGGAAGTGCTAAATATATAAATATATTTCTTATTAATGTGCTGCAATATAGTTCTTTTTTCACAGCCAGATAACTTTCTGCAAAAGAATGGGGGACACCCAAATAGCACTTGGAGTGCCAGAAACTGAACAAAAAACCCTCCTCTCTTCTCCTCTAACTGCTGTAACAATCTGGTATTAAGCTTTCAATGCTGTTTAATACAATCAATCACTGTCCCTGCACTGATATAGCCAGTGTGACATAACCCTGCTCTCTCCCTGTCAAATGGTGATGGATTGCTGGAGGCTGGTATTTATGCTTTTTAAATCTCGCGAAATCCGAGCTCAGAAAAACGAATACGTCACAATGACGTATTGCCTCGATTTCTAAACCGAGTGGGCGGGAGAGTACCGAGCGTACTCGGCTCAGTACTCGGATACCCTAAATTCAGTTGAATTCGGATCTCAGGGAACCGAGCCCGCCCATCTCTAATAAATACACAACATAGATATAGGCAAAAGCAACATCACCAAATTGGGAATGAGGCAATAACCTGAAAATACATATAAGTCAGCATCCAAACAAACTTAAAAACAAATACAAAATGTGGAAACATTAGCCATACAAGGTGAATGTAATTGCAATTCGTGCTACTCACTTCTAAACCAACAGTAACGGGCGTCGGCCCCCTTCTGAGGGCCAAAAAAAAAAAGGAACAGATTCCATTCGTCTAGCTATTTCATCAGCTGAGTACAGCTACAACGTAGGTGGAGCGACCTGCGGTGCCGCCAGCCCCAGCTCTTAGATGAACTGAAGGATGAGATTGTAAGATGTGAGTTCTCTATTAATCGTATAAGCTACTGTAATACTGTAATTGTGGCTTACACAGTTTGTTGTAAAATTTAGCTAAGGAGGTGGTCGACACCAAATATGAATCTGTATCCATATTTCACATGTAAAATCACTATCTAATACCACATCTTATACCCCAGGGACGTGATTTTATGGTGCTACATTTACTTTCCTTAACGATTGAGGCCCAAACTCCAGACCAATACGCCATGTTTGGGATTCAAACTCATGTCCCTAGTGCTAGGAGGCAGAAGTGCTATCCACTAAGACAACGTGCTGACATTACCTTACAGACATTTTTAAGATGAAAGTGGCAGATGTGTTATATTGGCTACAAAATTGAACGCCATCTTGTAAACAATGTCCACCCATGCTCACATTTGCCCTTAGATGATTTTCACATATTAGCACGCCAAACACAAATACCTCTTGTATTATATGTCCCTAATCAGTCAGTAATTATCTGGTTATCTGAATTATGATGGGCCCCCAAAAAACGACTATTTGACAATTACAGACTAAAACTGAGACAGTCCCCATCTCCTAAGCCTAAAGAAAACATTGCTACAGGCCATGTGAAAGTGGTGTGTGTCTGTCATGTTTATATCCTTTTTGTCCAGATTTTATTTAGCTGCGGTGCAAAAACAATGTTTCACAATGTCTGATCACATTATAATCCAACTACATCTATATAATTGGAAAGCAGGTCGATCTTTGAATAATACACTTATATGTTATTTTTATTCGAACAGACAGCAGACGTCGTGAACAACGCCAGGCGGAATAGGTGGAGGTGGAGCCAGTAGAGGAGCCTCAGGGGAGGAGGTGGAGGTGGAGCCAGTGGAAGAGCCTCGGGTGCAGGAGGTGGAGCCGGTGGAGGAGCCTCAGGTGGAGGAGTTGGAAGTGGAAGCGGTGGAGGTGGTAGAGGCAGAGAAAGCGGAGGAGGTGTTGGAGGCAGTGGAGGAAGCCGAGGTGGCGGCAGATACTCAAGACGCGGATGCCTTTGTAGATGGTAAGTATTGACATAAAATGATTGACATAATTTGCTAACATTTAGACATCCATTGTACTGTAAAAAAAAAACATGATTTCACACATGGTCAATTAAAGTAGACAGACTTAAAAATGTCACAGGTTTCCATCATGCTGGCCATACAAGGTATTTATGGAAAATACATTCTCCACCTCCCTCTTCCATGGGCACAAGAGAAATGAGCATATATATAAATCTGCAACCAAAAAGCCTTAGGCCCTTACTCCTAATGCATTTTGCATACCATTAGACATTGCTATAATTTGAACGTTATGTAATAGTACATGTCTCTGCTAAATCCTATGTGTTTTCAACATTCGGTAATCAAGTAATCCAATTTTTTTATTTATTTATTTATTTATTTTTCCACGTTCAGCTCCAGAATACACATTCATCAGGCCGCGCCATCTGCCTTCACCGAGTAAAATATTTGCCAGAATCAGGCAAAATAACAAAAAACATTCTTAAATATCAAAAAACAATTGCCAAAGATTTAAAAATTTTAGATGACCTGTATGGTTAATAATTTTAAAAATAGTTTTTTTGCTAATATAGGTTTCTGCTAATATATTAATTCAAACACAATCATTGGCCTGTGTGTCTTTATTAATATAGCACATTTGCACAACATGTGGGCATTAGGGCATTAACGAATGTAGATGTCCAAATAAAATAAAAAAAAGTAAGGTCATTTGTTTTCTTAATACAACATCATCATTTATTTATATAGCACCACTAATTCTGCCTCACTGTACAGAGAAGGCCTTACTATCCCAACAGAGATTGCAATGTCAAAGCCATAACACAGACTGGGGTCAATTTGTTAGCAGCAAATTAAGCTACCAGTATGACATTGGATTTTGGGAGGAAAGGCACACTAACATGGAGAGAACACTAACTCCACACACATAAGGCAGGAAACAAACTCATGACCCCAACACTGGAAGGCAGAGGTGCTACACACTAAGCCACTGTGCAGACCCAGTGTTGGTTGCAGTGTTTTTCTTTACCAGATGGGGATATAACATACAAGCAGGAGATGACACAACAAGGTTGGCAGATGCTGATGCTAATTGTATTTCACAACCACTCCACCCTCCAAAAGGTAGCCCATTTGTAGTAATATCATACACATAAGGTGCCAGGGGGCCCAGAATCGTTAAGAAAGGTATATGCTAAATGGCAAACCAAAATAACAACTTTCCAAAACCATCTTGCATTGCAAAAATTATCAAAAGAGCATAGCGTACATCAACTTATAATGTCAGAGTAAACCCATGCAAACTCCACACAGATAAATGCATGGTTTGGAATTGAACTTATGACCCCAGTGCTGTCCAATGCCAGGACCCCACGACTTTGACATCTCATTTAAACGTTGGTGTTAGGCATTGCCGCTTTAAATACAGAGATATCTTTGTAGCTATGGAGAGTGACATGATGTAGCGTAAGGATGCCGAGGATGCCCACTGTCATTTTTATTGTAATTAATTATTTTGTTTTTGAAGTCATTCTTGATCTTTTTTAGTAGATTTAACCTGTGTTGGGATTACCAACATCGTAAAATGGTACCCAACCCATAAGATGTACATCTGGACTAAGGACTTGTTCCAAGTCATAGCTTGTATATGAATGCCTTTCACCAGGATGTGTGACTTCCTCAGTGGGTTCTGTTTCCAGAGCTTTTTCAAGGCCTTGAAAAAGCTAATTAAGCGAAACGCGCGTTGGCGTTCGCTCTATGTGTCTTAAAATCTAATATTTAGATAGCGCTCTATGCATATCTAGTTCTTACAGACCTACCCAAATTAAATTTAAATGATAGCGATGTGTGGGGGTCTGGGGACACTATAGCGACTAGCGCTTCTCCTCAATTCAGGGTCAGAGGACTGAGACATAAGATACTAGCATTTAGATAGACTACCAATGCTATGTGTTACTAATCTTAGTGGAGACAGTTTACAGGCAAACTAGACTCACATTGAAATGTCAATATGAGCGCCTCACTAATGTCTGAACCTTTATGAGTCACAGGTGATAACGGAGATACAATTAACTGTGGGGTTTTAAGGACATTTTAGTGAATAATACCTTCATATGATTCAGGATTAAAGGATTTAGGAGTTATTAATCTCTGGACAAACTATTAGCATGTGTGATAACACTGATAGCAGATACAATCTCCATTTTCTGTTAGCCCTGTATATTAGGAACCATAGCAGGCATAGCCTCTAAACCTGTTAGACTCGTACACAATTAATCATATTACTAAGTGTATCCCTTTGTTGGGACAGAGTATAGTTTTATGGCTTACATTGTCCTTATTTCTTCAGATAGATAATGAACCTGTTACTAATGGAAATGTTCATACTATACAACTGACACATACCAGCCATACTATTTTAGTATACTACATCTCTGTCCTTGAGAACTGTATCAGGACAGTGATTAGGGCTCTAATTCAAAAGAGAATATTTGATTTGGTAGTCCATGGTATCTATTATGATAAGATAGACAGAGGATAGATATTTTCACAAACATACCTCTGCATTAGGACCTGATATTTGCCCACTGACCCTTCAATTTATATCATATTATATGATTTATTAGCCCTAAGAATTTGACCATAGATTGATTGTTGCAGTTGATTTGCAACTTTTAATTTCACTATTTTTGTTTTCTTTTAACTATTTCGCGTAGCTTTCTTCTTGCTAGGATGTGTGTATTTTAACATATACCAATAAAGATTTGCTTTTTATCATATACATCTCCATTAACCTCGTATCCTAGAATGCCCCACGTTATAACCTCTGTTCTGTCTCTTCTTGTTACTAATATATTTTTAGGTTATAGGGTGCACCTTTCAGCGATCCTGCTGATTTCAATGATAATATATTATCAATTATAAACTGATATATATAGGATACTTGGCTATAGACCTAGTGCGGCTGTACTCCCCCCCTTTTCCCTTAACCTCATATTCGCAGAGGAACACAATAACACCAGCATTAACTTCCTTGACCTAACTCTATACTTTGAGAACTCAGAGATTCATTCAAAAACATTCTACAAACCTATAGACAGCAAGAACTATGTTCTCAGAAGCAGCTTTCAGAAAAACATGGATTTATAACATTCCCTTCAACCAATAGAGACACCTTAAAAGGAACTGCACAAACAACACCTATATGAACCAAGTCCAAAACATGATCACTAGATTTAATGAGAAAGAATACAGCTCACCAACCCTAAAAGAAGACCAAACTAGAGTTGAACAATTTGATAGGTCTGAATTAGAGATGAGCGCACTCGGATTTATGAAATCCGAGCCCACCCGAACGTTGCCGATCCGAGTCGGATCCGAGACAGATCCGGGTATTGGCGCCAAATTCAAATCTGAAACTGAGGCTCTGACTCATAATCCCGTTGTCGGATCTCGCGATACTCGGATCCTATAAATTCCCCGCTAGTCGCCGCCATCTTCACTCGGGCATTGATCAGGGTAGAGGGAGGGTGTGTTAGGTGGTCCTCTGTCCTGGTAGATCTCGTGCTGTGCTGTTTAGTTCTGTGCTGTGCTGTTTAGTTCTGTGCTGTGCTGTGCTGTGCTGTGTTCTGCAGTATCAGTCCAGTAGTGCTGTGTGCTGTGCTCTGTCCTTCTGAGGTCAGTGGTGCTGCTGGGTCCTGTGCTGTGTCCTGTTCAGTCCAGTGGTGCTGTGTCCTGTGCTCTGTGCTTCTAAGGGCATAGTTATTTCCCCAATATTCCCCTGTGTTTAAAAAAATAAAAAAAAGTTATTTAAAAAAATACCAAAAACTAATTAAATTTTTTTTAATTACCACAATATTTGCACAACCAATCCTGCAGTATAAGCCCATTGGTACTGCAATATTACCAAGTTCACACATTCAGCAGTAAAAGTCCAGTGGTACTGCAATATTACAAAGTTTACACATTCTGCAGTATCAGTCCAGTGGTGCTGTGTCCTGTGCTCTGTCCTGCTGAGTTCCGTAGTGCTGCTGGGTCCTGTGCCGTGTCCTGTTCAGTCCAGTGGTGCTGTGTCCTGTGCTCTGTGCTTCTAAGGGCATAGTTATTTCTCCATTATTCCCAAGTTTTTAAAAAATAAAAAAAAAGTAAAAAAAAAATTAAAATTAAAAATTAAAAAAAATATATATAATTATAACCAAATTTGCAAAACCAATCCAGCAGTATAAGTCCATTGGTACTGCAATATTACAAAGTTCACACATTCTGCAGTATCAGTCCAGTGGTGCTGTGTCCTGTGCTCTGTCCTGCTGAGTTCCGTAGTGCTGCTGGGTCCTGTGCCGTGTCCTGTTCAGTCCAGTGGTGCTGTGTCCTGTGCTCTGTGCTTCTAAGGGCATAGTTATTTCCCCATTATTCCCAAGTTTTTAAAAAATAAAAAAAAAGTAAAAAAAATTTAAAAATTAAAAATTAAAAAAAATATATATAATTATAACCAAATTTGCAAAACCAATCCAGCAGTATAAGTCCATTGGTACTGCAATATTACAAAGTTCACACATTCTGCAGTATCAGTCCAGTGGTGCTGTGTCCTGTGCTCTGTCCTGCTGAGTTCCGTAGTGCTGCTGGGTCCTGTGCCGTGTCCTGTTCAGGCAGTGGTGCTGTGTCCTGTGCTCTGTGCTTCTAAGGGCATAGTTATTTCCCCATTATTCCCAAGTTTTTAAAAAATAAAAAAAAAGTAAAAAAAATTTTAAAATTAAAAAAAAAAAAAAATATATAATAATTATAACCAAATTTGCAAAACCAATCCAGCAGTATAAGTCCATTGGTACTGCAATATTACCAAGTTCACACATTCTGCAGTATCTTGTGCTACATATAATGAAGACCAAAAATTTGGAGGATAAAGTAGGGAAAGATCAAGACCCACTTCCTCCTAATGCTGAAGCTGCTGCCACTAGTCATGACATAGACGATGAAATGCCATCAACGTCGTCTTCCAAGCCCGATGCCCAATCTCGTAGTACCGGGCATGTAAAATCCAAAAAGCCCAAGTTAAGAAAAAGTAGCAAAAAGAGAAACTAAAAATCATCTGAGGAGAAACGTAAAGTTGCCAATATGCCATTTACGACACGGAGTGGCAAGGAACGGCTTAGGCCCTGGCCCGTGTTCATGACTAGTGGTTCAGCTTCACCCACGGATCTTAGCCCTCCTCCTCCTCCCCCCCCCTACAAAAAATTGAAGAGAGTTATGCTGTCAGCAACAAAACAGCAAACAACTCTGCCTTCTAAAGAGAAATTATCACAAATCCACAAGGCGAGTCCAAGGATGTTGGTGGTTGTCAAGCCTGACCTTCCCATCACTGTACGGGAAGAGGTGGCTCGGGAGGAGGCTATTGATGATGTAGCTGGCGCTGTGGAGGAACTTGATGATGAGGATGGTGATGTGGTTATTGTAAATGAGGCACCAGGGGGGGAAACAGCTGATGTCCATGGGATGAAAAAGCCCATCGTCATGCCTGGTCAGAAGACCAAAAAATGCACCTCTTCGGTCTGGAGTTATTTTTATCTAAATCCAGACAACCAATGTATGGCCATATGTAGCTTATGTAAAGCTCAAATAAGCAGGGGTAAGGATCTTGCCCACCTAGGAACATCCTCCCTTATACGTCACCTGAATAACCTTCATAGTTCAGTGGTTAGTTCAGGAACTGGGGCTAGGACCCTCATCGGTACAGGGACACCTAAATCCCGTGGTCCAGTTGGATACACACCAGCAACACCCTCCTCGTCAACTTCCTCCACAATCTCCATCAGATTCAGTCCTGCAGCCCAAGTCAGCAGCCAGACTGAGTCCTCCTCAATACGGGATTCATCCGAGGAATCCTGCAGCGGTACGCCTACTACTGCCACTGCTGCTGTTGCTGCTGTTAGTCGGTCATCTTCCCAGAGGGGAAGTCGTAAGACCGCTAAGTCTTTCACAAAACAATTGACCGTCCAACAGTCGTTTGCCATGACCACAAAATACGATAGTAGTCACCCTATTGCAAAGCGTATAACTGCGGCTGTAACTGCAATGTTGGTGTTAGACGTGCGCCCGGTGTCCGCCATCAGTGGAGTGGGATTTAGAGGGTTGATGGAGGTATTGTGTCCCCGGTACCAAATCCCGTCGAGATTCCACTTCACTAGGCAGGCTATACCAAAAATGTACAGAGAAGTACGATCAAGTGTCCTCAGTGCTCTAAAAAATGCGGTTGTACCCACTGTCCACTTAACCACGGACATGTGGACAAGTGGTTCTGGGCAAACGAAGGACTATATGACTGTGACAGCCCACTGGGTAGATGCATCCCCTTCCGCAGCAACAGCAACAGCTGCATCAGTAGCAGCAACTACAAAATGGCGGCTCGTGCAAAGGCAGGCAACATTGTGTATTACAGGCTTTAATAAGAGGCACAACGCTGACAACATATTAGAGAAAATGAGGGAAATTATCTCCCAGTGGCTTACCCCACTTAGACTCTCATGGGGATTTGTGGTGTCAGACAATGCCAGTAACATTGTGCGGGCATTAAATATGGGCAATTTCCAGCACGTCCCATGTTTTGCCCACACCATTAATTTGGTGGTGCAGCATTACCTCAAGAGTGACAGGGGTGTGCAGGAGATGCTTGCGGTGGCGCGCAAAATTGCTGGACACTTTCGGCATTCAGCCAGTGCCTACCGCAGACTAGAGGCACATCAAAAAAGCATGAACCTGCCCTGCCATCACCTCAAACAAGAGGTTGTGACGCGCTGGAACTCCACCCTCTATATGCTGCAGAGGATGGAGGAGCAGCAAAAGGCCATTCAGGCCTACACAGCCACCTACGACATAGGCAAAGGAGTGGGGATGCGCCTCAGTCAAGCGCAGTGGAGACTGATTTCCGTGTTGTGCAAGGTTCTGCAGCCATTTGAACTTGCCACACGAGAAGTCAGTTCCGACACTGCCAGCTTGAGTCAGGTCATTCCCCTGATCAGGCTGTTGCAGAAGCAGCTGGAGAAAGTGAGGGAGGAGCTGGTAAGCCATTGCGATTACACCAAGCATGTAGCTCTTGTGGATGTAGCCCTTCGTACGCTTTGCCAGGATCCGAGGGTGGTCACTCTTTTAAAGTCAGAGGAATACATTCTGGCCACCGTGCTCGATCCTCGGTTTAAAGCGTATGTTGTGTCTCTGTTTCCGGCGGACACAAGTCTACAGCGGTGCAAAGACCTGCTGGTCAGGAGATTGTCCTCTGAAGAGGACCGTGACATGCCAACAGCTCCACCCTCATTTTCTTCCACATCTATGGCTGCGAGGAAAAAGCTCAGTTTTCCCAAAAGAGGCACTGGCGGGGATGCTGATAACATCTGGTCCGGACTGAAGGACCTGCCAACCATTGCAGACATGTCTACTCTCGCTGCATTGGATGCTGTCACAATAGAAAAAATTGTGGATGATTACTTTGCTGACACCATCCAAGTAGACATGTCAGACAGTCCATATTGTTACTGGCAGGAAAAAAAGGCAGTTTGGAAGCCCCTGTACAAACTGGCTCTATTTTACCTGAGTTGTCCCCCCTCCAGTGTGTACTCGGAAAGAGTTTTTAGTGCAGCGGGGAACCTGGTCAGTGAGCGGCGAAGGAGGTTGCTTCCTCAGAACGTTGAAAAAATGATGTTTATAAAAATGAATAATCAATTCCTCAATGAAGTACAGCACTGCCCTCCAGATACTACAGAGGGACCTGTGGTTGTGGAGTCCAGTGGGGACGAATTGATAATGTGTGATGAGGAGGAAGTACACACTGTAGGGGGAGAGGAATCAGAGGTTGAGGATGAGGACGACATCTTGCCTCAGTAGAGCCTGTTTAGTCTGTACAGGGAGAGATGAATAGCTTTTTTGGTGTGGGGGCCCAAACAAACCAATCATTTCAGCCAAAGTTGTTTGGTAGGCCCTGTCGCTGAAATGATTGGTTTGTTAAAGTGTGCATGTCCTATTTCAACAACATAAGGGTGGGTGTGAGGGCCCAAGGACAATTCCATCTTGGACCTTTTTTTTTTGCATTATATGACCAATCAACAGTCGTTTGCCATGTTCAAAAAGTAAAACCAAATTTAAAAAAATTCAAGAAATTAAACCAAAAGTAAAATGCCCTGTCATAATTTAAAACAAGAGGTATTGACGTGCTCTAAAACTACTGTATTGTTGTTTATATTTTATAAACACTACACTTGAAAGCTTGAGTCTTTCAATAAAAAAGTAACTGTCCATTGCACGAATATTTGCAACAGGGACAATTTTAGGGTTAAGAAAGTCAACTAATAACACTTCGACGCTGTCTGTCTTTATAAACACTACACTTGGAAGTTGGAGGAGGTATTGTGGCCCCGGCACCAAATTTACTACCGGGGCCACTCCACTGTGCAGTCCATATTTAGGTGTATCAGATATTAAACAACGGTGACAGTTGATGCCCAATTTTTTAATTATATTGTGGCCTCGGTACCAAATTGTGTACCGGGGCCACCACACTACGCAGTCCATACCCTTTTTTGGTGGAATTCTGACACGTGGAGGGTTTTTTAATTATATTGTGGCCTCGGTACCAAATTGTGTACCGGGGCCACCACACTACGCAGTCCATACCCTTTTTTGGTGGAATTCTGACACGTGGAGGGTTTTTTAATTATATTGTGGCCTCGGTACCAAATTGTGTACCGGGGCCACCACACTACGCAGTCAAGATAGATAGATGCGTATCATAGATAAAGTACATTCAGTGGTGTGGGGCAAATTGAAAAATATTCAAAATGCACTGACATTATCAAAAACAAGAGGTTGTCACACGCTAAAACTCCAACATGTATATGATGGAGAGGATGGAGGAGCAGCCGTATGTGTAGTGTAATGCAGACCTGTTGAAGGTTTTTTATATATTTTATTGTGGTGCCCAGTGCCCACTCCTCTACGCAGTCCAGATACATTTATTGTTGCGAATCATAAAAGTTCAGGGTTTTTAATATATATTGTGGTGACCCACTCCTCTACGCAGTCCAGGTACATTTATTGGTGCGAATCATAAAAGTTCAGGGTTTTTAATATATATTGTGGTGACCCACTCCTCTACGCAGTCCAGATACATTTATTGGTGCGAATCATAAAAGTTCAGGGTTTTTAATATATATTGTGGTGACCCACTCCTCTACGCAGTCCAGATACATTTATTGGTGCGAATCATAAAAGTTCAGGGTTTTTAATATATATTGTGGTGACCCACTCCTCTACGCAGTCCAGGTACATTTATTGGTGCGAATCATAAAAGTTCAGGGTTTTTAATATATATTGTGGTGACCCACTCCTCTACGCAGTCCAGATACATTTATTGGTGCGAATCATAAAAGTTCAGGGTTTTTAATATATATTGTGATGACCCACTCCTCTACGCAGTCCAGGTACATTTATTGGTGCGAATCATAAAAGTTCAGGGTTTTTAATATATATTGTGGTGACCCACTCCTCTACGCAGTCCAGGTACATTTATTGGTGCGAATCATAAAAGTTCAGGGTTTTTAATATATATTGTGGTGACCCACTCCTCTACGCAGTCCAGGTACATTTATTGGTGCGAATCATAAAAGTTCAGGGTTTTTAATATATATTGTGGTGACCCACTCCTCTACGCAGTCCAGGTACATTTATTGGTGCGAATCATAAAAGTTCAGGGTTTTTAATATATATTGTGGTGACCCACTCCTCTACGCAGTCCAGATACATTTATTGGTGCGAATCATAAAAGTTCAGGGTTTTTAATATATATTGTGGTGACCCACTCCTCTACGCAGTCCAGGTACATTTATTGGTGCGAATCATAAAAGTTCAGGGTTTTTAATATATATTGTGGTGACCCACTCCTCTACGCAGTCCAGATACATTTATTGGTGCGAATCATAAAAGTTCAGGGTTTTTAATATATATTGTGGTGACCCACTCCTCTACGCAGTCCAGGTACATTTATTGGTGCGAATCATAAAAGTTCAGGGTTTTTAATATATATTGTGGTGACCCACTCCTCTACGCAGTCCAGGTACATTTATTGGTGCGAATCATAAAAGTTCAGGGTTTTTAATATATATTGTGGTGACCCACTCCTCTACGCAGTCCAGATACATTTATTGGTGCGAATCATAAAAGTTCAGGGTTTTTAATATATATTGTGGTGACCCACTCCTCTACGCAGTCCAGGTACATTTATTGGTGCGAATCATAAAAGTTCAGGGTTTTTAATATATATTGTGGTGACCCACTCCTCTACGCAGTCCAGGTACATTTATTGGTGCGAATCATAAAAGTTCAGGGTTTTTAATATATATTGTGGTGACCCACTCCTCTACGCAGTCCAGGTACATTTATTGGTGCGAATCATACAAGTTCAGGGTTTTTAATATATATTGTGGTGACCCACTCCTCTACGCAGTCCAGAAAGATACCTCGTTGCAACGTTTTGGACTAATAACTATATTGTGAGGTGTTCAGAATACACTGTAAATTAGTGGAAATGCTTGTTATTGAATGTTATTGAGGTTACTAATAGCATAGGAGTGAAAATAAGCCCAAAAACCTAATTTTTAAACTTTTTCTGTTTTTTCCAAAAAAAATCCGAATCCAAAACCTTAAATCCGAACCGAGACCTTTCGTCAAGTGTTTTGCGAGACAAATCCGAACCCCAAAAATAATGAAAATCCGGATCCAAAACACGAGACCTCAAAAGTCGCCGGTGCACATCCCTAGTCTGAATCAAAAAGATTCAACCATGACACTCCCTCTACCTCAAAACAACCCAAAGATGACACTATTAGATTCATTGCACAATACAACATAGACAGCTTTAAAATGAACATGATACTACAGAAACAGTGGAACATCCTAAAAAGTGATGAGTACATAGGCCCTTTACTACCAGACATACCCCCACCTAACACACAGAAAAGCCAAAGATCTATGGGGACTTCTAGTATTGGCAAAAACATAGACAAAAATAATACTATAAAAAAAAAGTAATACTTTCACCTCGACAACCACTGGAAAACACTCCAAAACACAAACAGGATAAACTGCAAGTCCACATATGTAGCCTACTTTATCATATGCTCTTGCAACCTACAATATGTAAGATGCACAGCAAGACCCCTAACCATAAGGATGCTGGAACACATGAGCACTAAACAAGAAGCAAAACAATACAAAATCTAGTTGAACATTTGCAGACAGTGCACAACCACGACATCTACAACTTCAACATTATTGGCATGGACACACTCTCACCTGAATGCAAAGGTGACATACAGAAGGTACCATCTAAATTAGAGACCAAATGGATATATAAATTAAAAACACTAGCAGCAAATGGTCTAAACAGAGAGATAGACCTCTGAAACTTTATCTAACCCAAAACAATCAGGCACAGATAACCACTACATACCCAATAAATAATAAAAACAATATGTTCACATATTTTTATTTTCTCTATACCTTTATTTATACTCATACACTTTTTAGTATTATTTCTATTCTTATATTCATTATTATTGCCATTTCTAACTTGTGATTCACTCTATTTTATAATATTTTATATTTACTAATTGATCTCTCTAAACCAAATTCACATATTAACCTTGTCCACCTAGTTCTACTCTTTACCCTACATCATGCTTGCTCTTCAGACTGTACCATCTCCACTGAATAAACAGACAGTTATTGTCAGCACTTATCAGTCACCTTCTCTTACACTTACAGGCTTTCTTACCCTTATCTTAACTCTTACCCTAATCCATCCTTTAAAATAGACTCATTTCCTTCACCACAGAGAAGAACTAGAAGTCTCAGACTCATCCAACCTCAGGGACTATACTCGCATCCAAACAGTCTACCTCTATGGTGCACAGATCCTAGAGAACAAACAACCCACTACAAACAGCATTCCACGGCCACGGATAGATAGGTATTTTTTCTGTTCCTATTTTCCATATATTGAACATTAGAGGGTTTTCGCTTCTACAATATCATCTTCAGCTGTGGAAGTTATTTTGCTTGACTTGCGATGGGAGTGGTTGGAAATCTGCATTACGGCAGAGTCTATTGATTCTTTGAAACTCGTTGGCTTTTACTCTACTAATGGTAAGATGATTTCTGATATTTCATGCTCCCTTTTCACTGCATGAGAACTGTACTTCTTTGCTTCTAGATCTGCATCTAACGAATCCTATTCCATAGGAACTTGAGGAGAATTAGGTTGTTCTGATGTATCTTTTGTTCTAGCAGTATGCCCTCCAGGAGAGGCTCTCTGTTGTTTTGCAACAAATTTCTCCATTTCCCCACAAGGGTGGAATTTAAATAAGAGCTCAAACAGATTATTTATTTTATTGTTTTTCAACAAAGTATAGTTACGCTTCCTGTCAATGAAGGCAATATTTCTTTAATGAAATGTAGGTGAATTAGTAACGTTTAACTGTAAATTTAAGTACTGGCCACTAGGAGGTCGTGTTGTCTACATAATGGTGAAGAGTTTCTGTTATATCATAGCTCAATGCTGCAAAAATCATGTTGTGAAAGAAGAATGTGGAACACAATCCACCTTATGTATACTACAATCAAACTAAAGTAGAAATCCGTGCAATATATATCAATGCTCTGTTTCTTTCTTTTAAGGCTCTAAATAACTTTATTGAAATATCTATAAGTAAATGAATCATGCATTAAATGTAAACACAAGTGAACTTAAAGTGCAGACATACCTGTTACCTCCATCATTATTATTATTATTATTATTATCATTTATTTGTTGTGCGCCACAGGGTTTTCGCAGCTCCTTACATAATACGAAAAGTAGACCATACAGGGTAAAACATCACAGAACAATAAACACTAAGTACCAATGCTTCGGAAACTCCGGGCAGACATATGGAGTGAGGGCGGAGCAGAAGAGTCGGTATGAAGACAGGAGGGGAGAGGGGCCCTGCTCATACGAGCTTACATCCTAAGGGAGGGTGGACAAAACAGGCACGAAGGGAGGCAGTGATGCAATGGAGAAAAAGGGACCAGGGGAGAGGAGGGAGAAAAAGCAGAGTGGATGAGGGGTTAAGTGGATGGTTGGTAGGCTTTCAGGAACAGGTGAGTTTTGAGTGCCCGCTTGAAGAAGCACAGATTGGGAGCGAGACGGATGGAGCGAGGGAGGTCATTCCAGTGCAGGGGGGCAGCTCGGGAAAAGTCTTGGACTCGGGAGTGGGAAGAGGTAATGAGAGTGGAGGAGAGGCGACGGTCGTTTGCCGAGCGCAGGGAGCGAGCGGGAGTATGAATGGTAAGGAGGTTAGAGATGTAGGGAGCAGTAGACTGGGAGAGAGCTTTGTAAGTGGTAGTAAAGAGTTTAAAGAGGATTCTGTAAGGGAAAGGGAGCCAGTGTAAGGCCTGGTAGAGAGGGGAGGTTCTGATTTTGGGTTCTGATTTTTTTTTTTAAAAAAAGCATAAAAAGTGCTAAAATCCATATTTTGGGTTTTTGTTTCACTCCTACACTATTATTAACCTCAATAACATTCATTTCCACTAATTGCCAGTCTATTCTGAACACCTCACAATATTGTTTTTAGTCCAAAAGGTTGCACAGAGGTAGCTGGATGTCTAAGCTAAGCGACAAAAGTGGGCGGCACAAACACGTGGCCCATCTAGGAGTGGCACTGTAGTGGCAGACAGGATGGCAGTTTGCAAGAGTTTGCTAGAGGTGCAAGATGAAATTGTCCTTGGGCCCTCCCACCCACCCTGATGTTGTTGAAATAGGACATTCGCACTTTAACAAACCAATCAGGAACAGTGAACGTAGTTTAATCTCTGGCACTAATGTTTCTGGACTGCAGGAACAGTGAACATAGTTTAATCTCTGGTACTAATATTTCTGGACTGCAGGAACAGTGAACGTATTTATATATTGCAGTACTAATATTTCTTGACTGCAGGAACAGTGAATGTATCTATATATTGCAGTACTAATATTTCTTGACTGCAGGAACAGTGAACGTATTTATATATTGCAGTACTAATATTTCTTGACTGCAGGAACAGTGAACGTATTTATATATTGCAGTACTAATATTTCTTGACTGCAGGAACAGTGAACATATTTATATATTGCAGTACTAATATTTCTTGACTGCAGGAACAGTGAACGTATTTATATATTGCAGTACTAATATTTCTTGACTGCAGGAACAGTGAACGTATTTATATATTGCAGTACTAATATTTCTTGACTGCAGGAACAGTGAACGTATTTATATATTGCAGTAGAAATTTTTATATACTTTTTTATAATTTTTTTATATATTTTTTTAATTATTTCTGTATACTTTTTTTATAATTTTTTTTAATTATTTTAGTGCAATTTTTTTATAATTTTTTTTTTATTTTTTTATAACTTTTTAATAATTTTTAAATAACAATGGCCTTAGCAGAACAGAGCACAGGACACACACAGCATCACTGGACTCAGCAGGACAGAGCACAGGACACAGCACCACTGGACTCAGCAGGACAGAGCACTGGACAAAGCACCACTGGACTCAGAAGGACAGAGCACTGGAAAAAGCACCACTGGACTGATCAGCAGGACAGAGCACAGGACTAAGTAACCACTGGATAAAGCAGGACAGAGTGACAGGACACAGGACACAGGAGCACCAAACTACAACCTCCCTCTTCAATGATCTGAGCCCGACTGAAGATGGCGGCCGCAAGCGGGGAATTTATGCAATCCGAGTCTCGCGAGATCCGACGCAAGACTTGGACGTCATAGCCTCGTTTTCATTTCTTTTGGCCGCCGGAAATACCCGAACAGTGCTCGGATCCCGTTGGATCCGCACTGTTCAGGTGGGCTCGAATTAGCGCAATCCGAGCCCACTCATCTTTAATCCCAAGCATGTTTAAATTGCTATACTTTATTAGCCTCTACCACCTCTGATGGGAGGCTATTCCACTTATCCACTACCCTTTCTGTGAAGTCATCTTTCCTCAAATCCCCTATGAACCCACTTCTCTCCAGTTTCAGTGCATGTGTTTGTGTTCTAATATTTATCTTCCTTTGAAGAATGTTTCCCTCCTGAACCTTGTTAAAACCCTTGCTATATTTTAAAGTTTTGAGCATGTCCCTCCTTTCTCTTCTCTGCTCAAACTATACATATTAAGATATTTTAGTCTTTCCAGTTAAGTTTTATGCTGTAGGCCATGCACCATTTTAGTTGCCCTTCTTTCTATAGTCTCTAATGTATTTATATACTTCTGGAGATATGACCTCCAGAACTGAACACAGTGTTCAGGATGAGGCCGTACCAATGACCTATTAAGTGGCATTATTACTCATTTTTGCTACTGATTCCTCTGCCTCTGCAACCAAGCATCTTACTTTTCTTTCTCATTGCTTTCTTACATTGATTAACTGCCTTTAAGTCACCTGAAATAGTGACTCCTAGATCCGTTTCCTCCTCAGTAGTTTCCATAATAGTGCCGTTAATACCACATTTAGATTTTGGGATTTTGAGACCCAAGTGCATGATTTTTACATTTTTTGTCATTAAACTGCAGCTGCCTCACTTTTGACCATTCCTCTAGGCTACCTAGATCATCAATCATTTATTTTACCCCTCCTGGGTACACTTTGCAAAATCACCAATAAAGATATTAAAAAGCACTGGTCCAAGATCCCTGGGGCACTCCACTGGTAACCTTTCCCTCCTGTGAATGTACTCCATTTACTACAACTCTCTGCTTTCTCTTCTGCAACCAAGATCTTATCCAATCCAATCCCAAGCTTTCAAGTTTTTTTACCAATCTGCGATGTGGGACAGTGTCAAAAGTCATATTGAAGTCTAGATAAGGTACATCTATGGCCCCCCTTGACCCATTACTTTAGACACCCAGTCAAAAAAGTCAATATGATTTGTTTCATATAATCTTTCCCCAGTAAATCCATACTGTTTGGGATCCTGTAAGTTGCTGAATTTGAGATGTTCTACCATTCCTTCTTTTAAGAGTGTTTCCATAATTTTCCCTACTATCGATGTCAGTTCCCTATTACCGATGTAGTTGCTTGCCTCTTTCTTGCTTCCACGTTTTTGCAGTGGGACTACGTTTGCTCTTTTCCAGTATTGACTTATCTACTTTCAGTTTTGAGAGCTCTGTTAGGACCTTCTCCTTGGTAAATGTGTTTGTATCTACCTCATTTTTATGAATATATTTGCAACTTAATTGTGGCCCCTTCACTTCTCTTTCTGTAGTGAATACTGAGAAAAAAAAATGATTAAGATGATCTGCTATTACCTTGTCTCCCTCAACAAGTCTCACTCTCTGGCTTTAGTCTTATTATTTCTCCTTTTGCTTTTCTCCTTTCACTTATATACCTAAAAAAAATTTTTGCTGCCTTTACCTACTGATTGGTCCATTTTATCTTCATCTTGTACCTTTGTACATCTGATTACCTTCTTAGCCTCCTTCTGTCTAGCAAGATACACCTGTGTGTCTCCATAATTTTGAGTCTGCTTATTTTTCCTTTTGCTTTCACAGTACATATTACTTATTTTGCAAACCACACTGGTTTCCTTTTCCTTGTGATTTTCCTAACCTGTTTGATACAAAGGTCTGTTGCTTTTAGTATTACACTTTTTTTTTTTAAATCAGATAGTTTTTATTTGGTTTTCAAAACACAAACAAAACAATACAAAACACCATACAAAAACAAAAATACAAATACAGCAATTGTATATGGAACGTTTCTCAACTACATTAGGATTAGGCACGGGTAGGTAATTGAGGAGCAGTGCAATACAGAGATAGTGATAAATTGTTTTTTACTTCCCTCCAAATATAGGAAAACGCAAAATGGAAGAATAAAGTTATACATTTCACCACTTGCAACTTATTATTATTAGAAAAAGAGGTAGCATAAAAAGCTCCGACAACTGGACACTATACAATATCAAAAGAATTGTACACAAAATTTACATTTTGCATATTTACAAGGAGCGAGTCTCCCTCAGAAATCCCCTCTCCCCAATCCCCAGCACATATATTAATCAAAGGACACCAAGTCATTAGAGCATACCTGGTATCTAGATGTATACCACATAGACCACACTTTATGATATTTAGATTTAACATTTCTACTATTATATACAAATCTTTCGTGCTGTACCGTAGTATTAACCAACTATCTCCACTTATGGAAATCAGGTGGATCAGGCGCTAACCAAGTCCTGGAAATCATCACTTTAGCAAGTGTCATCAGATTAAAGATGAAGACAGCTGCATATTTATTAACTAAATCTTCTAACGATATTCCATATAAGCAACATTTAGGATTCATAGGGGTGCCATGGGAACAGTATTAAGAACATATTTCCAGACTTCCGTCCAGAAAGTATTAACAACCGGACAATCCCATAACATATGCCAGAAATCGGCAGGGGAAAAACTACATTTAGGGCAAGACGGATCATCTCTTCAACCAATGCAGTGTAAACCCCTTGGTGTAAGGTATACTCTATGGAGGACATATAGATGTATTTGCTGCTAACGTAGGCAGGAAGTAGCATTACGAAGGGATTTAACCATTCCTCATCCGACAGGGGACCCAAATCCACCTGCCATTTGACTTTTAAAGAATCTAAATCCCTAGGAGCCAGCGAATCATTAATATTTGAGTAAAGTTGGATAAAGTTTTATTCGTACCTATATTTTGTAAGAGAGAGTTAAGAGAAAACGGATGAACTAAAGGAGGGGAGGTAGGAAGCTGTGTGTTTAGAGAATGTCTTAGTTGGAGATAACAATAAAACACAGAATTAGGCATCCCTATTCCTGTGATAATTGTGCAAAAGATTTCAGTGAGCCAGACTCATATAACTGTCCAATGCTAACGATACCATATCTCTGCCAAATATACACTCTTGTAGTTTAATAAGCTTCAGAAAGGAGAGATTATGCCACAGAGGGATAGAAGGATCATAACCTTGACATTCCAGTATGTTCTGTGAAATACGCCAAATTTCTACAGCTTGTTTAATTATTGGGGCTACCTTCCTAGGACATTTACCCCTAAGCAGTATCCCCATGGGTAACAAAAGCACACCCACAGAAGCATAAGCCTCAGCCTGCTCACCAAGAAAACCCAACAGATCTACAGGAATTTGATTTCCCACCCAGCTAACCAAATGGGCAAGCTGCGCTGCATAATAATATATACGGAGATTTGGTAGAGCTAATCCTCTATCCGCCTTAGATCTACATAATATAGACAATCGGATACGAGTCCTGCCTTCACCCCACACAAACGAAGACATTAGTTTGTCTATTTTGTGAAATAATGCAAGCGGGAGGTAGACAGGAGAATGCTGAAGAATGTAAAGAAATGCAGGCTGTATTACCATTTTAAATAGATTTATCCTACCCGTAACCATAAGGGGAAGTAGGAGATTTTATTTTAAAATATTCTATATTCGGGTTAATGTTAAGAGATACAAATTCACTAGCCAGGTTAGATATCCAGACTTCAAGGTATTTGAAACTATTAGTCAATTTAAGAGAGTGTCTAGTTCTGTCCTCTTGGGAAACACACCATGCAGTGGAAATATATATACGATTTGTCCCAGTTAATCAGTAAATCCGAAAAATATCCAAAGTTATTAACCACCTCTAAAAGGCATTGGAATCAGACAGAAACAACAACTTGTCATCAGAATATAGAGTTATAGAATCCCATATTTCTCCCACTGGAAGCCCAACAATTTGAGGATGATCTCTAATTAAACAGGCAAGGGACTCTATGGCTAATGCAAATAGGACTGGAGACAAGGGACAGCCCTGTCTGGTCCCTCGCTCTAGACTAAAGGAGGGTGAAGTGTGGCCATTTACTGAGGCCCTTGCCGCCAGCTCGGAATATAATAGCCTAATCCATTTTATAAACTCCACCCCCAGCCCAAATCTACATAGCACCTCCCATAAATACTCCCACTCGACTGAGTCAAAGTCCCTAACAGCATCCAAAGGCACCACCACCGCCCCTCCTCAGCCAAATGGGACAACTGGATATGAGTATAGAGACCCCTTAGATTTGAAATAGTAGACTTAACGGGCATAAATCCCATTTGGTCAGGGTGAACTAACTCAGAAACAACCAAATTTAACCTAGTGGCAAGAATCTTAGCCAAAATTTTTACATCAGTACAAAGGAGGGAAATGCGTCTAGAAGATTCAGGGTATAGAGCATCCCTCCCAGGCTTCGGGAAAACCATGATCAGTGCCTCCGACATTGAAGGGGGAAATGAACCCAGGTCAAATAGATCATTAAACACCTCCGATAGTTGTGGGACAAAAAAGTTTTTAAACTTTTTATATTTCTCTATAGGGAGGCCATCAATTCTCTGAGCCTTATGGCCAGGAAACAAGGATATAGCTGCATGTATTTCCTCAACCATAAGAGGTGCATTCAACAGGGAAGCCAAATCCTGAGAAAGAGAAGGGAGTTTAATGGAGTCTAAATAATCAATTAATTGATTGTGCGAGTATTGTACCCCAAAGGCTTAGGCCTCCTTGTAATATTGAAAAAAGGTATCAACAATATCAGGTCCCCTAAAAACATTTACATTTTTCATATTATAGAGTGCTGAAATAGCTCTGCTAGACTGTTGTTCCTTTGCAAGGCAGGCTAAGTAGCTTCCACCCACACCCGCTTCCGAGTATTGTCGGTGCTGCGAGAATAAAAGGCGACGCTTTGACTTGTCCAAGCGATAATCACTCCATTCTACCTGAGCCTTCAACCATTGAAGACGATCTTCAAGTAAATTGTTATGAACTCCTCCAGCCAGTACAGCAAAACCCGGAGTCTGCTCCGAAAGTCTTGTGTTCACTGTTGCCCCTAGTGGTGGAGGGTCGTGAGATGTGCACTGGCTGGGGAGAACCTAGGAATAGAGTTACAGAGGCCATAGACTAGGAAGTGCAGGAGGGAGTCAGGTGAAACACCAAGTGGATGGTGTCAAGACTGATATATCACTTGTGGCCACTGGAATAAATAAGGAACAGCTGATAGAGAAATCCCCTGATACACGGCAACTTCTGTACTGATGCTTGTTCAGAAAGGAACGGAACCTGCAGTGATAGGTAAAGATGATGAAACTGAACGACGGCAGTAGCCAAGGGTAACTACAACCCACAGTACCGGTGAGAGTCCGGAGATATTAGGGAAATAGTTCTTAGGCAGTTTCCAGGGGAAACTGCAACCCACAGTACCAGTGAGAGTCCGGAGACTTAGGGGTAACAGTTCTTAGGCAGTTGCCAGGGGTAACTACAACCCACAGTACCGGTGAGAGTCCGGAGATTTGAGAGAAACAGTTATTAGGCAGTTGCCAAGGGTAACCACAACCCACAGTACCGGTGAGAGTCCGGAGATTTAGGGGTAACCGTTCTTAATTGGTTGCCAGGGGTAACCGCAACCCACAGTGCCGGTGAGAGTCCGGAGATTTAGGGGTAACAGTTCTTAGGCGGTTGCCAGGGGTAACTACAATTATAGGCACACGGTGATATATGTAAACAGTCAATAGTACCTGTGGCAAGGTTGAGTCAGGAGCCAGAGGAAGATAGTAGAATAGTCAATGGGAAAGCAGGGTCCATACACGGGGAATCCAATAGAGAATAGTCAGAAGCAGAAACAGGTCTGGCACACGGGTAATCCACACTTGGAGAAGAGTCAAAGCTGAGCCGAGTCGGTACACAGGGAATCCAATGAAGAGTTGACAGAAGCAAAAACGATCTGGTACACGGGGATACCACAAGCCGGCAGGAAACAACAGGAACAGGTAGGGCAGCACAGTGGCCTAGTGGTTAGCACTTCTGCCTCACAGCACTGGGGTCATGAGTTCGATTCCCGACCATGGCCTTATCTGTGTGGGGTTTGTATGTTCTCCCTGTGTTTGCGTGGGTTTCCACCGGGAGCTCCGGTTTCCTCCCACACTCCAAAAACATACTGGTAGGTTAATTGGCTGCTATCAAAAATTGACCCTAGTCTCTGTCTGTTTCCCTCTCTGTCTGTCTGTCTGTCTGTGTCTGTGTCTGTGTTTGTGTCTGTGTGTGAGTGTGTGTCTATATTAGGGAATTTAGACTGTAAGCTCCAATGGAGCAGGGACTGATGTGAATGAGTTCTCTGTACAGCGCTGCGGAATATAAATAAATAAATGATGATGATGAACAGGTAACAGGCAAAACACAAGGGAGCAGGAACACTATGGTAAACATATTACCGGCAATCCTGCAGAGGATTAGCTGGCTATTTAAGGAGAGCAGAACCAATAGGCTGCAGGTGATGATGAGAAGCCAGGTGAGTGAGCTAGGAGAAACAGGCTGGCCAGGTGAGCCATAATATATAAATGACGGCATGAACTGAGGGCAGATTCTGACAGAGAACAGACCTAACTGACCCTATCTAATACCTATCTTATCTATCGAGTTAATCTATCTGCCTATCTAATCTACCTAAACTAATCTATCTAATCTATCTAAGAACTAAACAAACTACTTATCTAAACACCCAGTGGCTATCTAAACTTACCTAACTACCTACCAACCTATCACTAACTATCTATCAATCTAGTTACTTTGACAGAGAGCCCGGCGAGTCATAACATGAATTGGAGCTAATGTATAAACAATCCAGATCCCTGCAACGCTGCTCCAAATCAGACTCTTTCTTTCTATATGAATTCTTAAGACCAGAAATGTGTTTAATCAGGGTTCCACTCAAATAGACCTTAAATGCATCCCAAAGAATATTTGCAGATGGAGACATCTTATTATCAGTAAAATACCCTTCCCAAAGAACTGTAAGACTCATCCCAGTACCCATAGTATCTAACCAGAATGAGTTTAGCTTCCAAAACCTCACTCCTCTATCATTTGACAAATCTATAGACATGAGGGCCAGAGAGTGATCCGAAATGCCTCTGGACAAATATTCAATTGAAATAACATATAAAGATAGAGACAGGGAAGGTAAAATCAAATTTATCATGGACAAAGTATGATAACTGGTAGAATGACATGAAAATTCCTGTTTGTTAGGATATCTACACCTCGACACATCAACCAGACCCATCTCATCCACTACGCGAGAGAAAGGGGTAGGACCACCTTGTAGGGGTAAATTCGACTCAAGCCATCTATCTAGACTAGTATGAAGGACATTATTAAAATCACCTAGACACACCACTGGGGTGGCCAGGTATAACGCCATAAAAGAAGAAGCTTTACACAAAACATCACTATTTTATGGGGGCGGAATGTAAATTGCCAGGATAATAAGTGGGGAGAAATGAATAACTGCTCTAAGAAACACATATCTACCATAGGGATCTATTTCCACATGTTAAAGATTTCTTAACCAAAATAGAGACCCCTCTTGAGTTAGCAGTATGCATAGAATGGTATGCCATCCCACCCACTGACGTTTTAAAGCTAAAACCTTACTACCGTAGAGATGCGCCTCAGTCAAACATGCTATATCCACATTATACTTTCGAAGTTGGGATAACACAAGGAAGCGTTTTATCTTTTCGTTCAACCCCCAAACATTCCATGTTAATAACCGGAGCCCCCCCCCCCACTTCATGGTTACTTATAGCCATACATAGTCATACCACATTGGAAAACATCGAATATATACCTGGAGAACGAAGCATAAAACTGGAAAAGGATTTTGGAGACCCGTTCCGTGCACTTTGAATAATTATCCACTACCTGAGTCATAGACAAGTATAAAGGCATTATGGTGAAAACAAGACAAAACACAGAAATAAGTCTACAAATGAAACTATTTAACAGCCCAACCCCCACCCTGTATACCCCCATTAATCTAACTAAGGTATAATTTAACTCTAAAGAACCCTTAAAACTATAGGAAATGTGGGAGCGGTACGTTCCTAGCTATAACTAGCATGACCTCTCCTATGAATAAGATAACCGCTGGCTCTCTGCCATCAGACCTGCAGAGCAAAAACCCCAAATTCAATTATACACAATTAGGGCACATTTCTATCTCTCTCCCATGGAAGTCTGCCCAGCCACGCCATTGCTTCCTGCGGGGAAGTGAAGAAGTGATGTCGACCCTACACTTCCACCCGAAGCCTAGCTGGGAACATCATAGAGTATGACAGGTTTAAGTCTCTTAATTTTTGTTTAACTGAAGTGAATTGAACTCTGGATTTCTGGACATCCAATGCAAAGTCCGGAAACACTAAGATGTTGTTATTGTCAAACTTCAGAGGGCCTTTCTGACGGATCAATCTGAGAGATTCTGTTAATCTTTAATATGTATTTCTATTACATGTTTTTATGCTGCAAATGTAAAGTGCTGTAAATCCCATTGGGAGAAAAATTATATATAAATAAAATATTATTTAGGCTGCCATTTACAATAGCGATATTATTTATTATAGTTTATCTAGCATCACCATATTGTGCAGCAAACTACAGAGAATATAATTATCACCATCCCTGTCCCATTTTAAGCTTACAGTCTATATTATCTGGTGTAAGGAAGGGAGATTAACCGCACCAGATTATCAATTCAATAGTTTATATCATAGAGCATCCCCTATTATAATGGATATTCATTTGAAACTCAATTAATATCACTGATATTTATCTTTATTTCTCTGAGGGGTGCGCCCAAATACTTATATCATAAATGCAAAAGAAAAGAGAAAAGAAGTATATATCAAGGCACTCCGGGATGTTTGATTCAATTAAAAGCACCTATTTTATTGGTATGCATTGCAATATATATATATATATATATATATATATATATATATATATATATATATATATATATATATATGTATATATATACTGATTCATAGCTATTAATATGTTCAATAGCCATTTCATATGTTCTAACTATTGATTTGACACCCATTCCAGGATGCCAACAAGTAGTATACATGGTATTTATGGTATTAAAGGGTAATTAGTACAGGAACATTTATGATGAAGGACAAACAAATAGTGATGGAAATATGAAATCTCAGCTACATATGTCTATTTTGGGGTGTAATTGAAATATCGACATTGAACATGTTGACATTCAGAATGCTGACACCATAATATCAGCAGTCAGAAGGTTTACACAGTTAAAAGGTTGACAATCAGAATGTCGTCATGTAAATCAGGTCGACAGGGTTAAAATATCAACATTGCGAATGGCGATAGTTTGTAAATTCGACAGTGACAATGTTGACATAAGGGGATAGATTTAAACCAGCAATACAGTAAAAAACCAACTGACAGGTAATAGAAAAGTCAGGGGGATAAAAATGTGGGGTTCCCCCGATATTACTATTACCAGGACTGGGCCTTGCCTGCCGGTGCTGCAGACACTATAGCTGGGGAACCCCTGCCATAACGCCAAATCAGCCCCAGACTGGATTCCTAGGGAGGTGGGTATGCCAAAAAATATGCGGTCCCACATCTAGGGTTAGCCAACCCAATGCTTAAAGCACGAGGAGTCTTCCAACACCCCTGGGTGGTGGGTGTGTGGTAATAAAATAGATTTTATAATAAAAAAGCATTTTGTCCCTGGTGCACTACAGGTTCCAGCATGCTTTGGCTGCAATTAAGAGTCTGAGCATGCTGACACTTGTAGTATTACAAGTAGCAGCATACCCATGGTTTTCAGGGCATGCTGGAACTTGAGGAACTACAAGTGCCAGCATGCCCTGGCACCCAGGACCCACTGGGATCTGTAGTGCACCAAAGAAGATTGTAAATAAAACACACACACACACCATTGTAACATTACTTTAACAATAACACAGTAAAACTTCCCTTATTTACCCTAATTATTGCTCACCTACATCCAGGCACCTTCATCTGTCATAAATCCAAATGATCCTTGCTTGGCAAAACAAAAAAACCCTGTTACACGATGCTAAACTAAAGAGCTCCTGCAGCAAAGTGAGCGCTTAGCGGCACTGGTCCTATTTATAACATGGGGATTTCCCACGGCCGCTTGAGTTCAAGCTGTGGGAAAGCCCCATGTTATAAATAGGACTAACAGGACAGCATTACTTAGCTTACTGCTCCTCTTGCTTTAGACCAGTGAAAAGGATTTGCACTGTTCATCATCACAAAGACCCAGCACTGGGATATGTAACAGCCAATCACAGTAAGTAAACTCTAATTAACTGTTGAGTAATAAAAGAAGACTAGCGTTCAGTATTGCTACGAATGTACAAAGTCTCTGCGCTGCAACAGTGCTCCAATTTTCTTTTCTTAAACTTTTATTATTAAAAGAATGTCAAAAATAACATACATGGTTGTCAAAGAAAACCCAAACCACTTTGCAGCATATTTGAGAACAAACAAAGCAAACAGTTCAACATTTGGAACATAGCTAAACGAAGAAGTGATCATATAAAAGAGCCAATCGGAGCCTCTTGTATTTGCCCAACAGTAGTCATATTCACATAACAAGACAGGGGAGAGAAAGAGAAAATTATTGTTGGACATAGCTACATCTTAAGCAGCACCCCGACGCCCCCTCAGGAGTTGACATAAGCAATTGCAGTTGCTATTGATTGATGGGGTCGTCATTGGCACATGAAAACAACCTTCTATGCATTCCTTCAGTGGATTGGAGTGGGTGTAAATGAAGCTTTCCCATGTATCAAAGAATGCCTGGGTGTCAATTTCCTTCTACAAGGAGGCCTCCACCCAATCCATACAAAATAATATTAATATTATTCCTTATTTGTAACCCGCCACAAGATTTCCGTAGCGCTGTACAGAATGCAAACAGTAGACCATAAAGGGTAAAACAGTACAGAACAGTAAATGATTAATACCAAGACTCCAGGCATAGCTATTACAGTGAAGTTGGAGCAGAAGACTAGGTATAGAGACAGGAGGGAAAAGGGAATTGCTTGTAATAGCTGTATAAGATTTTTCTATTCTTCTCTTTAAATAATAAATGAGAAGAGCAGGTTTCCAAAACATAATATTTCTATTTTTTATTAAAAAGATATTATGCATAGATACAGCCATACTGGATGAAACAGACATACGTCCATGGTCTCAAATCCCAATTGACAATCTATATTTGATTAAGTCATTTTTTTATACAAAATGTTACTCATCATTGACAGAACCACACCTTTCCATCTTAGATCACTGCTGACACTCTAAGGACCTGATTTATTAAGGATTTTAACTTGAGAAACTTCTTATTTAAGTCTCCTGGACAAAACCATGTTACAATGCAAGGGGTGCAAATTAGTATTCTGTTTTGCACATAAGTTAAATACTGACTGTTTTTTCATGGAGCACACAAATACTTGATAGCTTATTTGTACACTGAAATTTAAAGTTGATATTTGTGTGCTACACGAAAAAACAGTCAGTATTTAACTTATGTGCAAAACAGAATACTAATTTGCACCCCTTACACTGTAACATGGTTTTGTCCAGGAGACTTAAATAAGAAGTTTCTCAAGTTAAGATCCTTAATGAATCAGGCCCTAAGTATTTATCATTAGTCTTCATTAAAGTGACAAGTTCTTGGAGGGGTCTTGAATGGGTCATCTCAACCTTTTTTAAGCAACAATGTCCTTGGCTTTGTACGGTCATTGTGAAATAATGGAATTTTACAAGAAGTGTGTGTCTTGACCAGGGCCGGATTAACCATAGGGCTAACTGAGCTACAGCCCAGGGGCCTCGGGCATCCAGGGGGCCCTTTTAAGTGTTCAGCAGCAGTATTGATCGGTCGGGGGCGGGGGCGCCCACGGCCCGATCAATGCTGCTGAGTCCTTCCCCGGCGCGCTGTAGTCTCCTTACTGAGGAGATCTCGTGAGTCTCACTCTCATGAGATCTCCTCAGTAAAGAGCATACAGCACGCCGGAGAAGGACTGCAATGCCAGGAGAAGGAGGTAAGTGCCTTGGGGGCGGCTCGGTTCACTGGGGGGGGCAGCTCAGATCAAGGGGGGACCCTCACAGGGGAATGGAGGCCCCCTTAGCCCAGGGGCCTCCATTCCCTTAATCTGGCCCTGCTTGGAACAGGTATGCAGAGATCAAAACAGTCCAGCATCCAGTAGTAACGAACTCAAGGAAGCGATGAATAGCAGCTTTTCCAAAGATAGTGGAACGGGTAACAAAGTCAGTAATGTAGATCGAGCAAGGAACAGATGTAGTTCATAGCATTTTACCACAAGATGTAAAGCAGGCATGCAGAAGTTGAGGAATACAGAATACAGCAGAGTACGAAAAATTGTGGAACAGGTAACAGGTGTAGATCATAGCGTTTACCACGAGCAGTGGAACAAGTATACAGAGATTGAAGAAATCCAGCAAACAGCAGCAATGACCTCACGGCAGTGATGAACACAGCAGCTTTACCACAGATTGTGGAACAGGTAATATGTGTAGCTCATGGCGTTACCACGAGCAGTGGAACAGGCATGCAAACAGAGACATCAGAGTATCAGATATGACTTGAAGAACCGGGAAGGCAGGAAAGGAAGAAAGGCCCTAATAAAGAGAGGCTGACCAATAGCAATACTGACCAGCACACAGGTGTAATGATCACAGATGCAGTCCATGACCAATAGTCTGCCCTAGGAACAGAAATTAAAGTGACAGTCAGTAATTAGAGGCTCGGGTAGAGGTACCTGGAGAGCACAGTGTGACACAATGGAGCACTCCTCTTTGTGTTTTACTTATATAACACAGTACAATGTGACTGCAGATTTACAAGACCAAGCATGCCAGACCTATTATTTGTATTTCAGCAATGACAATTAGCAATGGAGCAATGGAGCTCTCCTCTTTGTATGTTACCTATATAACACAGTACAATGTCACTGCATATTTAGAAGAACAAGCCTGCCAGCCCTATTTCTATTTCAGCAATGACAATTAGCTATGGAGCAATAGAGCTCTACTGAATGTCACTGGAGACTTTTAAGAGCACTGCTACCCCTCCTCTTTCTTTTCTACCTATGACGCTGCCCAACTACACCAGAGACTGCCAAGAACTGTGCTACCCCTTCTGTGTCCCTCTGTGAAATGAAGCTGGATTGCCGTGGAGGGTGGTACTTATAAAATCCAAAATTCGCGAGACCCGACGACGTAACAATGATGTTTTGCCCTGTTTTCAATTCCGAGGACGTGCGAAAGTACAGAAACTTGTATCTGCTAAGTTCGGGTGTGTTCGTTTCTCGGGGAACCGAGCCTGAGCATCTCTAGCATTACTGTTACAAATGTACAATTTTTTTTATTTGAAACATTTTTCATGTAAAATGGACAAGACAAAACAGACAATCGGTGTGATTTACCAAATCACAGGTCTTACTTCCTGAGTGGTGTGACAATGACAGGCCAACAGCATGAATTTTTTTTCCCCAACTTATCACAGACCTCTCTCACACACAGTAAGATGGAGACAGAGACAGAAAAAAACATACAATGTCAACTGGACAGATCACAAATCTTTCTTGTGTAATAGGCTTTGTCCTAGCTGATAAACACTGTGCCAAGAATTGAACTCTCTCTATGTCTGTGTGTGTGTGTTAGGGAATTTAGACTGTAAGCTCCAATGGGGCAGGGACTGATATGAGTGTGTTCTCTGTACAGCACTTCCGAATTAGTGGCATTATATAGACAAATTATAGCATTAACTATAATTTGTCTTGGGATGCTTCTGCTAAAAATGTCAGCAAGGATCTGCTTGTGATTGTTCCCTAGATGCGAGATCTATGCAACACCTCTGTTCTTCCATCTCATATAATTCTAACTCATACACCACTGTCTCTGCCCTTTCATGCCACTGATTTGCCTAGGTATTTGTCTCATATATTTCAGGTGGCTCATTCTCATTTCTGTCAACCTATCTGGGTCCCCTTGCAGAGGGTGTGCGGCCCGTTTAAATAATTTGTCCATTCTCTTCAGAACCCACTCGCCATATAGTGCACACATTATATCAATGGCACTCTGGGGATTCTTATCCAAGGGAGGGCTCTCTGTATTCCCCATAGTCAATAACCATTGACTATAGTCAAAATCCAAGATCCAAACAATCTTCTGAAATTATACTGTGAGCTGATAGTTTAACTTCTGTCAATATATCTATCCACCTCCTCCCTATATCCTTTGTCAGTGACACAAAATGACAGCAAGGTGGTATAAAAATAACACACCCTATTTGATATGAAGAATCTGCTGCCAAATTTTACTTAAATAGATTAGAGTTTTTTTCAAATAGAACTGAGCATACAAAAGCCCCGCAACTCATTGAACAGTGTTTATTTCTTTATTGTTTTCAAAAATAAACTGGATATTGTGTATCCCTTCTTTGCTCTCACTCCTATCTAACACACTATGACTATGAAGTTTAATAGTATAAGGACTTCTAAGATTAATAGTATAAAGACTTCTAAGAATATTAGTATAAGGACTACTAAAAACAAAGATCCCTCAGTGCTGTCATCTTCTACCCACTTATCATGACTAAATTTCATGAGGACAGACAAATATATAACAATCCCCTGACTCAGTGCACCTCTTATGGGTCAGAACAGAGAAGTGCAAGGGTCCCTGGCCAGACTCAAGGAGTGGCTTTAAACACTGTCACTTCTTTTAATGTCGATCTTGGCAGTGACAATCAAATATCACCAGAAAGTCAGGGGCAACTAGTGCAGACTGCCGATACCAGTCACGCAATGCCAAAAAAGTCTTCACTCCTAGGTTCAATAAGATCGCCTCACAATTCAAAGTTCAACACAATCACATATGCTCATAAAATTATACGCCTAGTAACAATTTAAAGCACACAAAAGAAGTCAAGAAAACACCTAATCACTGAGTCTTACTATGATACCTGAGCTTTCCTTGAAGACTGACTGGTTTTAAGACACTGGAGGAACAGTGACCACTAATCCTTCCAAATTGTCCTTAAGCCTAGAGGCAGAACACTGTCAGCCAAGGTGATTTATAGTATGGCCTATGAGACCTCCCACAGTGACAATGCACTGAGCCTACCTCAGGCTCACTTGCCTACTCACTTTAACCACTTAGAGAGGGACAAATAGTTGAAAACACAAACCTCAGCTTTCTACCTCTGGTTTAATTCATCCCTCAGTTATAATATTTGGATTGAACAATGAAACAGAGATTGCAACTGCTGTCAAACTATCTGGGGTTATGTCAAGTAGTGCTACATCCATGGTCGGCATGGTGGCTTATTGGCTAGCACTTCTGCCTTGCAGCACTGGGGTAATGAGTTTGATTCCCGGCCATGGCCTTATCTGTGTGGACTTTGTATGTTCTTCCTGTGTTTGCTCCACTTTCTTCCCACATTCCAAAAACATACTAGTAGGTTAATTGGCTGCTATCAAATTGACCCTAGTCAGCCTTTGTCTGTGTCTGTGTGTGTGTGTGTGTGTGTGTGTGTGTGTGTGTGTGTGTGTGTGTGTGTATATTAGGGAATTGAGTCTGTAAGCTCCAATGGAGCAGGAACTGATGTGAGAGAGTTCTCTGTACAGCACTGCGGAATTAGTAGCGCTATATAAATAGCTGGTGATGATGATCCATGTCATCATTTTACTCCCTGCTAGCTTACATCACAGCACATAACAAAAATCAAAATAGGTACCACAGTGATGCCGGAGAGGTGCTATGAACGAAGGAAAACTGTGGGAGGTTTCAAGGCTGTTTCTTAAGGTTTTCCTGGAGTAAGCACAATAGAAAACATGGAGTGGTTTCCACATCACATGGAGGAGTTTCCATCTGGAATCATTTTCACAGCTTATGAACTAATCTTCATTGTTATTACATATTTACTGTCCCAACTATTGGTGGAGGTCTTTGGATGTGATATTACCTACTACACTAGATTGGTTTTCCTTTTGTTTTTCCCTTTTCTCCATACACTAAGGGCTAGATTTACTAAACTGCGGGTTTGGAAAAAGTGGGGATGTTGCCTATAGCAACCAATCAGATTCTAGCTTTCATTTATTTAGTACCTTCTACAAAATGACAGCTAGAATCTGATTGGTTGCTATAGGCAACATCCCCACTTTTTCAAACCCCCAGCTTAGTAAATCTAGCCCTAAGTCTCTATCCAGGAAGAAGGCCTCATAGAAGAAGCAGCATGTGAAACGTACGTTAGGTTAGGGTAGCTTAGACTACCATATATTTTTAGAGAATCTAGGGAAAGATTCACATGATTAAAGCTATAATATCCAGCAATTCTATTACAATTACCATTAGAGATTTTCAAAGCCTTAGGGCTAGATTTACTAAGCTGCGGGTTTGAAAAAATGGGGATGTTGCCTATAGCAACCAATCAGATTCTAGCTTTCATTTATTTAGTACCTTCTACAAAATGACAGGTAGAATCTGATTGGTTACTATAGGCAACATCCCCACTTTTTCAAACCCGCAGCTTAGTAAATCTAGCCCTTAGTGTGCAGATGGGAAAACATACTACCTTCAGTGGTACAGCAAGCAATGACAGGCTATCTGGCAGTAAATCAGTATTAGAGATTCCCAAAGTCCAGTGTGTAGATGAGAAGATAGAAAGTATTCAGCGATGTAACAAAAACATGGCAGCTCCACAGTTAAAGGACGCCAGCACTCACAGCTTTTTTCAACCCTTATTCAGTCTCTATTGAAATATGAGCCACATAGTTCCTTATCTTATCATATAGATAGATAAACTTTGAAAAACAACTGAAGTTGAAATTCAATGAACCCGTTCCAATGTCGGCAATCTGCCAATAGTGGATCAATAAAGACATCTCCCTGTCTGGTTACTAACATTTTATTCATTAATAAATAACTTCTGTGTTCCAGGATAATGTTGTTTTAGTGGCATGTGCTTTTGATTACCTCACCAATTTACCTCTTAGGGGTCAACTCAGGCTTTATCACATATGCTCTGCTATATAACAGTGCTTTAAGAATGGTCTGTCTAAATAACTTTTTCTCCCTGCAACTAGTAGTATACATTTAGACAATATTATTATAGGTATTTCACTTAAACATAGAGCAGAAACACTATTTATACAAGTATTGAGCAATCAGACATATGCCTATATTTAACATATATATGGGATAGGAGTCTGCTATTTATTATTACAGCACATAGCATTCTTTCAATAATGTGATAGAAATGGCTACAAGTGTAGATAGGTGTCTGTAAAATTTATCTAGTAACAATTATCGGCAAGAGTTACCTAAGTAAAGCTGGGTACACACTACACTGTTTTCATCCAATAATCGGCTCAAACAGCCGACATACGACCGCTCGTTTAAAAGTCGGGTCAGTGTGTGCAGTGACACGATGGTCGAAAGTCTGCCCAAATGGATGATTATCGCCTCATTTGGTTGGTCGTACCGTTTAATATTTTCGGTCCAATCTCGTTTCCGCTGTGTAGTGTGTATAAACTTCCGACCGATCCACAACAGTGAGTACGAAATTACAGTCATTGCTCACGACAACATGGCTGTAAAAAGTCGCTAAAGGGACGTCCGCTCTTCCCTTTCTCATCCTAAACAAGGCTAGTGTGTATGCAGTCCATGGACCGAGCGATCGGATCGTTGATCGCATGTAAAATCGCTCTGCATAAAAAGTTGGTCGAAATTTCTGTAGTGTGTACCCAGCTTAAGCATTAAGCTGATGCATAATGTCTGTTCTTAAACAAAGGTAACTGAAGGGAGACAATTGCTTGCTATTGCAGCTCACAGCTAGCATGTGATAATACTGAATGACATCTTTTTGGTCACTTTATCTTAATAAACCAGTGTTGGCTAACCTGTGACACTCCAGGTGTTGTGAAACTACAAATCCCAGCATACCCTTCCAGCAATAAGCTGCTATATATTGGCAAAGCATGCTGGGACTTGTAGTTTCACAACACCTGGAGTGTCACAGGTTAGCCAACACTGTAATAAACCCTATGATGGGCTAATATTTGGAGCAAATGTTTGATGAGAACAATAAATGTGACTAAACTTTTTAGATAATGACATATTACATACTAAGACATCACAGGGCTAACAACAATTACACAGTAGATCTCACTTTCCCTACAGGTCTCACTTATTTTATATTTCGATTTTAATCATTTATTTTAATAAGAACAATAAAAGTTAATTCTTATTCTAGTGTGAGCCTATTCTTTATCACCCATTGGATGTCCAAACCATTTCTTCTTGAGATTTCCTTTCCTCTATTTTTCATCTAATAGGTCAGCATATACTCACTTGTCAATAAAGGAGTGCCTCACATACGTAATATTTCTCTCTTGTCTTTTTGTTTGCATGTGTATCCGGGAAGATCCCATTCTACAGTGTATGGAGCATGGAGACATAATTTGGAGACACAGAGGATGTTTGCGACGTCCATTAGTACAATTTATCTCTGGTAACTGTAATGTAGGATTCTGTATTTCCCATGTTATTGTTAAGAGAATGTATATTGTGCCTTTTACTTTTATCCATTGGTAAGATATCAGTGGGTTCTTTTATATACGCACTAGGCTGCATAGTTAGGTACGCTTGCATGTTATCTCTGGTTTTGTTTTCAAATATTCAATTAAGCAAATCTATTGATTGAGTCTTCAAAAGACAAAACAGAAAAAACTCTCATATCATTTGGTAGTCACATGTGTTTATTGCACTGCCCCTAGTTTGACCAGAGAGACATGCATTGGGTACACTAACATTGGTGGTGCCCTTGTGTATTCACATATCTCTGGATACATAATCAAAGTAGTTGTGAATGGGCAGAGCTTATTTGGTCTGATTAATTAAGCAGAGATTCTAACTGCTGTCAAACTATCTGGGGCAATGTCATGCTAGACTCACATCGTCAACTTACTCCCTTGCTGGCTTGCATATTGTCCTGTATGTAGAATATAACAATTACATCTATCACAGTATAAAAACAAAGATGGCAAAACTCTGTACGCATCAGGGAGGAAATGTATGTACAGCATATATTTTGAATTGTAAAGGTTACTTTTTATATTTATGTTGATATTTTTCATTTATCTTTTGGTTAAAAGAGAACAAAGATATATAGTTTAAGTGGTTCTAAGCACACAGTAACAACAACAAGACACAATAAAAATTATATAAATGTAATATTTATTCAAGTATATAAATGTTTTATTACTCAGTATTTATTATTATGCAGTATTATAACATATTGTGCCCTGGGTTAGGAATTCTTCATATCCCTCTGACATCTACATTTAAGTCCTCTGAGGCACAAACATACCGTGAAAACCATACGGCATTTGCACAAGTACTTCAGCTCTCGCAACTTCTGTAAAATCTTTTGCATCCAGGATTAGAAGGAAAGTATTTTTATCCTAAAAAAGGAAAGATAGATATCTCATTGATATGATAAATATTTTTTTCAATTCCCCCAACAGATTTGCAAGTGATTAGTTCCTATTTCTTTTTCTGCTGTTGCAACACTATTATCTGCTTCCAGAAGAATACAGCCCTAGCACATTCCCTCGCACATTCCCTCTCACATTCTCTACAATTTGGGCTTTGCATATGGTGTGTAGACATTTCCCATGTTTCAAGCTTCTAGCAGTGCACTTTTACCCCATACTCATATAGAGATTATTTATCCCAATGGAAAATGGAAAGGTAAAAGTAGGGCAATCAGGGTTCATGATCCATCATCCTTTTGAAACAAGTTGGATGCATGAACTTTTCATGCAGGGATGTGTTTGACAATACAATATCCCCACACTCATTACAGAAGTCTTACATTACTACTCTGTGCTGTTGAAGGGCCTTCTAATATCAAACACTCAGTCTGTGGCTCCTTGCATGCTTACATTGCCCTACTAACATCAGGACACGCCACTGCTTCCCACAAAGTCAGCACATTCATCTGCCAACTTACTCTGTGTTACTGTGCCACATTCCAGTGATCTAATAAGTAACAAGCCAACTTCAAAATAGCACACACACGATGAAGAATTATTACAAAAAAGCTCCAACCTTTAGTTAAACACACCTTAAAAATATAATCACAAATTCATAAAAAAAATACTACAGGATTTTATTCCCCATAATAAAATGTGTTCCATTTCAGTTCACCCAACACTAAATACAATAATAGCAAAAAAAAACCCACATGGTTAAACACCATTATCTACTATGATTCAGCAGTCAGATTCAAGGTAACTATGAAAGCTGTCAGTTGTCTTGTGTCTGCTCTGTTAGAGAATTACTTCTCTGCTCAACTTGTGAAAGAGCATGATGGACTTAATTAAAAATAAGCACAGCAATTATAAATGGTATTTTTATGATCACGATAAATCCATTTCACTGATTCCATCTGGGGGACAGTGCTACCATGGGGTTGTAGTGGGGTGTGAGGGAGTGAGGGAGTTGGCACTTAACTAGTTAACTTGTTACTTGTGACCTGCTGACCGACTCCTCCCCTCTGCAACACCCCTGTTGCTCTTCAGTGTAATTCTATAGCCCCAAGGAAGGGGAGAAAAACAACCAAACCGTTAAAGAGCAGAAAGGAGGGAACGCAGTGTCCCGCAGATGGAATCAAAGAAAAGGATTTATCGTGAGTATAAAAATCCCATTTGCTCTTTCATTCTATCTGGGGGACCGTGGTATCATGGGGACTTAAAAAAGCAGCCCCCCTAAGGGAGGGACTGCTCTGATTGCCTGGCCTGTAAAACACTACAGCCAAAGCTAGCATCTAAAGACGCAAACACGTTGAACTGGTAAAGTTTAGTAAATGTGTGTACCGAGGACCTGGTGTCTGCTCGGCATAGCTGCTCCATAGAGACCCCATTTCGCACGGCCCAAGAAGCTCCCACTGATCGGGTGGAATGGGCAGTAATGCGACTGGGTACAGATCGGTTCGCACCGATGTAAGCATACTTAATAGTTGAAATAAGCCATCTTGGAAGCAGGCCATTCCCTTTTATGGGGATAATATAGTACAAACAGAGAATCTGAACGTCTAATGCGTGCAGTCCGATGAACATATATGCGTAATGCCCTGACGGCATCCAAAAGCTCCGTCTGATTACGTCTGGAAGGAATAGAAGGTTCTTGAAAAACTGGAAGTACAGTTTCCTGGTTTAAGTGAAACCCTGATACCACCTTAGGTTGAAAAGACGGAACAGTACGGAGGACCATCCTATCATCATGGAAATGGATGGTTCCCTGCATGAAAGAGCCCCAAGTTCCGATACTCTACGAGCTGAGGCAATTGCCAGCAGAAATATTACCTTCCATGTTAACAATTTCAGATCCGTTGACTGTAAAGGCTCAAAAGGAGGAGACTTAAGCATTGAAAGTACCAAATTAAGATCCCATGGAGCAGTGGGTGGTACGTAGGGAAGCTGAATGTGCAACACCCTCTGAAGAAAAGTCCTTATGTTGGCATGTCTGCCAATCGCAACTGAAAATAGACTGATAAGGCCGGCAGCTGAACCTTCAAGGAACCCAACCGGATGCCCATTTGAAGACCATGCTACAGAAAAGCCTTAAGACGAGGAAGATTAAAAGTCACAGTATGGCCATCTCTACTCTCACACCAACGAATGTAGGTTCACCAAATCCTGTGGTAGATACGAGCAGAAACAGGTTTCCTAGCCTGCAAAAGAGTGTTCACCACCTTGGAAGAGAACCTTTTTGACCTCCAGAGGGTGGCCCCAACAGCTATGCTGTTAAAGCCATCCAAGGAAGGTCCTGATTTTGAAATGGTCCCTGAAGAAGGTCGTTTTGTAGAGGTAGCCAAAACCCCTCACCGACCACCATGGACAGATTGCCTGCAAAATAGACCCTGCACGGCCATCCGGACGCCACTAGTATTACTGGCAGACCTCCCTGCTTGACCCTCTTGAGAACGCGTGGAAGAACTGTGATTGGGGGAAGCATCCCAACCTGAACTCCCAGCGCATTGTCATGACATCTACATCCACCGCCAGGGGGTCTCTGGCCCTTGAGCAGAAGCTGGGAACCTGACGGTTGTGTCTCGACGCCATTAGGTCCAGATCCGGAAGACCCCACCTGCAAACAAGCATTTTGAAGGCCACCAGATGGAGAAACCATTCTCCTGGCAAAACTGTGTCGACATAGGAATTCTGCTTCCCAGTTTAGCATACCTGGGATCAATACTGCTAAAAGCGAGGGAAAAAATAGTTCCGCCCATTTCAGGATCTGAGTAGCCACCTACATTGCCCTGGCACTTTTGGTTCCCTCCTGTTTGTTGACGTATGCCAATGCTGCTGTATTGTCGGATTGGAGGGACACTGGAAATCCCTGAAGAAGAGCCTGAGTCCCTCCCATTGCCATTAACATAGCCTTCAACTCCAGAATGTTTATTGGAAGCGCAGCTTCTGCTTGTGACTAGAGACCATTGAGGCGAAGATAAAGAGTCACCGCTCTCCAGCCTGATCCGCAGCGGTAGGCTCATCTATGTCTAAGAGGTCTAAGGTCCTGCTAAGACCAGATCATCAATGCCTTGATTTCTGTGAGAATCCTCAACATCCATCACTTGTTGACTGTGTCTTGTAAGGAATTTCTGCATCCTCTTCAGATGACATTTCTGAATCGGATACTGAAAGAATAGGATGAGTGGTTCTCATACGTTTGGTTCTAGACTGAGAAGATCTCGGAGAGTCTAGAATCCTGTTCAGTCTATCAATAACCGTAACCAAAGAGGAGGACCAAGCGAGATCTCCTATGGGGGCCTTGTGGGAAACAAAAGAGGATGAAGGGCCAGCAGTTGCTAGGTCTGTCCCGTCATTAACCTGTTGTTGGAGTACCGCTGAAACTGTAGCCCCCCCTGTTGAGGTAGAAGGAGAGCTCACAGACAGCACTGTGGTCTCCGTCTGACGGATGAGAAGCTGCACCAGAGTGCCCATCAACTATGCCAGGATACTGCCCATCCTGTTTTTTTGCGTTAACAACGAAATACTGCCCTGGGCCTGCGCCCCCTCGGACCCTGCCTCACAATCTATGCAGAGCGCCCCCGGGTCCTGCTGTACATTTGGCAACTTTATCTTGCATTTTGAGCAAGCAAAGTATTTTGCTTTTGGTGATTTCCCTTTATCAGACATTGTAAAAGGAACAGTAACAGAGGAGTAGAACATACAGAGACAGTTAGCAATTATACAACACAAGAAACAAGATTATGAAAGATACTATCTAATCTCTGACTATCAGTCAAAAGATGTATCTTGGAATATGTTGTATGATATTGTATTGTGTCCCAACCAACTGTGAGATGCAGCGATTTTCTCTAGAATATGCTACTATCCAACAATTTGTATGAAATGCATAAGGGAGGTATTTGGTGTGAAAATTTGTGACAAATCTGGTACCTAAAAGGAACAGCCTTTTTCTGGCCTGCAGATAATGATTTCTAGATGCAAAATGAACTTGGTACTATTGTCTTGAGCACTGACTCCTGTAGGAGCATTATCTAGGATCTACAGATAAGACTTCTGGATTTATCTTGTATGTGTTCTATGTTTATTATATTTTAAAAGATGTTTAAATTCTGGAGCTTTTCATTTGAGTTTACATATACATGCTTATAACAGCTTCTACTATGCACTGAAAAGCAGAAAATCTAATTAGCAGAAGAAGAAAACACCAAATTACATCACAATACAGCAGACAAGCCTGGTTTACTAACACTTCTGGCACCTACATAAATATTTTATTTACTAAAACAACCAAAGTTATGTCACACATTAGGGTGCCCCCTATCTCATTTACTGTTTCAGACCTGTTACCTGGAGGAACAACAGATACTCTGCAGGGAGGCTGCTGCCCTCCAATAGAGGGAGTTACTACTACTGGAAGAACTGTATTGATTCTGGGTGAAGTTTTGCCACTAACTGAATATGTATAAAAACTAAACATAGCACCCATCATCTGCCATGTTGTATTAGTTAATAATTATTATTGCCATTTATTTTTATGGCACCACCATACAGCTCTGGCTTTAAAAATGGATGTCCCCTAACTCTCTTTCTGATTAATTTAATCTACAAATTAGGCTATCCCAAGCAAAAATGTGTTAAATGAAGGAGATTTTTCCATCTCTCTGAAAACCTAAATGCACTTCTAGTTTGTGTAGGCATCTCTAGAGAGCAAAGGGAAGGCATGCACCTCAGTCTTAGCAGACCATCTAGTCACTCTGCTGCAAAACCAAAGTGTTTAAGGCTGGATATCATGTGTGTTCATAAATGAGGTCCAGAACAAAATGACTGTATGGATAACAAACGCAAAACATCAGGGGGTAAATGTATGAACCTCCAGATTCTTCAACTCCGGCGAGTTCAGCGTCTTCAGCGCTCAAATTTAAAGCGGCGCTGCCTTGTAAAGGGAAGTCTCCCTTTACAAGGCAGCGCCGCTTTAAATTTAAGCTCTGAAGACGCTGAACTCGCTGGAGTTGAAGAATCCGGAGGTTCATACATTTACCCCCAGGTGGCATATGGATCAGTATCACCTCACAGTATTAAAAGAATGTCATTTGGTTTGGTCTCAATTTTTTTTTTGTCCTTTGTATTTATATATTTTCATGTTTCCTTTTAATTATATCCTTGTTGTATGCTTGTCTCTTGGGTGTGGAATAAGCAAAAATATACAAACAAACGTACAGCTGAACAAGGCATAGAGTATAATATTCGGGTAGGCCTAATACTATATTCATTAGAGCTATAAAAAAAAACTTTTTACCTGCTTTACATGTTACAAGTAAGATCAAAGCTAGAATTCATTTGAAAGAATATTATGTGTAAAAAGAATCCTGATCACATACCTGATGGGGTGTAAGAACGACAGAAAGAATCACACCATCGTCCTCCTCAACAGAATCTGGGTAAGGCACAAATATAGGCTCTGAGGGGTATAACCCTTCTTCTTTCCAAACCTATAAAGTAATCAAAGACGTTTACAATGTTTATGCAGTCTATCTTTACTAACCATGCGTCATCTGTATTTTAGCTTACACTAAACTCGTGTAATAAGCTGAAAGTTATTTATTAAATATCATGTTAATTCAATAACAGAACTATTATTGTGATATAACATACTGGTATGAAGTGATGAGCTATAGAGCTTATCTTAACCTCACATGTAAAACTGTCAATACCAGCAACAATGAGTATTAAATTTAATTTAAGACTTTATACAATTTAACTATTAGTTAACAATGAGTATTAAATTTAATTTAATATTTTATACAATTTAAGTATTGTTATTTATTAAATATCATGTTAATTCAATAACAGAACTATTATTGTGATATAACATACTGGTATGAAGTGATAGAGCTTTTCTTAACCTCACATGTAAAACTGTTTCTTGTTGAATTTGGGTGTGCACAAATCCAGATTACATCCATTTTAAAACAAATGCACTTTGAGCTCATTGGGCCTGATTCATTAAGGAAAGTAAAGCAAAAAAATTTGCACCCCTTGCATTGTAACATGGTTTATCCAGGAGAAAATGTACTCTTTTTTTGCCGTATTTTCCTTAATGAATCAGGCCCATTGTGCGTTTTTAAAAAAAACAACTATAATTCGGGCATACGTAATCTATATTCAACTACAATCAGATCTGAAGAAACGCCACTACTGTACACTGACTATGTGCATACGCACATTCCCCTTGCGTTCCGCCCATAAAATGGTAGGCTTTTGTAAATGTCCTTTGCGCTCAAAGGTGAATTTGGATGTCCTTGCTTTCACTGAAGTATAGTCCATTCTGGTCATTAACAGTGCGATTTTACGTGAAATACAGGACATGACGTCATTACGTTCCTTAATGAATCAGAACCAGAGTCTGCATTTCCATCTCAGCTATTAACTGGGTAAAAACATAAAAATAAGGCCTTCCCAAAAGACTCTAATAGAATATCTAGGGCAAAATGTATCAAACTGAGATTTGCCTTTTTCCGCAATTTTCTCGGGCGAGTTTGAACCTACTGATATATGAAAGTGCGATTGATAGTAAATCGCCAGTAAAGTGATGTAACCAAAATTGACACGCTACAAATAGTTCTACTTTTGGCCATTCTAAGAATACAAGTCACCATATGAATGAAGCTGCGCTTTTGCAAACTCACCCGAGATTGCTGTGAAAGTTGCCGGAATCAACATGCTGCTTTGGATAGGTGAGATTAGCAAACACATCAGCTTTCCACTGCTGGCCAATGTTAACATAACAGGAGGCACAATACAGGTTTAAATTATGAGGGTGATCATGATTTGTTGTTTAGAGAAGCAAAAAGTATTATTATCTTATGGGGGCCAATTTATTTTATGAATAAGTTAAAGGGCCAAATTTAATTAATGCAAGGGGGAAACAATTATTTTATATATTACAGTGGCATACTATTTAATTACCAGTGAGGCAACACCATTACCATGTGCATGCTGCCACTTGTAGTGCCACAAGCATGTACTTTAAATGGTGTTCCCATCTGGAAATAATAAGTGCTGCCACATCAGAAAAAAATATTATTGCCCCGCTGGTAATGAAATAGTATCCCACTATAATATATAAAGTAAAAAAAGTGTTCTCTTACATATAATCATGAATGAAAATTGGCCTACTGATTTATTGATAAAATAATTGGGCCCCAGTAAGATAAGTAATAATATTTTTTGCCCCTCTTATGATTACCCTCATAATTAAAACTTGTAGTGTGCATCCTGTTATGTTAAGAATGGGCAGATAGCTGTAACAGCATGGGGTTTTTTTAGGTTAAATATCTGCCGAGTTTCTGTTTGTTGAATCTCAGGCGAGTTCTGTTTCTGTTGAATCTCGGTCAAGCTTCAGTTTCTGATGAATCTCGATCGAGCTTCTGTTTCTCTTGAATGTCGGACGAACTTCTGTTGAATCTCTGACGAGTTTGACTAAACCGCTGGCAGGTGTTTTAAAATTGATAAACAACGCAGGAGATCGGATTTTGGAATGCCAAAATCGCAGATTAATACATATGGCGACTTTGCGCATAAAATCGCCAGTGATCTTGAGCAATTTGAAAAAAATCACAGCTTGATACATTTACCCCCTGATATGTTTTCAACAACCAACCTTTTTAACTATTGGTATTAAAAACTGAGTTCAAACCTAAATAAGATGTAGAAGCTGTGTTATGAAAGCTTGTCTCTTTACCTTTGCTTTCTTTGTCTCCACATCCACTTTAAGCAAAGAATCACCAACCAGGTGCTGGAACCCACATCCATATAAGAAACGATATTTCTTTGTGTTGTATTTTGCGTAATTTATTTGTGGAAATTCTAACCCACATAAGTCCAATGTGTGGTCATGGAGGTTTTCATGCGAGCACCATACCTGGATTAAAGACATACCATTTTATTATCATGCATATAAATGTATTCATTTTCTATGACTGATATAGGCAGTGTAATTTTCAGGAATATACTATTTCAATCATATAACATAAGACCAAATTTGCTAACAGGTGGCAGCAGATCATATTGATTTCATAACTAAAATCAATCATACATCTGCAATTCATATGGATTATCCAGTCCTGCCTGTGTGCAGGGTGGGAGAAAAAACATCTCTTTCATTAAACTTTCCACCTGCAACCTAATATACTGCTTGGTGCAAACTCATTAATGGCTTAAAGTTTGAACTATTCATGAGAGTGAGCAGACTTCAGGACTTCCCTTATTACATGTGGCACTTTTGTGTTTTTGAAACTTGGGTATAAAGTGTGCCTAGGAATGTGCTTCTCACAGCTGGGGTCTGTGCACCTTTCTGCAGTGCAAGGAGTGCCCCTAAAAGTGCACCCTCTACATCCTTCATCTAATTTCTGTAATCTAGCTCTGCAAAATGAAATCTTGTTTTAGTATCACTACTCAAGAAATAATCAAACTCCCTAAGTCAACCAGAGCAAACTGCTTCCCCTGCCTGCCCCACCTGTGCAAATTGAGGCACATAGCACATAAAAGGGGATTTTACACAGTGTCTCAGCTTTTTCTGCTTCATAAATGACCTTCAATGTGTTTTTATCCAGCAGAGATGCTTCTTGCAAATTTCTATTGTGGATTTAGTGTTTTGCACATTATCTAGGTGGATTTGCATTTTTACCTATTTAATTTAATACAATGTATCAAAAGTATGTTTGCTGTTATCTTTCTTATAAAAAGTATGATTTCTATAAAATGATTTGCTTACCTTCCCATCAGCTTTCTTAGCAGCAGTAGCAGTTGTATAGTTTAGAGGTTGGGTGACAGCATCTTCTTTGGCTTTGATGTCTAGAGGGAGAACAAACCTCCGTGGATAAGCCTTTGACACCTGTTTGTAGATCTGCAGAGCAAAACAGTTTGTCACAACAAATTCTTAAACACCTTGTATATACAGGGCCTCATGTAGACCTGGGCGCCATTTCCATCCAAAAAGCAGGCATAAATTGTGCCCGAAAAAGACACATTCTACATAGTATGCTGATTTGGACACTGTCTCAGCTGATAGTCATCATTATAAGTTTGTAACTTACACCAGGGTTAGAGCACTCGCAGCAGATACATTTCCTGACAGGCGTATCTGTGTCTGCATCCAGGTCTATATATCGATGGCATTTACTTGATCACGACTTACGTTCCTTGGCCTACAGTAGCATGCCCCTTGTCTCCCCTGATCCACCCAATAAGCGTAAAGAGCCATATACACAAGTATTGACTGACTCTGCATACAGATGCAAGCATAAATCATTTTTGTGCACATGCACAGTAGTGAAATTAGTATTTTACACTATGCAAATGAATTTGCATCCAACTCTAAATGAGGCTCACAGTTCTTGCAAATGTAATATTTTACATGTGAGGATCCCTTAGAATACCAGCTATAGACCACAGGTGTCAGTGCACCATCAACACCTACAACTGCACATTCCTTTTCACTTACTGTAACCAGCACTTTGCTAAATTCAGAACTAAAACACCAAACATGTATGCAGCCTTTAAGACCCTCACTCCTAGCAATTGTTAGAGTGGAATTGTATGATTATTGATTTAATATCTATCATGTGCTAAGCTTTAGATGCTAATATGTTATGCTATGACTTTAAGAGAAATTAAGCAGATATTATTTTCAGTTTAAAAAGACAAATTATTCAAGGTTGGCCACGCAGCGCCATGTTCCCATCAACGAAAACATTCCAAGAACATGTAGCAACGTTCTTGATAAGATAAAACCCAAGGACTCAAAGATGGGGGCAGCACAAGGATATTGGCAAAAAGCCTGGAAAGAGATAACACACAAAGAAGAAAGAGTTGTTTGATCTTTGATGTAAAACTGAAATATATATATTGTTAATTGATTTTCTCTCATTATTTTACTGTCTTATAATTGGTTGTTCAGAATCTATACCCCTAGACTTACATGTATAAAAATAAGCGCTGAAGTGGTCTCAAATTGGAACAGAATAAAGCTGCTCAGCATTATATCATACAGGTGTTGAGTATTTTCTGTTCACCAGTCGACTGAAAACAAAGAAAGATCTGACTGACATTGAAGGTGCTTGATAGAAGTATCGGTGAACCCCGATACCCCAACATTTCTGGGGGCTAGATCCGGGATGCTCCAATATCTCCACACCTGACGCCACACTCCATTGATGTCCAGAGAACTGCTGAACTAAATCCGGTGAGTAAGACAAAGTGTAGATTTCTACCATCTTACTCTGTTCAGTATTTCTTTGTATATCTAAGGAAAGTCAGTTGAGGTGATTAGAGGGTATTTCATGAACCCAATGTTCAGTCAGAGGAAAGGATAATGAAATGATAAATGTATGGATACTGTAGATTATGATGGATGTAGACAATTTGAGTTAGAAGATAATAAGAGAGTTGAATGTAAGAATTGTACCTGCTGCATTGTTCTGAGAAAATATTCAGGTTGCAAGGGACCTAGACTAAAGGGTGTTACAACTACAAATGCATATTACGGTTTTGTAAGTAATGAAAAAGAACTATATTTTACGTTAGGGTGCATTTGAATGAAGAAATACTACATACTGGCCACAAAATCATATGTTACCAGATTATAAACCTATATGTCCATACACTGACTTGAGGGGAAGAATCGGATCAGCCATAAATGCCAGCCTTTTAATCTACAGCCAATAAACCTTACATCTGGTGTTCCTAGGGCAGACTAGGAGGTAAAGGATTAAAGATACTTATAGTCTGTACAAAGGGGAAAATTGTATTACCTTATTCCACTTATAAGACATTGTATCCCAGATACTGACAGTACTGTGACCAGTAACCCAGTAAATGGGGGCACAGAACAGTAAGATGCCTACTATAGGCAAGCCTATGGATATAATGAAAAAGAGAGAAGGTAGTAAAGCTCTTAAAAGAATTCATAAAGTACTCAAGAGAGCAGGATTTCCCCCAGAAGGGACATTAGACTTACAGAAATGGTATGGGTTTTATTTGAATAATAAAGAATGGATAAAAAGGCTTGGCTATGAAGATCAGGTCAATGTGTGGATATGCTAAATGTATGTTTGATCCTGCGCAGCTGAATGAGTGAGATGTGCCCCTCCCTTATTCTGTGTAAAAGATTTCAGTGTGTTGAGATAAGAAGCACTCTGTTTTTTGTTATCTGACAATGTATGTAATGCTGATAAAATATGTCTGGAGTGCTGAGTGATAATGACATGTTGAGGCTAACTTGTATTTAGTCTAATGCTGGGACTTGTAGTTCCACAGCAGTAGGCTGGAAGGTATCGGCTGATTTTTCTTTCTCTGTATGTGAGTTTTGTCTCCGTCTTACTTCGTGTGAGGGAGATCTGTGTTTGTCTGTCTTGTCTGTTTTTTGTTTTTTTTTACAAAAGACATGTTTCAAGGTTAAAGAAGTTGTACATTTTTGTAAATAATATAATGCCTGCCTGCTTAATTCTAAGCTTTTAAAGAGATGCATAACAAGTGTTGAAATGTTTTGGTCCGTCATTACACGATTCAGTGGACGGACAAGTTGGCTGGGGTCCAACAAGCCGTTTCTGTATTTGAACAAAATAATTTTGTTTCTGAAATTTGAGAAAAATAGCTTTCTCTTTAATGAAGTTGAGAATTGTGGGAGTGAGCTTTACATGAAGATATATATTACAAGCTGTTTTTATCTGTGTGAAAATGGCGCTGATGAATGTTCTCAGAAATAAGGAGGGTTTGTTATGCCCATAAAGAAATGTTACGAGATAAAATGTCGCCTGTGAGCGAGAATTGTGAATAAATATTTGTACTTTAAACATGGAAATCACAGAATCTGGAAATATGTGTGAATATTTGGTTTACAAAGAGATGATGAGAAAGGAGTGGCTTTGAACACTCGCCCAGGTCTCGTCACTTTGACATTCCCTGTTTGTGAGATTAGGGACTGCCCCTTTGAGGAAATCAGTTTTTCATTGCATGGAACGCATAGCGTCACAGTTAAGCTACAAAGAGAAACTTTTAAACAAGTGTCGTATTAGCAGCTGTTCAATGTGAATTAATAACAGTTACTGTAATTCCTAGTGAATAAATGTTAATCTCTATGCAAAAGTTTTTTTCTTCACAGAAGCTCTCCAGCTACAAAGCACCCTTTCAATCCAGATTGAATTTATCCAACTTCCAATGAATAGAAGTTTGCAATGTTTTGATCCACAGCTACAACAAACATAAGTAGAAACTAATCAAGAATTTAAAAACCGTAGACTCTGCTGAGTAATGATTACCTTGTTTTGGAAAGAGATATTAGAGTTTATGTGCTATTCGCATAGCAAATGCATGAACCAGATGGTTTTTCTGTATGTGCAGAAAGCAAAAGGTTTTTATTTTTATCCTCATAACAATTTTGAGTCAATCAGTGTTGTAAACGCATTCACTGCCATTATTTACTGTGCTATAATAGTAGTATACTGCAAGTCCTTCTTTGTATCGTGGGTATAGTAATGCATTGATGGGAATTCAATATTTGTACGGAAATGAAAAAGATTTAAGACTTTATGAGCTATTATCTGTGTTTTTGCATTAGTAATTCTGGGTGATAGTAAGACATTTACACTCTCCACTGAGCAAAACCAAATGTTTAACCAATTTTAAGCTAAAGCAACTTCAGCACCAGCACTGGCTTTGCCAGATTGTGACAGAGCTACTCAAGCACACAAAGTTGAAGGCTTCACTCAAGATAATGCCCAACATCGCAGACTGTTTAAGACCAGATTTCTCAATGGCCTTTCTGAAACATATCGTCAACAATTGTTCCTTATAAGACCAGAAGTAGTAACAATGGAAATGCAATCCATGCTCCAAGTCCTAGAAGGTATAGAAGACCGGGAAAAGGAGAAGCAGAGGAAAGTCAAAGACAAGTCCCAAACCGTTCATGTGGTCCAAGAAAATCAAGACTGGAAGGTTCGTACAGACACAAGAGGTGCACCTGAGTTATAAATAAAGGAAAAAGGAAATATGACTCTGGCAGAAATGAAAAAACAAGGAGTTTGTTTCTTTTGCAAACAAAGAGGCCACATGAAAAGAGATTGCATTAAGCATAAGAAATGGCTGGAAAGAAGAAATCAACAAGCTACAGACCAACAACTGGCATAGGAAATTGGCACTCCAACGTACCTCCGGCTCACATATAACCAAACTCTGAAAGATGACTTAACTAAATGCCTAATGAATATCATATTACCCAATGGTCAAGAACGTGAGTGTCTAATTGATACTGGAGCAAGCCACACTGTATTAAGAAAACAGGAGGTACCTCAACAACTATTAACAGAAATTGATTTACCTGCTACAGGCCTAGCAGGAAAAGAAGTAAAACTAACAGAAAGTAAACCAGTTACACTTTTAGTAGGTGAAGAGACAATTGAAGTACCAATACAATTTCTCACTTCCTCATCTTGTCCCTATAATCTGTTGGGAGCAGATGTACTTTCAAAGATACAAGCCAGCATCAAATACACCCCAACTGGAGTAAAACTCACAAGTCAACTCCCATCTCCAGTCCAAGAAGAGCTTACAGCAGCAATCTAGATGCTAGAGCAGATGAGCACATGTCACAAGGATAAGACTGTTAATCTACCAGATTGGCTGAACATAGTACCAGACAAGTTATGGTCCAAAGGAAAACACGATGTGGGCACACTTAAAGTAAATCCTGTAAAACTGACACTAAAGCCAGGAACACATCCTGTCTCAATTAAACAGTACCCACTTGCTGCAGCTCAAACCAAAGCGATATCAGAACAAATACAAGAATATCTACAAATAGGGGTGTTAAGAAAATGTCGCTCTCCTTATTCTACACCCCTATTCCCAGTAAAGAAACAAGATGTTGGACAAGGGGGTGCAATACTGGATGGTTTATGACCTAAGAGAGGTCAACAAAAGACTTCTGATCAACACTCCCATTGTACCCAACCCCCACACTTTGCTTAATCAGATACCGCCAAATGCAAAATGGTTTTCAGTAATTGACTTGGCAAATGTTTTCTTCTCAGTCCCAATCACAGAAGATAGTCAATTCCTTCTAGCCTTCACCCATGATGGAAACCAATATTGTTGGACAAGACTCTCTCAAGGAGGAGCCACAAGCCTATCAGAATTTTCAGAAGCAATGGCACTAATTCTCCAAGGATGGAGGCCTATCAATCCAACTACTCAACTCATTCAATATGTAGATGATCTCATGGTGGCTGCGGAAGCTGAAGAAGAATGCAAAGCAGAAACACTGTCATTACTTTGTTTTCTGGCCGAACAAGACTGCAGAATATCACAAAGCAAGTTGCAACTAGTACAGGAAAAAGTAATATTCTTAGGACATTGTATCTCTGCAGGAACCAGACATCTTACAACTGAAAGAGTTAAAGTTATACGAGACATGAAGACACCAAAAACAGTCAAAGAAATCAGAGCCTTTTTGGGACTCCTCGGATATTGTAGAGAGTGGATTCCTTCAGCTTCAATTCTTATGCAACCACTGTATGAATGATTGAGGAAACAACAGGGAACAGAACCACTCAATATAACTGAAATAGAGAATGCAGTGCAAGCCCTGAAACATGCTATCTCTACTGCACCAGCACTTGGACTACCAGACTATCTGAAGCCTTTCACATTGTTCTGCCATGAGCAGTCAGGACATGCTCTAGGAGTCCTCACACAGAAACATGGAACGAAGCAAAGGCCACTGGCCTATTATTCTGGCCTATTATTCTGCACAACTCGATCCAGTTATAAGAGGTTCTCCATCATGTATACAAGCAGTAGCAGCAGCAATACTGAAAGAAAAGGTAGCAGATATGGTTTTGGACCATGCACTTATTATTCAAGTTCCACATGCAGTCACAGAAATTCTTAATCAAGCAAAAACAAGACATTTGTCTGCAGCTAGACTAACTAAATATCAGGTAGCCTTGCTCAGCGCCTCACATGTAACAATTACCAATTGCACAGTCCTCAATCCAGTAACCCTGCTCCCCATTGATGATTCAGAAGAGAGGAGTAAGGGGAGTCGCAAAGAAGATGAATCATCAGACAGGGGATATGAGGACCTGAGTGAAGCGTCTGAAGAAGAAACTGAAGAAATACACACACAAAAATTTTCACATGATTGTTTGGAACTTATGAAATTAGAAACTTGAGCTTTGCATAATGTTACTGACACACCACTCTCAGATGCAACCCTAACTCTTTATGTAGATGGATCTAGATACTATGTGGATGGAGTTCCATATACAGGTTATGCCATCACAACTGAGGAAGAGGTGCTTAACTCAGGAACACTGTCTAATGGAGCATCAGCACAAGAAGCAGAATTGATAGCTCTAACTAAAGCTTGTGTATATGCAGAAGGACAAAAATCCAATGTATATACAGATTCACGTTATGCCTGGGGAGTGGCGCATGATTTCGGTCCCATTTGGAAAAGCAGAGATTTCCAAGGATCAAATGGAAAACCCATCAAACATGCCAACTTAATTAATGAACTGTTTAGAGCATTGGAACTCCCTAAACAAGTGGGAATTATAAAGGTTCAAGCTCACACTAAAGAACAAACTCCAGAAGCAAGAGGAAATAACTTTGCAGATCAGGCAGCAAAGAAGGCAGCCCTCCAACAAAAAATACTACATTTCTTGTAGACTCAACAGAAGGTGACACAGACAAATTTCAATTCTCAGACCTACAAAGCTTTAAAGACTTTCAGAAACAAGCAACAAAGGAAGAAAAGAATAAGTGGGAAAAAGAAGGTGCACAGCTTGATGAGCAAGGAATATGTTCAAAAGAAAATAAATGGTGCCTACCAAGAGCCTTATACCCAGTAATGACTCAGATTGCACATGGACAAGTACATCATTCCAAAGAGGCAATGACTAATAGGGTATGGAAAAATTGGATTGCCCCTGGATTTAACTGTGCGGACACAAACTATGTGGCAGCTTGCTGGATATGTGGAATACACAATCCAGGGCAAAGAGTAAAGACCCAAAAGGCTTTCTATCGCTTTCAGAGACTTCAGATTGACTATATACAACTTCCTAAATGTGGTACCTACGAGTATGTGTTAGAAGGAAAAGCTACTGCTAAAAATACAGCAAAGAAATTAATCTCAGAAGTCATCTATAGATATGGCATACCTGAAGTTATTGAATCAGATAGAGGTACAACCTTTACAGAAGAGATAATGAAGCATGTAATGAAGAACTTGGGAGTATCACAAGCTTTTCACACTCCTTATAGGCCACCAGCAGGTGGGAGGGTAGAAAGGCTTAATGGTGACATTAAATTGAAACTACAGAAAATGATGCAAGAAACCAAAAAGACTTGGTTAGAATATTTACCAATAGTTCTGTTTAACATTAGAACTACACTTATGAAGAGACACAGGTTTAGCACCAAATGAGATACTGTTTGGCACAGCACACAGAACAGGCTGTTATTTTCCATAGCAACTACAGCATGTACGTGGTGATTTGTTGAACTATGTTGCTTTATTACAGAAACAACTAACTGAAATACATGGTCAAATGTTCTCCTTCATTCCAGACCCTAATTTTGATACAGGTACCCATAAACTGCTATCTGGTGACTGGGTGGTCATAAGAAAGCACATCAGGAGACGTCTTGAACCCAGATATAAGGGTCCTTATCAAGTCCTGTTGATGACTACCATGGCAGTGAAAGTACAGGAAAAAGACACCTGGAAAGTCTTCAAATCAGGGGAGTCTTGTTCTGATAAATAGAAATGACTGTCTTATGGTATTGATATGTCTTACCAGAATATTTCTGCCTGAAGTAGGGGTCAAGGCCTCCCTAACCCAGTATGAAACAGACAGATAAGTGACAAATTGCCTATGTCACTGTGAGAAACAGAAGGGGAAGGAGTGCTCAACAATTTGCACTCATAGGAGAATAAACTTTGAAAATGCCTTTGTGAATACATAACCTCATTGGCAAAGTTGTCAGCAATGATTCATTTTGAATATTGGGAATATTGCCATTAGTAGCAAAGGGTTTGGCAATCCAGCTCATTGTATATGTGGTAGAGAAAATTGTTATATGGCTGATTAAGAAATTACTGACACTTGATTGTTGTTCCTGCAGGAAAAATAATGAGCTTCCAGAACCAGTAATGATCACAGAAATTTCTACAAGTTTAATGTCTGAGACAAACAGTGAACATTATGAACAATGGTCAACAATCAAACCAAAAACCTGCACAGTCTGCAACAAGAGATTGACAGTGACCATCGAGAAACCAGAATGAAAATTGATGTCCTATTCATTAATGGGACATATTTGTTAAAGAATCTTATTCCATATAGAAAGCAATGAATATCTTGATTCATCCATTGATACTAATTCTTCTTGTACTAACTATAATGATTATATGGAACTGCTACTTAAAATGTAATACAAGAAAGTTTTTAAATAGATATCAGCAAAGTATTCCCCTCTATGCAACGAGATAAAACATTAAGTAGGGAAAGAAAAGTTATGGTGATAAAGTACCAGAGATATGTGCTTAATGAATTCTTGTTCTAATCATATGGGGTCCTTATGATACCATATGTTTAAATGTAGGTACTAACTGTCTTCTGCTGAGTATCGCCATGACTGATAGGTAGAGGTTAATAGTTGATATTTAATCAAAGAGGGGAATGTTAGAGTGGAATTGTATGATTATTGATTTAATATCTATCATGTGCTAAGCTTTAGATGCTAATATGTTATGCTATGACTTTAAGAGAAATTAAGCAGATATTATTTTCAGTTTAAAAAGACAAATTATTCAAGGTTGGCCACGCAGCGCCATGTTCCCATCAACGAAAACATTCCAAGAACATGTAGCAACGTTCTTGATAAGATAAAACCCAAGGACTCAAAGATGGGGGCAGCACAAGGATATTGGCAAAAAGCCTGGAAAGAGATAACACACAAAGAAGAAAGAGTTGTTTGATCTTTGATGTAAAACTGAAATATATATATTGTTAATTGATTTTCTCTCATTATTTTACTGTCTTATAATTGGTTGTTCAGAATCTATACCCCTAGACTTACATGTATAAAAATAAGCGCTGAAGTGGTCTCAAATTGGAACAGAATAAAGCTGCTCAGCATTATATCATACAGGTGTTGAGTATTTTCTGTTCACCAGTCGACTGAAAACAAAGAAAGATCTGACTGACATTGAAGGTGCTTGATAGAAGTATCGGTGAACCCCGATACCCCAACACAATCTTTGCACAATCACAGTTGGAAATTAATTTTTCCTTGGTTTGCCCGTTTATCGATTTCGGCTTCTTCCCTCATAATTCTACATTCTCCAGCCGATCGACCTTGGCTTCAACCCTCACAATTCTACCTTCTCCAACCAACCAAATTCAGCTTTATCCCTCACAACCTGTGATCTCAGGACTAAATGTAACCAGCACCATGACTCTATGCTTATAATATACAGCAGGGAACACATTTTTCCATGCATTTAATTATATCACATTGAATTCACTTTCATATCATTCATTAGTAACAAATATTACAGACCAGAGTTTTTATGTAGGCTCTATCAGGCACTGAAGTTTGGACTGGACTGGATGGCAATAAACTATGCTGTGCAGCTTTGTGAGCCTTTGCATACCTATATAATTACACAAACAGGGAAAGAAAGATCTAGCTAATGACACCCCAAACCACCAGTCCCACTCCAAACACTTTCATTAAGCAAATTATATGCATATACATGAAAACATAAATCATAATCCTATATTGCAGTTCTGAGAAGTAATCAGAGATTACAAAGAATATTGCACAGTTCTTGCATTTGAAAATGTTTTAATGCTAATAAAGCTTTGCAATATCTACAATTTACAATGAAAACACTTTTACAACTTATCTTCCGTTCTTACACTGCTTCCATACAAAAACGTGTTTAAAAAGTGACGTGAAATGCCCACTGAAAACACTACTGTCCCATTATATTACCCACAGCTCTGGTTACCATATTCAATTTTACCTCATTCAGCGCTTGTCCAGATTTGCGTAGGTTTTGCAGCTCGAACATTCCCACAGCTTCCCCATCATCCTGGCAGCAGAGGTCCAGCACAATGCAGCCTTGGTCCTCAAAAGCATTAATTTGATGAAAGGTTGCAAAAGCCTTTGTGTGGAAAGTCACAGGGTGTTTCTACAAATATACATTACACATATAATATATCATGTTTTTAAATCCAGCTCATAAAAGCAAAGAAAATATAACATAGCAGCATAACCAGTATCTTCATTGGGCCTCATGAAATATTTTTCACTAAACTACATCATACTTGCCAACATTTCTTTTTCTTTTTCCGGGAGATGCCGGCTGGGACGTGGGCGTGCAGGGGGCGGGGCTGCGAAATCGCGTCATTTTGGCCCCGCCCCGTGACGGAATGACGCAAATTGCGTCATTTTACAGCGGGGGCGGGGCTAAACGCCGCGATTCCGGGGAATCGCGGCGTTTAAACTGAATTTTTCCCCCTTCCTATCAGGGAGATTGCCACACTCGTCCGGGAGACTCTCGCAAAATGCGACAATCCGGGAGAGTTGGCAAGTATGAACTACATTGATACAATAAAGTTCACTGGCCATGTGGGGCCTAGCCACAACTAACCATTCAGCAGTGTTAATATGTATTTTTCTCTTGCCTTTAGATCTACTGGGGAAAAAATTAAAGGATCCCTTTGGAATTAGGCAATTAATAAAGTGGTGAACAAATGAATGGGGGAGTATTTATTTTAAATTAAAAAAATTGGCAATACAGGTCCCAGCGGGCATGCTGATGCTTTTAGTTCAGCAGTATGGTCTGGCAGACATGGGTATGCTGGCACATGTAGTTCTACAGTTGTCATCATAGTAACTTATAGAAGCCACCACCTCCAACAGTATTAAATATGCCAAGTAATATGGCAGCAGTAATACTATAGCTATATATACATATATATAACTTCCAGTTTTATAAATCAGTTTGGAGCTTGTGGTCCTTGTTGATATAATCATCAACAGAGATACAGGCTTGGAGATACTTACATCAAGACCAGGGCCAGATTAACCATAGGGCTAACTGGGCTACAGCCCAGGGGCCTATGGCATCCAGGGGGCCCTTGAAAGTGCTCAGTAGCAGTATTGATCGGTCGGGGGCGCCCCCGGCGCGATCAGTGCTGAGCACTTTCACTGCGGTCCTTCTCCGGCGCGCTGTAGTCTCCTTACTGAGGAGATCTCGTGAGTCTCACTCTCACGAGATCTCCTCAGTAAAGAGCGGGCAGCTCGGATCACGGGGGGGGGGGCCCTCAAGGGGGAATGGAGGCCCCCTTAGCCCAGGGGCCTTCATTCCCTTAATCCGGCCCTGATCAAGACACAAAAGGTTGTAGAATACTGGGACATATGAGTAAGGTACTGTATTGTTTAAAACGTGAATCAGTGTGGAATACAGTAGCACAATACCACAGCTCCAGTCTATAACACACTATCTGCACGCTATTTGACAATTATAGTACATTTAATTTATTGTATTATTCTGAAATTTCGATTCATTCACAAATTGATTAAATTGTTGTTGTCATTTGGATATGTACTGTGAAGATACCGGGTTTATCTTGTCCAATTATAACAACCAGCCCTGCACCTTCCAGTAATCAATCTTCAGAATGAACACCCCCTCCACTCCCTGGAGTGGCTCCTTATATCCAGGGTCAAATTTCCACAGTATTGTCAATTATCAGGGCAAACCCCTGGGTCTCCCCTTTTTAACCAATGGTGGGTGCTGGACCAGGAGGTTGAAGTGGCTCCCCTGCTGTGTCCCTGCCACAATGTTTGGGCCAGTTCTGTGGAAGACAATGAATAATAATTGCCCTTCCAAACATCCAGATCTAGGATAGCACTCCGTCCCTCCTAAAATTAACCCCCTATAAGCTTTTTCATCCAGAACTAGCTTCCAGCTGATCAGGACTTCCCGTAGAGAAATAGAGGGGGAGAATGAAGGCAGCTACAGCCCCCTCACCAGGCGCGGGCTAGCAGATTTCAGCCCGGGGGGCGCACATCATTTGTGACGCGGCCGCATCACGTGTTATGTGATGCAGCCGCAGGTAATATTGAAGTAATATGGCATCCACAGGGAGGGGGGGCGGCCGGCCCAAAAAGCTGTTAGAGTGAGCGGCCCGGGGGGCCTATACCCCCCGCCCAGCCCGCCCCTGCCCCTCACCTGTATTTTGGAACTGGACCCCACCCAATCCTTACCCGTAACCCACCTGGCTTCAATTTAAAAAACCAATATATAACTGCATCACTGTAATATTAACAATATACATTTATACAATGAGTAACATATAGTGAAAAAGTCTCCTATATAGGCATGGCTACAATGTCCCCCTTACACATGTAATTAGGCACTGCATTTGCACTCTAGTAAGCTGGAGAACATTAACAGGGCTATAAAAAGTACATGTTGTTATGCTTCACATTTTGTGAGAAATGAGGGCCAGGCTGGTAAAGGTAATATCAACAACTGACAACTGTCTTTTTGTTTTGCATACATATATGGGCATTTATATTGCAATGCAGTTGGTACGATGTATCATATGGAATATACAGAGCACAGGGTTATTGTCTACTCTGTTTTCGTTTCACAATATTACTTTATGTTGTCTTCACAGCTGTCCATCAAGCCTATTTAAGGCTCATTTGGGTGTGGCTCATGAGCCAGTCCTTTCCTTGCTAGATGTAAGCCCTATACCTGGGAGGAGGTGAGTGCATCTGATTTAGCTGCATTTTAATGGGAGTTTAAAGCATATAGGTCCGTGTAGTACCTGCATGCAATGTGGTGCCCTTAAAACTGGGATACAAGCTTAAATGTATTGTTAAAAATATGAACCAATACCTCATGTTTTCATTTTGCTAGATACACACAGATATGCAATGTTAGGGATAAGTGCTGCCTTTTTGGCTAAGGTGATATCAAACTCGTTTCGTCACATGTATTTATACATGAAGTACTAAAATAGTCTCAGCATCTATTGCATACTATCCTATCAGTGAACACTGTGGATTTTAGATATAAAGTAACAAGTATTTATCATGCAATATTATTACTATTGTTATTAATTATGTGTTTGTAGTATTAAACTGTTTTAATAGAACACATTGGAAAGTGGACTTAGTTTGTTTTTTGTGGTTATAATAAAATCTTTGCCATTGTTTGATAAAATGCAGACACTGGTATTTGTATATTTATCATTAGCAGTAATGCTCAGTTAAATTTCAGCAGTAGTAGAAATGTTCAGTGGTAGCATCTAACTGTAGCCACCAGTGACCAATTAGAAGTCAGCTACGCAATTTGCATGCTATGCAAAAAGACGTGACAATTGAGGTTGGCTTGCGCAGCGTTACTGCCTACTCTAAACTCTGAACCTGTGCATTTGGAGGTCATGAATTTTGTACAACCAATAAAACTCTCAATTGTAGACAACCATGAACTGAAAGTATGTACCATTCCTGAGTGCTTATTAATCACGTGGAACACAGTATTCAGCTCGGGTTCCCAGCTCATGCTCCCTGAAAAGGACTTTCCTTGTACTTGGCTGAACAGTAACTTCATTATATTCAGTCTCAGAGGCTGTTCCACAAACACTATATAATTCTCGCTCATTCCTGTGAATACAATAAAAAAACAGGTATAAACTCCAAAACACTTTTTGTCATTTTAAGTTAAAAGAAGACACCTGTTCTTCATTTTTTAATGAATTCAGTCTTTTATTACATGCATTTTTACAGAATGATTTTTAATCAGCAGTAACGCATCTAATTCTATTTTATAATCAGCTCCTGGCCACCCTTTCTGAAAAACTATAACGTCATTTCATATTTTGATTGAAATACTGTTTAAGACAATGTAGGGCATTTATTAAGAGAAAAAAAACATTAACTGTGAAGTGAAAACACAACTTTGGGCCTGCATTGCGCACTGCACAAGTGCGTCTAGATTTTGGAGGAGCTAACGCTCATGGGAGGTGTTCAGAGGTTTGAGGTATATAGCTTTGTGGGACAGTAGAGAAAAGATAGTTACATTGTTATGGAAATGAGATTAAAAGGTGTAGATGGTGCATTTTTAGGTGTGTTACTTTATGTGCAGAGGTGCACCCCATCATTTCAATTGCGTAAAGAGCCTTCATTTTACACTAGTTCAGAGCTGGTGGTCATCAGATTTTGTCCTGTACTTTAAGGTGACCTGTTTTATGCCTTCATGTTGTACTGTAGTGGACAAGTATATTTCCAGGAACCCTAAAAGTAATTTAATACAAAGCTTCATACAAGTAATAAAGGCAGTATATGTATCCCTTCATGACTAATTTATGCCATAAATATGGCTAAAACAAACAATATTTTAGGACAAAAATGGAAGCATATTTTGTTGAAAGAGTTGATGCTAAATAGTAGGAGGTTAAATTTCTGACGTTTACACTTTTGCACATTGTAGAGATGTTTACCTAGGCATTTACTCAGGCTACAGCGGCATTCCCCGAGAGAGGAGGATAGGCATGAATGCTGAGCATGGACCATCCAGACACATGGGTGCAAACTTAATGAATTTTGCAGTGTGCGTTACCTCCAAGGAGGGATGTTTTCTAACACTGCTCAGAATTGCAAATCTGCACTTAAACCACAGTAACTAACCAAAATATTTGCTTTAGTTAAGCATGTTCTAGACAGAAACCTAATGGTTCATTGTTTGCTTGGTTTTAGTGAGAATTTGTACCTTCCAGATATTTTAATAAGTATCCTCAGTGGCATTTCATTGTATCAATAAGATTCATTGATAAAATATATCAAAGAACCTGATACAATGAAGTGCAATGAGAGACCACATGAGGTCTAGATGCATCTAACCAACCACAGTGGATTTCTAGCGATCTATATATCTATACCAGAGTGAAGTGATCTGAATAGGATTAGATGTGGATAGTGTCACAGTCTCTGTAAGGAGCAGTTCAGTGTTGTTTAACAGGATATTTTTATTTCTTTTGGACTCACCTGAAAAATAAGAAAAATTAGGATCTTTTTGAATAAGGACTTTAATAAAACGCTTTCAACATATTTGTAGGGTTTATTTTTAGTATTGCTGGCACTTTTAATTCTAATACAAGTTTCCCTGTTATCGTGTGACCAGTCCAGGCTGCAGTAGTTTGGTACTGGTTGTTTCTTTTGTGGGTTGGCCCCACACTGTCCATGTCCCCGTCTTAGCGGTATCAAGTCCTATGAGTGTTGGTGCTAGGTTCACTTTTCAGTGGTGCACACTTTTATTTGATACTTTTTTAACACTGCAAAGGTCAGTTATGATGATTGTCATCCATCATCATCACCACCACCACTGTATCCCTCTCAGTTCTTGTATTCTTTACATTGTGGGCATTCCAGCCTTGCCACCAGCTCTATCAATCAATAATCACAAAAGTTTGTACATCTTTGTTACATATTCCACCCTAGTGAAAATTCACTGTATAAAGAACAAGGCCTAATTAAGAGTAGAGATGAGCGCACTCGGATTTCTGAAATCCGAGCCCATCCGAACGTTGCCGATCCGAGTCGGATCCGAGACAGATCAGGGTATTGGCGCCAAATTCAAATCTGAAACCGAGGCTCTGACTCATAATCCTGTTGTCGGATCTCGCGATACTCGGATCCTATAAATTCCCCGCTAGTCGCCGCCATCTTCACTCGGGCATTGATCAGGGTAGAGGGAGGGTGTGTTAGGTGGTCCTCTGTCCTGCTATATCTCGTGCTGTTCAGTTCTGTGCTGTGCTGTGCTCAGTCCCGTGGTGCTGTGTCCTAAGCTCTGTCCTTCTGAGTTCAGTGGTGCTGCTGGGTCCTGTGCTGTGTCCTGTTCAGTCCAGTGGTGCTGTGTCCTGTGCTCTGTGCTTCTAAGGGCATACTTATTTCCCCAATATTCCCAAGTGTTTAAAAAAATGAAAAAAGTTATTTAAAAAAATACAAAAAACTAATTTCATTTTTTTTTGTAATTACAACAATATTTGCACAACCAATCGTGCAGTATAAGCCCATTGGCACTGCAATATTACCAAGTTCACACATTCAGCAGTAAAAGTCCAGTGGTGCTGTGTCCTGTGCTCTGTCCTGCTGAGTTCAGTAGTGCTGCTGGGTCCTGTGCTGTGTCCTGTTCAGTCCAGTGGTGCTGTGTCCTGTGCTCTGTGCTTCTAAAGGCATAGTTATTTCCCCATTATTCCCAAGTTTTTAAAAAATAAAAAAAAAGTTAGAAAAAAAAATAAAAATAATTTAAAAAAAAAAAAAATAATAATTAGAACCAAATTTGCAAAACCAATCCAGCAGTATAAGTCCATTGGTACTGCAATATTACCAAGTTCACACATTCTGCAGTATCTTGTGCTACATATAATAGAGACCAAAAATTTGGAGGATAAAGTAGGAAAAGATCAAGACCCACTTCCTCCTAATGCTGAAGCTGCTGCCACTAGTCATGACATAGACGATGAAATGTCATCAACGTCGTCTTCCAAGCCCAATGCCCAATCTCGTAGTACAGGGCATGTAAAATCCAAAAAGCCCAAGTTAAGAAAAAGTAGCAAAAAGAGAAACTTAAAATCATCTGCGGAGAAACGTAAAGTTGCCAATATGCCATTTACGACACGGAGTGGCAAGGAACGGCTTAGGCCCTGGCCCGTGTTCATGACTAGTGGCTAAGCTTCACCCACGGATCTTAGCCCTCCTCCTCCTCCCCCCCCCTACAAAAAATTGAAGAGAGTTATGCTGTCAGCAACAAAACAGCAAACAACTCTGCCTTCTAAAGAGAAATTATCACAAATCCCCAAGGCGAGTCCAAGGGTGTTGGTGGTTGTCAAGCCTGACCTTCCCATCACTGTACGGGAAGAGGTGGCTCGGGAGGAGGCTATTGATGATGTAGCTGGCGCTGTGGAGGAACTTGATGATGAGGATGGTGATGTGGTTATTGTAAATGAGGCACCAGGGGGGGAAACAGCTGATGTCCATGGGATGAAAAAGCCCATCGTCATGCCTGGTCAGAAGACCAAAAAATGCACCTCTTCGGTCTGGAGTTATTTTTATCCAAATCCAGACAACCAATGTATGGCCATATGTAGCTTATGTAAAGCTCAAATAAGCAGAAGTAAGGATCTTGCCCACCTAGGAACATCCTCCCTTATACGTCACCTGAATAACCTTCATAGTTCAGTGGTTAGTTCAGGAACTGGGGCTAGGACCCTCATCGGTACAGGGACACCTAAATCCCGTGGTCCAGTTGGATACACACCAGCAACACCCTCCTCATCAACTTCCTCCACAATCTCCATCAGATTCAGTCCTGCAGCCCAAGTCAGCAGCCAGACTGAGTCCTCCTCAATATGGGATTCATCCGAGGAATCCTGCAGCGGTACGCCTACTACTGCCACTGCTGCTGTTGCTGCTGTTAGTCGGTCATCTTCCCAGAGGGGAAGTCGTAAGACCGCTAAGTCTTTCACAAAACAATTGACCGTCCAACAGTCGTTTGCCATGACCACAAAATACGATAGTAGTCACCCTATTGCAAAGCGTATAGCTGCGGCTGTAACTGCAATGTTGGTGTTAGACGTGCGCCCGGTGTCCGCCATCAGTGGAGTGGGATTTAGAGGGTTGATGGAGGTATTGTGTCCCCGGTACCAAATCCCATCGATATTCCACTTCACTAGGCAGGCGATACCAAAAATGTACAGAGAAGTACGATCAAGTGTCCTCAGTGCTCTAAAAAATGCGGTTGTACCCACTGTCCACTTAACCACGGACATGTGGACAAGTGGTTCTGGGCAAACGAAGGACTATATGACTGTGACAGCCCACTGGGTAGATGCATCGCCTTCCGCAGCAACAGCAACAGCTGCATCAGTAGCAGCATCTACAAAAGGCAGCAAACATTGTGTATTATAGGCTTTAATAAGAGGCACATTGCTGACAACATATTAGAGAAACTGAGGGAAATTATCTCCCAGTGGCTTACCCCACTTAGACTCTAATGGGGACTTGTGGTGTCAGACAATGCCAGTAACATTGTGCAGGCATTAAATATGGGCAATTTCGAGCACGTCCCATGTTTTGCCCACACCATTAATTTGGTGGTGCAGCATTACCTCAAGAGTGACAGGGGTGTGCAGGAGATGTTTGCGGTGGCGCGCAAAATTGCTGGACACTTTCGGCATTCAGCCAGTGCCTACCGCAGACTAGAGGCACATCAAAAAACCATGAACCTGCCCTGCCATCACCTCAAACAAGAGGTTGTGACGCGCTGGAACTCCACCCTCTATATGCTGCAGAGGATGGAGGAGCAGCAAAAGGCCATTCAGGCCTACACAGCCACCTACGACATAGGCAAAGGAGTGGGGATGCACCTGAGTCAAGCGCAGTGGAGACTGATTTCCGTGTTGTGCAAGGTTATGCAGCCATTTGAACTTGCCACACGAGAAGTCAGTTCCGACACTGCCCGCTTGAGTCAGGTGATTCCCCTGATCAGGCTGTTGCAGAAGCAGCTGGAGAAAGTGAGGGAGGAGCTGGTAAGCCATTGCAATTACACCAAGCATGTAGCTCTTGTGGATGTAGCCCTTCGTACGCTTTACCAGGATCCGAGGGTGGTCACTCTTTTAAAGTCAGAGGAATACATTCTGGCCACTGTGCTCGATCCTCGGTTTAAAGCGTATGTTGTGTCTCTGTTTCCGGCGGACACAAGTCTACAGCAGTGCAAAGACCTGCTGGTCAGGAGATTGTCCTCTGAAGAGGACCGTGACATGCCAACAGCTCCACCCTCATTTTCTTCCACATCTATGGCTGCGAGGAAAAAGCTCAGTTTTCCTAAAAGAGGCGCTGGCGGGGATGCTGATAACATCTGGTCCGGACTGAAGGACCTGCCAACCATTGCAGACATGTCTACTCTCGCTGCAATGGATGCTGTCACAATTGAAAAAATGGTGGAGGATTACTTTGCTGACACCATCCAAGTAGACATGTCAGACAGTTCATATTGTTACTGGCAGGAAAAAAAGGCAGTTTGGAAGCCCCTGTACAAACTGGCTCTATTTTACCTGAGTTGTCCCCCCTCCAGTGTGTACTCGGAAAGAGTTTTTAGTGCAGCGGGGAACTTGGTCAGTGAGCGGCGAAGGAGGTTGCTTCCTCAGAACGTTGAAAAAAATGATGTTTATAAAAATGAATAATCAATTCCTCAATGAAGTACAGCACTGCCCTCCAGATAGTACAGAGGGACCTGTGGTTGTGGAGTCCAGCGGGGATGAATTGATAATGTGTGATGAGGAGGAAGTACACACTGTAGGGGGAGAGGAATCAGCGGTTGAGGATGAGGACGACATCTTGCCTCAGTAGAGCCTGTTTAGTCTGTACAGGGAGAGATGAATAGCTTTTTTGGTGTGGGGGCCCAAACAAACCAATCATTTCAGCCAAAGTTGTTTGGTAGGCCATGTCGCTGAAATGATTGGTTTGTTAAAGTGTGCATGTCCTATTTCAACAACATAAGGGTGGGTGGGAGGGCCCAAGGACAATTCCATCTTGGAACTTTTTTTTTTTGCATTATATGACCAATCAACAGTCGTTTGCCATGTTCAAAAAGTAAAACCAAATTACAACAAATTCAAGAAATTAAACCAAAAGTAAAATGCCCTGTCATAATTTAAAACAAGAGGTATTGACGTGCTCTAGAACTACTGTATTGTTGTTTATATTTTATAAACACTACACTTGAAAGCTTGAGTCTTTCAATGAAAAAGTAACTCTCCATTGCACGAATATTTGCTACAGGGACAATTTTAGGGTTAAGAAAGTCAACAAATAACACTTCGACGCTGTCTGTCTTTATAAACACTACACTTGAAAGTTGGAGGAGGTATTGTGGCTCCGGCACCAAATTTACTACCGGGGCCACTCCACTGTGCAGTCCATATTTAGGTGTATCAGATATTAAACAACGGTGACAGTTGATGCCCAATTTTTTAATTATATTGTTGGCGCTGTAAAAAATTGTGTACCGGGGCCACCACACTACGCAGTCCATACCCTTTTTTGGGGAATTCTGACCCATGGAGGTTTTTTTAATTATGTTGTGGCCTCGGTACCAAATTGTGTACTGGGGCCACCACACTACGCAGTCAAGATAGATAGATGCGTATCATAGATAAAGTACATTCAGTGTTGTGGGGCAAATCGAAAAATATTCAAAATGCACTGTCATTATCAAAAACAAGAGGTTTTGACACGCTGAAACTCCAACATGTATATGATGGAGAGGATGGAGGAGTAGCCGTATGTGCAGTGTAATGCAGACCTGTTGAAGGTTTTCTATATATTTTATTGTGGTGCCCAGTGCCCACTACTCTACGCAGTCCAGATACTATTTTTGGGTGTAATGCAGACCTGTTGAAGGTTTTCTCTATATTTTTTATTGTGGTGGCCAGTGCCCACTACTCTATGCAGTCCAGATACTATTTTTGGGTGTAATGCAGACCTGTTGAAGGTTTTCTATATATTGTATTGTGGTGGCCAGTGGCCAGTCCTCTACGCAGTCCAGATACTATTTTTGGGTGTAATTCAGACCTGTTGATGGATTTTTAATTATATTGTGGGGAACACTCCTCTACGCAGTCCAGAAAGATACCTAGTTGCAACGTTTTGTACTAAAAAAAAAAAAATATGGTGAGGTGTTAGGTGTTCAGAATAGCCTTTAAATTAGTGGAAATGATTGTTATTGAATGTTATTGAGGTTAATAATAGCATAGGAGTGAAAATAAGCCCAAAAACTTGATTTTTTTACACTTTTTTTAGTTTTTTTTTCAAAAAAAATCCGAATCCAAAACCTTAAATCCGAACCAAAACCTTTCGGCAGGTGTTTTGCGAAACAAATCCGAACCCAAAACATCGCGAAAATCCGGATCCAAAACACGAGACCTCAAAAGTCGCAGGTGCACATCCCTAATTAAGAGGCATAAAAAGGCTCAGTACAAGGTGTAGCATTGTTCAGAAGGTATTAGAGAAATTAATTTCCTTTATTTTTTTTAGGTTGTGCCAAACATTCCTTAATGTAAAGAAACCTTCAGATACTAGTATTATCCATACTTGCCAACTCTCCCGGAATGTCCGGGAGACTCCCGCATTTTGCGAGAGTCTCCCGGACTCCCGAATTCTGCCCACTTCACTAGGAAGTGCCCCACTTCCTAGTGAAGTGGGCAGAATATGATCCCAAACGCCGCGATTCCCGGTGAATCGCAGCGCCGAAATGACGCGATTTTGGCCGCCCCGCCCTCCTCACGCCCACCTCCACTGGCTGGCTCCCGAAAGAGAGCTGAAGAAAGTCGATAAGTATGGTATTATCGGTATGTCTCTCTTTTCTTACCAAAGCTGTGATAGTAAGCAGGTTTCATTTTCTTTTCTGGTTCTATAGAACATACAACTTGTGCTCCATCTAGAGTCTCCCCGGAGCTGGATGTCTGAGAGGGAACTCTTATAATATTGTAGCGGGTTCCTGTATCAAAAAAAATGAAGGACATTCAGATATCGATAACTAACTTTGAATTATATCATCACTTGCACTAAACACAGCTGGGAGGAAGTACTATAGCAAATAATTCCAAAGGACTGATTGTGACTTTTAATAGTGCATCATATACACACTGCTTCTATTTAAGTTATGGTGAAAAAAAATATTCTATTTCAAATTAAATATATATAACCAGTTATATTTTTAATGTTGTGTAAGGATGGGTAGTCACAGTAAGCAATGCCCAGAGAACAATCTAAAAAGGGTTCTTCAATATCATTAGTGCTTACCATCTTTTCCGTAGGAATTTCCCATATTATATGTAGTCCCATCAGGATCATAATGAGGGTGTGCTGTGGCACCATTCACAGCAATAAACTTGCTCCAGTCCACCTAAACCCCCAAAAAAAACAAAATGTATAAACGTATGACATGACTATTACTGGTCATGATGAAAATGCAGTCAGAAGATAACCACTATCAGGCTGTGGGTGCTTCACCTTGTGGCCACACTAAATTGGAAACTGTGTTCTCAAATTGAGCAATGACCATGCCGCTTGACCAGGACATCCCCATTTTTGCCCACCAGGGATTCCTTTATTAGAACTGTTGGTCTACCATGCACTACCTAGCCTAGTAACCTTCCTAGTCTATCCCGCCAGTCAGACTTAATCCTCCATATAGGCAACCTTGTTATTTTCCTCACCATTATAACTAGGGGGTACATTTATCAAGCTGCGGGTTTGAAAAAGTGGAGATGTTGTCTATAGCAACCACTCAGATTCTACCTGTCATTTTGTAGACTGTACTAAATAAATGATAACAAGAATCTGACTGGTTGCTATTGACAACATCTCCACTTTTTCAAACCCGCAGCATGATAAATTTTCCCCTAGGAGTGTATATGAAGCTTGTTCTACCCCAGACTATTATTGTAAACTTGGTCGCACAGTGACTGCTATATACCACAAATGTCATACATGTCATAAATGTTTCACTCACACTAACCACCTCCAACTTGTGGAGTTGCTTCAATAGTATTAGTTCTGGTAGATTTAGGCCTGAAGCTTCACATTCCTACCCAATTATCAACTTCTCTTGCCAAACCTAGGACCTTTGCTTATTGCACTTAAATTTATCTAGCCTTCCATCTCCCTTTGCTCAGTTATGGAATAAAATAAACTTTTCTCCAGGTCATCCCCAACCCATTTTTTTGGCACAAAAGGAGGCATTAAAATGGTGGTTGTGGTCTTAGGAGATTCTTGTAAAATTAAAGGGAAATAAGGCCTTATGAATATCTCCAGATAATTTTATTAGTTCACTTCAAAAGGAAAAAAACATTACTAGCAATGTCAGTTGTTGTCGGCGCTTGCCCTTAAGTCTGGTGTAATTTTATTTCAAAATATTTCATTGTGTTTTCTTGGCAGCTGTCTATCTGCCTATTTAAGATCTTTTGGGGTGTGGCTTACAAGCCAGGCCTTGCTAAATATAAGCCCCTATACCTGGGAAGTTAATGCATTTGATTTTAAACACATTTTAAAAGCGTTTGAAACATATAGGATAGTGTAGGACCAATGAAATGCCCTTGTCACTGGGATGCAGGCTTAAATGTTAGGATCAAAATAGAAACCAATACCTCCTGTTTTCATTTTGCTAGATACACAAAAACTGTATATGCAATGTTAAGGACAAGCACCGACAAGTCTATTTGTTTTGTATACATATTGGGCATTTATATTGCAATGCAGCTGGTACCATGTATAATATAGGATTAACTATGCACAGGCTTATTATTTCTTTACTAGAAATGTAACCTCCTTTGAACACAGATACCTGGACAATAATTAGAGAATTAGAAAAAGAGTTGCTAAATCTTCCATCTCAACTTTAAAAAAAGAAAATTCCTATAATTCCAAATGGATGGTACTTGTTGCCTTCTAGACTTTCAAAAATATATGGCTCAAGCTCACTCCTGTGTAGGAGAAACTGTTAATGTGGGGAAATGTCATCACTTTTAGGTAGCATTATTCGCCCTAGGCATTATGTATTTATATCTATGCTTGCTCATGTGTTCCCACCTTGAACTGTAATAATTATCCCTTAAAAAAAAGAAAATTATCATAAAGCAATATTATGCTGTCCAATGAGTAGGCTGCACCTCCCTAGATATATGATAAATTCTATCCTTATCCTAACCAGCCTTTAGCATAGTTCTAAACATAAAGCCCCCGAGTAATGTATAAGACAAAGATATTACTTAAAGAGTAGCATCCCTGCCAGCAATCAGGCCATTGCCAGTCTGGTTTGTCATTGTTTAAGGTATATTGCCCTTTCATTTTTACTTAGAAAACAAGGATTAGAAAATAGAAGTAAATTATATCAGCCTTTAACATTACCACAATGAAATGTTCAACAATGTTTAATTAGCATTATTTCTTGTTTAGCATATGGTAGACTATGGATTACCTTTTCCAGGGTATTCAAGGTTTCAGGATCCACTTTAATCATAAAATTGGTTTCAGTACTGACATAATAATCACCTTTATATAGCACATAATTAACACTGCAATTGTCAGTTGATGCTGAAGAGGACAAAGGAAGAGAGATTAATATTAATTTATGCACGCGGCAGTATTTTGTCATACCAGTATGCTTCAGATAGTATACTATAAAGACATGCTTTTGACCTGCTCAGTACTGCTATCGCTGCATCCAGTTAAAATGACATCACATATTCAAAACCACAACAGTACCAAGAATGACGACATAACAGTCATAGGTGCTAAGTGTGCTATATTAAGGGTATCTGTGTTACGCTTATATATTTTGTACAACTTTATAACATGATAAACCATATGATGAACTGTGCTGATAAAATTGTGAATATATTGTTAAACTTCCCAGAGAAGCTGACCTCACGCTAATGTATATATTCATATCATACTCAGGTCACCACCAGTTTCTTAATCTTTTCCTTACAAAATCCCCTCTTTTGTCTGCAAAGATTTTTCCAGTACCTGATTGCATAATATAACCCATTACAAACTATCAACTCAACTTCTACAAATGGTTTCACATTTCCTTCTATCTGTATATGTTTAAATCAACAATGGCATAACAATTTGGGGATTGGGGAGGGTCTAAATTTGTTGATGAGGGGAAGCATAACTGAAGTCTTCTGAATGTTAGTTGGCATAGTGCAGCTTGTGAGAAAAGTGTTTAAAATACGAGAAGTGAAAAACTGGATTAAGTATTTGAGGGAAGGATACTATAAAGTGTTTGATTCAGTGTTGATAAAAGTTTCATAAGTAACGTGCGGATGAAAAGCAGTTCTGGGGAATGATAAACAGGAAGAAGAAATACAATAATGTGTGTGTCTGATATTTAGTGTAGTGTGTGACACAGTGTAATATATGGGAGCTTAGCAATGTATGTAAAGGTGACAATGTAATGAGTGAGAGAAATTTACTAAACTGCAGGTTTGAAAAAGTGGAGATGTTGCCTATAGCAACCAATCAGATTCTAGTTGTCATGTATTTATTACATTCTACAAAATGACAGGTAGAATCTGATTGGTTGCTATAGACAAAATCTCCACTTATTCAATACCGCACTTTAGTAAATATACCCCATGGTGTCATTTGTGGATTTAATAGTACAGGGGTACTAATTATCATAATCATCTATTTATATAGCGCCACTGATTCCACAGCGCTGTACAGAGAACTCATTCACATGAGTCCCTGACCCATTGGAGCTTACAGTCTAAATTCCCTAAACACACACACAGACAGACAGAGACTAGGGTCAATTTGATAGCAACCAATTAACCTACCAGTATGTTTTTGAAGGGTGGGAGGAAACTGGAGCACCCGGAGGAAACCCACGCAAACATGGGGAGAATATACAAACTCCAGACAGCATGTAGAAAGAAGAAACATAGCTTCCAGCTTGGTAGAAGTTTTTACACTCACCACTTAAAGAAAAACTGTAGTCAAACTGGAAACCTCTCATGAAGCCAACCCATTGAGATCTGATGCGGTCGCACCCTTTCGACAAAGTCTTTAACCTCACAATCACTACTGGAATTGAAGCAACCAGCTTCACAATTGCTGCAGTGATGCAAACACTTGGTAAAACAGGTGTCAGTGAAATGGCCATGTGTCGTCCCAAACAAATCCAGCGCCACTTTAAGAGCACACTCCCCGTTGACAACTATTTGAATCTTATGTGGTGGCTTCACTCCATCAATTGTGAAGCTTTTTGCAATTGGTGGTTCCAGCTGCAATCGAGAGTTAATGGTCAGGGTCCAAGTGAAAATACTCCAACAGAACTTCTACTTGGGGGGGGGATGCTTGGCAACGAGGGAAATTCCACTTTGACTGAGGTTTTATTTTAAGGGGTATGAATGTAGAAGAGACCAGTGTAGGACATATGGCAATGTGTTAGTTCATGTTAGTTTATGATCAAGAATATAAAGGTGTATTTATTACAATGTGGCACAGCACACCCCATTTCCCATGGATACAGCACAGACAGAGTGCACAGTCTCTGACACATATCGGCAACCCCCGGCACGCGTGCCAGATGTGGAACGCAGACCACTTTTGTCTGGTACGCCGACGCTCTAGTTGCTTCACTAAAGCAGGTGAGGATGGCCGAAATGGAGCTGCTGCACATGTGCAACAGCTCTGTTTTATTTATTTTAATTATCAGCTTTACACGGCGCTGTGCATGATACACTTGCATGCCTGGCCCATAAGGCAGATAAAGAGGCGTGTTTCAGCAATTTGCACAGTATTCTAAGTTGCACGGATCTAAAGATCTGTGCCACTCTGAATACTGTTTAAATTATGGGATGAAATTTACATTTACGATTCCAGTGTAAATTGCGTCCGACTCTAAATGAGGTCCTCAATGTACAAAGTATGTCTGCAGTGCCACAAGACATTACTGGGAAAAATCTACATCTTTACCTAAAAACTGTGAAATCATCAGACATTTAACAGTTAAGTGTTGTTATAAGACATATTCATATATTGGAAAACCTATATTGTGGACTTGTGGAAATATATTAGAAAAGAATGTAACAGCTTCTTTTGAAATGCTGAACGGATAACAGAGTAATGAGCTTCTGGATTGTTAATCGCAATACTCTGAAACGACATATTGTTGATGTTTGCACATTTATGTTTATGCAATTTTATGGTACAAATAATAATTGCTTTTGAGATATGCACAGTGAAACATTCTTTTGTTGACACTGCAGACATATATTGCACATTGAAGGAGACTGAGCACTTGGGACGGTTTCTTTTGCTCACACTGAGGGAGGGTTGGTAACCTTACACCCACAGTAGCTCTCAGAGTAAAACCCTAGATTCTTAGAGCACTGGTAATTAAATTATACAGAGGCAGAAATCTGCGCAACTGGCCCACATAGCAAAAATTGGGTAAGTTTTAGTCGATATTTCCTTTAGTCCCCCACTCTGCTCTGAAAAGTGCAGAGGGATGTTTCTTCTGAGCAGGTACAGCAGCGTTCTGAAGAACACTTCATTCTGCTCTTTTCTGAGTGGAGATTGCACTGGAACATGATGTGGGGGTTTTAATGGGGCGTCTCCTGCAGAGCCTCAGGCAGGCCCCATAGCGCCTGCAACCAAGTTAGTTCCCCCACTGCTCACAATCCTCTACCTCCGCAACACCTGGAGAGCTATTTCTTCCACAACACCTGGAGAGCCATTTGTCGCTTGCAATGAAACACACATACTGGCCGTGCTGCTTCTATTAGGGTCATGGAATATGTAAACAGTGTGATAACTTGTATCTGATGTTACAAAAAAGACAGCGTGCAGGACGGTGAAAAGAGCAGCTAGCATTGAAGAGAGCAGCTGGCTGTTCAGGAAGATTGAGGTGTCTCATGTGCACCTGAGGCCGAAGATATCACCAGGAAGAAAGTGTTGCAATTTGAGTCTGTTGACAGTATGAGGTACAAATGGAGCCCCAAACTGGACAAGACTTTGGGGTGGGGGTGTTTGGTTCACTGTAAATCCTGGAGCAGAGCAGAAATAGGAGACATGTGTTGTGTGGTATCAATATACTGTGTGTCAAATCCAACAGGGAGAAAGGTTGCTACACTGTATCATTCCCTTCTTGAGCTTTTCTACTGTGCTGTTTGGCTCTAGTTCTCTGTAAGAAATTGTGTATCTCACAAACTGTAATACAGAATGTTTTCCCAGTATTCCTTTGTGCACATAAATGTTTAAAATGCTCTTTGTCTCTGTAAATGCCCACGCAATACTCTTTATCACCTGTAAATGTTTACTATATACTCATTTATATGCATAGATTTTACTAAGTACACAATCTTGTTTACTCTGTGCATATACTGTTACTTGCAGACACAGTAATACCATTGTTTTGAATTTAAAGAAAAGGACTGAAATAACATTTGGATGTGTCTGAGATGGCTCTGATGATACAACTAATGCATGCTCTAGGCACATATACATATAATTCAGTATACATTGACTCCTGTAACAACAAGAATATGACTTACTTAATTTAAACTTGGACACAAAACGATCATACACAGACTTGCAGGGGTCTGGCATCGCCAAGGTACCAAACTCCGAGACAACTATCCGGTTCGCATCCTTATTCTTTGCATAAGAGTCACTTTGCAGGAACTTGCTCAAGTAGGTGACAGAGCCATTCTCAATCTTGAAGCTGTGCATGAGAGCCATGCCATCGAACCAATGATTGTACCTGAAACAATTGTTAATACCCGTGGCAAATATTAAGATACCATACATATTGCAGTTGGTTAAACACTCAAAGGGGACACTCATGAAATATACTATATTAAAAAGTAAAACAAAAAGAAAAAAACAACACATAGACTATAATAACATACTGTGCATAGACAAAGACCAGCACAATACACACATTTGGCATTCCTGTAAACTGTAAAAAAAATAAGAATAAGAATAAAATTAGTGATATTTTTCATGGATTGTTTTATTTTGGTAATAGTAGCTAAGGGAAAACACTGGAGAGGGTTTGCCTGTTTTTCACATATTATTATTATTATTATTATTAATAATAATATTATTATATTTTAATTATAAGTCACCACAAAAGGTCTGCAGCGCCGTATATGACATATACAAACAGCAATAATCCATAACACAGTACGTAATAATACATAATACATGAAAAACAAAATTCAAAGACCAGACATACTGTATAAACAAAAAATAAACAGATAACATGATAATGCAGATAAAAAAATGACAGGACAGTGAGTGAGAGTGATGAGTGCCCAATGTGATTTAGGCTCAAGAAACCAGAGCTAGGGAATCAGACCAAGACGTACAGAGGTTGATGGTATAGTAAAAGGAGAACACAAGGAAAAAGGGTCCTGCTCGCGAGAGCTTACATTCGTATTACAACTCACTGCTTGGACAGGAGTACAAATTAAAAAGTTATTATTGGCGAAACTGACGCAGGGCAAAACAATGAAAAATGATGGTGCTTCCTGAGGTTCAAATTTGGACCAGACCTCTTGAAGCGAAAATGGCATTAGAATTCTAAAGATTGATGGATATAGGGTTAGTTAACACTAGTAAATGTATTGTAGACTGTTGTGTACAAGCTCTTGCAACCATACTTACAAATATTAGACGTGAGATTAGACATTACCAACTTTTATATTACTTTTGTCCTTATGATAGTGGTGTTCTATAAAATCACTTTGGACATTTCTAAATATTGATATAAGTGTTGTTATTAAGGTTTAATGTTATTAACACATCTTTTTTAATCTAACTCCACTTTTGAGAATCTGACCCATTGCTTCTGTAGCACTATCCATGGACGGCAAGTCTGCACTAATATTCTCTACAGATTGTGCTTAACTGAATGTTTGTCCCAGAAAACAGTCACTAAAAAAACGCCTGAACATGCCTGGAGTACTATGAACTGAGATTAGAGGTGGAGAAAGATTCTGAATGTGTTAGTAGGAAGTATGAGAAGGACACAAGGATAATTTGTTCATTATCTGTTGGAAAAATAGACAAGAAGAAGCAAAAGTCAAAACATTCAGTAAGCGCAAGTGCAGTGATATCAAAAACATAAGCATAATAAGTAAATGTAACAGGCATGACACACAGCAAAACCTAGGGGTCTATTTACAATCGGTGGTTAGTGGGCAGCAGTATCATACAAAATGTAGCACCACTGCTATTTACCAAGCCAGAGCTCATTGGCGTGCAATGGTGAAGTCCCATCTCTGCAGAGATTGTTCCTGTCTTAATCTATTTTACACTGCTTAATGGAGATTGCGAACCTAGTCAATGTACCAAGCAGAGAAAAGCTCTGCTTTTCGGCCCCAACCCATAAAACCTAAGAACATCTCAGGACGTACTCGATCTGCCTGTCAGCATCAGTGATTGTTGGCAGTCTACAGACACTGGTAGGGCTGGAATAGCACACTTGCACTTGTATGAGTGCACAAATGGCTTGGGCAACACAAACAGGTAAGGAAGAGCTTAAAACAGGCACAGGGTCTGCCACTTCTTTTTCTTGTGTGGTGGGTAGGGTCGCATTTTGAGGGAATCATATGTGACATTGCCTGTTAATTGGCATTGCAAGAACAGCAGTTGCAGTTTTTACCCCAAGATAGCCTGTTTCCATTAGCTTATATAGTAACAGCCACAGCCTTAAGCTGGGTACACACTGCCTAAGTTTCCACCAACTTTTTATGCCAATCAATTTAATATCCAATCGATGGTCCTATCGTTCGGTCTATAGACTGCATACACACTAGCCTCATTTTAGACTATAAATGGAAGAGCGACCATACCAGTATCGACTTTTACAGCCATGTTGTCATGAACAATGATTTAAATTTCATACACAGTGAAGCGACATTAGCGGGTCATGTAACGATATACCGATAAACCAAAGAGATTAGCATAAAGGGCAAGAGCTTTCACTATAGTTAACACCTAAAAACTCTCCATACACAAGGTTATTGTGCATGAATAGTCTTCACCCACAATGCTCCATTCTGTCGGGCATCATCGCTGATTGGTCCACAGCAGAAACCAATGCCCATGTGTGAGTGTATAAAATTACTGAGGAGCCTGTCTGGCACAGAGGGACATGAGAAGATGGCGGATGAGGAGCAGGTGTTGGTGGGGGTTGGAACAATGGAGGTGGAGGTGATGCTTGAAGGCCCAAAAAAATAATGAAGAATTTGTGGTCGGGTATGGAGATGGTCAAGAAGAAGAAGAAGAAATAAAATTTATGGCAGTTAAAAGAGCAAAGTCAATGAGCCCAAGAGAGGGGGAGATGACGGTAAAAGCACTGGACCACTGAAGACTGGTGTGAATTCGTAGAAACATAAAAAAAAAGTCAGTACCACGTGTAGTGTACCAGTTTCAAGGAGTTTATTTATTTGATTTTAATTTAACATGAAGCAATGAAAAAGCTAGATTTGTAACACAGGTTGTTTTTTTCAGAACGAAGAATTAACGTTGATAATAGCAGCTTAGATACCACTGATACCACTTATGTTACACCTGTTATTAAACAAGAAAACATTGATGTCGAATACCGACATATGAAAGGAATTATGCAAGAAGGTATTTAAATGAACATGTGTAGGAAACACAATGATTTGGGCATACACCTGTACCGTTATAATAGCCAAAATGGCGCCTGTTTTACAGAACCTATAGAGGTTAAGCCCACTATTGCTGCGATTGTACCAGAGGGACCACAACATAAACTGATCTCGAGCAGTGTGCAAGGTGAGTAAATGGGACTGTTTTTGGTGTTGGATAAAGCCTTTTGTTAACTTTATTACAGATATAGAATTTTAATGCTAAGCATTTTTTATTTCCTTGTTTTCTAGATACCATCATCATATCCGATGAAAGTTCAGAGGGAGAAAAAAATGTTGTAAAGCTCAACGATTATTTTAAAGAAATAACAGCGATTATAAGTGACGTCAAGAAAAAAATTAAAAAGCTTGTGAAGAATGTTGTTGATATGTCTATGGTGTTTGGAACAGTTCTGCCACAAACCACTAGCACCGTTAAAGTGTAGTACTATTTTTATAACTTTTATTATTATTCTGCACTAAACATTTTTTTAAATTTTTCTGCAATAAAACTGTTGCATTAACACTGTGTGGTTTATTCTGGGTATGTTACAAATATTAGTTAAAAAAGGTTAATGTTAGTTTACAAAGTTTATAAGTTTATTCGTTTATACAGTTATAAGTTTAGAAAGGGTAAATATGAATAGGTTGCCAATATAGATGTAAAGTGTTGGTATAACACTACACTTTATTAAACTGGCTGCCATATGCTAGACGCATATATGCAATAGACTACTGCTATTCCGTTACAATCAACTATTTAACAAGTCAGTGATGTGCGGACACCGCACCACGTGGGACAGGTAGAGGCATCTGAAATTTACATACACACGCCCCCAACGGAACCCCAGGTCGAGGAAGTATCGGAGGATTATCGTGAATTTATACACACTACACAATGGAAAGGTGATTGGAACGAAAATATTGAACGGTGCGACCAACTAAGTGAGGCGCAATGAACCATTTTGGAAGACTTTCGACCATCGTGTCACTAAGCACACTTATCCGACTTTGGAACGACCGCATTTTGACTGGTTGAGGCGATTATTGGACGAAAACCTGTAGTGTGTACCCAGCTTTAGATAAACGTTTTGCTGATGCATGAGCAGTAGTAATAGGAAGGACATGCGTATCATTCCGGACCTTCACTGTTAGGAGCACTGCAAAACCCCATCCTCTATCGCAGAGGAGGGTGATTTTAAATACTGAAGGTAAATGCATACATAATGATAGAGCAGACAGCAGCACACCAATGATAAATAGATCCTTTGGAATAATTGGGAATACTTAATATACTCCTAACCAGTGGTTTTTTTTTCAATCTACTGTTACAGTTTATATAGACACCAGTCTGTACATCTCAGTTGAGGCCATCAAATAAACAAATTACATCCTTACTTGTCATTGCCAAATTCGAATCTGCCTGGTCCGTTCCGCAGCAGACTACCTCTGATCCATTTTGGGATGGTTCCTGTGATTTTTGTCGGTACAGGCTGTGGAGTTTCTGCCACAGTTTGGAAGAGAGGGGCAATACACTCTACACCTGCCTGGGAGGAAAAGGAGACTCTCTGCCGGACGTAACACTTTTTTAGAACTGAAATGAGAAAAATTTCAGAAACATAATCATTAGATACTAAACCAGGCTGTACAACTGAGTTTGGAAACCTCAAGAGCAATGCACAGTATAACATAATTTTTTACACCAATGCAGTCCTACTCATGTGCATATTTTGACAGCACTGTATTAAATTACATTGTAATGAAGAATAAACAAAGCAGAAATCATGTCAAGAAGCTTCTTCTATTGTAATCAAGTCTATTTTTACTAATGTTAACGATGAGCAGATAGTGTCAGATGCAATATAAGCTCAGCTACTGTAGAATAGGTATATTCTAGTTCCAGTTACGGCTGCCAGGCTTATCATATATGTATTTCTCTTAATAAATTCACTCATATTAGCAAAAATACGAATATGCTGCACATAACGTATCTATAGGGAGAACAATTTAAGTCCAGTCGTGACTGAAACGTTATATGCATTTATGAAAAGTGACCAATCATTCATCTCTTTACAATAAATAATAATCCACCTTTAGTTTACTGATCTGCGCTCTTTAAGACAACGAGAAACTTCTCTTGCAGTTTCAGTCCTGAATTAAAACCAAATTCTCTTTAGAGCTACACTGTATCAAAACGGTTGTCACAGATCGCAATCACAAATCCGGGCTGCAAAATCCACAGACACCAGACAATTGTACGGGCTGGGAATCCGGAGAATTTCTAGGTGTGTAGGTAAAAATACAGGTTCTGAGTCTCATACACGGTGCTTCAGGTCATGTTTAAAGCTGTGCAATTATAACACCCAGAGCCTGGCATAGCATGCAGGGGCTAGATCCACATCGTGGATAAATCCATGTTAGGGTGGATCTGCAGGGACTAGAATTCTCGCTTTGTGTATTGTTGTACGACGCCACTTACTTGTCGCCCGCAGAGTCCAGCTATTGCCCAAGACCCTCATCTTCCACAGCAACAGACCATATCCTGGCTGACAAACAAGTCCTGTCTTGTGCTCATTGGCTAATGTAGTTGTCAGTCAATTGACAAGTGCAGCCATAAGGGAAATGTCCCTAAACTCAGATGATAGGGATAACAAATGGTACCTGCAGCTTAAGGGTTAACTCCTCTCCAGTTTCCAGCAAATGGGTTGGGGGTGGGTGTTGACACACTGGAGAGGCTATATGCTGTGCATTCCTTCTTACTCGCCTGGAAATCAACAGGACAAAAACGGACAGGCTTAGTATCAGCACTGTATTGTTTTCTCCCTCCTGTTTTTTGCTGTTCCCCTGCATTGTTCCCTTTGTTTTCCCTGCTGTTTTGTCCTGTCTTGGTGGTATTTATTCCTTTTCTCCCTGCTTTTCTTTCTACTGTCTCTATCCTTGCAGGCATTTCCTGCCCCCCTGCTCTGCTTCTGTGGTTTCTGCCTTTCCCCTATCCCTATTATATCCGTGTCTCCTGTTTCCCTCTGCTATTACCATCCCATTCAGTTGCTCATTTTATCCCTCATTGTATTGCATTGTATTGTTTACACTACTGTTTTTTGATCCAGGATAGTCACTGCATTTCTCTTCATTTATAGGCTTTGCTTACCCCTGTTTCTGTACTGTGTTGGTCTCCCTGCTGTTTTTTACTGTCTCCCTGGCAATTGTTCCCTCTCTCCCTACTATTCTTTATACTTTCACTGCCTCTCCAGACATTTAATACCCCCCTTCCCTGCATTTTTATTTGCCTGCTTTTCTTTGTCTCTCTACCTACAGTTTCTTTATTTACTATTACTAGTGTTTTCATCACCTCATGTTGCTTAGCTTTCTCAGACAGGCTCAGTATCATCACAGTCTGCATGTTTTTTCTGCTCCTCTTATTATATACTTCTTGTGTTGTCCCCCCTGCTTCCTCAGCTTTCCTTGTATACTTTCTTCTCTCTATCGTTTCTCTACAATTTCCCTCGTTTTCTTTCACCCCTTTTTAATTCTCTTTCCTTTTTCCCAGTCTTCCCAGTCTTTCTTCCCCTCTCCTCCCACATGTCCCTTACCCGCAGACTCGTTCCCCCCTTCCCGATTCTTGCTTCCCCCTTCCCTACATACATCTCAGCAGTCAGGACCCTCTTCCCCTCCTTTCCCCAGTCAGAGGGCATCCCGGTGGCAGTACTCGATGCGAGTTACGTCTGCGATGATAGCCGGCCGGCCACTGCCCACGTGCGGCAGTCGCGAGCTCCGGAGCGGACAGCGGCGCTGCTTGGCTCCGGAGCTGAACGGAGGGCAGACAGAAGGCGTCGGGGAAGTGGGAGAATTTCTCCCACTCGCCCCCGGCCAGGTGCTGTTGTCCACACTGAGCCACCAATGAATGTGGTGGATTGCGTCCCCACTGGCTCCACCATTTTGCAGCCCCACATAGGGAGTAATGCTGCTCCCTCTCCCCTGACAGCGGAGGGTTCCACTCCCTATATTAATTTTATTTTAGTAATATATTTTGGATTAAAGTTTAAAATAATATGCAGGATAATTTCTTATTCATAAGCTTTTGTTAATACAAAGCACCACTTTACATTAGCATCCTATTGGCATTCTATTATTGGCAAAATGTCAAACATATACAATCTCCCCCTATTCTTGATACATATATAAGTATTCCTCCCCCTCCCTTTTTCCAGCCATATCATATATAGCACCCATCCCTTACTCCCCCTGAATCCCATGTTCCACTACCTCTCCACGGGGGCTACTGCATGTGTCAACGACAGATTTTTAGCATGTTCTTGTTTCAGTACTGCAGATGCTATGGTGTGAGGGAGACAGTCAGACGGCACTCCCGACCTTCCCGCCAGATCAAGCGGAACTGTAGAAGGTGCACGACGACGTCATCTAAGCGACATTCGGGACCTCACGAACCCCAGGAACAGGGGACCACCGACGCATACCTGGTGAGTATGATTATCATAATGCGTTACCCACAACACGTTTCACATAATGTAGTTCCAGCTCTTCATACATTTCCCAAGACACGCTTAGCCTGTTAGGCCACTACATGCAAGTCTGCCTTGCTGGGTAACAGAAATCCTCATTAGGACCTCTCCCACTCAGATACGCAGGTATCAGTGAGAGCCATGGTCTTGGAGCTCTTGGAGCTAACAGGTTCGTTCCCTGGTAATGCTCGTCAGCCCTTTAGTCAGTAACCGCAGAAAACCTTGTCCTGCACATGGGTGCCCTAGTAGGAATTTTAATTTGCGGGAGTGTGGTGCCATGACTTTAGGAGGTTTCCATTACCACGCTGCATTCCCAAATTCTGCACGCAATACACGGTAAACATGTAGATATTTGGCACTAGATTCATCAAGCTTTCGGTTTCCTGAGCAGGTACATGATACTGTCCAGCCCTTTATGAGCATTTCTAGGGCCCTTTAGTGCCTGGGCAACAGGAGTCAGCAGGTATTCTCCCGCTAGTTATCGGTTGGGGACGTATTATTGCATTTTATAGACAGATATGAGTTCATTACAGAGTACACTAGATGCTTATGTAGGAATTGATGTAGGATTTGAGGTTAGGTTTCCCAAGGGTATACTTCTCTACACTTCTTTGCATTCAAGGATCATTTACACATACATCTGCGCATACTTTGTAGCAGGGGGAAGAGTTTCCCTGAGGTCCTAATTTAACACCAGTGATTTATTCTCTTCCTTTCCTTAGCTGGCCTGTTATATTGGTTTTATACGTTGGGTACACGTTAAGGGCAAGGGGCACATGAGGTTTACCACGTAACGCTATTGTCATCCTCTGACTCCCTGTTAATTAGTGCACGGCTTTGTACCACTTGCACGAACTGTCGAATTCTAATAATATAGTATGGAGTAAAGTATGGTAATGCATTGCGCATGAGAACACTGACCGTATGTCCAGTTGCCTTAGGGAGCAGTGTATTAGTTCACAAGGGAGGTCACATACTTTGTGACGATTGGTTCCCTTACTTGCTTACTAGCAATTATTAACGCGTTTAAAGCACTTAAAAAGTAGCTTTCATGGCAAAGTCAAAGCAAAGGACACGAGTTTGACAGGCTTCCACATGTGTGGGGTCAGCTTAGTATCCAATCTTAAGGGATTAGTCCCCTTGGGAGGAAGTCCGGTTTAGTCATGACACCGGGCCCCTTCCACCAAATGTCAGTTTAACATGCTATGTTGGCGTTTGTTTTGGTGGTGGCTTGGAGCCATCCTCCACGACACCCACTCCTTTGGATTGCTGCTGGAATTTATGGAAACATCATTGTCAAGTTTAGACTAAGCAATTCTGAAAACCTGTGGAATAAGCTTATACTCATGAGGAGACTCCAGGGTATACCCAATATATGGGTACCTAATTGACGTAGGCCCGAGCCCGGAGGGGAGCTACTCTCAGTACACACCAGGCATCTCCCCTTTATGAATTTTTATAATTCAGCACAATATTTTCCTTAGCTGATTTGGGGCATTCCGAGTTGGTGAGCTTGTGTCTCAGTCTCAACACACCATAAGCACTGTACTACTGGCTAGGTGCATCAACATGTCTACTTCACAGGTGCCCTGCTAAACCCTCCGTTCCTATACTGATCAATCGGGCAGAGGTCGTTGGATGACATTACCCGTACACGGGGATAACTCGATATGTCTAGTAGCATGATGTACCCGCTTTGCAGCATTCCAACCTATAGTCTGAGGCATTTTGTGAGTCGGCAACCGATCACACGGTGCTATTACTGGCCGCAAGTCACTAACCTATTCAAAGCACCTGGGCTCTCGGTTCCTTTAAACAAGGCTCCATGGCCTGCCTTGTAGGGGCGGGGCATTGCGAGCCCAGAGGGGGGTAGTCACACACCAGATTTAGCACCGGCCAATCGTAAAGGGTTTGTCCTGGGACCAGTAGTTAGTGCCGGATGGCCATACACTGTTTGGTGTTTGACGTCGGTCGTGCCACCTCATGATTTTTCCGCTCCGTCAAGATTTAATGCCCTGTTTTCACGTAAAAAAAAAACTTGCAGCACTTGGGTCTAGACCCGGCACTTTTTGGCACCCACTCGTATAGGATTGAGGCGGCTACTGCCGCGCCACAGTCAGGTGTTTCCACCGACAATATTAAATCCCTGGGTGGTGGAAATCTCACGCGAATAAAAGATATAAAGGACCTTGAACTCTTTGGTCCCGCCACACTAGCAAGTTTTTGCAGTTGATATTATCGCAAAGGTGTAAGTGTTTAGACTTTTTTGTCAGGACAACATTAAGGCACTAGGTTGTTGGAAATCGGGCGTGTATAAACGGTACATATGCCTGTAGTCCGCTGGGTCCACCAAAATGAGGACAATGTTATAGGGGAGGGCTGTAAATTGTTGGAAAGTCATTTGTGGTACTGCATCTAATCCGTTCTCCTTCTTTCTTCCTTGCCCCCCTCTACCCCCATCGGTAGTGTTAGGCTTAACAGCCCGTCACATTACGTTGGGGCATGAAGGATTTTTCCCATCTTTCTTCCCGGACTAAGGCCTGATTAGTAATGAGCCACCAGGGTTTTTGGGTTTTCGCCTTCATTGGGGCTACCAACTCCACCCCCCCTCCCAAATCTTTCTTCTTTAATCGCTTTACCCCATGTATGGTATAATCCCCTCACCTGGGCATGGCATGTTAAATATGCATAAAGGTGAAGGTTCCAGGGGGTTCGCAGAGACGCTGCTTGACATTAGATCATTCTGTTTTACCCACAGGTGCTTTGACAAAGAAGATCCGGGTATGGGTTATTGGTCAATCGTACGTCCACTGGGCGCCAGACACAGGGCTGCCAAAAATTTGGCTATTATCGATCACAAGCAAGATAATATCCGATGGATAGGTAGGCAAGGTGTGCAATGGTCAGCCTTAATTCCCCTGCTGTCCATGCAAATTGCAAAAGATAGTGCCCTGGACTTATTAATAGTACATCTAGGGGGTAATGATTTGGATCTAGGTAAGTCCCTGGATTTGATTATAACCATAATAGAAAGTTTGTGGTCAATTAGAGCCCAATGGCCATCGATTCATCTTTACCGGTCTGAAGTCATACCCAGATTAGCATGGAGATGCCCGATTGATCCCTCTATTATGAAGCGTATCATCAAGAAATTGATTCATTACATAGGTAGAGTAATAAGATACCTAGGCGGAATAAGCATTAAACACACCCAAATAACAGTCGATCAGGTCCATTTATATTGGGCAGAAGGGGTTCATCTCACAGACGAAGGTTTAGGTAATTTTATCAGGCATTTATCTAGAGGGCTATAGGAGGTGTGTAGGGCAATTGGTGGCGGGCTGTAAACCTAAAAGACCTCCAGCTTTGGCAGGAAGTCAAATTTGGTGAGTCGGCAACCAGTCACACGGTGCTATTGCTGATTGGCCAAAGGGCACTACCCTCTTCGAAGCACCTTGGCTCTTGGTTCTTTAAACAGGACTCCTTGGCCTGCTCTGTACAGGCAGGACATTGTGAGCCCAGAGAGGGGGGCATGCAAGCTGATGCCAGATTTAGCTAGTGGCGGATGGCCATACACTGTTTGGTAATGCGGACGTAAGAGTTAGCACCGACCAATCATAAAGGACTTGTCCTGGGACCAGTGGTTAATGCCGGACGGCCATACACTGTTTGGTAAGTTTGACATAGGTTGGGTGGTCTCTCCATCCTTGCTTTCTCCATCACTGATTTAAATTCAGCAAATTATAATTGAATGCTAATAAATTGCAACTTAAATTAGTCAAATTTAACAGTTGTCCGGTGTCGTTATTCTTAGTGTTAAGTTTGGTTTTGGTTAAGCGTGTTTGCAGGGGTATGTTAACAGAGGTTAAGAACTCTTCAGTCTGCAGTTTATGACAAGTGCAGCCATAAGTGAAACGTCCCTAAACTCAGATGATAGGGATAACAAATGGTACCTGCAGCTTAAGGGTTAACTCCTCTCCAGTTTCCAGCCAATGGGATGGGGGTGGGTGTTTAATCAATGGAGAGGATATACCCCGGGTCAAGGCATGTGTCAAAAATGAAATGGTTTGCGAGACTAAGGCTAAATAAACCAATCATAAAACGCTTATTAGGTTAGTGCTTTTATTGGTATTTGCAGTAAATACAATTGTACATTTTATTATTGTATTGTAACTTCTGGTTGTTAGGATATTTTAAATTTTAAATATAATGTAATGTTACGTTGAAGATAGTGGGCCTATTTATCATCATTCGGGTTTTTTTGGCTAAAACTTCTCAATCCTTATCTCCTTGATAAGGATTGAAAGTTTCCAGCAATGTATCAAGAAAGTTCTCAGGGACAGCAGTGATGATAAATAGGCTCACTATCTTCAACATAACATTTCTTTATATTTAAAATTTAAAATATCCTAACAATCAGAAGTTACAATACAATAATAAAATGTACAATTGCATTTACTGCACATACCAATAAAAGCACTAACCTAATAAGCGTTTTATGATTGGTTTATTTAGCCTTAGTCTCGCAAACCATTTCATTGTTGAAACTTTGTGAAGGACAGGACTGTACTTTTAACCTACCATAAAACAAGGGCACGCGAACACCAATCAGAGTGAAAAAAGTAATTGACTGACAACTACATTAGCCAATGAGCACAAGACAGGACTTGTTTGTCAGCCAGTATATGGCCCGCTGCTGTGGAAGATGAGGGGCTTGCTGTGGAAGATGAGGGTCTTGGGCACTAGGTGGACTCTGCGGGCGACAAGTAAGTGGCGTCGTACAACAATACACAAAGCGAGACTTCTAGTCCCTGTACATTGTTACCGGTATATTGTACGTGAGGTTTCCCCAGTGACTCACCTCTTCATCGCAGTCTCTTCTCATCTGAAGAAAGCAGCGTTGATCTCCTTTTTTTTTTTTGTTAGTGCGCATACGCTGACTATAAATGCCGGGCATGTGCACAGACATCTCCAACTGTGAGTGTATGACCTCAGCTTGTCGGACGGACGCCAGCACAGAAGCTGCAGCAAATTAATTAATGCTTTTTTTCAAAAAAAATTTTTTACTTATGAAAGGTATGTTAAATGTATTCTGAATACTTGTTTATATTTTTTATAAAATCCTTGTTAAAATTAATTAAGTAATGTAATGCAATTTCATTGAAATGGAACCTATCTATATAAAAGTCAAACACTAGAGTTAATATTAAATAGTGAGCACTTTTTTCATATATATCTTATTAAAATTAATTATTTAAATAATACATGGTCACCAGGTTCACATCGTATATAGCAATAACCAATAAAGGCAGTGAATAGTTGTTCACAACAGCAATCAAACTGGAACTTAAACCAATTATTTTTTATTGTAAAATATAAGGTTACCCATTTACACAGGCCCATATAAAATAATAAGTAAACCGTTATATTGATAATAAAAAAATATATATTTTATTTCTTGCTCATATAAGTATATAATAGCATCACAAAGTGCAGATTAGATTGATTATTTTACCACAACCCCTTTGATGACAGAACAGGTAACAATCATTTTCGTTAAATCATATTAAAAAGTAATGTGTTTTAATTCTGAATACTATACTAAAATGTTTAGTTTACATTTGTTAATCTGACATTATTTATACATTTTTGCACTGTAAAGTAATTACACATATATTAAAAACAAATATTAATTTTCAAATCCCAAATACTTATATAATATTTAAATTGAACCTTGTAATTTGTAACATTTATTGTAAAGTAAATACCCTAAACACAATTGATTTTGGTGGATGAATGTAAAATGTTTGCATATAGCAGCTGCATGTGTTTTCACTTTTTTAAAAAGTATTTAAGCTTGTGTACATTTAATTGTCAATATGGCCTTGCAGTAGCTTCAATAGATATATATCTACTTAACATCTTTAGATAAGTGTGGTGGGGGCTAATTGAAGTGACTCACACACACATAATCAAATAGTTTGCTGTATGTATCCTTATCTTGTGACCTTTAAACTTGCTTTTTCTGTCTGCATGCTATTGTTTTTCTTTTTTTTCACATTTGTATATAAAGATTCTTACAAAACAATATTTGAACTTTGTGGAACAATTACCATTGAAATCCACAAAATATCCTGCAAAGGAAATTTTAATTGTTCATTTTTTTCATTGTAATGTAATTTTGCTTTCATGTAATAATACAGCATTTTATCCTAAATAAGTAAAATAAACATAATACCTAATCAAGTAATAATATTATATAATGTCATAGGCAAACCGAGAGGGGGGGGGGGGGGGGTTCCTAGTGCCTGGAAACCCCCTCCAAGCCTAGGACACTGTATAATTGAGGTGGCTGGACCCTGCTCCCGCTTTATACAGTTCTGCTTGAAAAGGGAGAGCTGCGTGTACCTAACAGTAGTGCATGTAGCATTGCCCATGTATATTATGGGGATAGGAAGAGTTGGAGAGCAGCCAAGCACTGTCTAAAATTATAGCCACGCCCCCCATGCATGCTGGTCATGCCCACTGGCGGCATGGTGTGGAGACCCCCCTTTACAAATCCTGCGTTTGCCCCTGAATGTGTTCTATAACAGTAAATGTTAATTTTATAAAAAATGAACACTGAAGTTATTGTGCATCCCTGATTTTGCTAAAAAATTTTTTTAACAGAAATCATTCACATCGAGGTAATCATCCTGCTAAGTTTGTGTAATCTTTTTGCACTCTGTAGATGTCTTCCTACTCAAGCAGCAACAAGGATTTGGAGACGACAAAAGTGGGACAGAGTGCACCCCAGAATCCACATACTAAATCCAGCACCACCACAAAATGTTAAAGGACGCTACAGTTTTCTCTTGCAGAAAATCAGGCCCTAGTAGATGCAGTCCTTCAAAATTACTCCATATTATTTGGTCGAACAACTAGATATAATTATGGGTCAGAGACCAAAGAAGCTGTTTGGCGAACTGTGGCTGAGAAAGTGACTGCGGTGGGTAGATGGCAAAGAAGTCCCAGAAACATAATCATTATTTACTAAACTTTACAATCCTTTAGATTGTTCGCTCCTTTGAGCAGGGCTCACGTACCTTCTGTTTCCATCACTTTTAACTGCGCTCTCCAGCTACTCAGCTCACCTCCTCTCAGTCCCTCTGCCCTCTGTCTCCTCTCGCTTCTCTCCGCTCCCTTCAGTGACTCTCAACCTGTCATCAGTGCCCACCCTCTTGGGCCATAGTTACCTGCCTGTACTCACTTTTCCCCTCCCTCCCTCTCTTTCATGCTGTGCCTGAGCCCCCAGAGTTATAGTGCTTACTGTTACTTGTACTGTGCTGTTTCACCTTTTACTGTGCCATTGTTTGTCCTTGTACGGCACTACGGATACTTTGTGGCGCCCTATAAATAAAAATTAATAATAATAATAATAATAATAAACCAGGCTGTACAACTGTGGTTGGAAACCTCAAGAGCAATTGACAGAATAACATCATTTTTTAAACAGTATTCAGTTCACCAATGCAGTCCTACTCATGTGCATATTTTGACAGCACTGTATTAAATTACATTATACTGAAGAAAAAACAAAGCAGAAATCATGTCAGAAAGCTTCTTCTCTTGTACTCAAGTCTATTTTTACTAATGTAAACAATGAGCAGATAGTGTCAGGTACAATGTAAGCTCAGCTACTGCAGAACAGGTATATTAATTCTAGTTCCAGTTACGTCTGTCAGGCTCATAATATATTTATTTCTCATAATAAATTCACTCATATTAGCAAAAATAAGAATATGCTGCACATAACGTATCTATTGGGAAAACAATTTAAGTCCAGTTGTGACTGAAACGTTATATGCATTTCTGAAAAGTGACCAATCATCCATTTCTTTACAATAAATAATAATCCACCTTTACATTAGTGACCTGCGCTCTTTAAGACAGTGAGAAACTTCTCTCGCAGTTTCAGTCCTGAATTAAAACTAAATTGTCTTTAGAGCTGCACTGTATCAAAGCTGTTGTCACAGATAGGAATCAGAAATCCAGGATGCAAAATCCGCAGAAACCAGATAATTGTACGGGCTGGGAATCCGGACAATTTGCTAGGGGTGTATTTAGAAATACAGGTTCCGAGTCTAATACACGGTGCTCATGTTTAAAGCTGTGCAATTACAACACATAGAGCCTGGCATAGCATGCAGGTGCTAGATCCACATCGTGGATAAATCCATGTTAAGCTGAATCCACAGGGTTTCTATACATTGTATAACAGCACTGGGAAAACCTCATGTACAATATACCGGTAACAACGTACAGGTACTAGAAGTCTCGCTTTGTGTATTGTACGACGCCACTTACTTGTCGCCCGCAGAGTCCAGCTAGTCCCCAACACCCTCATCTTCCACAGCAACGGACCATATCCTGGCTGACAAACAAGTCCTGTCTTGTGCTCATTGGCTAATGTAGTTGTCAGTCAATTACTTTTTTCACTCTGATTGGCCCTTGCGTGCATTTATTTTATGGTAGGGTTAAAGTACAGTCTTGTCCTGCATGAAATGTCAACAATGAAATTGTTTGTGAGACTATGGCTAAATAAACCAATCATAAAATGCTTATTACATTAGTGCTTTCATTGGTATGTGCAGTAAATGCAATTGTATATTTTATTATTGTATTATAACTTCTGATTGTTAGGATATTTTAATTTTTAAATATAAAGTAATGTTATGTTGAGGAAAGTGGGCCTATTTATCATCACTCGTTTTTTTTGGGCTGAAACTTCTCAATCCTTATCTCCTTGATAAGGATGGAAAGTTTCCTGCAATGTATCAAGAGAGTTGTCAGGGACAGCAGTGCTGATAACCTGCTGTGACTCTTCATTACAGTCTCTTCTCATCAGAAGAAAGCTGCGTTGATCTTAGCCTTTTTTTTTTTTGCAAGTGCGCATGCGCTGACCAGAAATGCCGAGCATATGCACAGTCATCTCCCACTGCGAGCGTATGATCTCAGGTTATCGGACGCGCGTCAGCACAGAAGCTGCAGCAAATTAATTAATGGGGTTTTTTTCAAAAATTTACTTATGCACGGTATGTTAAATGTCTTCTGAATACTTGTTTATAATTTTTTTTAAAATCCTTGTTAAAATTAATGTGAATCAAGAGTGATTTTTTATAAGTAATGTAATGCAATTTCATACAAATGGAACCTATCTTTATAAAAGTAAAACTCTAGAGTTAATATTAAATAGTGAGCACTTATTTAATATATATCTTATTAAAATTAATTCTTTAAATAATACATGGTCACCAGGTTCACATCGTATATAGCAATAACCAATAAAGGCAGTGAATATAAAATATAAGGTGATCCATTTACACAGGCCCATATAAAATATTAAGTAAACCATTATATTAATATTAAAAAAATTAATCTTTTATTTCTTGCTCATATAAGTATATAATAGCATCACAAAGTGCAAAAATAGAAATAAAAAATAAATGCATAATATAAGATATAAAAATGTTTAAAATATTAGAAAAATATTTGCTGAAATTAACAATATAAATTCTTGTTAAATTTTCTGCTGACCACCATACACTGATTTATTATATGACCATTGATTTGTATTTTTAGATTGATTATTTTACCACAACCCCTTTGATGACAGAACAGGTAACATAATCATTTTCGTTAAATCATATTAAAAAGTAATGTGTTTTAATTCTGAATACTATACTAAAATGTTTAGTTTACATTTATTAATCTGACATTTTTTATACATTTTTGCACTGTAAAGTAATTACACATATATTAAAAACAAATATTAATTTTCAAATCCCAAATACTTATATAATATTTAAATTGAACCTTGTAATTTGTAACATTTATTGTAGTGTAAATACCCTAAACACAATTGATTTTGGTGGATGAATGTAAAATGTTTGCATATAGCAGCTGCATGTGTTTTCACTTTTTTAAAAGTATTTAAGCTTGTGTAGATTTAATTGTCAAAATGGCCTTGTAGTAGAGTAAATAGCTATATATCTACTTAACATCTTTAGATAAGTGTGGGGGAGGGCTAAATGAATTGATTTAGAAACACACACAATCAAATAATTTGCTGTATGTATCCTTATCTTGTGACCTTTAAACTTGCATTTCCTGTCTGCATACTATTTTTTTTCTTTTTTTTTCACATTTGTATGTACAGATTCTTACAAAACAATATCTGAACTTTGTGGAACAAATACAGTTGAAATCCCAAAAATATCCTGCAAAGGATAGGTTAATTGTTCATTTTTTTCATTGTATTGTAATTTTGATGTCATGTAATAATACAGCAATTTATCCTAAATAAGTATAATAAACTTAATATCTAATCAAGTAATAATATTATATAATGTGTCCTATAACACTAAATGTTAATTTTATAAAAAAATAAACACTGAAGTTGTGCATCCCTGATCTTGCAATTGATTTATTTTTTACAAAAATAATTCACATCGAGGTAATCATCCTGTTAAGTTTGTGTAATCTTTTTGCACTTTGTAGATGTCTTTCTACTCAAGCAGCAACAAGGATTTGGAGAGACAGAGGTGGGACAGAGTGCGCCCCAGAATCCACATACTAAATCCAGCACCACCACAAAAAGTACAAGGTTTTCTCTTGCAGAAAATAAGGCCCTAGTAGATGCAGTCCTTCAAAATTACTCCATATTATTTGGTCGACCAACTGAATATAATTATGGGTCAGAGGCCAAAGAAGCTGTCTGGCGAACTATGGCTGAGAAAGTGACTGCGGTGGGTAGATGGCGAAAAAGTTCCATTGTTTGCAAAAAGAGGTATCAAGACTGTAAAATAACTGTGATGAAGAAGATGTCCCTGATATATCAACATGCAAAGGGAACTAGTGGGGGTCCTCCATTGCATATAGAACTGGTGGAATGGGAAAAAACGATTAAGGACCATATCTCACACAGCAGTAACTGGAGTAGCAGCAGGAATGGATACAGGTGAGGATCACTTTTATAGTATTTGATTTTAATTATAAATTAATACCATTTAAATATTTAATTATAATATCTAAAAAAAATTATAATATATTTCATTTTGTTCACATTACAGGTTCACTACCAAGCAATGAGACAGCCACTTCCCTTGCATCAGGTAAATAATCACATATATTGTGCAATTAAAAATCCAAATAAGTAGTTTCAATTTATTATATGTTCATTACAGTTTCATATATGTTATATATTGTTCATCTTAGAGATTCTTTTGGAAAAAAAAGAAAGAAAAAACGTAAGTATGTTTCTACTGCCATGAGTGGTAAGGCAACATGATACTAAATGCTTTATTGATAATAAATTATGTAAAAATAAAATTCCATTACATATGTTTCCATTTATTTTTATTTATTTTTTTATTTTAGGCCATAGCAGCTCTTTTGCAAATCACCTTGCAGAAACGTAAAAAATCTCCCAAAAAAAAAAAAGGTTACACTTTAATATTGTATAGCTATATTGCATATACTACTTATAAAAGTATTGTTTAATAACTTTCACATTGATACTGTAAGCTTTTATGTGAGTTATAGTAGTATTCAATTTACCTAATGATTCACTTATAGCCTTCAATGTAGAATAATATATTTATCTTAGTTTATTAATGAAGTCTAATATGCTTAAATAGTTTTTGTTTAATTTTTTTAAAATATATTGAATTAAAACAGTATTAATAGAAATTAATGGGTTCTGCAATTTTTTGGGAATTGACAGGTAAAGCTGGCAATATTTTAAATATCAGCATTGATGGATTATTCAAACATTTTAATAATCAAAAGTGGTTAATCTTAGTTTTGAAATAAAAAATCTCTTAAAAATGTTTCTGTTGTGTGAGTGTTTATGATAACTAATTGTGACCTGTCAGCTACAATGATGCATAGGGGAATTTAATTGTGTTATCTGTGAACCACAGCCTAATTATTAGCGTGTTTGAAAACAATACCGGTGATTGTGTTATGTTTCTTTAGATCATTCTAAAAAAAGTAATAAAACATCAAGGGAGAGCACATCGTCATCAGATAACTAATCCTATACAGTAATATAAACATCAATATAAAAATGTAAAAGCTGGCAAGTTAAAACCTTTGTAATAATTTTTAAATTTTTTTGTTTATCTATTTATTTTTTAAAGTTACATCTCAAGGTGTTAAAAGAAAAAGTGGACACCGAAATACATCTCCTGGTTTGTAACATAACCATTGTAATGTTTTTTAAATGGTGTTTTGTATGCTTATTTTTAATTGTTTACTATTTCATTTTATAAATATACAAGAACACTATCTTTCACTTTTTAGATTACTGATCTATTGTTTCTGTAGATAAATGGAAAGATGTTTCATTTAAAATGTATCATGCTTTGGAAACATCCGCAACAGGCAGTACCAAAAAAGGACATGGTCACAGGGAAAAAGATGTAAAAAGACGAATGTTGGAAAAGTCCAAGAGACTTAATCCATCTGGTACATGTAACCTTTAAAGACATTTTGTTACTATGTTAGGTTTGGTTTATGTTATTTTAGAGTATAGGTATTATTACAGATTTAGCGCTCTCTCTCTGTATAGACACCAGAGAGAGAGAGAGAGAGAGAAATATAGTCATTGTAGTAACTGTACCTGGATTAACCCTCTTGAACAATAAAGTAAAGATATAGTTTAAATTAATTACTAGTGTAACATGTAACAAATATTTTTTACAGGAAGAACTGATAACTTGACATCAAAGCAGAAACATAGCTTTGCAGAATGCTCAACTCCAATTTCAAATATACCTGCAGGTAATTTACAAATTTAATTGGTGTAAAAAATTTTCAAAAATGATCAAAAGAATTGCTGCTATGTATCTAACTGCACATATAAACCGTTTCTAATGTACAATATTTGCCTTTTATTTGTTGTTAGCCTCTGCGGACTTAGTTGATGAGGTGGAAGAAGAAACCGAAATGCTACAGTCTGAACATTTATCAAATACTACTACTATATTAAGCGATGCCGAGTCCACTAAGGTTGATAATGCAAGCACACCATTAAGTTTTTCACAATCCATTCCTTTTTCTAATACAGTACAGTTTTAAGTGATGCTGAAATATCAAGCAACAGTACATCCACAGTATTAACAGATGAAGATTCTAACACTTTATCACACACACCAAGGGCTAGATTTACTAAGCTGCGGGTTTGCAAAAGTGGGGATGTTGCCTATAGCAACCAATCAGATTCTAGCTATCATTTTGTAGAAGGTACTAAATAAATGAAAGATAGAATCTGATGGGTTGCTATAGGCAACATCCCCACTTTTTCAAACTCGCAGCTTAGTAAATCTAGCCCCAAGAGTCTTACGAGATGCAGTAGATTTGAGTAGTCAGACAGGATCTTTAAGTACTGTGAGCACACATATTGTTACCCCTTACGAACATCACGCAGAGTGAAAAGAACAATAAAACTTCCTCAGCGATATTGGGATTGGTGACAAAAATGGTACATAATGACAGTCAATTTTTTTAAAAAAAAAAATGTAAACACAACAGATTAATTTTAATAATAATTGTTTAATTCTGTGATTGAAGTAAAACATTTTTTGTTTGGATCCCTGCATAGGTAAAAAAAGAAAGGAGGATGCTAACTTGGGAACATCACCACGGACCAAAGGTGATTTTAATATTTCATTTTGGATCTATAAATTTTTACATAACATGATAGCCACCTCAGTGTTGCTGACACTGAAGGACGTTAAACCTGTAAACTGAATATCTATCCGTAATATTTGGATTTTGTGTACACCATCAAACTCCCTAATGTTTTATTGCGTGTTCAAAATGGTATTACTGTAGCGCCTGCGGGGAACCGGACAGACGCATTACAGAAGAACTTACTTTGTAAGTGATGGTCACCTCCAGTCTGTTTCCGATGTCCCAGCTGCGATTCGATCCCAGCAGATCAGCAGCCGCAACCCTTGTCACCTCCAACTACGTCCCTCTAAGAAAGAGACAGAGATTACAGCCGTGCCTACCAGGAAAGGGCTGTCCGAGAACACGGCAATGAACAAGGACACTCTCAGTCCAGACTCACTTGCCACCTCCTTACTTTACTCTCGCCAAGGCACGGGGGACTACAGGCACTCGAGACCAGGAACAGTCCCGCCTCAAGTACCTCGCACACCTCCCGGTGAGGGCCTAACCAAAAAGGGGAATCGAGCGTGATACTCACCAGGACACTCCTGCTTCCGGTCCTGCTCTCCTGCACCTCCCCGACACCTGCGGATGACAAGGAACACACAGCCTCCCTCTGCGCTAACAGTGAGACTAAAGGTGTGCACCCACAAACGCTAAACTGACTACAACAGCGACCCGACCCTAACAACGCTCTAATGGTCGGCAACGCAACTAAGTCAAACAACTATGACTAACTAGGTGTGGTGCACTAACGGAACTGCTCACTGACCACTACGGGGAACACCAGCCGGTGTTCACGGACTATACCGGAGGGCGGTTCCTAACCCCCTCACCCAGGTCTAACCAAGGAGACTGTCTCCTTACTATGGGGTCACCCACGGACCCTAAGGACCGGCTGCACCAGGCCCGACTGAGGCTCGCTGGATCAGCACACTAACCCACAGGCCGACTGCCGCACGGAACATCCGATCGAAACTGAACCGCCCGACTGCCTGTACTCAGGTATCGAACACGTATCCTTACACCCTGAACCACAGGATGACCTGCACGGAACTCGGGCTTGGAGACCCTCGACCAGAACCACGGGCCGCCCCTGGAACTGCCTCAAGGTGTGCTGCACTGCCACCGACTCGCTCAGTCACCCCCTCTGGGAACCAGCGTGACCCCAGGGACCTAGGAGCGGGAAAACTACGTATGTTCTTCCCTGACTATGTGTAAGCTGGTAACTACACTTGTCCCCCACAGCACGGGTTAGTACAGGAAAACACAGGAAAAAAGAGCCTACCTTTAATGGGGGCCTGACGTCTTGCCCCTGGACACAATTATGTAGCACACCCCAAAATACAGTAATACAGCCAATACTCGCCGCACAGACAGAATACAGTAATACAGTACTTTGTACGCTACTCACCAGAGCACACAGCTGCTAGCCAACCAGCCGGCTGCTACAGCACCCACAGGAGCCTCCGCTCTACTGTACCTCCTAACTTTGTGTGCCCACCTCACACAGGACCGTGCCCTACGCTCACAAGGCTCTCACGCCTCTGTCACACCACCAGGGTCTTATGCCCTACACACCATGTGCCTCTGCCCAGCTACAAACCGAGCCTTGTGCTCTGACCATGGGCCTCAGCCCCCTCTCTAACTCAGGGCTCTAAGCCCACTACCTAGGGCCTTGTGCCCTGCTACCTAGGGGCACTAGCCCCTGTCTACTTAGGCCTTGTGGCCTCCCTATCTATCTACTAGGGCCTTGTACCCTTACACAGCCTATGGGCTATCAGCCCCCTGCCAAGGCCCTGTGGCCTTTCCTATGGCCTCTAGGCCACTACCTAACTAAGGGCCTTGTGCCCTTGTACACCTGGGGGCTCTGAGCCTCCCCTTGTGCCCTTTAACAACTATTATGGCCTACTGGCCCACTACTTAGCAAGAGCCTATTGCCCAGTTCCCTGGGCCTTGTGCCCCTAATTTAATGCTCCACGGGCCTTGTGCCCGACCGTGGCCACAGGCCTAGTGCCCGACCTGATGCTGAGGCTACTTACCTGCTCCGCTCAGGAATCTCAGCTTGCCACGCCGTCTTCTGCCTTCTTTTCCAGGTCTTCCAGGCCCTCCAGCTGGCGGCGCCTCTTCTCCGGTTCGGCGCTGGCTCCTCTGCTGCTCTGGAGGCAGGGGCGCTCTCAGCCCTGACAAGGGCTCCCCACTGGCGATCTCTGCTCCGGCGGCTTGATTGGAGTCTTCTTCCGCCGCTCCGCACGTCTGATCATCTCCTCCGCCGATGGACTTCTGCCAAAATGGCGCCGGCCGGCGACTTATATAGTCACCTGCGCAACGTCATCAGCCGCCGCGAGCGCTGATTGGCTCGCCGCGGAGCCAATCTTTTAAACAGCGGGGCGGGAGCCGCGATTGGCTCGCGTATCCGGCCGCTGATTGGCCAGCGGGGAAAGATGAGCCCTGATTGGCTCATCCTTCCTCCGCGGCCAGAACCTGGAAAGATGAAGCTATACTTACCGCCGCTGGATCGCTGGACGGGTAAGTAAGTTCTTTTTTCTTTTTTCACCCTCTTGCTGGGCACGGGAATCAGGGGCATCTTCTGTCCCTCCAGGGACACGGCGGTAGCGGGCATCTTCGCCCGCTTCTCGGGCACCGGCTGCGGGTGCATCTCATCATTACTGTACATAGACCCCAAGAAAAGAACAAAACATTGGACAATTGTAATGTAATGTACAAAAATGTATTCAATATAGTTTTTGGTATCAAAAATTATATGTCAATAAATTGTTGAGATGGTTCACATTTCTAAAACATAGTTAATATATACTGTTTGTCTTTTACAGAACTCGAGCATCTGTTTAGATCAATTTTGATGACAGAAGACACAATTTCTACTCCTCCCAAGTTTAGTGAAACGCCCGCCACTATCACTTTGAACAGTAACAGAGACCAGCTTCAAGCATCTGAATGTGTTTATGAACCAAATGTTTTAATGCAGCAGGACTCTATTACACTTTATGTAATGTATGGTGAAACAAAGAACAAGTCTTACCTCAAGTGCCTCAACCTGTATTAGGAAAGCCACATGAGCCATATATGTTACGGAAAAAAAAAGATCCTGACCCTGATTGCTCCCCTCTTCGTTGGTGGGGGATAACTGAAAAAAAAATTGAAAACAAAAATATACTCAAGTGACCGCGGCGCTCCCCGACTCCTCTCTTCTCCGTTCGTACTGAATATCGGGCGTGACGTCATCACGCCCGATGTTCAGTGAGGAGCGGCGCAGAGAGGGGTCAGCAAGAAGAGAGATGACAGGACAGAAGAAGAGAAGAAAGAAGATGTTAGAAAAGGTATGTGAAAGAACGGAAGCAAGGGGGGGTAAAGGCAGCATGGCAGAGTGTGAGATGGGGCAAAGGCAGCATGGCAGAGAGTGAAAAGGGGCCAAGGCAGCATGGCAGAGAGTGAGAAGGGGCCAAAGCAGAATGGAAGAGAGTGAGAAGTGGCCAAAGCAGCATGGCAGAGTGTGAAGGGGGACCAAAGCAGCATTGCATTGAGTGATGAAGGGGTATCCATAGAGGCGGGGTGCAAAAAGCAGCATTGAGGAAGCAGTGTGATCATAAGGAGGTACTGCATGGTGATGAAGGGGCACAGTAATGTGTGTGTGATGGCACAGCAGGCTTGTGGCAATGTAATGTGTGTGTGTGGTAGGTGTTGGCTAACTAATGGGTGCTATTTTGTTTGTGGGGTGATGGTGGGGCAATTTAATTTTATGGTGGGGACTATTAATTTAAGATGGGGGTGTCTGGAGAAAGGAAAATAGGTTTATTTATTAAATGGGAATACTATTACTTTAATGTTGGGGCTGGAGGAAGGCCTAAGTATTAATTGTGTGTTCTATTGATTTAACGCTGGGGCTGGTTGGAATTTTCTAAATGTACCCTTATTTTTTCCCAAATAGGGCCCCCAACATTCCAGAATCCAGACAAGCCGCAACTAAAGGAACCATTAGCCACAGGTGGTGAAAGTGATAAGAACAGGTAGGACAGTCTGTCAAATGTTCTTAGTCTAGTGGGACAATCCCGATTTTTGGTGACTGTTCTGCCCAATCTAAGGGGCAGGTCAAGACTGTATATTCTTTATATGCACACTGCATTCTTTTTATACTACACTATGGTGCTAGCTGTTCTTCACGGGCTGACCACTCCCCTTCTAGTGTCTGGTCTATGCCTCTTTGAAACCTGGCCACACCCCCCTCTGGTGGGCCCCAAGTGTTGCAGCCCCCGTGAGCCCTTCATGCCTCAGTCCGACATTGGGCACAGGGTGAGGAAAAATAATTTTTTAGAATAAATTAAGGTTCAATAATGCATGTTATAGTATAATGATTTGGGACAGATCTTGACCAATTCAAAGATATTTATAATTTTGGTATTTTTACTACATTGATAACACTGTATACGCAAGGAAAAATAATGTAGTTTGGTAAGGAATGAAGTGGGTGATGAATTGGTTTATAAAGGGAGTAAAAGGAAAATTAATGTGTGCAAATTAATCAAAGCAAGGTTGTAGGAGACTGGCCAAGTGAAGGGTGGACAGTGTCAGGTGTACAACATTGAAAGAGTTTTTATGTTGGCACGGTTGTAACGGTGCTCTGCAGAGGAACGAGGTCTTAATATAGGCATTAAAAGCCAAGGTCTAGAACCATAACCCGAATCACCTAATTGAAAATAAATAAAAATAAAATAAATAATTCAGATTTTACATCTATGTTATAAGATTTTATTTCAATGAATAAGTTCAAAGAAAGGTTTAAGTGATTAGACACAAAAATAGCCATATACTTTATTTGCAACTACTGCCATTCAAGTGTTCTAATAAAAAATTATGTGACTAATTTAATATGTGTACTGAAGTGGTGGGTGGCGAAACAAAAACCAAAACATTCAGACAAACTACAAGCATTGATTAGGCAAGAATGGCCAGCCATCAGTCATTATGCGGGCCACAAGTTGATTGACAACATGGTAGGGCGATTTGCAGGGGTCTTCAAAAAGCAGAGTCAGCATTGCAAATATTGACTCTAATACCCCATTCATACTGCACCAAAATCCTGGGTTTTTGCTGGGACGAGCTCAAACGACCCGGGTCTTGGTGCAGTATGAATGGTACAAGTCAAAAATCCCGCGTCTAAAAACCCGGGATTTATCGAGGGGTAATTCCCGGGTCGGACCCGGGTTGCCTGCACTATGAATGGTGCAACCCGGGTTTTTCAACCCGGGTTGCACAGAAAACAAGCTGATTGGCTGTCTGCCTGTCTCTGGAGGATGATGTCATCGGTGGGAGCCCGTGGAAGATTCGAGAAGGAGTTTAGGAGAAATGGTGGATGGTGGAGTGCAGATCAAGCTGAAGCAGAATCGGAGTTTGTTGGAGAAAATTGCTTTTATTTCACTAGTCACTATTAAACCAGTCACCTTTAAATGACATCACCATTTTTCAGTCAATGAAAACTGCTCTGGTGATGACTCCCACAAATTGCCAGGGCACAGACTTGTGCAGTATGAATGGGGTCAACCCGGGAAATTCCCGGGTCCGAGGTGCAGTATGAATGGTGTTTCTGAGCTGGGACGCTCCGAGCCCCAGCAAAAACCCAGCTTGAAAAACCAGGGATATTGCCAGGGCGGCAGTATGAAAGCGGTATTAGCAAAAAACGTATGTAAATTTAAAAAATAAATAAATAAAAAAATGGACTGTACAATAGCAACACCTGACCAAAAAGTAGAAAAACACTGATGCGGCAAACTGGGTGAATAACAATACTTATGCAATTCTCATAACTTTTGGTCATGACTGTAGTGTTAAATGTTAAAAAAAACAAGTAAATTAACATGTATGACATAGTAAAGTATTACAATATAACTCACCAACTAACCATCCGCCTTCCAGTCTTGATTGTTCAAATTCCTGAAAAATTTAAGAATTGCGCAGAATATTTGAGTCTTGGGTCGACCCAGGGAATGATGCATTGACATTAATAATTCTCCCTTTGGCATCACATGCCACTTGCATGTTCATTGAGTGGAAGTGTTTTCGGTTGCGACACACCTCCTCCATATCTTTTGTAGCTGTGAATGCAATGTGCGTACAGTCTATTGTACCCATTACATTAGGTATTTTTCCGATAACATAGAAAGCTTGTTTTACCTCTTGCCATTGTCTTGCGTTACGTGGGAGATAGATGTAGTCTTGTACATGTTTCAGAATAGCCTTCACTACTCCGAAAAAAAACCTGCAAAAGGTGGATTGTGACACTCAACCACAAGATGCAACCGTTGGTTGAAATGAACCAGAAGCCAAAAAATGAAGAGTACTCAATAGTTTGGTGATGCCTGGAACAGCATTTGTTCATCTGGTCTTTGGTTGAATATCTAACTTGATAAGTTGATATAATGACAATATGGCAACTGAAGGCAACCAATACAATGTCTTCCTTTCTGCAGACCATAAAGACTTTGGTGTGGCCTGAACAAACGTGCTTTTCTAAGATGTCTTCTTTTTTGTTGTGTAGGTGCTGTGATATTAGGTTCATTTTGAAGTACAGATGTAGCCAGGTTTATGTTTAAAATGATTCTCAGATATTGAAGTAAAAGAGGAATTATTCTTGAATATTATTTGGCAATATTCACAATTTTATCTATTAAAATAAAAAAAAATAGTACCACAACATGTGCAAAATGTGTAATATCAATAATTAATTTTTTTAAAAAAAGGGAAAGTCAATCTTGGCAAAAAGATTTAACACATACAAGCTGACTAATATTACATAAAAAAGTAGCGGTATAAAACACAAAGATAAATAACATACAATAAATATTAATTAATTCATAAATGATAATTACTGAATATAGATCACTTTTTATATTTAAATATATTACAATATAGTTGATAGATTCTGACAATAACAACAAACGTGACAACAATATAAATAAAATGTACATCCAGCAATGGAAAAAATATATATATAGTGCTTGATAGCAGAGAACAAGGGTATGACAACCTTTTTGTCGCAGTCCACCGTATAAAATATTGTGAAGCCAAGGTAGGACAGGTGTGTGCGCGTGTACAAAATATATATATATATATATATATATATATATATATATATATATTTATATATATAAATATATTGTGAGCATTAAGCTAAAGAGGAATGATCCCTGCTCATATTATGCAACATAGCAGTAACCTCAATTAATATTCTGCTACATAAGTGACAACAATGACTTCGTATAGGTCACACAGTACTATAATAAATGTAACTAAATGTATTTTGTGACACAGATAAGTGCACACCACAAATACTAGGCCGTAGTAAATACCAACAATTACTTTTTTCAACATTAATGACACATTTCATCTGTTCAGCAGGGGAAGGTTGGGCTGGGCTGGGGGGAGCATCTGCCCCCCGGGCCTGTCCCATAATGGGCTACCTTGGGCTGGGTCACTGGGCCACCTGCATTTTTTCCTTTAAAATAGGCTGCTGAGTCGAGTCTTGCCTCCCTGAAGTTTGCCAGCCCTGCTCTGGGTACAGGGCTTAACTCAATTCACATTACTTAATATACAGCATGCAATATTTTTATTTTTTTTTAGAAAATATGCATCCAAATGCTATATGGGTATAGGTAATGATAATAGTACTTTAAGGTGTTAAAAACGACCATAGAGTTAAATAAAGTAATGCTTGATTAACTTACAAGATCAATATTGTGCAGCTTTTAGTTAATACACAGAGCAATGAAATCCTGTCTCTCGCCAGCAGTGCAAACAGCAGTGAACTGAGAGAAATTTGCATGTCACAAGCGCTGTCCAGCTCTGCTTTTCGGAGCAGAGCTAACAGATGAGAAAGTTTTCAGTTAGGAAAATGTACACCATAGAGTGGATTATCACCAAGGATTATGGACTGAATTTTATGCTGTTTCAGTGACAATTGTTACACATGAATTGTTTTATTTTGATGGTACTGTACTATTGAAATGTTTATTCTTTTACATGTTTTTATTGAATTTTTAATGTAAAACAAGAAAATATTGAGCAGAGTGAACAAATAGCGGATAAGGGGTGATAAGTGATAGGTGAAGAAACACCACAGTGATGAGGTACACAGGGCAGGTAATCTTGAATTATTTAATATGTTTTACATTATACTATATACTGTAAAAGTGCATGTAAAAATAATTTCACACTATCAAAATTCCCAAAAGATTCTGGAGGCCCACGACGATAATTTCAAATTTCCATACCAGCACTTCTAAATTCCCACTGACTATAACCATAACATTGACGGTTTGCCTTTTTTATTTACTAGCCACCAGATTGGATGTTTGCTTTTTTACTTGCCACCAGATTGGAGTTCTGTTTATAGACCAGCTACCAAATTAGAGCTTTACCTTACAGCAGTGTTTATAAACTTCAGTCCACACACCTCCCGAGCAGCTCATGTGTTTTAGGATTTCTTTAATCATGCACAGATGAGTTAATCTATTTGGCTGGGCCAGTAATTATTCCACCTGCTTCTACAGGCAGAAATCCTCAAAACATGAGCTGTTGGGGAGGTGTGAGGACTGGAGTTAAGAAACACTGCATTATAGAGTGCTCGCCAGATTAAGAGTTTGCTTTGTAAACTAATCACCAAACTGGGGGACTGCTTCTTTTTTTTTTTTACTACGCATTAGATTATAAAAAATTTTATATACTTGCTACCATATTGGAGGCTAGCTCTGTACACAAGTCACAAGACCACATGTCTCTTTTTCAGACTAAGCAACAGGTTGGAGATCTGCTTTTTACAGTACATGCCAGATCAGGGAATTGTTCTCTAAAACAGACCTATATTAGAGGTTTGCTTTATATACTAGCCCCCATAACAGAAGTCTTCTGTATATTCTAGCTACCCAAAGGGGAATGTCTGCTTTCTGTATTTGCCAGCAAATTGGAGGTCTATGCTATATACTAACCACTATATTTAGAGTTTGCCTTTGCATCTAGTGTAGAGGTCTGCTGTATGCACAAGCCATCAGATTGTTAGTTCTATTTTTCACAAGCTATCAGATTGGTAGGTCAATTTTAGTCAATATCTTTTTGGAGCAATTTGGTGTTTATTATTTCAGTTCTGTGCCTTTTCACATGGTTGTTTTCTATATGTTTTTTTATACCATATACCTGAAAAACTAGATGATTTTATGTTTATCTTGCTTTTTGTGAGGATTGAACACAATACCATCTACAGATGACAAGAGGCAGTGTGCAATTGACACAGACAACTACAAACTTTTTATCACTTAATGCAATCAGCATTTCTGCTAATGGTCAAGTCAATTGGGACCGTGAGTCACCTATATGCAACCTTGAGAAAGCTCTCACTTCTACCAAGATTTGCATAAGCAAAATTTAAAATCTCTTCAATGAGACTTATGTGTGCCTGTTTATTGACATTTGCTTCATCACTCCCAATTCAACATTTTCCAACTCATCAACTTCAACTTTGTCCCTCATGACCCATCCTCTCAGGACAAGCGTCTTGGTCGGAATTGGTGTGCATCTGATGGCAACCACAGTCAAGTGGGTTTCTCATGGAAGCAACCAGCACCGTGACACCTTTATTTAAAACAGTGGGAAGAGGAATATCAATGATCAGGGTACCAGATGAGAGGGGGGATGTCAAAGGACAGGGAGATGGTTTCCATGAGAAGTAGAGGGTCCCGGAGGAGAGAAGAGAAGATGCAAGTGAACAGGACTCCTGGGCAGGGGGATTTTTTATCCCTTCCATACTGTTTAACAATATGTATTTTAAACACTGACCCCCACTTCTAAGAGGCATAGAGATAGGGCCTCTGTGTATGAATAAGCCTGGTGATCAGTAGCTAACACCAAAGATCAGTGTCTGCTGTCAGCGTGTAAAGCTTACACACCCTTTCCTGGAACGTTAGCAATGTTCCAATTCCCCTGCTAATACACACTTACTGGATTTGCTTATCAGTCACACCTGCTTAGAGTTTCTTCATTATGTTTAATTAAATTGGTATCAGAGGCAAGGGATATCATTATGGCGCTGATAATATGGAGAAGCAAATCTGGTTTCTATGTAAGAGTGGAGCAGCTGTGGTAAGAGGTCGATCTGCTAAAGTGGCAGAGGAGAGTGTGGAAGATCCCTCAATCATATTTTGGGCTTTTCCGGAATCAATCAACATCAATATCATGAAGGCCCTAACCTATGTATTTTCTCCATATAATTGAAAGCTGGAATATCAGAGTTCTGCTTTATACACTAGCCACTGATTGGAGGTCTGCTTCATATACTAGACACCAGTCTGGAGGTCTGCATTATACAGTAGCCAGCAGATTGGAGATCAACTTTGTGTACTAGCCCCCCAGATAGCAGAAATACTTGATGTTTTATGCACTAGGGCAGCGGTTCCCAAAGTGTGCGCTGCGGCTCCCAAGGGTGCCAAGGGAAAGTTAGAAAAAAACAAAACAAAACATATACTCACCAATCCGTGCGGCGCAGGGACCCAGCATCCTCCTCTCTCATGCAGCTTGTTACTATAGTGACAAGCTGCGTGAGAGAGAGGGAGAATGCTGGGTCCCGGCGCCGCACAGATTGGTGAGTTTATGTTTTGTTTTGTTTTTTTCTGACTTTCCATTCAATCTTGGTAATGAAACACCCACTTCCTTTAACATCCCCCTCATTCCTTACTAGCATCAGCTGATGTGCAGCCCCTCCTATTAACAAGCTGGGAAGGTTAACTAGACATAACTGGACTGAATACATTCTATACACTGGGAATCTCCTTACTTCCTGTCAGAACCAGTGACAAGAATGCATCCTATTCGCTGGGTATCTCTTTGCTTTACTGTAATAATCACAATCAATGCCCAGAAATAGTGACAGGGGCCATTTGCCAGAAGGTACACCTTTGAAAATATGTCTGAAGATTATAGTAGTAGTTTGAAAAGCATCAGTGGACAAGTAGATTTGATTCTGTCCATTTCAGTTCTATAGAATACTGCAATTGAAAGGTCAGCTTTTGCATGATGGGTATCCTCCTCTCTCACGCAGCTTGTCACTATAGTGACAAGCTACGTGAGAGAGAGGGAGAATGCTGGGTCCAAGCTCCGCACAGATTGGTGAGTTTATGTTTTGTTTTGTTTTTTTCTGGCTTTCCCGCGGCAGAAGGGACAGAGTGAGAGGGAGCGTGGCAGAGGAGAGGGGACAGCGTGACGGAGGCCAGAGGAGGGGACAGCGTGACAGAGGGCAGAGAGGGGGACAGAGTGACAGAGGGCAGAGAGGGGGACAGAGGGCAGAGGAGGGGGACAGCGTGACAGAGGGCAGAGGATGGGGACAGCGTGGCAGAGGAGGGGGACAGCGTGACAGAGGGCAGAGTGAGAGGGAGCGTGACAGAGGGCAGAGGAGGAGGGCAGCGTGAGAGGGGACAGCGTGAGAGGGCAGAGTGACTAGATGCAGAGGGGGGTCATTTTTGCATACAAATAAATAAGTATTTCTGTCCTGACCTAAATACTTATTAATTTTTTTTTGACCTAACTACTTCTAAAACAGGACTGCTCAGTAATTATTTTGGAGGGGTGCCTTGAAAAAATTATGGAGACTCTAAGGGTGCCGCGAACTGCAAAAGTATGGGAACCACTGCATTAAGTGTTGGGTTTAAGTAATTATTCCCAGCACTTAAGAACTGGTAGTACAATTACCACCAGAAAAAGGTTCTGCTTTGTATACTAGCCATCAGAATGCCTTATATAGTGATTAGGATGTCAAGATTTTTGATGGCAGCCCTCATGTGAAAAAAAAACACGTGAAAATCCAACACTTGCTCATACATCCACTAGGCCAGCGGTTCCCTAAGTGTGCGCCATGGCTCCCAGGGGTGTCGCGGGGCTGTCACAGGGGTGTCGCGGCCAGGAAGAGAAAAAAGAACAAAAAAAAAATCTTTCCAATCCGGTGGCGCCCGGAACCCAGTATCCTCCCTCCTCGCATCTCACTGAATGTCGGGCGTGACGTCATCACGTCCAACATTCAGTCACAAGCGGCAGGAAAGAGGAGGATGCTGGGTCCCGGGCGCCGCTGGATTGGTAAGTTTTTTTTGTTTTTTTTTCTCTTCCTGGCCCCCAGGATGCAGAGGGGGCGGCAGAGTGCGTGGATGCACAGAGGGGGCGGCAGAGTGCGTGGATGCACAGAGGGGGCGGCAGAGTGCGTGGATGCAGGGGGGGCAGAGTGCGTGGATGCAGAGGGGGCAGAGTGCGTGGATGCAGAGGGGGCAGAGTGCGTGGATGCAGAGGGGGCAGAGTGCGTGGATGCAGAGGGGGCAGAGTGTGTGGAGATGAAGGAGGGCACAGAGTGTGTGGAGATGAAGGAGGGCACAGAGTGTGTGGAGATGAAGGAGGGCACAGTGTGAGTTAGATGTAAATTATTCTTTGACAGAAATATAATTGAAAAAAATATATAAAAATATTCTTTTCCCTTGGATTAATGTGTATTATTTTTGCACACAACGAAATAAGTACTTCTGTCCTGACCTAAATACTTATAACGTTTTTTTCACCAAACTACTTATAAAACAGGACTGCTCTGTAATTATTTTGGAGGGGTGCCTTGAAAAAATTATCGAGACTAAGGGTGCCGGGAACTGCAAAAGTTTGGGAACCACTGCACTAGTCTTATAGCAAGCTGGGCTGGGATGAACCTAAGAGCACTCCAAGGCAATAATGCAATAATAGGGTTTGTCATGTGCAAGCTAATTTTTAGTCATATAAATCTGAAAATTTGTGTTTGTGAATTAATTCCTAGAAATAGCGTGACATGGCTCAGAGGAGCTGCTTAAATAAATGTGTTTTGTTTATGTTAAACTACCCAGAGGGGCTGGTAGATAAGAGCCTGGATTCATTGTAGCACATTGTATCAATTATGGCAGGTCCCAAGCTTGAAAGCCTTTGAAAATATATTTTTCAAGACAATGAAATCTAACATGTCCGGGAAGCCTCAGACATGCCGACTGTAGAGACAGGGTTATATGTTAATGACAAATTCAAGCTGTCACAGAAAAATATCATAATTTTCTACAATATCATACTTACCAGAGGCACGTGTGGTATGCAGATGAAGGGGAACTTATGACCTATTGTGTGGAGGTAAAATCATGTTTGTAAGCCATACTGGTGAAAAGTTAGGACAGGGTAACAAAAACCTGACTTAAAAGGTGTTTCTCCAGCAGAGTCATAAAATACTAATTTGCATTCTCACAGACCTTTTTGTTCTGACATCACAGGAAGGAGGCTGTGGGCCCTGCAGCTTGGTTTTAAAACTGTACTGTGACTCTAAGGAATTATTCACTTTTGGGAGTCAATCTGATATTGAAGAATGTCCCATTTTTCCTGCTTCTCCCAGCACCAGAAACTTGATTATATGGGAGTTATTAATTCTGTGTTTATCCTTTTTAATTCATAAGAAACCATTGCATTATATTTGTATGTCATATTTTTAATTGTTTTATCTTAAGCATTGTGGATGTATTTTACATATTAAATTACACTTAATACGTTCAAGTCTCTGTGTTCTTACGAATTCACACAAAAAGTTTGGTCAAATAGCTACATAATTAAAACGAGGAGAACATTGTGGTTTATGTTAACTCTGATTAAGTAAATTGTGCTAGATTAATTCTAGGGAGAACCGAAGGCTTCCTAAATAAGAATGTCAGCTCTTCATAAAAAAACCTTGGTGGTGGCATAGTTGGTATGGCAAAGCTAGTGTATGGCATAGATAGGAAAGGATTTAATCATTTTAGACAGACCAGGTGGTTGTTTTTTGGTTAACCCTCAAACACGCGTCACGCAGGCTCAGGTGAGTGTTGTTTGTGACAGGGTTCTTTTAACAGAAGCCTACACTTGGTTTATAATAACCGGTATTAGCCTATAAAGAACAAATAAATTACAATTCACCATTACAATTATGAGCGATGACATTCAAATTGCTTACTTGAATTTATGGCATCTTTGGCTGCAGCCATGCTAGAAAACCATGAATGTATTATGGCCATTATGTGCAAGTAGCTATTGCATGCCTCTGTCTACAATTCATATGATTAAGTGTGAACCTTTGTTTTTTTTTATTCCGCTGGATAATGATGGTTATTACAAACTAGCTACAGCATGTGGATACTTTATGTTGTAAGACGGCTTTTACTGTACTATCGACACTGGTGGGCTGATAGGAGCCTTCTGGTCCACTACAACTATGATATCTGGAGATCAATGGAAGGATCTGAATACTCTGAAAATTGCACTGTTATGAACAGAGCCTTGTCTGAAGACAATGGACATACACTGATTAATAATCCCTATGACAGTTAAGTCATCTATTTTTTTCTGCTATTGTCCCTGTATTCTCATTTTCTCCTATTTTGTTGCTGTGTTATTCTGACATGGCATTTTAAATAGATACACAAACCATATTATTTATAAGGCACCAATATATTTATCACAGTGATACAATATAAATCAGAAAACATAAAACATACAAACAGAATAATAAAATGTACTGCAAATTGATTTTAAAGGCAAATATGGGTATTTACATAACAGCAAGTTTCTTTTACTTTGACTGCCTAAACATAAAGGAAAATTATAGCGGAAAAAAGTGCAAGAGTAAGGTTAGTATTAACGCATAACTAAAGATTTTATAAAGTGCAGTATATATACTTCTTAGATTTATCAAATAAAAGTGGAAAAAAATTTAAGCATTTGGTAGAAGTATGACATCTTCCTGACACCAGTAACTTGTACATATTTAGGCTGGGTACAAACTACAAAAACTTGCGATCAATTTATTATCGCTAACGATTTTACAAACGACTGAAGCTCCAATCAGTCTGCTGATACATGCGTACACACTATACATGATTTACCTTCAGTTCTGTGCTCTTCATCTGGTCCTGTAGTCGTTTAGAAAATGACAGCACAGTATTCATTCATTCCTGTCACACTGATTAACCACCTTGTTATAGCTAGCCACATGTCATTACAAATTTTGTTACTTTTAGTGACTCTGAAACAAAATATTCAGCCTCAGAACGAACGGATGAATTAGTTCATCAACAGCACTCTCTACATTTATTCACCGGGAAATGTTCATTGCCGGCATCGGCTGAAAAGATCATGACTCTGTAAACTCTGTGGAAATCATGAGTGCATGCACACTGCAGGATCGGAAGGCGGTTGGAACGAGATTGTTAATTTTACCGACCAACCAAATGAGCCAACGATCGGTGCTTTGGAACGACTATCCGTAATCATGTAGGTGTACACACTACTGCAATATCAGGCCTAACAGTCAGATTACAGGTGTTTGGCCTGATAACCGGCTGAAAAACCTGTAGTGTGCACCCAGCCTTAGGGGACTGTTTATTAAGAATCTCCCAATAACTAGATGATAACGATAATACTGGCTGGGACTGGAACTGTAAGCCCAGACTTGAGGTTCCAGGTCCAGATACTACAAAAAATATTTACATTAAAAAGTAACAAATAAAAAGATATACAATAAATATACAAAATATTAATAAAGAAAAAAAAACAGAAAAAATGCTTTATTTTAATAATACAGCATATATTCCTGTGAGCACCTCTGGCTAATGCCATCCTTTGTAAATAGCAATGCTTGAGGCCCCCCCATGTGTGATAGCAATGGGGTTTTGGTAAATAGAGAGAAGCCCTAAAGTCTGCATAAAAATCTCCTTTTCGCAGGATTTAGGTCTTTTGTACCTTTAATAAATAGACTCCTTAGTTGGCAAGAGTGTTTGATTTATTACACAGTTCTAGTTATATTTCCATCCATGACATGACAAGAGAGAACATTTCCAGGTCTGTGCGAACTACTGAGTCTTTATGAGATAAATTTTGCACGTCCTTTGAGTTGGTGAAGATCAGGCCTTGATACGTTCAAAGGCAATGAAAACATTGAAACGTGCAAAAGTTGATATGGAGCAAAGGCAGTCCTAATGCCTCCTTACAAAACAAAAAGAAAATTGTCAGCGCTTATCCTTTAAACTGCATATCTGTGTGTGTCTAGCAAAATGAAAACATGAGGTATTAGTTCATATTTTGATCAAAAGACTTAAGCCTGCATCCCAACTTCAAGGGTACCTCATAATATGCAGGTCCTACTCTGAGCTATATGCTTTAAACACCATTAAAATGCAGCTAAAATCAGATGCACTCACCTCCCAGATATAGGGGTTTACATCTAGCAAAGGCTGGCTTGTGAGCCACATCCAAATGTGCCTTAATAGGCTTGATGGACAGCTGCTATGACAAAAAGGCAATATTTTGAAACAAAACCATAGAAAAATAAGCCCGCGCTTGGAATATCCCACATTATATATGGTACCAGCTGCGTGGCAATATAAATGCCCATATATGTATACAAAACAAAAAGAAAATTGATGCCTCCTTACCCTCTAATGAAAGAAGATAAATGTGGTAGAAGTTGAAATTAATGAATAGGGTGATCCAAAAGTGATGTAAGGTTGTACTTTTCACCAGTGGCAGAACTACCATTGGTGCAGCAGGTGCAGAGCACCGGGGCCCATGGAGATAATGGGGCCCACTACATGGCAGATGCAGAGGGTTGGGAGCCCAAGTTCCCTCCTTCCTGCTTTCCTGTACTGGGGCCCACAGCTCGCTAGTTCTGCCTCTGCTTTTCATCATGCACATTTCCATCGGAACCCACAAAAATAGTTCATACATAGGTTCATAATGTTTTTACGGGGGCAGTTCCTAAAAGTGAAATACAAACACGCGTCTATGTATGCGCAGTACGGACAAATAGGTGCAGGTGTACACAATAAATGACCCCCATTGTCTTTACTTTGCGACATGCAATTCCCATTTCCAGTTCGTATTGCACTTAATTTTGATCACACTGTACACTACTACTTCCTTGGTTTGAAACTGAAATTGTATTATATATCAGTAAAAGTGTCTCAAAGCAGTAGAGGTTATTATTATTATTATTATCATTTATTTGTTAGGCGCCACAAGGTGTCCGCAGCGCCGTACATAGTACAAACAGTAAACCATACAGGGTTAAACAGTACAGAACAGTAAACACAAAGTACCAGTGCTTCAGAAACTCCGGGACAGACAAATGGAGTAAGGACGGAGCAGAAGAACAAGTGTGGAGACACGAGGGAAGAAGTGCCCTGCTCAAACGAGCTTACATCCTAAGGGACGGTGGACGAAACAGACACAAGAGGGAGCGGTGATACCAGGGGAGAGAGGGAAGAGCGAGCAGAGTAGGTGAGGGGTTAGGTGGATGATTGGTAGGCTTTAAGGAACAGGTGAGTTTTAAGTGCTCGTTTGAAGGAGCACAGCTTGGGAGCGAGACGGGAGGTTGCCAGGATACAAAAACAAGCAGCTTACAAGGTAGTTATGGTTATTTCCAGAGACAACAGAAATAGCACACAGTACTACTCTCGTGATCGCTATCTTATTTCTCCCTCAAGAATTTTCCTCCAGGGTCAGGTGATGTAAGCATTATGTTTACTGACACATGGTCTACTGAGAGCAATATTTGTCTCCATCTAGAAAACACATTTTGAACTGTTCTGCGTCTTTCATCTCTCTGTAAAATATTAAATATGTCATAATTACATTACTATTTCACTTGTATTGTCTTCCTTTTAACATTTAGCAAACATTGAGCTAAATCATTAAACAACCACTTGCTAAAAAAAACCTGTCCTAGGTTACCCTAAGGCTTCTACAATGAGGCCTCATTGCCAGGTTTTAGCAAGTGGTTGTTTAATGATTTAGCTCAGATAGGCGCTGTTTGAGGATTGTTTAGAATATTTATTTTCAGTTCAAACACAGCTCATGACAATAGATTTTTGCCTTCTCAGGCATGTATACAATTCATTCAGTTCTTACCTCTGTAATAGGATTAATGTTATAGATCTAATCTATTTAGAAGTATCAGTGAGTTTTTGTTTGGTGCTAACAACTTGGTTTAGATAACAAACTATCAGGCAGCACAAATCATTTGTCCATGCAGACTCTTGCAACTTGAAATCACATCCTTGAACAAGCTTTATTTAGTAACATGCTCAGAATTAGAAAAGCTGAATTGATATAATTAGAATAAGCAAATGAGACAATGATTTCAGCTATACAAATTACTTAGCACATAATAACAGATCTATGTCATCTCAGGAGTGTAAACAATTCATCCAGCTCAGAATTTAGTAACAGAATTAACACTGTATAGATCCATTTTATTTAGCAAGCATTTGTTTGTTATGAGTAATCTGATTCAGATAATTATCTATAGCTCTACTGAACAGCACAAATCACTTGTCCGAGCAGATACTTTTAATAAGTCATACTCAGTAATGTGCTTTGTAATATAAAAATTAAAATTATTAAAATCAAATAAATGGTATAAATACTCTAGCCATATTAATTACTTTTATCTTAGTTTACAAGTTACACACAGATGGGCGTAATTGGCTGCTTGATTATTTATTAGAATTTTGAAACTCAGCCTCAGAATTGTTACTATATAGGCTCCTAAGCCATATTTATGTCTTTTTTTTACATAGTGACTAACAATTATTTTTTAACATACTTCAGTGGAGCCTACACTAGTCTCAAATACTGCCACATAACATTTGCAACAGTTACGTCTGTTATTATTAATATTTATGAGAGCAGTATCTGTTTATAATATCGTGACTGTGAAATTCAGCTTTCTAAATGATCTTTTAGACCAAATATAGTGTATACTTTGTATGATTATTGATTATATTATTCATTATTACATTTGGTTCTATAAATTTTGCACCATACCATTTATCTGAATTGGTGTAAATGAGTAGCTACATATTATATATATATATATATATATATATATATATATATATATATATATATACACATATATATACACACATATATATACATATATATATATATATATCTACTATATAAATGCCTAGTGGCGTGTGTGAAAAAAAAAAAACCAAGCTGCAGTGCCATCTGCTGGGCAGAGTTATACACTGACCTATATATTTCTTGAAGGAGAAGTGACAGTTGGGAGTGGTTGGTGGTTGCCGGGGGTGACAGTGGGGAGTTTTTAACACCTTAAGTAGCTTGATGAAGGATGTGGCGATGAAGATGAAGGATGAGGTGATGGAGAAAAATGATGAGGTGGTGACATGTGGACAAAACCACGTTAAAAAAGGGCGCTTGCATCGGGAAGTAACGCTCTTCCCCTGAGGAGGTCTGGGCTAGGCCCAAATACATGACAAGAACCTTTTTAACACCTTAAGTAGCTTGATTTGACTAGAATGCATGAGTATCATGCACGGGTTAACTTGTATATATATATATATATATATATATATATATATATATATATGTATCTGTAGCTACTCATTTATACCACTAAGTTTTAATATTTCCCTTTTAATATATACAATTTTAACTTATACAAATAAAATTTTGTTTTTATGTGTGTTGCTTTCATTCATCTCATGTCTATGAGCAATATAAACTATTAGATAAGAACTTGGGGATACACTAACCCTCATTAAAATTAATATCTAATTACACATTTGACGTGTGCCTTCCCCAGTTAGTATTTCTTTCTCTCTTCTTTTTCTCAGAAAACTATGAATTCATACTACGGGAAGCAGCACTCTCATTAGCAGATTTTTGTAAGAATATTATTCTACTCTACAAGTTAGACACCACTATCTTGTTTGGGCCACTCTGTGTCAATCATTCATTACATAAAATGGATTACTGACACAGGAATCATGTTTATAAATGGAAGTTTCCACATATAAAATAACTTCTTACATATGTTTTCTTAGGTAAGAAAACTTCCTGATATAAACTAGGGATGTGCACCGGCGACTTTTGAGGTCTCGTGTTTTGTGTTTTGGATCCGGATTTTCGTTATTTTTGGGGTTCGGATTTGTCTCGCAAAACACTTGACGAAAGGTCTCGGTTCGGATTTAAGGTTTTGGATTCGGATTTTTTTTGAAAAAAACATAAAAAGTTTAAAAATCAAGTTTTTGGGCTTATTTTCACTCCTAGGCTATTATTAACCTCAATAACATTCAATAACAAGCATTTCCACTAATTTACAGTGTATTCTGAACACCTCACAATATAGTTATTAGTCCAAAACGTTGCAACAAGGTATCTTTCTGGACTGCGTAGAGGAGTGGGTCACCACAATATCTTAAAAACCCTGAACTTTTATGATTCGCACCAATAATTGTACCTGGACTGCGTAGAGGAGTGGGTCACCACAATATATATTAAAAACCCTGAACTTTTATGAATCGCACCAATAATTGTACCTGGACTGCGTAGAGGAGTGGGTCACCACAATATATTAAAAACCCTGAACTTTTATGATTCGCACCAATAATTGTACCTGGACTGCGTAGAGGAGTGGGTCACCACAATATATTAAAAACCCTGAACTTTTATGATTCGCACCAATAATTGTACCTGGACTGCGTAGAGGAGTGGGTCACCACAATATATATTAAAAACCCTGAACTTTTATGAATCGCACCAATAAATGTACCTGGACTGCGTAGAGGAGTGGGTCACCACAATATATATTAAAAACCCTGAACTTTTATGAATCGCACCAATAAATGTACCTGGACTGCGTAGAGGAGTGGGTCACCACAATATATATTAAAAACCCTGAACTTTTATGAATCGCACCAATAAATGTACCTGGACTGCGTAGAGGAGTGGGTCACCACAATATATATAATAAGAAAACCATCAACTTGTTTGATTCGCACCAATAAATGTACCTGGACTGCGTAGAGGAGTGGGTCACCACAATATATATTAAAAACCCTGAACTTTTATGAATCGCACCAATAAATGTACCTGGACTGCGTAGAGGAGTGGGTCACCACAATATATATTAAAAACCCTGAACTTTTATGAATCGCACCAATAAATGTACCTGGACTGCGTAGAGGAGTGGGTCACCACAATATATATTAAAAACCCTGAACTTTTATGAATCGCACCAATAAATGTACCTGGACTGCGTAGAGGAGTGGGTCACCACAATATATATAATAAGAAAACCATCAACTTGTTTGATTCGCACCAATAAATGTACCTGGACTGCGTAGAGGAGTGGGTCACCACAATATATATTAAAAACCCTGAACTTTTATGAATCGCACCAATACATGTACCTGGACTGCGTAGAGGAGTGGGTCACCACAATATATATTAAAAACCCTGAACTTTTATGAATCGCACCAATAAATGTACCTGGACTGCGTAGAGGAGTGGGTCACCACAATATATATAATAAGAAAACCATCAACTTGTTTGATTCGCACCAATAAATGTACCTGGACTGCGTAGAGGAGTGGGTCACCACAATATATTAAAAACCCTGAACTTTTATGAATCGCACCAATAAATGTACCTGGACTGCGTAGAGGAGTGGGTCACCACAATATATTAAAAACCCTGAACTTTTATGATTCGCACCAATAAATGTATCTGGACTGCGTAGAGGAGTGGGCACTGGGCACCACAATAAAATATATAAAAAACCTTCAACAGGTCTGCATTACACTACACATACGGCTGCTCCTCCATCCTCTCCATCATATACATGTTGGAGTTTTAGCGTGTGACAACCTCTTGTTTTTGATAATGTCAGTGCATTTTGAATATTTTTCAATTTGCCCCACACCACTGAATGTACTTTATCTATGATACGCATCTATCTATCTTGACTGCGTAGTGTGGTGGCCCGGTACACAATTTGGTACCGAGGCCACAATATAATTAAAAAACCCTCCACGTGTCAGAATTCCACCAAACAAGTATCTGGACTGCATAGTGGGGTGGCCCCGGTACCCAATTTGATACCGGGGCCACAATACCTCCTCCAAACATGGTACAGACAATTCGTCATTGAGATCCCATCAAGTATGTTAAAGACAGACAGGGTCCAAGTGTTATTGGTTGACTTTGTAAACCAAAAAACTGTCCCTGTTGCACATAGTCGTGCAATGAAGACTGACTTTTTCATTTAAAGGCACCATCTTTCAAGTGTAGTGTTTGTAAGTCTAAGTCATATTATACTTTTGGTAAAATTGGTTTATTTTGTTCCTCTTTATGGTAATTAGTAATAGAATTAAAGTATTAAATAGAATTAAAGTATGAAATAGAATTAAAGTATTAAATAGAATTAAAGTATGAAATAGAATTAAAGTATTAAATAGAATTAAAGTATGAAATAGAGTGGTATAGAGTTGTAGTGTGGTATAGATAGAGTGGTCCCCACAATATAATAATAAAACCCTCAACTGGTCTGAATTCCACCAAACAAGTATCTGGACTGCGTAGTGTGGTGGCCCCGGTACACAATTTGGTACAGAGGCCACAATATAATTAAAAAATTGGGCATCAACTGTCACCGTTGTTTAATATCTGATACACCTAAATATGGACTGCACAGTGGAGTGGCCCCGGTAGTAAATTTGGTGCCGGGGCCACAATACCTCCTCCAACTTCTAAGTGTAGTGTTTATAAAGACAGACAGCGTCGAAGTGTTATCAGTTGGCTTTCTTAACCCTAAAATTGTCCCTGTTGCAAATATTCGTGCAATGGACAGTTACTTTTTTATTGAAAGACTCAAGCTTTCAAGTGTAGTGTTTATAAAATATAAACAACAATACAGTAGTTTTAGAGCACGTCAAAAACTCTTGTTTTAAATTATGACACGGCATTTTACTTTTGGTTTAATTTCTTGAATTTTTTAAAATTTGGTTTTACTTTTTGAACATGGCAAACGACTGTTGATTGGTCATATAATGTCAAAAAAAAAGTTCCAAGATGGAATTGTCCTTGGGCCCTCACACCCACCCTTATGTTGTTGAAATAGGACATGCACACTTTAACAAACCAATCATTTCAGCGACAGGGCCTACCAAACAACTTTGGCTGAAATGATTGGTTTGTTTGGGCCCCCACACCAAAAAAGCTATTCATCTCTCCCTGTACAGACTAAACAGGCTCTACTGAGGCAAGATGTCGTCCTCATCCTCAACCTCTGATTCCTCTCCCCCTACAGTGTGTACTTACTCCTCATCACACATTATCAATTCGTCCCCGCTGGACTCCACAACCACAGGTCCCTCTGTAGTATCTGGAGGGCAGTGCTGTACTTCATTGAGGAATTGATTATTCATTTTTATAAACATCATTTTTTCAACGTTGTGAGGAAGCAACCTCCTTCGCCGCTCACTGACCAGGTTCCCCGCTGCACTAAAAACTCTTTCCGAGTACACACTGGAGGGGGGACAACTCAGGTAAAATAGAGCCAGTTTGTACAGGGGCTTCCAAACTGCCTTTTTTTCCTGCCAGTAACAATATGGACTGTCTGACATGTCTACTTGGATGGTGTCAGCAAAGTAATCATCCACAATTTTTTCTATTGTGACAGCATCCAATGCAGCGAGAGTAGACATGTCTGAAATGGTTGGCAGGTCCTTCAGTCCGGACCAGATGTTATCAGCATCCCCGCCAGTGCCTCTTTTGGGAAAACTGAGCTTTTTCCTCGCAGCCATAGATGTGGAAGAAAATGAGGGTGGAGCTGTTGGCATGTCACGGTCCTCTTCAGAGGACAATCTCCTGACCAGCAGGTCTTTGCACCGCTGTAGACTTGTGTCCGCCGGAAACAGAGACACAACATACGCTTTAAACCGAGGATCGAGCACGGTGGCCAGAATGTATTCCTCTGACTTTAAAAGAGTGACCACCCTCGGATCCTGGCAAAGCGTACGAAGGGCTACATCCACAAGAGCTACATGCTTGGTGTAATCGCAATGGCTTACCAGCTCCTCCCTCACTTTCTCCAGCTGCTTCTGCAACAGCCTGATCAGGGGAATGACCTGACTCAAGCTGGCAGTGTCGGAACTGACTTCTCGTGTGGCAAGTTCAAATGGCTGCAGAACCTTGCACAACACGGAAATTAGTCTCCACTGCGCTTGACTGAGGCGCATCCCCACTCCTTTGCCTATGTCGTAGGTGGCTGTGTAGGCCTGAATGGCCTTTTGCTGCTCCTCCATCCTCTGCAGCATATAGAGGGTGGAGTTCCAGCGCGTCACAACCTCTTGTTTGAGGTGATGGCAGGGCAGGTTCATGCTTTTTTGATGTGCCTCTAGTCTGCGGTAGGCACTGGCTGAATGCCGAAAGTGTCCAGCAATTTTGCGCGCCACCGCAAGCATCTCCTGCACACCCCTGTCACTCTTGAGGTAATGCTGCACCACCAAATTAATGGTGTGGGCAAAACATGGGACGTGCTGGAAATTGCCCATATTTAATGCCCGCACAATGTTACTGGCATTGTCTGAGACCACAAATCCCCATGAGAGTCTAAGTGGGGTAAGCCACTGGGAGATAATTTCCCTCATTTTCTCTAATATGTTGTCAGCGTTGTGCCTCTTATTAAAGCCTGTAATACACAATGTTGCCTGCCTTTGCATGAGCAGCCATTTTGTAGATGCTGCTACTGATGCAGCTGTTGCTGTTGCTGCGGAAGGGGATGCATCTACCCAGTGGGCTGTCACAGTCATATAGTCCTTCGTTTGCCCAGAACCACTTGTCCACATGTCCGTGGTTAAGTGGACAGTGGGTACAACCGCATTTTTAAGAGCACTGAGGACACTTGATCGTACTTCTCTGTACATTTTTGGTATCGCCTGCCTAGTGAAGTGGAATCTCGAGGGGATTTGGTACCGGGGACACACTACCTCCATCAACCCTCTAAATCCCACTCCACTGATGGCGGACACCGGGCGCACGTCTAACACCAACATTGCAGTTACAGCCGCAGTTATACGCTTTGTAATAGGGTGACTACTATCGTATTTTGTGGTCATGGCAAACGACTGTTGGACGGTCAATTGTTTTGTGAAAGACTTAGCGGTCTTACGACTTCCCCTCTGGGAAGATGACCGACTAACAGCAGCAACAGCAGCAGTGGCAGTAGTAGGCGTACCGCTGCAGGATTCCTCGGATGAATCCCGTATTGAGGAGGACTCAGTCTGGCTGCTGACTTGGGCTGCAGGACTGAATCTGATGGAGATTGTGGAGGAAGTTGACGAGGAGGGTGTTGCTGGTGTGTATCCAACTGGACCACGGGATTTAGGTGTCCCTGTACCGATGAGGGTCCTAGCCCCAGTTCCTGAACTAACCACTGAACTATGAAGGTTATTCAGGTGACGTATAAGGGAGGATGTTCCTAGGTGGGCAAGATCCTTACCCCTGCTTATTTGAGCTTTACATAAGCTACATATGGCCATACATTGGTTGTCTGGATTTGGATAAAAATAACTCCAGACCGAAGAGGTGCATTTTTTGGTCTTCTGACCAGGCATGACGATGGGCTTTTTCATCCCATGGACATCAGCTGTTTCCCCCCCTGGTGCCTCATTTACAATAACCACATCACCATCCTCATCATCAAGTTCCTCCACAGCGCCAGCTACATCATCAATAGCCTCCTCCCGAGCCACCTCTTCCCGTACAGTGATGGGAAGGTCAGGCTTGACAACCACCAACATCCTTGGACTCGCCTTGTGGATTTGTGATAATTTCTCTTTAGAAGGCAGAGTTGTTTGCTGTTTTGTTGCTGACAGCATAACTCTCTTCAATTTTTTGTAGGGGGGGGAGGAGGAGGAGGGCTAAGATCCGTGGGTGAAGCTGAACCACTAGTCATGAACACGGGCCAGGGCCTAAGCCGTTCCTTGCCACTCCGTGTCGTAAATGGCATATTGGCAACTTTACGTTTCTCCTCAGATGATTTTAAGTTTCTCTTTTTGCTACTTTTTCTTAACTTGGGCTTTTTGGATTTTACATGCCCGGTACTACGAGATTGGGCATCGGGCTTGGAAGACGACGTTGATGGCATTTCATCGTCTATGTCATGACTAGTGGCAGCAGCTTCAGCATTAGGAGGAAGTGGGTCTTGATCTTTCCCTACTTTATCCTCCAAATTTTTGGTCTCCATTATATGTAGCACAAGATACTGCAGAATGTGTGAACTTGGTAATATTGCAGTACCAATGGACTTATACTGCTGGATTGGTTTTGCAAATTTGGTTATAATTATTATATATTTTTTTTTTTTTAAATTTTTTATTTTTTTTTACTTTTTTTTTATTTTTAAAAAACTTGGGAATAGTGGGGAAATAACTATGCCCTTAGAAGCACAGAGCACAGGACACAGCACCACTGGACTGAACAGGACACGGCACAGGACCCAGCAGCACTACGGAACTCAGCAGGACAGAGCACAGGACACAGCACCACTGGACTGATACTGCAGAATGTGTAAACTTTGTAATATTGCAGTACCACTGGACTTTTACTGCTGAATGTGTGAACTTGGTAATATTGCAGTACCAATGGGCTTATACTGCAGGATTGGTTGTGCAAATTTTGTGGTAATTAAAAAAAATTAAAGTAGTTTTTGGTATTTTTTAAAAAAACTTTTTTTTATTTTTTTAAACACAGGGGAATATTGGGGAAATAACTATGCCCTTAGAAGCACAGAGCACAGGACACAGCACCACTGGACTGAACAGGACACAGCACAGGACCCAGCAGCACCACTGACCTCAGAAGGACAGAGCACAGCACACAGCACCACTGGACTGATACTGCAGAACACAGCACAGCACAGCACAGCACAGCACAGCACAGCACAGCACAGAACTAAACAGCACAGAGGACCACCTAACACACCCTCCCTCTACCCTGATCAATGCCCGAGTGAAGATGGCGGCGACTAGCGGGGAATTTATAGGATCCGAGTATCGCGAGATCCGACAACGGGATTATGAGTCAGAGCCTCAGTTTCACATTTGAATTTGGCGCCAATACCCAGATCTGTCTCGGATCCGACTCGGATCCGCAACGTTCGGGTGGGCTCGGATTTCATAAATCCGAGTGCGCTCATCCCTAATATAAACGTGAACCTATTTAAGCCTTTTTTATGTATTTTGGGGAAAATTGTAATGATTACACATGTGGAGGTCTATTATATTATCCCTTCAGAAGTAGTTTAATGATCCCCTTATTTCTGTGGCACGAAGATTCCATGGAATCCATAAGGCATACGAACAGGAACTTCAGCTCGGCAGATTTCTGTGAAGTTTTTGGCATCTAAAATAAGTAGAAATGTGGTTTTGTCCTAGAAGAAAAAATGAAAACTATTAATCAATGTGTTTATTCTTTACTATTATTTTTATAATTGATTGACCTTTCACTCACTGAAATGGGTGAACTTGCAGACAGAATAGTATGGTTTAGCTATAAACTAATGGTGTCTGCATGTATTAACTGTTTTTCTCCATTTTATTCTTTACAAAAAGGTCAACTTGACATTTTAATTGCTTTTAACAATTATATTATTATTATTATTACTATTATTATTTCAGTTTAATTCATGTATTTTTACTAGTGGAAAGTACATTCTCACACATCACTCTCCTCTCTCCACAATTAGAGCTGCAATATTTATTACTTTACAATATCTATATTATTATTTTATCACTATCATACAGGTTAAAGTACTACATGTGCAATTTTGGCCTTTTTATACAGTTGTTAATCACAGACCTTTTATTAAGTATTGAGCATTCATACTACTGGAACTACTATCATCATCATCACCATTTATTTATATAGCGCCACTGATTCCGCAGCGCTGTACAGAAAACTCATTCACATCAGTCCCTGCCCCTATGATTACTATGATTAAACAGCAGTGTTTGTGATAAAAAAAAATACATTCTACAGTGTTCTAGTTTAGTTGCATACAATCTTGTAAATTATGACTTTGTGAAATTAGATATTTTCCAGTTGGAACAATAAGATTATCTTGTTCCTACATTTGCTATGTTCAGTCTTTTATTTAGCACAGTGGTACAATGACATTGTGGTTAGCATTGCTGCCACACAGCATTAGCGCCAAGGGTTTCGTATCCAACCAGGCCCCTTCATAAAAACATACTGGTAGGTTAATTGCTGACAAAAAATGGACCCAAGTCAGGGCCATCTTTTCCATTGGGCACGATGGGCAGCTGCCCGGGGGCCCCACGGGCAAAGGGGCCCCATAGGCACAGTTCTTAATGAGAATAAATAATCCTGCAAAAGAAAAAAACCTGTAAAAAAAACCTACAAGGGTCACTGAGCAAGTACATATATCTATCTCTATCTCTATATATCTATATCTATATCTGTATCTGTATACATCTATATCTAGGGGCCCCGGTGCACTGCTTTGCCCGGGAGCCCATAATGTTGTTAAGATGGCCCTGACCCAAGTGTGTGTGTACTTGTGTGGTAAGGAATTTAGACTGTAAGCTCCAATACAGTGTAATATGTGGTGCCGATATATACTTTTCATTTTTACATACTATTGATATACTTGTATATTTTGGACTTGTTCTTTGTCCTTTAAGAACTGAAATGTTGTATACGCTTCTGAATAACATATTGTCTCATATTCAAACAATGTTTTGTGCTATAGTCATGCCTGTTTTTTGTTTTGTTTTTATATGTTCATGACATTTAATTAAGGCAGAGTTATTGTGACAAAAGCCTATGTTCTGTGTGAAATAGAACAATGCTGACCGCATGAACTGCGCAATTTCTTGTTCTCACCATTTGGTTAAATACACTTTTTATATTTGGGTATCCTGTTTCTACTCTCGTAAATGAAAATAATGTAATCCCCCGCCATTAGGAAGATTAATGTGTTACTTTGTTTTTATAAATAAATGATAGTATTTTACTGGGCCGTTTAAAAAAAATCATCAACTTGGATGCCACTTTGTAGTATGGTTTTAACAACACATTAAGCAATAACTTCCTTTCTGCCGCTTATAGTAGCAATAAAAAAAAAAGATTTGGGCGCTCCTGGATGTGGAAAGGGAGGAGGCACCATCATTATTTTGGATTCAGTTTTCTTTGACACTGATTCCAGTGTACATTTTTTTAACATGGCAGTGTAAGTGAAATTAGTTATTTTGCAATTTTGTGTAACTATGGAATCTGGATAATTTATTTTTTTAATCAGTACTCAAACTAAGCATCGCGACCGTTAGTCATAAACTGTATATTTAATTGGACTCAGAAATGCTACAGCAGTGAAACACAATCAAAATATCACTCCAAGGTACCAAAAATCATTTATTTTATTGTCCAAAAACTCTGTGCCCTACAGCATATAAGCTCATGTGAATATTTCACTATTAACATTCATGTTAGCTTGCTGAATTAAGCTAAACTAAATGGTAACCTACCTGATGGGGAGTGACAACAGCTGAGAGGATCACACCATCATCTTCTTCACTGGAATCTGGACTGGGAACAAACACTGGCTCTGAGGGGTAGAAACCATCTTCTTGCCAAATCTTTGAACCAAAATGATATTTATGTAAATAATGCGATAAACGATACAAAGGCACAGTCAACATTAACCTCCTACATTTTGTTTATAGATTAGGAATTGATGCAGAGCAAGGGAAGACATGTATCTGATTTTGTGCTATTATTATTTGTTTAAACTACCATTAACAACACATTTAGATCAATGTACATGTAGTTACATATTAGACTAAATTTAGTAAACAAGTCATGTGACATAGACGCACTCAAATACACACATAGTCATATACCATTAAATACGTACAGGCACAGCTCAGTTAGTGTTAGCATAAGTAGAACCAGGGCTTTTTTTCCCATTGAACGCTGGGAACGGCGTTCCGGCACCTTTTTTTTAACTTTTTTTTTTATTTTCCCTGCGGTGCTGCTGCAGTGCAGCACCGCATCTGTGTGTGTCCTGCTTCCGTCGGCCGGAAGCAGGACAGCGAGAGGAGCCGGGATCAATGTGAGAAGAGTGAAAAGAAGCATGCATAGAATGCAAGCAATACAGACTACAGAAAGCGGTGGAGGGGCAAAGAAAGAGGGCTAGAGAATAAATAAGGGGGAGCAGAAAAAGGGCTACAGAAAAACGAAGGGGGAACAGAAAGAGGGTTACAGAAAAAGAAGGGGGAGCAGAAAGAGGGCTACAGAAAAAACAAAGGGGGAGCAGAAAGAGGGCTACAGAAAAACAAAGGGGGAGCAGAAAGAGGGTTACAAAAAAATGAAGGTAGGGCAGAAGGAGGGCTACAGAAAAACGAAGGGGAGCAAAAAGAGGGCTACAGAAAAACAAAGGGGGAGCAGAAAAAGAGATATAGAAAAATGAGGGGGAGAAAGAGAAAGAGAAAGATATGGGGCCTCCTCTCTACATATCATGCGTTTGCTCTTGTGGGCAGCAGTGAAGACTGGACAGCATTCTGCTTTAGACATTAGTCATCTGGACTGCAGCCTTGCCAGCCAGCCAGGAGGAAGTAAGAGTTATTATTTTTATTTTACAATTGTCAAGTGTGTGAGGGGCAAGGAAGGGAGTAAATTTATGTTAAGAATATATATATATATATATATATATATATATATATATATATATATATATATATATATATATATCAGTGGCGCACGCAGGGGGGATTTCTGGGTCTCCTTACTCCCAGAGAGGCCTGAACAGAATAGTTGAAGGGGCATACAAGCGTACACTGCAAGCAAACGCTAAGAATTAACTAACATAAAAATAGGTAAGAGGGCTTGACTTGCAAGCTTACAATTTATAGGAATATAGACGTTTGACACATAAACTATACAAATTGCATATTGATCCAGCCAGACTGCAATGGGAAAGTTGATTAGTGGGACTATGTGATCCAGTTGCGCAGCAATGCTAGTGGGGTCAGAAGGTTGTTTGAACATAGAAAGAGTTTTGTGTGAACTGTATAGATGAGTGGTAATCAGGTAGAATAGACTAGAGAAGTCAAGAGGATGGTTTGGGAATTTGATAAGTTTGTCTAAAGGGGAGTTTTCAGGGACTGCTTGAATGTTTGGAGGCTTTGGAAAAAAAGTGTTTTGTATGGGCAGGAATTCCACAAAGTGGGTGCAGCCTAAAAGTCTTGTAGTTAGTAGCGGGAGCAAGTAATGAGTTTGGATGACAGACACAGATCTTGTGCACAGTGGATAGGTTAATTTGGGAGATATTTTGCGACAAAGGAAGAGATGTATATTAGCATAATTTTGTTAATGGATTTCTATGATAGAAGTATCTTATTTAGGATTCTGGTAAATTGCAGTTAGTCAATGTAGGGACTGAGAGCAGACTAGAAGTAAAAGAACTATTGGCATGGGAAATTAGTCTAGCTACTGCATTCAAAATAGATTGTACAGGTTAAAGTTTGGTTAGGGAAAGACCAGGAACAGGGGAATTGCAATAGGAAACTAGGAGCTAGATTTACTAAGCTGCGGGTTTGAAAAAGTGGGGATGTTGCCTATAGCAACCAATCAGATTCTAGCTTTCATTTACTTAGTACCTTCTACAAAATGATAGCTAGAATCTGATTGGTTGCTATAGGCAACATCCCCACTTTTTCAAACCCGCAGCTTAGTAAATCTAGCCCTAGGGGTGTGCACCGGGCACTTTTAGTGTTTTGGGTTCTGATTAGCTTGAGGTTTTGGGTTCTGATTTGTTTTGCCAAAACACCTGACGAAAGGTTTTGGTTCTGATTTAGGGTTTTGGGTTCTGATTTATTTCTAAAAAAGCATAAAAAGCGCTAAAATCCAGTTTTTGGTTTTTTTTACACTCCTACGCTATTATTAACCTCAATAACATTCAATAACAATCATTTCCACTAATTTCCAGTCTATTCTGAACACCTCACACCTCACAATATTGTTTTTAGTCCAAAACGTTGCACCAAGGTAGCTTTCTGGACTGCGTAGTGGCGTGGCCCCGGTACCCAATTTGGTATCGGGGCCACAATACCTCCTCTAACTGGTCTCAATTCCATTGCACATATGGCTGCTCCTACATCTTCTGCAGCATATAGAGGGTGTAGTTCGAGCGCGTCACTACCTCTTGTTTTCGTTCATGACAGGGCATATTCCTTATTTTTGGATTTGGCCCCAACACTGAATGTAGTTTAATATCTGATACGCATCTATCTGGACTGCGTAGTGAAGTGGCCCCGGTACCCAATTTGGTACAATACCTCTTCCAACTGGTCTGAATTCCACTGCACAGATGTCTGCTCATACCTCCTCCAACTGGTCTGAATTCCACTGCACAGATGTCTGCTCCTACCTCCTCCAACTGGTCTGAATTCCACTGCACAGATGGCTGCTCCTACATCCTCCAACTGGTCTGAATTCCACTACACCGGATGCACGTCTGACACCAACATAGCTGTTAAGGCCGCAGTTATTTTTGGGTACAGCAGCAACAGTGAACGTAGTTTGACTTTTAAATAGCAGTACCTATTATTTTTTGGTACAGCAGCAACAGAGAACGTAGTTTGACTTTGAAATAGCAGTACCTAGTATTTTTTGGTACAGCAGCAACAGTGAACGTAGTTTGACTTTTAAATAGCAGTACCTAGTATTTTTGGGTACAGCGGCAACAGAGAACGTAGTTTGACTTTTAAATAGCAGTACCTAGTATTTTTGGGTACAGCAGCAACAGAGAACGTAGTTTGACTTTTAAATAGCAGTACCTAGTTTTTTTTGGTACAGCAGCAACAGTGAACGTAGTTTGACGTTTAAATAGCAGTACCTAGTATTTTTGGTTACAGCAGCAACAGAGAACGTAGTTTGACTTTTAAATAGCAGTACCTAGTATTTTTTGGTACAGCAGCAACAGTGAACGTAGTTTGACTTTTAAATAGCAGTACCTAGTTTTTTTTGGTACAGCAGCAACAGAGAACGTAGTTTGACTTTTAAATAGCAGTACCTAGTTTTTTTTGGTACAGCAGCAACAGTGAACGTAGTTTGACTTTGAAATAGCAGTACCTAGTATTTTTTTGGTACAGCAGCAACAGTGAACGTAGTTTGACTGTTAAATAGCAGTACCTATTATTTTTTGGTACAGCAGCAACAGAGAACGTAGTTTGACTTTTAAATAGCAGTACCTAGTATTTTTTGGTACAGCAGCAACAGTGAACGTAGTTTGACTTTGAAATAGCAGTACCTAGTATTTTTTTGGTACAGCAGCAACAGTGAACGTAGTTTGACTGTTAAATAGCAGTACCTATTATTTTTTGGTACAGCAGCAACAGAGAACGTAGTTTGACTTTTAAATAGCAGTACCTAGTATTTTTGGTTACAGCAGCAACAGTGAACGTAGTTTGACTTTTAAATAGCAGTACCTATTATTTTTAAACTAATTTTTTTATGTTTTTTTTCAATTATTTTTGTATAATTTTTTTACATTTTATTTATATATTTTTTTTTAAAAAAAATTGTATAAGTTTTTTATAATTATTTTTTTAATTTTTTATAACTTTTGAATAAATTTGAAATAACTATGCCCTTAGCAGAACAGAGCACAGGACACAGGCAGCACCACTGGATTCAGCAGGACAGAGCACTGGACAAAGCACAAAGAACAACTAAACTGATCAGGAGCTCCCTAACTACAACCTCCCTCACGAGTGATCACAGCCAGAATGAAGATGGCGCCCGCAAGTTGAGTATTTATGACATCCGAGTCTCGCGAGATCCGACGCGAGACTTGGATGTCATAGCCTCGGTTTGGCTCTGTTTGCCGCCCGGAAGTTCCCAAACAGTGCTCGGATCGGCCTCGGATCCGCACTGTTCGGGTGGGCTCGGATTGCGAGAATCCGAGTCCGCTCATCCCTATAGGAAACACATAAGAATTATGAATGTAGGCATTGTGTTTGTTTCCATTTACAGTAAAAAAAAATTGTTACATGAAAATTCAAACAATTGGGCTAACTTAGTTAAACTATCTATAAACCTGATCACATCAGAAAGTCTCAAGACATTTAAAGTGGATATACACTAAAATTGTCTTACTCTTAGACCCTTGGTTACAACATCAATTTTCACAAGACAGCTCCCTATGAGATGTTGTAGTCCACATCCATAAAAATAGCGATATTTCTTGGTGTTGTACATGGAATAGTTGATTGCTGGAAATTCCAGACCTCCAATCTTCTCAAATGTCTCATCGTATAGGTTTTCATGAGTACACCACACCTAGAGAAAGCATTGTCACAATTTTTCTTATCCTTTGTAGATTATCATCATCATCATCACCATTTATTTATATAGCGCCACTGATTCTAAATTCTAAATTCCCTAACATACATACACAGACGACAGAGAGAGAGAGAGACTAGGGTCAATTCTGATAGTAGCCAATTTACCTACTAGTATGTTTTTGGAGTGTGGGAGGAAACCCACACAAACACGAGGAGAACATACAAACTGCACACAGATAAGAGCATGGTCGGGAATTGAACTCATGACCCCAGCGCTGTGAGGCAGAAGTGCTAACCACTTAGCCACTATTACAATTAACCAAAATCTAACCCAAAGCAATGTTTTAAAGGTTAAGTCATTTCAGAATTGTTAAACCAATGTACTTAACTATCTATCCAAATGCAGATACAGTATTTCTAATTAGGAATTGATATCTTGTTTCAAATGTCCTTAGCACTAAGGGAGGAATTCAATGGCCGTGTTAATGTAAAAAGTAAAGCGACCTGCGCACTATTACCGATATTATGGTAATAGTGCGCATAATTACTGTGAATACATTAATTTCAAAGCCGGCTTTTTGCTCGTGGCTCCCTGAGCCACGATCAGAAATCTGTACTAAAATTACCATATTAACGGTAATACACTTAACCTGGCACTATTCTGGGGGGAATTGAATTTCCCCCTAAGAGTGCGTAGACTAAGGTTGGATCATCATTTACAAAGTAGGATGTGAAACATTTTAAAGAGGAAATTCCATATTTTAATACAAATATTGTAAGATTATGAAATTAATTTGCCTTGTTAAAGTGTACCCATCACCTATGAACAGTGGAATCAGCCATATGCACTTTGAGTCCTATTGGAAGAAAAGCACTATATAAAATAATTATTATTAGTTATTTTTGATTATTATTGTGTGAGGCAAAAATTATACCTAATAATGCAGTCTTATTCAGTTCAATGAGTGACTGATATTCCTTAATGATAGGAGTTACGAGTGGACAATGTCACCATTACCTTACTAGCTGTTCATTTTGTGTCTGGTCACAAAGCTAAATAGAACAGTTTCCTCTGTATAAGTATAAAATACATATACCTCCCAATATTACATTGAAAGAAAGGACATAAATTAGCCACATTCCCATTCTTCCAGCCATAGCCCAAATAGATAAGCCAGCTCCCTTAGGGCATCCAAACAAATACCAGTTTAGGGGTATGTACACATTCCAGGGAAACATACCTGAACTGGTTTCCAAATCATATCAGTAGCATTTTATACATTGTGTACAACAAAGTATAAAATAGGCTTCATTGATATTGTTATTGTAGGTGACATTGTTATTGTCACCTCATCCCACTCCAGAATCCCGTGCTGCCCCCCTTCACTGGAACGACCTCCCTAGCTCCATCCGTCTGTCCCCTAACCTGTGCTCTTTCAAACGGGCACTTAAAACTCACCTGTTCCTTACAGCCTACCAGCCATCCACCTAACCCTTTCTTATCTCCTCCGCTCGTTATCATCTCTCTCCTCCCGGCCTCTCTCTTCACTCCTCCCATGCTACTTCCTTCTGTGCCTGATGTCTGTTAACCCTCCCTTAGGATGTAAGCTCTTATGAGCAGGGCCCTCTTCCCTCCTCTCTCTACCTGTTCTCTTGCTCCATCTTTCCTGCAATAGCCATGCTTGGAGTTTATGAAGTCTTGGTATTATTTGTTTATTGTTCTGTACTGTTTCACCCTTTATAGTCTACTGTTTGTACTGTGTACGGTGCTGCGAAAATCTTGTGGCTCCTTATAAATAAAGGATAATAATAATAATAATATTAATAATTGTATCAAATCCATTAGGCCACAGTGTCTACCTTCACTTTGATGTCTTCCACTCATGTCTCAAATGCATCTGTTATGAATCAGCATGTACATACCCTAAAATCTCATCCCCACGTGTACATGTAAAGCATGAGTGCCTGCATTTATGATACACATTGTTAATAAAAGAGGCCAGATGGATCACTGATCCCTACAATGGCCATCTGAAAAACACAGTCCATGCTCAAGTTCACAAAGATACTAACAAGCATAGAAGGTTCAACGGTGAAGAAGCACAAGACTGGAGACAGAATTGTCAGTGTTATATTATAAAATAGGAATTTCCCCTTTTAATATCAATGCAATATGTGCCTTGTGGTGTTAGACTGAGAAGAACATTTCTGAATCTGCCGTAAAACCTCACATGCGGGCTTACCTTCCCATCGGCTCTTTTCACAACAGTGGCTGTTGTATATTCCAGAGGATTGATGTTTATGTCTTGTGGAGTTTCGCTGTTAATATTCAGAGGAAACACAAATCTGCGCGGGAAAGACTTTGCAAACGAATTATAGATCTGTTAAAAATAAATACAGACTATTTTACATTAAAGAAAACACTTGAAACATGAAGATACATTGTTCTTTGGTACCTGAAATGTCATTGCAGCCAGGGCTATCCTAATGCATGGGCATGCTGGGCAGTTGCCCAGGGGGCCCCACGAGCATAGGGGCCCCATAGACTTGCCAACTTTTCAGTATATTATTCTGGAAGGGAGATTTATTCAGAGTCTTCAAACCCTCTTTAGTAAAATGTTTAAGTAGACTAATCACCTCAGTATCAGCTGTTACCTGTACATGCAATCTTGCTTTGTGAATACATATCTTGACGTTAAAGAAAAGAACGTACACGTACTAATTGTACTGTACAATTAGCATGTGTATCCGCTTCTCACCCTCACATTTCACTAGCACATTACCAGATGCAAAATGATCACAGAGTATTTCAGGTTCTTTACACAAAGTCACATCATTGCCAGGTTCAGCATTATCCAATACTACCTGTAGTGAGTCACACAGTGCAACAGAATTAGAGATAGCAGGAACAACATTTGCGGGAACATACTGAGAAATTAATCGTCCAAGATCAATACCTACTAACACATTTGTGGGATTATTTTCAGACCCTTCCATTTCTCCCACAGCAATAGTCTTCACAACAATTATGTCCTCTTTACATTCAGCCTCCTTTAGTAGCAATTTCTTTGCAGCCTCTGGTAGTACGCTGCTAGCATCATCCCCTTTCCCCAGCAGAGTAAACGGGGCCTCTGGAATGCCATATCTCTGTAGCATATCCCACATTGGCTGTAGCCGGTGGGGGCACCTTTTCCTCGTGGGCCAACCCTATAGGCTGGACGGTTGCTTCTCCAGCTTGTGAAAGAAGCTGCTGCAGGCGGTGCCTTTCGTCAGCCACCTGAAGACACTGATCTAGCCAGAATGGGGTATGGATCTGTCCCCAAGCATATACCTCTGCTTGAGCAATTTCCGGAATAAGAGTCCACATGCGATACTGACTGAAAGCATCATGCAGGTCTTCCTATGCCCAGGTGAGGTCCTTAATCATCTCCTTTTGAGTCTTGTTGTGTTAGTTAGCTCTGCCATGCTCATCATAGTTAGTGGATCCTCTGGATCTGGGACAATATCCACACTTATATCCTCTAGTGTTGTCTTAGTCCCCAGCTCAGGTTCCAAATCATATTGCTTCTTTGCATCATCCTCCAATAATTTGCGAACAGCTCCTTTTTAGTTTTATCTGTCCAGTCAAGACCTCGCTGCTCACACAGGACAATTAAAACTTCTTTGGCTATTTTCTTGTAAGCAGCTGCCATCCTTGCAGTTACTTTGCAAAATAAAAGATAGAAAAAAAAAAAACAAGAGAGAAGGGGAGGGGACTGATTTGCATGTATGTCTTAAAAAGTAATAAGCATTGAGTTTTGTCCTTATGACCACGGCTGTATTCCTCACAAGGATACTACCAGTTCTTAAGTGCAGGGAATAATTACTTAAACCCAGCACTTAATGCTCTAAAAATTAGAAAAATCCCACAAGCTGCCAACAATTGTCAGGGATAAGCCCCTTTAGCTACTCCCTGATTAGATATCTTATCATATATTCCAACAGTCATACAATATATCACCTCTGTTTTGTCAGGAAACCGCTCCTGAACCCCTTTATTTGTCACAAACCGCCCTCTGCGCACTTGTGACTTGGAAGCTTACTGTAAGGGAACACAGAATTGCAGCCCCAAATCTCACACTCAGCCTCTTTCTAAGGCTACAGATTTCGCTGGTCCCTTTTCCCAACACAGACACACGCTTCACACCTTTCAGCAACTGCCACCAGCTACGTATAAGGCCCTATGACTTAATCACCCAATTGTGCACACTCTGTGCCCTGGTAGCTAAACAGTTAACTCTTCACACACTGGTTTCTAAAGAGTCAATCCAGCCAAGCAATCTGTCTCTTCTAAACAGGCAATTAATTCATTTAGAGCAATAAGGACATAACTATTACATTTTAGATTTAATACACAAAAAGTACAATGCTTACAGAGAATAAAAAAAAGATAAAGATTTGACATACAAGTAAAAAATTGCAAACAGTTATAAAAACAAATGGGATGAAAGTACAGAGCATCACTTACATATAATAATCTGTATGCCTGGGGCAGGCAGAAAAGATGGACAGTCCTTCACTTAGATTGATCCCCAAGAAGCTGACAGTTTGTCCCTTCAAAACACAGGTTTTTAAGCAAAATGATGGTCTTCACAGGGGCAGTGTTTAATGGTAATAGGGGGTTGTGGCCCATGCCACTTTTTCAATCACCATTTGCATGTTGCCTGATTTACTAATCAATTCTACTATGTGATATATCTTTTTTGTAGAGTGTCACATCGATCCAGTTTTATCATGAATAAATCCCCTATGGCTCTTTATATCAAAAACGCCTAAATACATTGTATTCGCAGAGCTTACACTCATCTCCTTCATTTCTCTGTGGGGCAGAATTCTTAATTCAATATATGAGCTGCCCTTCATCATGCTATTGAGGAATATGTGGTTGATCACTACTTTTATTGATTTTAAGTGGCATATTTTAAAACTAAATTCTTTTGTCTATATTACATATAGCCTATGTCAGCACATGGCCTCCTTGAGCCAGAAAACATGCTGAGCGGTAGCTAAATGTCTATTCAGGTGTCACAACCAGGCTATATCTCACCCCGGGAGCTCTTTGAAGCTGCCCCAGGTGACACTCCTATCTTCTCACACTGGAATGTGCAAAGCTATCAAATACATTTACATCAGACCCTCTGACTTCACATTTTACACTTTAACTAAACTTATCAATGGATTAATTTGATATAACCTATTTTACACTGCAGTTATGATTCATCCCTTATAAATAACCGCAAGCTCTCTATGTTCACGACAACCGCTTACAAATTTTATGAAGCTAATAAATTATAAAGTTATAACACATTGTAAATACTGGATAATATTCATAATAATAATATATAATAAATAAGTGTCTCCTCATTCCATTATGGTCAGTTGAAGCCACAACCACATTGTTAATAAAGTGCCCTAATTTGATCTGATGTGGTGCATTTCTGCGGAGAAAGCAAGCATGCCTGACACTCATACTCTGCTGGTTCAGAGTAATTTTAGACAGAGAAGGACATTTCTTCTAACATGTTAATCTGCTGCAACATTGCCATTGGGTCGTATCATCATGGGGGTTTGTCCCGAATGGCATGAAGGTGCCTAGTGTTTCTGAAGTGCTAGGTCATACTTAACACCTTCTCTTCTCTAAAAAGTACCCTGTATTGCCAAGCAGTGAGCGGAAAATACTTACCAACCGTCCAGAAATTGAGACTGTCCCACCTAAATTGGGACAGTTGGGAATCCGTTGTTTTGCTTAATATTCCAAGCCACATGTATCTAAAGATAAGGAATACTATACAAATTGCATATGTTTCCCTAAGAGATACTTAAAGCATATCCTATGTTACAGATGATTGATATGCTTTAAGCTTATCATTCTACATTGCCACTAAAGGCCAATAAATAATAATAAAATATTGCCTTCCCCCCAAAGAAAGCATAATTGGTCCTAGTGCTACCAGCCTAGGCGGGTACTAGCAAAACAGAGGGCACAAAAAGTGTGGGGTCCCCCTTGTCACGCACGGATAACAGTTACCATAAAAGGATTTCCTGGAGCCCTAACCTGTTGCCAGTGCTACGTTGATTACGCAGATGGTCTCAGCATTCTGGTCCCAGCATTCCGGTTCCAGTCCACTCCAGCATTTCAGCTCCAGTTCGGTCTTCTTTGCAAATGTGATCACCATCTTGCTACTCTTGACTTCTTGCCAGTCTCCTGTGCCACTCATACTTAGTGATCTTATGAACTCTTAGCAACCACCACCTGTACTTGTTCTTTACCTGTCATGTGAAAGGACATAATCAGGCCAGCCAGCTTTGTGCATGTAGCCACCAGTTCAGCTCCAGAGACACAGCCAAGGCTTCTGCTGATGTTAGCCATCAGGCAGATTTTCAGAACTTATTAAATAGTGCAAAATAGCAGTCCCCATAGAAGTCTTTTGCATTCAAAGTGACAGGGACAGCAGCAGATATCTCCAATATCTCTTGCAATGCCCTAGTCATAAATTAAGAGAATACTTAAATATGCGGCAATTTTTGGGGTATTTCAATGAAAAATGTGTTTGATAAATACGCCCCTTAATTCCAATGCATGTGTTGTTCCTTCTTATTATAGTTACAATCCCTTTACATGCAATGTAGTGATTCACTTGTATAAAAACATCAGGTACCCTGATCGTGTTTCTGAGGCTGCATCCATCTGACATACGTGTTTTTATCAAGGAACATTAGATATTAATAAATAAATCCTAATAAAGTAAAATTAGGATTTTAATTTATTAGGAAATAAAATATAATTTTTAAGAATAACCAAAATGTAAACCGTTAGTACTGGTAATAAATATATACAATGTGCCTCCGTTATTAGAACTTTCTATTTCTTTCTCAGTTTTCATTATTGTTCTAGAAGAGCACCACAGCAAAAAAAGCTAGTATTTGAGATATATTACTAGTAGAAATTAATTGATATTAAGTTCTGGTGCGGATAATTTCCCTACTTATACAGCGGTGGAAGAAGACTCAAAAGATACGGCTCCTAAAGGAATTTCTGCGGCTACTTTCCCCTCTATACAGTAAATAACTGCATTAGCATGCCCTTGCTTCACTATGCTTATGCCTGCCCACTCACTACCTCCCCTGTTCCGCATCTCTAAACATAAAAAAGGTCTCAGTATGAGAGCAGACTCAGGTTAAAAACACGCTTTTTGCATTCTACATGAGGCCCAGTGTGTCTAAATATGTCATCTTGTATCTTGCACTTGTCTAGGCATCTGGGCTTCCCTGAAAGCATTCCTTAGAGCAGGCATTTTCTCTGACATCCACCTTTTTTGTTAATAATTACAAATTGAATGTTGACGCTAGTAAGGTGAATTGAGGTGATAGTACATTCCTTATTATAGCAAAAATTAAATAAAAATCTGTGACATTTTTAAATCTTTTTAGGAAACCTTCTTCAAATGTGCCAACTCAATTACAGCCATTGATGACTTCCATTTTTTGAAGTTGGTATTCCAGAATAACATTTTTATTTTTAAGTTACCTCTCTGCCAAGATGTTCTGCATTTTTGCTATGATACCCAGCAGGTGGCAGCAGCCTTTTAAGCGTGAAGTAGTGCAATATATTGTCTGTACACAAGGTGGCAGCCTGCTGGATCAGAACGGGTGACTTTCCCAAAGGAGACTTTGGGCTAGATTTACTAAGCTGCGGGTTTGAAAAAGTGGGGCTGTTGCCTATAGCAACCAATCAGATTCTAGCTTTCATTTATTTAGTACCTTCTAAAAAATGACAGCTAGAATCTGATTGGTTGCTATAGGCAACATCCCCACTTTTTCAAACCCGCAGCTTAGTAAATCTAGGCCTTTGTCTAGATTGAAAAGTATTTGCACCTAGATCACTTTCTGCTGCTATTGATAGTCTCAGCATTATGAAAACACACAGTTTTCAGTTTGAATCTTCAATGAATCGACCTTGAGGCTAGAAATAAAAGATTTCTAGAGTAACATATGTAATGTGATCTTAGTCAAAGAAAGTACTGCTCTATGGAAAAACATATTGTGTTAGTTGCTACTGATGGCAAGAAGGTAATCCATCATATAAATATTGCTTTACCAAGCATTAGGCCATAGGCTGCCATGCAGTAGCCTTTGTGAGTTGGGTTCCCAGGAGGGGCGAAAAAGCAGGTAATGTTATTCAGTTATTGTTTAAGTCAGCGGTTCCCAAAGTGTGCGCCGCGTCGCTGTCACAGGGGTGTCGCGATCGCCCTGGGAATAAAAAAAAAAAAAGAAAAAGAAAAAAAAAAAGAAGAACTTACCAATCATCCAGCGCCGGATCATCGTCCTCACTGTTCTCACTGACTGCCGGGCATGATGTCATCACGTCCGACAGCGTCAGTGAGCAGCAGAGAGGAAAGAAGACAGCAGAACATGAGGAATAAGGTAAGTAAAGGAACGAAAAGTGAAGGGGGGCAGAGAGAGAGACGCTGAAGGAGGGGACGGGGGACACAGAGAGAGAAACGCTGAAGGAGGGGAGGGGGACACAGAGAGAGACACGCTGAAGGAGGGGAGGGGGGCACAGAGAGAGAGATGCTGAAGGAGGGGATGGGGAAACACAGAGAGAGACTCTGAAGGAGGGGATGGGGAAACACAGAGAGAGACTCTGAAGGAGGGGAGGGGGGCACAGAGAAAGAGACGCTGAAGGAGGGGAGGGGGGACACAGAGAGAGAGACGCTGAAGGAGGGGAGGGGACACACAGAGAGAGACGCTGAAGGAGGGCAGGGGGACACAGAGAGAGAGACGCTGAAGGAGGGGAGGGGGACACAGAGAGGGAGACGCTGAAGGAGGGGAGAGGGACACAGAGAAAGAGACGCTGAAGGAGGGGAGGGGGACACAGAGTGAGCTGGCAAAGAGGGGGACACAGAGTGAGCTGGCAAATAGAGGGACACAGAGTGAGCTGGCAAAGAGGGGGACACAGTGTGTGAGCTGGCAAAGAGGGGGACACAGTGTGTGAGGTGGCAAAGAGGGGGACACAATGTGTGAGCTGGCAAAGAGGGGGACACAGTGTGTGAGCTGGCAAAGAGGGGGACACAGTGTGTGAGCTGGCAAAGAGGGGGACACAGTGTGTGAGCTGGCAAAGAGGGGGACACAGTGTGTGAGCTGGCAAAGAGGGGGACACAGTGTGTGAGCTGGCAAAGAGGGGGACACAGTGTGTGAGCTGGCAAAGAGGGGGACACAGTGTGTGAGATGGCGCAGAGGGGGACACAGTGTGTGAGATGGCGCAGAGGGGGACACAGTTTGTGAAATTGCGCAGAGGGGGACACAGTGTGTGAGATGGCGCAGAGGGGGACACAGGGTAAGAGATGGCGAAGGGGATACAGAGTGATATGGTGAAGGGGCGCAGTGATATGATGAAGCGGCACAATGTGATGGTGAAGGGGTCTAAATGCATCTTACGTCATTTTGACCCAACTACTTAAAAAATAGGACTACCCGGTAATTATTTTTGCTTAGGGGTGCCTTGGAAAAATTATGCTGACCCTAAGGGTGCCTCGAACTGAGAAAGTTTGGGAACCACTGGTTTAAGTGGTTTCTTATATGTTACTGTGCACTTTTACTATGCAATGGGATTGTTGTATTAGTCACTGTGAAACACCTAGATGTGCTTTGTTTTTCACAAAGCTGAATGTGAACTAATATTTTCACCAGACATTGGTACCCAGTTCCTCTGTTGCCCAGGCCCTAATAAGGGGTTCGCTTAGGCAAGGCTACCAGTCAGGCACAACTAAAGGGGAAACCAGACAAACTTGGGCATTGGTATAGTCCATTCTCCATGATATCATCACAGTTGCCACCACTGTTCTTAAAAATACACAACAGAAAGGCATAATTACATCCCCTGACAGTCATATTAAAATAATATCAAATATCTCCACCTTTTAGAGGGATTAAATACTTTAGTTATAGAATAACAACTGCCTGCCAGATTAATGTTGAGTAATTCCAGCTCTCATTCTAATACCTTACAGGAAATACTAACTCTTTCATACCCAGAATTTGTTTTTCCCTGTAAGGATTGTAGGTGCTCCAGACATACTGTATATCAAACAACAAGAAAAAAGTGAATAGCACAGAGAAATGTCCATAAAAATCACCAACAAAAATATGTTTATATATAAACTCATCTAAAACAATGAAAAGATATAGATTTAAAAAAAGAAGATCTCTTTAAAGCTAGTAAGGGCTGAATACACTATGACGAGAACCAATGTAATCAAAAAGTGCACAGTTTATAAAAGCTTAGAATATAATAAACAGATAATAAAAAACAAATAATAAAATCACCGATCCAGCATGCTTCAAAACAGTCTAAGGGGGGTATTCAATTGTGAGCGAGTTGTTTTTTTTGACCGTGTCAAGTCATTTTAACGCTGTTTTTTTATAATTTTCGAGCAGGTTAAATTTACCCACAATTCAATTGCATTTTTAACGCTATGTTTTTTTCCTCAAATGGTCCTCTCGCGCTACCGTAGAAGGCCTATTGAAAGTATAGGGTGTGCGAGAGGCATCCGTGTTAAAAGCTATTCAATTGTTTTTAACGCGTCGGGTTAAACAGGAAAATATGCTGTTTCGCACCTCTTTGGGGTGTGTTAAAAATAAAATACCTCTAAAAAAAATAAAAAATGAAATAAAATAAAACATAAAAAAAATAAAACATAAAATCACTAATTAATTATATTTATGTATGTTTTTGGTACCAATATGAATATAGTAATGTGTTTTGACGTGGTATAGATGATTGTATGGTAAAAAATAGTTCAATTTAAAAATATGTTAAAGAAAGTACTGTAATGTAGATATTATCAATATGTAATGCAATCTAATGTATGGAAATGTATGCAAAACCTTTTTTTTGTGTATTATACATGACCGCGTTAAAACTCCCCTTCACTCCCCTAAAATCTCGCAAACACAATTTTTACCACGCGGGGGCAGCGTTCCCTCTTTTTCAATTGAATTGCACGAGTTTTCCCGCTGCGCTAACTCAAAACGGTCGCTATTGCTGTCAAAAACCTGCGGGAGATTATTTTTTTTACGCTGCAGGGAAAAAAAATCTCTCTAACAATTGAATACCCCCCTAATGGTCTAATAAGACCATAGAATGACAGCTAATACAGAATACATATATCATTAATGTTCTCACATACACAGTGGTCTTAATTGTCCTGGCTGCACTTTTTCAAATGATTATATTCACTTGCACACATTTCATTAATTTTAAAAAGCGCACCTAAATATTTTTCACTAATTTCTAATTTGGTTTTTCAGAGTTGGATCACTCCCTTCAGGTGGTGCATGCTTTGAAAATGGAGGCTCAGGTTTTAAATGTGACACCCTGAAAATATTTGTTCCACATGCTAGGGACTCACCTAGCATGTGAGATGCCTTGACGTTGGAGGGACCATCTTCATCTCCAGATTGGATCTGTTATCAAGTATCGATTGGAGTTTGAGAAGCAAACTTCAGCTAAACTTAATTTTACTTATTAAGTATATGCATAAATAAATATAAATATATATATATATATATATATATATATATATATATATATATATATATACACATATATAGAGAGAGAGAGAGAGAGAGAGAGAGAGAGAGAGAGAGAGAGAGAAACAGGGGTTCCTGGACAGGCCTGAAGCTGAGCTCACAGGGTGTCTTGACTCTGGAGTCAGAGCTAGGCCATTAAATGTAGACCACTGACAACACTACACACTAGTCAACAGCAAATCAATTATACATGTCCCATGTCCATTGATCTGTATATTCCAGAGTCAGTGATTTCAGAGCTGCAATCACTTTGATTGAATAGCATATTGCACTTGGTTAAGAGTTTCATTTTTTCATTTTCATTTGGAGTTTGAATCAGAATACATTTTTTATTAATCTACAGGTTTACACAGTTTTTAATGCTTACCTCTATTCATGATACCAAAAACAACATATGATATGAAATAGAGACTTTCATTGTGCAAATGTCCTTTGGTTTAGTAATAAAAGTAAACAGGGTTCTGTTTCCAGTCACACAATATACTGCATATGCTCAGTAATACAATACCTCATCCAAAGCTTTCCCAGATTTGCGCAGATTTTGCAGCTGAGTTAGACGTATAACTTCCCCATCATCCTGACAGCAGAGGTCAAGCACAATGCAGCCCCGATCTTCATAGGCATTGATTTGGTGAAACATTGCAAAAGCAGGAGTGTGGAATGTTACAGGGTGCAGCTGCATTAAAGAAGGGCGACACGATTTCAGGACAGAAATTGAAGTGTTACTGTTATTCTTTTAAGGTGATGTAATATATTAAAGGGGAGTAGAGAAGTAATGATCTTTTCATTTTTTGACAAAAAAAACAACCAGATTCAATATAACAGTAATTTCTAATCAGAAGATAATTAAAAGAATATAAAAGTATAAATGTTTTAATTGCTAAAGTGGGATCTGCTCCTTTCTATAACTAATGTGCATTTATCATCCATCATCTTTCATTTCCATAACGGTTGCAGGACTGGATTTACATGCTTTTGCTATACAGCTCCCAACATTACAATTCAAAGTAAAGTTGGGGGCAGTGTCATCATACAGTCACTGCTTAATGCTATGAAATACTACTTTTAGAACAGTCAATCAGAATTCAATTCAGGATTATGAAGTTATTTAACTGTTTTAAAGTTCATTGTCAATGACAGGTTAAGATAATATAGTACCTAAATCCTGCTGCAAAATTTGAGCCGGGGTCTAGCCTAACTCACCTGCACCCCTCCACAGCCCAGTGTAAGTTGGAGCAAACAGAAGTAGTCAGAGTCAGCACAATAGTGGGTGAAGTACACACTGTCACGAACTAAGGTGTGAGATGGTAATTGCTTGCCAGTAGTTAGCTCAACTGTACAAAGAGCCGCAGATTCTAACACTACACCAGTGTTCACCAGGGACCCCTGCTTCGCTGAGTGGGATGTGCAGGTTTGGGTTTTCAGAGTAACTGGTGAAGTATGTAGGTGAATAGAAAGGTCAGGTAGTCTGAGGTCAAAGCCAAAACGGGAATGAGAGAGCCAAATCAAGATCCGAAGAGAAGTCAGGTGAAGCCGGATGAGTCCAGCAGACATAAATAGAAACCAGATATAACAGTCAAATAAGTCGAAGTCAAAAGTCAAAGTCAGGAGTAACAGGAAAGTGGGACAACGCTGGAGCAAGGTAGGGCCTAATACTCTGGCACCACAGGGGTATCAGAGTCTCCTTAAATAGGGAGAGCTGATTAAAGATTCTGCAGTCAGTGACATCACTTAACGTCCCTGCTTCACCTTCACTATCCAGTCCTTGACTGGCATTCCGTCCAGTTTATGTTGTTTACCTCCACAGTATTGTGCTCTCCTTCCTAACCTGATGTCTTCAATAAAGACGTCAGAGCCATTAACTCCACATATAATATATGGGATTGTTTGATTGAACTTCAGCTCAGGAAGATTCATGGCATCTATCTCTATCGAGACCCAAGCCATGTCCACTTATATACAAGAACATTTGGAGGTTTGATTTGAAAACCTTCCTCTCAGGCAGGGACAGAATTTAGCACTGCTGTACTGAAAGAAGACATTTGCAGGAGGGCAATCTCTTCCCTGCAAATATATACACGGACCACAAGAACCTTCTTTACTTACAATCCGCTCAACATTTCAACCCCAGGCAAGCAAGACGTTCATTATTTTTCTTGCAATTTGATTTCCCAGTCACCTAGGACTTGGCTCTAAGAATGGGAATACCGATGCAATATGAAAGTCCATTAATCCCCCCAACTGTGAGAACTCCTTCAAACTTGGACCAGTACTAGAACCAAAGGGCATTCTCTGCACCTTCTGGTTTTCCCCACGGGAAAACCTACATCTTTTCCAATATTCAGCCCAATTTGATATTCTGGACACACGTCTCTTGATTTGCTAGACATGCAGCATGGAGTTACTTTTATTTATATTATTATTAATATAATCACTTTGCCAGGAGGTCAAGGACTTCACTTCATTTTGTCCTGTACCATCTGTGCCCAACACAACGTCCTATTTAGCCTCTTCTGCCACTACCTATATCAGAAAACAGTGGATCCACCTTTCAATGAATTTCATAATGGACCTTCCCCCGTCAAAGGGTACAATACTATTTGGGTACTTGTGGTTTGTTTCTTCAAAGCTGTTCATTGCATTCCCTCAAAGCTCTCCCTTCTGCACCTACATTGGCCACTTTATTCTTTAATGAGGTTTACGTCTACATGGCTGCGTTTCTGATTGAGGGGCTCAATATGTAGCCAAATTTTGGCATGGATTTTCCTGATATCTCACTTGACATCTGAGTGAGCCTCACACACCCTTTACAATCCGGCCACCTAGAACCAGCCCTTCACACCAAAAGACATATTCCACATATTAATTCTGCATATATAATCTTGCTTGATACTAAAATCCCATCACTTCCTGACCCATATGCATGGCACAGCACTAATCAGCATTGGGTCTGGTCTTCTAGAGGGAGCCCTGAAAAAATGTTTGGGGTATAAAGAGTAGCCCACGGCTAGTTAGCCTTGAGCTGGTAATCTGTGTGTGTGAGAACCTGATAATTTTTTCTGCCTCCCTCCACTTCCCTAGAGGACCAGGACTGATGTTGGGTAGGCTGGGCTCTTACACATTGGAAGGGTAAATCCACAAGTTTTATATCCGGTTTTACCAAGCAGTTAGGCCTAGACCACATGTGGTTTAGAGGTTTTCAAACCACCACACCTCCTACCCATGATTATAAATGCATCTGCAACTACATCATGTGCTGCTTTTAAAACAACACATTGGTACCTGCACCTGTCATTAACAGTAAACTGAAATGAATTCTGAGCAACTTTTTCAAATTTATAATTGTATAACATTAGAAGAACAGTATGCATCTGGGGTCAGCAGGTAGGGAATTTGTAACCACAAAAAAAGACATTGTGGGTTGGTGACAGACACAAGTTTTGTAACCATGGGTGGAGCCAACATTTGATAGTCCAATTTACACTGTGGGCCCCAGTTCAAGAGCAAAGTGTATACAGTGGGCAGTTCCGCCCCTGCATTAGCAGCAAAATCCTGCTGTGTAATCATGACTACAAGACTGGAGGAGGCACTGTGTATTTCTAGCTGTCAGTTTTCATATGCAAAAACAAGCAACCTACTTTAATGTAATTTGGCAGAGACAATTTTAGTACGTCGTGAAACTTGATGCACCACAATTACAAATATTAACGGTTTTAGGAGCAGATTCAATTTGGTGCCAGGTGCCACGATGTGTCTCTGGAACAGTCCGTGGAGACACACTGCCTCAATGTTTTTACTCAAATGTTCTGCTCATTTTCCTTTGTATTCCATAGAGATGTGAGGAGAAAATAAGCAGAGATTCCATATCGTATTGGCCAGAAATGTGCACAGTCGGATGTCTGGCGGCACCTAGCGGCTAATTGAATCTGCCCCTTAATGTTGCTTTTTGCGTGTTAGATTATACAGTTTAATAAATATTAACTTACCAAGACTGCTTGTAGCTACAAATGTCCAAATATTAATCTCCCACCATCCTTACTTGAAGTATGGGGTCCTGTGATGTCTTGCCTTTAAGGGCATCCTAAACAAGTAGAGCCTCTCAAAAGTGGACCTGATTTGCAGAGTTGACCACAGTGGAGTATTATGTGAGAACCCCCTTCTGCTGTCATTATACTACTTCATCCCACAGTCATAATTATGTTAAATAGTCAAATAAGTAACAGCATAGTAGCTACTGGGGATGGTAATTTGAAAAGTCAACTAGTTAAAACTCTGTAAGGACTCATCGTCTTCTCACATATGTAAAACATTACAAATTTGTGGAGGTAAGGGAAATTACAAGGAAGAGCCAAGGTGTATCATAACCCCAAGTTCAGGGTTGTTTTCCCAAGATCTACTGGAATACCACCTAAACTCAGCTTCTGAATCCAGAGAGTTCAACTCTCATTGCCATTGCCATCTCTGTTCCTTCTCTGGTGATCTCTGCGGCCTCCTTGTTGGCAGCAGCTGCAGTCACAACTTCTGCAAATATGGGGAACATGTGTTATGGCTCTGTGTCCAGGAAAAAGAATGATGCCAAAAAAAATACAGAGCATATAGCTACTCTAGGCTGGCAAATAACAACAAGAGTGTCTGTGCAGCCCAAAGGCAAAGTCTCCTCCAGAACCAGAGGAGTAACAACAAGTTAATATAAATAAATGGCAAAGGGCAGTCATGTTAACCAACAGCTGTCCAAAGATTTCTATGCTAACTTGTTTTGTCTTTCATCTCCACCTTCTATTGTTTCTAGCATTCCAGCCATATCACATTACTGGAGGCTGCACAAAAATGCCAGGCACCTATGGCTGATTTAATATAGGAGGCTGATAATGCTTTTGCCCTAAAGTAGCCACACACACTTTCCCCTATATTTTTAATCTGCTATCTTTGTATCAATTGTTCCTAACACCACTTCGATAGGAAGCTAATTTGGGCAGGGTTATATTTACTGTCTGTACCCTTTTCTACCCTAAATATATAGCACTGTGCAATATGTTACCATTTTATAAATAAGAGATAAGAAGATAACACTTTGCTGTGGTCTACTCTACATATCACATTGTGGCAATTATGTATTGCACCTAATCACTGTTTGTTACTTTCCCCTGAATATTCATGTATGACAATGTGTATATTGTATGTAACCTTGTAATGTAATGTCAAAATGTGCTTTGCTGACTGACACCAGTGACATATGCAAGTGTCAAGAGTCTTTTGAAAGTAACCAGGCTAGACAAATAACGTCTCTGAGACGCTCCAGAGTTGTGTAAATAGTCCGGCCAGTCAAGTAGAGCAGAGGTGAGAAATCCTGCCCTCTGAGATGCCAGACATATATTTTAGGGATAGATTACTTACTTTGAAAGCCCTGTGTCATTCTGGAAAGCAATCTGCCCTGAAATTGAGAGAGCCAATTTCCAAATGTGGGGGTAACAGCAATGTGAAAAAGGTTTAAATCTGCTGCCTTACCTTGTCAAATAATGAATTCTTGGAGAGACCTGTACAGGTTAGGATGTGCCATCTTTCTCAAAGTGTACTCCTCTCACACCAAGTCTTAAACTAGTAAGCTAGTGACTCTGATTTTATTTCCTATTTTATCTCTGAAACTTATTTGTGCAACTTATTTTGTATGTCTTGTTATTAACTGTTTTGTACTTAAGCCTTTGAAACATTTTTCATATTAAATACATTTAATCTAGCATATTCTCTGTGATTCTTTGTGAATTTACGAAGTCAAGTGAGGCTCATGCTACATGTGTATGTGATTTAAGTGTGTAATATTAATAAGTGGTTTTGGTGAATGTAAGGACTCCATAATAAATCTTTTGTGGTGGTAGAAAAGGTGTATCCATTGGGCCAGCTGTTTTAGATTGCTGTATCTGAGACAGGCTGGACATTTGTGAAACACATTCTGCTTTGTGAAGAGTCAAATTCATCAAGAACAACAAAACACAGATAAAGAGGATCGCAAGTGAGGGCCCCTACAATTCAGCTAAGGGGAGTGAGAGATACATTTTTACAGTCATTTTCTACAAATATGAAATTAGCATTTAAGATGGACAGTTGATGTACACTGTGCATTTGACCTAAATTAAGGAACCATTTGAGGGTCAGTAATTTCCAGGTACATTATAACCTGGAATGCTTCCTAGAGATGATCTACAAAAGCCAGCTCTGTCCTATAAGAGCAGCCTTACCTCTCCTGTATGTTTATTAGCCACATGGAATACTGTGTCATATCTTGGATCCCAACTCAAGCAGTCAGATACAGGCACTCCCCTTATGTTGCTAGTAATCACTTTCAATATATTCATTTTTATTGGCTGTTCTATAAACACAATGAAGTTTTCTGTCATCCCTAAGAAAAATAGAAAATGAAAATAATTTGAAATCATAAGCAAAAAGTGTTGTTACTATACATTTTATGTAGATCAAAAAGTAAGACAGAGGACAGTATGAGGACGACATAGGCGTTCACTTGAAGCTATCATATTGAAAGTAATGATTCATGCTCTAGTAAGTATAAAAGTGAGAAAATCCTATCCACAGTATGCAACATAAATAACATAGAGAGTCACTAACCCTAACACTTTTGTGATGGAGCACAACTACAATTGCACCTAATTGTCTGGGTTCATGCACTCATCAGACATGTCTCTTTCCATAGTTGCCTGCAAACTCTCATTTTTATAGATCTTGCGTACTTATGTCTAGCATATGACAGCAAGGAATGCCTATTCCATGTGGTGGTAACCGTTAACACAATGGCAAGAATTCCGACAGATAGGACACCCACAAAGAAAAAACGAATTTAGTAAAAACCGATGTAAATATAACCAGACTTACCTGAAAACCGACTGTGCACATCACCGATGGGAGCAGCATGCTGACCGCAACTTATTCCGATTCAACAGCTTTTCGGCAGTAAACTCTGATTCATGTATGAATGTTCATTTAAAGCGTCAATGTCGGGTTAAGTGTTTAAGTGTTTAAACACTTAACCCATGTTTAAACTTTAAGTCACCTAAGGTAACAGTGGTGTTAATGAACTCTACTGTGGCAGTACTCTACTGAGTAGAGACTCTACTCAGCCTCATCCTCACACTCATCAGTGTATACATCATCCTCACACATTATTAATTCATCACTGCTGGATTCCACCGTTACAGAAGTCTCAGTATTTTGATGTAATTGCCGGAAAGACCTTCCTCGTGGAACTTGAAGTTCATTTTTATGAACATCATCTTTTCCACATTTTGAGGAAGTAGCCTTGAACGCCGATCACTGACAAGGTTCCCGGTTGTGCTATAAACTCTTTCCGAGTACACACTGGAGGGTGGGCAGCTTAGGCAGTGCAAAGCGAGTTGGTACATGGGTCTCCAAATTCCCTTTTTTTCCTCCCAGTATGTAAAGGGACTGTCTGATGTGTCTATTTCTATGCTGCCATTAAAATAATCCTCCACCATCCTTTGGATGTTGATAGTAGAATCAGGTGGAGATACAGCAGAAGTATCACGTTTTTTGGTCAATTTTTTTAGACCAGACCAGATGTCAAAATTTGGTGCAGAGTCATCTGCATCATCCCTGGGTCTCTTGGGAAAGCGAAGTTTTTTCCTAGCAGCATTTGAGTGAGAAACTGAAGGAGGAGATGCTGTATTGTCACGTAACACTTGAGCTGTCATATTGATCATGAGGAGCTCCTTGCATCTCTTCAGATCTGGGTCAGTTGGAAACAAAGAGAAGACATAGGTTTTAAACCGAGGATCAAGCACAGTCGCCAAAATGTAGTGATCCGATTTCAAGATTTTGATAACTCTTGGATCCTGGAGAAGCAAATAAAATACTTGACTACAAGTCTGACATACTTAGCCGAATTGCTTTGTTTAATCTCCTCCTTCAGTTTCTCAAGCTGCTTTTCCAAAAGTCTAATTAAGGGAATAACTTGACTCAAAGCTTGCAGTGTCTGAACTCACTTCACAGGTGACTACTTCAAATGGTTTCAGCACCTTGCACAACACGGAAAGTATTCTCCACTGCGCTTGACTAAAATACATCCCCCCTCCTTTCCCAATGTCATAGCTTGTGGAGTAAGCTTGGATGGATTTTCCCTGTTCCTCCATCCGCAGAAGCATATACAGGGTGGAATTCCAACTTGTTACCACCTCTTGCTTCAATTGGTGGCAAGGCAAATTAAATTGCTCTTGCAGCTGCTGCAATCTCCTACATGCCGGAAATGTCCAGATATTTTATGGGCCACAGACAGCATCTCCTGCACGTGCCTGTCATTTTTTAAAAAGCTCTGCATCCTCAAGTTTATTGTGTGAGCAAAACAGGAAATGTGATGGAATTCACCCAGCTGTATTGCTCTCACAATATTGGTGGCGTTATCAGAAATGACATATCCTGAGGAGAGTCCAAGCGGGATAAGCCATGTTGCAATGACATCCCTTAGTTTTTGTAACAGATTGTCAGCTGTATGCCTCTTAGTGAAGCCGGTGATACACAGAGTAGCCTGCCTCTGACAAATATTACATACTTGGGTACATGCTGCTGCTGTTCCTGCTGGTGAAGGCCAATCACCAACCCAGTGGGCTGTCACCAGGGCCGGATTTACCGCTAGGCAACCTAGGCACCTGCCTAGGGCCTAGCGGCTCTCAGGGGCCCAGATGGGGCGGGACAGGAAGAAGGAAAAATAAATGGGGGGGGGGGGGGTCGGGTGCTGCGAGTCTGGGGATGGGCTGCTTCAGCTTAGCTACCTTCCCAGGTCACTCTGACATCACAGGGTCATGTGGCAGCGGTCACATGGTACACAGTGTTAGGCGGGCTGCGCTGGTTCTCTATGGTAGTCAAGTGTGCAGGAGCTGCAGCTGTCCCTGGAGTCACAGATAAAGGTAAGATGAAGGGGTACTGTGATGGAGAGCTAGTGTATGTGAGATTGAAGCTGCAGTGTAGGAGGGGGGTATGCATGAAAGTGCTGGGCACAGAGAGGGGGCATGTATGAAAGTGCTGGGCACAGAGAGCGGGCATGTATGAAAGTGCTGGGCACAGAGAGGGGGCATGTGTGAAGGTGCTGGGCACAGAGAGGGGGCACGTGGGGAAGGTGCTGGGCACAGAGAGGGGGCATGTGTGAAGGTGCTGAGCAGAGAGGGTGCGAAGGTGCTGGGCAGAGAGGGGGCATATGTGAAGGTGATGGGCACAGAAAGGGCATGTGTGAAGGTGCTGGCCAGAGAGGGGGCATGTGTGAAAGTGCTGGGCACAGAGAGGGGGCATGTGTGAAGGTGCTGGGCATGGAGAGGGGACTTGTGTGAAGGTGCTGGGCACGGAGAGGGGGCATGTGCGAAGGTGCTGGCCAGAGAGGGGGCATGTGTGAAGGTGCTGAGCAGAGAGGGTGCGAAGGTGCTGGGCAAATAGGGGCCATGTGTGAAGGTGCTGGGCAGAGAGGGGGCATGTGTGAAGGTGCTGAGCAGAGAGGGGGCGAAGGTGCTGGGCACAGAAAGAGCATGTGTGAAGGTGCTGGCAGAGTAGGGGCATGTGTAAAGGTGCTTGGCACAGAAAAGGCTTGTGTGAAGGTGCTGGGCAGAGAGGGCACAGTGTGATGAGTGGGACAGTAATGAGGGGCCGCATGGTGATGCAGGAGGAGCAGTGTGATGTGCGGCGGCACATAGCTTACCCTTCTACTTAACTATAGGAGTATATGCCACGCTAAAATATAGTGCTATGGATTGTTTCAGGGGGGTCTCCAAACCAATATCTTGCCTAGGGCCCCATGAGGTCTAAATCCATCTCTGGCTGTCACAGTCATATAATATTTAGTTTGCCCTGTTCCGCTTGTCCAAATATCTGTGGTTAGGTGTACAGTGGGTAGAATGGTATTTTGCAGCCCAATAATAACATTTTTACGAACCTTCTGGTAGAGGTGAGGAATAGCTTTTCTATTGAAATGGTGTTGTAATGGAATTTAGTAATGGGGACAGAAGACCTCAAGTAACTGTCTAAAACCAGCTGCATTAATAGTGAATATTGGACGCAAATATAATACAAGCATAGTCGCCATGGTGTCTGTGATCCGCTTTGCGACTGGGTGACAGCTTTCATACTTCCTTCCTCTTGTAAAGGATTGTTTAACAGTCAATTGTTGTAAACTATTAGTAGTTTTCTTCTTGGTCTGCTTCTGGGAAGAAGATTCACCCCCAGCAGCAGTAAAAGCAGCAGCAGTGGGACTAACGCTAAAGAATTCTTTTGAGGAATCCAGGATAGTGGAGGAGTCATCTAGCCTTAGCAACTTGGATGCAGGGTTAACTCCGATCGCTACTGAGAATATTGATGACGGTATTGTGGGTGTAGATTGCAGGCGTCAAGATGTAGGTGAGAGAAGGGTCCTAGCTGATGATGGACTGCTTGTTATTTTTTTACCATAACTTTCTGATTTTTCCAACACCTTGCTATGAATTTGCGTCAAATGGCGTAACATGGATGAGGTTCCTAGATGCTTAAGGTCCCTCCTTCGTCTGACTGTGGTTTTACAAACACTACAAATGGCTAGACAACTGTGGCAGGATTTGTGTAGAAATAATTCCACACATAAGAAGTGTTTTTTTTGGTTTTATGTCCAGGCATGACAATGGCCTTCTTCTTATCACATGCCAGAACTGCTTCCACTGGTGCAGGACTTACACAAACAACATCATCCTCATCCACATCCTCAGTAGCGCCCTCGTAAGCTACACAAATATCCCCCTCATCTTGTTGCAATTCCAAAGTGGCATCCTCAATTGGTGTATTACCGGCTACACTCGGGCTGTTCAGGCACACATCACCAGAAATGCTGAAAGGGGCCTTCTTTATGGTTACACAATCAGAATGGTCACGATTACACATAGCACTCGTGGATGGACTCTCCTCAGGGATTGGTGTCATTTCTGAATCTGAGCGTACATTTTCCTCTAATGCCTTACTGTTTTCTTCCACCTCGGCTTTTACACGTAAAAGTATTTGTGCACCACTTTTGGAGTCCGAATTACTTGGTCATGAGTGACCTTACAAGAAGCTGCCTCAGTATCAATTTTAGATTTCGCACTCATAGAGAAAGGCGAAGGCCTCATTCTTTCTTTGCCACTGCGTCTGTAGAATGGCATGTTGGTAATTATTTTTTTCCGGCAGATAACTTTTCATGGATTGCAGCAATTTTTTTCTTCACCACGATAAAAGGTGTGTTTTTTTATGTTATTTTCCCTGACTTAAAAAGACTATGTACTTTTACATAGGCTTTACCAGATGACGTACAGGGATTACTATCATCAGGACTGGTGGCAGCAGCTTCTTGCTGCTCCTGCTTTTCTGTGTACTGCTGTGAATCCACTTGGATAACACCGTACACTTTTTGGTGCAAATTCAGAAGAATAGCTTGCAAGGACTATTATATTTGTATTTCAGCAATGACAATTTGCAATGGAGCTCTTGTCTTTGGGTGTATATAACACCCTACACTTTTTGGTTTAAATTCAGAAGAAAAGCCTGCAAGGACTAGTATATTTGTATTTCAGCAATGACAATTTGCAATGGAGCTCTTGTCTTTGGGTGTATATAACACCCTACACTTTTTGGTTTAAATTCAGAAGAAAAGCCTGCAAGGACTAGTATATTTGTATTTCAGCAATGACAATTAGCAATGGAGCTCTTGTCTTTGGGTGTATATAACACCCTACACTTTCTGGTGCAAATTCAGAAGAAAAGCCTGCAAGGACTAATATATTTGTATTTCAGCAATGAAAATTAGCAATAGAGCTTTTCTTTAACACTGCTACCACCCTCCTCTTTCAATTCTCTAAGTTTGCCTGCCCAACTGCTCTACACTCTATCCTACCCCTTCTGTATCCCTCTCTTAAATGGCGCTAGATCGCCGTGGAGGGCGGTATTTATAGATTCCAAACTCACTAGATCCGAGATCCGACGACGTCACAATGACATTTTGCCTAGTTTTGGGATCCAAAAAGCTCTAAAGTAAGGATCCCGTAAGTTCGGGTGTGATCGGGTTTCCGAGGGACCAAGCCTGAGCATCTCTAGCTAGAACCATTGAGCTAATGAGGGTGAAGCCTGAATTTAAGAGTTTGTACATCCTTTCTTTTTTCATGCTATTTTTCAGATAACTCTGTTAAGCTTTAAATATTGCATATATGTGAGTATACACCATAGTATGTCCAAACTGTGTTTGCACTAGCAATAAATACTTTACCTCAATGTTGGACCTTTATCTGTATTCACAGATATCTCTTTTTGATAATTAATTAGTGATAGTTATGATATGTCCTTGTATCTGTCTGTTCCCGTAGAGTATTACTGCATGATGACCTCCGGTGTTAGATGATAGTTAGGTTCTATTTTTACCAGGTTTTATAATTTTACAGTTTTACATTTACTTACAATTTATCTTAATTAAGATAATAAATTCATCACAGAGATTACACATGGTAGATGTATATATTCTCCCCTCTTAAAACATGCATGTTATCTTTGCTGTTTGTATTATTATTATTAACTTTAATTTATAGGGTGACCAATGAGGTCTGCAGTGCTGTATAGAGGGAAAACAACAAGACAGTACATGGTATAACAGTATAATACAGTAAACAAATTACACTACAACTCTCAACACATCTACTGGAGTGCCCATTAGCGTGGGCACAACTAGCAGGTTTAAAGCAACTGAAAGAGGTGCAAAGACAATAGGGGAATGGACTCAAATGGGCTGGGAAGCAAAGGAGAAGGTGCACAGTGTAGCTGGTGATCAAAAGTTATAGTTAATGAAGAACATGAGGAAAGCTGGCCCTACTAACTAGAGCTTACAATCTAAAGGGAAAGAGGCACACAAATGGTTTTCCCTTGTGGGTGATCCAATGTAAGGTGATATGAGGGCAACAAGCAAGAGTGGGATAAATGGAGGATGAAAGAGATGAGGTATACTACATGTTGAAATGGAGATGAGAAATGATCAGTGAGTGGATAAGAGTTTTGGTGGTATCCTGGGAGAGGAAGGATCTGATACAGGCGATGTTGCAAAGCTGGAAGCGACAGGACTGGCAAGAGATTGAATGTGAGGGGCGAAAGAGAGGGAGGAGGTAAAAATAACACCCAGGCAGTGGAGTTGGGGAATAGAGTAGATAGTGGTGCTGTCAACAGTAATAGAGAGGTCAGGAGGGGAGTAGACTCTTGATGGAGGGAAGACAATGAGTTCAGTTCTTCCCATGTTAAGTTTGAAAAAGTGTAAGGACATCCAGAAGGAGATGACAGAGAGGTAACTGGACACACGAGAAAGGAGGGAAGGGGAGAAATCAGGAGATGAGAGGTAGAGTTGTGTGTTGTCGGCATAGAAGTTTTACTGGAGGCCTCAGGAACTGATAGGTTCACCCAGGTAGGAGGTGCAAAGAGAAAAGAGCAGAGGGCTAAGGACAGAACCCAGTGGGGCTCTTACAGGAAGGATGGATGGGGGGGGAAGACCAGAGGTAGAATCAGAGACTTAGTGGTTGCCAAGGTAGGAGGCGAACCATGAAAGTATGGTGTTAGAAAGCCAATGATTTTAAGGGTGTGGAGTAGAAGAGGGTGATCCATGGTGTCAAATGCTACAAGGTGGTCCAGGAGGATAAGGAGGGAGAAGGGGCCTATTGATATGGTCGAGAGAAGATTGTTGGTGATTTTGTCAAGGCAGTTTCTATATAGTGAAGGGGCGGAATCCAGGTTGGAGAGGATCAAGGAGTGAGTTGTCAGGGAGGTAGCTGCTGACACTGTTGTAGACAAGCTGCTCAAGTATTTTGGAGACTAAGGGGAGACGAGAAATGGTGCGGTAGTTGGATAGTAAGATAGCGGACAAAATGTTTTGGTTTTTTTAAGAATGGATGAGACAATAGCATGTTTGAAGGACGAGGGGAAAATGTCAGTCCAGAGTGACAGATTGAAGAAGTGAGCTAGGTGGGAGCAGGTAGTGGGGGAGAGGAAGCAAAGTAGGTGAGAGGGGATTGGATAAAGTTTGAAGGTGGAGAAGATAATATAAGAGAATGGATTTAGTCACCCATAGTGAGGCGGAAGGAGTACAAGAAGTGGTGGCTGGACGGAGAGGAAAGTGGAGTGGTAAGGGTGACAGAAGAGTGATGGGAGGAGGAGATTTCATGTCTGATGGCCTCAATTTTGGAAGTGAAAAAGTCAGTGGCAGTAAAGTAGGATGGGAGGGTAGGAGGGGTGGGGAGTGTGTCGAAAGTGGCGAGAAGTTGGCAGGGATTGGAGGACTGTGAAAAGATGAGAGGCTTGATTAAGGATTGTTTATGGAGAGCACATAACTGTAGGATGAGAGGATGAACTTGATAAACTTGAAAAGAAAGAAATCTGCCAAGGAACAAGATTTCCTCCAGTGATGTTCGACGGTATGTGTGCATATTTGAAGGAAGCAGGTAAATTTGGAGTGCCAATGTTGGGGTTCAGAGCTGTGAAGGTGAACAGAAGATGTGGGGGCAGCAGTCAAGAGTGGTAATGAGGCTGTGGTTTTTGCTGCTTGTTGGGGCAGGACAGGTTGGATAGAGGAAATAGTAGGATCAAATGCATCAAGATTGTGTAGAAAGTAGAAGAGATGGATAGAGGAGGATGAAAGAGAGGGCTCATGGGAGATAACATGAAAGGATAGAAGGATGCCCAATTCACCGCTTGGACGTTTATCAGGTCTGACAGATTGAGTTAAAGAGAGGCCTATATAGGAGAGAGAGCAGTGGGGGAAGCAGTATTGGTGGGGGAAAAAACAGACTTCTGTGATGACAAGAAGGTCAAAAGAATCAGAGGTGAAGGATAGAGGGCAATTTGCTGTGGATGGACCTGGAATTTCAGAGAGCACAGGAGAAAGGGAAAGAGAGAGAAGTGAAGAGTTATGGAAAAGTTGTAAAATGTAATTTAAAATAAGTTAGTAAACTGAAAGTAATGCAGAGGTACAGGTATATTTTACGGTTATAACACAAATTATGTATAATGTGTATATAGCCACTGCAATCAGTAAGCCTTATTGTACAATATGATCACATTAGTAAGACACTTACCAAAACTATGATAATAAGATGGGTTCCATTTGTCCTTTGCTGGTATGGAGCAGATTACTTGTGCACCCTGAAGTGTGTCTTCATCCTCTGATTCCTGCACAGGGACCTTAATAATGTTGTAAAATATTCCTGTACAGACATACATGAGCAGAATGGAATTAACATTTTGTCATATGTACACTCGTACAAAACTTACCGAATTTCCATTTTAATAATCAAACAATAAAGTTGACCTATTACCCACACAAAGTGGAAACAATTTTCTGGGCTGCACATATAGTCAGCCATCCAGCCTATCAGTTCAATATATCGATAGATAGATAGATAGATAGATAGATAGATAGATAGATAGATAGATAGATAGATAGATAGACAGACATAGATAGATAGACATAGCTTTATAGATATATGGATAAATAGATGGATGGATAGATAGAGAGAGAGTATTATATACAAAAGAGAGAATATTGTTTTGACAGTGTTATTAATAAAAGTGAAAGTCATATTTTACATGTAAAATCTTATGAAATAAAAGCTCTGGGAATCTTCTTTCCTGCAGTAGTCCAAATGGAAATGACAAATATGTCATGTGAATAGATGGCCGCTACTTCTTGAAATATAGGCACAATGCTAATGAATGAATTACAATCAGCATTTTGATGCACACACCAAAAAAATTTAAGTATGCCCAACAATGCAAAGACTCCTTGTGTGCAAGTGATGGGTCGGCATTATTAAGTATCTCCTATATTGAGATGCCAAATACCATAAGTACAATGATTGAAAGGAATCACAATATGCATTAACTATGGTACAAATGTATAATTTTATACCATAACAAATTCTTACATCAAGGCTCATAGAAGGGACAGGAATGTGTGTCACTGGTACATACCCCACTGTAAAAAGGCTCTTAAAATATTTGGCTATTTAGAAAAAAGAATTGCTGTTAAACAGAAAGAATATTTTGTTATTTATTTTGATTGCATGAACCCCAAATATGTGTGATTGATGCAAGATATTACAGTCACATGCTCTAGGAACAACAGTGTATTTTACTTTGATGCTCATGATTTGTACTATATGTGTAGGAAAGTAAAATATATTCATATTGTTAGTAAGATGCACATACAAAGTACATGAGATGAGAATGGAAAATGTGGCCAGTAATTTTGAAACAAAAGGATATTGTTTGCATCATACAGATAAGATAAGTATGGTGCCCACAGGATTAGAATATAGTATCTAAAGCAGATAGGATAACAATAAAAGTGATTAATTATATGTATTACAATGTGTTCATTGGTTGATATTTTAAATCTTTGTAACTGTTGTTTTCGCCTCAATCTTACGGGCAGTTTATGTAAAAAAGACAACCTCTTACCTTGTTTCCCATAGGAATTTCCCATGTTATATGCAGTCCCAATAGAATCATAATGAGGATGAGCTGTCGCCCCATTCACAGCAATATAATTGCTCCAGTCAACCTGCAATTATAATTATAACAACAGCCATCAAACAAGGCAGAGGTTATTTTGACTATTTTAGAAACTGATTGACAATTTTAAGCCAATGAATTTTCCACTTTAAGATGTTTTTAATTTACTGTTTTGCACTTGCAACTTTTACTAGGTACAGCGCTGTATTTTCCCGCCTTCTTTCTTTGATTTTCCTCAAATCCATTAAATCATCTAGGAAGAGGTGTTTATTTTTCATGCTTTTAGATGTGACATAGCTCAGCTTTGCACTGTTACAAGAATTATATACCCAGAAAAGAGTAGGTTTTTTTTAGTATAAGGGAACAAAAAATAAAGAGCTAGATGATATAAATGGTGAATGCTAAAAAGTTGCTGGAGGGCAGGGGCGGGCTGGCCCGGGGGGCAGCGGGGCAACGGCCCCCTGGGCCGCTGGGTCAGACAGCTATTAGGGCCGGGGGGTAGGCCGGCCGGCCGCCCCCCTGATGCAAAATACATAATTTCCCCCCGCTGATATCAGATGTGGCCGCCTGTCTGCCCCCCGGCCATCCCTCTCCCAGCCCGCGCCTGCTGGAGGGCATGTAAAAATCAATATATTAACGTCATCTGAAGGTCAGTAGATTGCAAGCTCGCTAATTAGCAGTGTCCTCCCTACCCTTTGCTTTCATGTTACATTGTGTCTGCATTGTATGCCCCTCTTTCATGCATGCTCTGATTACCCCATTGTCCGGCGCTTCACTGTGCTACCCTGCCAACCATTATTAATAATGATAATAATAATCATCATTATCACTATCAAAGGTGAACACACTCTTTTAACATTTACCCAGTGGCGGAACTACCATTGGTGCAGCAAGTGCAGTGCACCAAAGCCTATGGAGATAATGGGGCCCAATGCACTGGGGAACTAACAATCTGTGAACCCCAGTTCCCTCCTCCCTGCACCGGGGCCCACAGCTCGCTAGTTCCTCCTCTGCATTCACTATATGTGGTATATGCAAATATCATACGTAATATATTATTGCACTGTATTGTACTGTACATGTATGGAAATCAGATGAGTAAAATGTATGTATGTTGTAAGTAAGAAGCACATACAAAGCACATGAGATGAGCATGTTAGAAGATAGCAGCACATGGAAAGTGTGCACAATAATTCTGAAATTAAAGGATATTGCTTGCATTATACACACATGAATGGTCTTTAGAGGATTAGAACACTGTATCTAAAGCTGACTACAGACAGGATAAAACTTAATAGCATAAGTGGTTAGTCATATTTGATTAAAATACATTTGGCAATTATTAAAGTTGGGTGATTTGGTAACATGTCTTCATTAGCTCAGTGTATTATAATAATAAATGCCACTAGAGATTCCTAGTATCAATTCATATTTATTTGGGCTTTAAGAATGTGGCAAATATTATAAAATATTAATATGAATCTCGAACTTCAGTGAATCAATTTATTTGTCTGCTGACATAATCTTCCATTTTTAAACATACTACTGGTTTTTCAATGAAAATTTTATATGAAAAAAAAAAATCACCTTTTCTTCAGTTTCTAACATCTCTGGATCCACTTTATGCATCAGGTTTGTCTCTGTGCTAACATAATAATCCTTTTTGTATTTCATGATGTTAATATTTCCATTGTCAGTTGGTCCTAAAATAACAATGAAATATTCAGTAAATATTTAAACTTTAATGGAAACTATACCAAACAAAATAAGCTAAATTATATCAATTAAAAAAAAATTCATTTTTGCTGTGGATTTTTTATGTTTTGCTATTGTGTTATGTTACAATCTTTTCATAAGTTTCAATGACACATTATGTATGAAGCTGCAATTTTATTATTTGCAAATATGCCGCTGCTCTTCAGATGACTTGATTTTTGGTAAATGCTATGACATTGGCTTGTGCCAAGTCTGAATTTCCACCTATAACTATAACACCCTTCTTATGGCTGGTCACAACATACAGCATTTTCTGCTCAGCATGTCATGCACCATAGAAATAGCCTCATGGAAATAATGAGATGATCTAATTTAATATGGTCATATAGCAATAATGGTGACAAATCTTATAATACATCTTTGCAAACCCTCCTGACCGAGTGAACACAGAAATAATTTATCTAGCAGCTGTAGGACTCACCCATTGAGGAAGAATGCAGATCAGATTAGGGTTACGGGCACGGGCATAACATTCAATCGCCGGAGCCCCTGACAAATATGGAGGAGGGACAACCATGGGTATAACAGATGGCACACCCCTATTCACCCCTCCATTTTGTCTGAATATGTTGTCTGTACTTTCCTACCCCTGGTCTTTGTAAGTGATATAATATATTGTTGTTATAATATCTTGTAACTCAGTAAGCACACATGGATGAAGAGTACTAACAGAGGAATTCACTGTAGTAAGATCCACATTTGGTGACATTGGAGGATATTTATAGAAACTGGTGCACAGGAAAAATATACTAATGCTCATAGCAACCAATCAGATTCTAACTGTTACTGAATTATTATTAACATAAATATATAACTGCAAACATACTGAACAGCATTATACAGTTTTTTCTACTGTGGTTTACAAAATTAAAGGAAAAGGTTGGTTGGTGTTTTTACAGTCAGTACTTAATTTTGTAACTAGATAGAAAAAGGATTTCAGCACTGTTGCACAGTGGTTAGCATTGCTGCCTCACAGCTCTGGGGTCATGTGTTTGATTTCTACCATGGCCCTGTCTGTGTGAAATTTGTATTTTTCTCCATGTGTTTGCGTGGGTTTCCTCTTGGTCCATGCAATAGCAGCTGAGTGCACCCAAGATTTCTGCCTGACACAATGTAAAGTGTTTAGAGTCCTATTGGAAGAAAATCACTATATAGATGAAGCATTATTATTATTATTATTATTATTATTATTATTATTATTATTATTATTATAAAAAAAGGAATTCAAAAACTTATGACATATGCTGGCTTCTAGCCATGGTAAACCCTGACCACAACACTTTTTTTAGTGCGCCAGTTGTCATAAATCATATCTTTTCATAAGCATAATTTCATATCTCTCACCTGTCCTAATTTAGGTCGAACAGTTCCACAAGTTAGGAAAGTTGAGAGATGGGTGACATGCACACCTACCACTGGTGCATGTGACATTAGAGATATAATTTTTGGGGAGAAAGGAGTGTTAGGCGGCAGTGTAGTACTTTAAAAGTGGTAGGCACTCCTCTGTGGAACATACCATGCCCACATCCCATGTGACATGACCACGCCCACCCCTAACCTGTCTGTGTCCCAGATTCACGAACCTAAATGTTGCGGGGGAGGGGGGAGGGGTGCAAGTGCTTTCCAATGCCCCTAACTGTGAATCCTACTAAACTGAATTCCTCTTGTAATTCCTATTGACAACCCACTGTCACTGGACCTGATTTATAAGGAAACGCAAAACGAACCTTTTGTGTGCTTTTTTAAAAATGCACTGTATTAGATTTTCTAATCTTCTCTTTAAATAATAATTGAGATGAGCAGGCTTTCAAAATATAATATTTCTATTCTTTATTTAAAGATATTATGCATAGATACAGCCATACTGGACGAAGCAGACATACGCCCTGTGTCTCAAAGGCCAATTGACAATCTATATTTGATTAAGTCATTCTTTTATAGAAAATGTTACTCGTCATTGCTTAAAACACACCTTTCCAGCTTACATCACTGCTGACACACTAAGTCTCTATCATTAATCTTCATTAAAGTGGCATGTTCTTGGAGGGGTCTTTTGGATGGGTCTTCTTGACCTTATTTGGAGCAAAGATGTCCTTGGCTTTGTCCGGTCATAGTGAAATAAGGGAGATAATGGAAATTTACAAAAAGTGTGTTTCTCGTTATAACTTGTTGTTCTCCTCTAACTATATTGAGCAACATGTAAGCGAAAGGTCAGTACTTTTCCTCTTAAAAGCACAGGCACATAAACATATATTAGTTCATTCTATTGAACTAATTGGTAACTTAATTATTACTTCGATAGCACATAATTCGGGGATACGCTCATCCATATTCAACTACAAGCGGAGCTGAAGAAACATCTCTTGTTGAAACGGGTGTAGGTACATTCTGCATGAACGACACTTGCCGTATTGAGACACAACACACTGCTGGATACATAAAATATATATGTGGACAATAAAGTCCTAGCAGAATGCACACGAAAAAAAGTATACTATTATTGTCACCTGTTTATAATTTAGTCATTAAAGACAAAACATTAAAAATATATATTTTTCATGAAATAGATTTATCATGATGCTATTAATGTCTACTGTTCAGAAATTTAACTTTTACAGTTGCTCTTGATTGCAAACACATATTGTACCATACATACATGACTGTACTCATTATCACTTGCCACTTACAATATACGGCAGGTATCTGCATTTACATTCCTTAATGAATGAGTCCCACTCTGTCTACATCTTATCTTATTATAATTGATAATAGTTTTGCACTAAATCATTTCCCAAGCCACCACTTACATCACAAAGATATAAAGTGCTGTGTGTGTGTCTGTGTATTTTATTGTATTGTGTATATTTAGGTGCACCTGTTTTATCCATGAAGTCGAGAAAAAAGGTGTAACTGGGTAAAAAGGTTTCATTGTTATTTGCATTTAAACACAGTGTAGGCAACAAGCTTTGAAACTTCCATAGGAAATTTTAAACCACTAGTCTTGGGACTGGTTCCTGGTTTATTTTAGCTAAAGCCTACTGAGCTGACCCTCACAGTTTCAGCATTGTTCTTCCAAAACTCTTGTGTGTCTCACAAGAAGATTGATGTTAGAACCAAGAAACAAGAAGGGTTTGAGTTTGTGGGGCTAGGCAAAGCTATATTACATTATTTTACAACCAATTCAGTTTTTATATTCTTTATTTCAGGCATTCTGAGAGATAGCAGTAACCAGTGTCCCCTCCCTAAATACCTGAGAGGGACAAAAGATCTCATTTACATCTACTAACAAAGACATTTATAGTATGATAAAAAAAAAAATGGATATATACCCTTACAAGGTCTGGCATGCTATAGTTCCAATAGTATACAATTTTATTTTGACTTTCATTTGAGTTGTTAGAGTCTATTAACAAAGGCAATTACAGTATAATATATACTATAAATATATTTATTTAGTCAAAGAGGTTATTTTAATTAATTTTAAAAAACAATTAAAACTACTTACTTGGTACCTGAAATGTAGATACAAAGCGTTGAAACACACTTTTACAAGGGTCTGGCATGGATATAGTTCCAAACTCCGAGGCTACAATCCTATTTTGACTTTCATTTGACTTGTAAGAGTCGCTCCGAAGAAATCTGCTCATGTAAGTCACATTTCCATTTTCAATTGTGAATTTGTGCAGGAGGGCCATGCCATCAAACCAATGGTTAAAGCTGCCAAGAAGACACGGACACTGAAATTAGTCTTTGAGTCTCAGTTATTTCTGTTTCTTACAGACTATAGAATACACAAATTGGTCATATTTAGAATGGGGCGTACATCAATTATTGTGGTACAAATATACCAATTTGCTTACTGTGCATGCACACAAAGATGCCTCTGTATCAAGATTTAAGTCTAGATATGCATCCTGGAGAAGCAGGACTAGAGCAGTCAATCGTAAGCTGAGTCCAGTATGAGTATGTGCATGTTTATGTAAGTGTGGCATATCCAATTGTGGTGTAACCTAATGAGACCTAAATGAATCCTCACATATGCTTATTAGGAGGCATATATGTTATTGGTACTGAGGCATCTTGCAAAGCAAATCTATCCACTTCTTATTGTTTGCGTATTTACCCTTCCAGCTAATAGTACTTCATTCCTTAGCAGTGCAGCTATATTATATCAAGTTGAAGCCAAATTACTAATTTGTCCTTTCCATTTGAATTACTGCAAGAAAGAAGATTCCAATTTAATTTTTAATGCAGTATGTTAGAAACACTGATAAAATCATTGATGGACTGTATGCAAGTCTCAGTTTTTTGACGTATGTGTTTTGAACTACAGGGAAAACTGTTGTTATTGGAACAGACAGCCTTCCAAAAGTAAGAGGGAGATTAATTATTTCCTGGAGTTAATGGGGAGCAACGGAGGGCCTTCATTGATTAGGCCCATTTTGGGTCCAGACAGACAACAGGCTAATTAATTGTTGCATCTACAAGATGTAGTTTAAAAGGGTGTCAGTCTCTCTCATTACCTGGGGAATGTGACGAGAGAGCGAGAGAGAGTATTTATTTATATTAAACACTAGACACTATTATCTCTTGTTTAGCAGAAGATGAAATGTGTTTATGGGGCACTCTTTGTCTAAACATTAATACTCAGAAATTTTATTGATATGCATTAAAATGTAATATTTCCAAAGTATATTCCATATAAAGATAACAAATGAATAGCGAAATATTAAAAAGTGAAAGTGGTGATGACGTGTAAATGGAAAACACTGTTAAAACTGGTAGCTTCACACTACCATAGCATGCTGCTGAAATTATATATAACAATATAATAAGCTTCCTTCCACAAATACATTTTTACATGAGAACATCTGTCAGTTATAATCAGGTTCAGAACATATGATAATAATAAGTATTGATCCTATTTGGATCAAAATAGATTCTGTCCATGGGGTGAATTCTTAATGCTGATAGTCTTCATTCTATCTATGGGGGCAAATCTTATATACTGCTCCCTTCCTAGTATAGTGTGCTACAGTATATAGTCTCTGCCCTAATATTATATGGAATCGCTTCCTAAATGTCCTCAATCTCGGTACCTCAATTAAATATTTATATAGCAGACTTACTAATGTGCCAATAAGCTCAATAATTAATAAGAAGGCTATGTTATTATAAATAATAATATGTATAATCAAATAGTAGAGGAGCGGCGGGCTATACCGCCGACGCACATTTCGCTATTAATCTTTTTCAAGGCTTTGGCTGTCTCAGATCTCCACAGCCCATTAACACTTACATATACTGTGTGGTATACATGAAGGAATGGTGCTACCGCTAGGCAAACATAGGCAGTTGCCTAGGGCGTATCTAAAATAATGAATGAGTTACACAAAATCACTCATTCAATGTGTTGACTGTCCCCGTGAAGCCCCCACATTGAACACCTGTCGCTGACTTGTAGGGTCCGCAGCTTGCAGCTTTGTACCTGTTAAAGCTTCTGGCTGCTGCTCCTCCATGTTTGTAATGGGCTGGGGGTATGACACTGAGCTATGATGTCAGAGACCATCACCACTCTCCCGGGAAGAGAAGTGGATATCCCACTGCTGCTCCTAAGGTGAGCTTAGGAAGGACAGAAGCCTCCCGTGGAGCTGAATGATAGAGCAACACCTCGGGGAGGGAAGTTGGGGCGTCTAGGGCACCCAGAATTCACACACTGACCCTAACATGACAGCTAGTGTGATATCTTGATCACACTGAATTGGTCAATGTTTAAAATAGGGGAGACCAGAGACAGGGTCCCTCGTTAGAAATAAAAACTAAAAAAAATGCATAGCAAAGGCGTGAATTGTTGTCTAGACATGAAAGTATGAATGGGGTTAATATGATTGTGACCTGCTGCCAAGCCCTTCCATTCATCCATTTCCTATTTATTGTTCTCAATGTTTTAAACACAACTAAACGTTACAATTGATATGTGTATGGCCATGTGTGTGTTTTTGTACATATAGAAAGTCATGTGAAGCTGAACGCAAATTGCGTTTCTGGCATACAATAATATTTTTTTACTTCTGCACTAGTGCACAAAGCACTAGTTTCAAAACCAGTGGTTTGTGTGCATGCTCAGATATAAAAAAACATATTACACACCAGAAATGCAACTTACGTTCAACTTAACACGAGCCCCCAAAATTAATAACACAGAATTTAATTTGGTCTCACTTGTCATTTCCAAACTCAAATTTACCAGGACCATTGCGGAGCAGGCTTCCCTTTATCCATACAGGGAGTGTCCCAGTGACCCTAGTTGGGATGGGCTGTGGAGTCTCTTCGACAGTCTGAAATAGAGGAGCGATGCACTCTTTACCTCCTATGGCAGATATGGACTGTTGTCTTTTCTCTTGACGAAAAAAATAATTCAGACCTGAGGACAATAAAAGGATACAAAAATATTTAAAAAAAAACTTGAAATTTAGTATATTAAGGGTCTGATATCCATTAGTGATTTATTTCACTTCAGTCTTTCACCTCTCCTTAATATATTAGGATTACTTCTCCCAGTTTACCTAATTTAACTTTTTGTTTATGCTTGCATTTGTTTTGATACATTTTTCTTTGTGGCATTTGTAGTTTGAAATAAATAGGCTACTGCTGGAAAAACATGTAAGTAGTCCTATATCAGTATTTTCCCAAGTTTGAAAGTGTCTGTAGTCCACATCAATAGGGTACAAGATACAGATAGCCCCACTTAGCTGCACCCTACATGCACCAGTCTACCTGCTGCAAGTAACTTCATCCTAGCCATCTAGTAGAAGAGGACTCAGCCTTAAATTACTACCCTTATCTGTCACTATGCACCTAGACCCGCATCCATCAACAGACGTATTAATACATCCGATCCTTGTGGAATATGGACGTGTGTATACCTGATGTATGTGCGTTTTCTAAAGACCATACATTACGTTCGTTTTGAATTTCTTAATGAATCAGGCCCTGTATGTTCTGATCTAGTTAACTAAACGTATTGTGGAACTTATTACATGTATGGTAACTCCGTAATAAACAATTCATAAACAACAAATAACTTTGGACACTAATTGGATAATGGTTATAAAAAAAGAATACTGCAAGGCTTTGGGGATATATTTGTTCCATGTGAGATGTAATTTGTTATTAGGGAATGAAATGTTCAACAGTTGTAAAAGACAAACTGCTAAAACATGTCACTGCAAGTAAAATGTTGAGCACCTACCATCTTCTGTTAATGTAAGCGCATCCTTTAGACGTTGTCCTTGAGGTTATTTCATAATTTATTATTATTAAAAAATATATATTATCAAAATAAGTGAATAATGGGGTGGAAATAGATTTGTCTGCTATTATATACAGTTGATTTGATACAAACATGCCTAATCTAACATTCCTTTATTATCAGAGTTGTGTGCAAGTAATTCATCTAATGTTATCTGCAGACAAACAAAAGGGACAAATTAATACATATATTACTCCAACATTAAGATCTAATCCCTAAGATTTTATTTTTGGTGATAAAATTTCTACTACTCATACTAGTTACAGTGGCTATAAAAAGTTTTAACCTTTTGGTATTTACCACATTTTATTTTCTTACATCATGGGATTAAATCTGATTTATTCAGTAATTCTTACCAGTGATCAACACAAAATTATCTGTAATGTCTAATAAAAAGCAACAAATGTAATGTATGCCCTGTATCTGGTGTTATGTCCGTGTCTATCGTCACCAATAAAGATAGATCGATGAGATCAGTGTGATTCCAATGCACAAATGAGATATAATAGCATTAAGCAACAAAATACAATAAGAATGTTACAAATTATAACCAAAACATACGCAGCGCACTCTGGATCCTGGAACAGTCATCAAAACTGAAGTCTGTGTTGGTAAAGAGACTGTTCTGGTACCAGAGGCCAGTTTATATAGTTTGGTTTGGAAAAAAACGGTGATGATGTCACAATTATACAGATGACACTATGAAAGTTCTTCATTGGTCCAGGGTTTATGATGTTCCAGTACCATGCTGGTCATAGGTCAGTTCAATCGATTATTTTTCCAAAGGTGGGGCAACTCACTCCAACTGTTGCATATGTGTCTTCCCGCCGAAAAACTAAATTAACCTGACCGATTAGTAGAGTGATTTTGAGTATTAATCTCATACTGTTTATAACTAGCGATCGCTATGTGCGATCGCTATGTGCGATCGCTCCTCCATTGATACTGGATTCCTGCTGGAAAAATGTGAATTAATATGAGACCAAACTCCATACATTTCTGAGGACCTAAACCATAAATAACTTTACTGTAGTTTTATCTCTGTATAAATAATCTCTAAACTCTTATTAATAAATGAATCTTGGTTGGAACTTTATTAAGTGTGACCTATTTACAAATGTAGGTGTGAATGTAAGTGTATGTGCTGTTTACCTGTGCAGTTGTGTAATTAACCACGGTACGGCATAGTGTACTAATTGCAATCACACGGTAAACCAATATTAATTAATTTAGGACGATTTCATCCCATTATTCGACTTCAAAACTAGTCCCTTGCTAACTGCAGCAGGTGTTCTTTCAAAATTTGTCTGTGTCTTGCTCCATTCATTTTGTCCTCTATTTTGACAAGTTTTACAGTCCTTGAAGAAAAGAGACACACCCATGCTTTATGTTAGGAATAGTGTTCTTGAAATGATGGACAGCATAAGGCTTTTGCCAATCATAGCTCCTGACATTGAGGACAAAAAGTTCCATCTTCATCTTGCTTCTTGAATTGTAGATTTCACACATTGTAGGAGTAGGTCTCCCCCATAAATTACAGATTTGTGAAGTGTCCAGGCTCTTGTTGTCCAATGTACAGTTTCTTCAGTCACTGTAACTGTCAGAGTTGCCATATGCCTCTTAGTGGCCTCTCTAATAAGTGGCTTTCTTGTATGTATATGAGGGCTACCAGTTCTAGACAAATTCCCAGTTGTGCCATACACTGGATAGTCAATGGGGGTATATCCATTTATAATGATGTTACTGGACTCTTTGGGAATATTGTCTTTAAGATTTTTTCCTTATTCTAACAACCACAAATTTGAAGGTGTTTGATTTCAGACCTCTGTGCTACTGGCTATTCTTGTCCCAGTATGCCAGTGGTAGTGGTATCCAATATTAACTATTTAATGATATTTTCATTTTTTGTAAGGAAACATTTACTATTGTTAAAGCATTTTACTGGGATTTTAGAATACATGAATTTATGAGCACCTGTAGAATTAAAAATGATGGTGTTAACATCAGAGATATTAGGTAGTTCTATTAATTATGTGGTGTTAATTAATTAGTATTAATAAGCTATATTCATTTCAGAGCAATTTGCTTTAATGAGGATACCAAGCTTGTAATGTTGATGATTAACAATAATTAATTAACCTATATAATAAATTATGTGTAACCTATGTAACCTCAAATCAAAACAATAAAAAAATTGAGGAAATAGGCATACGGAAGACCATGGTGAAGACTGGTTTCATAGTTTACACACCATTTTCTAAAGTAATTATAGCTAATTCAAATTAATTGATGCATATATTTTATTTTATCAGGTTTGTATTATGTTCATTAGTGGTCATAAACATATGCATTTTTTTCTAACCAATTCACTAAGTGTTTACGCATATATAATCTTTGTTATTTTTCTTATGATGAAGCATAGTATGTCAGTCTTAGTAGCCTCATCCACTGTAAACACAAGGATATGGTATTTTGCTTGTTATGTAATAAGAGATTTGTTTTCACAGTAGTTATATAGTTTATATATAAAAAGCTTTGGATGAAAATCAAGTCTGTTCTTAATTTCTTGTCTGACCAGTCTTTCTCTAAGATCCCTAGACTTTTCTCCTTTCTCGTTATATGCCAAATGAAAATGTGCATTTCATGAAACTGCTTTCCCACATCCTTGTCGCCGCAAAATCTTTAATAGCTAAACTTTTATGAACTTGCTTGTTATGAACTTGCCCTTACAATTGCGCTTATCCAAGATGGCCGGGACTGTCTCATTAAGATTCTATCTTGGATCTCATTTTCTGTTTGGGCCTAGAAAAGGCACTTCCTGTTTTGAAGCCGTTTCTTGAGTATTGTGTTTGTATCTGAACTAGATGCTTCCACAGAACCTTGCTCCCTCTTATACTTTGGATTGCAATTGATTGATATTTCTACCAGACCTTTATCTGCCTTGAGACTTTGGATTTCACTTGTTCGATACTTGAGATTTACAAATATATATCAAAATAAATCCTGTTTACTACCGAACTACTTGGCCATTGGGCTCCGTTTGTGATACCAGAAGTGTGACATAAACACTAGAAATGCCCTGATCCTTTGACTATGCGAGCCCTCAACAATTACGCCTAGCACATCACAAGCATGGAAAGTTTTACATATTATCTCCACAATAAACAGCATAAATTTGACCTTATTTGGACCCCCTTCTTAGGGAGCGTTGTAAATCCCGGTCCACTGTTTGGCCCTCCTCAGTATAATGATAGAGTGCCATTTCCATGGGGCATACACCAAGCCGTCTCCAAGAACTCACTTCCTCCTCAATAATAAGGTATAAATCACCTTTATGCATATTGTACATGATATTTATTTTGTACTTCCCGAGTTGTTCTCCCATGTTATCCATCACTAGTCATGTTTCAGATTTCAATAAAAAAATGGGGACAAAGAAAAGGCGCTGTTCTCTGTCTATTTTAAAACACCAACCAATTTGTAATTAAAATATTAATTTAATGTAAGTAAACATCGATAACACATAACAATTGCATTTCGTCCGGACCGCCGAAATACTCGCGCTCTAAAACTATTACCGTTAATACGGTAATATTGCGCGTAAAAAACGTTCATACGGTAATTTACTTGCTGAATTTCACCTCGCAGCTCAGGGAGATGACCTTGTGGTGCACTCCCCACAAGGTCAATATTACACACTCCCCACAGAGAAGAAGAAAAACAAAAGTCAGTTGAAAACCAGCATATGTATTAAATGCAGTCTGATAATAGCTCAGACAATGTGAAATCAGGTTGAAAAAGCAATGATAAGATCTTTTAGTTCCTTAGCCACTTATACTTCAATAAATTCTAGGCTCTTGAAGCCCACAATCCACTGATGTAGTTCAAAGTGCAAATGAGTTTAAAACAGACCTTTCTTGGATACAAAACAATATTCCAGCTAATTGCCAACCGCTGGTAACCAACCTTCCAATTCCTCCTTTAGTGTGAAATGAAAATCACTCCTCCTGCTGGCTCCTTTTTAATCAGTGCCCTAGAAGTGAGCAGGATATTCTTACCTGCATGATTCTTTTCTAGCAATACTCTGGCCAGAGATTTTCTCTAACATTCAATGCTTGCAGATTTTTGCAGCGATATCCGCTCACCTTTGTAAATAAGGACCGTACAGTGTTACCAATAAAACTCTTTTAAATACAGCTGTGGGGATAGTGAGGTGGCAATAAGTTCATCCAGAAGTAAAACTTTAAAACTGCAAATGAAGCATAAAGCCTCTTACGCCTTTCTCCATTGCAAAAATGTGATTACTCTCTGATGAAACCACATTGTTTTTGATAAATTATAGAAATATGAGTTTTACATTAAAGAGGTGTTTCTTTTTGGGTATATTATTTCCCAGATTGGATCTTCAATGGGTCCTATCAAGGAACAAGCAGTCATTGATTGGGCCCTGCCTACTAATCTCAAAGCCATTCAAGGATTACTAGGTTTTGTTAATTACTATAGACATTTCCTTAAATCCTTTTCTAAATTGCGACTCCTACTTGCCAATTGCAGAATGGTCCTCTGAGGCTTTGTCAGCCATCAGATACCTGAAAACATATTTTAGTACAGCCCCAGTTCTTCAACATCCTGACATCAAGTTACCTTTCATTCTTGAGGTAGATGCATTAGATGTCGAATCTGGAGTAGTTCTTTCCCAAAATTGTAATAGGCATTATAAATTGTATCCTCTTTTCAAGGGAATTTCCTTTATCAGAAATTAATTATGACATAAGGAATTGTGAACTGTTGACTATAAAATGGGCTTTTCAGGACTGAAGACACAAATTGCCAGAACTGAAGGCTACTTGCTGGTATTGATGCTGCTAAGCAAGGAGGCACGTAATCTAACATGCCTCTGGTCTTCACAAGTGACCCCCGCAAGGCAGTTTGGGTTTTGCTGCTAGAGATGTGCAGGTCGCAGCCCCACCAAGTTAGCCACCAGCGGAGCAGATGGTGAACAAGCATAGTCATGCGAAGAGGGTCAAACCAGATGGATAAACAAGGTACCGAAGAAGCAATCAAAAGCAGTGTCAGAAAGACAGAGGTCAAACCAGAATTAGCAGTTGAGCCAAGGGGTAATCCAAAAACAGAGTCAGAAGAAGCTGGGTCAGAGTCCAAGTAATCAGGCAGGATGCTAAATACAAAGAAGGAACGCTGGAGCATAGGAGACCTAGATACTCTGGCACCTACCTGGTGTCAGAGGCAGCATTAAATAGAGGAGCCAGAAACCTGATTGATGGCAGTGGGATCAGCGGTCAGAGCAGCTGACCGCCTACAAAGAGTGCTGAGTAGGGTCCCGTTGCCTAGCAACGGAGACACGAATGAACTGTGCATGCGCGCAGCAGGCGAGATCCAAAGCTGAAGGAGGAAGTGTCTCAAGCCTAGCAATGGGACGAGCTGCCAGCAGAGAAAGGCGTCCCTCTCTGGCACCGATGATGAGCGTTGGGACTGTGCCTGACAAAGACACTGATTAGAGAGGACCCTTCATCCCATTAGCTTATTGGACACATTTTATTGAGATATAATTTCATACATATAGACCAAGGTCCAAGAACAACAAAGTTGATGCCCATAGTTTTTTTACAGGAAGTGTGGAAAATTTACCTATTCTTACAAATTTACAAATTGCACAGCAGAATCTTACTTGTCAGACTCTACGAGATCAAGGACAGGCTCCTAAGAATATATTCTCTCTAAAGAGCTTCGTCATGCAGACTTGTCTGAGGGTAAACTCTGGGGCTATCTTGGCATTTTCAAGACTTAAATTATTGTCTTTTAACAAGGATGTCAGGGAATTTGTTCTTGAAAGGGAGAGCTGTGCCAAAAACCAAAAACATCATCTACTCCAACAAGCCTTCTTGTGGGCAAGCCTCGTCTCTATAAGATACAGCAAATGACTATAAGTTCTTAAAGTCTACTGTTACTGGCTGCCCCATTGTAATGTTTAACCATAATACTACTGTTGTTTTTTCTTCATCACTGATATAAAGTTCTCTCATACAGCTCATCTCTTTGTACAGCTCCATAAGTTGGTTACCACTGTTACGCTAACGGTTTGTTCACAAAATCACTGAACTAGTTGGCGGAGGTCTTCACCTTTAGCAGCCGCTTTTCCCATAGAGCTTTATACGCTCACCGGTACTCAGATGCCCCCAGGACTTAACTCCAGATGTAGTGTAAGTTTGTAATACAAAACCGTAGCGGCAGGCCAGGAGGCAGCGTAGATGGCAGCGGATGGTCAGACAAAAGCAGCGGTCAGAGGTCACTAGCAAGCAGAATAATCAGGTAACACGCCAAAGGTCAGGGTCACAGACAATACAGCGGGGTCCAAGGTACAGGCAAATGAATCAGGGTCACAGGCAAGCAGGCAAGGTCCAAGGTACAGGCAGGGGTCATACACAGAAGATCAATCCAGAAAGTATACACCAAACAGCACAGGAGCAGGTTAGCAGACAGGGAACTGGAAGCTATAACCGGCAGCGAGGCTAAGCCCTCCCTGCCTTAAATACTTTTATGGGCCAATCAAAAAAGTGGAGGACAGGGCTGACAATCAGCCTCAGGAGGCTGCTAATTAATTTACTAGCTAGAACTGGCATAGATAATACATAAACCAGGAATATGTATAAATATATAAATGAACCAATTTAAATAAAGGAGAGTTCCCCCTGGTGTTGGAGGATGTCCCTACACCCTCCTACTCTATGCCACAAAGATAAGCTCAAGGAAAAATAACAGTGCATTGTAACCAATGCACACGCCCGGCTGCTAGATCACGCCAGGATGCGGCGTACCGCCGCAGCTCGTGACAACCACCCTCTATTCCAGTGTCAGTGGTACAACAAACAGGTTCCTAGGAATAAAAACCCTAGGACTCTTTCCTTAGGTTGATTGCTGTCTTTGCCAGTACCTAATAGGCCATATATATTGTAGAACCACCCCTGTGGTGGATTCAATTTTTAAATGTTGTGCCTTGATAACCTCCTTTTACAATCCTGGCTTCAATTTTTATCCAACACAAAGTCAGGCTGCATGGTATTTCAGACAATATTGGTTTAGTTAGAGGTTCTCATTGTATTACTAGTTTTTGGATAATATTCTGTCTGAATTTATCATTGCCTTCTACACACCATGCACAGACAAATGGTCGAAAATTTGAGGTGTTATGTTTCTAATTTACAGTATGATTGCTAAGATTTTTTGCTCTGGTCAGAGCTTGCATGCAATAATTCCTCTCATGTATCTACCGGTATTTTATATTTCTACTAATCTGTCAATGGACTTTACTCTAAATCATTCTTTTTTTCTGTTGCCCTGTCATCTGATGTACCTGACGTTAGACAAATGTGGATACAGGTTAAATTATCATCGACACATTGTGTTTCTCAGTATAAGGGATTATCGCCACTGTCGGGATTTTAAGTTTAATATTGGTGATAAAGTCTGGTTTTCTACAAGGAATACCAGTTTGCGTTAACTCTCGGTTAAATTAGGACCTAGATAATCTAGCTTTTAGCTAAAATTATTGTTATCTATGGGCATTCCCAGGACTTTTCATATTTAATTGTTGAAACCTATTTTCGCTCTAAGCAGTTAAACTTATTGTTGGACTATATTTCTGGTTGTATATATTGCATAACCTAAACTTGTTCTTACATATTTATTTGGCTTTAGGTTTACTGGTGGTCTGTCATGCCATTGTGTTGGTTTGTGCAATCTTCTGGATTACCTAATATATGGATTAGTTCAGTGGTGCGCACATAATGGATTTGTTTTCTTTTATTCTACAGACATTACTATTTTTTCATGTGAAGCTTTAAGGTTAAAAGGGTGAAACTGGGATGCAGTTAAAAGTGAGGCTAGAAGATTCCACTCTAATTACGAGGGTATTTTTACATAAATAATCATGTATTGTATATTTTTTTTAAAAAAATTGTATGTATGTCTTGTTGACCTATTGTTCTTTATACAAGGACATTATGGTGTGTTTGGTGCTAAGTGTGAGCTCTCACTGATGAAACATCACCACAGGACCGGAAAACCAGGGGTCTTTTAAACAAGAGGATCTCTGAACTCTTTTATAAAAAAATGTTTTTGCTGCATCAGTGCCAGATATTTTCTTTGCAATAATGTTAATTGAACTGCATTAGATGGTTTATCTTTTAATTTTGCCTTTGTAAACCTATTCTAGCTGTGATGTATTATGAGTGGTGAGATGTGATAGCAATATTTAGTGCTTTTAAATCCCTTCATTGCTAAGGATGAGTGAAGATTGCCCTGCAGACAGGGTTGTTTTATGAATTTAATGGTCCTGTGTGCAAGAATAGAGCTTGCCCTTCCACTCTCCACTCATCACATATGTTCCCTCACCATTCTCCCTTTGGCACTTTTGCCCCAACAAGTTCCTGCAGTATCCTATGGAGAGGAGCTCTTGCTCCCACCTCTCCTTTTTCATGTGGAAGGAAACTCTGTACAGAGCACAGATGATGTTACCAACACTGTCCACAGAACGCCCACATCATGAGGCAGCAGTGCAGTGTAATGCAGCGCAACACTGAGACCCCTCCACCACCAATGTAGCAGGGTTAGAACTGCTGGCAGAGGTGCAATGGGAGAGTAGCATGTAGCAGGACAGACTTTCAGAAGAAATCCTAACTGTGGTGGGCAGTTCCCAAAAATCATGACTTTCCCACCAACATCAGGACAGTTACCACACTGTGCTCTTCTCTTCTATCCACTCTTGCAGCTTTGACTACCTGCTGCTCGTGTGTTATGCTCTTTTGCTGCTTGGACAAATCATGTAATGTTACGGCCCTGTTTGGAAAACTATAGGTAGAATTCACCTCCTGGAAAGCTGCAAGTGAACATTCTTGACCCCCCCAAACAAGCCCTAACATTGAATCAATAGCACCAACATTTGATAAATTGGCCTCCTTCTCCTTAACTAGCTTCAAATGATTAGTGTATGCAATCAACCAAAACATCCTTAAGTAGATGATGGCTGGATGTGTCATAGGCTAGTTTAAATCAGATCAAGCCACCAATCAAATTAAAGTGGGTGGCTCATTTAATGTAGTAATTACATTTGCTTTCACCAGACATTACAGTTCACATTATTACACAATAATATCTCCAACAAGAGAAAGAGTGGCCGCAACAGAATTGCGCATACCAGATAATTAAAAGTTCTTGCTTATAAAAATATACAGCAGGCTTTAGTGACACCATTCCAAAATCTATTGAGGATGAAACTTAAAGTAACCCTGCTCTTGGGATGTGTAGTGCGCCAATCCAATCCCAATGTATTTCGACTTCATCTGAGGAGAGAGTATTTGGGCTAATAAGAGGGAAAACTACAAGACTTAAGGGGAGATTTACAGCATGGTTTTTGTTGCTTTGATGTATGGTTTGTAAATTGTGCGTTTTAGTTGAGGCCAAACCACACATAAAAGCACATTATCTAGAACCGCAATCATGATTTGTATACATTGAAGGTATACAAACTGTCCCATGTGTTCAGTGATGGTTTTCCAAAGCGCATGGCAAACCGACGCTTATTAGTAAAAAAAAAAAAAGACGTGGTTCTCACAGGCGAGATAGCTCAAAGTGCATGCTTGCCAAAACAGGGAGATAATAAAGAAATAATTATCCTCTCTTCCATTCTGTAAGACCCGAGCATCAGACCTGGCTTTCTAGGGAGGGTGGGCAAAAAATGATAGGGCCCCACAACTAGAGTACTGGTCCAATGCTGAGTACCACTGGGTGCCTTCTGGTGCCCCTGGCCATTGGGTACCAGGGTAATATTCTCAAAATATAGTGCAAGCACTTGTGACACAACAAGTGCCAGCTTGCTCTAACAGCCCATGAGTGTTCTTGCATGTTGGCGCTTGTAGAACCACAAGAAACGGCATGCACATGGGCATACAATCACAAGTATGGACTACAAGTGTTGCCCCTGTAGGAAATCAAATAAAAAGTAGTGCCTGTGTGCTAAATTAAATAAATAGTATTGTCGCCATTATAAAAAGTAATAGTTGTGTCCACAGTATAAAAAATAAATAGCAATGCCCCTGTTATAAAAATAAATAAATAGTAATGTCCCTGGTGTAAAAATAAATAAATATTAGTGGTGTCAATATGAAAATAAATAAATATTAGTGCGCCCATTATAAAATAATAACATAATATTGCCAACTTAAAAATTTAATTATTATTGCCCCCATAATTTATAATCAAATGTTAGCTTCCTAATAAATACTTCCTTTCTTGGTCCATTGCAATCCCATTGAAAATGGTACCCTTGGGAAATAAACAAAAAAACTATGTTCCCGAGGACCACCCAACGCGATATGAATTAAGCTCCGGTGAGCCTGGATAATTAATAGCTAGGCAGCCAAATATTAAACTTAATCCACCTTTCCTTATACCCAGTGTAATTATGTTCGCTAACACACAGTAAAAAATAAGAATACACATCTACATTATTGTTCTCATTACTTTTGCAATAAAAAACAGAACATACTGTTCTAGTACTGTAAAAGACTGTCAAAAATAAGTGTGCTATGACTGAACATAATTATTGTGAAATCACTGATCTGTTATAACTTGATATTTTCTTTTGTTTATATTGTGCAAAATATAAATAGTGGAAATCTCAGGCTAATTTGTTTCTTAGTGAATACGTATAATTATCAGTGCATTATTTTTACATTGAAAATCACTGCAATGGCAGCATTATGACATCAGTGTTAACATAGCATGAATGGAGTGTAGGTAGTATTCAGTGGATTACAACAACTAGTGGAATGACTTACTGTATTTAAGTTTCACTAAGAGAACTTATGCTTTTTTTAATTTAAATTAAAATAAGTTGAATTTATGAAAATTGACATTTCAATCTACCAACACCAGATTGACAGGACAATCACATCACTACTCTGTGCTGTTGTTATAGGCCAGGGGGTAAATGTGTTAATCTGCGTTTTGTCAAATTGCAGATTTTTCGTCAGTTTTGGCGGCCAAGTTTAAAAAGGCAATTTTATTAAAGCCAAAACTCGCCGGGTTTTTCCAATCATAGGAATAAAAGCTGTAAGTATTACCACTGGATTTTAAATTATATTTTTAAAATGTTTTTGTTTTTTTCCTAAACTTTTACATTCGTCCGGGACCACTGGGGTGGCAAAGGTGCCACTCTAAGGATCTCTGTTTTTTTCCAATACTCTGGTGCCCACAGCCCTAATGTAAGGGGGAAGATGCCAAGCTCTTTTCAGAATGGCTCTAGTAGTTTTTGTGAGGAGCAGTCTTATTCATTTTTTTGCAGGTTTGCCTCCACCCATGGAGACATGATGTAGACTAACCAGGCCGGTTTACATGGCATAAACATCAGAGAGATGCTTCCCTAGCACACTTAAATATAAGTGCAGTACACAGGTTGAATGACACAAGGAGAGTTATTTCAGGACAAATATTGGATGATAAATATAATTAGGTGCTAGATGCATGAAGGCTTACTGCTGAACATATCTAATATATATAAGCCTAGCGGCGTGTGTTAGTCTGTGTGTGAAAAAAAAAAAACAAGCTGCAGCGCCACCTGCTGGGTGAAGTTATACACTGACCTACTAAATTCTTAGCATTATCTAATATATATAAGCCTAGCGGCGTGTGTTAGTGTGTGTGGAAAAAACTATTTTCTCAGAAAGGGCTCATCCAATTGACCTGAAATTTGGTATGCTGACATTATTTGACAAAAAAATTATAATAGTGAAGTCAGTTAACTTCCATCATCCCCCCTTCCCCCCGTGGGAGGGGTAGTAAAGGCTAAATTTACCAGTTGAGAGCTCAAACTCTTGACCGTGTGGGTATTTATTTACCAGAGCCTGTGTTTGGTCATGGACAATTGTATGTCGCATTTTCACGAGTAGGGAGAAGCAGTGATGTGAAAGTGCAGGTTATGAATACTGCCCTTCAAGGAAGACTGATTGAGCACAGCGATAAGGTGTTTAGCAGAAACTTTGTGTATCGAGAGGTTTTAGAACAGTAAGACGATGGAGATTAAGGATGTGCTGATGAAGATGAAGGATGAGGTGATGGAGAAGAATGATGAGGTGGTGACATGTGGACAAAACCACGTTAAAAAAGGGCGTTTACGTCGGGAAGTAACGCTCTTCCCCTGAGGAGGCCTGGCCTAGCCCCAAATGCATGACAAGAACCTTTTTAACACCTTAAGTAGCTTGATTTGACTAGAATGCATGAGTATCATGCACGGGTTAACTTGTGTAGGATAAATAGGATAATAATGAAAAAACAGAATGTGCCAGATTTTTAAAGGTGAGAAACGGTTTATACATAAAAGGATGCAACACAATACAAAACATTGGGTATTCACAATAAGGAAATATAGCAATACACCAATCAGTAAAATTATGATATCTCCTTATTTATCTATATCCACCTAGTTCCACATGTCTCCAGAGTTATTGCACTGATGAGGATATTGAATATATCAATGAAAGACAGGACTGTTTTTTGAGGGGTGTTCCCAGTGCGAAACAGGAGAAGGAAACAGAAAGGGGATGAAGAGGTTTCTGTTCTTGTAACCAGTATTCAGATTAGTATAATGTTTTAAGTATAATTGCCCCGACCTATTGAACGTATTGAACAGATGGGGTAAACATTTCAGTAATCTAGGGCAGCTGATGTCTGCTAATTGTCAGGTCAGGTAGCCAAGCTCTAGGCAGTTTGCAATGCTTGTTCCTATGCTATTAATAAGTTCTAGTGGCTCAACATATACAGTAGAGATGTGCACACTGTGTTTTAATTTTGGTTCTAAAACCATCTTCATGTTTTGCTTTTGAATCTGGATTTAAATAAACATTGTCAGGTAAAATCAAGTGATTTTGATCTGTTTTTGTTTACATCTAGCCCTTGCTAGATGTAAACCCCTATACCTGGGAGGTGAATGCATCTGTTATTAACTGAATTTTAATGGTGTTTAAAGCATATAGATCAGTGTAGGACCTGCATATAATGAGGTGCCCTTGACGCTGGGATGCAGACTTAAATGTTTTGATCGAAATATGAACTAATACCTCATGTTTTCATTTTGCTAGATACACACAGATATGCAGTGTTAAGGAAAAGCGCTGACAACTACTGTCTTTTTGTTTTGTATACATATATGGGCATTTGTATTGCCACAAAGCTGGTACCATATGCATTATGGGATATATTGAGCGCAGACTTATTGCCATGCAGCTGGTACCATATATAATATGGAATATACTGAGCTCTGGCTTATTTTCATCTCTGTTTTTGTCTCAAAATATTGCCTTATGTTGTCATAGCAGCTGTCCATCAAGAGCACAGCCGACCTACACCCAAATTCATTCATTCATGGCATATTAAAGGCAAGCCACCCTGAAACGGTGGAGACATCACAATATAAGCAATATATGCTATACACCTTCTTTTCATGGAAGTAAATGTTGTGTTCTTGTCTAAATGTAAATTTTATAGTAAATAAAAAAGCAACAGAGACTTGTGTGTTGAAACCCCAAAAAATATGAATTATTCAAACAACAAACAAAACCACACGTGAACCAAAAAGAACAGCCCTTGATCGTGAGGTAGCATTTTGTCTGATCTGGCTTCTGGTTACCCGTGATGTGGAAGGTAACCGACTGGAAGATGCAGAGGTCATTGGCAAAGCAAAGAGTGGTGGTGTGAGAGAAGATGTAGGTGCAGAAGTGGCTGGGGGGGGTCGTCAGAATTGGTTGGGGGGTGGGCACAGGTGAAAAGTGCTGCAGAGTTGGGTTGGGTTTGAAAGGTGGCTTGTGTGGCAGAAGTAGTTTGGAAATAAGAGGATGCTTGGGGGTGGACAGAGAGGGGCTTTGGGGGAAAGAGGTGGCTTAGGGGTGGGCAGAGGGGGCTTGGGGGAAAGACGTGGCTTGGAGGGTAGTCATGGGTTGAAATTAAGAGGTTGGTAGTAAAAAATTGTGTTGATGCAAAAAGTGGTTTGGCCCAAAAGACTGCATTTGAGCTGGAGAGGGTAGTGGGGCAGCATTGAAAAATTGTGGATTATAAGCATGGTAAAATGGTGCTTGATGATGTGGCAGAGGGTCTTGCATGGGTAATTTTGGATGATGGACAGGAGTGAGGAATTGGGCTAATAAGGAAGGAGGCTGAAATGGTTGGCTAGAGGCCTAAATTGGCCCTACCTGTTCATGGTCAGAAATGATTCTAAAAAGGAATAAAAAGACAGTCAAAAGTTACAATACTTAAATGCCCTGTAATGTATCTCACATAGGGCATGGAACTCACCAAGAATATCCAAGCGTAAGTTATCCAAATAATCAAAAAATCTCTGGAGAAATACTCTGAAGTGAATACAAATCATATAATGCCAGGGCAGCAATAAATGTCTCTCCAGCTCTAATACAGGGTGTGCAGGTGCATTCTCCTGCGATTGTCTGTGTATGACTGGGTAGGTGTTGTCATGCCTGCTAATTGCCTGGATACAAATGATTATTGCAATTAATTGACAGGTGAGTCAGCCATCTTACATATGGTATTGAAGGAATCTGTCATTGAGCAATCAGTGCATAGGATGTTAAAACGTGTCATTCACTTGCAAACATGTGGTCTGCCACATTCTCTCATGCTGAGCTGCGAATCTTTATTGCAACAATGGATTGCGGCTTTTGACCCACAGCTCGGTATGTCACGAATGTGGACAAATTGCATGCGTGCAAGGCAGTCCGCAGGAACCTGCAGCTAAGATTTGGCTGTAAGTGCAGCATTGTGCAGCTCCAGCGGCATTGGAGTGCCTGAGTAAACACATCCTGAGCTCCTCGCAGATCTGAGGGCTGAGATTGATGGATGTAAGTACTCTATTAATAGAACAATGTGATGTATCTGTTTCTGTCAATATCATAGTGATGTACTTTGTGTATTTATTTGTCCAATGATGGTCCATGTGTGGTTTCAGATTGTCAAGCGCTGTCCCGAATTCTCCTTACTGTGTAAGGGCAGCCGCTTTCTCCTTTCAACCGAACAACAGGACGAGACTTCCACCAGGCCACGTTCGGGCCTCTGCTTTTGATGTCTATTTGGCGGTCAGGCTCCCAATTATGGTCATCAGGCCCCTATAAATAGAAGTCTCTGGCACTGCTTGGGTGCCAGAGTATTAGGTCTTACCTGTCCCCAGGGCACTTACCTGCTTCTGTTCGCTCACTCCAGATTCCTGCTTGAACGCTCCCTGTTATGACCTCCGCTAGTCTCACCTGACCTTTGGCTTCCAAAACATTCCTCTGTATTCTAATTTTGTACTCCGCTCCTGCCCGGCTTGACCCCGGATTATCTGACTATACTTTTACAATGTTTCTAGTGACTGACTTAGAGAACTACAACCTGCACATCCCACGTAGCGAAGTCCAAACATCCTTGCATGAGTCCCTGGCAAACACCAGGATGCGTGTTAGACTCTGTTCAATAGTGCCAACCACTGGTAAACAGTCTCCATCCATCATTTTCCTTGGCAAGTGTGACAGTATGGTCAAGGTGATGCCAGTGATCTCTTATTCTATTTGGCTCAACGAGTTGAGCAACAATAGACCAACCAAGCACAGTTACACAGTGTATCCAAGGTGTAGTCTCTTGATTGGATTCCCGTGAAGGACCCTGGCTACCCCTCAGGCTGTGTTAGTCACCACAGCCCCGCCATCTGTTCCTGCCATCGCAATCACAGCCGCTAGCTCCAGGGGGCTGCAAATCCCTACCCCAGAGAAGAATTATGGCCATCCCAAGAAATGGTGAGTTTGTTTGAACCAGTGTGCCATCCAGTTCGAACTGGCACCAAAGAAATTTCCTTGGCAAGTGTGACATGGATATTTCACACAACCTAACATTAACTGGATGTCTATGTATGTTTGAGACAGAGATAACATTTCTACTTAAACTAATGGGTCATATTTATTCCAAAAGAACACCTCCGCAGCTACAGCTGCAAGGAGGAACGCCAGGAGGAGGAGATCCATTAAATTGAGGGGAAGGAGGAGGAGGCCCCAGTTTTTTACAATTCCCCCTTCCTCTTTACTCCACCACCAAATCAACAGGCAGAGGAGAAGCCACTCAGTGCTTGTGGAAAAAGGTAAGTATCTGGATATTTGAATGTAGCATAATTGTTAAATTTTGATGGGCCAGCATAAAAAGTTGTCCACTTCCCTTCCAAAATGTGGTTTCCCCTGGACCTGGTCCAACTTTTCCATTCAAGAGGTGTCCGACAACATGGGTATAACAACTTTTGGAGGAAACCAAATACCCCCCTGCACACACACACACACACACACACACACACACACACACACACAATATATATATCTGCATGTGCCTCCAAAAAATCTAATTAATCTGACTACTACTGTGTTTAGCATAACATGAACCTTTGGCCAGATTTTCACTTAATGTACAACTTGTGAACTCTACTGAGCTTGCAAAATGTGTGAGCAAAGTACACCTATAGAGCTATGTTTGGTCAATGTAGTAAGAGTGCTATCATTTTAGATTTTAGAGCTGCTCCAGCCTTCAAGTACCCAAGCCCAAGTTAAATGATGTCAGGCTCCATTATCCCACCCCCACAATCAACTTCCGCCATCCCGCTATCTTACAGCAAATAAAATATATATATGTATATATATATATATAGCCAAAATATTTAAGCTTATAAGGCTCTAATAGTGATCAATTAGTGAAAAATATAAAAAACAAATACTTAAATCAGTATAGGCAGCTCCCAAATCTATTGACACCTGTCTGCGAGTGTCACAACTAGGGATCAAAATACAAAAAGACATAGTGTAATATGTTTAAAACAAGTGATGAATATTGTGAATCCAAGTAGTGCTCATACCAAATGGATAAATAAACACAGCTTATCTGATGGATGCAGCAGTGTGACCTCATGAAAAACCTCTAGATCATCTAAGGCTTCAGGGTCAAGTCTCTCAGATAACTAGAACTCGAAAGATAGCTACAATAGTATAACACCATTTAAAAACGTCTTGAGTGAGACCAGTATTCATATAACGATTTAATTTATACAGATAAAATTGATAAGCAATAAAGTGTAAGATATGCCCGTACATATAAATAAAATAAACACAGCTTATCTGTCCTCCTCCAGACCAACGTAATCTGAAAATCATGAGCGTGAGCACAATCCCGGCCGGCAATGGCAGCAACACTTCAGATGACGCCAGTCAGAGGAACACCAGAAAAAACCTGACGCATTTCGTCTTAATAAAGACTTTTTAAAGGGGTCATAGTCATTAGTACACATCCTCACTAGTATATATACTCAAGAGATATAAACCAAACCCAATCCTGTGTGGGTATATATATATATATATATATCTAATATATAAATGCTTAGTGGCGTCTGTCTGTGTGTGCAAAAAAAAAACAAGTTGCAGCGCCACCTGCTGGGCAGAGTTATACACTGACCTACTAAATTCTTAGTGTGTGTGGGGAAAAAAATTCAAAAAGGGCTGAAATTTGGTAGGGCTCAAACTCATTTTCGTGAGGTAATTTTACCTCATGAACACACATGTGTAGAGGCGTGGGTTAGTGTGTGTGTGGAAAAAACTATTTTCTCAGAAAGGGCTCATCCAATTGACCTGAAATTTGGTATACTGACATTTGACAAAAAAATTAGAATAGTCAAGTCAGTTAACTTCCATCATCCCCCCTTCCCCCCGTGGGAGGGGTAGTAAAGGCTAAATTTACGAGTTGAGGGGTCAAACTCATTTTCGTGAGGTAATTTTACCTCATGAACACACATTAAAAAGGCTGCTTGCGTCGGGAAGTAACGCTCTTCCCCTGAGGAGGCCTGGGCTAGGCCCAAATGCATGACAAGAACCTTTTTAAGACCTTAAGTAGCTTGATTTGACTAGAATGCATGAGTATCATGCACGGGTTAACTTGTATATATATATATACACATATATGTGTGTGTGTCTCCTGGACCAGGTGGCAGTGGGGAGGGAAGTGTGGTCACGGATCCCCATGTGTGGCTGCCTCCTTCTGTCGGAGCTATAGACAGCAATCACAGAGGACAGCACCTGTCCCATGTGACTCCTGTCTATAGCACTGATAGGAGGAAGCAGCCACACATGCAGAGCGGCAAGAGAGGCTGTCTGCATCGCTCATGCAGCAGATTTTACAAGGTAAGTGTGAGGGGGAGGGTATGTTAATATAGTGTGTGAGGGTGATTGGAGGGGGTTTCTTAATATAGTGTGCGAGGGAAGAAAGGGTATGTTAATATAGTGTGTGAATATGAATGAGTGTGCGTGTGCTTTTAATATATATAGCATGTGAGGGGGTTCTTAATATAATGTGTGAGGGATGGAAGGGGAGGGTCTTAATATAATGTGGGTGGGAGGTAGGCTATTAAATTAATGATGGTGTTTAGGTGAGGGCTGATTATTTAATGGGCGATATTTTATTTGTGGAGTGATGGTGGGGCAATTTAATTTATTGGTGTGGCCTATAAATTTAAGATAGGGTGGTTTGGGAGCTATTAATTGAATATAGAGCTGAGTTTGTGGAGGAGGGCTTGTGACAGGGTGGGCCGCCTATGGTACCTTGTCTGCTGCTGCTGGGAATCGGCTGGGCTTACTTTGCCACCGTTCCCTTTCGCTATGCCAAATGCACCCTCTTGCCGCAGTAGGAGGGGCTTACAAAGGCTACCACCACTGGACTCCTATGCCGGCATCCAGAATCAGGTTTCTTCTGGGTAACTGACGCTGCTAGACTACCTTGTTGCTGGTGTACCTGGGCTGGTACTCCTGACCTCTTACTATGGATCAGGGATGGTGTGGATGGATCCCCCTGGCCTATCACACTGACCAGGGCTGCAGGGTAGCAGGCAGAGCGATGGTACTGGAAAAGCTAGGTCCAACCTCAGAAACAGACGGAGAACAGATTAGATCTAGGGTCTAATCTGCAGGTCACAGGAATATAGCAATATTGAAGATGTTTTCCAGCAGGTCTTTGAAGCAAGATGTTTATTTGCTCTCACACTGGTTGAAGGAACCAGTTCTTTCTCAAGTCAGATGAACTCAGAAGAACAACTTTTCAATACAAGCCAGTGCTTTTTATACAGGTTGGACACAGGCTATTTTTAGAATCAGGATGTAATGTGTTTACACAAACATGGATCTACATACATTGCAAAGCTAACAATATTTACACTTATCTGTGATATCTTAAAGACCTTGCTGTGATATCCTGCATCTTATTTCAGAGGCAGGAGCCCTACTAGCTTGTCAAAAGGTCTAACCGACATGAATACTTTCTTCAGACAGTCGCAGTATATATATTCCCAAACAAAGGTAAAAACCCCAAACAAGTCATTTCCCCACATTACAATACACAAAAGACTTTGTAAACAAAGGCTCATTGTATCAGATATATACATCAGAAATAAGGCATTTTCTTTTATAAGGTTAAAAGAGAAAAAACTAATTTATACTCTGGTCTCAGAAATAACGATTTCCTATATGAAAATATACAAAATATCAAAAATAAGTGCATTGGCAATTATATAATTAAGCACCTTGCGCTATTTCCTTTAAATAAATTTATACCATAAGTTATTTATCAGTGATCCAGTCACAAGGCTATTTATTAAATCTATATGCTATTAATGTAATGTCAGGGCTGGTTGGAGGGAAATAGATCTATTTATTAAATGGGAATATCATTATTTTAATGTTGAGGCTGGAGGGAGGTCTAATTATTAAACGTGTGTACTATTGATTTAACACTGGGGCTGGTTGAAGTTTTCTAAATTTCATGTACCCATTTTTTTTTTCCAATTAAGACTCCCAACATTCCAGGATCCAGACAAGTGGCAACTGAGTTAAAGAAACCAACAGCCACAGGTAGAGAAAGCGACAAGAACAGTACACACATATACAGGTACACACACTGGGCACACATATTCCGGTACAGACACTGGGCATACATACACTTGGAACACATACTCTGGTGCAGACACTGGGCACACATACTCACTGGGCGCACACATATGCAGGGGCAAACACACTGGGCGCCCACATATACATGGGCAGACACATTGGGTACACACACATACAGGGGCAGACACACTAGGCGCACATACAGGGGCAGACACACTAGGTGCACATACAGGGGCAGACACACTAGGCGCACATACAGGGGCAGACACACTAGGCGCACATACAGGGGCAGACACACTGGGCGCACATACAGGGGCAGACACACTGGGCGCACATACAGGGGCAGACACACTGGGTGCGCAAACACATACAGGGGCAGACACACTGGGCACACATACATGGGCAGACACACTGGGCACACACACACATACAGGGGCAAACACACTGGGTGCATATACAGGGGCAGACACACCACCAGCTGAATTCTAAAGATTACAGAATTGGACACTTATTTCCCTTACTAAAATCAATATATATATAAAAATATAATCATATTGTATTGCTTAATTGATACAATATTAAACATAAACAGTCAATATTGTGTCCATCAGGTTGACTTCCACATCACTATGAACACAGCTTAATTTCCATAAATATTTGTACCATGTGCCACTTAAGCACATAAGTACAGACATCTGTTGCAAGTGAACAATAAAAACAGAATATATTGCATTTTCCAAAGAATATTTTGAATGTTGTTTTTTTTTGTTTAACACAAATCTCTTTATATTGGATATTACAAAGACCAGAATAGACAAGAATGTGTATAAACTCACCAGAGACTTAGAGATAGCAGAGATACTGACAATGTACCCCTATTTTATTGTTTGTTTATATTATTAGTCTGTCCTTGCATGTTATGTTATAAAATTAAATACAGATTTTAAGTGTTTCTCAATATGCTTAAAATAATTCACTAATATCTTGAATATGCATTTATATGACAATCAATCAGTTTGTCCTTTAGTTAATAGGTAAGAATGTTTATTTAGTCTGTCACAAAATGTAAAAAATTCAGTATATTTTCATGGAACATTGGAAATATAGATTAACTCATATAGACAGACAGAGCTTCGAATTAGTCGTATGAGTAATACACTGGTATTTCTGGCACTTGTTATGAACAATACACCTCACGACAATAAATATGCATGAACATTTGAAAGAAACAAATGTTTTTTTCAACATATGAACAGAGTCAAAAATGTCCCAAATTATGACAGAAAGAAATCAAAGTCTAAAAAATGTTTAGAAAATGCTAAACAATACTCAGCAATTAAATAATAATAATAATAATAATAATAATAATAATAATAATAATATTAATAATAATAATAATAAATTATTATTATTATTATTATTATTAATATTTATTTATAAGGCGCCACAAGGCATCCGCAGCGCCGTACAGAGACAAACAAAATTACAATACAATGGGAGAAAATAATAATAATAAATAATAATAATAATAATAAATCATACTAGTTTATTTGGGTTGTCAACAAATCTTTGCCATTGGTATTGAAGTGCAACGAGAGTAATTTTAAGACGAAAGTTTAACTACACGTTAAACTTACATCTTTTCTCTGTAGGATTATCACAGGTCATATTTCTTTGACTTGCTTTGAATTGTACTGTATAGAACCCTAAAACTATCCAAACATATCTGAGCATTGTAAATAACGACTATTTGTGGAGCTGCTCTTTTATAATATGAATGACATAATAGCGATATAGCTTATTTGTAAAATGCACAAGAACAAAACATGAACTATAATCTTTTTTACTCTGTTATCAACAAGAAAATATGTAAATCACGTACAAACTAATCAAGGTGTGGATTTGGGGTCAAACAAGTTTAACAAACTAAAATGAACAATTGCAAAACAACGGCGCTGAGGTTTCAAACATATACCATAAAATAAACAGTGGAAAATCTCACTATATAAATAGAGATGGCCATACATACATAATGATCTTAATAATGATCCACAAGTATCCTGATGAATGCTGATATTTAAATACGGTAAATATATGAACACACAGTATGAAAGTATAAAGTTCACTGTAGGATAGATAACAGCAGGACAGTAAAACTAAACCACACGAGTGGGAAAATAAACAATTGCACCACAATAGCTGCGTTGAAATTTCAAACATATACCATCAAACAAAACAAACAGTAGAAAATCTCGCTGTATATATAAAGATAATCATACATATATATATATCAGTGCAGGGAAATATAATAGTCTTAATAGTAGTCCATAAGTGTTCTAATAAATGCCGGAATATATATGCGGCAAATAAACACACAATGAAAATGTAGGGTTCACTGTGTAGTAATTAACAGCAGAATGGTTCTTTTATCCAAGTAAATATAAACCACACAAATGAATACTTGTAATCTCTTCACACAACAGCTCCTGAGGGAAATGCACTTATGAGATCGCCATAATAAAACAGCATGACATCTCCACGGCAGAAGTACTCAGTTTCCAGGAACACTTGCAAAACCCGAACTGCTAGTTTGTAACAGCGTCTCCTCTCCTATATCAGAGCCTCAGATGATCTGTATCTTCAATTGCACAAAAAGACAAATGTCTACTGGGACCACATCAGGCTGTGTATGTGATCACTATCTGACTATCAATATAGGTCTTATCAGGAGCTCTAGTCAAACATGCCGATCTTTCAGGTTTGTCTACAAATGTTTATGCACAGGTATGATCAAATCTGGCAGATTCTGAGACGTTAGTCAGGCCAAGCATCTGGAATGGCCAACTTAAAGCATCGATAGGGAAAACATTATGGGCCTGATTCATTAGCGGACGCAAACTGTTCACAACTTGTGCAGCGTATTTTAAGCAAAAATACCAAAGGTAATGAGCGAATCAACAGGCAACAGATCTCCAGATATGTACCAAGATGAATCTGGTCGTAAGTCACTTATGTAACGCAAAAAAATACCCAACGTGGAGATGCAAACAACTACGGATATTAGGCAGTAAGTTCATCATAGAATACGAACTGTATAGGACTTAAAGAAAAGTCTGTTTTCCGAAATAAATGTTGAGATGTGAAGAGTTTGTTAATAAAAAAAAAATCTGGCGAGTATTGTGCAGAACCGTTGTTACCTAATTATTAGGATTAACAATATATTTATTATTATTATTATTATTATTATTAAATCATCAGAGAACACAATAAATGTAACTTATACCGCTTTCATACTGCCGCCCCGGCAATATCCCGGGTTTTTCAAGCCGGGTTTTTGCCGGGGCTCGGAGCGTCCCAGCTCAGAAACACCATTCATACTGCACCTCGGACCCGGGAATTTCCCGGGTTGACCCCATTCATACTGCACAAGTCTGTGGCCTGGCAATTTGTGGGAGTCATCACCAGAGCAGTTTTCATTGGCTGAAAAATGGTGATATCATTGAAAGGTGACTCCTTCTCGAATCTTCCACGCGCTCCCACCGATGACATCATCCTCCAAAGACAGGCAGACAGCCAATCAGCTTGTTTTCTGTGCAACCCGGGTTGAAAAACCCAGGTTGCACCATTACTAAATGTAATACTAGCTTTCCCTCTTCACCCAAAGCTACCTGGTGCCCAACACCTATTTCACAAGTCACTCCCCATCTACGATTCCTCTCTGGTACATCTTGTGTGTAGCAAATTCCAAAGTCATGAGGTTCTATGTTTTCTTAACACCACCTCATCTGAGTTAACATTTCTACCTGGACAACTGTTTTACCACTGTTTGTCTATGTAATTCTCTATTTACTTTACCTCCTCCCTAAAGCAGTTTTTTTAAATGATATATATATATATATATATATATATATATATATATATATATATATATATATATTTATATTACACATACACCACATTTACTTGACAATTAAATATTACTATTTTTAACACACCCTAAACCTTATATAATGTGTTATTAAATAAGGATGGGAAAAAAAATCACAAAAGGTGCCCTGCACCTTCACAGACTACCACCTAGAACCACATCACCTCTGAACACTGCCACCTTACATGATGCCACTGTACCTGTGCAGAACCACCTCACCTTGTGTCACATCTGTGTCCACAGTACCCTCAGCTGGACTGCACCAAGACCTGTTTGAGCTCGCCCCGGCAAAAACCCGGGATTTTGGTACAGTATGAATGGGGTATTAAATGTAGTGCTGACAATTTTTGTTTTGAAATTTTTCTGTTTATTAAAGTTCTTTTTTTACAACTATCATAAAATGTCCTTAAAGAGAGTTTACTTTGCAGGTCAGATGATTTGCCATCATCTACCTGGGTTTTGGTTCTATTTGGATCACACTATCATGTTAGGTGACCAATAATGTGTATTTGTCTATTTGCCCTTTAAAAATATGTTTCAACTTGGGTCTGTGTTCTATTTAAATGTGTCTTGGGAACATTACAGGTCCCAGCATGGCTTGGCAGCCATGGAGTATGCTTCTGTTTTTTAGTAATACTCATACTTCATTAGTTATTGGTAGCCTGGCCATCCTGAGACCTGTAGTGCACCTGGGACAAATTACTTTCATATATGTCATGTACTTTCATCCCACTTTACAAATATGTATTATATCCAAAGAAAACATAAAACATAAGTCCAAACACACTTTTTTAAAAATAAAAAAAAGGTGGTGAATATATCCCCTCCCAAAAAAAGTTACAACAGACACAAGCAGCTTACCAAAATGAAGGTCATTAAAACAATTTAGAAATATATAAAACAGATAAGAGATACACAAGCAAGACACTGCAAAAATGACATGCTATAAAGCATGTAAAAAAGTATTTCACAGGCATATAACAACATTTTCAAATAGAGAAACATGGCTCCTAAAATATTCAAAATAGTTTAGACACCAAAAAAACAATTTGCTATTATATTAAGTAATAATTCTTACTTAAACCGCTGCTTTTTGTACTTATCTCCCGGTTCTGGGCATGTGCAGTGTGTTTTTGCATATGATCCACACAAAATCAGCAGATAAGTCCGCTAATGAATCAGGCCCACTGTCATTAATATTAAATGAAAAGGGTCTGTTTGTACTATTTATTTAACATAAGGCTTCTGTTATTTCTGTATATTCGGTAAAATAACATTTATTTCAACAAGTCATATGCCTGGAGTGTTGCTTTTTTTCAGAAAAGTTAATAAGCTCAAAACGATTCATGTTGTATGTATGTCACCAATATATTCCATATTCTAGGTATTTTGTTTTATATAACTGTATTCAATAGGCACTGATAATACAATATTATCAACGTTGTGTAATACATAAGCAGGAATCTGTATTATTGGTGTTGTAGGTTTTTTAAAACTGCAAAATTAATATATAATTGTCACTTTGGAAATAAGTATTCTTTTGTGATTACCTGATCCAATATAATACTGCCTATTCTCAAAGTAATAAGCAGGTGCGTTGTGCTTTATATAGGATAAAAATCATGCCATGAGCAGCAAGTTTGGAACCCCTCTTTATTAAAAAAAAAACTATTATTGAAATCCTTGCGAAATACTGTAGTAAAATGATACTGTATCTAAACAAAACAAACTGTACACATTTTTCTCAGTATATATGTTGCAATGCAACTGCAGCATCACTTAAAGCTTTAATAATTTATGTTACCTGGAATGTTGGAAAATGCAGACCAAATAAAATCCATTAATGATTTTGAGAATGTGTTGATTGTAGAGCGAGGATTTGAAGATTGTTGTTGAAACATATGGGATGCAGTGTACCGAAAGCCGATTGAATTATTGGACGGCAGCATCAGCAGAATCCTCTCTGTTGATAGCCTGAGGCTGACAAGCTCTGTGTTCTGAATAAGCTGCAGTGCACACAGGATAAAAGCCTGGTGTGGCAGTAACATGTGACCTCATTATCTTGTATTTGTAATGACAGGTCCTTTTGTATACAAATTTAACTGCTGAAAATCCAAACAACATACTGATGGGCTAATTGGTTGCTGATTAAAATGGACCATTGTGTGTGTTTGTTTGTTTGTTTGTAGATAATATAGACTGTAAGCTTAAAATGGGACAGAGATGGTAAGAATGATATTCTCTGTACCTTGCTGCATAATATGGTGATGCTATATAAACGATAATAAATAAATATTGCTATTGTAAATGGCAGCCTAAATAATATTTTATCTATATATAACTTTTCTCCCAATGGGACTTAAAGCACTTTACATTTGCAGAATAAAAACATGTGATAGAAATAAACATATTAAGGATTAACAGAATACAGAAAAGAGAGGTAAGCGTTGGGTACTATGAAAGTAAAGGTTGTCGAAGTCGTATAATTGGATTAACGAAAGTATATTGGTTAATATTGTTTTACCGTGCGATTGCGATCAGTATGCCACGTTACACGTGGCAAGGCGCAATCACGCGGTAAAATACACACACACACACTCTCACTCTCACATTTAGTTATTTATATATTTCATATTATAATGGTTCCATTCCCCAGTGATTTATGAGCAGATGGTATTTAAGTTATAGTTATATCTATTTTAAGGTTATATGTACACTTTAGTGATATTTAAGGTTTAGGTTGCTGGAACTATGTCGTTTAGTAACATTTTAATCTCCTTTTCATCAGCAGTTGTCCGGTTCATTCGCTGAAGGAATCGCACATTGCATACTCTAGTTAGCGATGTTAGGGAATAAATGTTTAAAGTGATACAGACTGTAAAATGCAATTAGACTAGTTGAAACTGGATTCTTGGCGGGAAAGTCGGAGCACATCCCCTGGAGAGATGACCCTCACCTTTGGATATTTTGGTTTAAATTGGCCAATGACCTGCAGTACACTGGACTTTCCTAAAGCCTGGACCAATAGAAGCAAGCCACATCATCTGCATTGTTTTCTCTGTAACACTGAGTGTATATAATACAGCTTTGCTGGCACTGGCTTCAGTCATTCTCTGACCACAGTATTCTGGAGTGAAGTACTGTAGGCTGGTACCAGCGGAGTGCAGCTAGCCCAGACGAGCGCAGCGGTATGTATGTATCTTTGTTATCGGCTGTACTGTATTATAATTATGTATTGAATTGCTAAAACTTTTGCATCTGCTAATAAATTGTTTGTGCTTTGGAAACACAAGAAATCGCTTAGACAATGCTTATTGAAAAACAATAGAATTACTTTAATAAGGTACATTAATGAAATGCTTGGATAAACAAATAAATCAAGCCAGATTTCAAGTAAGGCATCACAGACTGTGTATGATTCTGTTAGGAACCCCTCCAGTCGGTACAACACAACCCGGAGTCTACTCTGCCAGTCAGGTGTTCACTGGAGCCCCTAGTGGTGGGGACAGACTGGGCTGCAGACTGACAGAGGGTCGTGAAGTGTGTACCGGCTGGGGAGAACCCAGGTGAAGTCCAAGCAGAGGTCAAGGGCCGGCAGCAGATAGCAATTCCAATAAACTAGCTGAGGTCAAGGGTCACGAGCAGACAGGAATGTCGGTAAACAAGCCAGAGGTCAGGGTCACAAGAAACACAGGCAGGGTCCCAATCCAGGCAAAGGATCATACACGGGTAATCAGAATATTCAACGGACAGGAACAAGACACAGAGCAGGTCAGCAGACTGGCAACAGAAGCAATAACCGGCAATGAGGCAGCAGACCTCATTGCCTTAAATACAGACATAGACCAATCAGGACTTGTATACACACCTGCAGAGTAATTGCAGGTACAGAGCAGGACCAATCAGGGCTTGTCCTTGAAACACACAGTTGCAGGCTAATGTCCTGTAATTCACCCACCTTCATTCAATCAGCCCACAGGCTGCCTATTGCGTGCACGCGCCCGGCTTCTAGCACTGCCGGGACGCAGCGCTACTGAAGAGGCGTCCGGCTGTTGCCTTGGCGGCGGCCGGGCAGGAAGAGGAAGTGACGTCCCGGTCGTCAAGGTGACGGCCGGGACCCCAGGAGGAACCAGAAGCAAGACGCGGCTTGTGACAGATTCTAGGTATTGTTAGTAGTCCTTCATCCGTGGATCTTAGGGAGAATGAGTGGGGGTATATGGACGAAGAAGCTGCTTCAAATATATAAGACCCTGATAACATCAGGCATTGAATGTCAATAAGCCCTCCTGAAACAGATGCATCATCTTACTGGCAGCCAGTGAAAGGAAAGGATAGCAGGTGTTATGTGGCAGGAACAGGGCAGGTTTATAAACAGTCTAACTGCTGCATTTTGTACCAGCAGCTAGCACTTTAATTATTTTTCTGGGATACCCAGGTAGCATGCACTGTAGTATAAGGACACAAATGCAGTCTGATTATAGGAAGATCTTCTGGGAGAATTACTCTATGTTCCTCAGATGTGAAATGAAGATTTGATCATGGCAGACACCTGGGGGTAAATATATCAAGCTGCGAGTTTGCGACGGGTTTGAAGAGTAGAGTTGTTGCCTATAGCAACCAATGAGATCCCAGCTATCATTTAGTAGAATGTTCTAAATAAATGATAACTAGAAACTGATTGGTTGCTGAAGGAAACATCTCCACTTTTCAAGCCCACTGCAAGCTTGCAGCTTGCTACATTTACCCCCTGGTGTTTAAGTGTAAAACCACAATCAAGGACAACACCAAGATTCTGCACATGATCAGAGTTTGGCAACTCAAAAATCCCAAGCTTAAACTCAGTTGGTTGACCCAGCTGTAGTCTAGTCATTTGATGGCGAGCTCCGATCATAAGAATCTCTGTATTATCAGGATTCAACCTCAGCCAACTGACATGCATCCACTCCTGGAACTCAGCTAGACAGCCATTGAGGATTGATATTGGGTTGTTTGCACCTGTAGCAAAGAACAGGTACAACTAAGTCTCATCTGCATAAGAGGGGTAATCCAGGCCATGACGTCTGATTATATCACTTACAGTAGCTGGTTGTTATGACTGCCTTTGTTTTGTATCTGGCAGCAGTACCTATAATCCATCAGAGGTGCTGCTGTCCTGCTCCTGATTTCTGCAATTTGCCTGAAGGAGTTAATCTCCTTGTCTGATGCTAATTAGAACTGCACCTGTTGCACTGCTTTAAGTACCTGCCTCTAGCTGTGCTCTGGGCAGTTCATCCGTTTGTTACTGGCTGCTGCTAACCTACTTTTGTGCTATTTGGTATATACCTGCTGGACTGAACTTCTGTGTATGACCCTTGCCTGTACTTTGGACCTTGCCTGCTTGCCTGAGACCTCGAATCATTTGCCTGTACCTTGGACCACGCTATTTTGCCTGTTGCCCTGACCTTTTGGACAGACTTCTGGACCTCGCTAATTTGCTTGATCTCTGCCTGGCTATTTGGATTTATTTGTCTGATCACTGCTTTATCCCTGGACTCTGCTTTCCTGGACAGCCTTGTGCCTTCTGGACTGGGGTAAAACTTATGATACTTGTTCCTGCCATTTTACTATATAGTCTCCTTTGGAACCTGTTATCCGTGGATTTGAGTTATCTTTGTTAATATATTTACCTGAATAAAGACACTTTGCCTTACACTTCCGTTGCTCTTTGTGAATGCACTGGGATTCATAACATGATGAACTGCCATACAATCTGGGCCTGCTGATTGCACGCCCTCTATCTTAGTCCTGGAATTCCTAGTGTTTTTGCATTGAACTCTGTATTTGGCTATTAGACATGTCTGTAAGTTCACAATTACAAATGCTGCAAATGGACATTATTCAGCTCCGTTACCAAATCATACAAGTATCCACTTTACTCCAAGAACTGCTTAAAACTCTTCCTGCTGCTGTGATAAGTAGTTTCAACACTAATTCTGATTTTAAAGCAACAAACTACTCTACTTTTTCTGACATTGGTGCTGCATCTATGGTAATGCCAGCGGTCCCTACCATTAGGGATTCTAAACGACCAAGCTACCTGTGTCCCCCTCTCACTGAGGAGGAACGATGGCGCAGGATAGATAAACTATGCCTCTACTGCGCCAGTGGCAAACATTTCTTACAAAGGTGTCCGCTCCGCAGACCACAACATCCTATGGAGCAGCCTTCAGTGTGCTCCTCTCCAGACCCTGGATTTTTCTGCACGTCACCTCCTGTTGCTTTACTTCAGCCTAATCTGCCAGTTCCAGTTGCCGCCTGTCCTGCGGTGCCAGTTCCAGCTACTGCCTGTCCTGTGATGCCAGTTCCAGCTACCCTCAGCACTGAGTCTCCAGCTGCTGTGTCCGGTCCTGAGTCCGCTGTGTCCAGTCCTGAGTCCGCTGCCTCTACTCCCGAGTCTTCAGCCGCTGCCTCTACTCCCGCGTCTTCAGCCGCTGCCTCTACTCCCGAGACTTCAGCCCCAGAGGGGGCGCTGCCTGTACTGTCTGCTCCATAGGGGGCGCTGCCCGTACAGTCTGCTCCAGAGGGGGCGCTGCCCTTACAGTCTGCTCCAGAGGGGGCGCTGCCCTTACAGTCTGCTCCAGAGGGGGCGCTGCCCTTACAGTCTGCTCCAGAGGGGGCGCTGCCCTTACAGTCTGCTCCAGTGGGGGCGCTGCCCTTACAGTCTGCTCCAGAGGGGGCTCTGCCCTTACAGTCTGCTCCAGAGAGGGCCATGTCCCTCCAGTCCGTTCCATAGTTGCCTGTTCATGCGGTTCAGCCCGAGTTGCCTGTCCATGCGGTTCAGCCCGAGTTACCACTTGGTGCTGTCTGCTCTGAGGCATCTCACAGTGCTGTCTGCTCTGAGGCATCTCACAGTGCTATCCAGTCAGAGCGCTGTGCCCAGTCCGGGCTTCCCGTCAAGTGTGCCCAACTTGCCGTCCCAGTCTGCTGTTCCAGTTGAGGACTCTCCACAGACTGCTGCACAAGCTAGGTACTGTTGCGTAATAAAAGAAGACTAGCATTCAGTATTGCTACTAATGTACAAAGTCTCTGCGCTGCAACAGTGCTCCAATTTTCTTTTCTTAACCTTTTCTTATTAAAAGCATGTTAAAAATAACATACATGGTCGTCAAAGAAAACCCAAAACACGTTGCAGCATATTTGAGAACAAACAAAGCAAACAGTTCAACATTTGGCACATAGCTAAACAAAGAAGTGATAATTTAAAAGAGCCACTCGGAGCCCATTGTATTTTGCCAACAGTAGTCAAATTCACATAACAAGACAAGGGAGAGAAAGAGAAAATTATTGTTGGACATAGCTATAACTTAAGCAGCACTGGGAGCCAGCTCAGGAGCTGAGATAAGCAATTCCAGTAGTTGTTATGGATTGATTGGGTCATCGTTGGCACATAAATGGGTTTTGCAACATATAGTATGTTAAAAGCAACCATCTGTACGTTCCTTCAATAGATTAGAAAGGGTGTCAATGAAGCATTCCCAGGTATTAAAGAATGCCCGGGTATCAATTTCCTTCTACAAGGAGGCCTCCACCCAATCCACACGGAATATTATTATTCTTCTTTATTTGTAACCCACCAAAAGATTTCTGCAGCTCCGTACAGGTTACAAACAGTAGACCAAAAAGGATAAAACAGTACAGAACAGTAAATGATTAATACCAAGACTCCAAAAGCTCCAGGCATAGCTATTACAGTGAAGTTGGAGCAGAATAGATATAGAGACAGGAGGGAAAAGAGAAATGCTTGTAAGAGCTTACATCCTAAAGGGAGGGCAAACAGACAGCAGGCACAAAGAGGAGTCAGTAGAGGGGATCTAGTGCAAGAGGAGTAAGTAAAAGGGCCGGGAAGAGAGAGGTTGATGAGAACAAGCATGGAGAGAGGGTTAGGTGGGTGGCTGGTAGGCTTTGAGGGACAGGTGAGTTTTAAGTGCTCATTTGAGGAGCACAAATTAGTGGACAAGGAAAATATGCAAGAGTTATTCCAGAAAAAAAGAAGGGGCTAAGGTAATATTCTGGACCTGTCACGAGCCGCGGCGGCGGCCGCGGGCACCGCCGCAACTCGGTTCCTGCTCCCTCTGGCGTCCCGGCCGTCGCTATGATGACCGGGACATCACTTCCTGTTTCAGGGCTCCGACCGTTGCCAGGGCACCCCGGCCACTCAGTACTGCCGGGCGCGCACACTATATCCTGCGGGCTAATTAGGTTCTTTATTATAATTAACCTAACCTGTGTCTTGATGCAGGGCAATGCCCTGATTGGTTGGCTACAGTGTAAAAGGCAGGGAGGGATTAGCCTCCCTGCCGGTTATAGCGTTGTTTCCAGTACTGCTGCCTGCCTCCTAGCTATTGCTTGGTGTTTAACCTTGGATTGATTACCTGTGTATGACCTTGCCTGTCCCCAGATTCTGAACCATTGCCTTTGACCTTGACCTATTGCCTGTATCCGGACTCTGAACCATAGCCTGTGACCTTGATTTATTGCTTGTACCCGGACTCTGCACCTTTGCCTGTGATCCTGATCCATTGCCTGTCCCCGGATTCTAAACCGCTGCCTGTGACCCTGACCCTGCTGGTACCTGACATCTCCGGTTCTCCATCAAGTTGCAGATCACTGGCCTTCCATTCCATGTGTTACCTCCTGTAACCTGTGCGCAGCCGTGTGAGTATAAACTTATACTACTTTGAGTTTAAGACGTGGGGGCATCTGAGTACCTGTGAGCATAACCAGTCTCTACGGGAAAAGGGGCTGCTAAAGGTGAAGACCTCAGCTACTTGTTCTATAAGTTTATGCCGCACTGGTTGTCATAACAGGACCCACAGTTGGAGTATACTTCTTCAAACAGCCGCCAAGACTGCCAGCAAGAGCTACCTACTGCCTTTTGATACTTTCATACCTCTGGGTAATATTTAGTGGTTAAAGAAATGCAATTAATTAAGTAGTCAATTCTAAATCTCCAGAATAAGCAATGGGTGATATCCTCCATTGGAGAGTCACATTTCAAACATGAGTGATCAGCCATCAATCCAATTTTAAAACGATGGAATGAAGACAGGTAGGCATTATAATATACATTTAGGAATATCTCCACATAAGTTGTCGCTGGGAGTTGGTAAAGAACGAATTCAAGTGTTTCACATAAAAATTTATAATGAATAGAAATAGCCCCATGATTAGGTGAGGGCCAAAGAAGCAATAAATCTAGGAGGTTGTGCCAATTATTTTTGGAAAATATTCTAGCCTCTACGCTTGCATAATGTTGAGCCTGTAAAAAGGCTAGGTTGAATGGATTAACTACTGCATGTCGGTCTCCTGCTTGCTGGAAAGTCAAGAGTTTTTTAGTAGTGACATTCAGGAACTGCCTCACAGCTTTAAACCCCCACATCATTCCAGAGCTAAAGGGGTAGGCAGCCACACCATCTTGGGAATTAGAGTTCCATAGTAGTGGAAGATGGATAGATAAGTAAGAATGTCATTTTCGTTTATGTTATAAGATGTGCCACAATTTTCTAGTAAAGCAAAAGGGGAATGTCAAGGACCCTTGCTGGTACTTCATATTTTTAAAGCAGAGTGTTGCCATGTGTAAGAATTGATTCTTCCATACAAAGCAGTTCAGCTTCAAAAGCAGAGCAGGTAGTATTTCCATCACTTCTAAGATGGCAGACGAATTTGGAACTTGGAGGAGGGGAGAGAGCAATACAAACTGAATAATAATGTTTAAACTTATTACCACATGTGCATGTAATAACACTACCATGACTCAGATACTGGGCACTCCTCCAAGCGGATGGCCTTGCAGAGCACCAGAGTGGAACACTGGAGAAAATGTACTCTGGCTAATTTCTTCATATTCATCATCCTGTTATTTTCAACACTGTTGATCACCCTCTTTTCCAGCAAACCTTTCACTCCATGGTGCTTAACGGCACAGTTCTAATTCCCCGCTTAATTATCAAACTGTTAGTGAGAGTGGTAGAGACACTAAACAATCTGTGGGGATGCCACAAGGCACTGTTTTCAGCCCTATGCTTTTTTAGAATATCAAGCAAGTGAACATTATAATACTGTCATTTTTGTATTCATTTTGTATAGTAATCATATATTTTTGTGTACTTCATCCTTAGAGCATTAAAACAATTTATATAGTATTTTTGTGATTTTTTTTATTTATATCACAAGTGTTTTAAGCTATTTATTATGATCAATGTCAATAAAAATCAATAAAACATGCTTTTTTTATATCAATTACCTTATGCGCAGACATATTCATCATTATGCTAACGTTAAAGCTTACCTTCTTGCTTGTATATTGATCAATATCCTTTGTGAGCTAATCAGACCAGGGTTACCGTCTTCTGGGGTAGGCAGCTGCACAGACAGACCAGCCAAGGATATCACATCAATCAATTGTTTTGGTTTCACTGGCCACAGCTTGTTTTATTTTCCATTCATAAAAATAAACAAAAACAAAATTCTTGCTTTTCTTGCACTAACTAAACATTCAGGGACACCCTCTCTCAAGTGAGGGACCTTGTGTCCCAGACACATACAAAAATACAAGACTTACTGGTCACATTTTACAGTGTCTCTCAGGAGGCATCCAACCTCCTCCCCAGACTGTGAGAGACAGAGAAAACGGCCTAGCAGCTTTTTGTAAGCACCTTGTAGGTGCAACTCCAGATTAGTCTGCTGTAAGACTAGGAGATCAGAGGATCAAGACTGGGCCTTATGTATAGAGCCCACCTTTCTTTCTCCATATATAACTCCCAAGGACCCTTACCAGTTTTTCCTGGAGCTGAGAAACACACTTTGGGAAGCTTTTCCCACACATACATAAACAATCTATCTGGGGATTTAATGTACACAAGGCAGAAAGCCTGGGACATATACCTCTGCCATTCAGCACTTTCCCTTCGCTTCAGTCACACCTTGTTCTTAATTGTAAATGTACCAACATGTGTATGTGTGTGTATATTGTGAAAGAAGTACTGGGAAAGAAGTGAATCGCAGGTATTTAAGTCTTAGATTCCTGTCATTTGTATTTTAAAACACCAGAGAGTTTGTTAAGGTGTATGGGAAAAGCTTCACATTGCAGGTTTCAGAGCACACTAATCAGGAGTTGCACCTGTGTGCTGCCTATAAAATGCTGCATCTCTGATCACTGTCTGGGGAGGAGTTGAGATGGCTCCTGAGATAAACTGCAACTTTGCAGTTTCATTGTTTGATTTAAGTGAGGGACACTAGGCTCCTCACTCTAGAGAGGGAATACCTCTATATTAGTTAGTAGCCAGACGGCTAAGATTTTGTTTATATTTTGTTCTGTTTGCAAACTGGTGAATAAAACTAGCTGAGTCTATTGAACTTGAAACACTGGATTTGTGTGATTTATCTGGACAATGTGCAACCGTCCACCCCAGAGGACAGCGTCCCCAATAAGATCTTGTCATGTGTTATTTAACTTAATGTTATACACACATATACAGAGGCAATAGTTGAAAGTATAAAAATAAAAGAAAAAATGTTGTCCGGCACTCAGAAACAAACAATATATAAAAATCAGTATGTGTCAGCATATATATATAAAGGAGAATTTTGTGCACCATATAGCTATATTGGGGTTAAGCTCACCTGCCAGCATCAAGGCATCTCCTGTAGGCAAGTCTCTAAGCTAGTGATACAAATTTATATTCAGGGTGTCCCATTTAAAACCTTCCCCTGAACCTCCATCTTAACAAGCATGCAGCACCTGGAAGAAGTGGTCAACTACCAAAAAAACAAACTAGAATATAGTGAAAGAGAAAAAGGCGTGCTCCTTTAAGTTGATGAAAGTATAAAAATAGTTTATTCAATGAATGAAATCTACAATGCATGTATATCTTTAGAGTGATAGGAGAAAGGTCCTGAAAAAGAAGAGTAGTCCCAGAGTAGGAGATAGTTCGCTGGTCTTGAGCGGCAAGGAGGATCTTCTCGTTTGCGGAGTAGTATTGTAAACATATTATGACATCTCGAGGAGGCTGAGATGGTTGAGGTTTGGGATCGAGGGATCGATGTGCACAGTCTAGGCAGGAATCCAAGGATAGTAAATCGGGAAACCAAAGTGGAGAACAGACCTTGTAAGTAGGATAAGACTTCTGCCAAAAATGCCTCCGGAACATTTTTGAGTCTGATGTTATTGCGGCAGGAACAATTTTCTTGGTCCTCAAATTGGTCCTTGAGAGCATCAAGATCAGTGCAAAGGGCGTTTAGCTCCTGGTCAGTTTGGGTTTGAAAGGTACATAGTTCATTCCAAACAACTTGCCTTTACAAGCCATCGCCCCTTTAAATTTTCACTGCAAAGTTGACGATTTCCGACGATTTTGCAGAATACGGAGAATGATACATTTTCCCTCAGATCTTGGTTTACACGCACTGTCTGGCCATTAGTTTGCAGATGGTAGCCAGAGGAGAACTTTAGAGCAACTCTCAAGTTTTTACAGAAAGCCTTCCAGAACCTGTCACGGGCCGCGGCGGTACTCGCAGCCGCTGCGGCTCGCTTTTGGTGCCCTCTGACGTCCCGGCCGTCACCTTGACGACCGGGACGTCATTTCCGCCAGGGTCCCGACTGTTGCCAAGGCAACGGCCGGACGCTTCTCAGTGTAGCGTCGCGCCCCGGCAACAGGGAACAGCCGGGCGCATGCGCAGAGGGTCTTAATAGCCTGGAGGCTATTAAGCTTTGATTTATTACTTTTCCGAGCCCTGGGTGTAATTGCAGAGCTAGGCTCTGATTGGTCTAACCTTGTATTTAAGGCAGTGAGGTCTGTAGCCTCACTGCCGGTTATAGTTTCTGTATCCAGTCTGCTAAACCTGCTCTCTGCCTTGTTCCTGCCTTTTTGACTTGTTGCTGTTTACCCGTGTATGACCCTTGGCCTGGATTTGGACTTTGCTTGTGTATCTCGTGACCCTGACCTCTGGCTTGAATACCGACCTCCCTGTCTGCTCGTGACCCCTGACCTCGGCTTGTTTATTGGTACTGTTATCTGCTGCCGGCCCCTGACCTCTGCTTGGACTCCACTCCGCTTGCCTGGGTTCTCCCCAGCCGGTACACACTTCACGACCCTCTGTCAGTCTGCAGCCCAGTCTGTCCCCACCATCAGGGGCTCCAGTGAACACCTGACTGGCAGAGTAGACTCCGGGTTGTGTTGTGCCGGCTGGAGGTGTTCCTAACATTATAACCGGCCAAAAACAGACGTTCTGTAGACGAAGTTGGAAATGGATGGAAGCGGAACTACACCGTCTCCGGCGCAAGCCCTAGCGGGTCATGTTGAGTCCATGTACCAAATGATCCAGGGATTGTCCGAGCGTTTGTCTGTTCAGGAAGAAGCTGCAAAAACCTCACAACCCACTCCGAGTTCAACCTGTGAACCTAAAATGAATTTGCCGGATCGGTTCTCCGGAAATAGATCCCTTTTCCGGAATTTCAGGGAGAGCTGCAAGCTCTATTTTCGGTTGAGACCCCGCTCCTCCGGTTCAGAGCAGCAAAGAGTCGGGATTATCATTTCTCTCCTACAGGGTGACCCCCAGTCCTGGGCCTTTTCCTTTCCGCAGACCAGTCCTGCCATGCAGTCAGTAGACGCTTTCTTCGAGGCATTAGGTCTACTATATAATGACCCGGATCGAATGGCTTCAGATTAAAGACTCCTTGGTGCAATATCCGTCTCCCACCTCACTGGAGGATCTGATGCACCTCTCCATTAAAATCGACAGGAGAATTAAAGAGCGGAAATCTGAGAAGGAGGCTTCTTCTCCTCCTCCATCTGCCTTGATTCCTGTTTCCACAGATGATGAGGAGACTATGCAATTAGCTTATCGTCTCTCTCCTGAGGAAAGAGACAGGAGACGATCACAAGGTCTATGTCTCTATTGTGGCACTAAGGGCCACTTCTCCCGTTCTTGTCCTAATAAACCGGGAAAAGAGCATGCCTAGGGAATGAGGGGAAAGTTCACCTAGGTCTGCAAATTGTTTCCCCAAAAAATGCTGTATTGATCCCTGCACAACTCACGTTCGGTGCTCGTTCTGTGGACCTGTCGGCCTTCATTGACAGTGGAGCTGCAGGCAACTTCCTTGACATCAGGTTTGCCCGCTCTGCTGGGATTCTGATGGTTGAGCTCAAATCTACTATTACTGTATGTGGTTTAGATGGAAGCCCATTGCCTGGTGGCAAGATTACCTGGGAGACCCTGCTACTACAGTTGAACATTGGAGCCCTCCATTCAGAGTCCATAACCTTCTACCTTATCGACTGTCCGTCGGTTCCCTTGATCTTGGGCTACCCTTGGCTTTCCCGTCATAACCCTGTCATGGATTGGGTAAAAGGAGAAATTGACCAGTGGAGCTCTTATTGTACACAGTCTTGCTTGTCAGTCCCTCTGCGTATGATTCAGTCTATTCCGGAAACAGCTTCCCTCACAATATCACGAGTTCTGGGATGTGTTCTCCAAGAAGGCTGCGGATACTTTACCACCGCACCGTGACTTCGACTGTGCCATTGAGCTTATTCCTGGTTCCAAGTTACCTAAGGGACGCTTGTACTCCCTCTCTGGTCCAGAGACCAAATACATGCAGGAATACATTGATGAAAATCTGGAGAAGGGCTTCATCAGGCCATCTAAATCTCCTATAGGAGCGGGATGCTTCTTTGTATCCAAAAAGGATGGAGGATTAACACCTTGTATTGACTACCAGGGATTGAATCTCAGCACAATCAAGAACACCTATTCCCTTCCTCTCATCTCAGTATTAATCAATTAAGAGGTGCTACGGTCTTCACCAAAATCGACCTTCGTGGAGCGTATAATCTCATCCGTATCAAAGAAGATGAGTGGAAGACGGCATTCAATACGCACTCTGGCCAATACGAGTATCTGGTCATGCCGTTTGGTCTTAGCAATGCACCTGCAGTATTCCAGGACTTGATCAATGTAGTTCTTCGGGAGTTTCTTGATTGTTTTATGGTCGTCTATTTAGACGATATCCTCATCTATTCTAAGTCTTTATCCGCACATCGGGATCACGTCAAACAGGTTCTACGGAGATTGCGAGAAAACCATCTATACGCCAAACTGGAAAAGTGTGAGTTCGAGGTGCAGAAGGTATCCTTTTTAGGCTATGTAATCTCTTCTAAGGGATTCTCCATGGATCCAACTAAGGTTCAGGCTATCTTGGATTGGGTGCAACCGAACAATCTTAAGGCGGTGCAGAGGTTCCTGGGGTTCGCCAACTATTATAGAAGGTTCATTCGTGGCTTTGCTGACATTGTGGCTCCCATTGTCGCCCTGACTCGCAAAGAAATGGATCCATCTAATTGGTCGCCCCAAGCAGTAGCTTCATTCGAAAGCCTAAAAGAAGCCTTTGTGTCCGCTCAGGTCCTTAGACACCCGGATTCAGCTAAGGCATTTGTTCTGGAGGTCGACGCTTCTGACGTCGGTGCCAGTGCTATCTTATCACAGAAGGATCTTCATATTAACCGTCTACACCCATGTGCCTATTTCTCCCGTAAGTTCTCTTCAGCGGAAGCCAACTATGTGTCACGGTCGTCTAAATTTATTGATCCGATTTGGGACCCTTGGGCCTAGCTGGAGCAGGACTGAAACAGAAACTAGCAGCCTGGATGATCTTCCTGCTCATGTTCTTGCTGAATGTAAAATATAGCAGGGGAATGAGCAGTCTGGAAATGCTGACAGGAGCACTGCACTTTAGTTATGCAGACAGGAACACTGCACTTTAGTTATGCAGACAGGAACACTGCACTTTAGGAATGCAGACAGGAACACTGCACTTTAGCTATGCAGACAGGAACACTGGAACCAGGAGCCAAGAACTATCCTCTGGAGAGAAGTGTGTTGTTCTGGCAATGAACAGATCACAGCAGCAGGTTTAAATAGGATGTCCCAAACAACTATTGGCTGATCAGTTCATGTGATCACAGCTTCTGAATCTGGTTGGTTTGGAATGATCACCTGACTGCATCCAAGATGGCCGCGCCCATGCAGCAGAACAAACAGTATGTGTTTGTTTACAAACGGAGGTGTGGAGAACGGGAATGCTGCAGACGACCAGAAGGGACCCAGGTAGCCGTGATATGACAGCGGCGGATGAGGTAAGTCCGGCTAAGATCCCGATTTGTGACACTATGATGTCGGTAATAGGGAATTATTGGCAATCAAATGGGCCTTCGAGGAGTGGCGGCATTGGCTGGAGGGTGCTTCACATCAGATCTCTGTTATTACAGACCACAATAACTTACAATATATTCATAGGTGAAAAGAAGGAAGAACAGAAGTTTCTTTATTTAGGTGCACCAAATCCTCTACGTTTTGTTATTTTACTGAACATGTATTGGAACCATCCTTTATTAAAATATAATCTTTATTAATATTTATTTTAAAAAGCGAAATATGGAATAAAAATGTGCTCATAAAAATTGATCTTAATAAAATGAGCTGGATGCACTGTAATCCTGTACCTATATACTCCTATATTCAGTCAGCCAAACACCTAAATCCCAGACAGGCCCGTTGGTCGTTATGCTTTACCCGATTTAATTTCCTGGTTCCAAAAATGTTCGGGCAGATGCTCTGTCCAGAAGTTTTTTTGGCACACCACGTTCCAGTTACAAACCCAGAGCCTATTATTCCTCCTTCCATAACCCATGCTGGGTTAACTCAAGATCTGAGTATCACACTTCATAGATTCCAGAGATTAGCCCCTGATAATACTCCGGAGCGATGTCTCTTTGTTCCAGTCCATTTAAGGAAGGCGGTTCTTGCAGAGGCGCATAATAGTAGGACTGCTGGACACCCTGGAATTCATAAGACGCTATAAATCCTTTCCCGTACGGTCTGGTGGCCATCGTTGTCTGCTGACGTCAAGAGTCATGTCCTCTCATGCGAGGTTTGTGCCAGAAACAAAGTCCCCAGGATCCGTCCAGTGGGTCAGCTGGTTCCTTTGGCCATTCCTGCAAAACCATGGACCCACTTGTCCATGGACTTTATAGTTGATCTGCCACCCCCTACCATTTGGGTCGTGGTAGACCGGTTCAGCAAAATGTCACATTTCATTCCGTTACCAGACTTCCTACTGCTCAAGATTTGGCCGTCCTATTCATTCAACATATTTTCCGTCTCCATGGACTCCCTACTGACATTGTCTCCGATCGGGGTTCTCAGTTCATAGCGCAATTCTGGAAATCCTTCTGTACCCTTCTCGGAATCAAGGTCAGTTTGTCATCCGCATACCACCCTCAGTCAAATGGGCAAACTGAAAGGGTTAACCAGTCCTCAGAGAAGTTTTTACGATGCTACACATCGGAGTTCCATGACAACTGGTCCTCCTTGTTACCCTGGGGACGGAATTTGCCTGTAATAATTCCTGTCACTCGTCTACCAAAACCTCTCAGTTTTTTTGCAATTATGGTTTTCACCCCAGATCTAACTCTTTGTACTCACTCAAGTCCGTTGGTATCCAGGAGATTCGCTCCACTGCCAGGGATCTCAGAGTTATCTGGAGGAAAGTGCAGTCATCATTGAGACAAGCCTCATTTGTTGCAAAAAAAAAATCGGACCGCCACCGTACCGCCTGCTCCCTCAAGGTGGGCCAGAAAGTGTGTCTGTCTACAAAAAATATTAGGCTCAGGCAGCCTTGCAAGAAGTTGGGCCCTAAGTTCATCTGTCCGTTCCTTATCATCAAGCAGGTGAATTATGTCGCATTTAGGTTAAGAATTTCGGGCTCGTTGAGGATCCCCAACACATTTCATTGTTCTCTATTGAAGCCGGTACTATGTTCTAGTCAAACCCAGTCTTCAAGTTTGCCTGGGAGAAATTCAAACAGACCACCATCAGAAGATCCTGGATTCCAAAAAAGTGCAAGGTCAGGTGCACTTCCTAGTGCAGTGGAGGAATCGCGGGTTAGAAGAGCGGTCTTGGATTCCGCGGAGACAACTCCATGCCCCTAGACAGCTGAAGGAGTTCTTCAGGAAATTTCCAAGGAAACCTGGGTGTCGGGGTTCCTTGACCCCTCCTCAAAGGGGGGGGTACTGTCACGAGCCGCGGCGGTACTCGCAGCCGCCACGGCTTGCTTCTGGTGCCCTCTGACGTCCCGGCCGTCACCTTGGGTCTTAATAGCCTCCAGGCTATTAAGCTTTGATTTATTACTTAGCCGAGCCCTGGGTGTAATTGCAGAGCTAAGCTCTGATTGGTCTAACCTTGTATTTAAGGCAGTGAGGTCTGTAGCCTCACTGCCGGTTATAGTTTCTGTATCCAGTCTGCTAAACCTGCTCTCTGCCTTGTTCTTGCCTGTTGGACTTGTTGCTGTTTACCGGTGTATGACCCTTGGCCTGGATTTAGACTTTGCTGGTGTATCTCGTGACCCTGACCTCTGGCTTGAATACCGACCTCCCTGTCTGCTCGTGACCCCTGACCTCGGCTTGTTTATTGGTACAGTTATCTGCTGCCGGCCCCTGACCTCTGCTTGGACTCCACTCAGCTTGCCTGGGTTCTCCCCAGCCGGTACACACTTCACGACCCTCTGTCAGTCTGCAGCCCAGCCTGTCCCCACCATCAGGGGCTCCAGTGAACACCTGACTGGCAGAGTAGACTCAGGGTTGTGTTGTGCCGGCTGGAGGGGTTCCTAACAGAACCATGATATGAATTGTACCCCTGGATCGGATACGATCTCTTGTGGGCTAAAAAAACTTGTGCAAGTTTGGAAGCAGAGGGGGGACCCTTCGAAAATCTGTCCACAATTACCCAAATCGTGTTGAAACCACCTCTTGGGGGTAAGTCAGTAATAAAGTCTATGGAAAGACTAACCCAAGGGTGTTCAGGAACTGGCAGTGGTAAGAGTTGACCTGCCAGAGGATGCCTGGGAATCTTGTTCTAAGCGCATACTTCACAGGAAGCAACTAATTCTTTGAGATCTGCCCAGGAAGTAGGCCACCAATAACATCGGGACAACAGATGGAGGGTCTTCTTAAAATCAGCGTGACCGGCGAATTTGGTAACGTGAGCCCAGCGGAGCGCTTTTAGGGGGAGATGAGGTTCAAGATAGGAAAATCCAACCAGCAGCATTCTGGAAGAAGCCCTAGTCAGGGCAATTATACTGGAAGGTTCAAGTATGTTGATGAGGTTCAGTGGAAGGAACTAATTCAAACTCAACGAAGGATCGAGATAAGGAATTTTGAGCACCTGAATAATAAGTGAGTTTTAGGTCAAAACGGGCAAAGAAAGACCAACTAGCCTGATGGGAATTCAGGCAGGGAGAATTTCAGAGATAGATGAGATTCTTGTGGTCAGTGAAGACTGTGACCGGATGAAGAGCACCTTCAAGGAGGTGGAGCAATTCTTCTGAGGCTGATTAAATGGAGAGTAGTTCCTCGTCATCTATCCTGTAGTTGCAGGTGAAGAATTTCTTAGCAAAGAATCCACAAGGACGGAGGATACAATAGCAGCATTCTTGTGAGAGTACAGCCCCTACTCCAAAGAGGCGTCGGCTTCCAGAAAAAGTTTCTCTTGGTCAGGTTGCACCAGGACAGGTGCAGATGAGAAAGCCTCTTTCAATGAGGCAAATACTGAAATTGCCTCAGAGGTCCAGTTCTTTGGATTGGTTCACTTACAAGTGAGGGCTGTGATTGAGGCAATAAGTGGAGAATTGTCTGATAAATTGCTTATAGTAATTGGCCAATAAAACGCTGCACAGCTTTCAGACCAAGAGGTCGAGGCCAACTAATGATTTTAGAAACTATTGCTGGATCCATTTGCAATTATGAACCGCAGACCAGGTACCCTAGGAATGGAATATGAGGAACATCAAATATACACTTTTCGAGCTTACAAAAGAACTTGTTCTGACAGAGGTGAGAAAGAACTTCCTTCACATGAGAATGGTGAGAGGTTAGATAAGAGAAAATTAAAATATTATATAGTTATACCACCACAGACCTGTAGAGATCCCGAAAAATTTCATTAATAAAAGATTGAAATTCTGCAGGAGCATCGCAAAGCCCAAAGGGCATGACGAGGTACTCGTACTGTCCATCGCAAGTACTGAAGGCCGTCTTCCATTCGTCTTCCTCGCGAATACAGATTAAATTATAAGCTTATCTAATTTAGAGAACATTTTGGAGCCACTAATTCGATCGAATAATTCAGTGATGAAAGGGAGAGGATACCGGTTTTTGACGGTAATGGCATTTAGCTGCCGCTAGTCGATGCAGGGATGTAAAGTACTATCTTTTTTTTAAAGTGTGCAAAACCGTCACTTTCCCTTTTTAGAAGGCTTGATAAGTCTCCTCAGAATAACATCTTTGATACTCCGCTGATAAAGTAAAAATATAAAAAAAGAGGGTGAAGTCTTTAATAAAAATAACTACAGAAACAATATTGGTTTTGATGTTTTCACAATACTGTACACTTGATTTCACTTTTGATATTTGGGAATATAAATTTGATTTGGAATGTTTATTACACAACTGTTTTGAGCAGTTTCTATTTATATTTTGCAGTACAAATGTATGTTCTAAACCTGTAATATTTAAGCAATATACACTTAAAATAGTTAAAGTGTGAAAACAATGATAAACTGTATAGACAATACATATTCAAGTTTTTATTAATGTAATTTGCAGTATTTTTAAAAAATTTATATAGATATTTAACAAACATTAAACATTAATACTAGCGGCTCCATATAGGAATGCTATGAAATGAGAGCGTCTGTGGGAATGTAAACATCACTAAAATAGCTATAATACCTTGTGCATAGATAGTACACATTTAGGAGCAATCTAATTAGGGAGCACAATATTCTGGATAGTACACATTTAGAAGCAACTCAATTATAGAGTGAGCCCAATATTCTGGCTCTGTGATTGATCCATCAGAAATACGCAGCAAAGTCATCAGAGAATTTATCTAGGTGAAGTGGGTGCAAGAATAACATGCGATATGCATAACTGCTAATTATGTAACAAAATAAAAGGTGGAGTGAATTACAAGAGCTACTATGTAATCATAATAAAACGTTTAATTTAAACTATTCATTTTAGAATGAGACTGGACTTTATATTAGCTGCATTTAAGGAGACCTGTTAGACTATATAGTTTTGTGAGATAATGTACCTAAATAAAAGGGATTAAACACGCCACAGACTAATGCGAGTAAGCTTGTTATCTGAATCTTGCCGCCAGAAATAACTTAGGAAGAATATTGTGTAATTGAAACAGAACCATGCGACTAATATAGATTATAAAACTGTATAGACTTTATATAACACTGGAGTTTCTAGAAGCCTGACATTAGAATCTGCTGATAAAACACAGTAAATATAAACAAATAAAAAAAAGGGAATGTGAGGTTTTCATCTGCTTTCAAACGGCTTGTTATTCAGACCTGCTATGCAGTTGAGGTGTGTCTCCCTCTGTGCGCTGATTGGAAGGCTGCACTTTATAAGCTCTCACCAGTCCTGCACTCATTGCCTGTGATAGCGTTGCACGCTAGCTTCCTGTAGCTGTGGGCCTCTGACCTTGCACCAAACAGTTCCTGGCTGGCATTCAGCAGCCTCCTGGTTCCCGATACCTTTACAACTTTTAATGTTTGTCGATGACTAGTATCTATACGTGATTCATATAGCTCTACACAGTATTGGACTGTGGTACTTATCGTTTCTCAATCTGCAGGACATTCGCCGTAAAGACCGTTGCATTGCACCAAAGATTTATATATGCTTGCATTGCTCAGTGTTAAATTACTGCACTGCCACAAAGTGTCAGGATCTGCCTCACATCTTCTGCAGCATTACCTGTTTCATTTCGGCAGCTCCTGCCTCTGGGACTATTTTGGACTCTGTTTACTCTCAGTACCTGAATCACCAGAAGTGCTGCTATTCTGCCTTTTCCCACTGTCACGGTGCTAGTTAATCATTCGCACCTGATTGTCTCATATATGCCTGCCTCTCCCTATTCCCTTTGCTGGTCATTATTGTTTCTGAGCCTAGCTATATTTGTTAACCCTTGGACTACTGCCTAGCTATTTTTCCTGTGTAAATCCTTGCTGTAGCCAAGTTTCTGCTTCTTTGCAACCATTTACCACTCATCTGCATCTTGTCTTCTTGAGGTAAACCTGATATATGTGTCTGTCTGGACATACTGCAAATTCATAATTTCTGAGTATTCCTGGCTCTTGCCATTTATTGTGTTTCAGCTATGTTACCTGCTGAGTTGTCTCCATTTACCTGTTATTCTAAAATACCTGGAAGTCTGTTTATTCACTGACCTGGACTGTGTTTTCACTGCAATAAACAGTTTAATGTTTTCAATATATATCTGGCTCCATTGCTGTAATTACAAGAACCTAGTTTGTAGAACAAATTGACTAGCCCAAAAAACAGTTTTGGAGCGGTGTGAAAGATTCTGCTTCAGATTTTTTCCTGGGACTCTCACAGCAATTGTTTCCATTTGTTTTCTCCTGCAAACATGTCTGCCTTACAAATTACTGAATTGTCTCTGCTTCAGGCTCTACAAACGGACATAATTTTGAGCTGCCTCAATTTCTGCTTTTCTTACGGACACACTCAGGAGACTCTCAAATTTTGTTTCTCCCAATTCAAAAACTGTTGATTTGCCTCAACCATCTCTCTCTGATGCTGAATTAGTGCAAACAGCACCTCTTAATAGTGCAATTACAAATTTGCATTTATCTAAGAACTGTGTAACAAACTCCAGTTTAGCAGTTAGTCCACGCCTCCATCTGGCCGACGAAGAGTGGAGGCGGCGCAGGACTGAAAAATGATGTCGTTACTGTGCCAGTGATGTACACTTTTTACAAGATTGTCCACTCCACAGACTACAACAGTCTACAGAATTGTCTTCTATTTACTCTACTCCTCATTCCGAATTTGTTTGCGCTTCACTTCCTGATTCTACATTTCAACCTGTTCTGCTCCGACATAGGGCCCACGCTGCCAGCCTCCGCCTCCAGTCCAGAGACTTTGCCAGCATCAGAAAGAGTGCTGTCCTTCTAACCTCCTACAGGGGACTGCCCCTACAGTCCGCTCCAGAGTGCCCTGTCCCCCCAGTCCACTCCAGAGAGGGCCCTGTCCCCCCAGTCCCCTCCAGAGAGGGCCCTGTCCCCCCCAGTCCACACCAGAAACTTTACTGACAGTTAAGCCCAAGTTGCCACACAGTTTGGTACAGCCCGAGTTGCCTTCTGGCCTTATCCAGTCCGAGGCTTCTCACTGTGCTGTCCGGTTTGAGACTTTACAGTGCTGTCCAGTCTGAGTGGTGCCGTTTACCTTGCTTCAGCTATGTTACCTGCCAAGTTGTTTCCATTTACTTGCTATTCTGCAATAACTGGAAGTTTGTTTATTCACTGACCTGGACTGTGTTTGCACTGTAATAAACAGTTTAATGTTTTCAACATATATCTGGCTCCATGGCTGTAAATACAAGGACCTAGTTTGTGGAACAGCATTGTTACACAAAGACTTTTATTCTCCTGGATTGCCACAAAGACATATATTTCTATAAACAAAAACAGACATAGATCCTCTGCACTCACCATGTACAGACTGGGGTACAAGAGGGGATTGCCCACATTGTATAGACAGAAAAACAGAGATACTCTGCACTCTCCAAACACATAATTAATACTGTACTAAATACTGTTCTGTATTAAAAACAGGGAATGTTAGTTCCACATATTGCAATATATGTTAAGCTGACCAACTCAACTTATATATTTCTGCATTACCTCAGAGCTTGTGTTTGCGCCTGTCTTTTAATTCTTGCAATATCCAGTGCAATGTGCTCAGACGATTATTATATGCAGTGATTTGCAATAAACTCCATATTGTTTTTACTACAACCTCACCTTGTAATTCCTAACAGGAATTTTTTTCCAGGAAATCGACTGATTCATTTATTTGAAGGAAATTAACTCTCCATGAACAAATTTTCTTCATGAATCATAGAAAAATTGTTAAATAATAAAGCATAAACTAGACGCCGACTACTATTCTTTTTAAATTATTTTATTTTCACTGTGGCAGATATTTCACATTAACACTGTCTTTTAATATATTTCACTGCTCTTTGAGGTCACATTGAGACCTATACATTGTATTTTTAATTGTAATAAAGATTGTAATTTGTAATTAAATATCAAACCCTAGAGTGCTCCAAATTAGAATACTTATATTCTTGTTTGTTCACAAAGTATTTAAAAATGTAAGCTACTTTACAAAGATAAATTATTTGCAATCATAGTAAGACGGTTCTTAAGGCTTTCCCTCTTCTGTTTTAACTGAATTTCCACTGATCTGGCTTCTTTAATAAGTTCATCAAATTCGTGCACATATTGTGCATCCACAACAGATCGTTCCCTTAAAAAATAAAGATAACATTATTTTAGTGCAAGCACTTTCAAACATGTCCACAAAAAGACAATATGTGTAAGAAGGAAATATTTAAAATGTATTCATCCATAGTATTTCAGTACTATATAGTTTGGTCATTTGATCACCAACACAATGCAATTAAGTACCAGGGATGGATGTAAAATTGCCCATGATTGTAAGCCTTTTTTTTTTTTTTTTTTTTTTTTTAAATTGCAACGTATCTACCATCAGGAGGATACAAGTGATTAGCAAACTGTGCCATTTTACACTCAAATTTGAATTTAAAAGGAATCAAGTGATCGTGAAGATCAAACTATTTAATGATTTCCTGTGTAAACACAACTGGCAAAAAAATGTAATTTTTACTTTACTATAAGGGTAATGCAGCTGTCACTTTCTTCATGTGTTTTTTTAATCTCTACGATGAAGCTTCTCTTTTGATGTTATTAAGTAAAACGTTTCTGCCTGAAACTCTATTCAAGTATTTTGCCTGTTCATACTGCTGTTAAATAAATAGTTTTGGTTTTTTTTATTTTAAGAAGCGCCCCCTCTTCCACTACCGTGTAGAAAGGGTGGTGCTTTATTACTTTTCACCTAAACTGCATATTCTGGGGTTAACTGGACAGTGAGGAAACCCTCTCCAATTTTCATGCGACAGATTTCAAGCCAGCATAGGAAGGCAGTGTCCACATGAGCGAAGCACAGAGCCACTACAGTGGATCTCTATTGCCTACAAATACATTTGATCTTAGGGAAGATGCTAGCAAAGTTCTTAGTGATCCATGGTCACCACTAAGGTCAATGATATCTGCAAATAATGGAGATCACATATGCGCACACAGTCTCTGCTTGTACTGAAGATTCAGTAGGCAACTCTAACAGGGACACATGGGGTAGAAAGGCATCTCAACCATAGAGATTGAAAATCCGCACAGGAAAAACCTGAGAAATCTAATTTCGGAGTCCATGTTTACAAAATTTTCAAACCCACTCCAAGATATAATATATATGCTTTTCCAATGTCTAGCATTTTAGATTATGGGTGGTACACAGCGGAACTTCACACTAAAAAAGAAAAAAAAAGTTTTCCGTCTGCGAGCACTCTGGGATTATTGTTGTATAATAAAACATTTTATTAAATTATAAAACAAAATTCTATATTAGATGTCTCCTGTCCATCTACTACTAAATCATATCAATATTAAACAGTGAAGAGCAACGTGTATCACAGACAGAAATTAAAATCCCAGTTATTCAGTCTTGCATTAATATCTAATACAATTATAATACTTATTTCTTTGTCTAATACTAAAAACAGTTATTTTTTCCAATTATAGTGGAACATCCAATTCCCTCCGATTTACGTGCATTTAAAGAAAAAAAATAATACTTTTTTGTGCCTTAATGAATCAGGCCATATTAAACTAAAAATGTTGGCATTTGATGCGGGGCTCCCTAAGTGTTGCACTTCCTTAAAAGTATCATTTTTGGTGTTTTATACCTGTTTGTGAATGTCATCATGTACTCACTGACACTCATCATGGTTGGCAAGTAACTATTTGCTTTTGCTTCTTATATATAAATGTTTCAGCTAAATAATGATACAGAATAGACATGCAAGGATGGCAATTGTCACTTGTATATTCTGAATTGTGGCATTCCAGCTGCTGTGGAATTACTAGTATCATTATGTCTTCTCAGAACAACTGGATTGGAACACGAAAATTATTTTCTCTTAACAAACAAAAATAATTTGAAAGTGTGTTGTGTGTTTGAAGCCAGATTCAACTGCCTTACACACATTATGCACAATGTTGCCAAATAGGCAATCACAATCTCTCAGAGAAATCCTGTCCTTGATTGACATGTACTTATAATCACTCCATGTCACAGTAGTTGGGATAAGTGAACTCTCAAATCAACAAATCAACGCTATAACTTTGCACAAAATGAAAGCTCAACACCAATTTGTACAGAGTTAAATAAACATCCATTATTATACAGTAACATCCATAATTCTCTACCAACCATGAGCGGGCTAATACATTCTTTATGCTAAACTCTGAATGGCTGTCACAAAAAAGATAAATCAGTGCTAAAAATAATATCTTCTATTATAACCTAGTGCTCCTTTTATGTATGTGTTTAATATATATATATATATATTATATATATACACACACAGATATACACACATACACTACCAATAAACATTGTCCAGTGCGGTTATTGTGGTTCCAACGCACAGAGTGATTTAATAGCAGAAGAGAGCAAGATGTACGGCAAGCCATTAAGATGTATAAAAGATATAACAATAAACAGGAAAGTATAAACCGAATACATTACATTAAGCCAGCGCTTCCCTTGTGCCCAGGTTCAGATACAGTTATGTTGTCTGTTGTCAGAAAGAAAGGGTAGAGACATTGACCCAGGGAGCTTATATGCAGTTTCAGTTAACAAAAACAGTGATGATGTCACAAATACACACAGATAACACCAAGAGAGGTCTTCAGTGGTCCAGGGTCTACGATGTTCCAGTTGTCTGTTGGTCATTGGTCAGTTCATTTGATCTTTTCCAAGGGTGGGGGGCAACTAACTCCAACTGTTGCCTACGTGTCTTCCCGCCGAATAACCAGTTTGATCTGACCCATAAACAAAGTACTTTTGAGTATTAATTTTATTGCTCATTACTTGCGACCTCTAGATGCGATCACTACTCTGTCAAATCCGGGTTAATGCTGGTGAAACAAGCTTTAATATGAGACCAAACTCTTTACCTCTTAGAGGACCTGAACCATAAATACCTTTATTATAGTTTTATCTATGTATAAATAATCTCTAATACATTTTACTAATAAATAAATAAATGTGGATTAGAACCTTAATAAATGTGTACTATTTACAAGTGTACGTGACGTACTAATCGCAAGGTAAAACAATATGATGAATATTAATTTAGTTTACTTCATCCAATTATTTGACTTTCACAGCAGGTAAAGAGAATTGCAAGGATGGAGAAAGGGAAATCAAAGTTACATTTATAGAGAGGGCTGCAAGTTGGTGACTGGAGTATGAAATGGAGAGATGGATCGCTTTTAACTTGAATGATTAAAAAGCAATATTTTAAGAAAAATCCAATTAAAAGATAGCTTTGAACTTGAAAAGAAGGAACTTTAAAGGGAAAGTAAATTCATATAAGAGAAGAGAGAAGTTTGTTTTCAGGTAAGAGGTGGAATTTAACTCCACAGATTAGTGGGGGAGACTTAAATTATAATTCTTAGGTGGGTATTGGGATTTGTAGATTCTAAGGTGAGATTCATGTCTGCAAAATTGCATGGGAGGCCAAGTCTTCAAAGAGAGGAAGGAGAATGGGAAGGGAAATTTGGAGGGAAGTTGAACTTGCATGGGAAATTTGACTTTGTATTACTTGGAACTTGGGGTTGAGACTTGATTGTAATACAGATATATGAAATATTATGTGTCAGTATCCATTATTGTATAGTAAGGGCCATCTGCCAAATGCTTTCTATGTAGCAACTACAACAGTGACAGCTGCAGGCTAAAGCAGGGAAGTGCAAAATTATACTACATAATGCATTGATATTTAGTATAATAAATTAGGAACTTCACCTATAAATGATAAAAGTTGACAATTCTAAAGTATACTATAAAAGCATATGCCAGTGGAACTGATATTTACACATTTCATAGACAGGTCACCATGTCTCATTTTATAAACGTTATAGGAGTGATACATTTTTGATTGGGAAGATTATATCATTATATCACTCCACATATTAGCTTGCAAAGCACAGTCAAGATCTATATGTGTACAAATAATATCAGCGTTGTGGTTGCCAATACAATGAATATAGTCATCAGTAGATCGGAACAACAACATAAATCAATTGACACCAGAATAACATGCTGCTAGAATTGCCACTGAATTTGAAGACAGTGTTATAGTACACATCACCTGCAATATCACTTTGAAGTCATTACCATGAGTAACTAGATGTTGCCAAAAAAATCTGAGGTCTGAACATGAAGCAATGATACATACTACACACAGACACAACACAGTTACGGTTGTTAAATCCTATTGTTGTAGCCTTCAGCTAACATTCCTCTTATTCTCCATCAACAGTGATAAGCTACAAACATCGCAGTGACCTCGCTGAGCACTACATTAGAATTTATTTAAACAAGAAAATATTTCCTTTGTTATAGATGTATCCTACGAATGATTAGTTATCACTACATAACTGTCTATTTGGAGCAGCAGAGTATTACGGAGGTTACAACTGCCGAAATCAGGCAAAAGCTCTATTTCAAGTATCAGGTATTATTCCAGAAAGTTGAAGTTTCCATATTAATAATTTTAGTTAGATTAAACAGTTTTTCTATACAATTTTCAGTGGAGGTAATTTTTACAAGGGAATAAATACATCATGACAAATAAGTACATGCTTCTATCTGAACAAACAGAAGGGTCCTTTTTAATGTGGAGCTTGCAGTATGTGTTCTTTACCCTCAGAGCAAAACCTTAAATATGTGTTGCTTTTTGCATGAATTCAGGGACTTTATTTTTATTGTCATTGATTTGTAAGGAGCCACAGTGCTCCGATTTACTGGACAGTGGGTAGAATAGAGCTGGGAAACTGGGACATACATGGAAAACAAAATAAACGCAGACATGAAAACAAAGGATAGGGAGGGCCTTGGTCACTGAAACAAGAGGGGCGAGTGTGACTCAGCGGGGAGATTGGGACAGTTGTGATGGTGTACTAGTGTGAGTAGTATAGGCAAGAGTTGGGTTTCCAGAAAGTGTTTAAAGAACTCTCTGAAAGTCTACAGTATAGATTGTGCCCCCATCATGAAATAGTAAGTGTTGTCCCTGTCATAATTAATGCCCCCATTAGAAGTCACATAATATTGTTCCTGTAATGTAATTATAAATTAATTTTGCCCCATAATTCATAAGTAAATGGTGCCTCATCTTAAGTTATGAATGGCAAGATAGCAGTCTCGCAAACCAAACCACCTGATCTTTCTGGCGTTGTTTCTGGAAAGTTGCAAAACCGCTGCTTGATGCATGTAACACTTTGTATTCTTATCATGACTAAACGCCAGGACAGCAATTTGCAATGCGGCTCTTTTGAAAACAGGTTTTCTATCAGTTTGCAGTTTCATACATCTGTGGTTTTAAAAACCGCCAAAAAGTCTAAAAAAACTGGCGATTTTTATAAACTGCAGCTCGATACATTTCTTTCAAAATATCATTCCGTGCACAGATGCAAAACTCCCTGAAGGCCCACCTCTGTTTAATGCCAATGTATGCAATTTGTTTTTAACATCCTCTGAATGTACAGAGCTACATAATATGCCGGTAGGTTAAAAATAATAATAGTCTGGGGGCCGCACATTTCGGATCTGCTCTATGTCTGTATTAATGTAAGTCAGCATTTCAAGTATTTTGGTTTTATTGTAATCGGCTTCTTTTTGTCTATATAGTCCGTGTCGCTATTATAAGCGTCGCATTTACGTACCCCACCCCTTACTACAGTAGCACTAATTAGCAATCCGCCAGCAATTATATAGTCATTGTACAATTGTTGCCATAGCTAATGTTACTCTGCTGTTCGACAGTTCTGGATTGTGATTTCACTTGCAGTGTTCTTTAATATGGTAAATATGAGGTGACTTATCTCACACACATCCCTGGTGATGTAACAACCATATAGTAACCATGGCTAGTGGCAAGCTCAGCAATGTCTTTGGATATTTACTGCTTGTACATGTCTATTTGCTCCTAAACCTGTTACCATAACAGGGTGTCTAAAATATTATTTTCAATGTAGAAATCTTGCAAGTGTGTTCATATCCAGAGGTTATGTTAATTGGCAATTGCATTTTTTTTTCCTGGGCCATTCCTCTTTTTAAAAGCATGCATCAAACCCCCAAAAAATTAGTAATACAATAACATGTCCATGTGATATGTTACTAGATCAATAGCAATGATGCTTACCTCAATGTCTTTGCATAGTTACAAAAAAGAAGGTTTATTTCCTTGCTTAGATCTGTTAAAAGAAAACAAAAATTGTGGCAAATGTATAAATTCATGCACTGTGCAAAGACATTCTTTAATACCAACCTTTCATTACAGCTTCTATGTCCCCAACCTGAGAGATGTCAGAAACAGCTGAAGGTTGGCTTGTAGGTGAAGAACATTGAAGAATTTCAGAATCTAGGATCTGTCAAGAGTTTGAAAGCCAAAATACAATCACTTATTTAAACTATACAATACAGAAGTTTTTCTGTATATGCATACTGTTGTGCAATAACAAGTCTCTATTGGCTGTTTTATTTATTGTAGGCCATGTTTCTATTGCAGGAGATACACTCATCTAATAGTTTTTATGAGCAGATGAGAAATGAAGATACAAAAGATACCTTTAACTAAAGCAATTCAAATAATTAAAACAATACAAGCCAAGCCATCTACCTCAATATATTTCAATGTAACAATATGCTTCAAACCTAGATATTGTAGAAAGCCCAGGCTTAAAAAGGCCATACACATCCCTCACAGGTTGGCCAGTTCTCAGTCCAATTTAGTCGTATATGTGATGTATGTGGCCAAATCTGAAAGATTTGGCTGTGGTGCTGGAGGTGAACTTTCCTATGCCGTCAACATCTGACTGTATTTAGCATCCATCCAGAGCGACATCTGATAAAATGCTAAATGGAATCTGCTGTATTTCTGGACCTATACATCCTGCAATTTGCTGCCGTTTAGGTCGAAAATGGCCTAATTGGATACCAGAATCATAGTGTGCACATGCACCCTGACAATGGGCACTTTGGACACCAACTCTGAAACCCAGTTAAAACACATTCCCAAACACTATATAGGACCATTTCTCAAATCTCAATGTCAGCACTATAACACCCAGAACAAAACATCAAACCTCACTCCCTTAGCACATGCTCACTGGACATTCACTACACTGAATTTAGGCACTGGCACCCTAGTCATTTCCACTCATTTCACTCTTAAATAAAACACCCTTCCTGGCGGGTCTCACCCTCAACGCATTCTCCCTCAGCCAGTGTCAGATTTTTTTAATGAAAATGGAAATATTTCCTATTTTTGCAGACCTCCAAGAATTTTATGACCTCCCAACTTCTACTTTCTATCAATATCTAAAAACTTCTTCAGAGCCTCTGACTACAGTTATGCTAGACTGCACACTCCCTTAGAACAATGGTGTTTTAGTTTCTCATCGAAAGGCCATGATGCATCACTCATTGCTGACAAAAAATCCCCTGCTCTCAAAAAATCCCCTGTGAAAAGACCTGGGTAAGAGACTGGTACGCCAGAGTCAAAGAAAATGCAAATAAGCTTTTGTGGCACCTGGTGCCGACCAGGCTTTATAAATTCTACCTCAATACCCCTCATCTTTCTGTCAAGAAAAAGGCTCCTTTTTTGCATATTTGGTGATCCTGTCCAATCATACAGAGATTATGGTCAGAGATTCGAATTCATCAATCTCTTTATTTAAAAGATGGACTACATGGGTGCAATTCAACAACGCCCCTCTTCCTCACTTCAAGCTCTCCCCCCATCTTCATTAAAATATATTCTACATTATTAATCTTCCACTAATATCTCGTAATTTTTGAGGCCCCCCCATCCTTCTTTCCCTTCCCCTCTTTATTTTACTTTTAACTAAAACAAGAATGAAAACCATTGTATTCTTCTTTTGTGTTTAACATACGTTTGTAGCTTTTTATTACTGCCATTTACAGTACATTGTACTTGTGTTGCTTATATTCTGTGTAGGATACAGTTGTTATTTGCAATGCAACATAAATCAAGAAACCACAAGATAGTGAAAATAATATGGGAATGGCTCTATGTTGATTTTTTTTTTATTATTATTTTTATTTTCATAATTTCTGAAATAAAAACTAGAATGCCCTATAAATTTCTTAATTTATACAACCCAAGTAGGTACTATGTATGTATAATAGTTGTGTCCCCAGTTCATATTATGCCTCATACTTGCCTCTGGATTCAGCACATACATCTTTCGTTCTACAATAGAACCCAGGAGCTGCTCCACTAAAGCAGCCGAAGATGGCCGAAATGGAGCTACTGCGCATGCATTGCAGCTTCATTTCAGCCATCTTCGCTCTGGCGTGCCAGACAAAACTGGCCCACGTGCCACATCATTGCTGACCCCTGGTGTAGGCTATCAGGAATCTCATCTTGTCACGATAATGCCAAAATCAACTCCCTACATGACTTAAATAAAATTGGACTGACATAGAAGATGATTACTATGTTAAAAAAGTCTCCAAAAATTTTGCTTTTAAAAGTCATCAAAATCATGTATTTATATCAAGCCAAACTAACTACTATTTGCAATACTGAATGACAGGAACCATGCATATGAAGAAACAAAGCCAAGACAGCAAGTTACTATGAAACTATTATTAGCAGTTCATTTTGGGGGGGTCTATCAAACAAAAGGGACTTTTTTGTGATAACCGCTTCCAAAGACAATGATTAACTTGTTATTCTAACCAGTCCTTAGAAACTTAATTACCATTATTTCAGAGAAAGATACTCACCTCCATATCAATCTTGCGTTTTAAACCTTTTGACTTGGATTCACATTTTAGTGAACTGTTTGCCATTGTCACCTAAAAGAATTAAAACAGAGAATCCAGGGTAATGTGTAGGGAAAAGCATAAGGGGTGTTGACAGAGGAAATAAAGAAGGGGTTGGATTGAGAGGAAGATTGTTAACTAGATTCACAAAAAGCAATATTGCTTTACAGTAATACATTTTTTGAGTGGCCAAATAATTATTCCTACAGTAATTGGTAGTAAAATGTAATAAAAACAATCTAACATTCACTGTCTTTGTCAAACCTTTATTTAGCAACATAGAGCGCATCTTTTAGGCTGTTTATCCACCGCTGATGTGGATGATAGGATTTATGTACTCACCATAAAATCCCTTTCTTGTAATCCATTGGGGAACACTGCGAAACATAGGGGTATAGCTGGTGGTCAGGCACTTTAAACAGTTAAATCTGTGCGTGTAGCTCCACCCCTGCTATTCCCTTCCCACAGGAAGAGAACTCAGTTTATGTCTAACAAAGCCCAAAGGAGGGTCAAAGCAAGATAACCAACACAACACTAGTCAACCCGTAAAATTTTCAGAGCAAGGGTGGGCGCGCAGTGTCCCGCAATGGACTACGAGAAAGGGATTTTACAGGGAGTACAAAAATCCTATTTTCTCTAACGTCCTAATGGGGGACACTGCGAAACATAGGGGACAAACCAAAGCCGCCCCTAAGGGAGATGCAAAGCCCTGTAGTCTGTAAAACGTTAAAAAAGTGTGGACAGAAGACCACGTAGCTGCCCTGCACAGCTGTTCAGCTGAAGCTATAACGCGACGCCCAAGAGGCACCTACCACCCTGGTTGAGTGAGCAGACAAACTGTCTGGCACTGGCCTAGCTGCCTTCGTATAAGCCAACTTAATGGTGGAAGTGATTCAACGGGCTAAAGACACCTTGTAGGCAGACCAACCACGTCTGAGTGCAACATTCTACACAAAAAGTTCTGTGGTTTTGCGCAAACCCGCAGTGCGGGCTACATAACACTTAACAGCCCTCACACGTCGAACAGTAGCAAGGACTGATCTAAAGACCTAGACTTTGGAGTGAAAGCAGGAACTACTATTTCTTGATTCAAGTGAAAATGAGAAACAACTTTAGGAACAAAGGAGGGCTTGATACAAAGTACTGCCTGATCCTCATGGAAAACAAGGAATACAAAACCCCCAACTCATATACTGTCCGTGCCAAAGACACTGCCAGCAGAAATGCCACCTTCCAAGTGAGATACCAAAGGTCCGTCAAATCTAAAGGTTTAAATAGTTGTTGGACCAATGGCTGAAGAACCAGATTCAGATCCCAATGCTCCACCGGGTGTACAAACGGAGGAATAATGAAGCGTTCCCTGTAGGAAAGTGTGAAGCTCTGGCAAAAGAGCCAACTTGCACAGGAAGTAAATAGACAGGGCGGAAACTTGCAACTTCAAGGAGGCTAAACGCTATCATTTGTCTAAACCTGCCTGAAAGAAGGCAAGTAACCTGGAAAGGTTAAACCGTGACGTGTGAAATTGGTGCGTTTTATACCAAAGATCATAAATTACTACAGAATCTGGAAGACTTTTCGCAGAAGATGTCTTTCTGGCTTTAATCATAGTTTTCACAACCGCTGATGAAAACCCTTTAGCTTTTAAAATCATGGTATCAATAGCCACGACGTGAAAGCCAACCGATCTAATGAGTGGCATCGAAAAGGACACTGAGTGGGTAGGTCTGGAAGTAGAGTAGAGGCAATCGAAATGGGGGTTGTATTGCCATTCCCAGAAGGTTCGAGTACCAAGCTCGACGCGGCCAGTCTGGGGCCACCAGTGTGGCCAGTACTCATTCCCTCTTCAGCTTCTTGAGAACCCTCGGGAGCATTGGAAGAGAAGGGAATAAATAGACTAGGTGAAACCTCCATGGAATTACCATGGCGTCCACAAATCCTGCAGCGGGATCCTTGTATTTTGCGCAGAAAAGAGGAACTTTGGCATTCAAACATGACACCATGAGATCTCTGGATAACCCCACCGTTGAACAAGGAGATCGAACACATCCTGATGTAGAGAACATTCTCCTGGGTGAACCTTGTAGTGGCTGAGAAAATTTGCTTCTTAGTTCTCCATGCCGGGAATGTCGTTTGCTGAAATGACAGGAATGTGTCGCTCCGCCCACAGTATTATCCTGTTGGATTCCTTCATGGCTCTGGCACTGTGATTGCCGCCTTGAAGGTTTATGAAGGCAACTGCTGTCGCATTATCTGATTGCACTCTGACTGGTTTTCCCTGCAGAAAAACCTGTGCCCGGACTAGCACATTGTAGATGGCCCTTAGTTCCAGAACACTGATGCAGAGAGACGTTTTCAGAGATTCCCGTCGAACCCTGAAATCTACGAGTTAAGGTGAACCCCGCCGATCCAGGCAGCCTTGCATCTGTGGTGGCAACTGTTCACTACCATATTTGGAAGGATCAACCTCTGGAGAGCGGAGACCTCAGCGGCCACCAGGCAAGGGGCTGTCATACAGGAGAGGAAAGAATGATCATCTGTTTGTCCAGGGTAAATGGGACCATTTTCGCAGTAGATCCAACTGAAAAACTCTTGAATGGAACTGAGCATAGGTTACTGCTTCGAATACTGAAACCATTATGCCCAGCAGCTTAATACAGCTCCGGAGAGAGACTTCTCTTTTCTTTAAGATTGCGCTGATTTCTTTATGTATTAAGTGAATCTTGTCCTCCGGGAGCAATATCTTCTGACACTTGGTATCGACGTTCAGGCCTATAAAGCGCATTGTTTGCGCTGATATTAGGGAGCACTTTGGTCGATTTATTATCCAACCATGAGCTTCCAAAAAGGAAATGGTTGTTTGAAGATGGTGGGATAGAATTTCGGAAGACGGAGCTGAGAAGATTGTCTAATTAAGGTATTACTGTGATACCCTGAGAACGGAGACTGGACGTCATGACTGTCATCACCTTGGTGATAACCCTTGGTGCGGTGGCTAGACCAAAGGGAAAAGCCCTGAATTGGTAATGGTCGTCTTGTATGGCAAATCGTAGTAAACGCTGATGTCCATGCCATATGGGAACATGAAGATACACATCCTTTATGTCCGGGGAAGCTAAGAATTTTCCCTGTTCCATGGTCGCAATGATCGACCTGAGGGACTCCATTTTGAACTTTAGTACTCTGACCTGAAGATTGAGAGATTTTAAATTTAGGAATGGTCTGAAAGAGCCATCCGGCTTCCGGACAAGAGGTTGCAATAAAACCCCAAACCTCTTATACTGGTGGAACTTGAATAAGTACCCCTGACTCCAACAAGTTGTGGATCACTACTTGCAGAGCCCTGCATCGGAGTCCACAGGTTGGGGGGCCAGAGGTAATATATATCGATTGTGAGAAAAATGTGTCAGGTCTATGATATATCCCATCGTGACAATGTCCCTGATCCAGGGGTCGGTTGATAAATATAGCTATTTGTCCTGGAATACAAGACGACGTGCTCGCAACACATTGCTGTGGTTTGGAGTTGCGTCATACAGAGGCCGACTCAGTTGGCTTGGAATTTCCGCATCTAGAGAAACCATGGCCCCTGTGAAAACTACCTCTTGAAGGAGCATTTGACTGCCCTCTGGCTGGGGATGTACTTGTCTTGTTAAAGGAATGAATAGACCGAAACCTAGAATTTTTAGGTTTGGCCTGGGTGACTGACAAAAAGGGGCTCTTGCCTCCCGTTGCTTCAGATATGAGCTGGTCTTATCTAGCTCCAAATAGGGATACTCCATCAAATGGGACTGCTTCCAATGTGCGTTTAGAATCCGCGTCCGCGGACCAAGATCACAGCCACAAGGAATGTCTAACCAATCAAGTAAGAAGCCTCTCTGATATGGTTTGTCAAAATTAATAAATCATCTGCTGGAAAACCATCTCAGATTCCTTTAGCTAACTGCTCTGCCCAAGATTGAATGGCCTTATTTACCCAGGTTATAGACATACCAGGGAGTAAATGTATTAAGCTCCGGGTTCTTCAACACCCGCGAGTTCGGCGTCTAAATTTAAAGTGGCGCTGCCTTGTAAAGGGAACTTCCCTTTACAAGGCAGCGCCGCTTTAAATTTAAACGCCGAAGACGCCGAACTCGTGGGTGTTGAAGAACCCGGAGCTTAAAACATTTACCCCCTGGTCTGAAAATAGTACCAGCAGCTTCAAATGCCGAATGGAGCAAAAAAAAAAAAAAAACACATTTCTTGTCCATGGCATCTTTAAGTGACACTCCCTCTTCCATTGGCAAGGTACTGGTTCTAGTGAACCTGGCTATGTGGAGGGGGGGGGGGGGGGGTCTACTTTTGGGAGAGTCTCCCACTTTTTAGAGTCTTCTACCGGGAGAGGATAAAGGGTTTAGAGTGGACTTGAATGTGAAAACAGCGGTCAGGTTTGTTCTATGCCTCCGCAATCATGTCCATTAATTGAGAAGGAGGAAAGGCAATAAGCTGTTTCATCTGTCTTTTAAAAAGCGAGAAAACAGCAGTACGTGAAACCTCTGGGCAAAACCCAAGGTTTGTCTAACTCCCAGTACCAAATCCTCAATTCCATGAGCCGTGGATGTTTCATCCAAAATAACTGAAACCTCATCACCAGAATCTCTCTTAAGTTCTCCTTCCTCATCCGATGAGATATCTGAAGTAGAGTCTGATACACTAATCTCATGTGATATTTGATGCTTAGGAGATGGTTTTCTAGCACCACTCAAAAGGTGTTCCAGTGAGGAAGTGGCGTTAAGCAAACCCTAAGCCGAGACCGCTAGAGTTTGGGCCAAAGAGGATTCCACCTGGAACATCTCTGTAGAGGTCTGTCCAGATTGTGCACCTGACTGTTGTGATGCAGAATTAGAAGTGGAAGACTGACCTACCTCACGGTGTGATATTACCCTTTTGAGGTTTGCTAAGGTCGATGTCAACGGATGCAGCCAAGCAGGTTCCTCCGCGGGCGCAGACACAGACTGAATCTGGTTGTGTTCCTGGATCTCCACCAGCCATACACAGGGCCTCCAGGCCAGACTGTCCACAAGATCATTTTGAGTTACATTTGGTACAATTATAATGCGTCACAGACCTTGCAGCAGTTGCCTACTTAGAGGTCCCTTTGTCAGTCATGCTGAAATATAAATATATATATATATATAAATATATTAAGGGTTCAAACATGTGACTTAATAAAGTATATGTGATGGCCCTCAACTGTAAACAACCTATATTATATATCAGCACTGCATATAATTTGACCAACTGACAGTCTCACAAGCACACACACTCTAAAAGACAATCAATTATTGCAGAGTGTTTAAAACAGGAAAAAAAATGTCCTGTCAAGAGGAGCACAGTAGGGTCCAATGAGGAGCTGAAGTAAAATGGCGCTGAAAAGTCCATTGCCTCCAGGAATCAGGGTAGAGGAGTCTAGAACCTCTACCTTTCTTTGAATTGCAAAATGACTGCCCCGCTGAGGAACACAGAAATCTCTGTATGTGTGCCCTGTAGCCACAGCTGTACTGTCCGATTCACTGGCGAACTTGTTGTGGCTGCTTAGGTCCCCTCTTATTGCTCGTTGGCTAAGGGGGAGAGGAGCCACGACCGCAGCAGCTACTGTGTGCTGCGGCCGCAACGGTCAACGATGTGAGCGCTGACAGCCCTTTTGCTGGTAATATGTGTAATAGTCGGTTAAGCTGGAGGTGAGATGGCCGTTAAAGTCACTCATCCTGGCCAGAGGACCCAGGATGGAGGAAGATCTCAGTCTATCCATCCCTTGGGAAGCGCTCCTTAGCCAGCAATTTTTTTCCCCCCTAAGGAAAATTTGTAAATAAAATAAAATTAATAATAAAAATTATATATCTAAATCCAGGGCAGGAGCCCTGGAAAGTATGCCCAACTCCTAAGGGCACTAAAACTAAACGGAGTTCTCATCCCGTGGGAGGGGCATAGCAGGGGTGGAGCTACATTCACAGATTTAACTGTTTAAGTGCCTGACTCCCGGGACCTGCAACTATACCCATATGTTTCGCTGTGTCCCCCAATAGGACGTAAGAGAAATACTGTTTAAAAAAGAAAGTAATAGCATGGATTCTGACACCAGTGATCCCTCAGCAGCAGTGTTTTTAACCAAATGTCTCTTGCTGTTGGAAATCCTGCACACGGACTTAGTTGTATCAGTTATATGTCAAAATAAAGCTGACTGACATATTAACATTGTCTTACACAAACATCTTACAGCTTAACAGGTCATGTCACATTTTAGCGGGGTTAAAGTCAGTACTTTAACAAGGCTATTGTAAATTGTGTGTGTTTAGGATGCTGTAGCCCATAATTTACTGTAGAATTTTTGACATTGCCTTAATAGCTTTGATTCATCTGGGTATGGACAGTGAAATGCAACCCCCATTCATGATATTCTTAGCATTATGTTTCATGACTGGAATCCAGTTCATGTTCTCCAAACAACAAAGAAATCCATCACGGCATGACCAACTTAAACCTGCATTGTAAATAGTATCATGATTACAACCAAAATGTGTGCATGTGTTTTTTAATAGGGAAAGGGTCCACAAAGTCACTTGATTGACTAGAACATCTTACTAAATTACAAACAAAACAGAGCAGATTCTACTAAATGTTCTCAAGTTGATGACTGCAAAAACGCCGGCCTTATGGAAAGCTACTACTTAAAAATAAATGTCTAAACCACAAGCTTAATGATTATAACTAACTCTCTTGGGCTGTTCTCCCACCACTGATATTAGTTGTCTGATGTGTTCCCATGTTGTAATTTTCCATGAAGCAATGAATTCAATATAGACATGGAAAACTACAAATATTGTGTTGTGAATTTAACAAGATTCTATTTACCTACTCTTATGCTTTACACAAACATTCTGTATATACAGGGAAACAAACTGGTGTGAGTCACCATCTAGCTATATCTAACTAGTGATGGGAAATCTAGCTCATTTTGGGGATTAGTTCATTCTGATCTAGTTCGTTCAAAAGATTAGTTTATTTAGTTCAGTTAGTTCCCTCGCTCTGGAGCACTGCTCTTAGAAGTTATTGGAAACATAGATCTAGTATATTACACATACAGTAGACATGTTTACTACTACCTCATTAGATGAGTTATAGTCCTGCTAAAATGATCAGATATGTTTAATGTCTGATAATTTTTAATATTTTAAAATGGACAGTCACTTATACAACAAACCAGTATTGACATGTTGAGCTCTGCAAAGTTAATAACATTTTCATTATTATTTTTTACTTACATAAGATGCAAATGAGAAATACCCAAATTCAGAGTATTATAAAGTGTCACTTTTTTTGCTTTTAAAATACAGTCATTAGAAAAAAAACCTTAACTTTTCCACCTTATCTTTCTTGAAGGTTAAATACATCTCCCCTGTACATGGTAAACAACACTACAGTATATAGCATGCAGCACTCAGCACTGTGACTTAAGCCGACAGGGAAGGTATCCTGTGACTTGTGAGCTAAATGATTCAAATGAGTCAAATGAACTAGATGAACTATTGAACTACTGAGCCAGGAGAATGACTCATGACAATATAGTTCAATGATCAGCTCCACAGTGTCCCACACAATGGGGTTAATTTAATTGGCAGTGTTACTGTAAAAAGTAACGCGGCCTGCGCACTATTACCATTATTACGGTAATTTCAACGCTAGCTTTTTGCTCAAAAGGTTGATTTTACCGTAATAAGGCTAATAGAGTTTTTGCGGTGCTAATCTGGGGCAAAATGGAATTCCCCCCAATGGCCGAGCATAGCAGTGCCACCTGTGGTAGTTTAGAGGTACTGACTCATGAGTATTACATGAGAGCTGAATAGCAGTGTTGCTGTAGTAGCACCTACAAACCCAGTAGCACAGCTGAGGAGTATAGGGGGAGGGGGGTTTAGGGCCCAGTACCAAAGCCAGAATCGATAATAGAACAGTGATTTTATCACAAAAACATACAGACACTCTCACTCACACATAGGCTATAGCTAGTCAGTGCAATTTCAGATGTTTTTTAATTCGATTTGTATTTCATTAACTGTATTGTGCGTTCTACTTTCCTTTTAGGCACTAAAAAGCTAGTGTGAGTGAGACAGTGAGTAGGCCTGCTGGAGCTGCTGTGCTTTATCTGTCTAACTCCTTCCACTTGTTTTAGATCCTGATGAACTAATCTTTGCCAGAGCTGTGAACTAAATGAGTTAGTTCATTTTGAACTGATCATTCATGAACTACCCATATTTATATCTAACTAGTATTAGTATTTTACACCACTCAGCCCTACACAGATAGGAGACCGCTCCCGATTTACTGTAGTAAGTAGCTGGGCGGAAATGAATTCATATTGCATTGTGTGCCCCTCTGGAGCAGTTCGTTATTTCAGTAGGGTTTTTTCCCCCCCTACCATATGGGTTACCTAATTCACACTGGATTAAGGAGGACCAAAACAGGATGAAGATGTCAGGTTAAGTAGTTATTATGGGTACATTTTTTTTTTTAAAGGTGCTAAATGGAATTTTTCTTTATGGGGGCATTATAATTTATATTATTATGGGGGTATATATGTATATTTCTGTTATTAGAAATGGGGACAATTATATTTCTAATATTAGGAATGGGGGCCATCATTTTTCTATTATTAGAAATGGGGGCCATTATATTTCTAGTAGTAGGAATTGGGGCCATCACATTTCTAGTATTGTAAACAATATGGAAAATAGGTACGGCGCTAACAACCTGGATAATACATAGAAATATCTATAACCACTAGGGTAAATGTTTGTACAATAATTGCATTGCCTTGATAATGATATATGAAATTGAAACGCGTCGGCAAGGGGCGGTTACAAGGAGAGACATACACACACGGGAGTGTTTGGACCTGTTCCAGATATCAGCAGTTTGTGGATGTAATCAACCGGCTACACGATCATGGGAGAGGGATTGAAGATTACTTCTACGTGCCTGTATCCATCTTGAATGGGGTAACCCCACAGATGATGTTTGTTTTTCTACATGAGGAAAGAGAAAATTAAATTTTTTGTACCTATTTTATCATCGGTTGTTATTAAAATATTTTTTATATTGGGATAACGTTGATATCCGTTCTTTTCGGCACATGCTGGAAGGTTGTGTATATCGAGAGGACGGATGTTATCTAACAGAAGTGCTTCATTGTGTCCCTAAACAAACACGGCGGCCTTTGAGATTACCCTCTTGTAAGTTTGTACCCTGAGGGACATACTCTACTCACGTGTTGTTTCAGAATTATAAGGCCACACACATTGGTGTTCATCGGCATATATAGTTATTTATTTAATAAATGGGTCACACTATGATGTGGTTTTTTTTGTGGTTTACTTTTCATGTATGAAACTCTGCACAAGAGAATGGCTGGAATATCCCTCTGGAATCAAACTTTTTGACTATTGGGAGGACGCTCCTTCCAACTTACTCAAGGTTCCAATATTTGTTATCCCACAGGAGGACAGTGCATTGTTCCGGGACTTATGGACATCACATTGTGATATAGTTCTATACTACCATTATTGTACAAACATTTACCCTAGTGGTTATAGACATTTCATTGTATTATCCAGGTTGTTAGCGCCGTCCCTATTTTCCATAATGTTTGCATACTTGGGTGGAATGTATGTAGGTGAATAGGTGACTGTTCCAATCAGTCTGCGCAAATACACCTATATATTGTTTCAAATTTCTATTATTAGCAATGGGGCCATCACATTTCCATTATTAGGAGTAGGGGCACATATTTCCATTATTGGAAATGGAAGCCATCATCTTTCTATTATTAGGAATGGGGGCCATCATATTTTATTGTTAGGAATGGGGGAAATCATATTTCTATTATTAGAAAAGTGGCATGCTCATTTCTATTATTAGCAATGGAAACCATTATATTTCTATTATTAGGAATGGAGAACATTATATTTCTATTATTATGATCGGAGACCATCATATTATAGGAATGATACTCAAAATGGAGCAATCTTGCCAATAAGAACCACGTCTAAAAATCTACGGTCATCTTGTGCGGTCTTGGAAACCGCACACGTTTTTGCATATATTGCACCATTTTTATGGATCCTATGTCACAAACCCGACAATGCCATCTGTGATCTTTTGGTTGGAAAAAATGTAGCTTGATAAGTGGTTTTTACTTTGATAAAATGCACGGTTTGAAATTCACACAAAAAGATGAATTTTAATGTGTAGTTTGATAAAAACACACTTTTACACATGTAGTTTCCATTATTGAAGTGTCTTTATTTTCTTATTTATGTTCTCTAGTAGTGTAATGAATAGGGTTACCTGTTATTAAAATGTATCTCCCGTTTACAGTGAAACCTAATTTGGATAAACAACTGTCCATCATTTAGTCTGTCTGACATTATTAGTTTCCAAAACCCTGGATATATGAGGCAGAGCTGGTGGGTGGCAGTATGCAAAGTGCATGCAAAATTCCTAATGTAAGGTTTATCTAAGAAGATAAAACATGTAGGGATTACAGTAGTTATAAAAATGACCATTAAAGAAAGACTAGTGAGAAAAATGAGATTTTTTTTTCTCTTACTTAAATAAAACAATTATACAGCAATGTGACTGTGGTGTGTTATGAGATACTTTAATGGCCTAGAACCTTTAGTTCCGCAGAAAATAGACAGCCACAAGTTACTGACCTCTGCTTACCGTTAATGAATCAGTGCTGTATATTGCTCCACATCCTTACCGGATCCGCAATGTGAACGTGGTCTATGGCCGCCTGTAGATAACTGATGAATGGGGTGGTGCGCCAATATCACCGGTACAACAGCGGAGCTGGCGGATACCACACGTGGCCGCTGTGTGGTCGTTCAAACTGGGTCCCGCAGGACGGCACCGATGAGTCACGTGACCGCCCTGTTAACGGCGGGTAAAGAGGGTGGGTTGCAGTCGAAGCGCCACCTGAGCGGTAATAACTGCGTGTACAAACTGAGTGCACAGTCATAGAGCACTTCAATTAAAGTATATGAATTGTTAATGTACGCATTATCAATGTTCTTCCAATTTAAAAAAAAGTTATACAATGATTTGTTTTTGTTCTGCCTGTTGTTTACATGAAGAAACACTGCCCTGAAAATGGTTTACTTTAAAGTGGTTTTCTACATTAAATAACTTCAGTTTGGGGACATATGGTCACCCTACTCAGCAAAGATGAGAAAGGATGTGTTATGTGACAAAGAAAAAAATGGAAGGGAAAATTGTGTGACTATTTGAGGAAATCAATAATAATATAAAGGAGTAAAATCATCATCATCAACATTTATATAGCGCCAGCAAATTCCGTAGCGCTTTACAATTGGGAACAAACATTGATAAGACAATACTGGGTAATACATACAGACAGAGAGGTAAGAGAACCCTAAAATGAAGATATTGTTAAGTTGTGTGAGGGTAGAATCTAGTGCAGTCATGTGCAGCCCAATGTACTTAAAGGGCTGCATTTACAACCCTCCAACCACTAAAATGTCTGAAAATAATACCTAATGTCAAGAAGTTTTAAAAAAGGCCTCAAAACAACTTCAGCAGTCCCCACGTGCACCTACATGCTTCAGAACTCCCCCACATGGCACTCAGATCTACCATTTGTTTCAAAATAGCCCCACATGCCCCAGACTCCCACTTGCGCAAAAGCTCCATTATCAAGTGTATTTTTCTTCAACAAATTTGGAACTATATAAGTAAAATCTTGTACAGCACTACACTAATGTGTAGTTTTTAAAATGTGCCTGTGACAGGTTGGATTGCCTATGCCACCCTGTCTGTTGTTGCTGGGAACCGGCTAGGCTTACTTTGCCACCGTCCCCTTTCGTTATTCCGAATACGCCCCCTCCTGCCGCAGTAGGAGGAGCCTGCTGCCACCACTGGGCTCCTTTATGGCGCCCAGAACCAAATTCCTTCTGGGTAACTGTCACTGCTAGTGTACTCCTGTGCTGGTCCACTTAGGCTGGTACCCCTGACTGCTTACTATGGATCAGGGTGCTGTGGATGGATCCCCCCTGGCCTATCACACTGGCTAAAGCTGCTGGGTAGCGGCAGAGCAGTGGTACTGGAGAGCTCGGTCCAACCTCAGAAACAGCCGGAGAACGGATTAGATTTAGGGTCTAATCTGCAGGTCACAGGATTACAGCAATATTGAAGATGTTTTCAAGCAGGTTTTTGAAGCAAGTGATGCTTATTTGCTCTCACACTGGTTGAAGGTACCAGGTGATCTGATCAGATGGAACATCAGAATGATACATTTCAGTGTACACGATAGTGCTTTTTATACTGATTTGGACACAGGCTATTTTTAGAATCAGGATGAAATGTGTTTACACAAACATGGATTTACATGCATTGCAAAGCTAACAATATTTACGCTTATCTGTGATATCTTAAAAATTCTGCGATGTCCTGCATCTTGTTTTTAGACACAGGAAATCTAGTAACAAGGTCTTAATTAAACCTTCCTGTCTTCAAGTGGACCCTCACACATCAAAAGGCCTGATTAGCATTAGACCTTTCTTCCAAGAGTTGCAGAATACACATTCCCAAAGAAAGGTATAAACCCCAAACAAGTCATTTTCCCAAATCACAATACACAAAGACTTTCTAAACAAAGACTCATTGTATCCGATATATACATCAGAAATAAGGCATTTCCTTAAGCAAGGTTAAAACAGAAAAAGCAAATTTTCTACCCTGGTCTCAGAAATATGATTTCCTATATCGAAATATACACAATATCAAAAATAATTGCATTGGCAATTATATAAATAAGCGGCCTGCGCTATTTCCTTAACATAAGTTTATACCATAATTTATTTATAGGTGATCAAGTCACACTCCCCCCCCCCCCTCCCCCTTGTCCATGCGGCAACCAGTGTGCCATGTCCCAACAATTTGGCTCCTGGTCCGCAGTCTACTAGGGCTACCGGAGGTGACCCAGAGGATCCGGCTCTTCCTGCCGGGACAGTCCATCCGCATTGCTGTGAGCCTTCCTTGCTTGTGAATTATGTCAAAGTCATAAATTTGAAGTGCAAAGCTCCAGTGCAACAAACTGCCATTTTCCCCTGAGTTGTGTTGTAGCCACTTTAAAGGGTTATGATCAGTCACCACAGTAAAATGTCATCCATAAAAATAAGATTGAAGTTTTTTTACTGTCCACACAATGGCCAAACATTCCTTCTCAATTGTGGCATTACCCACCTCCCTATTTAGCAGTTTTCTGCTCAAATAGGCTACAGGGTGCTCCTGCCCATCTGGCCCCACCTGGCTAAGTACTGCTCCCAGTCCATACTGTGACGCGTCAGTTTGCACAATAAAGTCCTTGTCATAGTTAGCCATCAACAGTACTGGAGCATAAACCAGGACTTCCTTTAACAACTGAAATGCCAGCTCTCAAGCAGGAGTCCAGTCAACTACTTTAGGGAGTTTCTTCTTAGTGAGATCTGTCAGGGGCTTCGCTACAATACTAAAGTCTGGGACAGAAGGTCTGTAGTCCCCTGCAGTTGTTAAAAATGGTGGTACTGTACCTCTGACATCCCCATCTGGCACTTCTCTGTCCTAACAATCAGACATGCCCACCCCATCTTCACTAACACCAGCCCTATATGCTCCAGATTATCTTCCCAAATCTTACTGAAATGGGAAATGTCTTCTAGGTAACCCTGAACTCTGTCCAACTCATCTACAAAAGCGTTAATACAGGGCAAGGGGTAGGTGTCAGAGATGGTCGCATTATTCAACCGGCACTAGTATACACGAAAACCCCGTGGTAACACCAGTTGAACTTGTTCCCAACTGGTCTATCCCCAACTACCTTCAAAGCTACACGGTACAACAACCCTTTGCGCCAGGTCACACGCCCCACCTCCGTCGCTAGAAGACTGCCACCAGCCTGGCACCTCATGCCTTCCGGTGAGGGATCAGTGAGCTGCGCTGCCCTGAACTCTTCTCTGCGGCCCTCACTATCGTCTTAAGTCAGGATACACTGCAGGGGGGGTAATGTTTGGGTGACTAGGGTGAGTCAAAGTGGGGTCAGTCAAAGGGGGGGTCACTGTGGTCAGCTATTCTCACTGCCGGAGCTGGCATACTGCTAGGGACAGGAGCATCACCAGGCACCCCCACAATATCAGGTCGGCAACGGACAACATCCTCTGCGTTGCTAGGGGATGTAGTCTTTCCAGAGGCAAAAGGCTTGCTGTTTCCTGAAGAAATAGCACCTGTGGTCTTTTCGTCTGGGCTGGGTTGTGCAGGTGTAGATCCTGAAGACTGTAGTTTAGCCGCGGTTACAATTCTACCCCCAGCATTGTTGTCCAAAATCACATCAGTTGGGAGGCCATCCATAACGGCAACATCTCGCAACTCCTGGCCATCTCCCCAGTCCAGATACACCCTTGCTACAGGCACTTCTTTCTCCAGTCCATCTGCCACAGTAACTCTTTTGGACACACAGGTGTCTCTACGCTGAGTCACCTTCAGACATCCCACACTACATTGGGCTGGCAAGGGTGGAAACAGTCTCTAATGGCTCACCTTCGCCAGTTAAGCAAGTCAGCCAGCCTCAGGACTCGGATAAGGGGCACGAGTCTGGGGTGCTGGGGCTGTGGGATAGTCCATCCTTAAATTACCGGTTTTCCCACATCCTGGGCTCTGATGGTCTCCGATAATTTTCAGGGGCAGGGTGGGGCGGTGGCTGGCGAGTGGTACCCGAAGGGTTAGGTACTTGCTTTTGGGGTTGAGTAGAAAAGAGGTGTCCTCCTGTTTGTACAGTCCTTTGGGGTTGGCTATTAGGCTGGCGCTTCTCCCAGTGTGGGCTCACTGTCACATACTGATCCGGTCACAGTGCCCATTATAGCATCCACTCAGACAATCCCTCCTATGCACAGATCATTATTTCTCACATGAAGCACAAAGCCCCCACCCGCCAATCAAGCTCTCTTGGCTGGGCTAAGCGGCTCTTAATGACAGCAGGGCTCGGTGTGTAGCTGCGGGGTGAAGGTGAAGGCCTGATGGGATGTTGGAGTCACCCACCTTTGCTCTTATGGGGAGAAAATTAGGTGGAGGAAACATAGCTTTGGTACTTAAGATCTGGCCAACCAAATCCAAATCCTAATTTCCCAGCAATTTTTGTGCAAAACCTATTAACGAGTTACCTCTTCCAAGAGCTAAACTTCAAGATCAGATTTTATTTTTTTGAATTTAGACCCATTCTTAGTTTTAACACGCCAATTAGGGTTAAGTTTTTATCAGAATACTAAGATTTAAATTTGATGCATCCCTAGCTGGTGCCCCTGTGGGTTTGTAGACGTCACATTCCAACTCCAGCTTACCATTTAAGCGATTAGGTAGGGTCATGGACATCACCATAAGTTTAAACAATATTGTGCATCTGGAGCTTTTTTGGTTCCCATATAGAGGCAGATCAAGCATCCAGCTCTTGTTCACACACTTATGTAGCTAAATTTGGTACATCTGACCATTCAGCATAAAGGTCAAACATCTGGATTCTATGCGGTACATTATTCTCAATCAAATGTCCTTTGGGATCAGTGGCCATTTTGTTTTTTTATATACTATTCACAGCCAATTTGTTCTAACGGTATAAAATAGAATACAAAATGAATTATAATGAATGCAAAAATAAAAAAGTGTTAAAGGAAACTGAGACATGGGGGTAAATTTACTAAAAATTGTATTTGGTAGCGGTTTTAAACTGCCACACATCACCTGTGGTTTAGTGCTCAGCATTTACTATAGGGCGATTTGAGGCTGAGATGTTTAATGACTGGCGATGTGTGGTGGATTGATAATAGCCAAACCACCGGAGGTTACTCAAAACCATCATTGGTTTGGTCAAAACCACCAGATAAAAGACAGGGTTTTTTTTTATAACTGCTTCTGATTGGCTAGATAGCTCAAACGTGCTGTTTGAGCTATCTTGCCATTCAGAACATGAGATAGGCATCATTGACTTATGAATTATTGGGGCAATCATTTATTAATTAAGAGGCAAAATTAATTTTTAATTAACTTATGGGGCAATTTTTATTTTTCATTTTATTATAATTGTATTATATTATGTGGGCAATATGAATATATAATTATATTAACTGGGTAATAGTACTTGCTTGTAAATAGGGGCAAACGTTACTTATGATGCACTTATGTGCCACTAAATATTGAACCATAATATGATAAAATATTATTGCCCCCCTAATATAATGAAAAATAATATTTGCCCCTTAAGTTAATTATAAATAAATGTTGCCCCTTAATCAATAAATCATTATTATCCCCATAATTCATAAGTCAGTGGTGCCTCCTCTTATGTTCTGAATGGTACCTTCTGTGCAAGCTCAGGAAGCATAGGACCCAGGAGTCTCCCTGCTCCTGCTGCTCATTAGTTCATGTAACTGTCAGTCCAGGAGGGACAGACTGAGAGTGAGATTACAGCCAAAATCCTGCCAGATTTGGGGTGTGTCGTGCAAGGAAGTTCTGTGGATTGAAAGAAGAAGTGTGATGTGAGGTGCTATGTAAAGTAAACTGAAACAGAAAACAGACAAGCAAAAGGCTGGTTGGAGTTTAACAACAGCTATATTGACAAGTGTTCCTGACATACAACGGAGATATCAGCAGCCCAGTGTGCTGGGGTGAGTCTATAAATTATACCCTATAAGAGTGGGATGTTGTACTGTTTGAGGCATAACAGTAGTGAGAAACGAGTACAGCTCTAAGTATAAATCCTCAGAATGTATATGGAACACTTGTATTATTAACGAGACAGAGAGAGAGTGTCACAAAATGATAGAATCTGTAACAGCATGGCACTACAAGTCACAACCAGCTTCAGAATATAAAAGCACCTAGTAATTAAAGTTTTTGCAGTACATCACAGGGGAAACTACCTCACTATCAGTAAGATATCCTTGCTCCAGAACTTTATTTGCATTAGTAAGATTACAAGACTCAGGCTGCATTGGAGTACCATTTAAACACAAAAACAGTAAGTTTGTTATGGAATCCTTGTGACTATTGGATACAGTTCAGTTCTGTGGAACTACAGATCACAGCCAGCCCTGGAATTAAAGACTGTTTTGCTTCACCTTAATTTCAAGTAAAATAATTACATATAGTGAGAAACCTTATATTTATTTGGTTTGATTGCTAGGCTATCTGTTTATTGCAGTGATGGTTTACTTATTTTTAAGTGTCTATGCCAAATGCATTGTCTATCCCATGTATATTAAATGTATTATTTCTAAATGGCCTTTTCCACCTTAACCTCTTTGTTCCAAAAATAAAAGGTTAAAGGTTCTTGTTGTCGGTTTTTGAGTTGAGTGCGAGTAAGCCCTACCAGTACCATTGCCCTTCTGTCACCCATATTCATTCTCATACCAACCGAATCTAAACTGTGAGGAAGGAGGAAGAACAGCATAGAAGAAAAAGAAGTAAGTCCTTACATTGTGGTCACTCCATTTCGCCAGGGTGTTACATATGGTGAAGTTTTGCAAAAGTCACAATAAAGCCCTGCCTTATACATGTATGTTTAGGAAAAAATAAGTATAAATGCAATGGAAATCATGAATCACAAACCATCTCTTGTGTGTGTGTGTGTGTGTGCCACTGTGTGCAGTAGTATTGTAATGTTTTACGTTGTGGTGTCAGTGTGATCAGTCTGTAAGTCTTTTAAGTGGTGACTATTGTAACTATTCTTTAATAAAATATATGGCTATCCAACCTAAAGCTGGGTACACACCTATGCAATTGTCTTGCAGATCACACAATTCACGACCATTTGGTTCAATATGGCAACAGTGTGTTCGCTCCCACGATCATGTTCTATCGTACCAAAGCACATCACATTGTATGATTTGGTTTTCTAAACTTCCTAAAAATCACAATCAATGCTGGAACAATGTCGGGCTAATTTGGAAGTGTGTACGCACTCAGGACAGTCTGTCCAACACTTCTGCCAATTGTTCCTCCAACAGCGCTGCCTTTGTGGGCATGCATATTTAAATCTATAATGTTGTCGCCTACTGCTGTGGTTTCTAAATGTACAACGTAAGCACATGGAAATAAAGTAGTAGTAAACGTTCTTTACATGACCTATATGTCCTCTATTTGTTCATATATCCAAGTGTATAAAACATGAATTGTAAACACGTGTACAAATATATATTCTCAATAAAGTCATTTATTTTCTGGTGTGCTAAATTTCTTAAATGTTGTTTTATCTACTTGTATGTATTGTTATTTTTCCAGTACTACAGGATTTTTATCTGTTTATACTGTGACAAAGAGACTTATTTGCCACACCTCTCCTACAGAGAGATTGTGTATAAATCCAAGGAGTCTGCAGGAACAGGCTACAAACAGGGTTTAATTCCCTCTGGGTTTCTTTTGCAGCACACAAACTCACAGGTACACCACATGGGTGTAATTGATTTGTTGTTTTTTTGTGATTGGTTTGTAGTGCTTCTGTGAAGGATAAAACACTCTTCTTGTGGGCCGGGCGTCAGATAGTTGCCTGTTGGCTAGGCAGCTACACTGTATCTAACTATAGCGAGGGTCTCCTGGTGTCATCCTGACAAAAGTCTTATGTGCTGTTTGTGACGTGAACAATAAAAAGCACTGTTTTACAATCAAGAAGTTGTTTGCCTAGGTGAAATACACACTGCTGATGACGATCGCTTTCACTAGCTAAGCGCTTCTGATTGACTGACTGTGAGTTCACCTCAGAAACTGGTGAGTGGTTTCTTTATTGAACGTGCATATACTATATAGGATATTGTGTATGTTAACAAAAAAATGTTACTTTCATTAGTACAGTACAGGTTCTATCTGCTGCAGCCTAGTAGTAAATTGAATCTGTAATGACAATAATGTGGATGTGTATTACACTTCTACCGCTGGGTTGAGCAACTTGGCTGTTAATGAAATGTAACTTGTTACTAGTGCGGAAGTTCTATTTCCCTTTCTCCCTGTTCCCTTTTCTCACTGTACTTGCCACAATTTGACAGAAACTAATTTTTATTAATAAGAAATCTGGATGACAGTCCAGGTTAATCTCTGTCTAGATTAATATCTGTAATCAAGATGATATCCCAACGATTAATGCATCTCATAGTTAAGATCACAACCAAGCTTCTGGTACACTGGAGGATAACATCAACAGTCACAGTCCAGGTTCACAGGAAGAAAGTTAGACATGTTTTGACACAGCAAGAGTTAATTCCAAAGTCTTCATACAGGTGAACACAAGGATTGTGCAAAAATTGTGGTGAAATTATAGCTGAAGGTATGGTACACAGGAAATATATGTCATTAGTGACATTATGTCATTCATTCAGTGTTTTAGATGCCCCCTTCACCCTGGCACCCTAAAAGAGCACTTGTACATTCTTGGTGGAAATAGGTCACCATATACTTCATGATATTACAATTGGACATCATCTGCCACATTCACTTTTAAAATATGTTGAATAATAGCAACTTATTTGATATGCTTAAACTGTTGCAAAACCCCCAAGCACAAGTATTGCTTTTATTAATCTCACTTGTACCTTTATACCATATGCATAGTAGGATCAGCTATGAATGTGGCAAGTTTGATTGTGTTGTGTTGCTGGCTGCTAGGTTTTTTGAGAGAACTAGGAACAATTCTAGCTATGCATTTGATAAAAAAAAAAAAAGCTTGTAAACTGTAAGTCCTCGAAAACATTACTGATATGCAAATTGGGGAAAGGTGTTGCATCACATAAATCATTTAATTCATTTAGGAAGTTCCTAAAAACCCACTTTAGCTGCCTGTTTCCCACAGATATGATGCAAGTGTTATGCAAATCTCAATAATGACGTGATTAGAACAATGTGATTAAAATGTGGTGTATCAGCTGACACATTTTGTAATTATTACTATTCGACTGAAAAACACATACACATGATCTTACAGAATGTTAGAAATATTTGATGACTAGGTCAGAACAATTAAAACAAAATATATAGTGTGTTTTATATAGTGCCTTGTGCACTATGAGCATGATTTAGAGTTGAATGTAAAAGTTAGCTGCTTGCATCTGCACAAATATCCTTCTGCACACGTACATTTCCTCATCTGTTGTTTTAATTACCCGCATCAAGATACATGCATCCTTAAATCTAGTATATAGATGTGTGCGGAGTAAATACAGTATGTGTCGATCATCATCATCTTGAAAACAGCACCTGTCTTGGAAAGACTCAGAATGTAGATTTAAAAAGGAAATTATTTAAAAGACATATGTAACCCAAAATAAGATGCATAGCAAACAGGTGTGCAAACGTGCACGTGATAAACTTTCCTAGCATGTGAGTTAGATATGTGCAGCTCAGTATATTGGAGAAAGTTGTGCACATACACAGTCAAATATTGTTACACAAGATGCATATTTATGCAGCGCAAATGCATTTGCGTGCAACTCTAACCCTTACCCCTATATTCTAAGATATTTAAGCTGCTCCAAACACTAGGGGGTAAATGTATTAACCTTCGGTTTCTTCAACTCCCGCGAGTTCGCGCCGAAGACGCCAAACTCGCGGGAGTTGAAGAAACCGGAGGTTAATACATTTACCCCTAGATGTAATAAAACAAAGAGATGATAAACAACAACGCGAATCTAGACCTCAAACTGCCCCTATGCTAACAGTCTAATCCACAACAGAGTCAAGCTAAAACACAAAAATTACATATGAAACATTGGTATGGCGCTAGTGATCTGATTAATCAGTCTTTTTGATTAATCAGGCATTTTTCAACAATAGTTCAAATGAAACTGATAAATAGGGATATAACTAGACATTTTAGTGCCCGCGGCGAGACAGGGCACCGATGCCCCCCATCTAAGTGGGAGTGGCATTTGACAAGTGGGCGTGGCCAACCTAATGTGGGGGTGTGGCTAGCACTTTACTGAAAGAATTCTGTTACACATATTTGCAAATGCATGAATATATATAATATACAGTGGTGGGATTCAAATAAATTAACTATTGATGACTATATGGATGGGCAAACTGACCTTCATCAACAATCATTTTGTACCTTGTAAGAATGCTTGAAGAAAAATGTACCTATCTATTCCATGTGCAACAGTGAAGATTAACAAATTCTTCTTATGGATAAGATGAATTAATCTCAGGCTCTAGCTATGAAAAGTGTAAAAATGTTTACTATTTTACTATTTGATTTGCAAAGTATAGTGAACATATTTATTGTTTCATAAAATCAGTTATCAATGCTTACGGCTTAAATTCATAAACAACAGTAATGTAAAATAAGCACTGAGGGATTGTTCTGTTTTAAGGAGGTACATTTCTGGCACATTTCTAAGGCTTTACTGATACCAAAAGATGCTGTCTAAGATGTCATGCTAAAGTGATACAAGCCACTATAATTTAGTAATTGCCTATGAAAATCATGTTAGCAATAATTAATAATTGTCAGTAATTGGAAGGGCGGACTTGTTTCATTGTTTCTGGGGATGTCCAGTTATTAGAGGGTTCTGGATGCGCGTGTGGAGGTTCGCTACTACTGATCTGGTAAATTATCTCCCTTTCACACCAGACTGGGCTATATTGGGCATTCCCCCACCAAATACCCATACATCTGCTGCTGATTATTTTGGCAGTGGCAAGAAAATGCATCCTCCACATGTGGATCCAGAGCACATCCCCCACACTGGACCCCTTTAAAGAAAAATTGTTCTTTGCCATGAAAATGGACTGGTTGGAAGCCTCCCTCCAAAAAACAAAATACACAGGGAGATTTTTTGACACTTGGGAGAGCTTTCTTGGCACTTTGTCAGTCCCGCTGAGAGAGCAAATACAAAAATGTTTTCAACACACCCTTTGGTACGAAACTAGAATATTCATGCAAGACCCACCTATCTTTCTGGACTAGGGGAGTGCTTGTGTTGCCCCGGTCTCTCCAGGCTTTTGTATCTTATGTGTGATATCATATTTATAGTTCACTTCAGTAACTCACAGATGACGACTTTCCTCATACTATGTGTCGTGGTCCGTGATTATTAAGTATAAACATATCTTGGTTCTAATATATTTACTGATGTGTACATGTTTGACATTCTTCAATAAAGAAATTAAAAAAAATAAAATAATAATTGTCAGTAATTAATGCATTACTATAAACTGGTGATTTGGCACATAGATATCTGTAAACATAGGGTAAAAGACAAAAATGCAATTAAAACAACACTGCATTTCTGAAAAATGAAATCAATAGCATTTTCGGTTTATTTTACTCACATAATAATGGTCCACAGTGGGTCTGCATTGAAACTAGTGTAGTAAGAATGATCATTGTTCCTTACTCAAACAAAAAAAAGTAGTCTTGTGCAATAAACAAATCATACCTTTCTATAGTGAGAGAGAGAGAGAGAATGAATTCTTCATCCCTTAAGTTCCGCAGTGGAACGCATGTGCATTCCACTAACAGTTCGGCATTTGGAACGCAAGTTTTTGTAACAAATGCACTTAAGGGATGAAGGCACAGAGGCATGTAGCGGGCAACTGCTGCGCCCCCTTGGCCTTGTGCCCTGGGCGACGGCACCGCCCGCACATGCTTTGTTACGGCTCTGACCTCTTCCCCGGGAGACTTTTCAAGTTCTGTATCCCTCTGTTGATACACTGAGTGTGTAAAAGTCTCTATGATGATCCTTTCAATTGACAGAGGAGAAGCTCTTTCCTCCATTGTAAACAGATGTAACATAAAAAGAACAGAAACTAATCATAGTGCAGATTTGCATGTATTTATAAGATGCAAATAAACAACAAATTATTTATCAGTGATCAGCCCCTACAGAAATGCACTTGCAAGACTTCTAGTGTTACTAGGCATGTCATCTCCACGGAATATTCTTTGCTCTTGCCGCATTACCATCCAGCATTGCGACAACAACACGTGATGTCAGCAAGCCCACAACACTGTGGCTTAGTGGTTAGCACTTCTGCCTCACAGCACTGGGGTCATAAGATTGATTCTCTACCATGGCCTTATCTGTGTGGAGTTTGTATGTTCTCCCTGTGTTTGTGTGGGTTTTCTCCGGGTGCTCCGGTCTCCTCCCACATTCCGAAAACATATTAGTAGGTTAATTGGCTGCTACCAAATTGACCCTAGTCTCTCTCTCTTTGTCTGTCTATGTGTGTGTGTGTTAGGGAATTTAGACTGTGAGCTCCATAGGGGCAGGGACTGATGTGAGTTCTCTCTACAACGCTGCGGAATTAGTGGTGCTATATAAATAGATGGTGATGATGATGATGATGATATAAGTCGCTGGGCACCGCCATTTTTCAGAAGTCCAGCAGCGGAGAGACAGGACAGACATCGCGGGACGTCTGGAATCAGCGAGTCAAGACCAGAAGATGGCGGCAGTGGCAGGGAGCCCTTGTAAGGGCTAGGAGCTACCCAGCCACAAGACGACGAGAAAAATGCTGCGTCAAGAAAAGAAGATGGTGGTGGAAGTGGGAGAGAGCCTTTGTAAGGGCTAAGAGCTACCCTGCCACAAGAAGACACCTACAGAGCAGCGCGCCGAGCCAGAGACGTGTCGCCGCCTGCTGGAGGGTCTGGATGACTCGAAGACGCCGTGAACAAGTTAAGTATCCTGCTCAGAGCAGGTAAATATAATTACTCCTGTAGGTCAGACAGAAGGCTTGTGGCGCAAGTCAAGAGGCACAAAGCCCTGGCCAGTTTGGGTTAGTTGGGCACCAGCTCAGTCAGTTAGTGGGCGCAAGGCCCAATAGGCAGTTAGTCTGGGCACAAGGCCCATAGTTTAGGCAGGGCACTGGCTACCTCAGGGCAGAAAGCCCTTTGGTGTAGGGAGGCACCAGTTCTCTAAGTTTAGTGGAGAGCAAGGCCCCTGGTAGTTTAAGAGGGTGCTAGTCCCTTGTAGGGTACAAGGGCATTAGGCCTTGGTGGTTAGAGTGATATTAGGTCCCTGTTGTTAGCAGGGCGCTAGGCCCTTGGTAGTAAAGAGGACACAAGGACCTGTTTGTTTACGAGGGCACTCGGCCCTTGATGTAGTGGGACCTTTGGTCTCTTGTGAGGTAGTTTAAGCATTAGGCTGTGAAGAGTGGCATACAAGGTATATTTCGTAGTTGTCCCTCAGGATCGGGTGAGTACCTGGGGTGTCGGGAAGGGGATTGTGGTTTTTGTGACCCTGTTCCCCTAGGCACCCATTACAGATTCACTTAGGAAGTACCAATTTTTCTCTTTTATTGTGAGTTGCCTAGTGAATTAATTAAAAAAAAAACACAGTTTCTGCATAAAATTATCTCACATCCTCAGTGACTAAATTACACCAATAAATATAGTTTTCCTTTTGCCTCAGTTACATATATATGAAACAAATTTAATAAACAGCCATAGAATTATTTTTTTTCTTTTCAGTAAATTTGTTTTTTTTCGCAGCAACCATATAAACATCAATGTGCCATGCCACTCATTCACAAAACAAGAAATGATAGTAGCAGCATCCAGTCAGCAAAGAGTAAAGCTGGGTATACACTTATTGCAATCTTACTTCAGATGCATTTTCTATAACGATTTTACCAACAACTTAAAGTCCAGATGAGCATGCTGATTCATGTGTACACACCTACATGATTTACCGTCAGATCTGAGATCTGAATCTCTCATATCTCACACACAGTGGTGGATTAGGAACTTAAAGTGGCCCTGGAAAAAATTCTGAACATGGCCTCTTTTAGGTGGGACCAAATAAATGGTAGGTGGGGACAATAGTAGGCACAATTAACACATTACTATCCCTAACCACATTGGCTTTAGGCAAGGCTAATGCAAAACGCATGGTAGACAAAATCCGCCTGTCACAATTGGTGGAGCAAACAAACAAGAAGCATTGTTAAGTGGTGCAAACACAAGCAGGCAGAGTCAGCGCACCAGTGGGTGGAGTACACAAATCGGTTATTTGAGTGAAGCAGCTTAATCCAGCAGGGACTTCCCAGGGTTACCAATAATTTAATAGTAGTTAGTTCTCCACTGGTTCAAAAGTCTCCCTAACAGTATAAATTAAAGAAAAAAACACATTGCCTCTGCCCAACTGTACACAAAACTTTAGGGTGTCCCAACCACGGTGATGTGTACCCAAACTCCACTAAAGAAGTTACACCCTCCCAGTACCCTCCGTGCATCTTGGGGTTAGGGGAGGGATTTCAAAGATAAAACACACATACTTTTAACTAAGACTGTGATTAATGTGTAAACAGACTAGCATGAGCAATTAAAAAAATGCTCTTTTTTCACAAATTAAATGAAAATATTCCCTTCAGTGTATTATGCAAAATGTATCGTAAGGTTTAAACTGTTCTGCAAGATAATTTGGACAGTATATTGTGACCGCTATACAATATAGACAGCATTCCTATGACCGCCATACAATACAGAAAGCATTCCTGTGACCGCTATATAATACAGATAGCATCCTAGTGACTGCCATGCAATACAAAGAGCATTCCTATGGCCGACATACATTATAGAGAGCATTTTTGTGACCGCATACAATACAGAGAGCATTCTTTAGACTTCATACAATACAGAGAGCATCCTAATACAAAGAGCATTTTTGTGACAGCCTCACAATACCACCCCCCTGATCATGAATTAACCCCTCTTCAAAATCGTTTACTCCAGCCTCATCATAAAACCCCTTTCATCACTAACCCCTTTACAATCACTAACTCCCTCATCCAGTTTAATTAATAATCTCCATGTCATAAATTAATTTCATTCATATTCATTAATTCCCCTCATTACCTCCCTCAGTCTCATTAAAAGACTGTACAGTATATGTGTGCCTAGAGGGTCAGTCCCTATGAATGTGTGTGCCCGTTTTATGTGTGCCCCAGTGCCTGTACCAGTGTGTGCGTGCCTAGTGTCTGTACATGTAGTTTCTGAAAAATTATTTACCATAAGATGTCCAGCACAGCACACCTTGCATAGGAAGTATCTGGATCCAGAAATGTTAGGGGCCCTATTTTGAAAAAATATGGGTACATGAAATTTAGAAAGCTCCAACCAGCCCCAGCATTAAATCAATAGCACCCACGTTTAATAATTAGGCCCACCTCCAGCCCCAAAATTTAAAATAATAGTATTCACATTTGATAAATAGATCTATTTCCCTCTAACAATCGCAACATTAAATTAATAGTATTTCTGTTTAATAAATAAACCTATTTCCCTCCTTCCAAACAACTCAGCGATAAAATAATAGCATTTACGTTTAATAAATATAATCATTTCCCACAACCATCCTGGCAATAAATAATTCAAACTCTCATTTAACAAATAGCCCTCTTCCCCAATCTCAGCTCCACAATCAATTAATAGCCCCTAACCACCCTAGCATTAAATTAAAGGTCCCGTCACCTCACCTTAAAGTAATAGCCCCCCTATCAATAAATAAAATTGCCCCATCATTACCCCACAAATAAAATAGTACCTATTAAATAATTAGCCCCTACCTAAACTCCACCATTAAATTAATAATCTACTTCCTAGTCACGTACTAAGACACCCCCCCTCCCTGCCCTCATATCACACATTATATTAACATCCCCCCTCTTCCGTTACACATCATTATATCAGAATACCACACCTCTTTCTATCACACATCATTATGGCACCTTACCCCCTTCCCCGTTCCCTCACACATCATTGTGGCACCTTACCCACCGATTCCCTCACAGAGTAAATGGCACCTTACCCTCCCCCCTTCCCTCACACATTATGGCAGTCTGAGTAGCCTAATAACAGTATTTTTCAGTAATGTAGCTCTCTGTGTGATTTTCAGTTGTATAAAAACACGTATAGCTGTACAGCAAGGTGGCAGGGGGGAGATTAGTAGAGGGAAAGGGCAGATACTCTAGCTACAGGGTACTATTGACTGCTTGGATGGTGGATCTTGTAAACCAATGTGTTCAGAATGATGTACCGAAAATATTACTTGGAAATGTTATTCATTATGGCAGCCTACCATGCACACCCCCCTTCTCTCTTGCTTACTGTCTCACTGCAGTGAAGCAAAAACGGAAAAAACAGAGACAAATTCCCCAGCACAGTGCTCTCAATTTAAAAACACATATGTATGGCCCAAATATATGGGACTCTCATTGTTTAGAGTAGGACCACCCTATTAGCAAAAGCACCTTGGCGTGGTGGGTGGCTTCAACATACATTTGCAAATGTGTGCAACTGAGACTTTTGCATTTTTATCTACAGTAGAAATAGCAGATCTGTTGCTGGCTATAGCAGTGTGATGGGGGAATTTGTCTCTGTTTTTTCCTTTTAGGATAACCCCACCCTTTCATGCACCTGTTATAGCCTATAAATTGATTTGAGCAACTACCAGTTCTGTATATGTTATAATGTATGTACAATAAAACTCTGAGCCTGATTAAATACCAAATGCAAAACAAACGTATTGTGCATTTTTTTTAATAATGCACGTACATTGGATATTTGCAGTTCCATATTCCGCAAGAAGCTGTGGCATGCGGATGGCAGTTGGAGTAAACTGTACACTTGCTCAGCTCTTAGCCCAAGCTACCACTTTTCCTTGTTCCCACAAACATAACGCTTTAGATATTTTTAAATACTGTTGGCAAACGTCACAGCAGCGCTCAGGATCGACTTCATACCGAAGAACAAGGCTGTTTTAGGATCTACAGAACTACCATCTCTGTCGAGCTGTGGGACCCACAGAGCTCAACTATCATTGCTGTTTCAGCTACTCATTGAGCTCAATTGTGTTTGCTATTACAATTTCTGTTTGGCTGCTAGACCCTCTGCACCCTAGTGTCAGCATACTACTGGACTTCGTCGTGTTAGAGCGGCAGAAACTGCCTACTCCATTAACCCCAGCCAGGGGGCGGTAAAGTATCCTTCACCTCTTCCATTGTCCCACACAATTTGGATCATTTGTTCCTTTATACTCGCTCATTAACAACCCCTAGCTAAAACACCTTCATTCACATCTCTCCATCATGCACCTACTCAATTTACAGTTTCTCGTATTTACTTCTCTCCAAACTCCTCTTCTTTCTCCATCATCCTATTCCTCTGTCCCCGATTATGATTTCCCCTTCACTACTTCCCTCCTCACTAGTCTGTACACATTAACTGTTTTGTCTCCTGCACCCACCACACTCACCAGCCTAGATAAACAGAAATAAATCTCACACCCACAAATCCTCCTTGCACGTCCTCTTTCTCACCCTGCTCCTTCTCATGGCTCCTGGTGAAATGTCGCTTAACCCTGGGCCCCGTACAATCCACATTATCTGCTCATGCTCCTCGCTCCACCCCAAACCTTTCCATCCATCCTGTTTTTTCAATCCCGCCAACCTTATTCACATATCTCCATTACCCTCTCTTCTTTTCTCCTGTGCACTATGGAATGCCAGTTTTATTTGTAACAAACTTACATCCATCCATGATCTATACATTTCTAAATCCCTCAACTTCATTGCCATTACAGAAACTTGGCTCACTGCTCTGACACTATATCCCCTGCAGCTCTTTCCTATGGGAGACTCTCCCCGAGTCACACTTTCAGTCCTGGAAACAGACAATGAGGTGGAGTAGGCATTCTACTCTCTGCAAGCTGCACCTTCCAAGTCATACCCTCTGAACCCTCCCTCGCATTCTCTTCCTTTAAAGTCCACACTATTTGTTTATTTTATCCTCTCCACCTCCGTGTTACTGTCATCTATCACCCCCAAGGTGCAGTTTCTCAATTCCTTGACAACTTTGCGACCTGCCTCACTTATTTCCTATCCTTTCACCGGCCTACACTCATACTAGCCAATTTCAACATTCCCATTGATAATCCCACTGTCTCTTCTGTCACTAAATTTCTTTCACTTACTTCCTCCTTTGGACTTTGGACTTCCAATGGACCTCATCTCCCACCTACTGTGTCTGTGATGGGCACTCCCAAGACCTTGTCTTTTCCCACATCTGCAGCATCTCTAGTTTCTCCAATTTAGCCTTCCCATTCTCCAACCACAACCTCTTTTCCTTTAGTAACACCTTACCTCATGCCCTTCCCCCTGCACCCAAATACACACATACACAATGAAACCTAAGTACTCAGTCTTAACCCAATCCACTTCTCATTTTCACTAAAACGACTATTTTCTCCAATGACTGCATTGTCCTGTCCTAATCAGGCTACCTCTTTCTATAGCAAAACACTCACTTCAGCCCTAGACAATGCAGCTCCAACTACAACATATAGTCTCCGACGATCCAAACCCCAGCCCTGGCACAAGAAACAGACCCAATACCTGCAAAAATGCTCTTGCACTGCAGAGCCCCACTGGAGGAAATCTTGTTCCTATCCTGATTTCCTCCATTATAAATTCATCCTCTCATCTTACAGCACTGCCTTTTCAATTGGCAAACAAACATTCTTCAAATCTCTAAAATCCACCCAGGCTTCTAACTCACGTCACCTCTTTGCCACCTTCAAATTACTTATCTGCCCACTTAAACCTCTTCCTCCTTCCTCCCTCACTGCCCATGATTTTCCCACCTATTTCAAAGACAAAATTGACACTTTTCGACAAGATTTCCTCATGCCAAATTCTACTCACCCCACTCACTCTACCCACCTTTACCTACACTTCCCAATCCACCCCTTCTCTCCAGTAACTGAAGACGAAGTCTCTGCACTCATCTTATCATCACACCCTACAACCTGTCCACTCACCTATTCCATCTCATTGCATGCTGCTTTGCATTGGAAGCTACTGCCTTCTGGACCTTGGACTTGTTTTATTATGTTTATCTGGCAGTACCTCTGTTCACTAGAGGTACTGCTATTGTGCCTTTTCCATTGTTATTCTAGGGGTTAACCTATCTAATTATCTCCTGCACCTGGGCGTTGCCTACTTATACTTGGCTCTCTCCCACTCCTGTGCTGGTCATTGTGGTTTTGTTGCCCTTCCTATGGTTTTGTTCTCCTGCTGTTCCGGTACCCTCAGATCCTCACATTTTGCTGCTAATACCACTTTTCCAGATCTCTCTCCACTTACCTTGCTACCTGTGTCTGCGGTATTCCTTGCAACCAGAATTCAGCCTTATCAGAAATCCCTGTGCGGTTTCAACTATATTTGGTTCATACTATTTATTTGTATTTTCTAAGCAATAAACACCTTATGCTTCATCACATTCCGGACTCCATAGCTGTGATTTACTGTAAAACGTGTCAAAAAAGAGGATTGCAGTAGTAGGGTTATTTTAGACTGAGCAAGAGCTGCGGTTCTGTCAGCCTGGACCAAGATCTTCGAATAGTCGACTGTGTGAGCTTGTACTCGGCGCTAGGCGATACGGACCTATTCTTGCCTGAACATACCTTCTCTTGATCTTTTAACCAGAACCTTGAAGGAATATTGTGGACATTCTAGGTGAGTTTCTGGTCACTGAACTTGCTGGGGAATTACAGCTTACGGCCGTCAGCATACCATCCCGAACAGCAGCACCTCCCAGCTCTCTGGTCGGTGGGCGTTTTTTCAGTTTTGCACTACATGCCGTTACTTGCAGCCAGGTAGTGTCTAGAGGGAGTGGTTTTAAAAGCGTGGTTTCATTTCTGGGCAGTGATGTAGACTAAATATCAGCAGCCAGCAGGTAAATTATTCACTAGATTACTGTACTAAAATTGCTGTTATCAGAATGTATTCACAAAGGGGGCGTCTGTGTGTGGTGAAACATCATTATGGTGCACTTGTTTTTTAGTAGAGAATTTGATATTTTTCAAGCAAATTACACTATATGTGTGGTTTTTCTTTTACGTGCACTTTCAATGGGAGTGAAGGAAATTAAAGTCTACTATAGCACCAAAAGAAGACTGTCTGGATGACACGCAGACTCTGAAAATGACTTTGTGTTAATGTTGGAGACTTATTATTTGTCACATTTTTTTCGCATTTTTTATTTTATATCCACTTATGTTTAAACTGGGAAATCAACATTTTATATCCTAAATTTTTGAGGTACAGTTGTTTTTTGAATATGGTGGCACTCGTTTTGGATATTTGGGCAATATTCTTTGCTGAACACTGGACGAGCAGCAAATCATTTTGGCAAAATTCAAGAGTCTTGTGGTTTGCAGCAGAAAAATCACTTTGCAAAGGTCACGTTAAGAAAGGGGTTGAAATCAGAATTATTATTTTTTTTCAAAACATTTTTATTGAAGATGTCCAGACATCAATCTAACAATATAGTTCGTTTCATACAGAAAAAGAAGTATTTAATTGTAAATACAATCAACACACATGTACATAGTGTCACGACTTGCACTCTGCAGCTGCTGTCTGCAGTGACTCTATTGGATTTGTTATGCTTTCCACTTGTAGTACCACTGCCCACCAAAGGGGCCACTGTGATACTTGATTATTCTCCTTGATCACTGGGAGTGCTTTCAGCTGCATGAGGCCTATTTATACCTGCCTGCTTCAAACAGTCTGGGCCAGATCATCAGGTCATTCCTGTGAGCATTTCCATGTGCTTTGTTGCAGTCTGCATTACCAAGTTGTCATCTCCAGTCTGCATTACCAAGTTGTCATCTCCAGTCTGCATTACCAAGTTGTCATCTCCAGTCTGCATTACCAAGTTGTCATCTCCAGTCTGCATTACCAAGTTCTGTTAAATTGTTGATCCCATTGAACTGTTGCCCTGTCTTCCCATTTCAGTATATCTGTGCCACAATCCATGGTGGTTTGTTATGTGTTCTTAATAAAGCCACTTTAACCACTTACGCTCTCTCCGTGGTCATACCTGGGAAATCCTGACACATAGATATTGCTACATTTTTTATAGGTTCTACTTGAGGAGGTTTGACAATATCTCGCTACATATAGTCCAGGATATGTATATCTTATATTAGTCTATTATAGGACTGTAGCATGAAGTAGGACACAATAGGATAACATTTGTGATGAGAACAAATATGTCACCCCCCCTCAATGAGAGGAGCGTTTGCAAAATCAGAGAATTTTAATAACAAAAATTAACAGAATTATATATAGACAACTTTTTATTTTAGCAACTTTCCACTTTTCAATAAATAATGAATTGTGAACCTGTTCACCAAAAGCACATCTACTGGCCTATTAAAGGAAATCATTCTACAAACTTTATTCTTTTACAATGCTGATCTATAATATAAGGATAATTCTAATAGATGAACTTTTTTGTAACATTTGCATTCTCCAATGAAAATATCAAATTTAGTATATGATTTACACGCCAAGTTGGCTCCTATAGGTTACCCTTAGTTCCCTTCCCCTAATGCATTTTCAAGAAGGCATAGTGCTATGTAATAGGTTATACTGCAGTCAAATCAGTATTGAGGAGTGTTATGGATTTATTGCCATTATATTGTATCTAAAAAAAACACATTATTATTTATATACAGTTTCAATATTTACCATAGCACTGTGCAATTGGAAATAAGCGGTATATGGAAGCTTACAGGTGTTACTGTAAAATGTAGGAATGTATACTATATGGAAACACAATGCTCACATATGTACTTTATATTTAGGAAGAAATATGGACAGATCTATCAAAGGGTGAAAATCTCTTATTCACCCTATACATCAAAGGGTTACCTCCATCAATAAATGCCTTTGCATTGTGTTATGCATATAAAATTCCAGTCCGGCCCTGCCTGAGAGATTTCTGTTAGACAGGGGTCCTATGCTACAGAGAGACACGAGACAGCCGCAGTGGCCAGTTGAATAGCTGGAACAATGCCAATTCACTACAGTGACTATTGTAATACTTTCAATAGACAATGAGAAGCCCCAATAAAAATACAATTGCATCAGCTGACAAAGGTGGAACAGTTGTTGCTATGTTGACAATGACTATTGACTATTTCCAGCTGCTATCAAGAGCTACTGAAACTCCCCTTTAATAAAATAAAGTACACAGCAAGGTAAGTAAAGATGAAAAATTAGGTTATTATGATCTGATCTATTTATAGAATTTTAAGCACTTCATTGCTAAGGACAAGTGGGACTCAACCTCCACATATACTCCTAAAGTGCTAATCCACTTTCTTTTTGTCCATATGTCTCGACATATATGTGAGTTTGATTGAAAACATCAAGCTTTCCTATTATTTCCTACAAGATGCATCCAATTTATTTTATTTAGAAAACTTGAAGCTGTTATTTCTAGCAATTAAGCTTCATTCCCCTGAGGAAGTAGTAGCATGTGGGTAGGAGGTTTTCTGCAATTCTGTGCTCTGAAAATCTCTTGTAGTGGGTCTTACAGGGTGAAAGAGGCAATTTACATTGCAATAGCTGTGATTTTGCTGCACAAATCTTACAATTTTATTTAGAGATCAGTTTGCTAGAATTGTGTGCTGATCAATTGGATGTGAGAGTAAAGAGTAGACAAACAGTGGCTAGTATATGATAGTATATATAGCATGGACATCTGAACTATTTAGTGGAGAAAAAGCAGGGTGCTGTACAACTGTGAGCAGCACACGGTCACCCCCATCTATTCCTTGCTTTTAAAATCCCAAGTGTTTCTATCAGAATGCAATTGTATGAGGGGCAGTATCAGTGACATCTTTATACGTAAGTGGCCAATAACTAGGGTGTTCTTTTTTAGTCTGAGCAGTACACCCCCCAAAAAAAATATATTTCTTGTTTTTAAAATCCCAAATATTTCAAGCTCAATGTAATTGTGTGAGAGGCATCATCAGTGACATCTTTAGTATGCTGCCAAAAACACACCCCTCAAAAAATTAAAACATTTTTTAACCAATTGTCTAAATTTGAATTACATTGTGTTGTAGTGGCTGAAGCATTGTAAGGTTACATTCCCTCCTTTCCCTCATTTCTCATTGGTAGTTCACCTGGTGTGGTGGCTACAAGTAGCTTTACTCCTCTTGTCAACCATAGATCAGTCTACAGATCAGGAGCATCCCAGTACTAGTACTGGCCCTAGTAGTACTTTTTCAACCTTTTCTAGTAAAAAAAAGATCATGTGTGAAGAAAATGTAAAGTGGGTACACACTACACAAAATTATTATTATCGTAGATTTGTAAGGCACCACAGTGCTCCGCACTATCGTTCAGTAGGGAAGAAAGGACATACATAAAACAGGACATACGTAAAACAAGAACCGACAAGGCAGACAAAATGAATGGAGACATGAAAATAAAGGGTATGGAGGAGCCTTCTCATTAGAGAGCTTATATTCTAAAGGGAAGAGGGCACAGTTGAAACAAGAGGAGCGATTGTGGCTCAGAGTGGAGATTGGGATAGATGTGATGGTGCACTAGTGTGAATAGTGTTATCAAGGATAAGGTCACCTAAAAAAGAGATGGGTTTTCAAAGAGCTTCTAAAGATTTGAAGGCTGTGGGAAAGTCTGATTGAGCATGGTAGAGAATTCCATAAGTGGGGAGCAGCACGGGAGAAGTCTTGTAGGCGGGAGTGAGAAATGGTTATCAGAGATGAGACAAGGCGCAGGTCAGAGGTAGATCTAAGAGGGCGGGAGGGAGAGTATTTTGATAGGAGACTTGAGATGTATGCCGGGGTGTTGTTGTTGAGGGCTTTGTAGATAAGGGTGAGTAATTTGAATTTGATTCTGGAGGACACAAGGAGACAGTGTAGGGATTTGCTAAGTGGTGCAGCAGATGTGGAGAAGTGTGAGAGGAAGATCAGTCCTGCAGCAGCATTTAGGATGGATTGAAGTGGGGATATATGGGTGTCACGAATGCCAGATAGCAGGAGGTTGCAATAATCAAGACGGAGATGATGAGAGAATGGATAAGAGTTTTGGTAACATATTGAGTAAGAAAAGTTTTTTTCAATGTTTTTTAGGTGGAGTAGACAGGACTGAGAGAGAGTCTGGATGTGAGGAATAAAGCAGAGGGCGGAGTCAAGTGTGACACCAAGGCAGCGGGCTTATGAGACAGAGGAAATTGTGGTGTATTGACAGTGAGTGAGATTTGAGGGCAGGTGGTGACTCTGGCAGGAGGGAAGATAATAAGTTCTGTTTTGGACATGTTGAGCTTTAGGTAGATTGGGACATCCATGTGGAGATAGCAGAAAGACAGTTGGTTACACAAGATAGTATAGAAGGAGAGAGGTCAGGGGAAAAGATATAGATTTGGGTGTCAGCTCCGTAGAGGTGGTATTGGAGGCCAAATGAGCGAAGTAGTGCCCCAAGAGAAGAGGTGTACATTGAAAAAATAAAGTGCCAAGAACAGAGCCTTGTGGGACCCCAACAGATAGTGGGAGTGGAGTGGAGGATGTTCCAGAGGTAGAAAGACTAAAAGAGCTGGTAAATCGGTAAGAAGTGAACCAGGAAAGGACTGTGTCACAAAGGCCAATGGAGTGAAGGGTGTGTAGGAGAAGAGGATGATCAACAGTATCAAAAGCAGCAGAGAGGTCTAGGAGAATGAGTATGGAGAAATTACTGTTAGATTTTGCAGTAAGTAGATCATTGGTCACTTTTGTGAGAGTAGTTTGAGGGAAATGTTGGGGGCGGAAGCATTATTGCAGAGAGTCGAGAATAGAATGAGAGGAGAGAAAGTGAGACAGGCATTTGTACACTAATCACTTAAGTAGTTTGGAGGCAAAAATGAGAGAAATAGGGCAGTAGTTGGAGAGTGAGGCTGGATCGAGAGATGGTTTCTTTAGAATAGGTGAGATAAGTGCATGTTTAAAGGAGCATGGAAATGTGCCAGTGGAGAGAGAAAGTTTGAAGAGGGGAGTTAGAGGTGGGTATGCAGTGGAGGAGAGGGAGCAGAGTAATTAGGAGGGAATAGGGTTGAGTGGACAGGTTGTAAGGTGAGATGATAAGATGAGTGCAGAGAGTTTGTCTACAAAATTACTTCAGATGTGATTTTTGTAACAATTTTACCAACGACTGACACTCCAGATGAATAAATGCCGATTCACGAGTACACACCTATATGATTTACCATCAGATCTGAGTTTTTCATCTCTCATAACATCTGTTGAAATGATCGTGACTCCGTGCGCACTCTACAGATATCTGCCATCCCTGCAGCAATATGCGAACTTAATTCAAATAATGGGTTTAACCTAAGCGCACACAAACACACACACAAACATCCAAGAAGAGAAAATAGCACCATTGCCAGTCATTGCTTTGTATTGATTTGTGTATAGTGTATGTTTGGTTAACTCCCTTCAGAATTGTATACAAGGTAGGATTTATTGTTATATAATGAGCCTGGAAAATTAAAGAAAATCTTGTGCTTGTTTGCATGTAGCCATGGCGACAATGATGCCAATAATTAACCGTAGAGAGAGAAGTAAGATCAACCAAGAACTGGTTGCTGAGGAGAGAGTACTTTTCACATATGCCACTGCTACTTGAGATACAGGATAATAATCCTGATGACTTCAGGAATTTTTTTGTGGATGAATGATCCTACTCTCCACTCATACAAAAGGTGGACACCCATTTAAGTTTAGCTATATCTACAGAGCAGAGACTGGTTGCGATCCTGAGATATTTTGCCACTGAAAGGACACTGGCTGATCTCAAGTACAGCAAAACTATTAGACTGCAAGTTCTAGGTGTGATCATACCTGATACCTGTGAGGCCATTACAGAAGGTCTACATGGAAAATATATGAAGGGTGTTCAAATAAATACTCAGATTTTTTTTTATTATGATCAAAATAGAAACTGAATTTATTAACATATTGTAAACAACAGTCATATAACCCGTGCATGATACTCATGCATTCTAGTCAAATCAAGCTACTTAAGGTGTTAAAAAGGTTCTTGTCATGCATTTGGGCCATAGCCCAGGCCTCAACCGCCAACCGCTCCCCACTGTTGCCCCCGGCAACCACCAACCACTCCCAAATGTCACTTCTTCAAGAAATATATATATATTTTTTTTAAAACTTTATAAACACTTTTAACAATTAACAAATTAAATTAACAAATTAAAAACATCTTAGTATACCAAATTTCAGCCCTTTCTGAATTTTTTTTTCCACACAAACTAAGAATTTAGTAGATCAGTGTATAACTCCGCCCAGCAGGTGGCGCTGCAGCTTGGTTTTATTTTTTCCACACACAGACAGACTAACACACGCCACTAGACATTTATATTATAGATATATATATATATATTTATATATGTATGTATATGTATATATTTGTTATATTTGTATATGTATGTATATGTACATATATATATGTATATATAATTATAAATCATTGCTAATTAAAAAACAATCTAAATGACAAATCTAACAATAAAAGTCTCACTTGCTTATAATGATAGTGTTTTAGATTTTTTAAGAAGGAAGGACTTCCACTGTGTTGCAGCATACTAGCACTACTGCTTGGTGTGGAAGTTCTCAAGGCAAGAGGGGTACTGGACTAACTTTCCATGAGGTGATGTTGCCATGGAGAGGGAACTACAAAAGAGGGGATGGGACAGGCCTGTAAAAGCCTGGGGTATGGCTTGGGAGGAACTCTGTCAAGCCAGTTTACTTCTTGAATTCTCCTCTGTTGGCCCTATAGTGCCCACAGAGGGGAACTCCATAGTTAACTGTTCTGCCTTCACCCTGTTGCAGCTATTCAAAAGATTGAGGTTTTTTGCTATTGCCGCACAAATGTTACGACTCTGCCTATATTTTGTATGTAGCAGCAGTACCTCAAATCCACCAGAGGTGCTGCTGTTCTGCTCCTGAACTTTACACCATTCCTGTAGGAGTTAATCTCCTTGCCTGATTAGAACTGCACCTGTCTAGGAATACAGGTGCAGTTTCAAATACCTGCCTCAATCTGTGCTCTGTACAGTTCATCGATTATACCTGGCTGCTGCTTGTTTCTCCCTGTTCCAGTGTTTGTTCTACTGCTGCTTGATCTCCCATTGTGACCTCAGCCTGATTACCAGTTTATGCTTATTCGGTTGTGACCCTAAACTCTGCCTGGATACTAGATACTGCTTGAACTCTTGTTGCCCAGACCTCTGCCTGGTCTCTGGACTCAGCTACTCTGTTTGCTTCCCTGGACAGTCTTGTGCATCCTGGTAATAGGGTCACTATATACTTGTTCCTACATTTTAACTGTATCTGTCATTTCTTGGAACCTGTTGTTCTGTGGACTTTCCTGCCATTCATCACACCTGTTCATATGTGTGTATTGGAGTTATACCTGTTTATGCTGCTACCTGAAAATCTGCATATTCCACAAACTGAATCCTTGTTCATATATTTTGCCTGAATAAAGACATTTGGTTTATTATACTTCTGTTGCCGCTTCCTGAATTCGCTACAACAAATCAGCTTACATCCTTTTTTTCAATCAGCCTGTTTGCGGAGTCACGGATTCATGACTTTGCTGTGTTCCACCTCCCGTGACCTGTTCTTTCCTCTCCTACCAGGTTGTTGCCCTTGTTCCCGATTGGGATGCTGGGCGGGTTGCTGGTTGGATTCAGAAGAATTTGACAACTTGTGGAATTTCCCAAATTGTGGCAGTGCCATAGATGAGAAAAATGTCAGAATTATACCACCCTCTAAAAGTGGTACTAAGTTCTACAATTATAAGTGGTTCTTCAGTATTATCCTGAAGATATGAATTTATCTTCGTGAACATTGAAAAAAATGGCACAGTGTCAGATGGTGGAACAAACTCCCTTCCATGACAAACTTAAAAACAATGCACTGAATTTACCAACACGTACCCAAACTAGAATAGGTCTTAATTTTGTATTTGTGGCTGATGAAGCATTTCCATTGCAAGCTATTATTTTAAAAGTTTACCTCCAAAAGCACTCACACATAAAAGGAGGTTTACTCAATTACCAATTATCAAGAGCAAATAGTAGAGAATGCAATCCGAATATTAGGTAATTTATTTAGGATTTTTCATGCCCCCACTAATCTTTGCCTTGACAAAATAGACAAGGTGGTGATGAAATGTTGTGTCATACTTAACTACATTAGGTGTAAAAGCTCCAGCTTCTAATTTGGAGCATACCACTAGAGTCTTCTCAAATGAGAAATGATAGAGAAAAATGCCAAGTTAACAAGGAGGAGTATTTGCAATATTTTAATGGTGAAGTTGCCGTGTCATGGCAGAATTACATGTTTAAATATATGTACATTGACATTCTATGTTATATTGAAGTACTAATTTTTACCAATATGTAAATAAATATTTTAAACATTCATGATTTTGCTTGTTTACTCACTATGCCTCTTGTCGGTATGTCTTCAGTTTCCAGAGGGATTGAAGAGGAACTGGACTCCCCCTGAGGCAAGTTGCCAGTGAATGGTCTGGTAATTTCTTGGTCAGCTGTGAACCTCAGGATTTCACAGTACCAGAACTTTGGTACATCATCAGCCCCTGCCCCAGATCTTTTTGAAACTTATTGAATTCACTACAGAAAAAAATCTGCATGTTTTGGATCTTTCCTCTGATCCACTTTGCATTTGCCTTTGGATACTGAGGAAGATTCACTCTCACCATATCCTTAGAAGCCCTCAACCTCTTTTGCCTGTTGGAGTAGTCTTTAGACTTGCTTTGCCAAAAGCAGGGATGGAATCTGTACAGTAGGCCTCATTGAAAACTTTCATGCGCTCTACATTCTTCTCAGATGTCATGATTACATTTCTGAAAAAATATAAAACATATATTACAATATTTCCATACACACAAAACACATATCTAAACAAAGTCAGATGCAATAAAATACTTACTTTACTATAATAATAGCAGAAAAGAGGTACAACAATTGTTCGGAAAGTACTAAAACGTCAATCAAAAGTCTTAATGCTTAAAAGAAACTACCACCATGGATGCTATAGGTGAATTAATGTTTGCCCACTATCTCTATGCAGCTAGAGCTGACATGATTGGTCCATACCAATTGTTAACACCCACGCATGCACGAGAATCAATTAGATACAGAGACACAGAGTAGCCAGTCTCCAGCGGTACCCAACAACATGCAAAATTGAAGGCGAGAAAGAAAAATATAAAAGTTAAGGAAAAGTGGAGGGGGGAGGAGAAGAACGGATGCCATTGGAAGATGTGAAAAGCCAAAGCAATGACTCAGAGGGAGATGGAGATGATGGTCAGAGTGCTGGACCAACATGACTATGATTACACCAAAAAATTGACAGAAAAAATAACTTACAGAAAGGAGATAATAACACAGAAAATGATATGCCACAAGGAAAACTGTGGGGAAAAAGCAATTTGCAGATTTGTGATGGGCAGATTTGAAGAACAAGGAGCAAGGAAAATTGCTGAAAATACAATCAAACATAATAAAAGTGAGTACTAAAGCATGGGGAAACACTTTTTAATGGTGTTAGTAATTAATAATGTCAATAGCGATTAGTAAGGATTAGTAAAACTGTCATCTATTTACAGAAAGAAAAGTACATGATTAACTATCATAGGCAATGTGGAAATAAAAGAGGAAACTAACGAAGATAAATAAGAATAATTAAAAATGAAAAAAAAAAATGTAATGTGTATTGGATGTGAATATTTCAGTCGGTATGGATCTAGCCAGCTTCAAAGTTATATTATCTAGTTCTATCATTGTAAAATCGTATACAGCGTTCAATAATAGTGTAATGATATATTGTATTTTTTCATAGTTATTAGGGACGGATATGCAGATTTTGTGCATATAATACACAAAATTGTGCATGCCCAGAACCAGCTCATACACCAGTGAACCCATTTCATTTTCGGATATAAAGGAAACTTACTACAGCCTATGATTACTGTGAGGGAACGGCTGGTGAAGGTGCTTAAAGCCATAGTTGATGTACAGTAAGGGCGCGCCAAACTCGAGTGCACGCAGCCACGTCCGATTCGAGCTTTGGGCATCGCAAAGTTACTTGTATTTCTTCCATGTCTCTTGCTCCACCTACAGGTCTAGTCTAAGTCCCGATTACTAGTGATGACAGTCTCATATGCATGCCATAACATGTGTTTGCAATAAGGAACAACTATAAAAATGTATTTTATGTTCAGTAGACATTAAGAACATTTATCATTTTTTTTAAACCGTGTTTTTATTAATGTCTATATTATTAACAGGTGACATAAATTGAATAGGTTTTTTTCTGCGTTTTTTTGCAAATTTATTATTTATTATTGCACATAGACATTGGATGTATCCTGCGGTGTCTTGTATAGTAGAGCAGAGAATACCTACACTCGAATTCAACAGCGCACGTATCTTCAGATCCATTTCTTGTTAAATTTGGGCTTGCGCAGACCCGAAATATGTGCGTTCTGGAACTAACACACATTGCACTTAGTATGCATGACTTGATGAATCAGGGCCATAGAGTTCAAATATGTGTATTTATAGTCTCGTCTGTGTTTGATTACATTAATTTGTTAAGAACCTCACTATATCTCTCATGGCTATACAACATTTATTTATGGCTATATATATATATATGTATAATATGTATATGTAATCTAAAAAAAATGTACAATTCATATATATTTAAAGCATACATATAGGACCACAGTAGAGAATCCATGCTGTACCCTTTGTACAGTATGTATACTTGAAATGGTCATATACAGTATGTATGCCCTTTTTTTTAAAGGGGTTGGGTACGAAATTACGAGTGTGATGTCACCGGCAATGAGAACACTGACCAAAAAAGTCCGATTTTAAAAATCACTATTATAACCAAATGCAGACTTGGCATAAAAATGACAATCTACATCACTGACCTGCTTCTCTTATATACCGAACCCTGGCAAAGACGGCAGTTTGTATTCACGTTAGTTTCCAAAGCAACTTCCACTTTTCTGCATTTAAAGCGGCAATGGCAGCAGTTGTGTGTAATGTAAAACTGTATAGCCTGTGAAATGACCTAGCAAAGTTTTGCCTGTTGGCATTGCCACTTTAAATACAGAAAAGTGGAAGTCGCTATGAAAACTGACGTGGATGCAAACCATTTTAAAGATTATATTGAGATAACAAGTAACTGTATCTGGATGCTGTATATTTTGGATTCTGGATATATGTATTGTGAGCAGGTCATATTTGTATAGCTTGTTATGTATCAATCATTGATTGCTGTATTCTTGAGAAGTATGACAGTTTATAAAATACTGTTGGACAATAAAATAATTTTTGGAAAGAAAATTCTGGTTTACATGGTGGCATTTCTTGATAAGCCTGAAAAAAGGTCTACACAGTTGACATATGCTTATTGGACTTGTCCATATGTTGTATACTACCTGTCATGAATAGAGAGAACTTAGTTATTTATAAGGATTGACCCATCACATAATTGTGGGGAATGAGGCCTAAATCATAATTCCAGTGTAAATATGGTATATCAAATGAATCCATTGATAAGTTGAGCTACTAAAGTGTAAAATGTGAAGCCAGAGAGTCTGTGTGTCTGTTTATTCGGTGGCTCTGCACATCCCATTGTTAGAAGATTGCAGTGTCACCTGTAGCAGCTTCAAATGGCCCTTGCTGTAAGATATATCCTGACACAAGTTAGTTTTTGGACACCTGAATAGACATTGTGGGGCCGGTCACATCTTGACATCCTTGCATCCAAAGGCAGCATTTAAAAGCCTACACAGGTATATATAGAAATATGAGCTTCAAAGGAAAATATCTTCATAGTTTATATTTTGAGAAATCTGGATGCCACTCCATACTGAGGAGCAGATATCACACCAGGGTTGTGAATGACAGGTACTGGCGGTATCCTGGAACAGCTATAATCACATATCTTTGGGAAATGTCACATTGTCATAATTCCATCATGTTTGGTATTTAAATGTGCGGGAGCTTATGACCGGTTTAGTGAAGGGGAGTTATGTCTCTGTGTCTTATGTCTCTACATCCCTGCCCCCCTATTAGCATTAACACTGCTCCTGTGAAGACTGTCCCATTTCATTTTGCTTAAAAAAATCTGTGTTGGGAAGGGGCAAATTAAGCTGTCCATCTTCCTAGCCAATTTCCCATGGCACAGATTATACAACTCATGTAAGTTATACTCTGAATGTAACCCCTTGGATTTTAAACTGCTTTGGTTGTGTATGTTATGTCAATTGTTTATTAATTGTTTTCTTTTTATATTGGAATGGCCTGTACCTTTGTATATTAAATCTATAAATTTAATAAGTGGCATCCTTGATACTCTAACGAATCCATTAGCCTGTTAAGAGGAAATAGCTTGAGTTACCAAGTTAGCCCTTTGAATGCCGGTGTGTGATTTGTTGATACATTTGACTAACAAGCCTAGTGTGTGCTTGCATTTAAATTTGTGTAACAGTCTGGAGGTGTGAACAGTTAACCCTTTGTTTGCTGGTGTGGGCTTTGCTAGCCTGTGTGTAGCCAGAAGCCTTGTGTGCCAGTGTGGGACAGTATATTGGGGTTCTATTGCCTGTATTCAATAGGTGGTGGCAAACATGAAGTGTGAGGGGGTGTGAGAGCGCTGTGTGGGGGGCGATTCAGTAGGTCTATAACCTGTGTGATAGGTAGAGAGAGACTGTGGGCTGGAGTCTTGTGTAACCTCATACAGCAAACACCCCAAAGTCACGAAAGCTGGCAGCGTGTTCGTTACATTACCAATAATAGTTTATATACACTGATCAGCCACAACAGTAAAACCAAATTGAATAAGTGAAGTGAATAAAATGGATTATCTCATTACAATGGCACCTGTCAAGGGGTGGGATATATTAGGCAGCAACTGAAAAGTCAGTTCTTGAAGTTGATGAGCTGGAAGCAGGAAAATGGGAAAACGTATTGAGTGACTTTGATAAGGGCAAAATTGTGATGGCTAGATAGCTGGGTCAGAATATCTCCAATCAGCTGGTCATGTGGGGTGTTCCCATTATGCAGTGATTAGTACCCGCCAAAAGTGATCCAAGAAAGAACAACCGGTGAACTGGCAACAGAATAATGGGCAGCCAAAGCTCGTTAATACACATGGAGAACGAAGTCTAGCCCATCTGGTTCAATTCCACAAAAGAGCTACTGTAGCACAAATTGCTGAAAATGTTAATGCTGACTATATTAGGAAGGTGTCAGAACACACAGTGCATGCTGCATATGGGGCTGCAGACTGGTCAGATTGCCCATGCTGACCCTGTCCACCGCCGATGAGCGCCATAACTGGACAATGCTAAGAGGTGGCCTGGTCTGATGAATCGCGTTTTCATTTACCTCATGTGGACAGCCAGGTGGTTGTGCGTAGTTTACCTGGGGAAGAGATGGCACCCGGGAGGCAGTGTGGAGTTTTAGGCAATGTTTTGCTGATAAACATTGGATCCTGACATTCATGTGGATGTGATTTTGACACGTACCACCTACCTAAATATTGTTGCAGACCAAGCACACCCCCTTATGGCAGTGGTATTCCCAGATGGCAGTGGCCTCTTTCTTCAGGATAATGTACTCTGCCACACTGCAAAAATTGTTCAAGAATGGATTGAGGAACATGACAAAGAATTCAAGGTGTGGACTTGGCCTCCAAATTCCGAAGATCTCAATCCGATCAAGCATCTGTGGGATGTGCTGGTAAAACAAGTCAGAGCCATGGAGGCCCCTCCTCACAACTTACAGGACTTAAATGATCTGCTGCTAACGTCTTGGTACCTGATACCACAGGGTACCTTCAGAGGTCTTTTGTAGTTCATGTCTTGATTGGTCAGATCTGTTTTGGCGGCATGATAGGGATCTACACAATATTAGACAGGTAGTTTTAATGTTGTGGCTCATTGGTGTACAGTCATGGCCAAAAGTTTTGAGAATGACACAAGTATTGGTTTTCACAAAGTTTGCTGCTTTAGTGTTTTTACACCTTTTTATCAGATGTTGCTATGGTATACTGAAGTAAAATTACAAGCATTTCATAAGTGTCAAAGGCTTTTACTGACAATTACATTAAGTTTATGCAAAGAGTCAATATTTGCATTGTTGATCCCTCTTTTTCAAGACCTCAGCAATTCGCCCTGGCATGCTGTCAATCAACGTCCGGGCCACATATTGACTGATGGCCGCCCATTCTTGCCTAATTAATGCTTAGAGTTTGTCAGAATTTGTGGGTTTTTGTTTGTCCATCCGCCTCTTGAGGATTGACCACAAGTTCTCAATGGGATTAAGGTCTGTGGAGTTTCCTGGCCACATACCCAACATTTTGATGTTTTGATCCCCGAGCCATGTAGTTATCACCTTTGCATTTTAGTAAGGTGCGCCATCATGCTGGAAAAGACATTGTTTGTCACCAAACTGTTCTTGGATGGTTGGGAGAAGTTGTTCTTGGAGGATGTTTTGGTACCTTTCTTTATTCATGGCTGTGTTCTGTGCAAAATTTGGAGTGAGCCCACTCCCTTGGATGAGAAGCAAACCAAGACATGAATGGTCTCAGGATGCTTTACTGTTGGCATGACACTTGACTGATGGTAAGGCCACTCCCACCAGTGCAGAGCTTGCTCAGGAATGCAGCAGGCATGTGTGAGTGCATCTGCACGCACAGTGAGGCGAAGACTTTTAGAGGATGGTCTGGTGTCAAGAAGGCCAGCAAAGAAGCCACTTCTCTCCAGGAAAAACATCAGGGACAGACTCATATTCTGCAAAAGGTACAGAGATTGAAATGCTGAGGAATGGGGTAAAGTAATTTTCTCTGATGAATCCCCTTTCAGATTGTTTGGGGCATCTGGAAAAACGCTTGTCCGGAGAAGGAAAGATGAGCGCTACCATCAGTCCTGTGTCATGCCAACAGTAAAGCATCCTGAGGGGGGAGAGGGGGAGAGGGAGGGGGAGAGAGAGAGAGACTATTGATAGCAGCCAATTAGCCTACTAGTTTGTTTTTGCATTGTCCATATGCACATGACAGGTACTGGTAGAGATAAAGGGTCTACTGAACCTATGAACTTGTCCATGTGCTTTATACTGGCTATTATAAGTTTTTGTATATAGATCGATAGATAATAAGACAGTTGCATAGTCAAAATCACTATACATACAGGTAGATAGTACAGAATTTAAGAACTGAATACATAGCACACCAATAATTAAATGAGACTTTCTTGAGAATATGTTTTTGTACATGTTTACAATGCATACTATAAACACTTTCAAACAGGAACAAATTGATGGCATATAGAGCATGTAAAGAACTTATTGATTTGCGTGAAAAGATCACTGTATTTCCTTGTGATTAAGTTATACTTTGGACAGCACAGATGGTAGGAGACAAAATCATAGATTTACATATGCACGCCCACGTTTTGAGTGCATACACACTCCCGAATTTGCATGACCTTGTTGATCATGATTTTTAGGAAGTTTTGAAAACCAAATCAAATGTTGTAATGTGTTTTGGTATGATAATGCAGAATAGTGGGAGTGTACACATTAATGCAATATCTGACTAAATGGTTGTTTATCATGTCAATTGCACGATAATTGCATCAGTGTGAACCCAGCTTAAGAAAGTGTGCTCAAGATCCAAACACTATTTGTCAATCTTAAAGAAAACATCAGCTCTTGATGAAAGGATTATGGGAGGAAGTTTTTGATGTATATGGTGATTTATCCAAAAAAATAAAATGTGCTAACATTCCATATATCACCCGAAGTGGCAAGAAAAGACTCAGACCATGCCCACTTTTTGCTTGTAGGGGCCCTGCTACTGCTTGTACACGTTCTAGAATGCACATTGCAAAAGAAACTGACAACACGGTCATGTATCCTCCTCAATTTCACACGCAACACCTTCTTGCTCAGATTGTAGGTCTGCCACCTCCTAAACAGCCACATCAGTGCATGAAAAGAACAATGAGGCTGAATAACAACTTGGGCACTCACAGAATCCTGAGGTGAGTCTAAGCGTATCCATGAGTGCTATATGTAAGTCTGACATTTCAGATTCTGACATTGCAAATATACAGTTATGGCCAAAAGTTTTGAGAATGACACAAGTATTGGTTTTCACAAAGTTTGAGGCTTCAGTGTTTTTACACCTATTTGTCAGATGTTGCTATGGTACACTGATGTAAAATTACTGTCACAGACGTGACCTTAGTACCTGCAAGTATTGGCACTACTACACCAGGAGGCGCGGAGTCTAACACGCCGCTGGTGTTCACCAGGGACCCCCGCAAGGAAGTTTGGACTTAGCGGCAACGACGTGCAGGTCGCGGCCCTCCCAGGTAGCTACTTGCGAGATATAGAGAAACACGTAGTCAAACAGGCAGAGTCAGGAACCAACCGGGCAGATGAGGTACCGAATCAGGAGACAGAGAATGGTCAGCAGGCCGAGGTCAAAACCAGTATATCAGAATGGAACAAAGGGAGAATCCGAAAGCGAGGTCAGGAAGCCGGGTCAAACACAGGAGACAAGAACACTATACAGGAATGCTGGAGACTAGATAAACCAGTTGCTCTGGCACCCTAATGGTGTCAGAGCAGGTCTTAAATAGGAAGCAGTAACTCCTCATTGGTGGGCAGTGGATCGGCGGTCAGCTGTTCTGACCGCCGACAGGAAACTGAAAAGCGCGTCCCGTTGCTATGGCGACGGGCGCGCCTGCGCACCGCGTCGCCGGAAGATGCGTCCCCGTCGCTTAGCAACGGGGCGTTCAGAAGGCGGACGTCCGTCCCTGCCCGAGGAGGAGGCGCAGGGACGGCGTCTGACAGTACCCCTCTCCTTACAATTGGGGGAATTACTAGGTGCAGAACGATGTTTAAGGAAGTCTGCCAGTAGTCTAGGGGCATGCAAATCTTCTTTAAAGACCCAAGATCTCTCCTCTAGGCCGAAGCCTTTCCAGTGTACTAGGTATTGAAAACGACCTCGAACTTTGCGTTCAGCAAGGACTTGGCTAATTTCATATTCATTGCCCATAGTAGTGGAAATAGCCTGAGGAACAGTAGAGGTATGAACAAATTTGTTTAGGACCAGCGGTTTGAGGAGAGAAATATGGAAGGTGTTATGAATCTTCATCTGTGGAGGGAGTAGGAGTCGAACCGTAACTGGATTAATTACTTGAGTTACTGGAAACGGTCCAATGAAACGAGGTGCAAGTTTCATGGAAGGAACCCGTAATTTTAGATTCCTGGTGGACAGCCACACTTTGTCCCCCACTTGGAGAGCCGGCACAACTCTTCTATGATGATCAGCAGAAGATTTATAATGCCGTCCAGATTTCAGAAGGTTCTCTTTGGTGGTAACCCATAACTTAGCCATATCTTGAGTCATGGCATGAGCGGCAGGAACCGTGGAGGAGGTGGAAGAGAACGTGGGGAGGGTAGGATGAGTCCCATACACAGTGAAGAAAGGAGAAAACCCAGAAGAACAATGGACGTGATTGTTGTGTGGGAACTCGGCCCAAGGTAGCAGAAGACTCCAATTAGACTGGTTATGAGATAAGAAACAGCGAAGGAATGCCTCTAGATCTTGGTTTACTCGCTCCGTCTGGCCGTTCGTCTGGGGATGATATCCAGAGGAGAACTTGAGAGTAATACCTATATCTTTGCAGAAGGCTCTCCAGAAGCGAGACACGAACTGGACGCCTCGGTCAGATATTATTTCCAGAGGACACCCGTGGAGACGAAAGATCTCTTTGATGAAAACTTGTGCCAATTTGGATGCAGATGGAAGGCCTTTTAGAGGAACGAAATGAGCCATTTTAGAGAACCGGTCTACTGTGACCCAAATGGTGTCAAAGCCGCTACTGGGTGGCAAATCAGTAATAAAATCCATCGAGATGCTGGACCATGGACGATCAGGAATCGGAAGAGGCTGTAGCAATCCAGCGGGAGATTGTCTTGGCACTTTATTCTGGGCACAAATAGAGCATGAGGCTACAAACTCTTGGACATCCGTACGGGCAGTTGGCCACCAGTAATGTCGTGATAACAGCGAGAGAGTCTTCTCAGTACCAGCATGACCGGCAAACCTAGAGGCATGAGCCCAACGTAACGCCTTTAAGCGTAGATGTGGTTCTAGGAAAGAACAACCCACAGGAGGAATACGGGTGATGGCTACAATACAGGAGGGTTCAAACACTGGTGGAGGTACAGTAGTGGGTGAAGAATCGGAGACATCAAAAGAGCGGGAGAGGGCATCAGCTTTGGAATTGAGATAACCAGCACGATAAGTAAGAATGAGGTTAAATCGGGCAAAGAATGAGGACCATCTGGCTTGCCGGGGGTTGAGACACCGAGCATCCCGGAGATAGATGAGTTTCTTGTGGTCGGTGAATACAGTAACTGGATGACGTGCCCCCTCTAGAAGATGACGCCATTCTTCAAGCGCAGACTTCACCGCCAATAACTCTTTATCCCCTATACCGTAGTTAGATTCGGAGGAAGTGAACCTCCTAGAAAAGAACCCACATGGCAGTAGTCCCCCTGAAATGGTCTCTTGTGAAAGAACTGCCCCGACTCCTACTGCAGAGGCATCCACTTCCACCAGGAATGGTTTATCTTGATCCGGTTGAACAAGCACAGAGGCGGAAGAAAAGGCTTTCTTGAGTGCTTCGAAGGCGTCGATGACCTCTGAGGACCAAACATGAGGATTAGCAGGTTTTTTTGTCAGAGCGGTAATGGGTGCGATGATAGAAGAAAACCGTGGAATGAACTGCCGGTAATAGTTGGCGAAGCCAATGAATCTCTGGGTAGCTTTCAGACCCATAGGTCTAGGCCATTTGAGGATGGCAGATAGCTTGACTGAATCCATCTGTAGACCGGAACCGGACACGATGTAGCCCAGGAAGGGAATCTGTGGCTTCTCAAATACACATTTCTCAAGCTTACAATACAACTTATTGGCTCGTAGACGAGACAGGACCTCTCTTACATGATCACGATGACTGGCCAAGTCTGAAGAAAAGATTAAGATGTCATCCAGATAAGCTACTACAGAGATGTAGAGAAGGTCTTGAAAAATCTCATTAATAAAAGATTGGAAAACAGCGGGGGCATTGCACAACCCGAAGGGCATGACTAGGTATTCGAAGTGGCCTTCTTTAGTACAGAATGCAGTCTTCCACTCGTCTCCTGAGCGTATACGGATGAGGTTATACGCCCCCCGCAGGTCTAGCTTAGTAAAGACCTTGGATCCAGCGATTCTGTCAAAGAGCTCAGAGATGAGAGGTAACGGGTATCTGTTTTTTATGGTGATGGCATTCAATCGCCGGTAGTCAATACACGGCCGTAGGGAACCGTCTTTCTTCTTGACGAAGAAAAATCCCGCGCCCGCGGGAGAGGAGGATTTTCTGATAAAGCCACGTTGAAGATTCTCAGAGATATAGGTGGTCATGGCAGTGTTCTCAGGGAGAGATAGGGGATAGATTCTGCCCTTTGGAAGAGGTTTGTCAGGTAGTAATTCGATGGAGCAATCCCAGGCCCGATGGGGGGGCAGGATCTCGGCTGCAGCTTTGCAAAACACATCTTGATAAGCAATATATGAACGTGGTAATTCAACGTGTGGAGATATCAGATGACAAGGAAGAGAGGTCTGACCAGACAGACAGGACTTAAAACATTGTGGGCCCCAAGAAGTAACCATCGCACGATTCCAATCAAATTGGGGTGAATGAAGCTTGAGCCAAGGTAATCCTAGAATGACGGTGTTGACAGAACGAAGAAAAACCAGGAACTCGATGACTTCAGAATGTAGCACCCCTACCGTCAGCCGAACAGGAGCGCAGGTGTGAGAAACAGACCCGTTGGAGATCCGATTCCCATCTACCGCGGTGAGGAATAACGGCTGAGGCAATTTGATAGTAGCTAATTGGAGTTGCGATGCCAGAGTGGCAGAGATGAAATTTCCGGCAGAGCCGGAATCCACAAAGGCTAAGGTCTCAAAGGGGCCGACAGATGTATGCAAGGAGATAGGCATGAGGCAGTCATTGCTAGAAATGGTGTAGGGAGTAATAACTCCAACTCCTAAATCGGCCTCCCTTCCACCGATTAGGAGGGGGCGTTTCCCGGTCTCTTGGTACAAGATGAGATGGTATGACCAGGATCTCCACAATACAGACATAGGTTTTGCTTGAAGCGACGTTGACGTTCCTCGGCGGACAGCCGGGAACGGCCGATTTGCATCGGTTCTTCATGAAGAACCGGGTTTTGAAACATGGGAGCAAGGCGAGTAGAGGACCGTCTGGACGTGGCACGTTCTTGAGTACGCTCACGGAAACGTAGATCAATGCGACTGCATAAAGAAATCAGGGAATCCAAATCAGCGGGAAGCTCACGGGAAGTTAACTCATCTTTAACTCGGTCTGAGAGTCCTTGCCAAAAGGTTGCTACCAAAGCTTCGTTATTCCAGCTGAGTTTAGAGGACAGAGTGCGGAATTGTATAGCATACTGCCCGACGGTCAGGGATCCCTGGCGGAGGTTAAGAAGACTGGAGGCAGCCGAGGAGATGCGTCCGGGCTCATCAAAAACCTTGCGGAAGGTTTCAATGAAGGTGGTGACGTTGGACAGCATAGGGTCATCTCGCTCCCACAGGGGGGAGGCCCAAGCAAGTGCCTGTCCGGATAATAAGGACATAATAAATGCCACCTTAATGCGTTCAGAGGAAAAAGATGCAGGATTACACTCGAAATGGATAAGACACTGATTAAGGAATCCTCTGCATCTTTTAGGCTCGCCATCAAACTTGTCCGGTGGAGAGAGTCTCAGGGCTGTTGAAGAAACCACTGCAGGAGAGGAGGAGGTGGCGGCACCAGCCGCGGTAGTCACGGGAACGTTTTGAGCAGAAGCCATGGAGACCTGGAGGGTCTCAAGACGAGTTGCGACTCCTTGGATACAGTGAAGTAACTGTGCCTGCTCCGCCTCTTGCTTTTCCACCCTATGAGCCAAGTGGAGTAGAAGGTCACATGCAGAGGGTTCATTAGCTGAGTCGGTTGACATGGCCAGAGCAAACTGTCACAGACGTGACCTTAGTACCTGCAAGTATTGGCACTACTACACCAGGAGGCGCGGAGTCTAACACGCCGCTGGTGTTCACCAGGGACCCCCGCAAGGAAGTTTGGACTTAGCGGCAACGACGTGCAGGTCGCGGCCCTCCCAGGTAGCTACTTGCGAGATATAGAGAAACACGTAGTCAAACAGGCAGAGTCAGGAACCAACCAGGCAGATGAGGTACCGAATCAGGAGACAGAGAATGGTCAGCAGGCCGAGGTCAAAACCAGAATATCAGAATGGAACAAAGGGAGAATCCGAAAGCGAGGTCAGGAAGCCGGGTCAAACACAGGAGACAAGAACACTATACAGGAATGCTGGAGACTAGATAAACCAGTTGCTCTGGCACCCTAATGGTGTCAGAGCAGGTCTTAAATAGGAAGCAGTAACTCCTCATTGGTGGGCAGTGGATCGGCGGTCAGCTGTTCTGACCGCCGACAGGAAACTGAAAAGTGCGTCCCGTTGCTATGGCGACGGGCGCGCCTGCGCACCGCGTCGCCGGAAGATGCGTCCCCGTTGCTTAGCAACGGGGCATTCAGAAGGCGGACGTCCGTCCCTGCCCGAGGAGGAGGCGCAGGTACGGCGTCTGACAATTACAAGCATTTCATAAGTGTCAAAGGCTTGTATTGACAATTACATTAAATGTATGTAAAGAGTTAATATTTGCAGTGTTAACCCTTGTTTTTCAAGACCTCTGCAATTTGCCCTGGCATGCTGTCAATCAAATTCTGAGCCACATACTGACTGATGGCCGCCCATTCTTGCCTAATCAATGCTTGGAGTTTGTCAGAATTTGCGGCTTTTTGTTTGTCCACCCACCTCTTGAGGATTGACCACATGTTCTCAATTTGATTAAGGTCTGGGGAGTTTCCTGGCCACATCCCCGAACCACTTAGTTATCACTTTTGCTTTATGGCAAGGTGCTCCATCATGAATGAGAGCATTTCCCTACAAAAAGACAGTTTTCCAGAGAGTAAGATATACTACTTGATAAAGTCTGCATGACAGATGAAACGCGTTGCAGCATTTCCAGAGAGTGTGTATTAATTACCAACCTTTGTATCGGATTGAGTACTGGTGACTTTTGCTGTGTGTTTTTTGGACAAGGATTAATACAAAGAGGAATTTCTGTCTATCAATTTAATCCCATCCGGACTTATATATTGGTGCGCACCGCAGAAACATCTTGTCACAGTTCATAGGATTGGATTCTCTGATCTGCCCAACTTGACGCTACTCCTAACAAGGTGCAGAGTCTAACGAACTGACGGTGTTCACCAGGGACCACCGCAAGGTGGGTTGGTCTTAGCTGCGTCCGCCCGCAGGTCACGGCCCTTGTCAGAAGTGTCAGGCGAGACCCTTTAGGGGAATGAACGGAGAGAGAGATGAGCAAGATACGGTAAAGCAGAAAGAACACCGGCTCTGTAGGCAATGATGTTGCTGAATGGTAAAGTGTAGATTCTTATGGAGGATAGAGATATGAAATGGAGGAGCATAGACTGATATGGTCAGCAGTGCAGCGGAAGCAGATGAAGCAAAAGCTCTTTAGCCAGCGGCACAGTGGAGACAGGTGGAGCGTAAGCTCTTTAGCCAGCGGCACAGCGGTGACAGGTGGAGGGTAAGCTCTTTAGCCAGCGGCACAGCGGTGACAGGTGGAGCGTAAGCTCTTTAGCCAGCGGCACAGCGGAGACAGGTGGAGCGTAAGCTCTTTAGCCAGCGGCACAGCGGAGACTGGTGGAACGTGAACTCTTTAGCCAGCAGCACTGCGGAGACAGGTGGAGTGTAAGCTCTTTAGCCAGCGGCACAGTGGTGACAGGTGGAGCGTAAGCTCTTTAACCAGCGGCACAGCAGTGACAGGTGGAGTGTAAGCTCTTTAGCACAGCGGAGACAGGTGGAGCGTAAGCTCTTTGGCCAGTGGCACAGTGGTGACAGTGGAGCGTAAACTCTTTAGCCAGCGGCACAGTGGAGACAGGTGGAGCGTAAGCTCTTTGGCCAGTGGCACAGTGGTGACAGTGGAGCTTAAACTCTTTAGCCAGTGGCACAGCGGAGACAGCCAACATGGAACATGCAGGGAGAAAGACAGCACATCTAACACCAGGCAGGTAACACGATCAACAGGCACTAAGGAGATGTAGGAAGTGCCTTTTAAAGTTTGGAGCCAAAGTAGATAGCCAATAGGAAGTATGCAGAGGACATAAAGGATAGGGTCCACGCATGCGCAGATCCGGAGACAGGACGCCAGCAGCTGAAGCCTGGAATCAGTGCGAGGCAGGTGAGTGTGTGGAACCTCGGTTATGGAAGCCGAAGGACGCCGTGTGACACATCTGAGCCTGCTATTTATCAGCAGCCACTGATGCGGTAAAATGCTTGTATACTTCAATTCTCATTTGAGCTGGTGAGTGTTCGGTTGTACTTTAACATTCTGTTGGACTTACCTGCGATTCAGTCTGTTGGGGGTGTGTGGACTTCATCACTTCATGTACGCCTGGTCTTCACGCGGATGTCAGCTAAGTGAAATCGCTCATTTACTATTTCTACTATATCTACGTTCAAAGGATGGACATATTGAATGGCTAATACTCAATCCTACAATATATATCTATAACTGGTTGGTGTTTTAGATGATACTCTCTGTGTTATCAAATTTTAGCTTTATTTGTTTATAACTTAATGGCATGTATGTTGATTGTTTTTTAAGTTATAATATATTTTTTGTCATTATTAATTTTTATTTATATGTTTATTTTGTGTATAATAAATGCATATTTCGCATCATCTGCGCAATTCTGCTCTTTTTAATTATTTTGTGTAGTGGAGGATTTACACTGCCTCTATTGAGTTGCTGCATTTGATGCCTATTGTTTATGTTATAGTTTAGTTCTCAAATAGCGCCAGAGATTGAGCAGATTATAAAGGTGCTCCATCATGCTGGAAAAGGCATTGTTCATCACCAAACTGTTCTTGGATGGTTGGGAGAAGTTACTTTTGGAGGATGTTTTGGTACCATTCTGTATTCATGGCTGTGTTCTGTGCAAAATTGGGAGTGAGCCCACTCCCTTGGATGAGAAGCAAACCAAGACATGAATGGTCTCAGGATGCTTTACTGTTGGCATGACACTTGACTGTTGGTAAGGCTCACCTTTCCTTCTCCGGACAAGCGGTTTTCCAGATGCCTCAAATGATCTGAAAGGGGATTCATCAGAGAAAATAACTTTACCCCAGTCCTCAGCAATCCAATCCCTGTATGTTTTGCAGAATATGAGTCTGTCCCTGATGTTTTTCCTAGAGAGAAGTGGCTTCTTTGCTGGCCTTCTTGACATCAGGCCATCCCCCAAAAGTCTTCGCCTCACTGTGCGTGCAGATGCACTCACACCTGCTTGCTGCAATTCCTGAGCAAGCTCTGCACTGGTAGTGCACCGATCCCAGAGCCGAATCAACTTTAGGAGACAGTCCTGGCACTTGCTGGACATTCTTGAGCGCCCTATAGCTTTCTTCACAACTATTGAACCTATCTCCTTGAAGTTCTTGATGATCCAATAAATGGTTGATTTAGGTGCAATCTTACTAGCAGCAATATATTTGCCTGTGCAGCCCTAATTGTGCAAAGCAATGATGACTGCACGTGTTTCCTTGCAGAAAACCATGGTTAACAGAAGAAGAACAATCAAGCACCACCCTCCTTTTAAAGCTTCCAGTCTGTTATTCTAACTCAATCAGCATGACAGAGTGATCTCTAGCCTTGTCCTCATCAACACTCTCACCTGTGTTAATGAGAGAATCACTGACCTGATGTCAGCTGGTCCTTTTGTGGCAGGGCTGAAATGCAGTGGAAATGTTATTTTTAGGATAAAGTTCATTGTCATGGCAAAGAGGGATTTTGAAATTAATTGCAATTCATCTGATCACCCTTCATGACATTCTGGAGTATATGCAAATTGCCATCATAAAAACTGAGGCAGCAGACTTTGTGAAAATAATATTTGTATCATTCTCAAAACTTTTAACCATGAGTGTAAACGTGTATTATTATTATTATTATTATTTTTTTTTATTTATAGGGCACCACTAGCTATCCACAGCGCCGTACAGGGACAGACAGAAACACGATACAGGGTGAGACAGCACGGTACAGTTAACAAAAAGCACAGTAGCTCAATGTACAGCTAGAAGAGAGGTGAGAGCCCCAAGCGGGGTAGAGAGAGGGGGAGAAGGGCAGGAGGACCTCGTGGAAGAGACAAGGAGCTGAAGAGCAGAGTTAAGGTGTTGGAGAACAGAAGGAGAGGAGGCCCTGCTCGAAGGAGCGTACAATCTAAAGGGAAGGGTAGGACGGACAGAGACGCAATTGTAGGAAGAGGGAATGGGGAGAACAGAGGCAGAGACGGAGAGGGGGGAAGAGGAGAATTAAAAGGAGGGAGGTAAGAGGGGGACAGGAGAAAGAGCAGGAGTGGGAGGGGGGTAGGGGGAGACTGGGAGGAGATCAATTAGGTGGGGGACTGGAGGGCTTTAAGGAAGAGGTGGGTTTTTAAGGCCCGTTTGAAGCTAGACAGGTTGGGGAAAGTTCTGATGGAGCGGGGGAGCTGGTTCCAGTGGAGGGGGGTAGCACGGGAGAAGTCTTGGATGCGAGCATGGGAGGAGGTAACTAGGGGGGAAGAGAGGCGGCAGTCGTTAGCCGAGCGCAAAGGGGCGGGATGGAGCATGAATGGAGATTAGTTTGGAGATGTAGGGAGCAGTGGAGTTGGAGAGGGCCTTGAAAGTAAGAGTGAGGAGCTTGAACACGATTCTGTAGGGGATGGGGAGCCAGTGGAGGGATTGATAGAGGGGGGAGACAGAAGAGGAGCGGCGAGAAAGGAAAATGAACCGAGCGGCAGCATTAAGTACGGAGCGAAGGGGAGCGAGATGAGAGCGGGGGAGGCCAGTAAGGAGGAGGTTACAGTAGTCCAAGCAGGAGATAATAAGAGAGTGGACAAGAGCTTTAGTGGCATCTTGGGAGAGGAAGGGCCGAATTCGTGCGATGTTGCGCAGCTGGAAGCGGCAGGATTTAGCGAGAGAGAGAATATGAATATAACGTGTAGTTTATTTGCATTAATACGCATGGAATAACATAAAACTAATAAGAAGTGTGAGGACCACACATCTTAGTGGGCTCTTGGAAATCACCTAGGAAGTTTGTTGCAACAAAAAGGAGGTTTATTCTGTAGTAGACAATACAGGTAGGCGGATATACAATCACCAGGCAGATTCTTTACAGGTACAGCATACACAAGTGATGAAAGTGCAGTTCCTTGTCACCAGTGCACAAACAACCTGAATACAGTCAAAATGCAGACTATAGGCCCTTCAATATTTCCACAGTGGTGGAGTTAATGGTGGGTGGACTAGTGGAGGTGGGTGGGTAAGTGATAAGGCATAACCCTGAGGGTCTAATCCAGGAACACTAGTATAAAAATGACATGGTTGACTATACAGGACAGATTTGATAGCATTAGCCATGCGAACAGAAATTGTTTAAACCAGATGTCTCATCCTCACTTAGGCTAGGTACACACTGCAAAAACTTTCGACCAATTTGTTATCTAGCAATTTTACAAATGACAGTATTTCTGTAATCACCCAAAGTCTCTGTTAAGCAGCATAATACAGTTTATTACAAGTAAAAACTTGTTACTCGCCTGAGGTCACACAAATTAAATATGAATGGATTCTCCCCGCTTATTATTATTATTACTACTAAACCTTTTATAAAGGATGTTTGTGGATGGTATACAGGGGTGTGAAGCGCTGTAACTCCTAGCAACTGGCACATGTCCTTCATCAGTTTAGACATGAATGGAGTACCCTGATCTGTGAGAATTTCTTTGGGTATTCCCAAACATGTAAACATCAATACAAGTTCCTTAGCTATGGTGCTGGACTTTATATTTCGTAGGGGAACTGCCTCTGGATACCTGGTTGCATAGTCAAGCACCACTAGTATATATTGGTGCCCACGTGCAGATTTTTCCAGTGGCTCCACAAGGTCCATAGCTATCCGTTCAAAGGGAACTTGTACTATTGGTATTGGAATGAGAGGTGCCCTGTACATGGGTTTGGGACAGGTTCTCTGACAAATGGGACAGGACCGGCAATACTTTTTCACTGCCATGTGTACCCCGGGCCAGTAAAACCTAAGCAGAACTCGTTCCCGTTTTTTATCCTCCCCTAGGTGTCCCCCACAGACATGTGTGTGTGCTGCTTTTAACACTAGGGTTACATGGACCTGAGGAACCATTAATTGTTCTACTTTTTCCCCCTGTACACTAGCAACTCTATACAGGAAATTATTTTTAACAATAAAATATGGCATACCTTCTGCAGGCTGGGCGGCTTTCGCTACCCCATTTTCCTCAGTCACACTTTTAAAGGCATGTTCCAAAGTGGCATCATTAAGTTGGTCTCGAGCAAAGTCCTGCAGAGGAAACAAAATTGGTATTGCGGACCAGTCCGTATCCTCACTGACAGGCGGGGTGGGCTCATCTGCGACATCACCGACCAATGCTAGTTTGGACTGTCCACGTTTCCCCGCAGGTGGATGCTTTTGTGGAACTCCTGCTGTGACTATCAGGATGGCATTCCGGTTTGGCGGTTCCCAAAGATCGATGTCCAGATGTTGTGGATTCTTAGACGGTTCCTTTAAGACCGGGCTTCCGACCGTTGCATCAGTTGCCGGCATGTCCGGCCGGATCCGCTCACCGAGGACATCATTAAACAGTGGGAAGCCTCGCCCCAAAATGAGTGGATATGGGAGTTTAGGTGCTATGGCAGCTACCACCATAACAGTTTTCTCTTTGAGTGTGACTGGTAGTATTGTTCTTTCATACTCCTCTGTTGTGCCATGTACACAAAGAACCTTCACCTTGGGCAACCGAGAAGTTATGGATTCGGGTAAGGCAGAGCTGGAAACCAATGAAAGTTCACTCCCCGAGTCAACCAAGGCCAGAACAAGGTTTTGGTTGATTAGCACAGTCACCCCGAACAAACAATGACTTCCTGATGTGTGACTCATGGTAAAACAGCTTGGAAAAGCAGGTCCAATATGTGCCACGGAACAGTCCATGGGTTCCTGTAGTTTAGGACACTCTGCCTTAAAGTGGCCTAGCTCACCACATTCAAAACACTTCAGATTAGACAGCTTTGCACCTGGCCCTCTGTCCGTAGCAGTTTTGCCATTGGGCCCTGTAGCAAGGATTGTCAAACCTGGCTTTTGGCGTGGCAGTGGCTTTGGCACAAATGCAGGTTCTTTAGTCATTTGCTGTAGCGCACAAAACCTTTCTACCACGGTGGCAAGCTCTTCATAAGTTTGTGGGTCTGATTGCAGAACCCAACTTTGCAAATCACGGTTCAGCCCCCGGATGCAGTGATCTATCGCCAGAACTTCAATAATCCGAGAAGCCGAATTCTCCTCAGGCTGCAGCCATTTCTTTCAAACTTTAGAAAGCTCAGCCACTTGCGCTCTGACCGGTTTTTCTTTGTCATAGCGCCATTGGTGATAGCTCTGGGCTCGGCCTGGCCCGGAAACTCCAATGCGAGCCAATATCTCAGACTTTAGGCACAAATAATCAGAGGCCCGGTCCTCATCTAGATCCATATTTGCTCGCTGAGCTTCCCCAGTCAGATATGGCGCCAGTCTCTCAGCCCAATCTTTAGGAGGCCATTTTGCCCTTTTTGCAAGTCTCTCAAAGGACACCAGATATGCTTCTATGTCATCAGCTGGTGACATTTTCTGGAGAACAGGACCAGGTGGTTCATTTTGGGATTTCATTCATGAAGGCTGCAAGATCTAGCTTTTGAGTTGTCGTTCTCTAACTAGAGTCTATATATGCAGCTGAGAGCGATCCTTCGGTCGTGAAGTCTGGACAGCCAGGTTGAGATGGAGAGAATATATATTTGATCATCTAAGGAATCTATCTATGCTTGTACCTAGAAAACATCTGGTACGCAGTTTATTATTATACATCACGTGGGTGTCTAATATACTGTATATGATCTTCCACCTTGGGTATATATGGTTTTTTCTCACAATAAGGAAACCTAAATAGGTGGTGTGCATGCTCACAAGAAGTGTGATGTATACCATGACCGTACTACTCTATGTTACTCTTGTTTTTCCTGCATTGTCCGAGTTGTGATTTATTGGGAGGATAGCCTGGAAGGAGGTTCTCCCATCTATGATTAAGACGACCTACTAAAACCTCATGGTACGCAGCTTATTACATCTGTCTTTATATATATACAATTGATAATACACATTGAGGCGCCGTGCCTGTCTTCTGTTGCAGTGTTTCCATTTCCGGACTGACCATCTGGCTACAGGTTATCGTGGCTGCCGCTCACACTTGAGCCAACTATATATCTGGAACTGTTCCATTTGATACTGTATTTGATTTATATTGGTAATTCTGTCACGCTGTGGTTACTAGCGCCATTTATATCAACTTGTTGGTTTTCTATATATATATATATATATATATATCTGCAGTGGTTTGTTAGCTGCAGGGAGTGTTTTGGGTGGAGGAATGCTCTGCAGGATTCTTTTGGGAGCAGATACTGTTTGGTGATGAGCTATGTTCTGCGGCTATCTTCTAGTAGTAGGCATAGTCTTGGATTGATAAATGCTCTGCAGGGTTTTTGTAGTTCTACTTTTTTATGAAGTTGCTGTACCGTCTCTTTCTAAGACGCGCAGGCCCTAAACTAGGATAAAGCTAAACTAAGAAAATTTAATAGTGCTGTATGTGTGTATTCCAGTGAACACACAAATTTGTGAATTAGCAGCTCCAACATTTTGTGAGTGACAGCAATCTCACTCCATGATAGTGCTGAATCTGCAGCTAACCACAGGATGTGATGACATACCATGTCTGTATTGCACAAGTAACACGTCCATTAAGGTTTCTGCCTTAATCGTTGTAATTTCATTGCTTTTTGGAGTTTGAGTGGAAGAGTTTCAATAGTTTTCTTACATTTTAGATGGTGTGTAAGGAACCTTAATCGGACATGTTAAACCGTAAGGTTTTTTGTCTATGGAATTTCATGGCTTTTTATAAAGTAAAAATATTGCTCTACACTCTGTGTGTTTGGTAAGAAATCCAGAGAGATATTCAGTCGTGTCTGAGGGGAGTTGGTAAATATAGACCATGCGTGTATGAAATAGAAATAGTAATAAGTGTACACAAATATAAGTGAATAATATCATTATGTTCGCTTTTACCTAGGGGGTATAGTAATACCAGTACAAGCAAGTGCCACTCACCTATGGACACAAATTAGTATTCCAAAGGTAGAAAAGTTCTTGTCAATATGAACAATCTGAATAGAATCATCTCAGAGACTCTCCATCTAAACAATAAGAGAATAAATGGATCTGTATCATACAAGCTGACTTCTATTAGTCCCTTAAATTGTAAACGTAAATTGTGCAAAGTCCAGCTATTGGTGGTTTTCCTAGTGGACAGAAGATTATCTTGTGGCTTCCAATGGAGATCTCCCATGAGTTTTCTCTGTGTCCACACGCTGCCATGTTGTCTCCACTATCAGATGATCACAGTCAGCTTGCTGTCTCTCCCTCATATACGTGCTGCATCTTACTTCTGAATGTCTCTGGCAGAGTGCATCTCTCTATATCCTATGCACAGGGCCGCCTTCAGAAATCACGGGGCCCAGTACGGGCTCCCCGCCCCCCCCCCCCCCCCCTGATGAGCGCCCCTCCCACCCCATGAGCAGCAGCGCAACACATACTTACCTGGGGGCCCGCTGTCTTGCAGTCCGCTGGCCTCCGCTACTCTGTCTTCAGCCTGGCTGTCACCGTGACAGCCAGGCACCAGGATGCGATCGCAGGGGTGAAGGAATCATTCCCCCTGCGATCAATGCTAATGGACAGACTAGTGCTTTACAAAATCAGGGTTATCGCTGGCAAAAAACTATCTCCAATGAAAACTCCCATTTTTACTGGTAATAGGCCTTTTCATGTGGAGTTTTTAGGTTCTCCCCATGTTTTCGTGGGTTTCCTCTTGGTGCTCCAGGTTCCTCCCACATTCCAAAAACAAACTGGTAGGTTAATTGGCTGCTATCAAATTTACCATAGTCTCTCTCTGTCTGTCTGTGTGTGGGTATGTTAGGAAATTTAGACTGTAAGCTCCAATGGGGCTGGGACAGATGTGAGTTCTCTGTACAGCGCTGCGGAATTAGTGGCGCTGTATAAATAAATTGTGATGATGAATTATAGAACTCTTATTTTATTCAAGTGTATGAACAGAAAATACTTCTATAGGTTACTTAAGTCATTTCTCAGAACCCCTCATCTGTTTGGAGAAAGAGCAACACTGTGCAGACATGACACAGTAGATAAGTTTTAGTGACTGTTGCTGTACAGGATGTTTTGATGAAGAGACTGGCCATATCCTAGTTTGTAAGTGGGACAGAGTGCTCCATTTCACATGGTCTTCCCATACTGACTGCAGAGGTCAGGTCTCAGTGTCAGGAATCTCCAAAATTACAGAGCTATATATCTGCCTAGAACAAAGTAAAGGTATTTAACAGTTACCTCTCTTCCACGCTTCATAAACAGGGCTGCCAAGAGGAATTCAGGGCCCTGGTACAACAAATTCATGGGGCCCCCCTTATAGTCGAGCATGCAAAAAAATTTCGGGAGTGTGGTCATGCCTTTGGGGGGCGTGGGAAATGCGCCATTGGGGCGTGGCTAACATCAAAATCACTAGGCTCTCAATGTGCTGGAGCGTCACATATGTCCAAGCACTCCTGACTTTCAGGACATCTAGCACCACAGTGTAGTATACAAAGAATGCAGTGTGTACACAAACAGTTCAGTCTTGGCCTGCACCTTACATTGGGCACAACACTCACCAAAAATTGGTATTGTCCCTACTAGAATCACAACATTTCACACACTGTGCTGCTCTTCTCACTTTCTCCACCTGTGGCTGCTGGTTTCTTTAGTTGTGGCTTGTCCGGATCCTGCAATGTTGAAGGGCCTATTTGGAAAAAAAAAATGACTACATTTAGAAAATTACAGCCAGCCCCGGCGTTAAATCAATAGCACCCATGATTAATAATTAGGCCTTCCTCCAGCCCCAACATTAAAATAATAGTATTCACATTTAATAAATAAACCTATTCCCTTCCTGCAAACAGCAATACCTATTTCCCGCAATCATCACTGCCATTAAATAACTCATAGTCACATTTAATAAATAGACCTCATTATCCCTAAACTCACCCCCATATTCAATAGCCCCCAAACCACCCCATCTTAAATTAATAGTCCCCACTATTAAATTGCCTCACCATCACCCTACAAACAAAATAGCACCAATTAATTAGCCACCACCTACCTCACACACACCACATTGCAACAAGCCCCCTGTGCCATCACACACACAATACTGTGCCCCTTCATCACTACACTGTGCCCCCTTATGCTCACACTGCACCCTCCATGCTGCTTTCCCCCATTCTTTTTTACTCTGTGCCTCTCTCCCCTTTTTTTTTTTTACTCTCAGCCTCTCTGCCCCTTCTTTTTCACTCTGTGCCTCTGCCCTTTTTTTTAATCAGTGCTTCTCTCCCCCTTTTTTTTTTTTATAAGTGCTTCTCTCCCCCTTTTTTTTATAAGTGCTTCTCTCCCCCTTTTTTCTTTTATAAGTGCTTCTCTCTTCTTTTTTTTTTTAATCTCAGCCTCTCTCCCCCGTTTTTTACTCCCTCTGCTTTATATTACTGTCCCCTTCTGTTTTCCTTCCTCCCCTTGCCTCTCCGTTTCTTTCCTTACCTTTTGTCAGCTTCTTTCTTTTCTTCTCTTCTCTTCTGTCTTCTCTTCTGTCTTCTGCCTTGGTCTTGTCCGGCGCTCCTCACTGACTGCCGGGTGTGACTTGACGTCATGCCCGGCAGTCAGTGTGAATGGTGCAGAGAAGAGAGGAGGGACGCGGCGCCGATCACGTGAGTATTCATTTTTTTTTTTTGTTTGTTCTGTTCCAGCTCCCCCCACCAACGATCTTGCTAAATTAAAACATGAAAAAAACGCAAGATGGAAAGAAAAAAAAAAAAATTAAAAAATGTGCAACGAGGGCCCGGCCCGGGCCCCCTGGCAAGCCCAGGCCCGGGTAAAATGTACCCGCTCCTCCCCCCCTCTTGGCGGCCCTAATCATAAGTCTGACACTGGCATTCTCTTCTTGCATTATAGCGTTATTGGTCATTAACATGATAATGAATGGGTTACCTCTCACTGCCAATCTTGTCTGGAGTTGAAGCTGCATGGGTTCATGTAAGAACTAAGAAAAGTACAGACACACACAGAAAAGGAGGGGGGAGAGGAAAGAGGGAGAAGAGACATGGTGATAGATAAAGACAGATAGGCAGACACAGTGAGGGAGAAGTGGAAACAGACAGCAGAAAAGCAAGGGAAGGAGCCCTGCACAATGTAGAGAAGGAGCTGAGAGGTCAGGGGGCGCCTGTGTGATGAGTGGTTGCATGCTGCTTCTATACAGAAACAGACAGCATGCGGCCACATATACAGAGATACGGGGCAATCTTTATTGTGAACAGCTGGGCAAACACATAGTTGTGTACAGCAAAGAGTGGGCGGCCGTTGCGCCTCCTCGGCATTGCGCCCTGGAGGGTCGCACCGGCCGCACCACCCTCATTACGGCCCTGCTTTCATATCTCGCAGACACAGCAAGACGTTTTGTGAATTTAATAAACGTGAGACAGGATATAGTAAATATATGTAAACATGTCTACACCTGTGCATCTATTGGCGTACAATTAAACAAGGTCCAAAATGAAACAGAATAATATGTAAATATAATATTTGTAAAACAGTGCAATTTCCAGGGCAGTGAGTGACAGGTAGTGCAGTATGAGGACAGCGAGTGTGTGACATGTTAGTGAGCCACGCAATGGCATACACCAAGTGGCTCATGTTTTCCAGCTGTGAAGCGCAGCTTGTGAATATTGTGTTCTCCCCAAATTCAGGTTCCGAGGCAGTCAGGAGTAAAGCGTGTGGACTGCTATAAGGAGAGCTGGGTTACGTTACTCGCTACATACCTCTCTGGCTTTCGGCACAGAACACAGATGATAGGTCATCACAGCAGGAACCTCGGAGCACTTTTAAATCTCCTGCCCCCAGCTCAGTACAGTGAATAAATTAACTGATGTCACTGAGGGGCGGGAAGTTTAAACGGGTCTGTTACAGCCGCTTTGGCACCACTCAGAGAGATTACACTTTGAAATGAGAGCACTAATAATACTACAGAGTGCCCCCTCTCAGCCCCAAAACACTAACCAGCCCCCCTGTGTATAGAAAATATGGCCAATTTATCCAGCTCAGAATTGAAAATCTCTTAGCGAAAATAGTCAGCCATATTTTTATTCTCATATGAAGCCAGGCTGAGTACACCCACTCTATTGACATATACCATAGGTATGGCTCTGCATTTTCAGCTTGGCTGAGATGAAATAACCAAACAGCTGTTAGAAGCAGCAGAACTAAAAATCTCCAGTTGCCTGAAGTCGCCATCACCAACACCACAGCGCCCATGGTCTGGGGGTGGGGTACAGCGACAACACTTACCCAAACATCCTCAGCCCGGACGGCTGATTTCTGACAAGGATCCATGACGACTCTTTTATGAACCGGCTTCAGCCAATCCCAATGCAGAAAGATGCCGGCGCGACTTGATGACATCAGTGAAATAGGCGACGCTGGTAACGCCGCTCTTGAGGGGGTAATGTAAGTATGCAGCTATGTACAATGTACTTTGGAAAGGGCTGTGCTGGAGTCTCAGGAGCGTAGGGAGCCAGTGGTGGTCCCAATCCTGCTCATAGGTGCTGGCTGGGGCCCCAGGACAGGGGAGACACGGTGAAAGTACATGGCGCAGGTAGAAGGGCAGATCGAATCAAGAAGAATGTGGGGAAGGCAGAGTGTTGACCTGAGCACTGATCGTGCTGCTGGCTCTCACTGTCAGCAGTGACAGTAAGCAGGATGGCAGTCTCTGATTGGTTGTGTGTCTACAACACTTAATGCTTCCCACCAGCCGTGTGCTATCACGACAGTGCCCGGCATAAGTGCACAAATCCTTTAACAATGCAAGGCAGATGAATAAAGAAAAAAGAAAAACCATCTATGTTTCAGTGAGTATTATATTTCATTATAAAGAACTACTGATGTGCTGCATTGAACAGGACGTGAGAATCCTGCCGACAGATTTCACTAAAATTATTACTGCACGATCTATGACGGTACTGCCGATCTCTCACACACATATTGCTGTACTGACAGATTACCAAGCACTTTTACTGTAGTTTCTCTGTAGTCTAAAAATCGGAATGTGTCCTCTAGACAGGGCTGCCATCAGAATCTTTGGGGCCCAGTACTAATTAATGTGGAAGGGCCCCCCTCCATCCCTCTGCACCATACATGTGCCACCTCCCTCTGCACAGTACATTCTCTGCTCCCTCCCTATCATAGTAAATGCCCTCTCATCATTCAATCACAGCAAATGCTCCGCTCCCCCCCCCTCACCATCCCAATACAGTAAATATTCCACTCCCCTCCTCACCATCTCATCACAGAAAATGCTCAGTCCCCCCTCTCCCCTATTATAATAAACGCCCCTCCATCATAATAAATGCTCAATAAACTTACCTTGTTCTTAAAGCAATGCTATGGTTCCTGGTCACTGATAGAATGGGAGCGTGACACACAGTGATGACATCACCGCACCACACACTCCCAGTCTAACAGTCTTGGAGCCGCAGCATCGCGAGGGGCAGATGGGTCAGACTAAGGGGCGCGGACAGTTCAGGGTGCCCGGATAGAAACTCCTGTCTGTCCAGGCCCCTTACAGCTGTACTGGCCATTCCCCCCTGATGGTGACCCTGGAAGTGGGTGAAAGATCAGAGAAGTGGGTGAGGAGTGCAGGGAAGTTTGTGAGGAGTGTAGTGTGATGGGTGCAGAGGTGGAGCAGTAAAATGAGAGTGCAGTGTATGAGGGGTGCAAGTGATTCAGTGTGTGAGGGATACAGTGAAATGAGATATGCAGTGTGGGAGGGGTGCTTGAGATGCAGTGTAGAGAATTAACTGAACAGTGTATACTTAGCGGTACAGTTCTCATGTGTGAGGAGAGAGATACTAGTTGCAGTTCATGTCTCTTTGGTGGGTTTAAGGATCAAGGTTATGGGCTGATACTTTGGTATTATTAAGGGATGCAATGGGGTACATAGAATGTTAGAATTGGGAGAGGTGTTGTGAAGTGCTATAGAGGTGCAGTAAGAGCGGTGCAGTACAGTGTTGTAGTGTCAGGGGGGTATGTGTAGTGCTGTAGAGCTGTAGTATGAGGGGTAGGTGCAGTGCTGTGGGGTGTAGTGTGAGGGGTTCAGTGCCGTAGTGTAGTGTTAGTAGGTAGGATCAGGATGGGGATACTGGTCGCTTGGCTCATTCTCACACCGGTCCTGCTCTGCTCACTACCAAGAAACGAGAAAGGAATGCTCCACACAAGGAGAAAAAAAGAGAAAAGGGGAACCTCCTGTGTGATATTTATATCTCCTGAATGAATTCAATTTTATACAGGAGGCGGTGCTAGCCTTGTGAGTAATTTATGGAAAAAGATAAACGAAACAGAGTTTGATAAGAAAAAGCTAAACAGCACTCCACCCTAAAACGTAACTTTTATTAATTATGAAATAAAAATAATGGGACATCATCTTGCCAAAGAAAATGTGAAATATTAAAACCAAAAACATAAACACAAAAGACATGTGTATTTACAAAAAACACTCACTGGGGGGATTAGAGTTCTCGTATAAACTCAAAATCTTTTCTAATATAAGTGTGACAGATAAGTCGAAGTTGCCACTAGGAAATCAAAGGGACTGGGTTATCGTATGCCCAGTGATCAGACTTTTCTGAACTATAATTAAAGACTGTATTGTCTAGATCCTCGAGTGGAAAGGAAGGGACAGTGTGATTTATAGAGTGCTATTGTCAGCAATTCTCCTAATTCAAGGACTGTCTTAGAAACTTTTCAAATTTTATAATTGGGTAAAAGAGTGAATGTTGTTAGCAGGGGCGGGCTGGGCCGGACAGAATCAGTCTATTTTGGGCCGGTTCAATGACCGGCCAAAGCCTTTGTTATGAGTGAGCTATGGTACAGTAAAATGTAACTGCAGATTTAGAAGACCAGGCCTGCCGGCCCTATTATTTGTATTTCAGCAATGACAATTAGCAATGGAGCTCTCCTGAATGTCACTGGAGTCTTTGAAGAACACTGCTCCGCCTCTTCTTTCTTTTCTACCTATGACGCTTTCCAAGTGCAATAGAGACTGCCAAGAACTGTGCTACCCCTTCTGTGTCCCTCTGTGAAATGGCGCTGGATCACCGTGAAGGGCGGTACTTATAGAATACAAAACTCGTGAGATCCGAGATCCGATGACGTAACAATGACGTTTTGCTTTGTTTTTAACTCTGAGGGCACAGCGAAAGTACCGGACTGGCTCGGCTCAGTACTCGAATCTGCTAAGTTCGGGTGTGTTCGGTTCTCGGGGAACGGAGCCTGAGCTTCTGTAATATATACGAGGTATGTCTATTAAATAACGAGACTGATAAAAATGACTCAAAATGTGTACCTTTAAGCGCTGATTTAACTTATGGAAAAAGATAAAAATCGCAAGGTGCTAAATCGGGCGAATATGGAGGATGTTTAAGTGTAGTAATGTGTTTGTCAGTCAAAAACTGCTTCACAGAAAGTTCTGTGTGAGCAAGCGCATTGTCCTGGTGAAGAAAGAAACCATTTTTCCACAGTTGCGGCTGTTTCTTTCTAACTCTTTCTCTCAGCCTTTTCAAAACTTCCTTATAATAATGCTGATTAACTGTTGTGCCTTCCAGAACCCATTCTTCCAAAATTACATCCTTGATATTGAAAAAAAAACAATGAGCATTGCTTTGAATTTTGACTTGCTTGGACAAGCTTTTTTCATTCTTGGTGATGACAGTGTTTTCCAGCGCATTGACTGTCTTTTGGTTTCAGGATCGTATTGGAAGATGCAGGTGTCATCACAAGTGATTACTTTATGAAACAGGTTTGGATCTGTGTCAAGTTGCTGCAGAATGTCAACACAACATTCCTTGCAACGTTCTTTTTGCTCTGGAGTGAGAACCCTTGGGACCATCTTTGCACAAACTTTCCTCATGTTAAGATCCTCACGCAAAATTTTCCATGCTGTGTCTTTATCAATGTTCAAGGATTCAGCTATCATTCGAACACTGAGTTGGCGGTCTTTTCGAACAATCTGACTGATTTTTTTCTACATTTTCTTCGGTTCTTGGAGTGCAAGGTCGTCCAAAGGGTTCATCATCTTCGACATTCTCACATCCCTCGCTAAATTTTTTGTGCCACTCAAACACATGCGCAGAAGACAGGCAGTCATTCCCATAGACCGTAGTAAGCATTTGAAAACATTGCATTTTTCGGCACTCCATAGAAAACACAACCAAACTAAATGGCGACTCACAATCAACTGAACATCATAGAGTGTTGCAGTGTGTCATGCAGATTCAGACAGGTTCAAGGTTACTACGTATGCAGTTTTAACCGATTCTGACTGCTTTGTTTACTAGGTGGAATCACAGTCTCGTTACTTAATAGACATACCTCGTAAATATATATATATATATATATATATATATATATATATATATATATATATATACATAGGATCCACAGCTGTTCAACATGGAACAGACCAGCACCAGCAATAAGGAAAATACAAATTTTAATAGAAAAACATAGAAAGATACGTCACTATAGTACGTCCTGCCCTACGTTCGTTTCTGCTAGGTTGCTAGCATCAGGGGAAATAACTCTGTACTCCTGCATCCCCTAAATATCATTTATGGGCTTCAGTACTCGGCGGACCTAATCAAACATTAACACTTAACTTTGAACATACTTGAATTATACTTAATCCACGTAATAAATACAAATATTAACAATATAAAGAAACATACCTAAATTACACATAATCTGCCTAATAAATATTGACAATATAAAGAAACAAACATGAGGTAATAAATATTATTTAAATATAATGTCAAGCAGCACCTGTGTATAAAAGATCAAGGCTCCGTTCCTCTTAGCAACCACAAACATAGTAATTAACTCTGAGAGTTACCTAGCAGAACATATATCTAATCAATCATGTAGACTATATCAGAACTTATAACACTACTTTAAGTGTCCATGATCCCAAAGCATAGTATAGTGATCTTGTCTTGAGGTAACATTCATTGCCACAGTTGGTAAACGAGTGGTTAACAGCATGCAGATGAATACAGGTCACATCAGAGCCCTCTGGATTAAGTTCATAAGGTGCATTCAAACCAAATAGCTGTGTGTTTTTCCCAATTAGTGTATCCAAGCAACCAGATAAACAAAGTTGCAACAGGAACAACACAAGCCAAGTAATGAAGTAACGATATGAAGTAAAGAAGTAAATATATGTATATATATATATATATATATATATATATACATACATATATACATATATACACACATATATATATATCCCAAAGAATATAAGCTATATAGGCGCTACAAAATTCAAGCTTATAGTAGTAACATACAAAACAAATACTTAATATGCAGTAGGCAGCTCCCAGATCAATCAACGCCTGTCTGCAAGTGTCACACCTATTAAACAAAACACAAAAAAAAGGGGCGCCACACATAGTGTATTACATTTAAACACATATAATATAACAATCCAATGCTAGGAAATTCCCATACCAGAAATTCAAATTTAGACAGCTTATCTGATATGCTGATGGATAGGGAAGTAACGACAGAGTCCTCTTATCACCGTCAGAAGTACATCTCCAAGGAACTGTAACTCAGAAGGATATCCACAATAGTGTAATTGTCACGGTTTGGTACACTGGATTCTTGGGTCTGCCCAACTTGGTGCTACTCCCAGCAGCGCGCGGAGTCTAACGGACGGATGGTATTCACCAGTGACCACCGCAAGGTGATTTGGACTTAGCGGCGTCCACCCGCAGGTCGCGGCCCCTACCAGGAGTGTCAGGCGAGACCCTAGGGGAGTAAATAATAAGATGTTATGAAGAGACACAATGGAAGTAGATGGAATGTAAGCTCTTTAGCCGGCAGGCCAGAGGAGACTGATGGATACAGATGGAGCGTGAGCTCTTCCGTCAAATGGCGGAGTGAAGACAGATGCAGAGTGAACAATTCAAGTAGCAGGAAAACGGAGGCTAGTGCGGCTTGGGCAGTACAGCCTGTAGAATAGCGGCACAATGGAGACAGGTGCAGCTTCAGCAATTCAAGGTAACAGAGGTAGGTACAGCTTGAGCGGTACAGCCCATAGTACAGCAGCACAGCGGTGACTGGTGCAGCGTGAACAGTCCAGACAGCAAGGTAACAGAGGCAGGTGCAGCTTGAGCGGTATAGCCCATAGTACAGCAGCACAGTAGAGACAGGTGCAGCGTGAACAGTCCAGCCAGCAAGGTAACAGAGGCATGTGCAGCTTGAGCGGTTTAGCCGTAGTACAGCAGCACAGCGGAGACAGGTGCAGCGTGAACAGTCCAGCCAGCAAGGTATCTATACACACACAAATAGAACTGGAGCGCAAATAGAGCGCTCATGGTGCAGTTATTTTTCAACTCAAAGAAAGTGTGTATATTTCTTATATGAACTGCGTACAAATAATAAAATTCGAAAAGGCTTATCTGTAATCCTCCTGAAGTTGTACCACATCAGGATATGAATCCAAGGACAAAACAGTAAATTCCTATAAAGAGTAGAGAAAAAGCCACAACAAGTGGCCACACATGTGTGGAATAGTTTCCAAAAGATTTTATTATCGCAACGGTTAAAAACACTTACAATAATAAATGAAAATAGAGCTTTTCTGTATTGTCACATAAAGCGCTGTATGTATCACCCCTGATGAAGTGCTTGGCATGAAATATGTAGGGTGGTTTTATTATCCAGTTTCACTGGTTGATCCAGACCTGTGACAGAGCTGTATGTGACAATACAGATAAATTCTATTTTAATTTATTTTTGTAAGTATGTTTAACCAGTTGAATTTCAAAAAGACAGCATATGGCCAAAGCCCCTACCTTTATGTGGTCATTCCTAGTGCAATTACTCGCTGCATCTAACGCCACAACATAATCAGTCGCTGCATTACAATGAATGGGCTAGTCCAGGAAGATAGTATTATTTTTCCTGGCTAGTACCATCACCATACCCTGTTGTCCTGCCTTTAATATGTGGTGCATATGTCAGGCGCCGTTCCGCTGCTTCCTCGGGACGGCCGACCGTCCTCTCTATCGGCACATTTGGTTGCCAGGCAACCAGACACAAGACTTCCGGCCGGACCGCCTGGTCTTCTGTACATGTGGCAACAGGACGCTATTCTAACCTCCGGCAGCAGATGATGACAGCGCCGCCGCCTCTCTCTTTCATTGACTGCCTACTCTTTTTAAGGCAGTCCCTGTCTTCCCATGCTTTGCAGGGTCCTCTGACCGCCCCCCCTTTTCTACGGCAGCACCGTCTAGTGTGGTCACGGTCTCTACTTCCTCTTCTATTCTGCGTTTTCCGGCTCCGAAGAAATTAGATGGAGATCCCAAACAATGCAGAGGCTTTTTGAATCAGTCCGCCATACAGTTCGAATATAACCCCAGGGCATTTACTTCAGAACGGATCAAGGTGGCTTTCATAATCTCTCTTTTGAGTGGCCAAGCCCTTGCCTGGGCTTCCCCCCTGTGGGAACGAAATGACCCTCTTCTTGGTAGTTCTGCTTCTTTCATTGAGGCCTTCAGGAAGGTCTTTGACGAACCTGGGAGAGTGTCTTCTGCTGCAACAAGTCTGCTTTGTCTTCGGCAAGGTAATCTTTCCGTGGGACAGTACGTGGTACAGTTTCGGACCCAGGCGTCAGAGTTAAAATGGAATAATGAAACTCTAGTAGCGACCTTTTGGCAAGGTCTGTTTGACCGGATCAAGGATGAACTTGTTTCCAGAGATCTCCCTCCGGATATACACTAATTTCTCTATGTATCAAGGTGGATTTGCGTTATCAAGAACTCACGTAGGAACAGTCTTCTACCAGGCACTTTGTTCCACGATTGGTGCCCCAATTTCAAAATCCGGTCCTGCCCCAGGAAGAACCTATGCAAATTGGATGTTCTCGGCTATCTCCGGAGGAACGGCAGAGACGTTTCAAGCAGTGTCTCTGCCTTTACTGTGGAGATTCTGGTCACTTTCTCCAGGGCCTCTCCTAGGAGATCGGGGAAACCCCTCCTCCTAAACGGTGGTAGAGAGACCGTTTTAGGAGAATCCACAGTTGCTCCCTATTCCAAAAATACCTCAGAACTCCTCATGGCTGTCACCTTGAGCACCCCTAAAAGATGTTACCCCACCACGGTCTTTATGGATTCTGGCTCCACCGGGAACTTCATCTCGGCAGCTCTTGCTTCCTTGCTCCCAATTCCTCTAACATCTTTGCCTCAGCCACTGTTGCTTACGGCAATAGATGGTAATCATGTCAGCAACGGTTCTATCTCCTTTGTACTTCACCAGATCGGCTGATGGAAGGAGCTTGACACAGTGAGACTATCTAGTTCCTGGTATTGCCTAAATCCACTAACCCCCTCATCTTGGGGTTAATATGGCTTTGGATGCATTCGCCTCAATTGAATTGGGATCATGCTCTGGTTGCGATGTGGGGTTCGGAGTGTCGTCACAGATGTATGTCCGGGTTTCCTTCTCCCATGCCTAGGGTAGTCAGCCATTCTACGTTGGCATATTCTACTCTTCCTCCTGTGTATGCGGATTTCCAGGATGTCTATAGCAAAGACGAAGCTGAAAGTCTGCCTCCACATCGATCCTGGAATTGCTCGATTGGCCAACCCATTACCAAGGGTCAGATTTACCCATTGTCCCGACCTGAGACATTAGCAATGTCCCCAATATATTGCTGAGAATTTGAGAATTTGAAACGTGGCTTCATTCGCAAGTCTTCTCCGGCTGGGGCAGGGTTTTTCTTTGTCAAGAAGAAGGACAGTTCACTACGTCCATGTATTGATTACCATCCCCTTAACTGCATTAACCGTTTAGAAGCATTACCTGCTACCCCTTATCTCTGACTTGTTTGATAGAATCAGTGGTTCCCTTATATTCACCAAACTCGACCTTCGAGGAGCCTACAATTTGATTCGTATTAAGAGAGGAGATGCATGGAAGACGGCTTTCAATACCAGGGACGGCCATTTTGAGTATCTCGTAATCCCCTACGGCCTTTGTAATGCCCATGCCATCTTACAATCGTGTCAACGATGTCTTCCAGGACTTATTGTATTTCTCCGTTGTAGTCTACCTGGACAACATATTGGTGTTTTCTAAAGACCTTGTCTCTCATTGTGAACAAGTCAAAGAAGTCTTACTCAGATTACGCAAATACCATCTCTGCTGCAAATTAGAGAAATGCGTCTTTGAAGTTCCAGACGTATCTTCTCTTGGTTCATTGTTTCCGGCGAGGGCCTACAGATGGTTCCCACGAAAGTATCCGCTATTCTGGAATGGCCTCAACCCCAGGGTCTCAAAGCTATTCAGAGATTCATTGGATTTTCAAATTACTACCGACATTTTATCCATGACTTTTCCTTTATCATTGCTCCTATCAGGGCATTAACTAAAAAATCCGCTAACCCCAAACTTTGGTCTCTGGAGGCCATTGCCGCCTTCGCCACCATAAAGAAGGCGATTTCAGCCGCATCAGTTCTTGCTCAACTGGATCAAGAGCGACCATTCTTCTTAGAAGTCAATGCTTCCTCTGTTGGTATCTTCTTCTGGTACTCACACTTCTTGTGGGTTTTTCTCCAGACGGTTCCTTCCCAGTGAAAGCAACTATGGAATTGGATATAAGGAGCTTCTTGCCATCAAAGCCGCACTCGAGGAATGGCGTTGTTTACTGGAGGGTGCTCTCCATCCAGTCACTGTATTTACGGATCATCAAAATCTGGTATTCTTCCAAGAGGCTCATTGCCTCAACCCTCGTCAAGTCCGCTGGGCATCCTTTTTTTGCACGGTTCAATATAATCCTTACATGCTGTCTGTGCCAAAAACGGGCGGGCTGATGCCTTATCTCGGTCCTTTGATGTGTCGAAGTCGTATAATTGGATGAACAAAAGTATATTGGTTAATATTGTTTTGCCATGCGATTGCGATCAGTATGCCACGTAACACGTGGCATAGCGCGATCGCACGGTAAAATACGCACGCACAGACTCACACTCTAACATTTAGTTATTTTTATATTTCATATTCATATTGGTTCCATTCTACAGTGATTTATGAGCAGATAGTATTTAGTTTATTATTAGTTTATATATTATGATTATATGTACACTTTAGTTTTATTTGAGGTTCAGGTTGCAGGAATTGTGTCATGTTTAGTATCATTTTAATCCCCTATTCATCAGCAGTTGTCCGGTTCATTTGCCGAAGAGATCGCACATTACATACTCTAGTTATTGATGTTAGGGAATATATAATACAGCTCTAGCTGGTATAAGCCCAGTCTTCTCTGACCACAGTATTCTGGAGTGAAGTACTGTAAGCTGGTACCAGTGGAGCGCATCTTAGCGAGCGCATGCGGGCATGGTATGTATGTAACTTTTGGTATTGGCTGTACTATATTATAATTATGTATTGAACTGCTAAATTTTGCATCTGCTAAATAAATTATTTTGTGCTTTGGAAACACAAATCGCTTAGTTAATACTTATTGGAAAACGATAGAATTACTCTAATAAACAATTCGGATCGCTTAACCCCATTGGCACCTCAATGCATCATTGACCCCTCCAGTAGTTTAGGTCTCACCCAAGCGTAAACCTGTACCCCCCGTCCTGGGCGTTCCTTTGTGGAGCCCACCTACGACTTAAGACCTTACATTGGACCCACTCCTCTCGCATTGCTGGACATGTCGGGTATTAAGAACACCACTGCATTACTTTGTCGCTGGATCTGGTGGCCCACTGTCCACTCTGACATTTGTAAATTTATTGCAGCTTGTACTATCTGTGCCCAACACAAGTCTTCCAGAAGTGTTACTGCTGGCCTGCTTTGCCCGCTACCCATTCCCAATGCTCCCTGGGAGAGTATTGACATGGATTTTATGACCAACCTTCCCTCCAGTGCTGGATATAACACCATCTGTGTCATCATTGACAGATTTTCTTACATGGTTCACTTTGTCCCCCTCTGTGGGTTCCCTTCCACCAGTCGCCTAGATGACATTTTTATCACAGATAGATCAATGACTGTCCCAAAGAATTCATTTCAGACTGAGGGGTCCAATTTACTTCCCGCTTCTGGAGAGCCTTTTGTAAGATCCTGGGTACTGATCTAAAATTCTCCTCTGGGTACTACCCCCAAACCAATGGGCAGACTGAACGGACAAATCAAGACCTGGAGACTTTCCTTCTGTGTTTTACCTCTGATAACCAGTATAAATGGTCTCAACTCCTTCCTTGGGCTGAATTCTCCCACAACCAGCATATCCATGAATCCACAGGATTCTCTCCATTCTTTATTGTATTGTGAACTCACCCAATCTTTCCGGATCCTTTTGTATCTTCTACCTCCACGGTTCCCACTGCTGACTCTCTCTTCCGGGAATTCTCACTTATTTGGTCAAAAACTAAGGCAGCGTTATGAAAAGCCACCCAACATCAAAAATCCTTTGCATATCGTCGCCGGAGATCTATGCCTCTCCTGATGGTGGGGGACCAAGTCTGGCTTTCCACTAGAGATTTGAAACTTAATGTTGAATCCATTAAGATAGCTCCTGGATTCATTGGTCCTTACACTGTTTCCCAAGTCATTAACCCTGTTTGCTATAAGCTTAAGTTATCTCCTTCTCTCAAGTGCCACAATTCCTTCCATGTTTCATTACTGCAGCCCTTAGTGCTCAATGAGTTCTTTCGGCCTCCTTTCCGACCCACTCCTGTACAGTATTCATCTGGCATTGAATATGAAATCAGTTGGATTTTGGATTCTCGTATGTTGCATGGCCGACAACAGTTCCTTGTTCGTTGGAAAGGTTTTGGTCTGGAAGAGAGACCAGGCAACCAGACGCAAGACTTCTGGCCGGACCGCCGGGGCTTCTGTACATGCGCGTCCCGTTGCCTAGAAACGGGACGCTATTCTAACCACCGGCTGCGGCCGATGACTGCACCTCCACCTCTCTCTTTCATTGACTGCCTACTGTTTAAAAGGCCTTCCACCTGTGCCAGAGTATTAGGTCTTCCTCCTGCTCCAGAGTTCCTGTGTTATTTGGCTTGCCTGACTTGTCTGCTATCCTTATTACCCGGATTGTCTTGACTACTCTTTTGGATCTCCCTAGTGTATTGCTGCCTGACTGTTAGCGACCTGGCTTGGCTGACCCTCCTTCTGGATATTCCCTTTGTACCACGCTGCCAGCACCGAACCAGGTCATCTGACTACTCTCATTCTGTAAATAACAAAGAGAAAATGCAAGTGTATTGAGAGGCACTCCTATTTAAACAGGAGTTAAATAATAACTTTTATTGGTTAATTATATAAAAGAGAAAGAGGACAGACCTCCAGCGAAATATAAACAAGTGAAAAAATTAGTGGTTAAAAAGTAATGTGTAAAGTGATAATATAAAAATGCAATTAGATTGCATGGCTCCACTGTTATCACCAATAAAGTGGCTTATCTAGGTTAATGCCTGTGTACACAATATGTCTTGTTAATAAGAAATGTATCACATCAAAATTGTATACACAATTGGTAGGAGATATATGATAAAATCAGGTCTGTGTCAGTATTCCCTCAATGTATGAGAACACAGATATAACCCTAGTCTCTGAGGTACATAGCTATATGTTCCCAATAGAAAGAGACCTAAAAAATGAAAAGGACCCTTTTATAGGGAATTCGTATCTGGGTAAATTGCAGCCCCACAATTAATATACCATTGGAGTCTTGTAATCTGGGGAGCGATTTCAGGAGGAAGCCAAGATATCTTGGCTTCCTCCTGAAATCACTCCCCAGATTACAAGACAGGCAGGATATTACACATAATCCAGCGATTTTAGGGTATAGGAGATTTCTAAGAACTTTTTTGCAACTCCGATGGTATATTAAATGTTGGGCTGCAATCCATTTTTATTTAATAGTTTTTAATAGTCTTGTGGCGCCCCTCTCTTTAATTATTGGTACATATATATATTTTTAGGATTGGCATTCCTAAAATAGGGTGCGACATCAGACTGCTGTTTTGCGACTACCTGTGTTACAACCAATTTCTGTATGAGCGCTAGAGATTATATAATCACATGTTCTAACATGCATACATGATCTTCATCACTAATAATCATCACATTCAACTGCCCTGCAGCTGGTGCAAGTGATACGCCTGAAAAATATGTACCTGGCTGACTTCCTTCACTTCAAATTTTCAAATTCATCCTCTCTTCCTACTGCTCCGCCCTCTCCCTTGCCAAACAATCCTTCTTTAAGTCCCTCATTTTTTCCCAGTCCTCTAACCCCCGCCGCCTCTTTGCCACATTCACCTCTCTCCTCAGCCCTCCCCCTCCTCCTATCCCACTCTCCCTGTCTGCTACTGATTTTGCCTCCTTTTTCTCCTCCAAAATTGAGGCCATCCACCTTAATATCTCCTCCTCCCTTTCCTCTCTTGCCCCCCTCTCCGCTCCTCCCTCCCCCCGCTTCCCTCCCTGGTGCTCCTTCCGCCCCACTACGGGTGAAGAAGTACACTCCCTCATTCTTTCCTCTCCCCCTTCTACCTGCCAACTCGATCCCATCCCATCTCACCTTCTTCGCTCCCTCTCCCCCACTGTCTGCGACTACTTAGCTCACCTCTTCAACCTGTCTCTCTCCACTGGCACTGTCCCCTCCTCCTTCAAACATGCCCTTATCTCTCCTGTTCTCAAAAAAACTAATCTTGACCCCACCTCACTCGTCAACTACCGCCCCATTTCTCTTCTCCCCTACGCCTCCAAACTTCTCGAGCGAATTGTTTGCAGTCGCCTCTCCCATCACCTCTCTGACTATTCCCTCCTTGACCCCGTCCAATCTGGTTTCCGCCCCCTCCACTCTACTGAAACCGCCCTGACCACTGTAACTAATGATCTCCTCTCTGCTAAATCCAGGGGTCACTTCTCCCTGCTCATCCTCCTAGACCTATCTGCAGCCTTTGACACTGTAGACCACCCCCTCCTCTTGCAGACCCTTCACTCTCTCGGCCTCTCTGGTTCTGTCCTTACATGGTTCACCTCATACCTCGCCAACCGTTCTTTTTCTGTATCCATTTCTGGCTCATCCTCCCCCCCTCTGCCCTCCCAATTGGAGTCCCTCAGGGCTCTGTTCTTGGCCCTCTACTCTTCTCACTTTACACTTCATCCCTCGCTGCTCTCATCACCTCATTCGGCCTTCAGTATCACCTATATGCCAATGATATTCAACTTTACATCTCTTCTCCTGATCTTTCCCCCCTCCTCTCTCGTGTATCTGACTGCCTCTCTGCCATCTCTTCTTGGATGTCCTCACGCTTTCTTAAAATTAACATCGCTAAAGCCGAACTCATTGTTTTCTCACCATCTAAATCCTCATCCCATCTGGATCTCTCCATAACTGTTAATAACTCCACCATCTCCTCTGTTCCCCAACTCCGCTGCCTGGGCGTCACCCTCGACTCCTCGCTCTCTTTTGTCCCCCACATTCAATCCCTTGCCCAATCCTGTCGCTTCCAACTTCGCAATATCGCCCGCATCCGGCCTTTCCTTTCTCATGAAGCAACCAAAACCATTATCCATGCTCTTATCATCTCCAGGCTGGACTACTGCAACCTTCTCCTCACCGGCCTCCCCCGCTCTCGCCTCGCCCCCCTCCGTTCTATACTGAATGCAGCTGCGAGGCTCATCTTCCTTTCTCGCCGCTCCTCTTCTGCCTCACCTCTCTGCCTTGCCCTTCACTGGCTCCCCTTCCCCTACCGTATCCTTTTCAAACTTCACCTACAAGGCCCTCTCCCACTCTACTGCCCCCTATATCTCCAACTTTCTCTCCATCCACACTCCCGCCCGGTCCCTGCGTTCGGCCAATGACCGTCGCCTCTCGTCCACTCTGATCACCTCATCCCACTCTAGAATTCAAGACTTTTCCCGAGCTGCCCCCCTCCACTGGAATGACCTCCCACGCTCCATCCGTTTGTCCCCTAACTTGTGCTCCTTCAAACGGGCACTCAAAACCCATCTCTTCCTTAAAGCCTACCAGCCTTCCACCTAACCCTCTCTCCATGCTCGCTCCCATCCCCTTGCTCCTCCTCTGTTGGGGTGCACGCTTGCTCCCCCCCTCTGACTCCCTTTGTGCCGGCTGTCTGTTTCCCCTCCCTTCAGGATGTAAGCTCTTATGAGCAGGGCCCTTCTCCCTCCTGTCTCTCTACCTTCTCGTCTGCTCCTACTCCATTACATCTGCTTTGCCTGGAGCCTCTGAAGTTTTGGTACTAGTTGTTTATTGTTCTGTACTGTTATTCCCTGTACTGTCCATTGTTTGTACTGTGTTCGGAGCTACGGAAACCTTGTGGCGCCTTATAAATAAATAATAATAATACCATAGAGATGCCCAAGGTTTGAATCGGACGCCCCTTCGTGCCCTCGACCGTGGCACGCCCTTACTGTACATTGACTACATGCATGTGCCCCTTCCCCTATTTGTTCTGCCCCTGAAATCGTAGGCTGTCAGGAGTGTCATTTACGTGTGAACATGAATTAACTCTTTTGGTGTATCACTCTGCGCATGCGTGATAAAATGCAAACTACACCACATAAATGGATTTACGTTCCTTAATGACTCAGGCCCAAGATGTCTAGTTCCCTGCAAACAATGGGGTATGTGTAATGAGATTAAAAGCAGTTTTGGAATAGCAGGTTTGCTAATTATTGTAGCAGACACATTGTATTTGCATATATGTATAAACACACAGAGGTCTCTAATATTCTAATTTACTAATTAAATTTTGCTACATATTAAGGATCTATATTGAACCCAATGGTCTTTTAATAAATGTAAGTCTGTCAATAATGACTTTGTGGATAATCTATTTACTTGCTGGGCTGCATAATGCTAGCACTTGGGTGTTATAATGCCACAAGATCTCTCTGAAAGTGTTATTTAAAAATATGTGAATACAGCAGTACTTCCACCAAATATTATAACATTGGGATGTGACAAACCGCATAATATAAATATACATTGCACAATAATTGCAATATAGACATCACTGTACAAAACACAGCCACATTTGTAGCTGAATATATGAAATAATTTGCCCCTTCTGACTGTGCATTAACTCATTAACTATATTTTCTATCTTAATGAAGGGCCAGGGATAAAGAGTATAGTAACTCTTCCCATATTAGTGTGAAAAATAGGAACAATTTGTCTGGGTAAAAAGCGTGCTTTAGTTTCCTCCCACACTATATATATATATATATATATATATATATATATATATATATATATATATATGTGTGTGTACACATATTTTTATATATTTATATATATATATATATATGTATATATATATATATATATATATATATATATATATATATATACATATATATATACATACAAATATATATAGTGTACCACCATTTACCTTCAAAACAGAAACAATTCTTCTAGATACACTTGCACAAAGTCAGGGATTTTGTAGGGATTATGGTCAGGTGTATGATTAGCCAATCATACCAAACAAGTGATAATGATCATCATTTTCATATGTAGGTTGAAACACAGTCATTATATGAAACAGAAACAGTAGAGTAGGAGGCTTAAAACTGGGCAAGGAACAGTCAAAGTCTGCTGCAAAGGTGAGGTTATGGAAGACAGTTTCATGTCACAGGTCATTCACCATGGCAAGTTTGAGCACAGCAACAAGACACAAAGAAGTTATACTGCATCAGGAAGGTCTCTCCCAGCCAAAGATTTCAAAGCAGACTGGGGTTTCAAGATGTGCTGTTCAAGCTCTTTTGAAGAAGCACAAAGAAACAGGCAACATTGAGGACCATAGGCGCATTGGTTGGCCAAGGAAACTTGTGTATCAGATGAAAGACACATCATGATTACCTCCCTTTGAAATCGGAAGATGTCCAGCAGTGACATCAGCTCATATCTTGAAAAAACCAGTAGGATCCAGGTACACCCATCTACTGTTCGGACAAATCTGATTAGAAGTGGTCTTCATGGAAAAAATGTGGCCAAAAAGCTATACCTTTGACGTGGAAACAAAGCCACGCGACTCTACTATGCACGAATACATAGGAACTTGTTCGCCAAAGGGCTAGAGATCGGTACAATAAAGAGTGTCTGCAGGCAAAAGTGAAACATGATCGAGGTTCCTTGCAAGTTTGGGGCTGCAATTCAGCGAATGGAGTTGGGGATTTGGTAAGGATTAATGGTATCCTCGGTGCTGAAAAATACAGGCAGGTACTTATCCATCATGCATTACCATGAGGGAGGCGTCTGATTGGCTCCAACTTTATTCTGCAGCGGGACAATGTCCCCAAACATACAGCCATGTCATTAAGAACCATCTTCAGCTTAAAGAACAACAAGGAGTCCTGGAAGTGATCATATGGCCCCCACAGAGCCCTGACCTCAACATGAAGAGACAGAAGGATTTGAGCAAGCCTACATCCACATAAGATCTGTGGTTAGTTCTCCAAGATGTTTGGAACAACCTCCCTCCCGAGTTCCTTCAAAAACTGTGTGCAAGTGTACCTAGAAGAATTGATGCTGTTTGAAGGCAAAGGATGGCCACACCAAATATTAATTTGATTTAGATTTCAATTATGTTCATTCACTTTGCATTTTGCTAATTGATAAAAAAGAAACTATTAACATTTCTATTTTTGAAAGCATTCTTACTTACTTACATTACGTGACACAAAGAGAGATGAGCAAACAGTGATTTATAGGAAAGAAATGTTTTTGGATATGCTTTGCGATATTGGATGTTCACTGTGGAATTTCTTGGCCCCTTAATAGTATAGATATGCGGTCACTCATACATACACTGGGCTGGAATAAGTACATATAAGCTCTCTACAAGACGAGACAATCTGGGTACTACCTCCGAACAGGTGGAGGTGCAATGGTTAACTCTGAAAGTTTATGGATTTAAGTGATCCTTGAAGTGTCAAGAATCAGTAGGAGTGCTCACTGCCCTGTTGTAATATTGATTCATTTTGGTGAAAAAGATATGGAATTGAAAAATCTGGCGAGTTGGCTCTTAATATGTGCACGCATATGTTGACAATAGGCCAGATGGGTGAATGGTAGTGTGGTCTGCAATGGGTCAGTGGCTGAACTAGTGGAGGCCACGGCCTTATAAGTAAATGTGTCGGAGTACATTGGCAGAATGAGCTTGTTTTTAATCAGGCTCTAGGATGTAGAGGACCAGAAATCAAGGTTCTATAGTAAATATTGGATGCATATCTCAAATGCGAGCGTGAATATTTTTATAATGCAGCTATGGGACGTAGTGTAGAGGGCTGTTAGTTTGGATGGCAGCAGGGTCCTATTTAAGGTGTTAAATAGACTCTTTGTGGTCTTTCTGTTGTTTAAGGGGAGGGGGCTTATTGTCTGTCTCTGGAAAAAGGTGGGACTGTATGGTTATGTTTCAGGGGGAACCCTGGGACCCAGCTCGGTTGCAAGCCTGGAAGGATTCCCTTCCCATGGAATGAGTTACTCCTCACTTTGATATTTGCCATAGGTACAGAGGGTCAGGTGTCCCATCTGTTTATCCCTGGGACAAAGGTCAGTTGGTTAGTTGGTGGCCATGGAATATGTGAATTTTGATTTATGGTTAGGGACACTGGGAAAACTAGTACACTCTTCACCTTAAGGTTATGCTATAAAATAAATAAAAGGCCACATTCTCTCCACTACTTGGCGTATTTTATTTTGAGTATCTTTGTAATGTGAATTTGTGGGACCTGAGGGACAGATAACTTCCCTATCTAAGGTGAAATTTAAAGAATTACAAGCAGGTTGTGGCTGGTAGATGATGACAGCTGAAGCTGGCAATGAACAGTTACAAAAAATGCTTACATCTGTGGAATGTTAGCAAATGGATACAAGGGAAATTACATAAACAGAAAAGAAAAAAAATGTGTTTGATACACTTCACAAATGGTCACGTTGCATAATCTGGAAAATCCCATTAGTCACATTTTATTAAGAGGTAGAAAATGAGATGGGACCTCCCCTCCTACAAATCTGGAAAAACTATTTTTTACGGAACAGACATTACGTCCAGAAATATCTCTTCAGTAGGCAGTATAAAACTGATAAGACCAAGAACATTCTTATCCACTTATCAAGAGAGCTGCAAGTTTATGCACTAAGGTAAGAAAAAGTCACTGAAAGTATGTGAACATTTGCTTTTAGATAACACTTTTTTTTAACAGGTGCACATTGTTTGTTAAGTCATGCTTCTGACTTCTGCAGACTAAAATGTGTGACCAGTTCTCCTGCTGCATAAAACTTCTAATTTAAACTTTCCCAGCATTTTGTTTCTGCCAGGAACTTAAACATGCAGGGCAATACTGTATATATTTAAGCATACAGGGTTCATTCACAGGTGCACAGTATCAATTAAAAAAATGATATATACAATGTGGACATTTGTTTTCTCCTAAAAACATCATCTTTCATCGAATCGCCTGTCAAATCTTTTAAAGCAATAATTTGGTTCCTATTGAGCACATTTTAATACCCCAAGCTGAATATAGAGCAGTTGGCATGCATTCTGCAAGCCTGCAGCTGTTAGGTTAGTGTTTTTAGGCTACATGTATACTGGCGTTTGCATTGAGGTTTTTTTTTTAATGTATATGTAAAATGTATATTGATATTTGTTTAGATGTGTTTAGCCTGCACGTGAAAGAGCAATTATGTACTGTCTGAGTTGGTATATTTTTTTATTTCATTTTCACAGCTCTTGACATATGTAGAAATTGCATCATAAACTCAGAATATTGATGCCAGTATGGCCATAAACTCAGTTGTGCAATTAAAATGCATGTGACTAATTGCATATGGAATCACAGTACAACTGCATGTGCTTGTCTGTGACTAGAGATGAGACTTTCTTTGTCTTTCTCTTCTGTTGTTTCTGTTAAACGACTTTCTTTATGCAATGAGTCATAACGCCATTTTCACCACATGAAGAACTGATCTGTGACTGATTTTGTTTCATACTATATATCCCTTGAAAAATGCATACCAATGTCTTTGCAGCATGTATATTTATTGTTTATTTATTCACATTTAAATGACTGAGTTGGTGAACCTAGGCAATAAACATTGAGCTATTACATTGCTTTTGCTCCAGTTTGGCACCATTTCAAAGATATTGTTTAAAAGTATAAAAATAAAAGAAAGATAAAAAAAAATATCCATTCAAACACAGTGGTACTTTCATCCATGCATACAAAGTCCTGTTGTAAATTTCCTTCTAAGTTTTATTTAGTGGAATTCATGAAAGTTTTATAGACATATTTTCTGATCTAGTTAAATCAGGGTTTAGGAAACTGAGTGATATTAAGTTGACATGTTCATACATTCTTTCCTGTGCAGAGAACAGGTTCTTCAACAAGTTATGTACCGGTATAATGAATGACTCATTGATAACTACACACACAAATAAGGAAGCATAGTAATTCAACATACTACATCATCTTAACAAGAAGCATACAAACTTTAAAACTTTGCATATATGGGGACACTGTTATTTGTATTTCTATATATGGGTCCACTATTATTTTTATTTCTGTATATGGGTATTCTTATTTTTATTATTATATATGGGGGCAATATTACTTTTAGTTTGATTTTCATTGTCAGTAGTATATTTTATATAAGTATACTGTACGTGGTTTTTATCTTTATATATTTGTTTTATCATACCCTGTATAAAACAGTGTAGTTGCTGGGTACTATGCTGTATCACTTATTATAATGATCAGTTTTCAAACTATAAACTGAATTTTGGTCAATAAATTTCTAGTATTTCATTTGATGACATTTATTGTATTTCTCATTGAATATTATGGAGGTCATGTAGAGTCAGATATTAGGAAAAGCGCAAAAAGAAATTTTTACAACTGCACATGCTCAGTAAACAAGCCGTACGCCTCAGTCTGAGAGCGGATTGAGACGTATCTCTCATCTGCACCTCTTTATGTGTAGAGGTGGAACAGGGGAGATAGCTGATAGGCAGGGGTAGATATGGTAAGTAAGGGGCGTGTTCTAGGAGGCGTATCTGTTGCGTTTGCTCCCCCCTGGTGCAAGGTGCGTATTGAAGATGATTTTGCATGTGGCTTGGAATAAAAATCAAAATACAGTGCACAGTTTACATTCAAGCTTTAAGTGTAAATTGCAGCCAATTGTACATATGATCTTTTATTTTTATCTGTCTGTCACCACAAAACTATCCACTGTATGGGTATCATTAATTGGTCCAGTTGTTGACCATTTTTCTTTATGTGTATAAACAATATTCATGTGTGTATATATATATATATATATATATATATATATATATATATATATGTGTGTGTATATATATATATACACACACACATCTTGCTTTTACAATCCAAGTGTTTGACTGTGGAGGCAATTGAATGTGGGGCAGAATTAATGATCCAGGACCATGATTTCATCTAATCTGCTAAAACTGGATGGAATTGAATCTACCCTAGAGACTTGTTTTATTGACTCTTTGATATCTCTTCAAAGTATTACATTTATATGCAGGGCCGGATTAAGACATTGTAGGCCCCTGGGCTAGGGGTACTGTGAGGCCCCCATTTACATCTACAATGTTTTACGTCATGATTAGTGTATACAAACTGTACTATGGTTCCTTACCCACACTTATGTGCTAGATAATCAAATACTGTTTATTATTCTATGTTCTCAATTTATTTTAGAGAAGGAGTATTTTAAATATGGATCTATCTTTTATTGGTAGATTTGAAAAATTAATTTAGGGCATCAATCCCTTCTCTAATTAGATGTACCTATGGTGTAGATACAACAATGATGTTTTGATTTATGGAAAGGCAATTCATCAGCTATACAGAAAGTAAATATTCCTAGATCTTAATATTGGATTTAATATAGACAACCATAAAGTATTTATTTATATGCACCTCAAATCTGTTAATGCTTACATGTACTAATTCAGACAATTACAATAGACGAGCCGTTTGTTTTTTTAGAGAAAGGATACGGTCGCAATTTTCTTAAGGCTATCAAGTTAGTGGTGGATAAAATTTGTGGGCAGCATCCAATAAAATAGCCAGTCTGTCCATATTCCAGATATTAGTGAACCTACTATAAAATTAAATTTTGTATCTGAATATCATCAGGGTCGTGGAAAAATAATAAAATTAAAGTTACTTAATCTTGACACCATCCTTTTACCTATTCTTCCAAGACAAGCTAGCTATATTTTTACCAGAGCAAATCATTTGAAAATCAATTTAATACCATCTATAAAACTGGCTAAACTTATAATGGGAAGTCAATGAAAAACCTGTAATACATTTATGAGTAATATCAATTGATAATGTGAAGTTTGTGTTGATTAACATGTACATGCACCAGAATACCGTCTCCCCTCTTCGCTGCAGGCGACACCTTTATTCTTCTTGCCCTGCTGTCACTAGTGCTGGCACAGTGCGCGGTGCGCTGCTTGGTGAGGAGATCTCGTGAGACTATGACATAGAGATGTCATGGTCTCACTCTCACAAGTCCTCCTCACTAAGAAGCGCACCACACCCGCACTAGTGACAGCAGGGCAGCTAATGGAAATAGTTGCATAGAGTGACAGTCGGGGGCAGGGCCACCCCCGACCCGATGAAGAAGCCGGCATAATTAAAAGAAGAAAAAAAAGTGACAGAACTCATAAAAATCCTTGTTAGGGCCCCCCCAGCTGCCCGAGGCCCCTGGGCTGTAGCCCAGAAAGCCCATTTGGTTAATCCGGCCCTGTTTATATGCATCTCTTATCTATATCTGTGCTGAAGCCCCATTATGGACCTAAAGAAAAGCTGTATGTAGTGCACTCTATTGTATTACTGCAACTACTGTTCTGGCCAGAACTATATGTTGTTTACTGTGTTTTTTTTCTACCAGATACTTGACACATGTTAATAAATATTGTATACCTTTCCACTCTATACTGTATTTGTTTCTGGAAAAACCTGTGTATACAAAACCCAATAAATATTGCCTAAGAACATACACTAATGTGTCTGGGGTTAACTATTCTTCACATATGTTTGTATTTATTTTATATGCTCACATACGTTCTTGCTTTTATATATATAATGATATTTTGCACAGCAGATTTAAATGCGCTATATGTTTGTTTTAATATATATGTTGCCTTTAACTAGTTTAAATCCCTAATTCACTATCATAGGCAGTGGGTCAGTGTGGTTTTCTTTCCCATATGACCCTGATTCTATGTTCCTCCTATGCTTTGTTAGATGTATTTCTGCAATTGCTGGGAAATCCCTCTCAGTTAATGGTTCAGCATCAGGTCATAGAGGACGTGCATAATACTGTATACTGCCTCGTTTTTTTCTCCCCAAGTGTCTTATGGCAGCAGTTTCAACCCCTCTCTAGAAATCCTGTGTGTGTCCCTACCAGTGTTATAAAATTCTTCAAGCTGTCATTTCTTTGCTCTGAAAGCTGGTATGTAGTGAAGGGAGAGCTGTCAGCAGCAGTGAAGGGCTGGCAAATTTAAGCCTGGGTGGCAAGACTCGACGCAGCTTATTTTCAATGAAAAAAAATGCAGGTGTCCCAGTTACCCGGCCGAACGTAGCCCCCTATGGGACCGGCGTGGGGGGCAGATGCCCCCCAGCCCAGCCTGACGCTGCTCAGCAGTTAGTTCCAGAAACATTAGTTAGCCTAGTCTACCGTTTCTCCTCTTCACTCTCCCCTCTTTTGTCTCCCCCTCCTCCTCACCAAAAAATCAGACAGCCGGAAAGGAAAAAAAGCAGAAGCAGTCAGAGTCATGATAAGAGAGCATGCATATTTACTATATGTATTTGCTTTAACTTATTTTAAATTTAAATATGCAATTTCTGTATAAGCTCTGCTCTGCATTAGATATTGGAACATAAAACCTGATGCACCCAATGAAACGGACTGAATCTATATCTTCCAGCTAGAGATGAAAGTTGCTTCAATATTTTGCATGAATTCGTGTCTCGAGTAGAAACATTCCAGTTCACAGATGTGTGATGTTTTGGTGATACAATCTTCCAGTTCCACATTTGCTTCTCCATTCTGCACTGTATTTGTAAATTTAAAGTCTATTAATAGAGCTGGGATGGCAACTGCAATATCATTCTGCTATGTGGTGTGGTTGGAATAGAGCCTGGAACACTTAAGGCTAAATTCAGCCTGATTACTATGAAAATTTACAAGGGCAATTGCAGAAAGAAGCAAATAGTCTGCAGATTGGTTTTGAAATTTCAGTCATCTTTGCATCCAACTATTACTATTTATCCATTTTTCCTTCCAAAAATGCTCATGTGGATATGCTCTGTCATAATTATCTTTTTTTTTCAAAGTGCCGTCATGTTACGCAACACTGTACATTGAGAGTATCAAGATACAAAAAATTACATGAAACAGAAGGTAAAGATAGCCTTGCTCAAATTATCTTAGATTACAATAGAAATGTTGTAGGTGTTAGCTGCTAATGGGGAAAGCATGTATGGCTACTGTGAGGCATTATCAGTCACAGATATTTAAGCACATACTGATGACTGATCAATGCCAGTGCATCTTGACGTCTGTGGCATACTCTCTGGGCCACATTCATCAAGGAATGCAAAACGAACGTAATGTGCGCTTTTATAAATGCACGTACATTGTGCATACGCACGTCCGTATTCCACAAGGAGTGTATCTGAAGAAATGACTTTTGTTGCATATGCAGTACGTTCCTTGATGAATATGGTAGTAAGTCACTTACGTGACGTAAAAACTGACTCACGTAGCAGGTCGTGGGTTATTTGCCCCTCTGTCTACTTCACTGGCAGATGTACGTTTGTGTACAACATACATTTGTATTTCCGATTGACAGAGGAACGCATAGGTGTGCCATTCCCTCCTTACACTTATGTTTTATTATCACAGTTATTGTTATAATTATCAAACTAACCCTTAACCCTTTGTACAGTGCCGTAACTAGACATTTTAGTGCCCTGGGCGAGACAGGGCACCGGCGCCCCCCATCTAAGTGGGAGTGACATTTGCTGAGTGGGTGTGGCCAACCTAATGTGGGGGTATGGCTAGCACTTTACTGGAAGAATTCTGGGGGGGGGGGGGGGGGGGGAGACTGGACTGAGATCACTGTCCATAATTTTGCTATGAGGCCTGGCCTGTTCTGCTCATTTGGGTAACATTCGTATATGTGATAGTGTACTGCAGGATTCTATAGGTAGTGTATTGTAGGATCATTTTTGTTTGTCTTTACCTAGACATTAGTGTGTACAACATTATTAAAATAACACCCATAATGCTATGGGTTTCAACATTATTTTCTGTATGGAGTGATAAGATCCAGACCAATTAGCAACATGGCATGTTTTGAGCTGCTAAGTTATGTGTTGTCTATAACTGTTGGTATGTAATTAATGAGTACAATATCTTTTATAAGCATCTGTAATAAATCGCAGAAATAGCCGAGGCACAAGCAGGATAGGGAATAAGAAGGTATTAAAAAATTCCTTGTCAACCATATCTTAATATAACTCTAACAGCTACCAAGCTGCAATGTGAGCCTTAATGAACTGTAGCTATTGGCTTCCATCACGATAATTCATATGTTCATATAAAAAGTTATTTTTCTACACACAAGTGAAAGAAAATGAGAGAGAGAGACACTGACTTCACCCCTTCAGTTCCGCAGGAGAGAGAGAGAGAGACTTCACCCCTTCAGTTCCGCAGGAGAGAGAGACTTCACCTCTTCAGTTCAGCAGTGTAACGCGTGTGCGTTCCACTGACAGGAAGTTCGGCATTTGGAGTGCAAACTTGCGTTCCAAATGCCGAACTTCCTGTCAGTGGAACGCACAGGTGTTCCACTGCGGAACTGAAGGGGTGAAGGTACAGAGGCAGGGAGCGGGTGGCTGCTGCGCCCCCTTGGCCTTGCGCCCTGGGCGACGGCACCGCCCACACCTGCCTCTTTAGGGCTCTGCCTTTGTATGATGCAGTATGTATGCTGTTGTATGATATTGCCTGATATAAAAAAAAACATATATGATGATAGTGGGAGAATGACTGTGCTGCCATTTACTGTATGGTGGTAATGGGAAAATGGCTGTGCTGCCATATACTGTGTGATGATAATGGGAGAATGGCTGTGCTGCCATTTACTGTATGAGGATAATGGGAGAATGACTGTGCTGCCATTTATTGTATGATGATAATGAGAGAATGACTGTGCTGCCATATACTGTATGATGATAATGGCTGTGCTGCCTTATACTGTGTGAGGATAATGGGAGAATGACTGTGCTGCCATTTATTGTATGATGATAATGGGAAAATAGCTCTGCTGCCATATACTGCATGATAATAATGGGAGAATGACTGTGCTGCCATTTACTGTATGGTGATAATGGGAAAATGGCTGTGCTGCCATATACTGTGTGATGATAATGGCTGTGCTGCCTTATACTGTGTGAGGATAATGGGAGAATGGCTGTGCTGCCATATACTGTGTGAGGAAAGGAAATGATTATCATCCAAACTGTATCTCGTTTCTCACACTAGTAGGGGCTGAGTTACTATACTTTTTATCCCTGGTCACTTCATTACAGACTTCATGATGATAAAGGGATATTTGTTTATCATATATTCAGATATGTTCTAAATATACCTTCATTATGGTACAAATGTTCATTAGTACACATTTTATTTACAAAAGTAAAATACACACAATGTTTTTGTAAGCAAATAACTTTTTATATAATAGTTTTTAAAACATATCTTAACTCTATGGGTGTACTTTGTTCACACATTCTCCAAGCTCAGCAGAGTTCAGAGGTGCTACATTAAGTGAAAATATCTGCAAAAGTTAATGTTATGTTGAACACAACCAGAGGACTGCATTTTGCTTGGCAACAAACACTTATTAGGCTCATGATGACACTTGTCGAATGGCAAACTTTGCCTAGGTCTAGGGAAAGTCACATTTAGAAAAGAAAGGCTTTCTGGGGACTATACTTTTATGCTGCAAAAACAAAATACATTATAACATCAAGATACTTACATTCTTCTGCAGTAGCCTGGGATTGGCTCATTGCCACTTTCTTGGCCCCCCTCTAATCACACAACTATCCCCCAGAGGTAAACTGCAGATTACAAAACATGCATAAAGAATTCCAATCACTTAAAGATGTTTAAAGAAATATAAACACACCCAACAACAATAGTTTTTTTCCCTCAAAAACATATGCAATTCAATTTTTACATCTGCCAATTTGAATGCAAATAAAATTTCTATATCATTTGTACTTATACTGCAACTTAGCCAGCTTATTGTAGAATCTGAACTTGGTCTTCAAGATTACTGAGTTTTTTCAGAGAGTCACTTAGCGATTTCAAACGGATGCCTAGCTAAAATTCCACTGAAGAAATGCTGGTTTTTAAATGTATATGGTACAAGAAGATTTTCACATTTTTTTAAAAGATAACCCCACATATACAAACACACACTTTCATATAAAAATAAATTATTTTACAAAAATTGAAAATGTTATGAAATCTACTACTATAATGCCAAAAAACGAGGATGATATGGAGTCAAACATAGATGCTTATGTTATTTTTTTTTCATCCGCTATGTTAGCTTACAGTGGATGAAGAGGATGACATTGTGGAGGACACCCGTGATGTGGAAGATACACCCATGGATGAGGAAGCAGGGAGCAGTGGGCAGCGTTCAAACCTCCAACAATTCTATGTAAACATGTACCAGTCAAATAAAAAAATGGAACACAACAGAGATCATTTAAACTCAACCCTCACCCTTATCCTTCACACTTTCCAACACAATGACACTACCTCGACACATCTCAGACCTTGTTGCCCAGTATGTAACCACTAACCCTCCTGCCTCTATGACACATGAATCCTCTCCTTCCCCTATGCAACATTTCCTCACTTCTGCCCCTATGCCAAATTTCTCTCCTCAAGCCCCTATGCCCCAAGTTTACTCTCCTGTCCCTATGCCAAATTTCTCTCCTCATACCCCTATGCCTAAAGTTTTCCCTTATTATCCTCCTCAAGTTTACCCTCCGTATCTTCCCCAGGTGTACCCTCAGAATCCCCCACAACATTATCTTCAGTATCCTCCCCAGGTTTACCCTCAGTATCCCCCCCCCCCAAGATTCCTTCCAAAGTCTACCGTGTAGCGCCACTGCCATCTTCAGCCCAACTGCCATCTTCAGCCCCTCCACTCTCTGTTGCCCCACTGCCCTCTGCTGCCCCATGGCCATCTCCTGCCCCACTGCCTTCTCCTGCCTCTCTACCCTCTGTATGCCCCTCCATTCTCTTTTGCCCCTCCACCCTCTGCTGCCCCATGCCCTCTGCTGCCCCTCCACCCTCTGATGCAACACCTGCTCCCTCACCACTGGTTCAGTCCACATCACAGGTGTCAGGCACCGTCTCCGCACTGACCTTCTCAGCAACCACGTCCTGTTGCCTAGCAGCAGGACGCTATCTCTGCACACCTGTGGACAGCCAGCACGTCTGACCACCAAAATCTCTCTAACCCAATCAGGATGCACCTTAGGGTATATAAAGCAGCCTCTGACACATGTCTAATGCCAGAGTATTGGTTCACTCCTGCTCTAGTGTTTCCTGAACTTCTTATCCCGTGTGTTCTTCGGTTCTGACTCGGCTTCCTGTGACTACTCTCCTGTGTTTCGTTTTGGTACCACGCTGCACGGGGCGCACGGAGGATTTTTAAGTGGGGGTTTCCCCTCCACAGAAAAAAAAAGCGAGAGAGCTGCCGCGCATGCGCCCGCGCAGCATCTCTATTTAGGCAGCACTGTACTATACAGTAGCCGCGACGCTGTCAAAGAAGCGGTGGTGCTGTATACAATACAGCACCGCCGCGGACGCTTCTTTGACAGCGCTGCAGCTGCTATATAGTACAGTGCCGCTATGTAGGGCACTTCTTTAAGGGGTGTAGGGGTTTCTAGAGACCCAGAAACCCCTCCTGCGTGCGCCCCTGCGCTGGTTTGACTATTTGGCTTGACCTGACATCTCTCTGGATCCTCCCTGTGTACTGCATCGCTCGGTTGGCTCTGACCTGGATTGCCTGCCTACGCCTGTCTACTACTGTCGCTACACTGGTGACTGTCTTGGAGAATCGCGCCCTGCATACCATCTGCAGCTAAGCCCAAACCCCCTTGCGGGGGTCCCTGGTGAATACCGGGGCTACGTTAGACTCTGCGCCTCCCTGTTCAGTTGCGCCAATACCAGTTAGCGACCATCTCTGCAATTCCGTGACAGTATATTCTGGCAATATGAGTGAACAGGACGAACCCTCAGCTCGGGACCTTCTGCTCCACTTAGCCCACGGGGTGGATCAGCAAGACTCCAGTCAGCCACAACTCTTTCAAAGTCTACATGGGGTTGTTTCTCGTTTAGAGACCCTTCAGGGGTCTCTTTCAGCGAACCAGACAACCTTAGCAGTAACGGTTACCTCCGCAGCCACAACGTCTACTGCCAGCACCGCTAGTTCCAGAAACCTACGTAGTCCACCGCCGGAGAAATATGACGGCAACCCTAAGAAATGTCGTGGGTTCCTTAACCAGTGCAGTATTCAGTTTGAGCTTTCCCCAGAAAATTTTGCCTCAGAGAGGACTGAAGTGTCTTATATAATTTCCCTCTGGGAACGGGACGATCCTATGCTCCGAGTTTCTTCCACCTTCATTAAGAATTTCCGGAGGGTTTTTGATGAGTCCGGTCGTGTTTCCTCCACTGCTTCTGGCCTATTAGCTCTCCGTCAAGGTTCATTCACTGCTGGGCAGTATGCTGTACAGATTAACACTTTGGCTTCAGAACTCTGCTGGAACAATGAGGCTCTGGTAGCCACCTTTTGGCAGGGGTTAAATGACCGTATCAAAGACAATCTGGCCTCCCGTGAGCTTCCGTCTAATCTTGACGACTTGGTCTCTCTGTGTGTTAAGGTGGACATCCGCCACTGGGAACGTACTCAAGAACGTGAACGGACCCGGCGCTCCTTCCCTCGCCTGGCGCCTCAGTTCCAACAGTCAAAGAGGTGATTTACTGTAGAAAAGACAGGGATATCGGTTGCTGCCTGACGAGGTGGACTGGGCGGCTGAGGTTGTGTTTGAAATGAGAACACTATTCTAGTAGTATGCGGTATTTTGAGTAGCATACGGTGTTGATTTATAAGTAGTATACAGTGTTTATTAGTAGTATACAGTGTGTTTTTCAGTAGTATACAGTGTTTATTAGTAGTATACGGTGTGTTTTTCAGTAGTATACGGTTTATTAGCAGTATACAGTGTTGGATTTTAAGTAGTATACGGTATTTTAAGTAGTATACGGTGTGGTTTTGAAGTAGTATACAGTATTTTGAGTAGTATACGGTGTGGTTTTTCAGTAGTATACGGTATTTTGAGTAGTATATGGTGTATTGAAGAAGTATATACTTTGAATAAGTAGTATACAAGGTATACGGTAAAAACAGATTTTGTGGAGAGCCAGGATATCGAGGAGCTGATACTTCTGTTGTCCATAGTGATATTTCTGTGTTAGGAGGTGGGTGGCATAGCCTGATTAAATCGTCCATCTCTAGTAGGCTCTGTTTATAACGAGAACAGTTAAAAAGGACCTTTTTGCGTATCGTTGAGAAATAGGTTGTTTTCACAATGGTTGCGAAGCAAACGCTAGAGATGGTTGATGTTGTGCTGCATAAAGAAGGACCGATTGGTTCAGCGAGGTTCCATATGTTTAAAAAGTATGGTAAAAAGAAAAAAAAAGTATGGTGCATACGCAACGGCATATTGCTACAAATGAGTCAAGATGACCCATGAGTGTGTGAAACCTTTCCCAAACATAGGTAGTTTTGAGTCAGAGGTGTTAGCTAATGTTAGAGATAAAGTACGGTTGATTAAACCAACAAAAACGAGAATTAAACATAATGATTGTTTAAAATTGTGGCAAATGGAAGGCAACACGTGGCAGAGCAGCGAGTGCACAGCGGAAGTAGGCGTGGCGAAAAGAGCGCGCGCAGCGGAAGTGAGCATTGAGAAACGTGGATAACTGAGCGCGCGTGCTCCCTCGCAGCCAAATGCGATCGGGATGATAAGTACAGCCGATACCAAAAATGTTAAGAATGTAACCAGTAACTTGTATCCTATAATTTACGTTGAGGATAAGGTATCAAGGGAAGAAGGTGAACCCACCATCATTTCGGCCACTGCTCATGCTAGTAACATGCAAGAGGCACCACCTGGACAAGGAAAGGGAACAGTTCCACCAGCAGGGGCAGCAGCTGAAATTGGTGAGAATAATGTAGAGATTAATAAAAGGGGGACATCCATAATACTGCAACAGCAATTCCAGCAACTAGTTCAGAATGTAGTGATTTAGTAGGTTTGCATCCTGTCCGCACAATAGCAGTTCCCAATGGGAAGGCGGACAGAGATGGCATAGTTCCCATAAGACATGTAGAAATGCATTGTCCATGGACTATATCTGAACTGCGTGCAATTATGTCTGAATTCCCAGACCCTAGGAAAGATTTAGCCAAGGGTCAGAAATTTGTTAGAGATTTAGGTTATGCACATGAGCCAACTAATAAAGATTGGCGAGTGGTGTTTAGGGCCTGGCTTCCTCCCGGTACTGATATACAAAAGTTTATTAAGGATTGTATGTTGGAGAAAGAGAAGTCCTTAACAGATGATGATAATCAGGAAAATATTAAACGCATATTCTCTCAGTTGGCCATATACTTTTCTGTGCTAGTGGACTGGAGTAAAATTTTCACTATCAAACAACAGGATAGTGAAAATGCAGTGGACTATTTTTCTAGAGCTCTGATAGCGATGGCTAAATACACTGGGTTATCAGACATAAAGGATGATGTACACTACAGGGAGGTAGCGGTTTCAGTCTTAATGGATGGCCTCAGAGAAAATTTGAAAACAAGGGTGCAAACTTCATTACCGAACTGGAGAGGGATCACTGTAGATGCTCTCAGGGAGTCAGCTATAGAACATGATAGAAATATAAATAAACAGAAAGAGACACTAAGTGATAGGTTAATGATGGTGAGTATCCAAGCACTAGAGGGACTGCACACACGACCACAGTATAATAACAACTGGTTTAAGGAAAAGAAACAACATGAGTTAAGGAAGTGTTTTAGATGCACTAAAATGGGACACCAAGCAAAGGACTATACAATGACAAGAGCAGAAGCAAAGAGACTTGGGCCATCTACGGGGGAATCACACAGACACCCACAGAGACAATGCACACAAGTCTCAAAGGCTTCTCAACAGTTGCCTGCACACCTCATAGCAGCCAATGCCTTGGGGGCGAACTATAGCCAACTCTAGAGGTCAGGTCAGACCTGTAGTCCTACAACCAGGCGGGGTAAATGTTAATTTGTGGTAAGTATCAGTGTGCAGGTTTAGAAAGAAACTGATTTAAAAGTATATTTTGTTGTTAGTGCTTGTTTGTTTTATGTGTCATATGTTTGCTTTCCTGATCACTGGCCGATGGAAAGGAATGAAAATGTTTGCTTCGTTTGTTGTTTAAAGATAACTATCTTGTCTTTTCTTCTCACAGATAAGGGTAGACAAAAGAAATATAGACTTAGTGATTGAGGAGGGTGGGATAGAGAAGCAGAAAAATTACTTTTGAAAGGCAAATTAACAATGGATCATTGGAACACTCTTTGTTTTAGGTTGCAGTGGCTCATGATAATTTGTTTGGCTGAGAATAATTTTCCAAAAATGAAGTATGTACATACTTTGCTCTAAAATATTGTTTTATGTATTTCAGATAAGTATGAGTCACTAAGAGTTAATTTTTCATTTCTCTATTATAAGTCAGGAAGTCTGTTGCAAAGGTATATAGTTATGGTAATACCGAGTTCTTAACGAACAAATGAAGGACGACACTGGATTGCATGGTTGATGTAAGATCCCCCTAATCAAGTATAGGGAGGGGTCATAGTTTAGCGAATAGCTAAGGGATTAGTGGAATGAATACAGCCATTTTCCCATAGTGTCCAATCCAGCTGTAATGTTTACTGTAAAAATCTCCCTTTCTGCATTTCTGTTTCTTTTCAAACCCTTGTATTCAAATCTTTGTATTCTTATTATTCGTTGCTCTCCTATTTTCTCATTCTTTACATCTATGCTAGTATCTCTCTCTCTTCTCTTGTATAGAGATACAAAAAGACGTAGACACAGTCTCAGTAATGGGGCTAAGACATTTTTGAAATAAGACGGACTCAGGAATATACACACTAGATTGACATAAATTACAGAAACAGTTAGGGGTTTGGTGTTATATGTATTGAAGCTGTTAATTTTAAGCAGAAAGTTTTTTTTTTTTGGTTGTGGAAATACGATTCACTTTTTATAGATTGCATGTCTGTTTTGTTTTTTTCTCCTGTACAAAGTGTGCCTTTATGTTTATGCACAAAGGGTGGATGGATCGCTAGAGGTTAGACATACAGATATGCATCTCTGTGTAGAACATTGGAGTAGGATTTTTGCCACAAGATACAACATAATGTGAAACCCTAGAAAATGTAAAATTTTCATGTTTTATATTTTTTCACTGTTGGACAGACATGTACTGGATACTGTTATGTTTGAAGAAAGTGTTATAGCGATAGACCCCTTTGCCCTTCGCACTTAGTCAAGTAGCTGAATGTGGGGTACTAAAAGTGGCATTTGAGTTGGCAGAGGGAAAATCGATTGATATACATTGGTCTTCAGTATTTTTCTAGTCTAGTAGGCAACGTTGAGGTGACTGAAAAATCTTTTATAGCAAAACCAGCACATGAGTAGGACACTACATAGAGGACTTTATACAGTTACACAATTACCAACTGAAGTAGCTGCTAGTAAAACACATACTTGCACACACGACTATACATGGCTGTCACACCAGGGCGAACATAGCTGTCAAATAGACAGCAGGGTTGTATGTGACAGCTGACAAATCTATGTTTTGTTTTGTTTTCGTTGTATTATTTTAAACTGTGCACACACACACACACACACATTAGTTAATATATGATACCTGAAGAATTTCTCCAGGTAAAACAAATCCACGTCATCCAATTACCACCTTGCAGGATCCTCAAGTATATACTGGTGTACCGATGAAATATGTCTGGGTAAAGGTGTATTGAAATGTGTCTAATGTATTACTGTGTCATACTCAAAGCTTTTGTTATTCAATGTGATAGCCCTAGAGTTATAATAGGTGATAGGGGTATTCATGTTACTGATAATAAATGTATAATGTATGAGTAGGGGTAACAAAGTACATACTTTTGATTAGCCACAAACCAGTGTGAACATACAGTAATGGTACTAGTTAGAGCGAATTGAATAGAATGAGGGTTGGAACTTGATTGAAGTGGCTGGTAGCTTTGGCCACTAGTCCTCCCCCACTATCAAGACTTCTCCTAAAGCTGCCTCCTAACCTGTTGACTTTTGAAATGTTTTTGACTTTTCTCGTGATGAGTTTGTAACTGAGAGACTAGTCTAGAAAACAATGAGACAGCAACCGAGAACGTTCAAAACATTGTCTCCTGAAAAGTTACACTAACTGTCAGGACGTTGGACTGGGAGAGTAAGTTGTGGAATAGTAATTTCCTAGGCTCAGGTTATTTGACAGACGGGTACTAAGTGTAGGCTACCAGCATCACGACGTCAAGGGTAGCAGAGACACACTGGTACCCATTCCACCCACTGCAGAGGAGCCAACACTCAGAGAAGGGTCCAAGTGCACTCATGAATCTGTTCTGGGAGGCCTTGAATGCAGTTAGTAGCACCTGAGCCAAAGACTAAGACAGTTGTCCAGCATGAAGTGGTAGTTTTTCCTGTTCTGTGTTTCTCTCATTTCATTCTCTTTTCAGGACAGTCAATTCTTTCAATTGTGGACAGGTGACAGAGGCTGGTTCAGGTAATGATATTGAGGAGTTGGGGATAAAGGAGAAGTTAGTAGCACAATCAGTCCAGCCAATTGCTCTATTCAATTCAGGGGTAAAGAAAAATTTGGAAAGCTTGGAGAAAGTGCGAGGGGTTATTGTCTGAGTAGCATTACGTCCGTAAGTACGTTGACCCCATAGTTGAAGAGAGGTACATCCAGCGATGCCAGTCCAGTAATATTCAGACTTGAGCAGGCATCCTTGAGAATGATTATCATTCTTGGGTGGGTAAGGTTGTAGACCAAAAATTGCTGGGTGTGCTTTCACGTGCCTCAGTGATTATATTGAGTATGACTAGTTTTCTTTCCACTAAATATTCCTGAGGTACCTGAATTATGGGTGGGAGGTCACTAGGGTAAAAGTACGACACCTAGGTCTCTAAGTCTGGAGTATCCCAATATTTGGCAAGCCGCCCACTGTTTCATGTACAAAGAAAACTTGAGTATTGGGAGACTGGGAAGAAAGAACAGACAATAGCCCGCCCACAAATGTTAATGAAAAGAACTCATGACATTATTAGAGTGTATATACTAACGCAAGCTGAAGGAGATTGTATATGAGATTATTGATAGACATAGGATGATGTTATTGATGAACATGTACTATCAAAATGTTGTCTGAGCTAAAAGACATGCTGTGGACAAATGAACCTGTTAGACATGAAGAACTGTAGTAGAGTATTCTGTATAACTGATACATGTTCTATTGTACTCTGTATCTCTCCAAATAATGTATTACATGTTTTATTGTACCCTTGAAGGGCATAAAAAAAGGTTATCTCCAAGCTCCAGAGGTATACGGTCTATTGTAAAAGAAAAAAAAATGTTTTGAGGATTAAAACTATTATGCTACAGATAGCGTGGTCAGACACCAAGGGGGACTTACATTACAGAGCAATGAAACATGGTACTGAGATCCTGCATATAACATCTTTAAGGTGATAGTTTATTATACTATCAAAGGGTAGAACTGTCAAAGTCGTATAATTGGATGAACGAAAGCATATTGGTTAATATTGTTTTATCGTGCGATTGCGATCAGTATGCCACGTAACACGTGGCATACTGCGATCCCACGGTGAAATATGCACGCACACACTCGTACTCTAACATTTAGTTATTTATATTATTCATATTGGTTCCGTTTTACAGTGATTCATGAGCAGATAGTATTTAGTTTATTATTAGTTTATATATTATGATTATATGTGCACTTTAGTGTTATTTAAGGTTCAGGTTATAGGAAATGTCTGGTATCATTTTAATCCCCTATTCATCAGCAGTTGTCCGGTTCTTTCGCCGAAGAGATCGCACATTGCATACTCTAGTTAGTGATGTTAGGGAATAAATACTTAAAGTTATACTGACTATAAAATGCTAATAGACTAGTTGAACCTGGAGTCTTGGAGGGAAAAGTCAGAGCACAACCCCTGGAGAGATGACCCCCACCTTTGGATATTTTGGTTTGAACCAACAACTATGACCTGCAGCACTCTGGACCTTCCTGATACCTGGACCAATAGAAGCAAGCCACACCATCTGCATTGTTTTCACTGTAACACTGAGTGTATATAATACAGCTCTAACTGGCACTGGCCTCAGTCATTCTCTGACCACAGTATTCTGGAGTGAAGTACTGTACGCTGGTACCAGTGGGAGCGCAGCTTAGCGAGCACATGCGGGCGTGTTATGTATGTATCTTTTTGGTATTGGCTGTACTGTATTATAATCATGTATTGAATTGTTAAATTTTGCATCTGCTAAAATAAGTTACTTTGTGCTTTTGAAACACAACACAATTGCTAATGCAATGCTTATTTGAAAACAATAGAATTACTTTAATGTGGTATTAGTAACACAGACATCTGATACCAAAGCCAACACAGCTAAGGTCATTTGGGAACATTTGTGTCCTCAATAGCAAAGGCCACTTGTTTGAAATATAACAAAATGTAAATGTAACTAATATTGTTTTGGGTTATTAAATAAATGCTTAACTACAAGTGGGATAATGTCACATGTTTAAGACAATTGTATCTGTAAAATATATTTGGGGGCCAATGTAAGTTGGAAACAGAAAGCATAGTCCCTAACATGTTAAAATAGATACGAAGACAGTAACATAGAGGTTAATTAATTATTTATAAATATTTACCTTCAGTTGTGCTCTGTTGTCTGTTCCAACAGTCCCCCAATCAGCTCTGGATGAATGCAGGCCATGGATCTCTGCTCAATGTCTTTAGCTGGCCTGATCCCACACTGGTCCTTCTGGCATGTCTCTGATGTTCTCTAAGTTTGTCCTTTACCCTGCGCTTGAACTCCTGTCATGTTCTTTTACCCGATCCACATAGAGGGTGATGGGAACCAGTGCACTGACTATGTGTTTTATTTTGTGCCAAATAGCCAACTCCTTTTTTTCCATAGTGCTTGGCTTGAAGTGGTTGACTGGCTGGCACAAGTTGTTTAGGTAGCAAGAGGTATGTTACAATTCAGGAGTTACCTTAGTCAGTATTAGTGCTGGCCTCCCCAGGGCGCGGAGTCTAACGGCCCTCTTGGTCTTCTCCAAGAACCGCCGCAAGGCAGGATGGTTTTAGCTGCCGGAGAACCGCAGGTCGCGGCCCCCAGGTTAGCCTACCAACGTAAAGGATAAAGCTCTATAAGATGGACAGGCAAGGTAACAGTAGCGCACAAGATGTAAGCAGTGAGACACACTAACCGTGGTATCCTGAGAGGTATAACCAGGTTGGTATGCAGGAATCTCAGGGATGTAACTTAAGAATAGCCGGGAAACAAGTCGGGTCGGTACACAGTAATCAATTCAAACAGCGGTGCCAGGGGAGAGACTTGAGAATAGCCAGGAGACAAGCAGGTTCAATACACAGAAGTCAATCCAGGTCCTGTCAGCACTAGGAGCACACAGGGAAAGGACAAACCATGAGGAAGCCAGACGCTGAGAACTCGTTGCTCTGACACAGATAGTGTGTCAGAGCAGAGTGAAATAGGATTTTGAATTCCCCTCCCCTAGGTCAGGTGATCGCCGCCGGGACTACCCGGAAGTGTGGCGCACTGGAGCAGCGGGTGAGCCTAACAAGGTACTTGCTTTGAAGTGTCTGGTTGGCTGGCAGTTGGTGGTTGGGTGCCAAGTGGTGCTTGGCTTTCTTGATGTGTTTTTATTTTCTGGCTGTAATCCTGTAAGGTAGATTCTCTCTCAGAAAATAATCCAGTGATTTTTCCTCCTGGATTTGTGGGTTTTAATAGGATTTTTTTGTGCCATTATTAGGGAGGACGCTACAATAATCACAGCCGGTGTTAGCACCTTTTTCTGCTCTATATACACAAAAGGTAGGGCTAAACTAGACTATGTTATACCATATGCACACATGCAGAGTTAAATAAAGGTTAGCCAGTTTTTCTGGGGGGGTTGTGCTATTTACACAGAAGGGGTTAAAATAAAGGTCATCCAGATTTCCCTGGTTTTTATGTTCAAGTGACAGGGCAAATAATGTTTTTGCTGCTTGTCAATGTTGTTACTTGCATTAGTGCACACTGCACAAGGCTGCATGCCATTGCTGTCACACTGGCATCTTATTAGCAACAGCCATGTCAACATTACTGAAATGGCAACTGTTTGTTCCTAGGTGGTTAGTTTTGTCTAAAATGTCATCCTATGCCCCCCCCCTTGTGGCTCATCTAAGCCAATCAATGTTTCCATGAATTTGAGAAAAGAAAAACATTTGCAACCAAGAGGGCACGCTATTTCTATGACTGAATTGCAGATCTTGGTGAAATATAAGTTCCTGTCACCAACAGAATGACAAGGGGTGCCTACAGGATTGTGCAGCACAAATTCCTCACAACCCTGGGTTAGGACTGCTCCATCCACCAATGTAAAAGGCAGTGAAGCAATCTAAATGGCAGAGACCCAGATGTGCTGCACCGTCTGAGGAGGAGGATCAGAGGAGTTATGAATTAAAACTGGAATTCTCAATGCAATATACCAGAACCCAAGTTATTTTTTTCATCCAAAACATTATGATAATGCAACTTTGTAGTGTATTTGACCTAAAATGTGTGATAAAAAATATTTTTAAATGTTAATTTTAGCGTGAGAGATGAATAGCAATGTCTTCGTTCATTATAAAATATGTTTTCCTTGCATTTGTTTAAGCAGGCCGTAAATGTTAATCACCCAAAACAATTATATATCACATGGCAAAACAGAATATTTACTTACTGCATGCTTTTTTTGGAGATAAGTAGCACAAACGTAGAATGTTCATAGTATATTAAGTAATTAGAGAACTGCTTGGTAAAGAATGGGATCAATTGGAAAGAAGGCAATCCAACTTAAAAGATTGGGTAGTATGTATCACTTTCAAGAGACTGAAACCACTAAGAGGGATTCAGTACCTAATGTTGATGTTGCAGTAGCCTGTCTTTCAGAAACAACTGCTAATGTAATGGAAGATGGAGGTTCATTAAAAGACCCAATGGATAGGAAAAGTTTTTATAAGCTTCATATTTTCTTAGCGTAGTTAAATATGGGGTAGCCGTGGCTTGGGTCTACTCAGGATTTGGATAAAATACATTGAATAGAAAGTAAATAGAAAAAAAAAAAGACATCCCAAAGAGGCTGACACATGGCCCGAAGACACGCTCCCTGGGCTGACGATAGTGTATTAGTCCCTGTTTTTGGCAGGATGCAGCCAGTCTTCCTCCAGATTCCGGGATTCCACCATGCTCATGCCGGGCTATAGGTGAAAAAGATGGATTAAAAAAATGTACCTATTGCCTTGCAGATTCTGCAGTCTCCTTATACATTATACATTATAGACATACTTACAACTAGCATTGATCTATTCATGTTCATCTCAAAGTTTCTGTAAAATAGTCCAAAAAATATATAAAAGTAAGAATAACATGAAACTTATGAAACATGGCAATTAAATTATAAAATAAAAAGCATTACAAATGTATGCTACTACATTGGCATACATACTAGACAGCAGAGGAAAGACTAAATGTTTGCAAGCATGTAGGAACATTTTAATACAGACAAGCATTGGTGCTGTTCACACTGTTAAAAATTTACAAAATAATTTAAGAGCATAGGCAATTTTAACATTTGCACAAATATGCAGTGCTTGTAAAATATTAAATAAGGCATCTATATGATAATCTTATAATCCTCAGCAAACAATATAATATATTTCGTTTGACGAAATGGCACCATAGTAATCTTCCTCTGTCGGTCTTATAGAGTGTTGTATAACGAGATGAGTGTGTGCAGATGTGCAGGTGAATAGTTAATTCTCTCATTAGATGAGGAGGATGTGAATGGCTGTGCTTGGTCATCACTATCATCCGTGAGTCAGACTTGACCTCGAGCAGGTGCAATCCTTACGTCTGAAAAACAAGCGTACTTCTGCATGCGGTGGAGTTTGAATTGCAAATATCTGCCAGGGAACGGCTTTTACTGTACACTGACTACATGCAACTGCCCCTTCCTCACCCTGTACCGCCCATGAAATCGTAAGCTGTGTCATTTGCGTTCAAAGATGAATTGGATGCTGCTACATTCTCTGGCGAATACTCCAGTTCTGGTCATGCACAGAGGGATTTTACGCATAATACGTTCCGTATCAGCATCTACACTCAGTATGTGGCTACTTTTTTTGGAATAATATATTACTCCCTGTATATGGTTATGTGTTTCAGTGTAATGTTACATGTGTAGCTGCTGCATATAGATAGCCCGTAATGTTTGATTATTCACAAATGTGCTTACACCTGTCTATTCTTTAATTATAAAGGTTGCAGGTATTGCTACTGGTGTTATAGCTTATTCAAGTGATGGCATCAGAACACAGTGCTTATAATTAGTGAGCTCATTTTTTATTTAGATATTATTTATATTAGTTACAGTACTTGTTGGTATAGGTATTATTTACATCAGTTAGTGCAATCATATGTGCTTACTCTTCCGGAATGTTCATGAGGCTCCAAAATTTTGTAGAGCCCTGTCAGACTCCGGCACAGGTATGGCTTAATGACGCGATTCACATCATCAGGCCCCGACCCTGAAATGTGAGATGTAAAGATAATTGTACATAGTATATAGCAATGTAAAATACTAAATAATGTATATTAAATAGTACATTTTAATAGTAATTGTAATGGTTTATGCTACTACCAGTCTCTTTTATGTTATTGAACATGTAATAATCAGTAATAAATAATAGTTGGTGCTTTACACAAGTGGAGCATAAATTGTGTTTTCACATTTATGTTAATGATGTGTATAACTCAGTGCCGTAACTAGGCATTTTAGTGCCCTGGGCGAGACAGGGCACAGGCACCCCCCATCTATGTGGGAGTGACAATCGTTGAATGGGCATGGCCAACCTACTGTGGGGGAGTGGCTAGCGCTTTACAAGTTCTAGACCTCACTGAAACCCCCTCCCTCCCCATTATTCTCATTCTGGCTTTGTAAGGGTCCTTATGTAATGAGCCTCCATAGAATCAAAGTACTTTAAATGCAGCTATCACATGCTAGCTGTATAAAAATGAATTGGTTATTGAAACAAAACTCACTGAAACATATTGTAACATCATTGCAATGGTACCATCTGTATCACACTGCCCCTTCATCACACTGTGCCCTCAATCACAGTTTCCCCGTTATCACACTGTGCCATGGAACCATCTTTATCACACTGTGCCCCCTTGTCACCACCACCATACAAAGAGCATTTTGGTGACTGCCTCACAATACCACCCCCATAATCATGATCGAACCCCTCTTCAAAATTGTTAACTCCAGGATCATCATAAAACCCCTATCAACATTAACTCCCTCATCCAGGTTAATCCCCACATCATAAATTAATTTCATTCATATTCATTAAACCCCCTCATTATCTTCTTCAGTTTTATCAAAAGACTATATGTGTGTGCCCACAGTGTCTGTCCCTGTATGTGTGTGTCCAGTGTATGTAGCAATGCATGTATGCCCAGTATCTGTATCTGTGTGTGCGTGCTCAGTGTATGTAACTGTAATTTCTGAAAAATTACTTACCATAAGAAGTCCAGGGACAGCACAGCATAGCTTCAATGCATAGGAAGTATCTGGATCCTGGAATGTTGGGGGCACTATTTTGAAAAAAAAATTGGTGCATGAAATTTAGAAAATTAATAATTAGCCCCAACATTAAAATAATAGTATTCCTGTTTAATAAATAAACCTATTTCCCTCCCTCCAAACAGCCCCAGCAATAAATGAAATAGCATTTACGTTTAATAAATATAACCATTTCCAACAACCATCCCTGGAATTAAATAATTCATATTCACATTTAATAAATAGCCCTCCTCACCAAACTCAGCCCCACAGTTAATTAATAAAAAAACATGAAAATATATAAATTGAATCATGCAGTGTGAAAAATGTTTGGTTTTTTTGCAAGTAAATCCCTTGTTACCATGAAAAGGGATAATTTGCACCTATCAAAATCACCCATCTATCAGTATTGAGAAAGCAAAGCGATATGTCATGTCATGTAAAGAGAAAAAAAAGAAAACATAATTTTTCACTTCTGTAATAATTTTTTTCTTTTTTTGGTTGCAACAGACTGGTGGATTCATCCAAATTGCTCAGTGTGACAATATTTTGTAATATAGTGGTAAGTGGAAACATTTAATTACAAATGTTATATATGCCTTTCAACTCTTAAATTTACTGTAAGCAAGAATGACACAACATATAACAGTTATAATAGGTCTGTCTCATGTTCAGTTTCAGGTAAATAAGCCATATATTTGACAGTAATTAGACCTGGAGCATTATATCTGACCATATTCCAAAACAAAACACTAATATTATAATAGGTCAATTGAACACTCATGCTCTCTAATTGGATGGTTAGTGTTCATGGGACTTACATTTAGTGGTATATTTACTAAATTGTGGGTTTGAAAAAGTGGAGATGTTGCCTATAGCAACCAATCAGATTCTAGCTATCATTTATTTAGTACATTCTACAAAATGACAGCTAGAATCTGGTTGCTATAGGCAACATCTCCACTTTTTTAAACCCGCAGTTTAGTAAATCTAGCCCTTCGAGTGTTAATATGTATTAATAATGAAAAGTTAATGGAAGATTCAGTGAATAAAATGTCTAGTCCCCCCAATACATCTCTATCCCAAGTGGCAGAACTAGTGGTTGAAGTGGGCTGATATATGGTGGTACGGCGTACCGTTACTTCTCTGGTAAAACTATTAAATACCATTCCCTCATGTTTTCCATACCACCTCTTCTAAATTTCCACTGGGTAGAACTGTAGAACTCGGTTGCCTGAGAGCATAGTTTGGAAGATAATCACCTCTGCCAGCTCTTCAGTTACCATGGTCCTTCAGGCTGTGAGCCTGAGTTTATGAGTACAAATAAAATCAGTTTTTTGTTGTCAGTTGAAAGTGCAGTGATTGTGCTGCACGGATAATGTTCATAAGAGCTGAGGTGCCAGCAGATGTGAGTATCTCCCACTATTTAGCAGGAGGGAGATACAGAGTGGAATAACATTTTTATGGAGTTCTCATTTAAATGTGCTTGGCATGCACTCCAATTTATACTGAAAATGGTATCAGTAATAAGCTAAATAAGCAATCTAGACAGACCAATTAGTCTTTATGTCACAATGCTTAACACACTATTGCATTTTACTTTAGGTGCGATTTCCAAAGACTGAAAGTCACGATGATCATGCAGATTCATGTTTACATACATACACAATGGAGAGTGAATGAAATTATTACAACATCACACAGGAACACTAATGTTTCCACTCTGCTGACATCCTATATATTCTCCAGTGACAACCCGCTTTTGCACACTTTGCTCTGTAACAAAAGGAACAGGCTAGAAAATAAAAACACAACTTAAGATAACACAAGTCATCATCATCATCACCAGTTACTTATATAGCGCCACTAATTCCGCAGCGTTGTACAGAGAACACACTCACATTAGTCCCTGCCCCCATTGGAGTTTACAGTCTAAATCCCTAACATACACACACACCAAGAGAGACAAAGGTCAATTATAAATAGCAGCCAATTAACCTACTAGTATGCTTTTGGACAGTGGGAGGAAACCGGAGCACCGGGAAGAAACCCAAGCCTATAGGAAAACTTAATTGTGTTAACTATAAAGTGACAACTTCTTGACTGGAATACACTACAGTGCTTCCAGCTTAAGCTAGCTTACGATACATTGTTTAGAAGTATTAACCTAGGAAACAGAATATAAATTGCTACTGCAATTATTGTGATCCACCGTAAAATTCTAATTGTTCATTTTGTCTTTCTTTTTAGACTGCTGTTCAGGAAAGATGGAATCCTATGGTAATTTCTGTCATTTGCTATGACCCCAGTGGATAGAACCCATTGCCATTTGTAAAGACCCCATTTGCACAGACCCTATTTCCCAGTTGTATAAACTCATTGCTATTTGCACATGATGTAGTGCATATCCCTAGTCCACTGCCTAGAGGCAGATTGGAAGAGTGGGAGAATCAGAACATATATGTGTATATATTATATTGCAACTCTGCTTGTTGGCATCAGACTGAGCAAAATATAATTATACAACTAATAGAAAAAAAAGTGTAGTCATCAGGTACAGGTACTGTATGTTTCCGTTGAAAATAAAGCCCTTGTCCTTGCTGTGGGTGGCAGTTCCATTGCTTATAAGCTGCCAAACTCCGGAGGCTACCTGTTGAGGAGAGAGTAGCTGTCAAAGCAGGGTTAACTTGGGCTCCACCCACAGGGACTATATCTCATTTCCTGACCCTGCAGTTCCTGCCACAGTTATTGATAGATTCTGTGCACCTGAGTATATTCTTGGGTACAATAATGAAACAAAAACATATATATTTCTTGTTCAAATACTAGCACAGATATTATGCAAACATGAAATTATCCTTTAAGAGCGACTGTATATACAACCTGTGACATGAAGCGTGTCAAAATGGATTTGTGCCTGTCTCACCAGCGTAATTCCCATAGAAACAGGTACACACTTGCTCTGTGTACTTTGTTGTTCCTGCTGACACACAGCTAATACCCAATTACTTTCTGGACATATGGTAACTGCTTACTCATACCTGCCAACTGTTCTGATTACAGTGGGATAGTCCCAATTTTAGGGTGCCGCCCTGCTGTCCTGCCTGGGGGCATGTTTGTCCCAATGGTGGGAATGTTGGAGGGGAGGGAGGTACGTAAAGGGCAGCCTAGTGGTTTACAGTGCTTGACAGCTCTCTTGGGGCGTGGCCATGTCCCTGTCGCGATGTGGCCACACACCCATTTTGCCGTGGCCACGCTCCCTGTCCCACCGGTGGGCACAGACATGTTGGGAAGTATTTAATAGAGATTGCTGTGTCTTATGCTTTATAATAACTTTCAGTGAATGGCAGAGAGCCCCAATTTTGTGATTCCAAAGGTTTTCTGCAAGAGAGAAATTATGTGGTTTGGTAAGATCTAGATCATATCTCCCACAGTGCCACTCGTGTTTGATTTAGTGTTTACACTTTGAAACATAGGTTTAAAAATCATTGGCATTAGAAGTCAATGGTATGCAAGCCTATAAAATGATTATATAATTATTAGAAAATAGTAAAAAAATTAAAACAAAAGTAAAAAAAATCACAAAGGCACTCATACACTTTGTATAAACACTTAAGCATAGCCCAAAACTTCTAAACTTCTGACCAAATTTCTAACCATAGATATTTAAAATCCCTTGCAGACTAAAATATGGGGTACATTTCATGGGTTAAATTATATAATAAAGTGTAATGAAAGAAAATATGCTTAATTCAACCAAAATAATGTCCAGAAATATATGGTGGGTCCCAGTGTCATAGTATTAGTGTAGCAGTAATAGCAATTACATAAGCACCTAGGTGCAGCACCTGTAAGGAAAGACAGATGCACTCAAAGTTCCTACCTTCTCCACGATTGGTCCACCTACCATTCGTACGGACTCCTCAGCATGGCTTCCCATACCACTTCAGTCTAGGGGAGAAACCACAACAAAATACTGAAGGGCATGGATACAGAGTGGAAGGAATGGGGTGTCCGATGTGATGGCCAGAAGTAGAGACATTGCACTCTACTCCTATTGCCGACCGACGTCATGATTCGGTCTGACCCTGGGCACTGGACTATACATATTCGCGTCAGGGAAGTATCCCTCCCGAATACCCTACTCACCGATGTACTGGTGAGGTCCCCACCAAGAGAAAGGCAAAAGCACATAATGATACTCGCCGTCTCCTCCTGGTGGTTGTCTACAACTGCCAGGATTGGTGCCTAGAAAAAGGGGCGACACAAAACAGCTTCTTGCTTGACCTTGGTGGCTTCTCTTCTTCTGCTTCTTTAGATGTATTCTTTCTTCAATGTAACATCTCTCCTGGGCTCATTTCATGTTGACCTCTGCGGCTATATAATGGCCGTTGCATGGACATGGAGTGGTAATGCAGCAAGCACTGATTGACTCAACACAAAGCCAAAAATTCAAATGGCCAAAGGTGAACCCTTATTGACTCACCATTTCAGTCACTGATTGGCTGGCAGTGAATCATTTTCTATTTGCTGTCACCAGTGCCAAGGGACCCTGGAAGACAGAAGAAAAACTTACCCTGTACTGGACTGTTGGTCGGGTGAGAGTTCTTTTCTTTTCTTCATGGGCTCTGGGAGGCACTGGCTCACATAGGTACTTAAATGTGTCCCTAATATGTTACGTGAGTTCAGAGCTGCTGGGTTCTCTTTCTTTGTGACAGTAGAAGCAAAAGCACAGCCTCTTTAGCAGTAAATTGGCAGCTCTATCCGATGACATCACTTCAGAGCACTCCTAAAAGGATCATAAATATATTAATATGTACTAAACAGGCCATACTGCTCTTTCTGCAGTCACATTAATTAATTGTGTATTTGGTGTTGCTAATGGAGTTTGGTGTCTAACATCTTATAACTTGGTAATTAATCTACTTTATAATTTTTATTTACAGATGGAGCCAAGTCACATGTATTTAGCATTAAAAATGACATAGAATAATTGTAGTAGATGCCAAATGATGTTCCCTTTGTTGGATAGTGCACATTGGAAAAATATTTTTGATTAAACAGATCTGTAGCGTTCATCCACCTGAGACCAAACCATTGACTTATTCTGTTTCATAAAAAATCTTAATACCACCTCTGGCATTATATCTGCACTGCTGCCTGCTGCCTTCTAGCATCAGCTACATCTCTGAAATGTGCTCATCTGTAGTTACTTTCAATTGAGTCACCAAAATTACCTTGGTGCAAAAATGTTTTATACCATCTTTTTTCCTTCCCTTTTAATCACAAAGTACTTACTTGTTTGACCATCAACCATGTTTTGTGTAACAGTAAAAGGATATCTGGGCGGAATTCATTTTAAGTGAAATATTTTTCAAAACTCTTAATTGGAAATTTTAAATGAAAGTTTGGGGGCTGCTTTTAGGGATTTTGATAGTGTAAAATAAATTTTAGATGCATTTTCACAGTATATAGTATAATGTTAAACATATTAAATAATGCAAGACTACCCACCCTGTGTCCCCCATCAATCCTGTGTTTCTTCACCTCTCCCTTACGTCTTTCTTGTGATCCTTCAACTTTCCCTTACCTGTTATCTGTCCACTCTGCCCATGTGCCTCTCTCGTCATCTAAGGTAACTCTCTCTCTCCCCACCTCCTCTCCTCTGTGCCTCATCCCCTGCTCCTCTCACTCTCGTACTTATCGCCTCTGTCTCTCACTATGTCCCTTATATCCCTGCTTTCTCTCTCTCTTTCCCAACCTCCTCTCCTCTGTGCCTCACTTTCCTGCTCTTCTCACTCTCATACTTATCCCCTCTGTCTCTCACTATGTCCCTTACACCCCTGCTCCTATATTTCACACTCACTAGTAAATTCAGGAATATATAATAAATGCTTTAGATCTTCCCATATTTTTTTATATAAGTAGCCAGTGCAGGGAAGAGCGATATATATATATATATATATATATATATATATATACACATTTAACACACACACATATATATATATATATATATATATATATATATATATGTGGGTGGGGGTGGGGGAATGTTGCGTTCTTTTAAACCAAAATGACATAAGGCTTAGTATAATACATAATATTAATTATAGGGTCCTGACATCAGCTGAGTTAGCCATTGGGGACAAGTTCTGAAAAGCTAAGCTTTTCAGAGCTTGATACATTTGCCCACACCGCAGTCCTCATTGAGTATTATGGGACTGTGGTATTATGTAGTAATGAGCCTAATGCAGGAGATATCTCCGATATCTCCTATTTTAGGCTTTTCTTAAATAGTCAATTTACTTAAAAATGCCTAAACCATGTGGAAAAAGCAGGTTCCGTATGGTTTAGGGCTTGATAAATAGGTACCTCTATGTTTCCCAGAAGCTGAACTGAAGCCTATCTCTGGATGGCACCAAATCAGTAAATTATTTACAACCAACTCTGTTTGATATTTACAGATGAAACAGATGCCTTCAAATGGTCAAAGAATAAATTATTTGATGAAATCCCACTAAAGTTTAGAAATTACCACAATGAACTGCTGATTGCACATCCAGGAAAGTCCATTGCCACTTTTGAATCCGTCGATAAGGTTGAAGGTATGCTTGAAATGTCTGGTGGTTTTAACTATTATTTGTTAACATAATGGGGGACATTTAGATTAGTTTGTGCCTTCTCTTCTGACCTTAAGTTTGGCTTTGATTTTTTTCCGTTTCTGCTCCTGTACTTATCTGGCTTTATGTGCTGTTTATCTTATTCTGCAATTCTGTTGTGCTTCTTTTATCTTGTCTTACTGATTATAATATCGGCTGTCTGTCTGTGCACTGTCATTACTTGCTTCATTGTGTTTGTTCTATTAATCTCATTTGCTATAGTTGGGATCCTACGTATTTGTGTACTGTAAGTCCTAACAGTACTTGAGTACAGGAGAACTCTTCTCAAAGAGAAAGACAGTTGCTGTAGGTCCAGTAACATGCCGAGACCAAGTCACTGTTTCTCTGACAGTGATTTGGGTGGCAAGTATATCAAATTGTTCAGCTCCTGTGTGTTTTTTAATCTTTTGTTTTAGTGTCTTAGTTGGCTTTGGTTGCTCTTGTTTTATGACCCGTCTCTCCTTCCATTGTCTGCTGCTTTTCCTTGATCTTAGCCAATCTGATCCTTCTTTCTGGTTAAACTGTTGTTTGTCAAATCTTTCAGTTAACTTGGTCTCGCCATCCCAGAGCTTCATTCCTCAATTTCTTACTACTTTACCCTCTGATCATACGCCTGCTGTTCCCAATCTTGGATAGTTCACCAGCTTTATTAGTGTGACAGAGCAACAATATAGACTTTGGGCTTCAAGATGGTTTGAAAAATGAAGATTGTGGGCCTGATTCATTAAGGCACGTAAATGTCTATATGTGCCGTATTTTGCCTAAAATCACTCTGCACGTGCCCAGAAACAAACCATATACCAGAGAATGCAGCTTCATATTCGAGTGCAAAGGACCCTTAGTATAGCCCACGAGGGGACTGGGTGTATGCACTTAGTCAATGTACCGTAAGGGCATACCAAGCTGAAGCGCATGCAGCAACGTCCAATTCAAACTTTGGGCATCTCAAAAGGTACATGTTTTTCTGTGATATCACTTGCACAAGCTACAGGTCAGGTGTAAGTGCTGATTACTAGTGATGACATTCATGTATGCATGCTACAACATGTGTTTGTAATCAGGAACAACTATAAAAATGCATTTTATGTACAGTAAACATTCATAACATCCTAATAAACGTATTTTAGTGACTTAAAAAAAATGAAAAAAGTTTTTGTCATGACTATATTATTAACATGTGACATTAATTGATTTTTATATCTGTGTGTTCTTTTGGGACTTCCACATATGTATTGGAAATATCCTGCAGTGTATTCTTGTTAGAGCAGAGTGGACATAGAACCGTATTTCTCTAAAGAAGTATCTACAGATCCACGTCTTGTTGAATACGGACATGTATATGCCGAATTTATTTGCGATTTGTAAAAACGCACAATACGTTAATTTTGTGTGCCTTACTGAATCAGGCCCTGCAAGAGCAGACCAGCCAATATGACAAATTTCCAGCTTTACAATAATGTACTTCTCTTGCTTTCACCTACATACAGTATCTTTTGTGCGGAAAAAAAAATTGCCTCAATTAGGTAATTGTGAAAAAACAATTACTTTTATTAATTGTAGCACAAGTTACTGAATTCAGAAAATGAATGGGGGTAATCAGATACAGGACCAGTGGCGGAGGTGCAGCAGGTGCGTTGCACCGGACTCATGGAGATTATGGGACCCACTGCATGGTGAACTAGCGAGCTGTGGGCCCCAGTTTCCTCCTCCCCACTTCCCTGCACCAGGGACCACAACTCGCTTGTTCCGCCTCTGTACAGGACACTACCACACAATGCAAATGGGTCACCTTGACAAATCTGTGTGAAGGGATTGGCAATGTATATCTACAGACTGCACTGGAGGCCCCAGCTCTGCATGTACAATGAAGCCTTGGTTCAGCTTTCAGTGCTACTGTGATACTGCTCTGTACTTCTGAGCATGCATGAGGGCCAGCACATGCACTGTTGAGACTAGGGATGTGCACCGGCGACTTTTGAGGTCTCGTGTTTTGTGTTTTGGATCCGGATTTTCGTTATTTTTGAGGTTCGGATTTGTCTCGCAAAACACTTGACGAAAGGTCTCGGTTCGGATTTAAGGTATTGGATTCGGATTTTTTTTGAAAAAAACATAAAAAGTTTAAAAATCAAGTTTTTGGGCTTATTTTCACTCCTAGGCTATTATTAACCTCAATAACATTCAATAACAAGCATTTCCACTAATTTACAGTGTATTCTGAACACCTCACAATATAGTTATTAGTCCAAAACGTTGCAACAAGGTATCTTTCTGGACTGCGTAGAGGAGTGGGTCACCACAATATATATTAAAAACCCTGAACTTTTATGATTCGCACCAATAATTGTACCTGGACTGCGTAGAGGAGTGGGTCACCACAATATATTAAAAACCCTGAACTTTTATGAATCGCACCAATAAATGTACCTGGACTGCGTAGAGGAGTGGGTCACCACAATATATATAATAAGAAAACCATCAACTGGTTTGATTCGCACCAATAAATGTACCTGGACTGCGTAGAGGAGTGGGTCACCACAATATATTAAAAACCCTGAACTTTTATGAATCGCACCAATAAATGTACCTGGACTGCGTAGAGGAGTGGGTCACCACAATATATATAATAAGAAAACCATCAACTTGTTTGATTCGCACCAATAAATGTACCTGGACTGCGTAGAGGAGTGGGTCACCACAATATCTTAAAAACCCTGAACTTTTATGAATCGCACCAATAAATGTACCTGGACTGCGTAGAGGAGTGGGTCACCACAATATATATAATAAGAAAACCATCAACTTGTTTGATTCGCACCAATAAATGTACCTGGACTGCGTAGAGGAGTGGGTCACCACAATATATTAAAAACCCTGAACTTTTATGAATCGCACCAATAAATGTACCTGGACTGCGTAGAGGAGTGGGTCACCACAATATATATAATAAGAAAACCATCAACTGGTTTGATTCGCACCAATAAATGTACCTGGACTGCGTAGAGGAGTGGGTCACCACAATATATTAAAAACCCTGAACTTTTATGAATCGCACCAATAAATGTACCTGGACTGCGTAGAGGAGTGGGTCACCACAATATATATAATAAGAAAACCATCAACTTGTTTGATTCGCACCAATAAATGTACCTGGACTGCGTAGAGGAGTGGGTCACCACAATATCTTAAAAACCCTGAACTTTTATGAATCGCACCAATAAATGTACCTGGACTGCGTAGAGGAGTGGGTCACCACAATATATATAATAAGAAAACCATCAACTTGTTTGATTCGCACCAATAAATGTACCTGGACTGCGTAGAGGAGTGGGTCACCACAATATCTTAAAAACCCTGAACTTTTATGAATCGCACCAATAAATGTACCTGGACTGCGTAGAGGAGTGGGTCACCACAATATCTTAAAAACCCTGAACTTTTATGAATCGCACCAATAAATGTACCTGGACTGCGTAGAGGAGTGGGTCACCACAATATATATAATAAGAAAACCATCAACTTGTTTGATTCGCACCAATAAATGTACCTGGACTGCGTAGAGGAGTGGGTCACCACAATATATATAATAAGAAAACCATCAACTTGTTTGATTCGCACCAATAAATGTACCTGGACTGCGTAGAGGAGTGGGCACTGGGCACCACAATAAAATATATAAAAAACCTTCAACAGGTCTGCATTACACTACACATACGGCTGCTCCTCCATCCTCTCCATCATATACATGTTGGAGTTTTAGCATGTGACAACCTCTTGTTTTTGATAATGTCAGTGCATTTTGAATATTTTTCAATTTGCCCCACACCACTGAATGTACTTTATCTATGATACGCATCTATCTATCTTGACTGCGTAGTGTGGTGGCCCCGGTACACAATTTGGTACCGGGGCCACAATAAAATAAATACACCCTCCACGTGTCAGAATTCCACCAAACAAGTATCTGGACTGCGTAGTGGGGTGGCCCCGGTACCCAACTTGATACCGGGGCCACAATAAAATAAATACACCCTCCACGTGTCAGAATTCCACCAAACAAGTATCTGGACTGCGTAGTGGGGTGGCCCCGGTACCCAACTTGATACCGGGGCCACAATAAAATAAATACACCCTCCACGTGTCAGAATTCCACCAAACAAGTATCTGGACTGCGTAGTGGGGTGGCCCCGGTACCCAACTTGATACCGGGGCCACAATAAAATAAATACACCCTCCACGTGTCAGAATTCCACCAAACAAGTATCTGGACTGCGTAGTGGGGTGGCCCCGGTACCCAACTTGATACCGGGGCCACAATAAAATAAATACACCCTCCACGTGTCAGAATTCCACCAAACAAGTATCTGGACTGCGTAGTGGGGTGGCCCCGGTACCCAACTTGATACCGGGGCCACAATAAAATAAATACACCCTCCACGTGTCAGAATTCCACCAAACAAGTATCTGGACTGCGTAGTGGGGTGGCCCCGGTACCCAACTTGATACCGGGGCCACAATACCTCCTCCAAACATGCTACAGACAATTCGTCATTGAGATCCCATTAAGTATGTTAAAGACAGACAGGGTCCAAGTGTTATTAGTTGACTTTGTAAAGAAAAAAACTGTCCCTGTTGCACATAGTCGTGCAATGAAGACTTACTTTTTCATTTAAAGGCACGATCTTTCAAGTGTAGTGTTTGTAAGTCTAAGTCATATTATACTTTTGGTAAAATTGGTTTTTTTGGTTCCTCTTTATGTTAATTAATTAGTAATAGAATTAAAGTAGGAAATAGAATTAAATAGAATTAAAGTAGGAAATAGAGTGGTATAGAGTTGTAGTGTGGTATAGATAGAGTGGTCCACACAATATAATAATAAAACCCTCAACTGGTCTGAATTCCACCAAACAAGTATCTTGACTGCGTAGTGTGGTGGCCCCGGTACACAATTTGGTACCGAGGCCACAATATAATTAAAAAACCCTCCACGTGTCGGAATTCCACCAAACAAGTATCTGGACTGCATAGTGGGGTGGCCCCGGTACCCAATTTGATACCGGGGCCACAATACCTCCTCAAAACATGCTCCAGACAATTCGTCATTGACAGACCCCAGACAGACAGGGTCGTAGTGTTACTGTTTGACTTTGTAAACCCAAAAAAATGTCCCTGTTGCACTTGCACATAGTCGTGCAATCAAGACTGACTTTTTCATTTAAAGGCACGATCTTTCAAGTGTCAGAAAGAGAGAGAAGACACAGGAGAGGAGAGTTGTAGCTGGGGACCTGGGGTGGAAGCTCCCAGGCTCCCCCAGCATTGCCTGGAAGTCTGAGCGTGGTGACTGAGCCAGGGCAAGGAATGTGTGCCCTGGATGAGGGGGAGAACTCCATGCCACTATAGTGAACCCAAGAGAGAGGGGGACACTGCACATGGAAGAGGCCCTGGAGTGAGGGCTGCTACAAGAGGCATGGTAGCTGTAGTGTCAGATCCTGAGGCTGAGAGTACACAGAGTGACGTGTCAGAGCACAGGAGACATTATCCCCGCAGAGGAGGGATGAGCTGCAGTTGAGAGGTCTGCTGTTGAAATAGGACATGCACACTTTAACAAACCAATCATTTCAGCGACAGGGCCTACCAAACAACTTTGACTGAAATGATTGGTTTGTTTGGGCCCCCACACCAAAAAAGCTATTCATCTCTCCCTGTACAGACTAAACAGGCTCTACTGAGGCAAGATGTCGTCCTCATCCTCAACCTCTGATTCCTCTCCCCCTACAGTGTCTACTTCCTCCTCATCACACATTATCAATTCGTCCCCGCTGGACTCCACAACCACAGGTCCCTCTGTAGTATCTGGAGGGCAGTGCTGTACTTCATTGAGGAATTGATTATTCATTTTTATAAACATCATTTTTTCAACGTTGTGAGGAAGCAACCTCCTTCGCCGCTCACTGACCAGGTTCCCCGCTGCACTAAAAACTCTTTCCGAGTACACACTGGAGGGGGGACAACTCAGGTAAAATAGAGCCAGTTTGTACAGGGGCTTCCAAACTGCCTTTTTTTCCTGCCAGTAACAATATGGACTGTCTGACATGTCTACTTGGATGGTGTCAGCAAAGTAATCATCCACAATTTTTTCTATTGTGACAGCATCCAATGCAGCGAGAGTAGACATGTCTGCAATGGTTGGCAGGTCCTTCAGTCCGGACCAGATGTTATCAGCATCCCCGCCAGTGCCTCTTTTGGGAAAACTGAGCTTTTTCCTCGCAGCCATAGATGTGGAAGAAAATGAGGGTGGAGCTGTTGGCATGTCACGGTCCTCTTCAGAGGACAATCTCCTGACCAGCAGGTCTTTGCACCGCTGTAGATTTGTGTCCGCCGGAAACAGAGACACAACATACGCTTTAAACCGAGGATCGAGCACGGTGGCCAGAATGTATTCCTCTGACTTTAAAAGAGTGACCACCCTCGGATCCTGGCAAAGCGTACGAAGGGCTACATCCACAAGAGCTACATGCTTGCTGTAATCGCAATGGCTTACCAGCTCCTCCCTCACTTTCTCCAGCTGCTTCTGCAACAGCCTGATCAGGGGAATGACCTGACTCAAGCTGGCAGTGTCGGAACTGACTTCTCGTGTGGCAAGTTCAAATGGCTGCAGAACCTTGCACAACACGGAAATCAGTCTCCACTGCGCTTGACTCAGGCGCATCCCCACTCCTTTGCCTATGTCGTAGGTGGCTGTGTAGGCCTGAATGGCCTTTTGCTGCTCCTCCATCCTCTGCAGCATATAGAGGGTGGAGTTCCAGCGCGTCACAACCTCTTGTTTGAGGTGATGGCAGGGCAGGTTCAAGCTTTTCTGATGTGCCTCTAGTCTGCGGTAGGCACTGGCTGAATGCCGAAAGTGTCCAGCAATTTTGCGGGCCACCGCAAGCATCTCCTGCACACCCCTGTCACTCTTGAGGTAATGCTGCACCACCAAATTAATGGTGTGGGCAAAACATGGGACGTGCTGGAAATTGCCCATATTTAATGCCCGCACAATGTTACTGGCATTGTCTGACACCACAAATCCCCATGAGAGTCTAAGTGGGGTAAGCCACTGGGAGATAATTTCCCTCATTTTCTCTAATATGTTGGCAGCGTTGTGCCTCTTATTAAAGCCTGTAATGCACAATGTTGCCTGCCTTTGCATGAGCAGCCATTTTGTAGATGCTGCTACTGATGCAGCTGTTGCTGTTGCTGCGGAAGGGGATGCATCTACCCAGTGGGCTGTCACAGTCATATAGTCCTTCGTTTGCCCAGAACCACTTGTCCACATGTCCGTGGTTAAGTGGACAGTGGGTACAACCGCATTTTTAAGAGCACTGAGGACACTTGATCGTACTTCTCTGTACATTTTTGGTATCGCCTGCCTAGTGAAGTGGAATCTCGAGGGGATTTGGTACCGGGGACACAATACCTCCATCAACCCTCTAAATCCCACTCCACTGATGGCGGACACCGGGCGCACGTCTAACACCAACATTGCAGTTACAGCCGCAGTTATACGCTTTGCAATAGGGTGACTACTATCGTATTTGGTGGTCATGGCAAACGACTGTTGGACGGTCAATTGTTTGGTGAAAGACTTAGCGGTCTTACGACTTCCCCTCTGGGAAGATGACCGACTAACAGCAGCAACAGCAGCAGTGGCAGTAGTAGGCGTACCGCTGCAGGATTCCTCGGATGAATCCCGTATTGAGGAGGACTCAGTCTGGCTGGTGACTTGGGCTGCAGGACTGAATCTGATGGAGATTGTGGAGGAAGTTGACGAGGAGGGTGTTGCTGGTGTGTATCCAACTGGACCACGGGATTTAGGTGTCCCTGTACCGATGAGGGTCCTAGCCCCAGTTCCTGAACTAACCACTGAACTATGAAGGTTATTCAGGTGACGTATAAGGGAGGATGTTCCTAGGTGGGCAAGATCCTTACCCCTGCTTATTTGAGCTTTACATAAGCTACATATTGCCATACATTGGTTGTCTGGATTTGGATAAAAATAACTCCAGACCGAAGAGGTGCATTTTTTGGTCTTCTGACCAGGCATGACGATGGGCTTTTTCATCCCATGGACATCAGCTGTTTCCCCCCCTGGTGCCTCATTTACAATAACCACATCACCATCCTCATCATCAAGTTCCTCCACAGCGCCAGCTACATCATCAATAGCCTCCTCCCGAGCCACCTCTTCCCGTACAGTGATGGGAAGGTCAGGCTTGACAACCACCAACACGCTTGGACTCGCCTTGGGGATTTGTGATAATTTCTCTTTAGAAGGCAGAGTTGTTTGCTGTTTTGTTGCTGACAGCATAACTCTCTTCAATTTTTTGTAGGGGGGGGGAGGAGGAGGAGGGCTAAGATCCGTGGGTGAAGCTGAACCACTAGTCATGAACACGGGCCAGGGCCTAAGCCGTTCCTTGCCACTCCGTGTCGTAAATGGCATATTGGCAACTTTACGTTTCTCCTCAGATGATTTTAAGTTTCTCTTTTTGCTACTTTTTCTTAACTTGGGCTTTTTGGATTTTACATGCCCGGTACTACGAGATTGGGCATCGGGCTTGGAAGACGACGTTGATGGCATTTCATCGTCTATGTCATGACTAGTGGCAGCAGCTTCAGCATTAGGAGGAAGTGGGTCTTGATCTTTCCCTACTTTATCCTCCAAATTTTTGGTCTCCATTATATGTAGCACAAGATACTGCAGAATGTGTGAACTTGGTAATATTGCAGTACCAATGGACTTATAATGCTGGATTGGTTTTGCAAATTTGGTTATAATTATTATATATATTTTTTTTTTTTTAAATTTTTTATTTTTTTTTACTTTTTTTTTATTTTTTACAAACTTGGGAATAATGGGGAAATAACTATGCCCTTAGAAGCACAGAGCACAGGACACAGCACCACTGGACTGAACAGGACACGGCACAGGACCCAGCAGCACTACGGAACTCAGCAGGACAGAGCACAGGACACAGCACCACTGGACTGATACTGCAGAATGTGTAAACTTTGTAATATTGCAGTACCACTGGACTTTTACTGCTGAATGTGTGAACTTGGTAATATTGCAGTACCAATGGACTTATAATGCTGGATTGGTTTTGCAAATTTGGTTATAATTATTATATATATTTTTTTTTTTTTTAATTTTTTATTTTTTTTTACTTTTTTTTTATTTTTTACAAACTTGGGAATAATGGGGAAATAACTATGCCCTTAGAAGCACAGAGCACAGGACACAGCACCACTGGACTGAACAGGACACGGCACAGGACCCAGCAGCACTACGGAACTCAGCAGGACAGAGCACAGGACACAGCACCACTGGACTGATACTGCAGAATGTGTAAACTTTGTAATATTGCAGTACCACTGGACTTTTACTGCTGAATGTGTGAACTTGGTAATATTGCAGTACCAATGGACTTATAATGCTGGATTGGTTTTGCAAATTTGGTTATAATTATTATATATTTTTTTTTTTTTTTAATTTTTTTATTTTTTTTTACTTTTTTTTTATTTTTTACAAACTTGGGAATAATGGGGAAATAACTATGCCCTTAGAAGCACAGAGCACAGGACACAGCACCACTGGACTGAACAGGACACGGCACAGGACCCAGCAGCACTACGGAACTCAGCAGGACAGAGCACAGGACACAGCACCACTGGACTGATACTGCAGAATGTGTAAACTTTGTAATATTGCAGTACCACTGGACTTTTACTGCTGAATGTGTGAACTTGGTAATATTGCAGTACCAATGGGCTTATACTGCAGGATTGGTTGTGAAAATTTTGTGGTAATTAAAAAATATTAAAGTAGTTTTTGGTATTTTATAAAAAAAACTTTTTTTTATTTTTTTAAACACAGGGGAATATTGGGGAAATAACTATGCCCTTAGAAGCACAGAGCACAGGACACAGCACCACTGGACTGAACAGGACACAGCACAGGACCCAGCAGCACCACTGACCTCAGAAGGACAGAGCACAGCACACAGCACCACTGGACTGATACTGCAGAACACAGCACAGCACAGCACAGCACAGCACAGCACAGCACTAAACAGCACAGCACTAAACAGCACAGAACTAAACAGCACAGAACTAAACAGCACAGAGGACCACCTAACACACCCTCCCTCTACCCTGATCAATGCCCGAGTGAAGATGGCGGCGACTAGCGGGGAATTTATAGGATCCGAGTATCGCGAGATCCGACAACGGGATTATGAGTCAGAGCCTCAGTTTCACTTTTGAATTTGGCGCCAATACCCGGATCTGTCTCGGATCCGACTCGGATCCGCAACGTTCGGGTGGGCTCGGATTTCAGAAATCCGAGCGCGCTCATCCCTAGTTGAGACTGGTTTGGGCTTTTTAAGTAACAGTGTAATAATTACCACTGTCCATGCGCTGACCCCAGTGACTGCTCAGAAGAGAAAAGGCCTGGACACGCATCGGACATGCGTGTCCCCATGAGTGGGGACACGCATCGCTGGGTCCCCACTCATCTTCCCACCCTATAGTAGCCACATGGGCTACACTGGCAGTAGATACATTCCTGTGTGTGACTCACTTTAGATACCCATGGATGGACCAGCTTCACTCTTGAGCAACAGTGGATTTCAATAAAAAAAAAAAACATCAGAAGAACCAGTCAATAAATCGACTATACTGAAACTTAGTTTAAAAATACAGATAGTGCCGCAATTAGTACAAGAGACGTTCTCAATACACTCTCTAATACACAAATTATTTATTTTCCAGATGCAGTGGAAAAAGCCAAGTTTTTCCTCCACCAGTATAGGGAACATGCTAGTCACCAAAGTGGAATGCCTGTGGCCATCAGTTGCAAAATAGCCAATAAGAAGTATCTCATGAGTGCTACCAGCGATTGTTCAATTAATTTTAAGGTCAGACTATAACCAGGAGTAATTCAAACCCATATGCCATCTGTCTTATTGTTATATATTTGCATGTGACATACGTAATATATTAAAATGTACAATAATTATTTGCAATAATAAATGTGTATATGGTTGATGTCAAATTCTAATCTAATAATCAATTGCACTTAAACCACAAGCATTCCATTACTTCATACAGAAGCTACAATATGTAGACAAAGGGCCTCGTTTACAGTAAGTCCACTTTTGTGGTGTAAAAATACGCATTTCAATACTGCACATGAGTACCAAAATCTGTCTATATTTAGATTTGAGCATCTGTTAGATTAGTGACCCCTTACATCTGGAGAGTTGAGTATATTAAGGATGTGTAGTACACACTGGTGATATGACTTAATGAGACTTAGACATATTTCCAGATACGTTTTTTAGGAGGTGTATCTTTTGCGGGTGCCGGAGACCTGGTGTACAGATATGCGATGATGATAATAATACCACTGTCTAGCTCAGTGACCTGATACACTTCTGGGGCTGCTTGGTGTAGCCATCTAACCTTCTAAGGGCTGCATGATAATGATGCCCTCATTCTTAGTAATAAAACAATACATTAAATCAAATAAAGAAACACCTATCTGTAATATGTGAAAGTAATAAGTAAAAATTCATAAGTGACAATTAACCTATATTACTAATAAGGAACTATATTAATGTGCCTGTCATTTTAGGAAAAGTGTTTACATGTCGTAGAGTGTCAGATACAATGCATGTTCTGTGTGTTTTCCATAATTAGTGATATAAAATCTTTGAGCAGAATAAATATAGAACATCAGATTTAGATTTGTTTTGGCAATATCAGTATTGCTTTTCATAAGGGAGGGAAAATCCAAGTATGTATAAAAACTCTGTATTAATGCAGTGACGTAACATAAACAGATGGCAAACACAGATGGCGCTTCTAATGAGACCAATATGTGGAAAGTCATCCACACTACAGTGTAAACATAAGCTATATAACAAAAGAAGATAACTAAATAGTGAATCCCAGAGTGCAATGCATAAATAAGACATAATGAAAAGTTCCAAATTAGTTCATATCTCGAGTTCAATCAAGTCCTGTTGTCCGATTCATAGAGGTTCTCCAAAATTAAACATGTGGTAAAAAGAGAAACATAATATCATAGCTTAACCAATGCTGCAAGGAAATGGCTTTCTTGTAGATATTCCCACTACAATAAGGGCTATGAACAGTAAATGCGTTTCACCGCGTGATCCTCTCGTACCCCCTTAGAGGATGCACTTACACTTAATTAGTGGAGAAACAGCATGGTGTATCAGCGTGATGTCTTGCACTTGTGGAGTTTTAAAGCAGCGATGCCCGACCAATATAACTCAGGTTCACGATCGTTCCCAGCACACAAGGTATAACATGCATGGGAGACAAATTTCGCTCATAGTATAAAACCTTACAAATATTTATTATAAAAATGCATATATAAGTAATATGAAAAATCTCCATACAAAAAGAACAGTCTTGGTGTGACAGAGAACGGCAGTCCAGTGCAGATAGTAAAGATGGACTCTTACTCTGCCTCCGTAATATTCGGGTGTATAATGGAGACAAAATCTCTCAAGATGTTAGATGAAATCGCTGGCTTCTTTTCCATAAGGCTTAGGAAGATGCATTTTTTGGTTATACAAGAGAGAAAATATATTCTTTTTCTAACTATAATTTAGTTTTAGTTTTCTTTATATCTTCAGACCCATGGCCAAACATCTTCCTAAGCCTTGATAAAGATTGTTATATCGCAACGCGTCGGGTGGGGGTGTGCTTATGACAAACAATTACCCAGTGAACGATTCTCTTCCTTCTCTGTTCGGATGGACATATGGAAAAGAATCCAGCGATCTCATCTAGAGAGATATTGTCTCCATTACCCACCGAATATTACGGGATGTATATATGCATTCAACTCTTAATGAGGTCCAAATTATTTTACAGCTTACACTGAAAGATACTTAAGAAAATAGAAATGACGTATTATCCTTTAGTAAAAGTAAGACTGAAATGACATTATAAAACATTGTAGCTTCAAAACAACATTGTAAATTACTATAGTTACTTGAAAAACAGTTTTTATATACTTCATACTACTTTTAGAATAATTGAACAACATTTTAAGGACTCTCACAAAAATTACTATAAAATATGCAAAATATTGCTAATAGTACTCTATTTTAGTATTTGAACATAGTGTACTCCACTTTCAGTGTATTCCGCATTTTTATAACTGAGTTGCTATGTTTATTATTTTAGAATCCATGTCCCTTATACTCCATTCATACTGCATGAAAAACCCAGGTTTTGGCCAGGGCAAGCCCAGACGACCCGGGTTTAGATGCAGTATAAATGGGTTAGTGATAAATCCCGGGTCTGAAAACCCGGGACTTTTGGTGGGATAATTCCGGGGTCCGACCTGGGGCACCTGCACAATGAATGGTGAGACCCAGGTTTTTCAACCTAAGTCTCACCAAACACACTTATAAAGTTGAAAAAAAAAAAAAAGAAACACATCACAAGAGGAGCCAATTAGAGATCCTCTTGTGATGTTGCCATGGAGACCCGGGCAGACTCGTGTTTAGTGTGAACAGTGTCTACCTGGGAATTTCTCTTCCTGGGAACCTCTGTCCCCTGGCAATATCCCGGGTTCATATACCCAGGATATTGCCGGGGTATATGAACCCGGGGTATGATAGCGGTATTAGTAGGTTATTGTGCTGTACTATAGTTATGTCATCATTTATTGTTAAGTTTAGCATGGACATATTTTCTTTGGTATTAACTTATTTTATGCTTGCTCCATTTCTGAGGCCATCATAAAATATTAAATTTAACTGTAGTAAAATTACAATTTAAAGAGGCTCCAGAGATACAGAAGCCAAGGTCAATGTTCAGGCTAGGTATAGCCACAGTCAGATCAGTATCCAATGACAAGGTCAAAGTCAAGCTGAGGTCAGCAACATCAGAAGAATGGAACAGTTTGGTAGGATGCACCCCTGTTAACAAACCTGCCAATTATTCCTGGCCAGGCTGGAGCCCTGTGGAGCTGGTACAAGAGTGCCTACTTGCCAGACTAGCATTTGATACACAAAATCTTGTCTCAGTCTAAAAATGTAAAAACAAACAAAATTTTATTTTAATCCACAATTGTACTGTAGTACGAGTTATGTAACCAAATCTTAAAGGGTAATGTAATAAAAAAATATTTTCTTAACTGGAACAACTTATTGAAATAATTCCTGTTGAAATAGAACCTCTGCCTGGACAGATAGGTGATCAATAACTGACCTTCCTCAGTAACATCTGTAATCATGAAAATAAATTATTGTTTATTATTACATTGATTTACTAATTCATTTTATTTCATATAACAGGAAAGTGAATTGCCGAACGAAATACCTTCGAAGACTAGTGAATTTATTTTCTACCAAAAAGTATTTTCTACAGGGCAAGAATCTTTCCGATTTGAGTCATCGCTGAAACAAGATTTTTACCTTGCTTATAGTATGGAAAAAGGTGAAAAGGAACTGGTTCTAAAGTACTGTGCTAAACATGTAATTGATGAAACTATTAAGATTTTCGTGGATGACATATAACAACATGCAAGCATGATGTGACCATCTGATTGAACCACAGAATATAGTTCTGTTGACAACTAGACTTTTCTAGTCTTATATATTTTGTTTATTTTATTAATATATTATTTCACATGCCAACTACATTTTGTCGAGCTTTGGATCTTTAGATATAATGTATGCCAAAAGGTTTGTTTAAAGCAAACTTTCTAAATAGAAATGTCAATAGATCATAAAACATGTTCACAATTCAGAAAAATGATAACATCCTTATATTACATTTCAATACTTAGTGAACATTGCAAATTTAGAAATTATTGTTTTTTGGTTGAGGTAGCTCCATAGAGAGAGAATTTGGTCTTAACCCACAATGAACACACTAAGCCTATCCAGGTATTGTTACTATTATTATTCTCACAACCCACAAACAATATCATCATCATCACCATTTATTTATATAGCGCCACTGATTCCGCAGCGCTGTACAGAGAACTCATTCACATCAGTCCCTGCCCCATTGGAGCTTACAGTCTAAATTCCCTAACATACACAGACAGACAGAGAGGGTCAATTTTGATAGCAGCCAATTACCCTACCAGTATGTTTTTGGAGTGTGGGATGAAACCGGAGCACCCGGAGGAAACCCACGCAAACACGGGGAGAACATACAAACTCCACACAGATAAGGCCATGGTCGGGAATTGAACTCATGACCCCAGTGCTGTGAGGCAGAAGTGCTAACCACATAGCCATCATGCTGCCCAATATAAGTATCATTACTGTAATAAAGGATATCAAATTAGTGTTAGATTAATTTTATCGCAAAAGAATAAAATAAAAACATATAAAGCACTACAGATAGCTATACAGGCTTTTCCAGATTGCGTTCCATGAAATGTAATTTATACCCTCACAATTTGTAGACTTGAATAAAGGCCAGGCTCTGGCAGGTCATACATTTACACAGTGAGTGATAGATAAAGATGTTCTGGGGCCTTCGATGTATGTATGCCATGGGCCGAAGGGCAAACACGGGATTTCTAGAGTGGGGTATCCAAATGTTTGATTTCAAAGCAAAAACAAAATTGCTGCAATAAATCTGCAATCAACACTATTTTTGCAGTTAAATTTTGACTAAATAAGAAGTTTGTCGGAGTGTAGGACATAATCTAATAACAACTGGTGTAGAAGTAGCTACTGAGAAGTTTGTTACACTATTTCCACTTGACAGTTTTATTTCCAGTTTTCTGGTCAGGAAATTTTCACGAAACCCCGGTAAATCTAACTTATTTAATATTTTAAGTTTAATTTTATTTTATTTTTTTCAAAAAAACATGCCACCTCCGGGCTTCTGAGACTTTTGTCTACACTTTGCCCTAATGTACAGCATGAGAATGACATAAAGAAAAGTAGTACTGTGCAGTGTCCATATGTACAGCATGAAAATAACAAACAGAGAAGTGGTACTGTGCAGTGTCCATACATTCAACATAGCAAAGCAACTCAGAATTGCATACAAAACAGAAATTAGGCAGTAGTGCTGTACTTAAGATATGAAAACTAGAATTAGAACAGTAAAATGTACATACATATAATAAAATGTTACATAAAAAAGAATGAGTAAGTAAGCTGTACAGTAATGTAAACATTGCTTTACATAAATCTGACTATCTAACCAAATCAATACTACTCTTCAAAACGAATATTAATCGCCTCTCACACTCAATTAAAATAGTTATAGCTACATACCCAGTGCTGCACATCAGACTGAAGATGAGAACAGGTCATTTCTACCAGATACAAAATTGTAAAAATAATACACTAGAGACAAAAGTGACGGTGGCCTTATTGTTGAGACCAATGTTCATGAAAACATATGCAGATACTCATGGAAATGTTTCCTAAGCTGCAGACAATGTTTTATAGTAACTTTAATATATCTACTAACTGGGAGATTCCATGATTAGAGAAAACTGCACCCCTGGTCTCAACTAAATGTCAAACATATATTATGCTGCACCTGCCACATAAAGTACTTTTTCATGTAGTTGACACATGTGTGATCATACCCCATGCTTTTTTCTCCTTATCTTGGGTCAAGGAGAACCCTTCCTCCCCTTGTCAAAGTTAACACCCACTCTCTTTGTCCTGTAATACCACTCACTCTTCCCTTGTTACATATCCCCACATACCACTCTCCCCCTGTCACATATCATACATGACAAGAGGACAATGATGTGAAGGCTGCATAGTGGGATAGTTATACATGATATATGCTCTCCCACACGCCTCTGGTCACATATGCGCCAACATTTTCCCAATGTCATGAATCTGCAAGATCTCATTTATTTTAATTTGCACCAGAAAGATTAAAAACTACTTACTAATTGGTTGCTATGGATTAGTACAAATTTTGAATAGTAAATGAGCCCAATTGTGTTTTTATATAATGTTGATTTAAATTTAAAGGGGTACTTGTATAGTAAAAACATATTTGTTTTTCATTATTTGTTTTATAGGATTGTAATAAAATTGTGATTTTAACATTGGCAAACCATTTTGACAAGTGATACCGGGTAGCAGCTCATTTCTATTTTCTGTTAATACGAACACTAAATAAAACAGTTAGTATTACCAGCGAAAAATATAAATATTAGGAAGCTCAGATGAGCAAAAAAGTGATTTCAATAAATAATCAGCGCTGATAAATCAAACAGAGCATTATAAACCTGAATATCAATGCATCAGTATAGAAAAATACTCCAAAGTATATGTTATACAATGCACTACATGCAAGTCTATATGTACGTACGCGGTATTCAGAGTTGAAGATACTTCCAGGTCTGAATGAGTAGCTGATGCGTCCGCCTGACAACAGACACATCTCTCAGACACTTACATCCAACTTGCGAACATAATCTCTTATTTTATATGATACAAACACAATTGCTATGAGGCATCATTTAAACTTTAATAATCTAGCTCAGAAAAAACTTCCATGCGTACAGAAGCAAAAAATAATTCTACCTTTGCTACAACACACTCTGCAAATAATAATCTATGGTCCAGTGACTACGTAAGTTTCAATAGGCGTCTGCGAATCATTCATGAACCACTAATTACAGGTTCGTTAGCTCTGGTGTTTGTCATTCCCATCATCAGCTACTTACAACTGCCCAGACCACCTGCAAATAAAACCACTTTTTCAGCTGTATCTGTGACTACGTCCCAATTTGAATCTGCGCACACTTGCTCAAACACTCTCTTAAGCTAGGTACACACTGACAAATTTTCCGATCGACGTGTTATCTGAAACGATTGTACCTACGACTGAAAGTCCGATGAGTCTGAGGATTCATGCATACACACTGACATGATTTACCTTCAGATCTGTGCTCTTCATCTGGTTCTCTAGTCTTCAGAGAATGACAGCACAATATTCATTCATTCATTCATTCTTGTCACATTGTCACACTGATTAAAACCGCTTGCTATAGCTATCCACATGTCCTAACGAATTTCGTTAGCTTCTGTGACTCTGAAACTAAACATTCTGTCTCAGATCGAACAAATGAATTATTCCTTACACAGCACTCTACATTTATTCACTGGGACATTCATCGCTAGCATCGGCTGAAAAGAACACGACTCTGTAAACTCTATGGAGATCTTGAGCATGAGTGCATACACACTACATGATCAATCTGTGATTGGTCAGAAAATATTAAACAATATGACCAACCAAATGAAACGATGATTGGCACTTTGGGACGACTTTCAACCATTGTGTCAGTGTACACTCTAACCCGACTTCTGACCAAACGGTCTTATGTCTGCTGATTTGCCCGGAATGCTCCAGTGTGTACCCAGCCTTACTGTACATTGCTAATGTTGCTAATTGCTCAGTCACGCCTCTTTGGGTGTAAGGCGTCGTAATTGCCAATAAGACAAATGTACACTATGCAAATATCAAAGTCTGTATGGTTAAATTGGGATAGTATGGATTACATTCATATGCTTGTCTCTATTAGCACATGTAAGGACTTTGTGCTCACATATTTATATAATACATCCTACTTCAGAGTATTTTTATTTACTTATATGCATTCAGTTTAGACCTTAGGTAACCCCTTACTGGGAGCTGCGCCTAGCAGGATTTGAACTTGTGGCAGGTCTGTTTTAATTTATTTATATTTATCATTGCTATTCTTATTTATTATGTGGTGATAGTCTGTGCACCCGTGTATTTTTAACACAAACAATGTCGTTAATACTGTCCTTCTGGATACCCATATGTTTCCATACCATATCACTATTACATCACTCACATGCTGAGCTCTAGAGGACTTCCTATGGCAACATTTGTATTTTGAGAACCTTCTTTTTTTCTCCAAACTATTTATTGAAAGCATTGTATGCAATATAGCTGAAGGTTACAGTATCACATTAGTAACAAACTCTTGGCCAAAAAACTTAAATCAGTGTGTGACATAAGCCATAGCACAATAATGCAAACAAAAGCCTGCAAATTCAGATTTTACCAACATTATGGGGAGAGGGGGTAGGGTGAAGGCCAAAAAGGGCTTGGGTTCAGGGTGGGGGCGCAATCCACGTGGGAGACGGAAAACATTGGACTACAAAATAGTAAACCAAAACTTCAAGGGGACAGAGACCGGATTGCAATTTAGAGATTAAGAAGAGGTCAGTTGTGATAGGATGCCCAAAGGGTTCATATTTTGTGAAAGAATGCAGAGATTTTCTCAGTATGCTTGTAATATGCTCCATTTGATACATGTGCCACACATTGTTACAGACTAATAGGCTGCTATTTGGTAAGTGGCAACACTCGTGATATGCCTAAGCAGTTTGCAGGCATATTTAGGGAACTCTAGGATAGGTAGAGGTAGCGGAAAATGCTTAGTTAGACTACAGAAAGGTATAATAATCTCTTTATAATAATCTGTAACGAATTGATGCACCCTATTATATACAAGATCATGAGAACATTCCATAAGTCTAAGTAATTTTTAATACAATTCAGTGTGGGATAGTTAGCTTGGTAAAGATTTACAACCTTTTTGGTGAGCGCAAAACCTAAATAATTAATTTGGCTGGAGTATCAACTGAAGGGCAAATTAGTCTTCAGGAGTTGCTTTATTTCAGGGGGGAGGGAAGGGGAATAAATAAATCTAGAATTTGATTCTTGTGGAATGGAATAGGGTCTTGGAATTAGTGCCCCTCAATGAAAATCATTAGAATGACTCATAATTTGTTGCTAGTGTATGGTAGATGGATAGTACTTACATCTCTATGTAGCTTCTGGTGTTGGAATCTTGTCACGCTGGGAGAAGGTGGTGAATTGTATATTGGCTTAGGTATAGAGAGCAGACATTAGAATGGGGGATGTTTGTGATTATCAGTTAACCTAATTATAGCAAGTAATCGCTAAAATATCTAAATCTAAAACAATTATTTATTCAAAAGATATAATTATATATCACATATGACAAAAAGACATCGTGAGGGCCTATCAAAATGGCCACTGAGATCCATTTTGTTGTTTTCATACTTTTCTGTGTGTATTGTAAAATGATTATCTGATCAAAGGCTGGGGCGAGGCATCTCCACATATTATGCCAGGGCAGTATCTCATATGCTTTCTGCACATGTACAAAGAATGTATCTTTCTTATCAGTAGTGTACCAATAGAGAGTCTGAAAAAGACCCTTATTCTCTGAGTATAAAAACTGGAATGCAGCCAGAGAGACCCTTGTCTCATGACTGGACCTTGATGCAGAAAGGTGCCTATGTTTTTTCCAGCTTTCTTGTGAACAAAAGGGGTCCTGGAATTTGACAGTTACTTGAACAAGTTGTAAGCTAAGTTTTTGATTTACTTTCACTTTTATATTATGTTTATTGTAAAAATAAAGGTAAACTTCACATTAAATCTTGCATTTATGAGTCATTAACTCTTTGAAACCCAAAAAAACTCATTCAATCTGGAACAGACACAGATAGTCCTTAATAAACAACCTAATTGCAGTTCTACTATAGATACAGAGAAATAAATTCTCAAAAGATGGATGTCTATATTTTAACAGGCATGGTCATCTATGCCAGAAACAGCGCTTATAAGAAGATAAAATAGCAATAAACATATCCAGTAGAGGCTGAGCAACGCTGGCAGGTAATGGCTCACTTCTGTCAAATCATTTGAGGGACTGTATGCAAAAGATTTACATAACCGCAGGCAAACCTAGCGCCCATCACTGTCCCATGTTGTTGTAAATAGTAATGGTTATTGAAACAAAAGTGGTTATGGGTTCAAATGAATCGGATATTGCATAATATGAATTTAACCTGTTCTTGCTTGAGATGGTTATCTTTTTCTAGATAGTGTCTGATGCTATCTATGCCAAGGTTCAATCACAGCATATAATGGTGTGACATTGCAAGATACTAGCCAATAGTATGTCTTCAGATGTTGCAGGATATGTGTTGTATATTGTATATAAGATCTTTGTACTTTTACTTTATAGGAAGATGTCCAGATAGTGAGAGAGGTTTGAAGAAATTGAACCTATTCCAGATAAGATGGGTCTAGCTGGAGGGTGTTTTATGTCTTTCTGCATCTTTGGTACATAATACATGACAGGTATTGTTGGACATTGGTTATAAATTTAGTTGTATTCTTGAAGGTGAAGAATCCCAAGATATCTAAGTATTGTTAATTATTCAGAAAATTCCTGTATGGGATTGCTGTCTAGTTGCTGGTCTGTTGATCATTATCATCAGTAGCTATTTATATAGCGAAACTAATTCTGCATCTCTGTACAGAGAACTCACTCACATCAGTCCCTGCCCCCATTGGAGCTCACAGTCTTAATTCCCTAACATACAAACACACAGACAGAGAGAGATGAGGGTCAATTTGATAGCAGACAATTAACCTACCAGTATGTTTTTGGAGTGTGGGAGGAAACCCACTCACACAAGGGGAGAACATACAAACTCCACACAGATAAGGTCATGGTCAGGAATCGAACTCATGACCCCACTGCTGTGAGGCAGAAGTGCTAAGTGTTAACCACTGAGCCACCGTGCTTTGTCTGACAGTATATTATATGTTTTTTATGCATTTTTTTGTGTCCAATATCACTATACTCCCCCCCCTTTATTTGCAAGCTTGATCACAATATCCTTCTGTTTTTTAGTAGTTCTTCCTTTTCCACCATGTTAAAATTTATTGTCATGTGTAATTTAGTATCTTTTATTTGGTGTAGGTCCTCTCAAAAGTTTCAATCAAATGGTCTTTAACAAGTATTGGATAGATTGTGAATTGGGGTTTCAGGCCAATTTGTTTAGGGGTCTTTAATTTGGATACTAGGTTTTGTCACTCATGTTTCTAATGGTGATTTATGAAATTACTTTTTAAGAGATAATTTTCTAATAAATTTATGAATATCAATACAAGTTTCAAACTTGTTAAGTTTTGTTGAAGGGGGCATATTTCATTCCTTTGATAAAACCATGATCTGTAAAGGGGTAGTTGCTCAAATTAAAGTGTTCTATTGGTCGCACTCAAGTTATCGTTCTATTAGTTCTTGTCCTTGGGTTTTTTTTAACAAAAAGTTTTTATTGAGTTTTTTAGAGATAACATAAACAAGTGTACAGACAATCGCAGTTAAGGTGACAGATAAAAATATCAGGTATCAAAGACAAATATACATCAAACCAAAAAGACAAAACAGGGGGAATCACAGCCTACAGGGAAGAGGCAGGGAAAGGAGGGGGGAGTAGGAGACATCACCAGAGGGTGCTCTAGCAGAAAAAATTGGGGGAACATACAGGAGATTCTACGATTAATGAGTCAACGTTGAAACGTTGAACAGAGAGGAGCTCTATTGAGAATTAGGAGATGAAACTACAGCTGAGTGGGTGGCATAATAGTCAGACCAGGTGAACCACTTTATCAGGGGGAGGGGGGGAGGCTAAAGTAGAATACTTGAAAACAATGGTTTTTATCGTGTAACTATATTGAATTTTTGCTATGACTTTGGAGAGAGGCGGGGGCGCTGGGTTCTTCCACTGCTGGGCTATAGCCGCTCTAGTGCAATTAGAATATGACCCACCACATATCGGTGATGAACTGGAAAGTCAGACGCATATAGTTGGAGTAAAGCCAAAGTTGGTTGTGGTGCATTACTTGCTGAATTAGATCAAACATCTCCTCCCATAAGGATTTAATTTTAGGACAGGTCCAGAAAATGTGAAAGAGGGTTCCGGCTTCCTCAAATTCTATGCAGTTTAACTGGAGTGTAATACAACCTGTGTATCATTTTTATGAGCATCTCTGAGTGATTAATACATTTAGAGATTTTATATATTGTTTTAAAATACGCTCCCAGTTTTCCTCTGTCAGAGAATGACCAAGATCAAGTTCCCATTGCACTTGTACAGGTATCTTACTTTGTACAGGTGCGGTTAGGAGGCACTGGTACCAAGCTGAAATACCCCCAGGGTGGGAGCATGAGTGGGTCAGGAGCTTCACTAGTGATGGGGGGTGATGTAGTAAGGACAAAGCAGAGCTCAGCACTTGGATCCAATGGCGTACCCAGAGGTATTTGTAGAAATCAGAGGTCGGAAACTGGAAACGCTCCTGAGGAGAGGATAACGGCACCAGGAACCCTTGCTCATAAAGGTCTGATAGTCTACTAACTCCCCTGAAAATCCAGGCGCAGATCTGGAATTAAAGATGCCACAGCAGAGAGGGAAAGTAAGGAAGATGGAAAAGAGAAGTCCTGAACCACCCTTACCAACTTATCCTAACTAGCTAAAGAATCTTTTACACTAGGCAGCATGGACACTGTGGTTGGTCTAGTCATCTCCTCCAACCAGAGCAAGTCTTCTATTGTAAGTGGAGATACAGAGTGGGCTTCAATAAAAACTCATGGTTTGCGAGGATAGGGAGCCATCCAATCCGTAAGCTGATCAAGCCTTCCAGCTTGTTGATAAAGTTCCGAGTCAGGGGCAGCAAGGACACCTCTTACCATGGGACAAAACAATCACGACCGAGCTAACCTGGGCTACTTGCCTCTCCAGACAAATCTCAAGGTGCTTGTGTAAAACTTGTTAATTATTTGAAGTGGAACCAAAGAGGGTATGGTTCTGAACAAGTACAATATTTTTGGTAAAAGCGTCATTTTGAGCGCAGCTATTCTACCAAGCCATGAGACCTCAAACTCTATCCACAAGGTTATTAATGTTGTATAATGGTTTAGAAGTGGGATATAATTCGGTCCTTTGGGTGGGAGGGGATATGAATTTCCAGGTATTTAAGTGATGAGGATCACCAATGAAATTTGTAAACAGCCTGAAGATAAAGAAGACTATCTTGTGGGATTCCCACCCCCATAGCTTCTGATTTGGTAGAGTTAATTTTGTAGTAGGAGGGCTCAGAGTATGCCCGGAGGACCCCCTGCAAGGCGGATAAAAAGGTCTCAGGCTCGGTCAGGAATAGGAAGACATCATCTGCAAACAAGCAGATCTTATGATGCATATCACCAATACTAGTACCAGTAATAGCGGGCGTTGTCCGGATCCATTTCTCTAAAGGCTCCATAGCCAGTGCAAAAATTAGCGGAGAGAGCGGGCAGCCCTGCCTGGTTCCATTAGTAATATCAAAAGGGGTCGATAGGAACCCATTACTGAGAGCTCTAGCCGAAGGACAACTATAAAGGGTTCAGATTGCTTGAAGGAAGAGTCCATGAAACCAAACCTGGCAAGGCCGGCCATCAGGTAGTCCCAATGGATCCTGTCAAATGCCTTTTCAGCATCCAATGAGAGGAGCAGCAGAGGCTGAGCTCGGGTCATATGGTCTAATAGTAGGTTAAGGACACAGCGTGTGTTGTCTGGGGCTTGTCTGCCCAAAATAAATCCAATCTGGTCCTGATTAATTAGGCTTGGCAGGATAGGGTTCAATCTATTGGTGATCAGCTTAGCAAACAGCTTAAGATCGGTATTTAAGAGCATAATTGGGCTATAATTATGGTGGTGGACTAGGTCCTTGCCAGTCTTGGGGATGGTGACTATCCTTGCCTCCAACATCTCTTTAGATAAATAAGAGTCTCCATAGCCTTGTTAAACAGTTTTACGTACTGGACTGAGCTCCGCCAGGAAGGTAAGATAGAAGCCATTTATGAGATCATCCGATCTCAGTGATTTATCATATTTAGGGGATTTTATGGCCATCTGAACTTCCTCCTCTCTCCAAGCGTAGCACAGGTCAGACACTATATATCGTGTCAGGGTTGGGAGCTGAAGGGAGTCCAGAAAATCCGGTATAGTAGCAGGAGAAGGGTGGTAGTGAGAATCGTCTAGCCTGAGATTGTAAAGCTGCGTGTAGTAAGCGGAAAACTGATTAGCAATTTCTGGTGGATTTGAGATGCGAGTACCACAGGGACCAGCAAGGACTTTGATATGCTTAATAGCATTCTTCCCTCTGAGTTTATGGGTTAGAAGTCCCGATCGCCCCCTTCCTGGATCCGCCACTGGGCACCAGGTATGTTGTATAAAATGTAGTGCTGAGGTGTCAACATTTATTACTTAATCTCTAGAGGGAGAGATGTCCACTCAGGAAGAGCCAGCCGCACATATGATATAGGCAACACAGGGGAATTTACAATCCTAGGCGGTTTTGGAGACTCCTATTATACAGGGCAGAGAGCCTAACTGTTCAGCAGGTAACTCATTACCTAGGTGTAATCCTTGATTCACAACTGTCATTTATTCCCCACATCAACTCTATAGCTACATCATGTTACATACACCTAACGCACATATCTGACACAAGACACCGCAAAAACATTAATTCATGCACTCATCATCTCCCGCATCGACTATTGCAATTCCCTCCTTACTGGTCTTCCCAAAGTCAGACTTGAACCCCTACAATCTATTTTGCATGCAGCGGCTAGATTGATTTTCCTTACTAACCGTTATTCCTCTGCTGAGCTACTCTGTCAGTCTCTACATTGGCTGCCTGTATATCAACGAATCCAATATAAAATTCTTCTACTAACATACAAGGCCATCAGCAAAATTGCACCGACATACATTTGCTCACTTGTCTCGAAATATCTCCCTACTCGACACCTCCGTTCTGCACAAGATCTACGTCTCTCCTCCACTCTCATCACATCCTCCCATTCTCGGTTACAGGATTTTTTCTGGGCTGTACCCACTTTGTAGAAGTCCCTCCCACGCACAAGAATTTCCACTAGTCTTCAAACCTTCAAGCGTTCACTGAAAACCCTCCTCTTCAGACAGGGTTAGGATATTCCTCAACCACCATCTTAATTTCCCTAGATTACCCTATTACCATCCTCTACACTGCTAACGCAAGTCAACAACCCTCTGACCAACATTGCAACACACACAGCCCACTCAATACTTTTACCTTTGTGTTCTAGCTGGTCCATTGTGCAATATGATGTAGCACATGCCCTTGTGTTTCTAACTCCCATTGTCCTATAGATTGTAAGCTTGCGAGCAGGGTTCTCTTACCTCTCTGTCTGTATGTATTACCCAGTATTGTCTTATCAATGTTTGTTCCCAATTGTAAAGCGCTACGGAATTTGCTGGCGCTATATAAATAAATGTTGATGATGATGTCTGAGGTACTGACCTGAGCAGCTTGAGATTTCCCACAGCAGATAACGACTCCCAGTCTCGGTGAAGTAAGTCACCGGGTAGAGGAGACAGCTGCTGAACACAGGCACAGATAAACCACGGGGAGCTTGTGTGATGGCAGGTGAGTCTGGGTAATAGGGGTGCCGAGTCTCGCACTTCTGATGAGGTCAGGCAACACTGGGGTGGATAGCTGGTGGCGCAGACCACCGGTCCGCGTTGACGTGAAGGCCGGCAATTGGGCACATGATACAGGAAGGCACCAAGGCAGCTAAAATTCTGCTAGTTCAGCCCCCTGGGCTCCACAATGGAGTCCTCCACTGGAAAATTCAGGTGGTGGGAGACATAGCTCAAATTTTACTGCTATTTCAGGCTTTTTCCATGGGAGCTCGTTTGACCCATGTCTGCCTAAGATAGCTATCAAGCCACGCCCCTTTGTCCTGGTTTTTTACCTACTCCTTTGCCCCTTCTGACATGTCTAGTTTTCTCTTGGTTGTATTTAACTGAGTTTTTATGTACGTCGAACCTATTTCTAACAAATGACATGTTATTTAATGGGTTTTATTCAATATTATTTCCTATGGTGAAAGGTTTTTTTTTTACTTCCTTCTGTAAAAAAAAGTACCATATAGAGAAATATGGCCTATACTCAATAATGTTGAGTATATCGTATTGTTGTGAGGCATATCACATGCCTTCCCTGGTTTGCTTCTTTTTTAAGATGTATGTGTTGATGTTTTGTCCATGAGGTTTGTTTGGATTGTTGTGATACTGTCATTATTTGTCACAACAAAGTCTTCTATAACAATGTCTATGTTTTCATGAGTGTGTCCTGCTCTGTTATGGATTCTGGACGTGTATTGTTGGTAAGTAAGACCCATTTTGACATATATGGGCTGATTCATTATTTTAGTTGGTGCTATCTTGCCTCTTTTGCCATTGCTCATTTTAAGGCCATATTTCTCTATAAAAGTACTTTTTTTTTTATATATTATCATAATTTCTGCTTTTGTATAGTAAAGAGGATGTCATCTGTGTAAAGAGCAACTTTGTGGTTTCCAGATCTATAGGTTCAATGCTTAGTGCGAAGATAGGGGGGATAGGGGTCACCTTTGTCAGGTCCCATTACACACTGTGAAAGAAGAGGTATATCTGTTCACCTTGACCAAGGATGTGGGGTTATGATACAAAGTATATATACCCAAGAGAAATTTATCCCAAAAACTATAGGAAGTGAGATCTCTTGTCATGAAAGGCCACCCAGCATGGTCAAAGACATTTTTTTCATCCAATGAGGGAAAGAGAGATGACAACCTGCACTCATTTAAATGATGAATTAAATCAATGATAGCAAATTTCTTTGTAAAGCTTGTTGTCTCAGTTATGAACAAGGAGTAGGTAATTGGGTAGGTGATCAATCATGGTAAAATCTCCCCCCAGGAGCAAGTGACCTTTATCATGCTTCTTAATCTGTTTGAAAAGGTTGAACATGAAGGGGATCTGACCAGAGACAGAATAAGGTAATGAACGGCTGACCCAGGGTACCGATAATCATAATAAATCTACCATCTAGGTCTGCAACGTGTGCTGAATAGTGAGTGGGATGGTATTACAGACTAGAAAGGCCACACCTCTATGTTTGGATGTTGAAAAAGCAAAAAATGACATGACGGGGAAAGGACAAGCAAGAGAGCTGAGAAACCCCTCCAAGTGAGGTATTTCATAGGTATGATGGTGAGGCTCAGGTAAAGCGTAACAATGAAGGAGAAAAGTATCTGTGTAGAGGGGAGAGGGAGAAGTCAAAAGGCAATAGGGCGAGTGTAGTACAAAATAAAAAGCTCATTGAGCTGGGGGATTGATTGAACAATGGGTGAGTTATGGAACGACTTAACAGTAGCAACTTGGCCAGGGGGAGCGTAAGCGGTGCCCAAAAGGGATAGCAACAGGGGAGGGCAAGGGAGACACTGTTTAAAGGGGGTAGACAGCAACTAAAGTTGGCACATTGACATGAGAACTTTAAGAGAAGTTTCATAAAACATAGCAGCAACATAATAATCACATTGTTTATATATCAATCACAAATTAACACGAAATTATTATTAAAAAGAGAAATAACATCCTTATCTTCAGAATCAAACAGGGTAAAGCAACTTAGCAAAATATATTATGAATCGTAGGTCAAAGGACCCTTGAGCTTTAGAATTGCAGTTCCTTGAATCAATCAGCTGGGCTATAAAAGCACCTATTGAAGGGCAAGGCCTGCAAAAGAGAAAAAAACATGGTGTAGGGGAGGGAAGGAAACAGGCTATTTTAGGTTTGACATGGTCTGTGGCACGGTAATAATATGGAACTGAGATAGATAGGCAGTCTAGTACAGCTTGTTGATTCCAGAGGCTTCTTTTGCATGTTTTTTCTCATTCTGGGGACTGGCAATGAGTCTGAGAATAAGTAGGGATAGAGAAGGCAGGCAAAAGAAGATTGTGTATTGCCTAGGACCAACTTCTCCAAAATAATAATAATACCTTAGTGTACAGGGATCTTAATTCTGTGGAGACCTGGGGGTATATTTACTAAACTGCAGGTTTAAAAAAGTAGAAATATTGCCTATAGCAACCAATCACATTCTAGCTGTCATTTTGTAGAATGTACTAAATAAATTAGAGCTAGACTCTGATTCGTTGCTATAGGCAATTCTCCACTTTTCAAATGCACAGTTTAGTAAATATGCCCCCTGGATTTGAAGGGAAAGCTCCAATTCTATCTGTAACCTTGTTGTCTAAGAGCCTTGGTGACACCCCGGAGGTCCCTTATTTTCTGTCTTGTGATTGGGGCTAGGTTAGCAAATACTTGGACCTCAATGTCATTGTAAGAAACTGGGTGAAGATTGCTCACAGCTTGCATGACCTTTTACTTGATGTCATAAAAGTACATATTTTGCATACGCAGGATACACAGGTGGTTGGTCCAGGGCAGATCTGGGTCGAAGGGATCTGTGGGCTCTGTCAAGTAGAAGATAAGTGTCTGAGGCTTCTCGTAGGATGGACATGAAGAGGCATTTGAGGAAATAAGGGCGGGTTTGAGAATCAACTGAATATTTTTAAAGCAAATATTACTCCACCTAGCCCTGTTCTCAATGTGCTCACAATTCTATGATAAGGACACCACTTCTTGATGAAGGGAAGATATTTTTCTGCTTGCATATGCAAGGGACCTACAGATTTCCCCCTACTTGGACTCAAGGGCATCAATGCAATTTCTTATCTATGATATTTCTGTGGAAGTCAGTAATTACTTGGCGTACATTGTTGTGAAATGCAAATCTGATGCATAAAGTCAATTAATCAAGCGTTGCATGGAAGGGGTACCTCTTCCTTTGACTGAGGTTCTGGTCTGGATGCACGGCATAGTATCTTCTTGCAAGGTGCTCAAGAAAAGGGGGTTGAGAAGTGCCAGCAGAGTGGTTTGCCTTTGATAGACTGCTTAAATTCTGCTTCACATATTTACTGCCAAGGTGTTTGTTCCTGAGAAGGGAGTTCTTTCGGCTGGAGCGACTTGCTACCTACAGGTCAGATAGGATGTTCAGGCTCTTGATATCACCCTCAGCAGTGGTCCACGGAGTCAATTATTGGCACCAGTTGTTGGAGTGCTGGTTTGTTTCTATTATGCTGAAAAGGTTTCTGGCCTTAGCTATGGCTTGCAGGCTTATATTGCGACCTCAAGCAGACATATGCTTTCCTGCCCTGTTAAAAGGCCCAGATGGTCTCCAGAGGTGCAGGGTCACTACAGGTTGCACTGGTCACTATTTGTGGAAGAGGAATCCAGATGCATGTAGATTTTATAAATGCCTCTGCAGAGCTCTAAAAATCTGTGACTTCACAGAATGGCATCCAGCGCGTCTCAGGGATTCTATTAAGCAATTTGTGGCTATTTGCTCTTTTTCACCTTTAAGTATATATTGATTATATTTCTTTTGCTGTTTCATTTCAATAAACTGTACTAGACTATAAACTGTGTACTATATATTACTCCTTCACTTCAATGCACATTGTTGGGAGAGTTGAACTGAAAATTTGTATTGGCATGCTGGCAACCAAGACTTACAGGAATTTCCACCTGGATAACCTTTTTCAGGTATGTCATACTTGCCAACTTTCTTCAGCTTTCTTCCGGGGGGCTGCCAGTGGAGGTGGGCGTGAGGGGGGCGGGGTGACAAAAATGGCATCATTTTGGCCCCGCCCCCGGTGACGGCATGACGCAAACGTGTCATTTGACAGCGAGGGGCGGGGCCAAATGCCGCGATTCACCGGGAATCGCAGCGTTTGGGACCTAATTCTGCCCACTTCACTAGAAAGTGGGGGACTTCCTAGTGAAGTGGGCAGAATTCGAGATATTGCCACACTCACCCGGGAGTCCGGGAGACTCTCGCAAAATGCGGGAGTCTCCCGGACATTCCGGGAAAGTTGGCAATTATGACTTATGTGGGTATATTTATAAGAGCACCATTCTATTTAACTATATGAACAACCTTTCACTATGTTCTGCATTTGTTATGCTGCCTGTATGGGCTTATTTAAACAAACAATCAGTACTAAAATTTAAACAACAAGGGAGGGAAGGGACAGACTACCATAGGCCATGTACAATAAGGTTGAGTTCACGCAGATGCTGTTAATTCAAACTCTGTGCTCAGTGTAAGTACACTGGTGTGACACAGCTGTATTTTTTGCACCCACTACAGAGCAGGTGTAAACTTCGGTTTAAGGTGAAGACCAACACAGCATGCATCTCAGCAGCTAGCACAGAACGAATGTGCGCATTGAAGATTTATTTTCTATTATGCACTGTATGCATTCAAGAGTTATTTATTTAGTTATTTTAAAATAATAGATGAAATAAAAGATACTCTGAAATATATGGATTATATTGAAAAAAAAATATAGTTAATTTTGTTATTTTTTTTTTAAAATTGGTTTGTTATGATATTGCTATAAGTTGTTATCTTAATTTATGATCACATACAAGTTATGCGCGTTGTAATGTAAATTCATTGTAAATACGCATGTAGAAAACATAATGCAAACGCTCCTGAAATAAACCTCAGCCTGTATGTGTATCTATGTGAATGGAAATTAAGCTCTGTTTATAAAGAGTGTATTCCAACTCCAATTCAAATGTAACATATCTTAAGAAATGCTTTGATTTGAATAGAGGTAGAACTACATACAAGTTGCATACTGTTTTTAAACACAGGATTTACGCCCAATTTGCGTTCAGGCTCATTGTGTTTTTTATGCCAGCCCTGCGTTTTGCTCTGAAATATTTTGTAATATAGTTCTTTACTTTTATAGAATTATACATTTTACAGATTTTAGAAAATAAAAATAAATGTGTGTTTGTGATTGAATAAGGCAAGCTTAAGCAGAAATAAAACATAGTGAAAAGAGTGTTTCCAAGTAGATTACCATAAAAAAATAAGTAAAATGGATATGAGTATGTATACAAGGGATGTCCTGTGGATAAAAGACTACTACCTAGAAAGAATCTTGAATTCACTCACTATAGTACAGCCACATACAAAAATAATGAAAACACAGTGTAGGGGTTTCAGTTGAGTCATTACTATCAAAAGAGAATATACTTTCAACGGAAAATTGCTGTCACTTTGAATTATTCATGAATAATATTTCCCAAAGGAAATTAAAGTCCCTACAAGCTTAATACTTGTGCCAAAAATAATTGGTTATACAGAATACAGCTAAGAATGTTTCTGATCTCTGCATGAAAATAGTTTAGATAGTTTTAAAATTATTTAGGAGGGTGCAGGTTATGTGAATAACTGAACAATCAAAAGCAGAAACTCCACTATTTCAATCCCTTTTAAACTGAGAGCTGTATGTGGCAATTAAAAACATGTGAGAGCACAAAAACTTACAACCACGGAAGATATATATTATATATTGGAGATCATTTATGAGGTGCAAAACGCCACAGTGCAAAAGCATCTTTGTATTTGCCATGTACCACAAATTGCACACGTGTGCCTAGATTTCTGATGTGGCACTCTTAAAGCAGTAAGTGTAGAAATGGCGACGTTCTTTTATTCTTCCATAATGCAATGCATGAGTCTTAGTTAAGGACAGAGCAAGACTGAGGGCCTGATTCAACAAGGAACGGATCTGCTATTTTTTGCGGATGATACACAATTTGTCACTGCGCATGCCCAGAAACAAGAGATAAGACGGGATATCCATTATAATCCGTTGCGTAAACTAACTTAATCCGTTGCGTAAGCTAAGAGTCTCTCAAGTTTAAGTGAAATTCCATCGCAACTGCATTTACAAAGTTTTCTGACCACTTGAGAAAAAAGGGTGGGTAATGGGAGGGGAAAAGGCGGAGATCTTAAATAAGTTGAGAAGAGTAGGCGCTACTTCCGTCCGTGTTGGGTAGTTAAGTTGAATTTTATCTCAAATCATTGCTGAAAGTTAAGGAAAAGCAGCTAGCTAAATAGCCACAAAATAAACTGTTCGAAAAGCATCATTCGTTTAAAACACTCACAACTAAATATGCACAACATACATCTTAATACACTTCACCAGAATTATTTTTTTTTTTGCTGTTGGTAAATTTATTTTCTATTTATATCATATAACATTAAACATTGTGTACATTTTTTTTAAAAGCAACCACAATTGTAATAAATTGCAATGTAAAGTGGTTGATATGTCAACAGTTAGGTGCTGATGATATTTGGGGATTAGGTTAAACCCGAAACTGCCGGACTGCATGGAATGGATGGTTAGGGTACTCTTATCTCCAATGGCCCGGGCAGGAACCGTAAATGACGTCCCGTTCGTCAAGGTGACGGCCGGGACGCCAGGGGGCACCAGAAGCGAGCTGCGGCGGCTGTGAGTACCGCCGCGGCTCGTGACAGGTGTCATACGCAATTTCAGCATCTGTTGGAGTCCTTATCAACATTCACTTTAAATCCGGTTTTGTCCGTCAGTTAAACAATGACGCTAACGACCCTTTTCAGTTTTGACTGGCTCCCTAAGCTAGTTTTGATCTGCTACACAGCAATTATATTGTTTTTTGTCTAGGCATGCAATGTTCCATTCCAGACACACAGATATACACACTTCTAAACACACTAAATTGTTGGTGAAGACACAGATTGTGATGCTGCACACACCTATCATATATGTTCTTTTTTCTTTTTGGGTGGTAAAATCTGGGGGACAAGCAGTATTGATCTAACTCAAATGTCCATATCGAATCTTGGTATCTGAATTTAATAGCATTCACATTGCGAATGGTTCTGGAAATAAACAAACATTAACCTTAAGCCAGAATCAGGATAGGAATATCTGCAAGTAGGATCTGTAAGTGTGTATGTAATTAATATGTTGGGACACTTTTTGCCATAGTAGGACCAATGCCTGCTTCACCAAGTGTCTAAATGTAAGGTATCAAAAGTACTTTCAAAGTATTAGACATAATAGCAATATGAGGCAACAATTTCATTCTCCTCACACAGCAGAGTGGCCATCCTCCAGAATGACAAACAAGCAATAAGTAATGAGCACTGGCACACAATCCATAGGGAGATGTAAAACCCCACCCCAAACATAGGGGTTTACACCAAGGTGCATGTAAAATTAGCTTCACTATGCATAGTTTTATGTGCCTAAGTAGCTACTAGGCGAGAAATATACCATGGCTGCATGGCTATCCTGGGACCTAGAGGGACTGTGTTATAAAGGAAAGGAAAGCACTACCAATATGGCTAATGTTAACTGTGCACAACCATGTCACAAAGTGAAGGAGTCCCAAAAATATGTAATTTCAAAACTAAACACAAATATTCCAAATAAAATCACATTGACCAGCCAAAGCATTCCACCAAAATTTGTACAGTTAGACTTTGAAAAGTCCTAACCCTACTACAAATCTTCAACCCATTCCCTAAGGATTTGGCTCATATATTTTAATACAAGTTTACTCCAGGGCCAAACTGACCCTATACCGTTTAAGATGTACTTTGTATCCCCATGTCCTCCTAGAGTGTCTGCCCTAGCACACATTAGCACTGGGAATTCATTATGTCTGTGTTCATTCCCAGAGCATGTCTGTGCTCAGCACCATACTGTGGTTGGATATGAGCCTTAAGATTGGTCAGATATGACATGGTGTAACATTATCTAATACTCTGTAGGTAATGTATTCATGTTAGTATGAGGCTTCTTATTGTTCACTTATGGCAAATGGGTAAGTGTATGTATATTTTGTATCTTGAGAAACATACATCAATCATTCTATTTTTGTGCTTGGACCATTTTGGCTTAACAATACCTAGCTTTGTTTACATAAACAACAGGAGATCAGGCTATGGCTAATAACCTGGCCTCTGTTAAAATCTAGTCAGGCAAGTGTTCTGTTTCAAACACAATGGAATGAATAGGCAAAATTACATAATGCTTGAACCATTTATATAGATTAGGTATATTTAGCCCTGCTATTAACATTGCTAATTAACACATTACAAGCTAGGCAAGTTATTTTTGAATATTGTGCTTGGACATACATCACTAGGCTAACAACATAATGTTTTGTCATGTATTTACAAGCACAACAGAGTGTTGTTCTGTGCCTAATGTAATCATCTTAATTATGAAACGTGTCTTGTATTCCTAGGCCTTAATATCCTGAGACACAGCAGATAGTCCACACATCGCTACAGCCTGAGGCTCTTCACAGAAATAACTGGCTGCTGTAGGAAGTAATGGTTTCATCCAGCTGACAGAGGATGGAGATTGGTAGAAGGACTGAGATGACCCTTGTTCCTATTCCTTTGGCTAAAGTTACTCCATGTCTGGTGATTCAATGTGCTTGCAAAAAGCATGGTGACAGTGAAGGTGAAACAGTGACCTGCTGGCAGGAACTGGGGCTTTGCACTAACAGGAAACGGTAAGCCTTTACTTAGGTTTTAAAAGATGCCAGCATTGTATTGTAGGTACGACTCTCGTGTCCATTGTGCATACCTGGAATTGATATTCCTGAACCATATGTTGTTTTTGTGCATGTTGTTGGTGTTACATTAATGAAATATACCATTGGTAAAGTAGGCTCTCTGCCTTGTTGGAAGTATTTCCACACATACCAAGGAGCACTGTAGGCTGTTCAGTCTTTGGTAGACACCGTTCCCTCACACAAACCATGAGACACTGAAACTGCTGCAAATTATGTCTCTATTTAGAAGCTAAGTTACAGTATGACAGTTTAACCACAATCCACTAAATGTCTCTGGCCTTCACAACACACAATTTACAATTTAAGCACACTACAAGGCAAACTTTTCAGGTCTAAGTGCCTAATGGATTATTTTTCAAAGTACTAAATTATGGACCTAAGGGTTGAAACTAAACATGTACATGCAACATAGAGCACAGGACAATGAAACCTTAGCTTGCACTACATTTAAGTAGTACACACATCTCTGAACCACAAAATAAAGGACAGACAGCTCTAAATGTTTTGAGATTGGTCAGAAATGTGTAAATTAAGCAGCCATGATACTCACTTTTAAATGTTGTAGTGTACTCTGACGTTACACACTTGTCCCTGTGGATAAAACTATTTGAGTATCCTAAAGTCTATCTCATAGTTTACTATGTACCTTGGATTTTGGGGGTATTGTCTTGTTGTGGGCGAATGCTTGGGTATGTATATTATTTCACTCCACCCAAACTTTGCCTAAATAAGACATAGGATTAGAGTTTGCAAACACTTTGCAGGGCTATTTCGAACTAAATTGTATTGTACGACACTTTGAAATGAGTGCTTTAAGGGATGTAGACTCAGTGTTCTGATGTAACAATGTACTGACAAATGCCAATATGTATGAATTTGTCCAGAAAGACTAATATGTCTACAATAACCAACAACCAAAAAGTTTTAAATGCAAATTAGCTTGCTTTGATTTAGAGTGGAACAACACATTAACACATTTGCAAATCAGTGTGGACATTTCATTCCCTATTATGTGGTGCACAAACAGAGTATGACTGTAAAAGTTGCATTAGGGCACATACTGATAGAGGTGCCACATGTTCCTAAACACAACATAAACATTAACAGACAGAAATATGAAATATTCCTAATGTACCTAGGGGAGATAGCGGCCGTGTTAGGGGTGGGTCACAGCCTGTATCAATTCGGCCCACCCCAACAAGAAACTCCTCAGAAATGGCCACGCTTGCACGCTCCTCAGGCCTGTTAGCTGTAGATCTTGTGGAGGCCCCTCCACCAGTTTGTTGAGCATGCATCCTTGCATCTACGATTTATTTTTTAAGGCGTTGTTTATAGTCTGCCTATCTGTCGAAATATGAAATAAAAATATGCCTTTAAATTGTTTGATAGTCAAAAACATGCCACATAATAGTGTCCATTTGCTATTTACACACAAATTCACACTACAACTACACTAAGTAATTAATCCCAATATTATGGCCAGCAAAGATAATCATGGAGTCGCTTGCATTAATAAAGAATCCATAATCACATGCTTCTAAACATTTAAACTGGTTTGTGTCAGCTAATAAACTAAATCAATGTATTCAGATATTAAGAGGTACCTATGTTATTCTCAGATATGAATATGTGAATCTTGCATTTCCTACTAAAATTCCCTAAAAAAATTCTTAAAAAAAAAAACATTTTCGGGGGCGTGGCTAGATCGCCATACTAGTAGGCTGCTTTTTACTGGAGCTCCATCCAATAGATTGTATAAAACACCTAAATTGTGCTTATTCATCCCCTGAATTTGTCCAGGATGCCTATAACCCTGCTGTGAAGCTGTTGTGCCGTGACAGTTGCAGCTGTGACTTGCAGGCATACCCGCATCGTCTGTACTCTTGGCTCAGGGTCGCCTCTGCACGTTCCTCTGACTGTCTCTGTGTCCGCTCAGCGGCACTGCCAGGTCCCCCCTGCGGCTATCACTGCTACCCGCTATCCACCTTACCTTTAGGAGGGCACGCGACATCCGGGGGCTGCTGGTTGGATTGACGCTGAGTCAGAGGGAGGCTCCCCGCCGCCGTCGTTCCCTGTGTGGAGCGTGCTGGCCTGAGGGAGAGCGCAGTGAAGAGGCAACGGTTCTGTGCCCCCCACGGCGGTTCCCATGTTCTAGCCTGCCATCTACTTAGTCACATTTCAGGGCTGAGGAGAAACCCCGCGGACCGGAAGTCGCGGCAGCCATAGGCTCCATTGGACAGCTTCTCTTCTGGCTTCAGCTCATCTGTATAGATCCCGGGAGGCTCCGGCAGGTGGCGCTGTCGCTTCAACAGGTCCCTTGGGTCCTCTCTGGCTGCTTGTCAGTTTCTCTTTGCTCTGTGGAAAAGTAATAAGCTGGCCGCCTCATCGAGACTCGGGTGAGTCACGGTGCCCTTGCTGGTGTCTTAGAGCTCTCCCTTGGGGACATCAACAGTGTGCCACACTTTAATAAGCCCACACTGACTCTCTCTGGTACACTTCCTCATCTCCCTTACTTACCTGTTGTGACACAGAGGAACCTCTGCTGCAGTGCTGCTGCCACCCAGTGGACAAAGTATAATACTATCTGAAAGCACTTACATATGTAGAATAAGTCAAGGGATAGATGCACACGGTTAGAGTTTGGCACTAAAAGTCTAGCAAATAATAATTGCAGGAGGCTGATGACCTAATAACTTACACAAGAGTCTTATCCTATCTGAAGAGCGCCTTTGGGGTGACCTGGTGCCTGGCGCCATCTCCAACAAACATCCCTTATACGATCACTCACGGCTAACTTCCCCCTAGACTAAGATGTTCTAAATGCTCCAAGCAGGGGCACCAACCCTTCGCAACTGCGGCATTGTCATTTGATAGAAGAAAAGCAGTCTGTTATGACTTCCAGAACAAAGCGAACCTCCACAGCAGACTCCTCCAACTTCTTCGACAGAAGTAAAAAGCATACTGAACTACAAGCGTCTACCACGAACCAGCAGCAGTCGGGCCGTTCGCCGGGTTCAGAAACAATGGGAGAAGATGAAGTGCCCCCGACCATGAGACTCCTAATTAGCTCACTAGTTCAAGATATTAAGACAATGTTTCAAAGTGAGCTGACACAAGCAATCTCAGAGTTCCGGAAGGAGATTGGCGAGCTGGGGGGCCGCACTAATGTCTTAGAGTCCAAGGCGGACGAGATCTGTAAGACTGTGGCTAACAATTCGCAAGAAATCACTACGCGCTGATGTGGATTCGCTAGCAGAAAAATGTGAAGATATCGAAAACAGAGCCCGGAGGAATAAAATTCGTCTAAAAAACATCCCAGAGTCGGTGGATACTCAGGCTCTCCCTGGCTATCTGCTAGGCTTCTTTAAGACCATAATAACAGACGCCACAGACGACAAACTACTTCTGGATAGGGCTCACAGATCCCTGCGCCCTAAGTCTGCCCCGGGCCAGCAACCAAGGGATGTCATCCTCCACATGCACTTCTACCACATAAAGGAGAAAATCATGCAGGCCACAAGGAACAGGGACTCTATCCCATACCAAGGCAGCGATATCCAGTTGTTCACAGATCTGGCACCTCTAACCATTCAGAAACGCCGAGATCTGAAAGATGTCACAGAGGCTTTACGACAACATGGGTACCGATACAAGTGATGTTTTCCTTTTCGGCTTCAAGTCTTCACAGAAACTAGACCTCTCTTCGCAAAGACTCCGACAGAAGGCACTTTGATACTGGAAAAACTGGGACTGTCTTCCAACTCTATGTCTTCTACAGATAGGCCGACTGTGGCGCGAGCTCCGAGACCCTCACCGCAACCAGAATGGAACACGGCCTGATAAGGCAGAGATCTTAGCCTCTAGAGACAGCCCTCCTTAAGCTGAAACAGAGGTGTGATCCTTCTGAGAACAATGGACAGAGACTATACCTTAAATGGTCTATTTTTCTCTTTAGGTCTCCAGAGATTGCTCTCCTCTCGTCCTTTGTTTTTTCTACTCCCTCTCCTCTTTTCTTTCCTGACAGGTACGAGCATAACGGTAATGGCTGCAATCAAAAAGACATGAGCAGAAGTAGTCTTCCTGCAGGAAACCCATCTAACTCAACCGCACACAACATTTCAGGGGAAACTCTTTTCTCAAACCTTTTTTGCTTCAGCTGCATCTAATCACCGAGGGGTAGCAATCCTTGTACGACCATTAGTACCTCTTAAGGTACGACACTCAATAGCAGATCCTGAGGGTCAATTTCTCATGTTAGTGGGCACACTGGGCCAGCTTCCGGTCACACTGATTTGTTGCTATGCTCCACACCAAGGCCAGATCCCATTCCTACAAAAGCTATTTAGCCTTATTAACAAACAAGCGGAGGGCCACCTGTTGATGGGAGGTGATTTCAATGCGATACTGGATCCTAATTTGGATAAATCCACAACCGTCACAACATCTGCACAAACACCAATGCACCCCACGCGACTTTCTAAACAATTTGCTCTCCTACTTAAAGAACATTCTCTGTTGGATGCATGGAGGGTCATCAATGGCACGGACAGGGGGTACACGTTTTACTCTCACCCTCATAATGTATATACCCGTATAGACTATTTTTTCGTAGACTCACAGTTAGCAACCAAACTCTGTAAAGCTGATGTTCATCCGTTTACCTGGACAGATCATATGGGGGTATCACTTGAGTTACAAGTAGCAAATCTTCCTAAGCGAAGCTTAACATGGAGGCTAGATGATACTCTTTTACTCAACCCTAAGACATGCTTGGAGCTAACGGAGGCACTTAATGATTACTTTGCTTTGAATGAGTCCCCTGATTTATCACCATCCATAGTCTGGGAGGCGCATAAAGCCAAAATCCGCGGGCGGCTCATCAGCATCGCCTCTGCTCGGCATAGAGAGGAAAAAGAACTGATAGCCACACTAGAGACTAGTCTTATCTCCCTTCTCGCTCAGCACCAGGGTTCCTTGGACCCATCGCACCTGCGGGAGCTGACAGCGGTGAGGGGCCAGCTCAACGCAGTCCTATCCAAAAAAACAGCCCACAGTCTTAAATGGACCCAGCAGCTTTTCTACAAAAAAAAGTGATAAAGCGGATTCTCTTCTGGCTAGGAGGTTGCGGCAGAAATGCACGCGTAACACGATTACATCATTTAAAAACTCACAGGGTGTAGCGACATACAATCCGAGTCAGATAGTGAAGGAATTCCAGACGTACTATTCGTCGCTATATAACTTCCTCCTGATGTAGAAGACAGAATAAATACGTACCTATGCTCTTGCCAAGTTCCGCGACTCTCTGAAGCAGAGATTGAATCCCTTAATTTAGATATAATGGAGGAGGAAACCATTACTGCCTTACGCGTCATGAAAGTGTTTTCTGTTCCAGGCCCAGATGGCTTCCCAGCCAAATATTATAAAAAAAATTGCAGGTGTCCTTAGCCCTAAACTCACCACATGATTTAATGCCATCCTCGATGGAACCTCCTTTGACCTGGCGACGACCCGATACCGGATATCAGTAATCCCAAAAGAGGGTAAGGAACCCTCCCTTTGCAGCAGCTATCATCCCATATCACTTCTAAACGTTGACCTTAAGATAAATGCTAAAATTCTTGCAAATAGGGTTAATTCTGTGCTCCCCAGGCAAATACACACAGATCAAGTCGGGTTTGTTCCGGGTAGACAGGCTGCGGACAATACAAGGCGGATCATAGATCTTATCCAAAATATTTATGACAACAAACAAGCCCAACGCGGTCAAATGAAGGCATTTGACCGTGTTGGCTGGCCCTTCATGATACAGGCTTTGGCTGCGTATGGCTTCCAAGACCGCTTCCTCAAAGGGGTGTTAGCCCTGTACCATAATCCATCGACCTCGGTCCAGGTGAACGGAGGCTCCTCTCCATCTTTTATTATCCGAAACGGAACATGACAAGGGTGTCCCCTATCTCCCCTTCAATTTGCCTTGGTGATAGAACCCCTAGGTACAAGAATCCGTATAATTCCTAATATAACGGGGATACAACTACATTCCAGTACCCATAAGATAGCCCTCTATGCGGACGACATTCTCCTTACCCTAACTAACCCTCTAACCTCTCTCCCCAACCTATTTCAAGAGCTTGAAATCTTTTCCACAATATCAAACTTTAAGATAAACACAGCCAAAACAGATATCCTTGATGTCCATATTCCCCCTAAGTTAAAGCAACTCCTAGAATTAAATTTCCTCTTTCACTGGAATTCCGAACACATAAGATACTTGGGCCCTTACCAGAAAGGTGGAAAATATCTACCAAGCTAATTACCCCCCCTCATAGCCTGTATAAAAAAAAGACCTAAAAGCATGGGACAAACTGATATCCTGGGTGGGAAGGATAACGTCTGTGAAAATGAACTTGCTCCCAAGGTTATTATACCTTTTTCACACTCTCCCTATCAGGGTCCCCCCCCTATATCCTAAAAATGTTACAAACATTAATAATGCGGTTTATATGGCCGAACAAGAAACCCAGGATATCTGCTCGCATTCTCGCAGTGCTTTTCCGCGGCGGGTAGTCTTGGCATCCCTAACATCCGCAATTACTATTACGCTGCGAGGCTGGCTCAGTGTGTACAATGGCATTCTCCCCCTGGAACTAGGATATGGGTGGACATAGAGTCGGACATACTGGGTGGCTCACCTATCTGCTCTGTACTATGGCTACCAGCCACACAGCGCCCGGTCTCTGTCCGAGCCCATCCAGTTCTGGCCCTATCTCTATCAATTTGGTGTAGATGCAATCACTTAGCTTTCCTCTCTCCTACTCCTTCGATTCTAGTACCCTTGTGGTCTAACCCAGCCTTTACACCCGGGTTATCTAGCTCTATGTATACAAAATGGGCAGGTGAAGGCAAGCTGCTGTTACTCAATCATATAACCAGAACAGCATTATTTCCACAATTCATAGAGGCGTATTCAATTGTTCCTCCGGCCGCCGGAAAAACGAGCGTGTTAAAACTATTACCGTTTATACGGTAATATTGCGCGTAAAAACCGTTAATACGGTAGTTTACTCGCTGAATTTCATCTCGCAGCTCAGGGAGCTGCGAGATAAAATTCAGCAAGTGATTACCGTATTAACGGTTATAGTTTTAGAGCGCTTGTTTTTCCGGCGACCGGAGGAACAATTGAATACGCCCCTCAGAGTTAGTTGAACAGTGTGGCTTTGCTCCGAGACAGCTCCATCAGTATCTTCAGGTTAGGCACTACCATCAAACAGTCAAGGCTCAACTCTCTTCCAGACCACCCACCACATTTCAGAATCCATGTCTTTTGGGCCCAGCCTCCAAAGGTCTCATTTTTATTCTATATAATACTTTACTTCCTGCCACTCTGCCTGTTAAGGATCGCTTTCAGACGCAGTGGGAGGATGACCTGGGGACTGTACTGGATGAGGAAGAATGGTCGGATGTATTTGATGGTACGGCTCACTGTTCTATAAATGTCAACATTAAAGAAAATGCTAACAAACTGTTGCACAGATGGTATTATTTCCCCTCGAGATTACAAAAAATATATCCACAGACCAGCGCTGATTGTTGGAGAAATTGTGGTCAGACGGGAACATTCATGCATATATGGTGGAACTGTCCCGGGATCCGCCCATACTGGACAGCAGTTCTTGCATTAGCCTCAGCAATCCTAAATGTTCACATACCACCTGACCCTAAGCACATTTTACTACCCCTCCCAGACCTCACCAAATCTGAGCACAAGCTCTTCAGGCACATCATCAGCGCTGTCACATGTCAGATAGTGGCCTCTTGGAAAAACTCCACACCACCAATACTCCAGATGGTCTGCAGTCGGATCTGGCACACTTACCAGATGGAACACATTACTAGTGTGCTGAGGGGCTCCTCCTACAAAGTTTGGTCCTCATGGGCCTATATCACAATCAACCTCCACTCCAGTTCTAGTGGAATCTAACCATAGAAAGATATTCCTAAGCAAGCACATCTTTTCTCTTACTTGGTGCGTGAATCATTTACGCCCCCCCCATCCCTCCCTCTGGTCCCTGTATACCCCCCCCCCTCTATTTGAAATGTTAAAACAACATCTTTACTGTATTAGATAAATATACAATTATCTCCAGAGTAGGAGAGAACCATGAGAGTGTTTAAGTGTCCTGTTGTATGTGAACACATGTTATCTATTACTGATTAACCTCTCGAGATTCTGTAATGCCTTTTCTATTGGAAAAAGATGTTTCTAATAAATAGTTTAAAAAAAAAAAAAAAAAAAAAAAGCAATTTTGTTTATTTTTTAAATAAAACATTTTTGTGTTCATAGAAAATTAAACATATTGAGAGAGGTGAAGGAAAAAAAATACATGTTAGGTTATGTCATATGAATTTGGAGTTATAATGAAACAAAGAAGTATGCGCTAACTGTTCGCAATCTTTGCCAGATGGGGATCGGGACGTGCTATAGTTAGGAGACATTCACCCAACAAGTATACGTAATCATAAAAAGTTGTAAACCAAGTACTACACCTTATGGCCTCAAAAATAGGGTATGTGTACAGCACTAGGAAATCTCAATGCAAAATGTATCCATTGGAAATGTAGAAACAATTGACTGCATCTGTGACTGGTTAGCACATTAGAAACATATTAACCTTTATAGGTATGATGGTGTGTCCTTAGTCCTAATTTTAGAAATGCCCAAAATTTTTAAACATTCCAGAAAAGTTCCAAAAATGTTGAATTAGTCCCAAGAGCTAATATTAGTCCAAACATCCAAGGCTCAAATTACCCCATGTGTTTGTCTGCTTCTTTGGAGATCTGTTTCAGTACTCTATGCTTACCTGTTATATTGATCCTGATATCTTCCCCAGAGCTGTTTGTAAGTGTAGGTAGGCTGTAATATCACTGGCCAGGGTCTGGCTGGTAAATTTTAACCCGGGGGGGGGTTGAGACTCGGTTTTGCTAACTATTTGGAAAATTATATAGGTTAAAAAAAAGTGCAGATAGCCCAGCCCAAAGTAGCCCACTATGGGACCGGACCCGGGAGCCCCTGCATGTGGTTTTATTGATAACAAACACTGTGTTCTTACAGAACCGAAATTACCCAGTTTCATAGGACTTGCATTTCCTTTTCTGGAGTTAAAGAAGTACAATACATGTTTGACGACACTCTACAAGACTTAATTAATATGGATCAAATGATTAATATGGATCAAATGTGCAATTTTCTCTTTATATATGCTTGAACAGCTTATTTTATAGTTCACCCTTGTCCTAACCACATGGACGTTAGCAAAATAAATAATTTCCCTTCACAGTGATTTGGACAGAGAACATAACTTTCTGCTTAAGAGCACAGTATATCATTACAAACATCGTACATAGTTAAAAAATGTCCACATAACAATCCTTTAGGGTTTTGTTATTCTGAAAAATGTGTTTTTGCTCTTTATGACATGATGCAATATTGGCATGTGTTCAAGTTACTTCTGAAGCATCTGAAGCAAGCATAAATGACGTCAGTGCTTTCCTGTTAGTTCCTTAATGTGTCGAGGTACAGTAACAGCTCTAGGTCAGAAACCTCCATTTCCTCATGCATTAATAGACTCCAACTTAATCAGCTGCAACGATGGATACGGAAGGTAAGTAATCTGATATGCATAAATGCTGGCTTTTAACATTGCTGATAATTGATTTTCAGGATGGGTTTTCAAAGCTCCAAGAGTGTTTAGTTGTCCCTGACATACTTATACAACATATATCTGAAATGTACAATATATTCTTTGACTTGTGCAAAGTAACTCGATCTGATTGTTAACCCTATCAGCTGTGAACACATGAAAATCATGGGAACAGATAATATAATTACACATTATAATATATCAACTACATGGTTATCAGCAATTATTATAGTGGCTTTTATATCATTACCTTTTACCTACAAATCTCTGCCCCATAAGTAGCCTGTGGTCTATCATTTTATTTGGCAACTTGAATCGTTAGCGGTTTGCATAATCAATTATTTTCGATTAAACCATTGATCCGTAAACAGGACATGACAGATATGTAGAACATTTTTAATTATTCTTCTAGGCTTTTGTGATGAAGGAAGATCTTTGATGCATCCTTTCCTCTTTGATGCATTGTAACACAGACCACCATCATCAGATGCTGATACATTATATACAAGGAACAAAGAGTATTATATTATGTTACTTTTATATTAATGAAAGCTGCTATCATAACAAAAAAAATTCTCTATGGATAATAAGGGATTGATCATACACGTTTTAATATGATGAATACTTAAGCAGCATAATCATGATTATTTAGGCGAGATCTGGTCCTATTTTATTCACTTTAACTCTTCTGTTAAGTTCAATACTTTATATTTTAAACCATGTTGCTCATTTCTAAATATTATTTCCAGCCAAAATAAATATAATTTTTTTATGATTCATAACATAATTATTTTGACAAATTATTTGGATACCCACTTTCCTTTCTTATTCTGCGATGTACCTCAGTAGCTGGACAGCTTGGATAAATAAATAGAATACAATAATTAAAAGAAAATATAAATTCCCAGCTAAATTCTAAGAGCTTTCTGATGCTGAGTAGGATGTGAAACATTGTAATATAATTATAATATAATGGCTTCCCATGAACTAAGATGCACACAGGACGATTCATCTTCGGACCTAAGTCCCATTGCATGCCGTATCTTGAAATAGAATACCAAGTGTTAGGGAGGCAGGGCCATCTTTTCCATTGGGCACGATGGGCAGCTGCCCAGGGGCCCCACGGGCAAGGGGGCCCCATAGGCACGGCTCTTAATGAGAATAAATAATCCTGCAAAAGAAAAAAACCTGCAAAAATAACCTACAAGGGTCACTGAGCAAGTACATCTATCTATCTCTATATATCTATATCTGTATCTGTATACATCTATATATCTATATCTAGGGGCCCCAGTGCACTGCTTTGCCCGGGGGGCCCATAATGTTGTTAAGATGGCCCTGTAGGGAGGCGCTCATGCACATAAGATTTATTAGGTCAGTGAGGGCTGCTGTATTTGAGGTGATCTACCTCTAATATTGAAAGAACAAATATCACTCAATCTCTGACTGTACGAATCTATCAGGACAAGGAATATATGAGTGATATTCTGTATCTGAAGGTACAATATCTCACATACTTAATGAAATATAACCTATATAATGATTATAATGACATTATATGTCCAACATACATGCATACAAAATTCGATATATACAGTAGGAAATAGGATTTACATACAGTCCATGTAAATGTCAATGTTAGTCGATAGGATGTAATATAAAGCTGTTTTCTTTCTTCACCTTTTATATGTCATGACAAGGCCTTGATATCTGAATACATTATGACAGAAATAGAAAATAATGTGTTAGGGGATCGATCATGCCACCATCAAAAACAAATATGTGCACTTACACTGTAGTGTCGTGCAGCCAATATTTGATTCCTGTATGTGATGTTTCCATAGAGGTTATGTCTGCATTTCAGTAGACTGTCCCAATATCATGGGCCTGTTCTAATAACTTGTATCCTGATTGTGATCAGGAAACAGGGGCGCACGCAGGATTGTTTCCCCCCCTGACAAAAAAAACAAAACAAAAAAACACACGCGAGAGCTGCTGCGCATGCGCCCGCGCACCGCCGCGGACGCTTCTTTGACAGCGCTGCGGCTGCTGTATAGGACAGTGCCACTATGGTGGCCACTTAGTTAGCGGAGAAGGGGGGGTTTCTAGAGACCCAGAACCCCCCCTGTGTGTGCCACTGGGAAATGTAATGGAAAGACTCCAATACAGGTGAAGATAGAAACAAGGGTCCAAATTATAAAAGTAACAAATTCATTAATGAAAAAAAAAGTAAACACTCATATAAAAGTTGTAAACATCAGATGATAGGATAACCCTTGTATGTCATGCCTCAATGTGTTTAGTCATCCACTGACTTTTTCAAGAGGGTAAATATACTAGTCAATAGTACCTGTATTTATAATGGTCCCGTCGGTCATTTTGCGCATGCGTCTAAGCGCTGGTGTATTGAACATGTAAATCTAAACAGTGACTGAAACTTTGGAAATATATATGGGATGGTAAACGAAACAAACCTACATATTCACAATTATATAGCTTCCATAATTGTGAAATATGTAAATAAGGTATAATTCTAATACTAATTGTTAAGGTTATACAATGTTTTGGTGGCCATCTTGGTCATGGGCAATATTCCCAATACGATGTACTTACTTATTGTCAGGCGCCGCTCTGCTGCTCCTTCGGGACGGCTGCCTGTCTCTGCTCCCGTCGCATCTGTTCGCCAGGCAACCATATGCAATACTTCAGGCTGGACCGCCAGTTCTTCTGCGCATGTGCCTAGCAACAGGACGTTATTCTAATATCCGGAGGCGGCTGATAACAGCGCCGTTGCCACTCTTCTATTGGTGATCAGTACTATTTAAGGCAGCTCCTTGCTCCATGCCTGTGCCAGAGTATTAGGACCTTTCCTTGCTCCAGCGTTCCAGTATATATTTGGCTTGTCTGACTACTCTTCTGATATCTAGTGTCCTGTTTGAGATGGCTTGCTTGACTATTCTATTTGGATTCACCTTGTGTATCTCGTTTTCTTGAAGTTACCGACCTGACCAGTTTGTCCTCTCTTTTGGATTTTCCCTGTGTACCTCGCTGCCAGCACGTTACCTGAACCGGCTTACCTGTCTACTCTCATTCTGTACTTCGTTATTCGACTTAGTGAAGGACCGCGACCTGAGTGTCTCCTGCAGCTAAGCCCATACTTCCTTGCGAGGGTTCCTGGTGAAAACCAGGGGGTATGTTAGACTCTGCACCTTTCACTGAGTTGTGTCAACCTTAGCAGGTATTTCAGCACAAATTGTGACAGTATACTCTGGCTATGTCTACCGAGGGTACAGGTGAACCATCTTGCACAGCGAGTAGAACAGCAAGAGAAGTATCAAGCCCGCCTGCTTCAGTGTGTCCAGGGAATGGTTACTCGCTTGGATAACTTACAAAACTCCCTGACGATTTCAGCGGCGGTAGTGTCTACTGCAGTCGCATCTGCTAGTGTGGCTATGGTTTCCACTTCTTCTTCTAGCCTACGTATTTCGGCTATGGAAAATTCGATGAAGATCCTAAATGGTGCAGAGGCTTTTTGAACCAATGTGCTATACAGTTTGAATGCAATCCTGGGACGTTTTCTTCTAAGCGGACCAAAGTAACTAAGCCCTTGCCTGAGCCTCTCCGCTATGGGAACGGAACAATCCTCTTCTAGCGAATTCAGTTTCATTGATTCCTTCAGGAAGATTTTTGACGAACATGGGAGAGTGTCTTCTGCTACATCAAGTCTTTTATGTCTCCGCCAGGGTAATCTCACCCTAGGACAATACGCAGTACAGTTCCGTACGCTGGCATCAGAGCTAAAATGGAGCAATGAGGCTCTGGTAGCAATGTTTTGGCAATCAAGGATGAGCTTGTTTCCAGAGAACTACCTTCAGACTTAGATACACTCATATCACTGTGTGTTAAAGTGGATTTGCGTTATCAAGAACAAACTCAGGAACGTTCCTCTACCAGACATTTTATTCCTAGACTTAGACCTCAATTCCAGAATCCGGTGCTTCCACCGGAGGAACCAATGCAAATTGGACGCTCTCGGCTGTCTCCCGAGGAACGGGAGAGACGATTTATGCAGCGGTTCTGTCTGTATTGTGGAGATCCAGGTGATCCGGGAAATCCTTCCTCCTAAATGGTAAAAGGGAGGCCGCTTTAGGAGATTCCACATTTGCTCCTTATCCCAAAGAGACTTCTGAACTCCTCATGGCTGTCACTCTGGATACCCCTAAATGATCCTATCCTACCAAGGAGTTTGTGGACTCCGGCTCCTCCGGAAACTTCATCTCGGAGGCTCTCGCCTGTTGGCTCCAGCCTCTGCAATCATTGCTTCAGCCGCTCTCTTACAACAGTAGATGGTAATCGTGTCAGCAATGGTTCCATCTCCTACATTACTTCTCCTGTTTGGCTGATGGTAGGAGCTTTACACAGTGAGGCGATCCAGTTTCTGGTACTGCCTAAGTCTATCAATCCACTAATTTTGGGTCTGCCGTGGCTTCGGAAGCATTCTCCTCTGTTGGACTGGGATTGTGCCCAGGTTACTGCCTGGGGTCCTGAGTGTTGTCATAGATGTTTGTTCACGGTGTCCTCTCCCGTGGTTTGGGTTGTCTGTCACTCCATTTCTACAGACTCTACACTTCCTTCGGTATATGCTGCTTTTCAAGACGTCTTTAGCAAAACTTAGGCCGAAAGTCTTCCTCCTTACAGATCCTGGGATTGTTCTATCAAATTGACGCCTGGCCAACCAATTCCTAAGGGCCGGATTTATCCGCTTTCTCGACCCGAGACTCAAGCTATGTCTCAATACATTGTAGAGAAGTTAAAACATGGGTTCATTCGCAAATCTTCCACTTCGGTTGGAGCAGGATTCTTCTTTGTTAAAAAGAAAGACGGTTATTTACACCCATGTATTGACTACTGTTCACTGAATCACATTACTGATAAGAACCGTTAACCCCTGCTTCTTATCTCCAATTTGTTTTATAGAATCAGTGTGTTCCCAGATCTTCACTATACTCGACCTTCGAGGAGCTTACAATTTGATTCGTATTAGAACTGGAGATGAATGGAAAATGGCCTTCAATACCAGGGATGGACATTTTGAGTACCACGTTATGCCTTTTGGCCTTTGCAATGTCCCTATGGTCTTTCGATCCTTTGTCAACTAAATCTTTCAAGATTTACTGTGCACTTCTGTTGTAGTTTATTTAGTTTATCTATTGGTGTTTTCTAAGGATCTGTCCTCTCATCGTTATCAGGTCAAAGAAGTCCTATCCAGACTACGCAAACATTGTCGCTACTGCAAACTAGAGAAATGCGTCTTTGAAGTACCACAAGTGTCTTTCCTTGGATTTATTGTATAACGGCAAAGGGTTACAGATGGATCCAGCTAAAGTCTCTGCCAGTCTGGAATGGCCCCAACCCCAGTGTCTTAAAGCAATTCAGAGATTTATTGTTTTTTCCAATTACTACCGACAATTTATCCAAGACTTTTCGACCATTATTGCACCCATCACGGCATTATCCAAGAAATCTGTCAATGCCAGAGTCTGGTCCCCGGAAGCTATAACAGCCTTTCTCACATTAAAGAAGGCTTTCTACTCTGCCCCAGTTTTCGCTCAACCTGATCAGGAACGACCATTCTTCTTGGAAGTAGATGCATCATTTGTTGGTATTGGAGCAGTTCTCTTTCAAAGATTCCTCTTCAGGCATTCACACTCCGTGTGGATTCTTCTCCAGATGGTTTCTTACCAGGGAAAGTAACTATGGGATTGGTGACAAGGAGCTGCTGGCTATCAAGTCTGCATTCAAGGAATGGTGTCATTTACTGAAGGGCGTCCTTCACCCAGTCACTGTGTTTATGGATCATAGAAACCTTGTATTTATCCGGGAGGCTCGCTGTCTCAACCCTCGTAAGGCTCGTTGGGCATCCTTCTTTGCACGGTTCAATATGGTCCTTACGTTTTGTCCAGGTGCCACAAACGGGCATGCTGATGCTTTATCAAGGTTTTTTGATGATTCGGATCGCTTGACCCTGTTGGAACCTCAATCCATAATTGATCCCACAAGTATAGTAGCACTCACCAGAACAGAGACCTGTACTCCTCCTCGTGGTCGATCCTTTGTTGAGGTCCATTTACTACTCAAGACCTTACATTGGGCATACTCTTCATGCTATGTTGGTCATGCCGGGATAAAGAAGACCACTGTATTACTTCCGGTTCTGGTGGCCCACAGTTCATTCTGACATTTGTAAATTTATTGCGGCTTGTACTGGCTGTGCCCAACATAAGTCTTTCAGAAGAGCTTCTGCTGGCTTGCTTCATCCACTACCCATTCCCAATTCTCCCTGGGAAAGTATTGCTATGGATTTTATTACAGATCTTCCCTCCGGTGCTGAATATAACACCGTCTAGGTCGCTATGAGCAGGATTTCAAAAATGGCTCACTTTGTCCCACTATGTGGGTTGCCTTCTGTTAGTCGTCTAGCTGACATCTTCATCAAAGAGATTTTCAGGATTCATGGCTGCCCCAAAGAGATCATCTCTGACCGAGGAGTCTAATTTACTTCTCGCTTCTGGAGAGCCTTTTGTAAAAACCTTGGTATAGATCTAAAATTCTCTTCAGGGTACCACCCTCAAACCAATGATCAGACCGAGCAAATAAACCAAGACCTGTAGACCTTCCTTCGGCGCTTTTTTTCTGAAAAATCAGAATAAATGGTCTTAACTTCTTCCTTGGGCCGAATTCTCCCACAACAAGCATGTCCATGAATCTAAAGGATTTATTCCATTCTTCATCATGTTCGGAACTCATCCTTCTTTGCCGGATCCTATTGTGTCCTCAGCCTTCACGGTTCCCGCTGCTGACTCTCTCCTCCGGGAGTTTTTGCTTATTTGGTCTAGGACTAAAGCACATTACTTAAAGCCACCCAACATCATATAACTTTTGTAGATCGCCGCCGGAGACCTATGCCACTTCTTGCTGTAGGAGACCAAGTCTGGTTATCCACCAGGGATTTGAGACTTAAAGTTCTGTCTATGAAGCTAGCAACCCGGTTTATTGGTCCTTACACTTACAGGTTATTAACCCTGTTTGCTACAAACTGAAATTACCTCCTTCTCTCAAATGCCACAACACCTTAAATGTTTCGTTACTACGACTCTTAGTGCTCAACGAGTTCTTTCGGCCTCCTTCTCGACCTACACCCACGCAGTCTTCTTCTGGTGTAGAATATGAAATCAGTCGGATTCTGGACTCTTGCATGTTGCATGGCCATCAACAGTTCCTAGTTCATTGGAAGGAGTTTGGTCCAGAGGAGAGGTCCTGGGTGGACAAACAGGACTTACACGCTCCTTGACTACTTAAAGAATTTCATAAACAACTGGATGAGAGGAAAGGAGGGCATACTGTCAGGCGCCGCCCAGCTGCTCCTTCGGGACGGCTGCCTGTCTCTGCTCCTGTCTCTTCTGGTTGCCAGGCAACCAGACGCAATACTTCTGACCGGATGGCCGGTTCGTCTGCGCATGCGCATCCCATTGCTAGGCAACGGGACGCTATTCTAATCTCCGACGGTGGCCGATGACAGCGCCATCGTCTCTCTTCCATTGGTGGTCAGTACTACTTAAGGCAGCTCCTGACTCCATGCCTGTGCCAGAGTATTAGGTCCTTTTCTTGTTCCAGTATATATTTGGCTTGTCTGACTACTCTTCTGATATCTAGTGTCCTGTTTGACCCGGCTTGCTTGACTATTCTATTTGGATTCCCCTTGTGTATCTTGTTTAATGGAAGTTACCGACCCGGCCTGTTTGACCTCTCTTTTGGATTTTCCCTGTGTACCTCGCTGCCAGCACATTACCTGAACTGACTTACCTGACTACTCTCATTCTGTACCTCGCTATTCGAAGGACCGTGACCTGCGTATCTCCTGCAGCTAAGCCCATACTTCGTTGCGGGCGTTCCTGGTGAAAACCCCCCTGGTTTTCACCAGGTTAGACTCCGCACCTTCCACTGAGTTGTGTCAACGTTAGCAGGTATTACAGCACAAGTTGTGACACTTATCCAATATTATAGAAACAGTGTTTATAAACCTATAGTCTATGTAAAGATATAAAAACATAAATCTATAGGTTCATGTCCCCATTATCAGATTTATAGTGTGCATGTATTATTAGACTTTATAGCATAAAAGCAACTAAAATAAAACATAAAAAAATATAAAAAAATGTATAGTATCAATATGTTAAAACAAGGAAATAAAAACATTTATCATTCATATGCTGAATAAAGTTGATATCCAAACATATATCCTCTTAAAAAAACATATCCCATATATAGATCCTAAAGTAATAATACTAATTGCAACCATATCCTAATTTTAAACTATCTGTTGTGTCATATACATGTTTCAGCATTTATGTTTCATTATATTGTGAATGTATGCCAATGGAGTTTATATCCAGTCTTTTTCCTATCATTGACTCCGGACAGATGATTGATGATATTCCCCAATCTATGTTAAGACCCTAGGTCAGGGTTTCCCAAACCCAGTCCTCAGGGCTCCCCAACAGTGCAGGTTTTCTGGATCACATCTGACATAATTAGGACCACCTGTGGATCTGTTACAATGTGTTAGTCAGTAATGAATACACCTGTGCTCCAGCAAGGAGATATGGAAAACCTGCACTGTTGGGGAGCCCTGAGGACAGGGTTTGGGAAACCCTGCCCTAGGTGCTAACGTTTTAAGTTTGAAAATTCAGGACGCTGCTTCTTCTTCTCCTTATTAATTTTTTTCAAGAATTCTCCTCCTCTCCAATTATGTCCAACCTGTTTAATTGCCATGAATCGTAAGTCCTTGATCTCTTTATTGTGTTTTCGCAAGAAATGTTGCAACACACTATGGTGTTCATAACCTTTTTGTATGTTAGTGAGATGTTCCGCTATCCTGACTTTTATTTTCTTGTAGTCCTGCCAATATACTGTTTATGACAGGAATACTCTAGTAGGTAAATTACGCTAGATGTATCGCATGTTAAAAATTGTTTTATTTCAAATGATTTTTGGGTTTGATTGGATTTAAAAATATGTAATGGTTTGGTACTTCTGCTACCTAATTCTTTGCAATTGGCGCATGTCCCACAATAGAAGAAGGCATTAGTAGGGGTCATTTGATCCAACCATGCCGATCCTGTTTTATTTTTTGGTAGAATATGATTCCTAATTAATTGAGAACTTAAATTTGGTGTCTTTCTAAAAATAATTTGCGGTTTAGATGGTAGAAATGATTTAAGATCTTTATTCTTCTCTAAGATATGCCAGTGTTTCTTTAGAATCCTTTTAAGTGTTAAGCAGATTCCAAATATTGTGTGATGATAAATACAGGTACTATTGACTAGTATATTTACCCTCTTGAAAAAGTCAGTGGATGACAAAATGCACTGAGGCATGACATACAAGGGTTATCCTATCATCTGATGTTTACAACTTTTATATGAGTGTTTACTTTTTTTTTCATTAATGAATTTGTTACTTTTATAATTTGGACCCTTGTTTCTATCTTCACCTGTATTGGAGTCTTTCCATTACATTTCCGGTTCACAATCAGGATATAAGTTATTAGAACAGGCCCACGATTTATTGGGATAGTCTACTGAAATTCAGACATAACCTCTATGGAAACATCACATACAGGAATCAACTATTGGCTGCACGACACTACAGTTTAAGTGCACATATTTGTTTTTGATGGTGGCATGATCGATCCCTTAACACATCATTTTCTATTTCTGTCATAATGTATATGGTAATAAAGTTATTTTATCGCTTACAAATAAAACATTGTCTAATGCGATTGTTGTGGTTCCAAAGCACAAAGATATTTAATTGCAAAATATAGCAGGATTTACAGCAAGCCATTTTTACTCATTAAAGATGTTACAATAAAGCAGGAAAGTATAAAAACACTGAATACATTACATTTTACTTAAAGAGCTACACCCAGTCATGGTCACATGTAGTCAGGATCAGAGAGAGAGAACAATGGGCAGCATGCTTATATGTAGCTTCAGTGTACAAAAAAAACACTGATGATGTCACTATGTATACAGATAACACTTCGGTCCAGGTCCAGGTCCAGGGTTAATGATATTCCAGTTGCCTGCTGGTCATAGGTCAGTTCATTTGATCCTTTCAAAGGGTGAGAGGCAACTTCCCCCAATTATTGTCCACGTGTTTTCACTCTGAATAACAAGTTCAAACTGACCCACATACAAAGTACTTTTGAGTATTAATCTCATATTGCTTGTATCTTATGATCGCTAGATACGATCGCTACGCTGTCAAAACTGGGTTAATGCTGGTTAAATAAGCTTTCGATATGAGACCAAACTCTTTACCTTTTAAAACACCTGAACCATAAATACCTTTACTATAGTATTATCTATGCATAAATAAACAGTCTACTACATTTTACTAATAAATAAGTGTGTATTGGAACCTTAATAAATGTGTATTATTGACAAGTGTAAGTGCGAATGTAAATGTGTGTGTTATGAACCCATGTGATTGCATCATAATGTGGCGTATTAATCACAATCGCACGGTAAAACAATATTAATTAATTTAGTTTACTTCATCAAATTATTTGACTTCGACAATGGATATCAAGATCTTGTTGTGATATATAAACGGGAAAAATAAAAAAAAAACAGCTCTATATTACATCCTATAGACTAACATCAAGATTATGGATATTTGCATGGACTGTATGTAAATCCTATTTCCTACTGTATATATCAAATTTTGTATGCAAATATGTTGGACACATGTCGTTATGATCAATATATAGGTTATATTTCATTAAGTATATGAGATATTGTACCTTCAGATACAGAATATCACTCTAATATATTCCTTGCCCTGACAGATTCGTAGTCAGAGATTGAGCGCTGTATATATATATATATTTGTATCTTGAAATAGCTCTGAGCATGCTCAGAATTGGACCATACATCAGTGAATGCAATTGCAAGCAATTCATGTCTTAATGCAAATAAGACTTTCGACTGCCTAGGACGTGAAGGTACAACGGAGTGGACGAATATAGGCGATGTACAGTAAGGATGCGCCATGGGCGTGCTAAAGCAGATCTGTCCAAATCAAGTCCTAGGTTTCTCTAAAGTACATTTGTTTAGCCATATAATTTGCACCAGTTGCAGGGCAGGTGTAAGTGCCGACTGATAGTGATGACTGTCACAGCACCATTTTTGTATTTAAAACTACATGAATGCCTGCCAGTAGATAGCAACGAAAATTTGTATGCAAGTTAGAGAGAATATAAAAACGCATTGTATGTACAGTACACATTAAGAGCATTCTGATTTATATATTTAATGTAAATAAATATATATTTTCAAAACTGATATTTTTATTAATGATTATAGTATAATGAGTTAGTAATCTATTTTATAGAATTTTTTTTTATTTTTTTTTGCATGTATTCTGTTGGGACTTTACATTGCAAATATGCATGTGCATATCCTGCACTGTGTTCTGTCTGTTAACATATGGCAAGTAACGTTTAGACAGTTCATACTTATACTCAGTTTCAAATTGAAACGTATCATGAGATCCACTTGGATTTGAGTACAGTCGGAACTACACTCAAGTTCCGTGCTCATTATTTAAATGCAGGTTTCGTGCAGGTTGCATCCGAACATGAATCGATGCCCATAACCTTTCTCACTCTACATAAGACATAGTAGGACATTTCATGATTTTGTACAACATTTACATGTTTTGACTTTTATTACAGTAATGGACCTCGACATATGGGATATACAAGATGACATACTTTATTTTAGATGTAAGTATAAACTCATATTGTTCAAAAAAATAAAATAAACAAACATATAATAAATATAGTCCTTAGATTTCCTGTGTTTACATTCTCCATTCTGTTGACTTTACAGATGATTTGCAGACAGACGCATGGAAAAAAGGCAATAGCTGCATAAAAGGGACTATTGAGAATTATTTTAAGGAATGCTTGGAAGCTCACCCTGAGGATCCTAGTGGCTGTGTTGCAATGTTTGCTAATCCATCAGACCCAGGTAGTGAAATAAACTTGTAACTGTGTGCTCATTGTACTTTTTAGATTGAAAGCTTACTATAACCAAGCATTTGTGTTCCCTTATTTTGATAATCCAGAAAACAAATTGCTGGATGGAAAATGTATTACACAGGATTCATGTGGTTTAAATTTGTGTTTTTATCCAATATATATATTTTTTTTTTTAAATCTATTTTATTGAGGTTTTTCAAAATTAAAAGATACAGAGAATGAAATGGGACTAAATCCCAGAATATTCGAGAAAACATTAAATACATTTTAGACAAGTTTAGAATATATCAGTCTAAAGTGAAGTTAAGTGAATAGTCTAGGTTGAGAAATTATCGTAGTGTGGTAGAATTCGTACCAGTGGGGGGGAGGAAAGGACTAGGGAAGGGGGGGAAGAAGATAAAGAAAAAAGGAGAAAGGGAGGGAAAGGCGCATTTTTTAGTATAGGGTTGAATGGAGAAAAGGAGGGTAGTAAAGCAAAGGAAAGAGAGAATCAATCCAAAAAAAATATGCTCTCAAATCTTTCAAGTGGTGTAAAACATTAAGAAATGTAGTATGAAGAGGCAAAATGGTCCTGCCAAAAATTCCATATTAAGAGGAATTTGTTAGGGCGATAATTTAAGATGCTAGTCATGTGCTCTAGATTATATATTTGACATACGTTCTGAATAAGCTCTGGGATTGTGGGACACTCAGTTTGTTTCCATTTTCTAGCTATCAAACATCTAGCAGCAGTGAGAATATGGCCCGAGAGTTTCCAAATAAGTTTATGAGTGTCAGGGGGACAGGAACGGGCTGACAAGTTTCAGCCCAGGGGGCGCACAGGCGGCCGCATCACATGACACGCGATGCGGCCGCGTCATTGATGACGCAGACGACCAAAAATATGTTATATTATATTTTTGATTAGAGCAATGGAAAGTAGTGATTACACAATGACAACAGTGGTGACTATCATACAGCACATCCCAGAAATGAATGCATTCTTATACTATACAATATATTTTCTTACAATATATTTACATAGTTGATGGACATATTGACAGCTGAGGTATTTAACTGTTGCAGTACTGAAGTGTCCAGTATAATCAATGTATTCAATATCCTTAATTTATTTATGGTGTTACATGATTCATGTCTTTTGTGTATTTTAAATAAATGTTTTAACCTTTTACATTAATTTCTAAAGTAAATATAGTTAGAACACGAGGAATCTAGTATATTAGGTCAATCATTTGATGAGCGCCCAGCATTGTAATCTATTTTTATGTTATTTTATTAAAGGGAGGGATACCCTTAGCAGGTGCAGCTCTCGCAAACCCTGGGTGGAGAGCGCGATTCCATATTGTAATATCCTTGTGCAATGTTTATAATTTAATAATGCTGACCAATATTTCTTTAATTAATGAAAAAAACTGCAGTTATTGAAGAGAGTTTCCACTTTTCCACAATTTCATTATTGCCATATTAGATAGTCAAATTCATCTCCAAAAAAAATTATAAAACATATAATTTAAACCTCACGCTGTTTCTTTAAAATTTCAAGTTGTTGTTTTTGAATCCTAACATTTAATGTTTTATAAATGACTGATGACACAAAAGTCTGTGGAAAGATGTACACACTACGGACACTATGGGCCTAATTCATTAAGGCATGTAAATGCGGATACGTGCCGTGTTTTGGGTAAAATCGCACTGCGCATGCCAAGAAGCAAACCACACGCCAGAGAACACAGCAACGTCCAATTAATATTTGAGCGCAAAGGACCCTTACTACAGTCTATGATTTGGGAGGTGGAACAGGGAGGGGACTGGAGTTATGCACGTAGTCAATGTGCCACAACAGGAACAAATTCAAGCTTTTGGCTACTCTAAAGTATGTGATTTTCTGTTCTATCTCTTGCACCAACTGCACGTCTGGTGTAAGTGCTGATTAATAGTGATGATGGCTGTGTGTGCATGCTAGAACATGTGTTTGCAATAAGGAACAACTATAAAAAGTTATTTGATGTACAGTCGACATTCATAACACCAAAATAAATGTATTTTATTGTATAAAAAAAAAACAAAAAAACCCTTTTATTAAAAAAATCATGTTTTGTCATTAATGACAATATTATTAACACGTGACATTAATTGACTTTATATTCCACATATGTATTGAACTTATCCTGCAGTGTATTGTCACTTAGAGCAGAGCGCACCTTGACCTGTATTAATCAAAAGACTTTTCTAAGACTTTTAAATCTTTACAACTGCTCCTTGTTGGATACAGACGTGAGTATGTCCGATTTATGTGCATTTTTAAAAAAACGAACCATATTTTCATTTTGCCTTCCTTGATGAATCAGGTTTTATATATTCATGTGTTCATTATCTTACTACAGCTAGTGAGGTAAAAGTTTATTATAATTTAACTGTCTCTGCTGTAAGTAAAATCTAAGTATGATTATCTCTAAATCCACTCCTTTTTTTAGAGACAGGGAAACTACTGTATTTCATTGATATAAACCTGTGAAGGAAAATTACACACACAGTTTACTACTGGACTGTGAGTTGACACACTTATCTGACGTATTCCCAGCACACAGATTCTCATCTTTGTGGTCTGAGGTTTTTCTATAGCTTATCTTCCTTTTTTATCGACCGCTATAGTCTTAGTCTGTCACAATACTATCATTTCATATACTATCATTTCATATACTTTATTACTAAATTACTTCTCCTGAGCTGCTCCCCTGCACTGGAACGACCTCCCTCGCTCCATCCGTCTCTCACCCAGTCTCTGCTCCATCAAACGGGCACTTAAAACTCACCTGTTCCTCAAAGCCTACCATCCATCCACTTAACCCTAACCTTCTTGCTCCTTCGCTAACCTCCCTCTCTCATTCTTACCTCTCTCCCCTAGCCATGCCTTTCTCTCCCTCACTTTAACAGCTCCCACTTGTGCCTGTTTGTTCACCCTCCCTTAGGATGTGAGCTCGTATGAGCAGGGCCCCTCTCCCCTCCTGTCTCCATACCTGTTCTTCTGCTCCATCTTTACCCATATGTCTGCCCGGAGTTCTGAAGTATTGGTACTTGGTGTTTATTGTTCTGTACTTTGTCACCCTGTATGGTCTACTGTTTGTTCTGTGTACGGCGCTGCGGAAACCTTGTGGCGCCTAACAAATAAATGATAATAATAATAATAATAATAATAAAAAATTCTCCTCAATGTTCCTTTTCCTCACCTCTTACATGTCCACCACCTTCTTTCTTGTACTCCTCCACTCAACTGTCTCAACTCTCTTTGTCACCTGACTCATATCTATTCCTCATATTTAATCATACTCCTTACTGCTCTTTATCTCAGAACATTCCTTGTGCACACTAATTTCTAATGTCAACACTGTTTTTCAATATTAGTGTTGACATTATTTAAACAATTTCAGTAACTGGTAACATAAATACACATTCTCATTAACATGGGATACATATGAAAATGCTTGAGTTCTGTTTATGCATGAAACACTAATTTTACATGCAGTACAGTGTATAGTGATAGCAAAGATTGTTTTGCTTTAGGGCAGTGTCAAACAAGCGCTTTAAATGTTAGCGTCTTTCCAGCTAGGAAAGTTCTAGTGTTCATATCACTGAAATCAGTCTGTGTATTGAAGTGAAAGGGAATGCTCACCACATGCTTATATCCATCAGGGTTTTGAGAATAGATTTACTCTATAATATGGATTTTATGAATGTTTGAACACTCTACAATTGACAAGGGTGTGGGAACGTGAAAACATGTGCTCTAGAGCAGTGATAGGCAACCTTATACACTTTAGGTGTCACATGGCATCCATCTAACCTTCAAAAGGGCCACACATTACACTTAGTCTCAGTAGCAAGTTAAAACACTACATGTAATCAAAATAGACACTTATCTGGAATAACATATCAGCAGGCATTTTAAACAAATGTTATAAGATATAAAAACAAATCTGACAATAAAACAGGAAGAAGCTGAGGGCCACTGGTGACATTTCAGAGGGCCGCATGTTGCCCATGACTGCCCTATAATCATCTGGGTTTTGTAAATGTAAAAGAATAGACGCTCTAGTTTTCTGAATTTTGTGAATATTTCAACATATGCTCTATATAAGTTTTCTAAATGCAAAACACCTGCTCTAAAATCAGCTAGGTTTTCTGAAAGTGACAACATATGTACTATAATCATTACTATAAAAGGACAATAAGAAAAATCATATTTTTGATTATAAAAGTTATTAAGCTGATTTATTGTTCCTGTTTAACTGATTACTGTTATTGAGCTAAAATTTAAAAAATAAATACAGTATATGTATACTTTTTTCTTTCAGAGCGACGAACATTTGAGGTTCAAACATATAGAACTAATATTTTAACTGACGGACTTTCTGTGACATTCACTGTTACAGTTGATAATGAGAAATACTGCATGTGTTGCTCAGAAACGATGGAACTTACCTTCAAGGTGAGACTAAGTCTCACGCTCTTAAATTTCAAAGTGAGAAAACAAGTGAAAGGATTTCCCATTTATGTTTACAAATGAACATAAGTATTTGTGTTAGGGTGATGTACTATTACAGCATTGCCACATTAATCTCTATTAGATTTAGCAATATCATAGAAAACACTAACAAATTATTTTGCTTCACAAAAACAATACACTTTTTTTTTCAATTAATTATCTTTACTTTGCTTCCCCCAAACCCTGCTGCCCGAGGAAACTGCCTCAGTTTGACACATAACTGCTCCTCCCCCCACTAGATGTCGACTAAAATAGTAAATTTCTTGAGAAAGGAATAATGTGTAGACCAAAGGGTGCCCAACCAGTCAGAGACTAAGAACCAAAAGATATCTATAGATGCAGCAAAGGACCTACTTTACCTTTTATATGTGTGTGCATATTCATATACACAGTATAATCACACATACATTGAAATTGTAATATAATTAACAATATCTTGCTAAGCAAAAAATAAAATACCCAACTTTGCCACAATAATCACCAAATCAGCACAGCTCTGCACTGCACGGCTCTTACTTTGCTGCTGTGTCCATATAGTCTAGGGCCACAGATGTATTGCGGACAGACGTGTGTCCTTCTCTCACAAAGTGTTTGGAAATGCACAGTTAAACAACACAGTTGAATAAACATTGACCAACATCTGAAGACATCCAGAACTAAGCTACATCTACAACAACCTGACTCTACAATTTTTCTCTAACTGCACTGGACATTGCAACTAAGTTTTTCTTTTGCCTTTTCTCTGCATTTTCGTTTATTTGCCTCAGCTTCTGCCCTTTATTCTTAAATCTTAATATTAAACAAATTACTTTTCTTATTATCTTTCACGGTATTATCTTTAGAAGTATGTCACTCTTCACCCTCCCTGCAACACACACCTTTTTCCACATTACCCCCTCACTACTACACTCCCCTCTAATTGCCACTCATTAACTTTTTTCCTATTTCTGTTCAGTAACTGTAACATCCTCACCCTGTCACCAGGACATAAAGGTCTGACATCTTGCAATCATCTTTCCAAGCTTTCCTTGTATCCGCTTCTATTAGCTGGTGATACACCACCAAATCAAGGTGTCCCCCCCCCCACACATTGACACATATAAGTATATCTAATTCAGAACACTACAGAAATACAGCTAACCTCAAACACATCATCTGTCTCTCTCTCTTATCTTTTCCAAAGTCCTTTAAATGTGCCTTTTAAAATGCACATTCTGTTTGTAACAAACTTAACTGCCATACATAACCTCTTCCTCTCAAATAACCTAAATCTTCTGCCAATAACAGAAACATGGCTTACACAATTAAACACTGCCTCATTTGCAGCCTTTTCACATGGTGACTTCCATTTCACCCACACCTCCAGACCTCGAGGCAGGCAAGGAGGTGGGGTTGGAAGCAAAGTGTCCCATCACTCACATTAACATCTTTTGAAGTACACGCCATTCAGATTTTCAACCCATTCGCTATTTGTTTTGCAGTGATCAATCGCCCACCTGGATTACATCAACTATCCACATATTACTTGTGCTTCCAAACTACTCTCTCTACCTTCCTTCCTCTGCCTCTCCCAGTGGACCAACTCCTCTACACATCAGGATGGCCATTACCTTGATCTTGTTTTCTCTAGACTATTCTCAGTTTCTGATTTCCTTAACACTCCTTCCCCCCAATCGGGTCATCAGTTTATTAGCTACATGCTCTCCCTCAGTACTTTAAACTTTCTGCTATCAAATCCTACCAAGCCTACCCACAGAAATCTTAACTCTATTAATCTTCATAAGTTTTCCACCTCTCTCCGCACCTTCTCACCCCAATATCTACATTATCCTCCCACAATATGGCAGCACCACATTTTTACTACACCCTAGCAACAGTCCTTGATCAATTGACTCCAGCTACTCTTCATACTCCGTGTCGACTTCAATGTCAATCGTGGCACACTAAAGAAACACAATATCTTCAGAAACTTTTTCCCAAAGCAGAATGTCATTGGCGTAAATATCGTACTTCAAATGAGTTCCTCACATATACAGCTATCTACCACGAATATCAAAATACTCTGGACACTGCTAAACAAACATACTGCAATCTCTCATCTGTGCTTCTCGCTTCTAACCCCCAAATGCTTATTTAACACATTTAAATCTCATCTCAACACACTGACCCCAAACCGTTCATCTATCATTGCCCAAGATCTTACTTCCTATCTCAAGGACAGGATTCATAAGATATAACTTGAAATGACATCTTCTACCCAACCAGCTTGATTCCTCCCCCCCCAATCTCTTCATTTGATCCAACACATGAAGATCAAGTATCTACTCTTCTTATCTTCCTACTCTACTACGTATCCTCTTAGTCCATGTCCCCTGTACTTATCCCAACATTAACTAAAATCTGTGATCTCTCTCTCTCTCTCTCTACTGGTATCTTTCCATCATTATTCAAGCATGCAGTGATTACTACTATCCTGAAAAAAAACTAAATTCTCATCTAAACTCTCTAATTACCGTCCCATCTCTCAACTCCCATGTTCCTCCAAGCTTTTCGAAAGAATTGTCTGTACTCACCTCACAAACTTTCTTTCCTCACACAACCTACTGGACCCTCTTCAGACAGGCTTTCACTCCCAACACTCCACTGAGACTGCACAAAAGTTATCAATGATTTGATCACTGCAAAATCTAAACGCCATTACTTGTAATTCTCCTGGATATCTCTGTTGCATTCAACAATGTTGACCAGTGTCTTCTCAAAAGAACGCTACAATCCTGAGTTCTTATAGACATTGTATTATATTGGTTCTCATCCTACTTATTAAATCGCTCTTTTACTAATATTTTCTCTGTACCCACCTCCTCTCCAGTTCCTTTATCCATTGGAGTACCACTAGACTCATTCCTAGGTCCTCTGCTCTTCCCTATCTATACCAATACTCTTGAAAACTAATGAACTCCTTTGGATTTCAGTATCATCTTTATCCGGATGATACGCAATTTATTTATCCTTTCCGGATCTCTTACCATCTGTGTTAGCATGCGATAATGTCTTTTTGCCATCTCATCTTGGATGCCCTCTCGCCATCTCAACGTAATCTTTCAAAAACAAGCTACTAATATTCCCACCAGCCAAAATAATTTACCTACGGTTACGAGCACCGCCGCGATTCGCTTCCATCTGTCCTCTGCTTTCTTCTGACCCCTGACCTCGGCTTACGGCTGACCAGCTGTTACCATCTGATTTGCTTGGATCCTGCCACTGCGGTTTTGTTAATAAACTTACACTACAATAAGAGATAAGACCTGGGGGCATTCGAGTACCTGTGAGCACATCAAGCTTTACGGGAAAGGTGGCTGCTATAGACGTAGACCTCTACTGCTAGTTATGTAAGTATATTACGAGCCTGGCAGCCTAACACCTACCTGACATCTCTATTTCTGTGGACAACATGACAAAAATCCTACCCACATGCTTACTGCCTAGGTGTGATCCTTGACTCAGAACTATCCTTAGTTTTCCACATACAACCTATATCTACTTGCAGTTACATGCATCTAAAAATAATTTCCAGAATACACACATATCCCACACAAGCCACTGTAAAAACTTTAATTCTTGCACTCATCATCTCCTTCATTGACTATTGCAATAACATTCTTACTGGTCTTCTCCAAAGCAGACTCTCACCCCTACAATCTATTTTGCATGCCGCGGTTAGATTGATTTTCTTTGCATATCGTTATTCTACTGTTGAGCCGCTCTGTCATTCTCTACATTGGCTGCACGCTTATTACCGAATCCAATATAAAATACTTCTTCCAACTTCTGCATCTCTCATCCACACTCATTACCTGTTCTCATTCCAGGTTACCGGACTTTTTTCAAGCTGCTCCCACTTTGTGCAATTCCCTCCCTCGTACAAAGATTTTCTTCTAGTCTTCTAACCTTCAAGTATTCTCTGAAAACCCACCTCTTCTGAGAAGCTTACAAAATTTCTCAACCACCCTCTTAATCTACCTGTGGTATCATATTACCACCCTTTACACAGTTCACACAAGACAACAAGTCTCTGACCCTCCTGACCAAAATTGGTGCGTGACTGGATCATGTAATGCACTAAGCACTTTTACAATCTGGCTGGACCAATACACAATATGTAGCACTAAACATCATGTATCAAACTCCCATTGTCCGCTAAATTGTAAGCTTGTAAGCAGGGCCCTCTTAACTCTCTGTCTGACTGTATCACCCAGCCTTGTTTTATTACTGTGTTTGTTCCCAATTGTAAAGTGACATATAAATAAATGATGATAATGTGTCCAGCTGGGGAGGATTAAAAGGGCTACTTATAGTCTCTTCACAGTAGCTCATGCTGCTACTGCTTCCGCAAGCACTGTGGAGGGAACTGTTGAAGTTAAAAAAAAGCCATAAATGGCCTACATGCCTCAGACCCATTCACATGCACCTCTGACCTCTTCATATGCCCATCCGAGCTCCCCACACGAGGTCAGATATCCCCACATGCTATCACAGCTAACCAAATGCCCCTTACATGCACATCAGACCTCGCCAATTGCCCCTTACATGCCATCAGGCCACCCTACATGCCATCAAAGCTAACCAAATGCCCCTTGCATGCCCATCAGATCTCACCACATGTATCTTACATGCCCCTAACCATCCATACCTGCCAACTGATCTCACCACATGCCCCTTACATGACCATCATCCTCCCCACATGTCATCAGATCTACCCACATGCCCTTTAGATGCCATTGGGCCATCCCACATACCATCCCATATACTATCAAATCTCACCACATGCCTCTTACATGCCCACAGGCATCTCCACCTGCCACCAGCTCCTTATATGCATATCAGTCTCTTCAAATGCAATCAGACATCACTTGCCCCTTACTTACCTGTCACATTTAGCCACTGGATTCAGCATAGATGAAAGAGGGAGAGCTCACTACACTCTCCCCTCCTCCTTCCTGACTGGCTGGTCTGTGACACTATGTGTGTTGTGCAGAGGAGGTAAAATGACTCTGCTTCTCTCATTCAGTCGAGCAGTTCAATGTGTTTAAATCTGTCCCTGCCGGCGTCTGGAGCACGATGCTGCAGTCACACTGCCAGCCAGGAGCCACATTTTTAAGCTCAAAGAGCCACATACTTTACAAGTTGGCCACCATTGTAGTAAAGACAAAATATAGAGAATATAGTTGTAGGGAATGTCATTGGAAGTATACGGAGGGGATCAAATGTATGAACCAGGATAGTGTTGGGTAAGGAGGATAAAATTTAGGAACAAATAGAGTTTTCGACAGGACAGAAAATGCATTTAAAATGTTTTTATTTATCTTACAGAGAGGAAAGTGCCCTAACACCATTGAAGGAGATCGCAGTGAGATCATCTTTTTCCAAAAACAATTCAGTGCAGGATATGAGTCTTTTAAGTTTGAATCATCCTTACATAAAGATTATTTCCTGGCATTCAGGGAAGAAAATGGTAAACGGAAACTGATCCTCAAGAAACCTAATGATGTGGTGGATGAGACAACAATGTTTAATATAAACTAAAGTGCTGTGATTTATTTTATTGAAACTGGATATGGATCCAAAAATAAGTAGTTGCATTGTTTAAAGTGAGCTGACATATTTTGTTTTTGCAAATATCTAACATCTTCGTTCATATTTTAATATATTTTTGTACACATATTGTATAATACTCAATAGTTCTATTTTATTTACATAAATACACTTGGCTTTGAACAAACATTACATTAAAATAAAAGCTAACTAGCAAAAGTGATTTGTTTGTTGCCCGATGGAAAAAGCTGAAAAATTTAAAATGAGTAGAGTTCAAACAGAATGGTATGGGTACCAGTATTGTGAGGTGTCACTTTAATGTCTGTTGTAGCATAGTGTAGATGCCAGAATTGTATGTTGTTTAGTTTGAAGCATGGTGTACTGTCAGTATTCCATTGGGTGTCAGTGTAGTGTTGGCTGTAGCACAGAGTAGATGGTAGCATTTTGTGTGGTTGCAGTTTAATATAGATTGTAGGACACTGTGATATCAGTATTGCAATGGGTGTAGCATAGTGTAGATGCCAGTAGTGTTGCAGTGTGTTGTAGATTGTAGCATATGCCGGTGTCAGTTTTGATTTGAATGTCAGTGTAGTGAAGGTTGTAGCATAGTGTGGAGCCAACATTGTGTGGGTTTTTCTATCAGCCGACAACTTTTTAATTCCATCTAAGTATAAAAATAAGAACATTTTTTGCTAACAATGCTGGAGATAGAAGGCCCCTGAGGACCAATGGACAAACAGATAGGAGACACTCATATAGTGATAGGGGTGGTTTTGGTTCATAAACAGGGTCTAATAGTTCTCCTCAATTTAAGGATACTTTTAAAGCAAGAAGAAAAGATAACTTTAATTCATTAGGGGCTAGACCAAAATATCAGTATGATAACCAACAACAGGATGATGATTTTTTTAGAGAAGGAAGACACATGGGGTCGTCAATTACATCGGAACAGGTACGAGGTGTTGATATAAAGGACACCGAAAAGGTTAAGAGATCCAGAGGTAAAAGAGGGGGAAAAAGACCCCAAAAGACACCAGCTAGCCTGAATGATGAAAAAGGAATCTTTAATCTGCCTAGTAAAGCTTTAAATGGTAGTCAACTTAAACCTTTGTTGAAGGGGCTGAAGTTTGCTCCCAGTAACGATCCAAACTTGTTCGATCTTTTTACAGAGATATTTTATATCTAAAAATTTGAAAAAAGGTTTGAAAAAAGGAAGTCGGGTTACATTAGATTCTGATGATCTTGAAGGTCTTGTAATATTGAAAAATTTATGGGAAGAAAGTCACATTAATGAAGATGTAAACTAAGAGAGAATTATTTTTGATATTTCTGGTCAAGGTAGACCCCCAGTAAGGAAGGAATTAAAAAAAAAATCAAAAGTTTTACCCCACTAATCATAAAAGCTCTGCTATTCAATTATTCTATCAAATTAGTCTTAATAGTTTTAAAGACCTATGTAGTTCCAGCAATGGGCATAAATCTCTAGGGAAAAATAATTTAACTAAAATGGAGAGAAAAGCTCTGAAGGGGTTATTACAAAGGATGAATTTTGTTTTTTGCTCCCATTGCACACTGTTACTCCCATTTTTTATTATTTACCCAAAATTCATAAATCAATGTTTCAACCACCAGGGAGACCTATTATTTCGGGTGTGGGTTCATTAACGTCCAATATTACTTTTTTTGTTGACCACTATCTTCAGGAACATGTCAACACTCAAAAATCTCATATTAGGGGTACTATGCATATCCATAATTTGATCTGGTGTCCAGGTTTTGCATTTATCACTCTTGATGTACAAGCCCTTTATACCCATATTCCACATAAAGATGGGTTAAAGGCTGTTGAAGAGGTACTGGAAAAAGATAAAGAGCTTACGAATAGTCACTGCAATTAAACCCCAGACCAAACAGACAGCAGTGACAACGTAGATACCTTCTAAACCAAATGGGTGTTTTAAGTGTAATAAAAATACGTGCCTGACATGTGAATACATTGAAAATGGAGAAAAAATTGTTAAGTCAATTGTGAATTGTATGGAATACAGAATTTCCCAGTTTATCAATTATGACACTGCTTATGTTGTGTATGTACTGAAATGCCCATGTGGCCTTCAGCTCATAGGTAGAACCACCCGCCCCTGAAAGTTTGCTTCAGGGAACACAGGTTGAACATTAGAAAGGGACTACTTACCCATGGGGTGTCAAGACATTTTGTGGAAAAGCATAAAGATGACCCGACTGGTATTAAACTGATAGGAATTTAAAAATTTGATGTTACTTTTAGAGGGGGATTTTTAAACTACAAATTATGTTTCCAGAAGGTCTCAATGAGACCATTGAATTCAATGATTGGTACTTGTAGGTAGAAGAGGTATTTGTATAGATTGTTCTATCGTTTACCATTAGAGGCAATTGGTTTATTTAGTGAAGTTTGTCAACTAAAGGTTCTGAATAAAGTTTCTTGTTTTGATGGGAGTACTGCTAATTCAAAGAAATGGGATTTTATAAAGGTATTGAAAATGAGGAGATCTTTCAATAAGTCTTAATTCAATATGACAATAAAATGAAAAGAAAAAGAAAATGATTATAAAAGTTGAATCGGACTGGTTTTATTAGTATAGATTAGGGGTGTTGAATAATAACCTTAGAGCTCTATATATGACTTGAAAAATATACCCATATAAAGAGGTTAATATTGCTTCATTGGTGTGTCATTATTATAAATGTAAATATTAGAGGGAAATTAGAATCATTAATGTATGATCATAAGATTAGAGAGTATTAAATATTCTGGGTGAATTTAGATCTATTCTTACATTTTGTGATGTTATTAAGTAGAATTATGTTTCGAGTGGAGGTTAAAACGAATGTGGGACACCAAAAAATAAATGTTTTTATTTAAGACAATTGCAAAATATTGAGATTGTTAATAAGTCACAATTATTGTTTTTTTTGTTAGATGTATTTTTAGTAGGAATTGGAATCTATTTGTATGAATACCCCATTTGCTTTTCAGCTGTTTTAAGGGTATATATATAGATTTTTATATTTGCTTCTGAAATTGAATAAAGAGATGAGTCATGTGAGAGATCGATTAATTAAGCGACGCCTGTAAGAGATCTAATGAGAGCTAAAAGACTGCCCTGTATATAGGTGGGGATACAATGTTAATGAATATGGCTGTGAAAAAGTCCTCAATATAACTTCATCCTGTCCTGTGTAGCAGACTGGAATCCCTATTGAAGTGATTTATTCCAAGCCAGAAGTATTGAAAAGTCTTATCCAAGTGAAACATATATTCACTGTCTCTTGATGTTATCCGGACAATTGAAAGGTGCGCACCTTATTTTAAGTACTGAGAACTATCTACGAGTTCATTCACAGCGGAGAAGGAGAGAATAGCCTGGAGATATTATCTGTGGAGACTGTAAGTGCAAGAAATTTGCTAAACTCTCTTCCAGCAGTTATTGTATCCGACTGATCATTGGAAATCCGCCAGTACATTTGTTCTACGTGAACCAGATTATTGGATGTTTGTTCAGAGAAGAGACTTTCTGCTTAAGTGTTTATTAATTGATTTTAATGTGGAAAAAGATTTTTTTGGACCTGAGGAGTCCTAACATACTTTACCATATCAAAAGAGGATTTAGCTAACAGTGTCAGATTGCAACTGATAAATCTATCACATTTATGTGAATTACTTACTATATTTAAATAATTATCTTTATTTTTTTGTAATTCAATTATTGTGGGTAGGGTTATGCGTGTTGTAGTTTTATATGCATCTGTATTTTATCTGGTTTAGATTATTAAATATTGATTTTTTTTGCAATTCTCTTGGATATTGTATACATATTTGTACTCCACTCAAATGGTATTTCTTGTGTTATTGTACACTGTGTGTGTCTCCTTTCTGCGCTGTATACTTTCTTTGTGGTTTTTCTTAAGTATAAAAATAGACCCTTCCAGCCTATACTGGATTGTGTAGCATACACATTATCATAATAACTCTAGGATACATTTGCTGCATCCTGTAGTAATCTGTTACTCGCACTTCTCATCTAATATTTCAGGAATATTTACATTTGTATTATCAGCCCATGCCAAATCAGAAGAGAAACTTAATTTCATCTGCAACCACCACTAATGTATATAAATTATAAGGAACCGTCGGCGCAGCCATTCAATCCAACAGTCATGGCTTCACAAGATCTGTTATCAAAAGTGTGTTCTCCCTCAGCCACAACCTGCAATCTGGCCAGGAAGAGCATACCATAGGGAAGCTAAGTATCACAAATATGTCTCTTTACCTGAATTAACTTGGTACAGCACAGAAATAAGTTGATTATTGTGAGGACCGTGCATGCTAGTGAGTCCTTTGAAATCACCTTGGTGAATTGTTGCAATCAAAATGAAGTTTATTCCATAGATGGTAATACAGACACTGAATATAGAGATATCATCTAAATATGTTTGCGAGAATTCCTGATATCTGTCTAACAGATCATCCACCACCTTCTGGAAAGTAACTGGGGCGCTCGTCATACCAAAGGGCATTACTTTGAATTCAAATTGCCCACACAGTGTAATGAATGCAGATCGCTCCTGTGCCTCTTTGGTGAGGGGAATTTGCCAGTACCCCTTGCTAAGATCCAAAATCCAAGAGCTCATCTACTCTAGGCATGTGGTGTACTTCAGTCACTGTCACCTCCTTTAGCAACTTATAGTCCACGCAAAAGTGGGTGATACATTACTTTTTGGGCACTAAGACTACCCCAGTGGCCCAAAGGCTGCAGAGGAGATAATGACACCAATGGCTAGCATTTCATTTAGTTCTGATCACATCATGGTGAGTACCTCTGGGGATACTCTTTACGCGGATTTCCACAGTGGCTGTCCATTTCTGGTATCGACGTGGTGAGAGACTAAATGAATGTGACCTGCCTTTTGGAATTGCGGTCTCTGCAACTTCAACAACCTTCCTCCTCCGAGTGGACATATGCTTTCAGTAACTTCTTCAGGGTACAATTGAACCTCTCACACAATTTGTTTGTCTGGGGGTGGTATGGTTTGGTACGGATTGGATTTACTCCAAATTTCTCCCACATGGTTTGCATGAGCTCACCATGGAACTTTGTTCCCTGATCACTAAGAACTTCCTGCAGGAATCCTTCCCGCTGAAAATCTATCAGGGCCTGAGAAATGTGTACTGCGTGGAGGAGTTTAGAGCCACTGGTTTCAGATACCAGATTGTGTAATTAAGTACAGTTTGAATAAATTATTTCTTGGAATGGCTAGGTTTTGGAAGGGGTCCTACAATGTCCATGGCTACTCTCTGGAAAGGCTCCCTGATGATAGACATAGATATCAACAGGGCCTTGCTCGGGGCTCCACCAAGTCTCTGGCATATGTCATAAGACTTGCCACTAGTAACTGACAACTGTACTCTCGGGGCACCACTAACGGCTTGTGAGCCTTGCCAACCGCTGGTGCCTCTGCTACCTGGTACAATAAATCATTCTCCCTCACTACATGAGTCTGTTGCCCTTCAACAGGAGTTGGTTAGCTCAGCTACATAAACCCTCTAAAGAAGGGCCTGTCCATTGGGCACATCTAAAATCTATCCAGTTCACCTAGCCCAAGTTGCCTTGCTTCAAATTTGGGCTCGAATCAGGCATTCTTGCCGGTGACAAATCAGGGGTCTTGGTGGGTGACACATCCAAGATTTCCCATGCCAGTCTGGAGATCTGGCTGGGACTTAACTATTTGACTGCTGATCATGGCGTTGGCAAAGTGACTTGTTAACCCGTGGCCCAAATTTTTTCCCAAAACAACATCCGCTGGGAGTCTTTACATAACTCCCGCTTCCACCTGACCCCTACTGTGTTCCTAATCCAACCAAATTCCAGCCATAGGTATGTCACCACCAATTGTAGAAATGCGGATCCTTCACTTAGGGAGTAAACAAGACCTCGGGGATAAGTCAGGGTAAACCAAGATAATTGATGTTACCGAATCCCTCAGCCCCTGTCACTTTTCCCTTCCCACCCATACGTCCTAGAGATGTGTATGCATATTGTCCAGAGCAACCATCCGCATACCCGCAATGCTTTCAAATTGGTACACTACTCCCCCTGCCTCTAGAGCATCAGGGTAGTAGGGAAAGGAATGAGGGCTTCCTAATCAGCTATCTGCTTTATCACTGAGTGAGGATCTCATCCACTAGTTAATATAAAAAGAGGTTGTATTTATGCAAGTGAATAATATGCTTTCTTAAATGCAAAATTCCTGATTATATCTACATACTATTTGAAGCCCTACATCAAATAGATAGGGTGCACACTAGAGTTTAATAATCAGTCCATTTTGCACACTAATATTTGAATGAATATTTTTTTTATCATTATCTCAACAGAAGGAAGATCAACTGACTTTTATATTCATCTTGGAAATTTTAATTGAGCTGGCCACTCACTACTATTTCCTATGAGTATCAGCTGTAATTATTGACACTTAATGACAGGGCTGGACTGGCCATCGAGCTCTTCTGAAGGGCCGATGGCTAGTTGGGCCGATCCGGCGGGGCAACATGCCCGCCAGAGCAGCACAGCTCACTGCACGCTGCTCGGGTGCTGCTCGGCAGAGGGAGTTTCAATGTGATGTGCGGCCATGTTTAATCACATGGGACGGCACCTGTCACATGGTGCACATCCCATGTGATTACTGGCATCGGCCGCACATCACATTGAAACTCCCTCCGACGAGCAACAAGTTAAGTGTGTCTAGCTGACGGGGGGACGGGCTGGCTGGCTGCGTTTCACTGGGGGAGCTTTGTTTCACTGGGCGGGTGCTGTGTTTCACTGACTAGGGGGACTGTGTTTCACTGAGGGGCTGTGTTTCACTGACTGGGAGGGGGGCTGTGTTTCACTGACTGGGGGGGCTGTGTTTCACTGACTGGGGGGGGCTGTGTTTCACTGACTGGGGGGACTGTGTTTCACTGAATGGGGGGGGCTGTGTTTCACTGTCTGGAGAGGGGGCTGTGTGTGTGTGTGTCTCTCTCTCTAGGGGGCTGTGTGTGTGTCTCAATCTCTCTGGGGGGATGTGTGTCTCTCTCTGGGGGGCTGTGTCTCTCTGGGGGGCTGTGTGTCTGTGTGTGTCTCTCTCTCCCTCTTTGGGGGGCTGTGTCTCTCTCCCTCTCTGGGGGGCTGTGTCTCTCTCCCTTCTGGGGGGCTGTGTGTCTGACTGGCAATTGTGTGTGTATTAGTACATTGTGTGGAGTCTGGACATATATATATATATATATATATTGTGTGTGTGGCCATGTTCATATTGTGCGCGTGTGGGCACAGTATTTTATTATAATATGTGAGGGAAGGGAGGATCTTAATATATTGTTTCAGGTAGGCTATTTAATGGTAGAGTGTAGGTAGGGGCTAATTTTTCAAGGTGAGATGAAGGAACCTTTAATTTAATGCTGGGGTGGTTTAGGGCTATCAGTTGAACATGGGGCTGATTTGGAGGAGGAGGACTATTTATTTAATGTGAGTATGAATTATTTATTGCTGGGGATGGTTGTGGCAAAAGGCTATATTTATTAAACTTTAATGCTATTTAATTTATTGCTGGGACTGTTTGGAGGGAGGGAAATATGTTTTGAGTAAATGGGTATATTGTTAATTTAATGTTGGGGCTGGTTGGAGGGAAATAGGTCTACTTATTAAATGTGAATATTATTATTGTAGGGACTGGAGGGAGGCCTAATTATAAAATGTGAGTGCTATTGTTTTAACACCAGGGCTGTTTGAAGTTATCTAAATCTCATGTACCCCATTTTTTTCAAAATAGGGCATCCAATATTCCAGGATCAAGACAAGAAAGAACTGAGCTAAAGAAACCAGCTGCTACAAGTGGTGAAAGTGAGCAAGACAGGTAGGAGAGAGCAGGACAGTCTGCCAACTGTCCTGAATCTGGTGGGACAGTCTTGAATTTGGGTTACTGTCTCACTTAGTCAGGATTTGGTCCGACTGCAAGGACAGTTGGGAGGTATGTCCCGCTTCATAACGTACTCTTAGTGAAGGCAGAGCTAGTGCACACAGTATTGCCTGTGTATTTGTCTACAATGATAACCATGTTACATAATAGGGGCTCTGGTGTATTAAATACCCCCGGCCCCCTGAGCCTTAATCCAGTTCTGGTTAGGGACAGAACACAGCCTGCAGAGCAAGCCGAGGAGCTCTAAGTATCACAAGATTTGGTAATCTCGTGAGACAAAGAGCTTCCCTGCTCACTCTGCAGGAAGTTCCCATCCTTATGGATGTCAGCAGCACCAGAAGCATAGATAAGTACAGGGGACTGGGGATGGCGTGATGTGGCTGGGAGGGCATGATAAATGTAATGTTTTATTATAATGTATGTATCAATGCCCCATGTTGGCTACACCCACAACACAATGTGGCCACGCCATCTTCGGCGCAGCCGCTGAGCGCCGGCACACAGTTTCTTTCATACTTGAACTGAGGTGGGCCTGTGTACTTTAAATGCCAGGGCTGATTTTTAGTCCCAGTCCGGAACTGCTTTATGACTTTATACAAAGAGCTCAAGTTCCCCATCTTGATTTTTGGTTGAAAATTGTTTGTGCTGTGTGCATATATACTCCAATTACAATCTTGTGATCCACATGTGATTTTTATTACTTTGGTTTTTATGCACAGATTCAATTAATTTCAAATTGGAATCTGTATTGAATTTTATTGATTTTTATTAATGTTATATATGTTGTATGTATTAATAAATGTATTATTATTTGTGTATCCACGCATGGTGGTTGGGGACCATTGGTCCCTGGGGAGAAGGTGCCTAGGAGTCTAATCCATGGTACTAGTATACAATGACCTTGTTGATCAGATGACAAGTTTGATAGTATTATATTTGCATATGCTAATTGTTTAACCTAGACATCTTGTTCTGTCTTATCCCTGATTAAATACTCTACCTGGCGACATTTAAGAATAACTTGTCTAACTTATATAACAAGTAGCATAAATATGCATGGCATACAATAACATATGTTAACAAATGCATAGGAAAAACAAATCACATTAAAATGTGAAGCTTCGAAATGACCCTTCTGTCTTGCCATTCTAAGAATCGTATCTCTATGCTTATAATATAATATCTTGGCTATAAGTGTATGCGGAGGTGATCCAGTTGTTGGGGTTTGCAACAGGAGGCAACTGAGAAATATACGTAAAGGAATGGAACACCGTTGTCCGTCAACTCACTTCAGAGGAAAACACAACTGTGACCCTAACTGTCTAATTATTCTAGCTATTAAGAAAGAAAAACAAACTGGAGAGGGGGAGACTATGGGAACACAATAAATAAGGAGAAATCTAAATGGACATACACACTTTAAATGATGGCATCAAAGGGCCTAAATATTGACATTGAGATAGAATCCATAGTTTCCAAATAGGCCATTGAGACAATAGAGGTGAGTAGAGCTCTATGATATCAAGAATCACTAATCATACCCCCACAGAACACCCTCAGGTCACTGGTCCTACTATGCACAATATGGATAAAAACATGCATTAGGACCTGACCTATCTAGGGGCAATCATTATTCCTAAACTGAAATGAACCAGATGATTCTTTGATCAGATCCGAGATGAGATTATCTTTAGGGACTATATACGCTTGAATACGGACCACTACATTGCAAATAAATAGCTAATGATGCTCAGAAGCATATCATATCATAAATCATATATAGTCAAATTATATCTATCATGGAAATTCCGACATACATTGACATGATGACACCGAACGTCTAATCTCCGACAGAGTGCTAATAGTGACAGCTTGAAAAACACACCTGAAACAGTTCCGATGATTGAAGATCCCGGCAGGCTCCAATGACGTGACTTTGCAGGGCCACACTATGATTTGTGCTATTAAGCTGTGAATTTAAGGAGGCGCTGGCAGTACAAGGTACTTTACAAAGCCTAGTAAATTATACTTGTGATGGAAGCTTTACAAGCTGAAAAGCGTTGGATATGGATATTGAAACCACTTACAAACAAAAGGCGAGTACCCAACTAATAAGAACTGAAAAATCATATTTTATTCCTATAAATTGGAAAAGACCTACAACCATTCTATACATGTAAAGTAACTTAAATAAGTAAAAGAGGAATTTTAGTGTAAAACATCAACTCCGCAAAGCCACTTCTACTAAAAGACAGAACCTGGAAGTAACCTTGTGTTCCACAGTGGAGCACATGAAGTAAATGAACCTTCAACATGGTTTACAGTTAACATTGGCAAGTACACATTGGCTAAATGGTTGCAAAACAAACCTTTAACATAAGACTATTTTCTATAAATTGGAAGTGAGACTATTTGATTTTGTGTAGTATTTTTGTTGATACGAGTTGTGGGCAATTTGTCACTACTAATATCCTATAGAAGATACACTGTACTCCTTCTTTGCCACCCAGTGAAGTGCTTACCAAAACACCATCACACAGTCAGGAAGATATCTTGTTGATGTGGGGAAAATATTTATAACTACTAAAGAACCCTTTCACAATACTTTAGAACCTCCAGTAATTGAGCCTCTCATTAATTATAGCAAAAATTCCAGCGCTTCTGGATCAGAAACAATAACCTAATAATAGTCACATGCCCCTATACTAACAATTTATTGTATTAAGAATATATATGATAAAACAGAATATAACATTAATAAACAAATAAAATAAAAAGATTTGGTACTTACACCTCTTATGCTTAGAGAGGCAGGGATAGAAACGTGATAACACATACAAATTACAGCAAGTGAAAACTAAGGCAGACCCACACAGATAGGTGCTTTCTTCATTAATTGTGCACCTATTATATGATTTTGTGTTCATTTTTTTAAATTCATCTTTTGATACTTTCATTCCTACAGAAAACAGAAGAATATAACTGCTTTATTGCAGGTTTTTTTTTTAAGTTCAAATCAAACCTAATAGCGTTGATGCATATGTGTCTAATACGACATTCACACTCCCTAAAAACCTGGGTTTTTGCAGGGGCGAGCTCTGACGACCCGGGTTGTGGCTCAGTGGGAAAGGGGGTCAGTGCAAAATCCCGAGTCTGATGACCCGGGAATTAAACCCGGGATTTTTGCAGGGTTATTCCCTTGTCAGTCCAGGGTCGCCTGCAGTGTGACCCGAGTTTTTCAATCCGGGTCTCACATAAATAAGCTGATTGGGGGGGTTAGGGATGCTGGAGGATGTCATTTCAATGCTGCAGAGAAGAGAGATAGGAGAAAGCATGGCACACTGGCTAGTGGATGAAGTGCGTGAGCTGCTGGCCATTAGAGGAGAGGAGGAAATCAAAAAACAGTGTTAGCAGCTGCATCAAGCTCTCATTTAGTGTATAAAACAGCCAAAAAAGGCAATTAAACAGCAACTCCGGGCTACACAATAGTAACTCATCGGCCATGATTAAAGCAATGCTGTAAACAGTCACCACCCACTTTGGCCTCATTTTTGTATGCAAAAAAAAAAAATCCCCTTTAGATGACCTCACCATTTTTCAGCCAATCAAAGCTCCTCTTGTGATGATTGATACTTATTTCCAGGGCAGACCCAGGTTCAGTATGAGATTCTTATGTCCAAGGTGCAGTGTGAACGGGGTCTCTGAGCTGGGATGCTCTGTGACATGGCAAAAACCCGGCTTGAAAAACCCAGGATATTGCAGAGATGCAAATGTGAAAGTGGTATAATTGAGCATAAGACCCAATATGTGTATGTATTCAATGTCACTCCAGTATCTATACATTCTAGATTCTGCAATGTTCATAAAGGCACAGAGACCTCTTAAACAGCAGAAGGAGAGAGAAGTGAGGGAAGTAATTCTTCGCTACTAAACCCTGATGTTTTGTTGGCTTTCACAATGAAGCAGACTGTGTCTCGTAATATAAACAGCAGTGCTCACTTCCACTGCCCTCTAATGAGTACACCAAGTGGACACCAGTCTTTCCTTTCCAAGGCACGAACACAGGGAGCACTCAGGCAAACACCTGGTGCCTGCAGACCTCAAACTCCCAGCTCAAAGCTCCTGACAAAAGGCCACAGCAACAAAACAGGACCAAACTGTCCCCATGAACTTCGGGGTCAGGTACCTCCTTACAGTGGGGCTAAAATGTAGGAAATGGTATGGTGCAACCCTAGGGTTTATGTTCCAGCCTGATTGAAGCAGTAATTCTTGAATGTAGGATATGTGTCAGGATTTCAAATGAAGAGCATGCAGAGATGGCTATAACTCAAAGCTCACTGGGAATATTGACATTTAGCTGTTCTTCATTATGCTCCACATGGTACTCATAAGTTGACAGTCTCTTACACATATTTGTTTAGTGATGCCTCCTACATTCTCCACTCATTAGCAGGTCAGAATGCCAACAACTGGCTTGCATGTGCCTCCATTCTTTCATTGCAATTACCCATAGTAACACTAACTCCTTTCTCTCTACCAGGGCTGCCATCAGAAACTGTGGGGCCCAGTACTAATTAATCTGGCAGGACCCCCCTTCCCCTCCCCATACATGTCCTCTCCCTCTTCGCCATACATGTGCCCCCCCTCCCTCATTACAGTACATTCCCCCTTTCCTTCATCACAGTACATGCTTCTCTCATCACAGTACATGCACCCACCTCCCTCATCACAGTACATGCCTCCCCCCACTTCCTCATCACAGTACATGCCTCCCCCACTCCCTCATCACAGTACATGCATCCTTCATCACAGTACATGTACCCCCCTTCATCACAGTACATGTACCCCCCTTCCTCATTACTATACATGCCTCCCCCCACTCCCTCATCACAGTACATGCCTCCCCCCACTTCCTCATCACAGTACATGCATCCCTCATCACAGTACATGCACACTCCTCCCTCATCACTGTACATGCCTCCACACTTCCTCATCACAGTACATGTCTTCCCCCACTCCCTAATCACAGTAGATACAACCCCCCCCCCTCATCACAATACATGCCTCCTCCGAGTAAATGGTCTGTCACCCTCTCACCACAGTAAATATAACCCCTCTCCCCTATCCCATCAAAGTAAATGTTTCCCTCCTCCCATCCTATCATAATAAATGTTCCCCTCTTCCCTCCCAAACACAGTAAATTTTCTCCTCTCCAGTAAAGGTCCCCCTCTCCCCAATCATATCCCAGTAAATGTTCCTCTCTTCCCAATTACATCCCACTTGTGTCCCTCATACCAATTACATCCCAGTAAAATGTCTCCCTCTCCCCTATCACATCCCAATAAATGTCCCCCTCTCACATCTCAGTAAATGTCCCCCTCTCCCCAATCACATTCCAATAAGTGCCCCTCTCTTCCCAATCACATCCCAGTAAATGTCCCCTTCTCTCCAATCACAACCCAATAAATGTCCCCCTCTCCCCAATCACATCCCAGTAAATGTCTCCCTCTCCCCAATCACATCCCAGTAAATGTCCACCTCTCCCCAATCACGTCCCAGTAAATGTCCCCCTCTCCCCAATCACGTCCCAGTAAATGACCCCCTCTCCTATCTCACCTATCAAATTAATACCCAATTAACTCACCTTCTCCTCCGCGATGCGACAGCTCCCGGTCACTGATAGATTGGGAGCACAGAGTGCAGTGATGACGTCCCTGCACTGCGCGCTCCCAGCCTATCAGAGCCTGGGAGCCGCAGAATCGTGGATAAGTAGATGAGTTAACTGCCCATTAATTTGATAGGGGAGGGGAGAGATAGGAGAGGAGAAGGGAGCACTGTTGGACAGACTGAAGGGCCCAGACAGTCCAGTCGGCCCGGACAGACCAATATTTCTGTCTGGGCCTTCTAGTCTCTCTGGGCCCCTCACAGCTGTACTGGCCATACCCCCCTAATGGCAGCCCTGCTCTCTATACATCCTTGGGTTCCAAAGCTTCTCTGTCAGAACTCAGACTCTAGCTCTTGAATATACCACTTGTTACAGTAAAGTTTCAGAGTCTCCCTTTTTGTACTCATGCTAACAAGCACTTGCCACAAACTGAGCTGTAGCTATGCCTAGCTCCTGCAATACCAATAATGTATTCAGGAAGAAAGACTCTTGCACTGAAATATGAGTTGAAACCTGATTGGGATTTGGATTGAATGTGAGGTAGTAGTTACGCTCAAAACATAGACTTGAGGTCTAACTCAATTGAGGTCAAAGCTTTTCCAATTATAAATGCTATGAGTCCCTCCACTAAGCACTAGCCATAGGTAGTTCCAAACTTGTCACATTACTCTAGGGATGGCACACAGATCACCCAAAGGGGAAATAACACACCATATACACATACACACACATTATACCCCATACATGCACACATGCAGTTGTACTCTACATATATATACATACATATAACCAACCCCCATTGTCAGGCTAGCTCTTATTCACATCCAGATCCTTCTATGCCTAATGCCACTCACACCGATTACATTTACACATGCTTCATATGCATTCTACTTCTCAGCAGCCATTCACACATTGCAACAATCTGCTCAGTTAAAAAGCCCAGCTCAAGCATTGTTCACCAAGGTAAACATAATGGGCCTGATACATTAAGGGAAGTAAAGCAAAAAAAATGAGTAATTTTGAACGTTGGCAAAACCATGCTGCAATGCAAGGGGTGCAAATTAGTTTATTATTTTGCACATAAGTAAAACACTGGTTGTTTTTTCATGCAGGATGCAAATACTTGATAGCTTTATTTTTATACTCACATTAAAAGTTGATCTAGAAAATGCTTTGCCCCAATTATAAATCTGTCCTCACATTTTAAATTTACCTTCCCCTCCAATACAACATCTTTTTGCCAAGGTTCAAAGTTACTAATTTTTTTGCTTTACTTTCCTTAATGAATCAGGCCCAATATGTAGAAGCGGGGTGGTAGAGTGGGCATCTTTGGAGGAGAAGGCAGAAACATTTAGTGCCAAGCATTAGGAGCAGAGGTGAGTAGTAAAAGAATTGAGCAGGAGTAGTGAGTGATGATGAGTGGGGGCATATATTACTGCAGTTGTAATGACAAACACTATACAACATATATAAAATACAATATGTTGAGAACTGCACACATCGGGACGGTGCAGTTCTTGACATATTGAATTTTATATATGTTGTATAGGGTTTATCATTACAACTGCAGTATGTGGGCAGGTTATATTGGACTGGACTGTTCAGGATGGTGCAGTAATGGATTCGTTTGTAGCTGCAAGGATACAGACTGTCGAAATTGTGATGTAATTTACGACTTATTTTTAGAGATGCTCAGGCTCAGTTTTATGAAAACTGAACCCAGTGTTTGTGCCACTGCTTACTCTATTTTACATTATATATTTTAATGACAAAAATAATGCTACGTACTAGAAAGAACTAGACGTAATAAAAAAAATGTTGAGATAAAAATCATATCATATTAGATATTTCCGTATCCATATCCTGTGATTTGCGACGATTTTAAATCGCCGAAAAAAATCGCAGCTTGATACATTTACCCCCTCATCTGTTTTATAAGATCTACGAGTCCTCCATTATGAAGGAGGACCTCTGTGATTAGGTCACCAATGTTTTCCTCAGATGTGGAAGTAACTTCAACGACAGTTACAGTCCTATCCATAGACCGGGGGCATAAAATTGTCCGGAACATACTCAAAAGTTTTGTAGCCGACACACTAGTACCAGGGGCTACCATTAATAGCTGGATCCATGGAGGGTGTGGTGATGAAAAGCAGAGCACTTCTTGCCAAAACACTGGATATTGAGCTACAGTGGAAGGGTATGATAAGGTAAGAAAATGTAAAATACACACAATTCTGAGGATTACTAATATAGCCTTGATGGGCAAACTTTCCTCTAGGATCTGGGAACCTCTAGGAGTTGCCATCTTTTGCCTGGGCATGAATGTAAGGCTGCATACACCCAGTGCTACTTCTTCATTTGTGGTACATTCTGCCTGATCTATATGTAGTCAATTTCTTACATTTCAAATAGGTGTCAGTTACACTTGTGGAGAAATACATATGTCATCATGGCTTAGCCATGACCACTTTTTGGTGTATATTTATTTTATTTTGGTCATTGCAATTCTACAATTCAAAATTAATGTTGCATGTACTTCAAGCATCAGTGATTTCTGTTTCAGAAGTATTATAAGCTTTATTTTGCAAAGACCTAAAACAGTGGATAGAGAAACAGGACCATGGTTATGCAGCCTTAGGGGTAAATGGATCAAGCTGTGAGTTTCCATTGGGTTTGAAAAGTAGAGATGTTGCCTATAACAACCAATCAGATTCTAGTTATCATTTATTTAGTGCATTCTACAAAATGATAGCTATAATCTGATTGGTTGCTATAGGCAACATTTCCACTTTTTCAAAACCACAGTTTAGTAAATATACCCCAAAGTCTATTAAAAATTACAATTATTCATATGTAATACAGTTTATATGACAATATTTTATTCCACTTTTAGGAAATAACCTAACTTACTAGAAACCTCACATTTATCATCATTTAATCTCATGTGTAATTCATACTCATTTCTTTCTCTGCTCTATTTTTATATAATGACCTCCATAAAACCACCCATCTGTCCTGATGAGTACATTTGCTTGACATTACTTTATAAAAAAGGAATTCACAAATATCCACAAACTAATCAAATATTTAACACACCAGAAATCAAAACAGTGCTGATTAAAATTCACAGATATCTACTGTTGTTAAAATGTTTCCTGCGTTGCAAAGGACTCCCAATATGCTTAAGGAGAACAGATTTTTAACCAGGGGTTGAGGAGAGTGCAGACAATTAGCGACATAGGGGTCTATTTATTAAAATTAAATTTAATGCAGCAATAAGTGTAATTTTTTTATTAACGTTTATCATTTAAATATAACTCTTTGCAGCAATTACTTATTTTGTCATTTCTGCTGAGTATCATTCAATAATTATAGTAATACCAGTTAATTCCCCTGGTGCAAACGTGGAGACTGATTTGAGCTGCCAGTTCTACTGTAATTTAAAAAAAAAATATTAATAAAAAAAGCAACATACAAATGTTGCGGTAGACATAATAATACCAAACTTGTAGTCATGTTAATTATATCTACTCTTCTAATTCCCTAGAAAACATTTTTTTTTTTTTAATTTCAGAGACCTGCATTGAAAAACTTATTTAACCAATAGATCATTTTTTTCAATGGTCTCTATACTCTAAAGAGAGACGCAGCAAAGCAATGTGTTCCAATAACAATAGAGATACACATGATTGGTTTTTTTTCTGCTTGTTCTGGAATGGGGAATAACCTCTATAGCACTGTTTTGGCAGCAATCTTCTGACTTGACTTGTTGACCTCATTCTGGCAAATGTATGTGGGGAAAAAAACTGAAAAGTTAGATTTGTCCCTGGAAAAGTGCCCTTAGAAAATATTGGTAACTATGACAAACAGCCAGATCTATCCGTATAATGGCACCTATACATCGTAGTTCACTGTAAGATCCAAACATAAGTATATTTATAAATATTTCAAAGTTTCTGTCAATGATGACCTTCCAAAGCATCTATGATCACCATATATTTATACAGTATGAATTTAAATGTCAGCTATAAATACACATTTATAAATAATTGGCTACTCTCCTGGAATGTCTGGGATACTCATGAATTTCTGGGAGTTCTCCTGGACTTCTGGGAAAGCAGGGCAACCTCCCACATCCTGCCTACTTCCTTAGTGAATTGGGTGGGGGCCAGACTATAGCCCTACTGCAGTAGGCCGAAAATGAAGTTGTTTAACTGAGGGTCCTAATGATGTGGTTCCCGTGGTCACGCCGCCGGAACACGGCAGCGAGATCTCCCCTCCTGGAGGGCATAAAGATATGATTTGAAAGTGATAGTAGTAAATGCTAAAGTTGCATTATCCTATTTGTACACAGCATAATAATGTAATGAAGTGTCATATACACAACAGAGAATAGTGTTGATACAGTGCTATTGATAAATTTAGCATTTAACATATAAAGTGTAATAAATACAAACATTGGTTGTTTTCCCATTTAAAAAAAATCATCTAATAACTATTTTGAATCAAAGGCCATGACTTTATGTAATATAGCCACACTAATGAATTAAGTTCTATTTTTGGGAGTGGTCAAGATACAAACAGGTAGCAATCATCATCATTGCAAATATTTGCACAGTCTCCAGCACTCCCAATAGATATGCCTCCTGACAGGCATATTGGCCTGTATTCAGGTCTAATTTTATCGTATTTATCTGAATACATCCTTACTATTACAGCGTACATGTGCCTGGTCCTCCCTCCCCCGGTTTGGCGCTACAGACACAAAGAGATGCAAGTCAGCGATACGCAAATAACTATATATGGACACATGATTAGACATTTTTGAAGCATATGCGCAGTACAAAAATGTATATTTTAACCTTAAAAAACAGACATACATCCAACTTTCAGACTTCAAACATCTCTTTTCTATGTGTGACCTGCTTCTTTACACAGATCCTTCCCTCCATTGAGATGAGAAGAGGTTCTCACTTCACCTCCTGGAACCCAGTCTGCTTCCCCTTCCTCTACAGTAGTTCAAGTCACCTTGCTCCATAAGAGTTTAGAGTTTAACCAGAGGCGGAACTAGCGAGCTGTGGGCCCCATTGCAAGGAAGCAGGGAGGAGGAAACCGGGGCCCACAGCTCGCTGGTTCTGACCCTCTGCATCTGCTGAACAGCAGGCCCCATTATCTCCATGGGCCCTGATGCACGGCATCTGCCGAACCAATGAGAGTTCCACCACTGAGTTTGATATACTTTACCTACACTTTCTCCTTTTACAAGACCATAGTGGCTGACTGAGTGAAGTGAATCTTCAGAAGAAATATTCTGTGGTGTTAATATAGTAATTTCAAGAGGTAATGCGGGTAATTAGTGTGTCGCAAATTACTTTTTCTTTTAAATAAATTATTGCCAGTGATCAGCGGTAGTGAGGAGTTAGGGAAGGTGAAAAGACAGTTGTACTAAGCTCTATTCCTTTGTTATCAGGTCTGGAGATAGGCATGATGTTTAGTGGAGGCACACAAAAATGTTTGTAAAGAGTAAATTTGGAGATTTTTTTTTTTTTTTATAAAAATCTATCATTCTGGGGTCCAAACCATTTGCTCTGGAAAGCAAGTACTATACGCAAGTCCTCATACGTTAAAGGGTAAGAACATTTTCATTTATCAGTCATTATATTTTATGTGTTTGTGCTTACTGTAGAACAGCAGATAAATTACTGATTTCAATAGAAACTACTTGAAGTTTTGGACAATTCTCAAAATTGTTATGTTGTCATCCTAAACCTTGAAAATAAACAAATATAAAATAGTGTTGTGAACAGAGAGAACTTACAGTTATTTATAAGGGTTAACGCATCACATAATTGTGGGGGATAAAGCCTAAAATCATAACTGCAGTGTAAATATGCTATATCAAATTAATCCATTGATAAATTGAGCTATTAAAGTATAAAATGTGAAGACAGAAAGTCTAATTTGATGGCTTTGCACACTCCAGTGTGAGAAGATAGGAGTGTCACCTGTGGCAACTTCAAAGAGACCTGCTGTGAGATATAGCCTGGTCTGGGATGGAGTTTAACAACTGAATAGAATTATAGGAATCGCTTAGCATGGTCTCTGGCTCAAAAGAGATCATGTACTCACTTGGCTATATGTGATATAGACAAAAATAATTCAGTTTTAAAATAAAAGTAGTGATCAACCAAATATTCCTCAATAGCATGATTAAAAGCAGCTTATATGTTAAATTAAGAATTCTGCCCCACAGGAAATGAGTATAAGCTCTACGATTACACTGTATCTAGGTCTGTTTGGTATCAAAAGATGGACACATTCACAAGGGATTTATTAATAATGAAATTGGGTCTGTGTGACGCTCCACGGAAAGTTAGGTCACGTAGTAGAATTGGGTAGTAAATCAGGCAACATGCAAATGGTGATTGGAAAAAGTGTTACAGGCCACAACCCCCTGGGGGTAGGAAAAGGTGTGGAAGTATCTTTAAAAGGCTGAGACCAGGTACAGCAAATTGTCAGACTTTGGGAAATCAATTCACATTGATAAGCTGTCCATCTTCCAAGCCAATTTTCCTTGGCCAGAATATACCACTTCAATGTAAGTTATGCTTTGAATCTAATCCTTTTTATTTTAAACTGTTTTGCTTGTGTATATTATGTCAATCTATTAATTGTTTATTAATTATTTTTAATATCTGAATGCCCTGTACTTTTGTATATTAAATTTATAATTTAATATGTTGCATCCTTGATACTCTAACGAATCCATTAGCCTGTTAAGAAGAAACAGCTCGACCCTTTGAATGCCAGTGTGTGATTTGTTGATACATGTGATTAACAAGCTTGCATATACATTTATGTAACAGCCTGGCGTTGTGATGAGTTAACCCTTTGTTCGCTGGTGTGGGTCTTGCTAGTCTGTGAGCAGCTAGAAGCATTGTGTGTCAGTGTGGGATAGTATATTGGCGGTCCTATTGCCCGTATTCAATAGGTGGTGGCAAACCTGAAGTGTGTAAGGTGTGAGAGCTGTTTGGGGGAGATTCAGTAGGTCTATTACCTGTGTGATAGGTAGAGAGAGAGAGACTGCAGGCTGGAATCGTGTGTGACTTCATACAGCAAACACCCAAAGTCACGGCAGCTGGGAGTGTGTTTGTGACAAATAGCTTTGATAAACCAATAGAATAATCCAGATTATTGAAAATATGTATTCAGTATTGTACATACAATCTACCTTTCTGCCAAAAGAATCGCAGAATAATATGTGAAAAGTGCTTAGATTCGCGGCATAAATTTTCTGCACATTATTTATATCTCTTCTGAAGAAAAAACAGTATTTTCTTACTCGGGTGGGGTACGGCATAATGGACCGGACTACACCGACAAGACTTACCCCGACATCTTCAGTCTGGACGGCTGCTTCACGACAAGGATCCATGACGACTCTTTGTAAACTATACTGTACATGGCTGCATACTTACATTACCCCCTTAAGAGTGCTGTTAACAGCGTCGCCTATGTCAGTGACATCATGAAGTCGCTCTGGCGTCTTCCTTCTTCAGGATTGGTTGAAGTCGGTTCACAGAAGAGTTGTCGTGAATCCTCGTCTGGAAGCTACTGTCCAGACTGAAGATGTCGGGGTAAGTCTTGTCGGTATAGTCAGCATTGATATGTTGATATGTTGACTACCACCGGTACAGAAGTGTAATGGCTGTGCACTCTGTCTGCCCACTGTGATCATCACTGTGGATGTAAAGAACATTGATGACATTATGTTATTTCAATTTAGTACTAGAGCCATTATTTTTTAGATGAATGTACAGTAACATGCTATTTCAAATCTAGACACACCTATAATTAAAAACAGTTGCTGTTTACAGTGTAAAGATACAACAATGTGTCATGCAATTATCAGTAACCTGTTGTGTTTCATTGTTATCACGTGCTACTATGCTACTATTTTATTGATAACTATTGTCATTACCAACACTGTTAAAAGTAACAATGATGTACTGCTAATTTTTTAATTGTATATAATGTAAGTATGTAAAGAAGACTGGAGGTCGATGGAGTATATCATGCCATCCCATGGGTACTTGGCCAATTTGGCCACATCAAACTTCAGATTTGGACAACATTCATGTCCAATAATGATATGATTCATTTCGATTAGTTTACTGTCAGACATCTTGTGTTTTTTGAGCCAGCAATCTAAATGTATATATAAAACATCAAACATAAATGGAATTAAGGTAACATTTACAGCAGCAATGCCACAATATTTCATAGCCAGTACCGTTAAAGCATCATCATCATCATCACCATTTATTTATATATAGCGCCACTAATTCCGCAGTGCTGTACAGAGCACTCACATCAGTCCCTGTGCCATTGGGGCTTACAGTCTAAATTGCCTAACACACATACGAACACAAACTAGGGTCAATTTGTTGGCAGCAAATTAACCTACCAGTATGTTTTTGGAGTGTGGGAGGAAACCAGAGCACCCAAAGGAAACCCACGCAAACACGGGGAGAACATACAAACTCCTCACAGATAAGGCCATGGTCAGGAATTGAACTCATGACCCCAGTGCTGTGAAGCAAAAGTGCTAACCACTGAGCCACCGTGCTGCCCCTTACAACATTATGCAAATTAAGTATGTGGAAAAAATGGTAAGCCCTCTTTTACCTCGAGTTGGAAAATATTTGCAAATGTTGGGGGAGAGGAGTCACATTAAAGCATATTGCACCTACAATGCAGTTGGTTTTGTCATATTTCTCCGCGATACTTTAGTGAAGCACCATTTTTTTTTTGTATTAAATTAGTTTGTGTTAAATTATCTGCTGACTTCTGTTATCTTAAATTGTGTTTTCATTGTCTAGCCTGTTTCTGTTGTTACAGAGCAAAGTGTGTTGTCACTAGAGAATATTTAGGATGTCAGCAGAGTGGAAACATTCCCGTGTGATGATGTAATAATATCATTCACTCTCCAGGGTGAACAACATAAGAAAATATAAAATATATTTGTCATAAAAATATATACAATGAACACAATTTACTGTCAGGGATATAAATACATTTGCAATGAAGCAGAAATGAAAGCTGCAAAGCACTACAGAATGAACAAGACATAGTTTACAAAACTAGAAATTGTAGTGAAAAAAAAATGCTTAGCTGGTGAGTAGCTTCATCTGACATTTGCTCTAGTGTGGAAGCTAAAATGTACCACACTTTACCAGATGTTAGATTTGAACAATTTGCAAAAAAGAGAACTTGTGCAGAACAGATGTGTAACACTTCCTCCTACTAAATGTATACCATGTTCACTTTAAGTGGGAATGTTCTGAATCCAAACATATGGACCTAAATAGTAAAGTGTTTCATTGTACATAAAGCTTTATTAATTGTCTTTGTTGAAAGCAATAGTAACAATAAAAAAAAATTTTTTTATTGCATTTTGTTAAGAAAAAGAAACACAGAAGAGTACAGTAACTTAATTAATCTCAGAATCCATTCTAACTAGTTTGTATCTACTGGATAAATACAAAGTAATAATTACTTTACTCACGTAACGAGTTGACTATATTATTTTATAAAAATATAAATATTATGAATAAAATTATAGTAAAGATGATATTCATCAGTATAAGTAAGGTATCCTTATTTTCAAAAGCTAATAAATTTGGAATAATATTACAAATCTCCATGGAATTTGACATGCATATTTTGGGTAAGTGTATATGTTAAAACATATTATATTCATAAATAATAATTACAGCTTTGCAAAAAGGATTATGGACCCATATTTTCGGCAATAACAACCTGTCATGTAAATCTTAAGACTAACTTTTAATTATGTAAAACCTGAGTTGTTTGACACATACTCCTTGGAATGAGGCCATATTCCAAGATACAATATCAGAAGAGGATTCCCAAACTTCAGTTGAGCTCTGGGAGGAGATACAGAAATTCTGTGGAAAACAAACATGGACATGTACTAGAGGTGGGCTCTTCAAGCAAGCTTATCAACACCTTCCTAGAAACTATGTAAAGTTTTAATAACTAGGCTATCTTTATATAATCATGTTAACATTTACATTAGACTATGGTAAAGGGAAAGTAAAATATAGGTTAGTATCCCTTTCAAAAACCTTATAATCATCATCAGCACGAACCTTGCCTTAACTGTAAAAAAAAAAATTATAAAAAAGCAAGCACCCCCCATCTCTCCAAAAGTAAAAACAGCTCTAGTATTAATGGTGCACTGTCACCTGTTGTCTGTAGCTAGTATTACAGATACTTACAGCCACAGGTCTCTAAATTTATACAGATTCTACATCTCAAATGTTGGTATCCTGTCAACATATTTGTTTTGCATTAAAGTAAATATCCTCAGAGAATTGATACAGAGACGCTGGGTTCGACACATTACAGCCGAGGGAACGGATTAGAGTGTAAACTCTTATCTGTTGGCCACAGAATATAGCAGGCAACATGTATCAGGCAGATTCTTCAAGCAGTGTTGTTTTGCTCAAGGGGTCCTTACAAGGACCATTACACACTAGTTGGAGGTACTAGTGATCATCCAGAAGTACAGATGGTATAATATATTACGTGGTCAAACAGAGCTCTTTAAGTGCAGTGCATTACACTTCACCAAAACTATTGACATTGGTAATGTTCCTGGAGATTTATTGGTATTGGCTTCTCAAATTATATATAGATATTTTAAATTTAGCAAACCAGAATATATATACTTAAGATCTGTTTCATAAAAGCAAAATGTTTGAATTCCTACCAAATCCTCTACTTGAGAAGCCAGACAAATGCAGGCACAAACACTCTATTTTTTCCTGTAATTATACTTGCTCCCTTAGAGAGGAGGAATGTGAGGGCAGGCATAAGCTGAGTGCAGTAAGGCGTATTCACATAAATGTTCCATGCTATGTCAATCCCTGTCGTTTGTACGCAGGTGTCACCATTTGAGATCGTACCTCTTTTCCAACACTGACTCAGTTGCTCCATTGTCGCAGATGACAGACCAATCTTACATCAACTTTTATGTATGCTCGGCCTCTTTGTGTCTTAGATACAAAATTTTATCGCTCTCAGACATCACTGATTAGCTACCAACTTCTCCTATTAAAAAGCAGACTGACCATTTTATTGAGATTGTCTCTGTGAAACAGCATTCCAGATCCTGCTATATCCTTGGCTGCTTTCCTGTGTTTTGACCCTTGGTTTTCGGAAAACTACCTCTCTGGCTCTTGACCTTGGCTTTCGTATAACTCTTTCTCTGGTTATTGATCCCTGGCACTGGGCTGACTACCTCTCAGGCTCTTGATGCCTAGCTTTTGGAAGACAACCTCTCTGGCTCTAGTTCCCCCATTATTCCTTGGACTTTTATTACTTGACTGCTCAGACTCTTTCTCTGTGTTTATATGTACAGTATGCTATTTTCCCAAAGATTTTTCATGTGCATTCCTGCCATTGAAATCCTCAGTCCAGTATCTGCAACAGAAATACTTAAGACCAAACATCCCCCTGGCACTGGAGGGTTGGGGCAAATATACGCAATGATTATGATGATCATCAGCAGCAACACTTTACTAAGCTGCGGGTTTGAAAAAGTGGGGATGTTGCCTATAGCAACCAATCAGATTCTAGCTGTCTTTTTGTAGAAGGTACTAAATAAATGACAGCTAGAATCTGATTGGTTGCTATAGGCAACATTCCCACTTTTTCAAACCTGCAGCTTAGTAAATCTAGCCCTTAGCCTCTTCTGATTGACTGTTTGTATAATGATCTTTCCAGCTGATAGTACTTAAATTAGCCACAATCTTCTACTTTCTCATTTATATCTGGACTACAGCAAGAAAGAAGATTCCCATTTAATTTTTAAAAGGTTAAACAACAAATTTAAACAACATAAGAGAAACATTAAACAAATATTTTAAAATGTATTTCTATTTTTCAATGGATTTTTAGCTGCTAGAAGATCTGATGAAAATTTGGTAAATATTACACTGCAATAAAGATATTTCTATAACATTTTTCCGGGTAATGCAATATATTTAATGCTGTATCATATAAATTAATGCATTCAGGCCCTAAACAAAGTGATACAATTAAACAAATCTACATTAAAAGTTCCTTCTTGAATATTTTTATTTAAAAAGAACAGGATCCTCACTTTCTCTTATTACACTTTTCGCTTTCCTCATTTTTCTTTTATTTTGGTAGTATATTTAATGGAGACTCGTAAGATTGATTGCGTTCGACATATTTAATGAATATATAAAGTTAATATCTATCTAGTCCAAAGTACGTATATAAGATATAACCTCAATTGTCCAAATGTGCTGTATAAATCTTTTTACTAAAGAATATTTAGCTTTCGATAACAAGTCCGTAGTTAGTTCTTCTTGTTTATCCACTCAAACATAAAAAAAATAATATAGAGTAGTACTTTATAATCAAAATGCACCTTCGCCTACCACTTGTGTTCAGGTCATACTTGCCAACTCTCCCGGAATGTCCGGGAGACTCCCGCATTTTGCGAGAGACTCCCGGAAGAGTGTGGCAATCTCCTGAATTCTGCCCACTTCACTAGGAAGTGCCCACTTCCTAGTGAAGTGGGCAGAATTAGGTCCCAAACTGGCCCCGCCCCCCGCTGTCAAATGACGCGTTTGCGTCATTACGTCACCGGGGACGGGGCCAAAATGAGATGATTTTTGGCGCTCCGCCCCCTCACGCCCATCTCCACCTGCAGGCTCCCGGAAGAGAGCTGAAGAAAGTTGGCAAGTATGGTTCAGGTGGATACGTGATGCCCATATTAACGCCCTCATAAAAGTGAATCTCCAAATATTAGTTCATGTTAAAATAGTACTAATATAAATTACTCCAACAAGCCAAAAGGTGAAAAATATATCTATTTTTTTATATGCAGCACCCCACTCTGAATGATAAATTAGTTCACACACACCTAACTTTATGGTTTCCAATATAAGACCAAACAGCACCCTCTTGTGGTTACACTTACTTAATTTTAAAGAAATGCTTTGCAATTCAGTAGCCCATGTCATATTATTCATCGTCATCATTACAAGTGTTTTTCCTTTCATCTCCATAATAATCGCAAATTTATGCTGAGGAGGAAAATGGAAATGTAGTGCACACTTGAAATTCCCATCTATTAAAAAGCCGGGGTGCTTAAGTTTGCAGAGAGAGATAACTGTACTTGCAAAGGACTAGAAGTTTGCCTAATTTTTGTGCCTTCGTGTTACACTTTGGTTATCTCTAGAGGCATTCCAGGCAATGCAATGTCCTGATGTATCTTCACTCTTGTGGTTTATTTAGGTCATGAATAAAGCTAAGCCAAGCAGTATTTTATTCAACTTAAAAGTATAGTACGAAATGGGGAGGCGGTTGGACCTGGCTACACAGCAACTGAAATTGTATTTGTGTTTTTTTTTTCTATTATATAAACATAAATGACAGAAAACTTGAATGAAAGAGTAAAAGTACAAATATCAGCCAGTTTCACTTTCCATAGTAAAAGTACAAACTGCGGTAAAACAAGGTAACAATGAGACAAACAAAAGGGGGTTAGATGAAAATATGGAAATTTAAGGGATGTAGGGCGTGGGGGTATGGTCATTGGATAAGGAAAGCCATACTTGCCAACTCTCCCGCATTGTCCGGGAGACTCCCGCATTTTGCGAGAGTCTCCCGGACGAGTGTGGCAATCTCCCTGATAGGAAGGGGGAAAAATTTAGTTTAAACGCCGCGATTCACCCGGAATCGCGGCGTTTAGCCCCGCCCCCACTGTAAAATGACGCGATTTGCGTCATTCCGTCACGGGGGCGGGGCCAAAATGACGCGATTTCGCAGCCCCGCCCCCTGCACGCCCACGTCCCAGCCGGCATCTCCCGGAAGAAAAAAAAAAAATGTTGGCAAGTATGAGGAAAGCCAGAGAGAGCGCAGGCTCCTATGGGAGGAGATGCTGTCAGGGCTGTATTATGGGATTCAGAGAAGCAATATCCCTGCGGTCAAACAGGGGGAGGGCTACTTAAAGGGTAATGAAACAGGAACCCTAGAGATAGAGCCAGGGAGCCCAGATTTGATGCATTTGTGTTTTTAACGCTAGTAAAAATGCATGTTGAGCAAATTGTAGCAAACGCTGGTGTGGTTATGGTGACACTAGAAGCAATATTGCCAGGCCTAATAAAGTGCACTTTACTAATTTTAAAACCGCTAGAGCAGTGTTTCTTAACTCCAGTCCTCACACACCCCTAACAGCTCATGATTTCTCTGTGTGGAACAGATAGGATAATTACTGACCCAGCCAAGTAGACTAAGTCACCTGTGCATGATTAAAGAAATCCTGAAAACATGAGCTGTTAGGGGTGCGTGAGGACTGGAGATAAGAAACTCTGCACTAGAGAGTATATAATAAATGCCAGTGGATGTGAGGACTTGTACTTTTGCACAGAGCACTTGTAAAGATGTATCTACTTCTCCACATTGAGGGGCACTTTTACTTTGCAGAGGAGGCTCTTCAGTGTGGAGAGGAGGTGTACACCTTAACGTACATTTGGTGGCACATCAGTGTAATACCAAGGTGGTTTGTGGGATGCATCAGGTGACCTTGGTTAATTACCTACTTCTTGATATAATTCATTTCCGATACTATATATGTATAATCATAACAGGGTCATTCAGAAAGGTAATGAAAATATGGATGGTTAGGCATCTCTTTTGAATATCCTAAAATCTCAGGCTATTTTGCCTTCCTTATTCAATGAATATTCCCTCATTTAATCTAACTATATCAAACACAGTATTGTTAGGGCAATTTTAATGTTTTTATTTGCCCTAACATTATCAGTAGGTTTAGTTAGAATCCCCTTACATCCAACCAATGCAAACATTAAATATGTGTGCGGTATCTCACGTTATGATTCCTCTAAGGCTAACAGTGATTGCTACCCCCGTCAGCATCCCCCTTCCAGTTAACATCCCAGTCCTATCAGCTAAGACCCTCTTCAGTGATACTGAAGTCTATCTTTGTTCATGTCAATCTATCCATATTCAGTCATTAATTTCCTTGTTGCATATTCGCTTGTAGTTTTTGAACCGCATTTACAAAGTACTCTATATGCACAGAGCAAAATGTCCTGCTTTTGCACCCATGTGGTCAACCCAGCACATTTTCAGGGAGCAGATCTACAACACCCTCTTCAAACTAGAAAACAGTTCTTGTAGTTTTAGGATTGACCTTACCTCTGTAGATGGTAGCAGTTTAGTTCTCCAAACACTTTATGCCTTTGAATGTGGCAGAAACACCTGATAGGTTAGGGACTAGGGACTTAAATTTGTATCTCCTGTGAGAGGAATCTCTTAATGATTTCATTAATTATCCTAAATGAATGTTTATTTCAGAAAGTTCCAGTAGTGGAAGCTGATAAAAAACATCTTCAAAGACCTAGCAAAAAACAGCAGTATAAATACTGTACTACTGTGGTGTTTAGGATGGTGTAATTTGAGGGAAACTGACAAAAAAAAAAAAAATAACCCTAGGGCAAAGACCCTTTTCAGAGAATATCAGTATGGTAGGTATACGTCTTAAGGTGTGGAGGTGGATTATGGGACCTACCAAGGCTGTAGCAAGTCTGTAGCTTGCAAGTCAATAAAGGTCATTGTAAAATATATAGAAGGAAACCTGGTCGTTATTAAGGCTAGGTACACACTGAAGAATTTTCCAACCGACCTGTTATCTCCAGCGATTGTACCTACGACTGAAAGTCCGATCAGTCAGACTATTCATGCATACACAGTGACATGATTTACCATCAGATCTGTGCTCTTCATCTGATCCTCTAGTCTTCAGAAAATGACATTTTATTTATTCATTATTGTCACACTGATTAAAACCGCCTTGTAATAGCTATCCACATGTCCTGATGAATTTCGTTAGCTTCTGTGACTCTGAAACTAAACATTCCGTCTCAGAACGAACAAATTATTCCCTCTACAGCACCCTCTACCTTTATTCACCGGGACATTCATTGCTAGCATCAGCTGCAAAGAACACGACTCTGTAAACTCTACGGAGATCGTGAGCATGAGTGCATACACAATACGATTGGTCGCAAAATATTAAACAGTACAACCAATCAAAAACACCAATATTCTGAGGAGTACTTATCTCAAGATGCATCCAGCTATCCAAAGTATATGCTCCAGGTTTACAACAAGCGTAGTTTCACCCAGATACACTTACAGACAACCAAGTCATAGGCACAAGAAAAGTTTGTTAACATATTTTGATAGTGAAAAATGAATTTGCTATTAGATTTGCTTTACATTAAAAAAAAAACCCCTCTAAAATAAAGCCGATATAATATTCCTTCTTGTATAAGTGGGAGTAAGTTTGCAGATGTACCGTGGGAGTAGGATAGGTGAGCGGGAGCATGGGTAACAGAAGATCATTGCTCTTAAATGCTTCATCAATAAACACTAAACTCTGATTGCATCAAATATTATGATACCTGCCATCTGATTCCATGAATGGAAGAAAAACATGTAGATTATTAAAATGTGTATAGACTTTTCCAAACAGAATCAATGAAACCTAAGTCACTTCTAAGGCTGAAGCATAATTAGAGCTCTCTTTAAATGACAACACCACTTTAAGAATTTTCATTTTAGGACCTAGAACTGCAAAATAGAAACCTCCTCAGCATCACATCAGGTTTGTGATATGGAGCAGGTGACCAGTCGTAGAGAGGATACACCATAGCTGCCCTCTCGATGATGGCAGGAGGCAAGTGCTATATGCAATCAACTATAGACTTTATTTTATTAAAAAAAAACAACACCCTTCTATGGGAGTGTTCATTTATACAAATCTTCTGGCGAAGGATCAGGAGATGTATTCAGGTTACTGGAATTGAAGTGTCTCTTAGTTCACCGGCCACTTGTCTCTTTGGGCTCCGATTGAAGGGGAAAGTTAATAAACTGACAAAAATGTACATTTCACAGTTATTGATGTTGGCTAAGGTCTGTATAGCGAGGCTGTGGTTGGCCCCGACGAGTCCCACGGTTAAAAATTGGAAGGCACTGGTCAATACCACCATAAGGCACGAGAGATTTGTTTATACTAGCAGACAGGCTCTGAAGGAATTTGAGAATATATGGTACAGATGGTTAGAGTCTCCATTCTATCCTATGTCATCTAGTACAGATGCTCTATCTAGTTAAATGTATGGCTACCGCAGTTCTTATAATAAGTATCTGAGTCCATGTAATAAACCCTGCATGTGTAACATACTTATGTATAAGCATTTACGATGTATGATCCTGAATGAATATAGCACATTTATTATTATTATTATGCTTTAATGTAATCTTGTAAATTCCGTCATTTAATTCCGATATGTATGCGATTGTTTTTCTTTTCTTTTTGTTGTTTGGTATGTTTAGATCTTAAAAAATTTCAATAAAAATACTGGATTTAAAAAAAAAACAAAAAAACAACACCCCTAAGTATTTTCATTATTTGTACCAGTGCTCTCACCACATGGAAGAAATTAGTCCCAAAAGAGCATCCCTAATATTCATATGGTATTCATATATTCCTCAACGCATTTCATCTAATTAATTTGTAGACTTCATCAGTAGGAAACTATTATTCTCCTGATAGGACTAATTTCTTCCATGTGGTGAGAGGACTGTTACGAATAACCTGGGATACATCTTTACCAGGATCCACCACATTGTGGAATATAAATATTTCAGATAAGCTAACTTCTTATTTTAAAAATGTGAGTGTGATAACTTTATGGGGCATATTCAATTAGCTTTTGGATTCGCGGCAACGCGCCGGAACAGCCGTGAAACATAATACACGTTACCGCAATAACGTGGATTTTCGTTCGCAGCCCATAGGGTTGCGAACGAAAATCCGCGTTAATGCGGTACCGTAATACTCGCAAGAACGCGCACTTTTCGCGGTAACGCGCGTTACCGCGAATCCAAAAGCTAATTGAATATGCCCCAGAGTGTGAAAATACTACACTATGGTGGCTTCTATTTGATATTTCCTGTCTGAGGCAAACAGCAAACATGAGGACTTCTGTACTACATACAGATAAGCCCTAAATGTTATTCTTCTGGTACACACATATACCTTTGCTTGGGTTTGGTGTACACGTTTGAACCACAAAGGATAATGAAACATCTCTGGCTTCTCTATTTACTTATTTCCGGTTATCATGTCACTGAGCCTGAGTTTTTGATATATTCTGGAAAGAGAATCTGACATGCTTGAATCCTTCCACTCTGTGGTACACATAATTTAGTTATTTAAGGTATCGGACGATATTTTAACAAAACGACACTATTTGGGCGCCCTATCGCTCTCCTTTTACTTGTAGATTACTTCCATACACACCGTCTGGTACAATTGGGAATCGCAGCTGCATGTACATTGGCAAGTGTTTGAAAACTATGGACTATATGCACGATTAATTATTCAAAAATATTGCGTTACGTGCCACTTTGTATCTTTGCAAGTGATCTAGAGCAGGGGTAGGCAACCTGCGGCTCTCCAGGTGTTGTGAAATTACAAGTGCCAGCATGCTTTGCCAGTAGATAAACAGCAGATAGGTGGTAAGGCATGCTGGGATTTGTAGTTTCACACCTGGAGAGCCGCAGGTTGCCTACCCCTGATCTAGAGCATAGTGGTGGTAGCAGTGCACTTTAGAGAAAATGACTTGGGATATCTGTTAGTTTAAAACTTGTGTAGAGCATCTCAGTGCTCACAAGTAAAATGTAAGGAAGCCCTAAAGCATGCAACACTTGTGTATACCAATGTTGCCATAGATAGACTAGTCACGGATCACTTTAGACCAGGCCTGTCCAACCTGCGGCCCTCCAGGTGTCGTGAAACTACAAGTCCCAGCATGCCCTTCCAGCTATCAACAGGTTGTCTACTGGCAAAGCATGCTGGGGCCAGTAGTTTCACAACACCTGGAGGGCCGCAGGTTGGACAGGCCTGCTTTAGACATTCTCTGGCTATGTAGATGACAGGAAATCTGTCTGAAAATTGATAAATCAATTATAAAATAAATGAAGGTCTCCATGTATTAATGTTCATGTAAATTACATACAGCACAGCTCTGCTCAAAATACAAAGAAGACCTGACCTCCCCTCCAGCAACTGTGAGAAAGCAGAGGATTTTGGAACATGGAGAGAAGGCGAATGTTCCGCACACACCCCTCATGGTAATGATTAATCTCTTTTCCACAAGTGCTCACCCTAGCTCTGCCTCTGCTAATTGTGCAGGCACGAACGGCTATGGAAAATGACCCAAGGCAAATCAGGAGGTACGCATGGAAATGGCTCCACTCTTCCCTCCATATTTGCCTTGAAGCCTAAGTTTTCAGTCATGCTGAATGAAAATAAAAATGATTGCAGTGTTATTTGCATTTATTACACTAGAAAGTAATTGATCTGATGTGGCGCTCCACTCAGTGTGCAGCCTGATGTATGTAGAGGAGTATCCACTATTCTCCACAGATAAAACACAGACTATAGGAACTCCATTTGAGGAGAGAGAGAAGGGTCATCTATCCAGTGAAGGGAGTATAGGAGTTCCTACCTCCTGTGAGATGTGAGAAGGTGCGCGCTAAGTGTATGTTAACTGTAATTTATGTTAATTTGCATTTATTGTTTTATGTAATCTGAAGCAATTATTTTTTTCATAGTTGTGGCTGCTTAAATAAAATCACTAACCTTTACCTTATTAAAGCATTTGTGATTATTATTTAATTGGATATCAATATACTTATAACTCTTGTCACCTGTAGCCCCTGTATTTGCTACATGGGGGAGGACATGTCAAAATGTAAAACTATACATGGACTACAATTTAAACAGAATAACATTGATACATTCAACAAAGAGAAAGAACATTAAGGGGCATATTCAATTAGCTTTTGGATTCGCGGTAACGCGCCGGAAACAGCCACGAAACGTAATACACGGTACCGCAATAACGTGGATTTTTGTTCGCAGCCCATAGGGTTGCGAACGAAAATCCGCGTTAATGCAGTACCGTAATACCCGCAAGAACGCGCACTTTTCGCGGCAACGCGCGTTACCGCGAATCCAAAAGCTAATTGAATATGCCCCTAAGATTGCTAACTCTTTGAAATTCTTAGGGGGGTATTCAATTGTTTGTTTTAACGCGCTAAACCCCAAAAAAACGAGCGCTCTAAAAAAACTTCATATTATACGGTAATTTTGCGCGCGTAAACAGTTAATACGGTACTTACTCGCTGCCAGCGGGCTGAATTTCAGCTCGCTGCTCAGGGAGCTGCGAGATGAAATTTAGCGAGTAATTACCGTATTAACGGTAATATTTTTAGAGCGCTCGTTTTTTTGGGGTTTAGCGCGTTAAAACAAACAATTGAATACCCCCCTTAATGTTCAGATGTGCATCCTGCACCTTTTTCCTTTGTGTATACTTCACATACTTGCAACAATGTAGACACATTACTAAGAATAAATTGTACATAAACACACACACACACACCGAATCACAGTATCAAACACAAGGATATTAATGCATTTCAATGTAGAAACAAAACTTTGGTTGCAAGTATCTCTTATTCTTTATTTCACGCATTGAGCACATACTATTGTCTTCCAGGCACTATTACATTGCAAATAAACTCACTTTAATTGTGTGTTAACAAGTTAATGCAATAATAAGCCAATTATTGCAGTACAGCTGCGGAGCATTGTAATGATGCCTTTACCATTTTTGAAGACACAAAATTATGTAAATTACAATTAATCAGACTGGCAAATCATTTTATTTGGGACAGTACCACTTTAACTTAGCCAGAATAATAAAAAAAAGGCGGCTTAACTCCTCCACTGCCAAATTATATAAATATATATATATTTTAAGGTTCTCTTGCAGTGAATGGAAATTGGTACTGCAGTTTACAGTGTCTTTCAATCTACTAACTGTAGCTTTAGTAAACAGCAGGTTCCCAATACTTCACCATTTTTGTGGCACAATTTAGCTTCATTAAATGATTTTATGCACTGGTGTATGATAAGTTTACTTTTGCAGAAAAGACCACCTTCTCACAAACCAATCTTGAAAAGATTACATGTACTGGAACCTGCACAGGGATACGACTCTCCAACCCACCATATGTCAAGTGTTTACTGTTGCTGTCCATTGTCTTGTCCCTCTGTAGTATACAAAAAAACTAAGGGGTTGGTATACATTCATCTGCTGATTAATTAAAGACTCCAAAGCATAGTGACTGCTTTGCAAATGCCCACATCGTTATAGTTGAAATAACACAGGCCGGCAAATGTCAAGGACGAGAGAGCGAGAAGTCCAATATTGGCCAGCTTGACCTTTGTATCTCCGTGAACGTAGTCAGTCAACACCTGTCCAAAACCCCTTAAAAACAAAGGATACAGATTAGACACCAACTTTGCCATATATATCTGTTGCTCAATTCAAGTATTGAGAGAGTGCCCTAAATTATAACTAAAGAGGAAGTTGGCAGCCAATGTGAAAAACAGTGGACATCATTTATGAAGCACAGAACATCCAAGGAGAGTTAAAAAACAGCTTTGGCTTCAAAATGTGTTTAGATTTTCAATAAAACACATAGGTTTGTTGAGAAAGATGGCAAGGAGCAGAAGTTTACAGAACCAAAGTGGAGGAGTTAGGCAGATGGAGATTGTTCATTGTAAAATATGTAAATGTAAAAACAAGAAGTTTTATGATTGTTAAAACAAATTAACTGGGTGAAGATGATGTATTTTAGAGGCATTGCTTTCTATGCAGAGGAGTGAATGGGCATTTTCACTCCTGAAAAGGACCAAAGTTGGCACAGATCGGGTATTGTCCTATACTAGTATCTGCAACTGTTTTGTGCCTCCATGCTGCACTCTGGTGATTAAGCGCATTTCCAGGTGTACTCCGAGCAATGTAAAAGAGGTAATCCTACAGAGTACATTCCCTTAATAAATACACTACGCAATGAGAGGAATTGTGATGTCCCTAGAGTAGTATCTTCTGTTGGCAAGATTATCCACAGTTCCAAGTCATTCTGGGAACAAGATCCGAAATGATTTTGCACCTAGTAACATTTTACCTTGATCAGCCCTTTACCCTGGCACAAATTTGTTAAACACATGGCTTCCAGAGTCCTAAATTGGAGGACCCAGCACAAGACATTGCGCAGGTGCCTAAAGGGAAAGGAGGAAATTTGTTTGTTGGAAGCCCTCAACTTTTCTAAAAAAAAAAGATCAGAGATGGACTAAATCAAGAATCTGGCCTAGATAGGTTCTGGGATGGAAACAGGATAATGCTGGAGTCCTTCCCCTCACATAACCCACTGCTTTTTGGGATGAGGAAAGAGTCACTTGAGAAGTTACACTAGGGAACAGGCCCACATGCACTTTAGCATGGCCTGGAGGGTCTCACCACCTGAGGATAAAGTCAGAGGCTCCAGACCGTAACAGGTAGAACAGACAAAGCCCAATTGTCTCACAATTAGTTTAGTCTGACATTTCACAAACATGTAATTGCGCACCATCAGGGCGAGGGGCTTAGAGGTCACCATTTAACCCTGTCTGTGACAATGCAGGACAACCAGTAAAGCAGCAGTAAAATCTTCTCACCAGAGGTGACCATGGTCCATGAGGCAGGGGAACAAAGGTGGGGGCTTGCCGAGACTGTCCTTCAGGGAGGTGCTAGTAAAGCACCATAGGGGACAGCTGAGGCTGTACTGCACTAGAGGTGCTATCAGAAACTGCAAGGAAAAAAACAATAAAAAGTAAAAATGAAACAAAGTCCCAAGACTCTGTTCCCATACTCTATGTAAGGAAATGGAAAAAAACAAAACGGAGGTGGAGCAGAAAAGTTAGAGGAGAGAGGCAGAAACAATGATTCTCCTTAGTGTCCTGCCTCCTAGAGCTATATCCAAGAAAGTTATTTACTTATGGTTTAATAGAAATAAATTACATTAATTTGGTGAAGATATTGTGGTTACTGTATACCAGGATCACCTGCATTGGTGTTATTTACCCACAGTGTAAGGCTGGTAACGTACATGTGCTTTAGAAACATAGTACGTCTGCTGCTCAAACACGCAAACATTTTAGGAGCATTCTCATGAGTTTTTTTTTCAAACCACAAGGAAAAAATGCTGCTTTAATACTTCAATTATTTTCTACAGCTTGAAGCACTTTACATAACTATCAATGGACCTAGATCTCTGCGGCTTTCTTCCTTTTTTTTTTTTTTTTTAATAAAAACATTAAGGGCGGAATTCAATTCCCTGCGTTGTTCTTTCCGTTAGTAGAGTAATTTTAACACTGATTTCATGCGCCAATGATTGATTTGCTGAGCAGCGTTCACTGCTGGCCAACCAGAGCTCCACATAGGATTCATTGAATCCTATGAAAAATGCACTAACATGTTCACAGTAAAGCCTTGGTGACCATCGACACAATGCAATAAAGACATACTGCTCGCATGTCTATCAACCGTTCACGCTAAACATTTGTGTGTACTACCGCTACGTTCTTCATAGAATTTAGGGAAAGGGATACACAATGGTGGTTGAGCAGAAATCACCAAGCAGTGAAGGTAACTCAAAGCCAATTTACCAACTGCCTATGAGCTCTACATGTTTCATGTAAAGTTTCCTTACCAGTGCCCATGGAGGGTGAGGGCTGCAGCCAGGGAGTAGTCCATAGCAGCTCCAGGATACATATATGCTGCAGGTATAAGGCCTAGCAGAACCACACTTAATGCTCTCTCACTTGTCCAGTGTAGGGAGGCAGCTTTAGATCCTGCTGCAAAAATAGGACAAAACAGAGTACTTCTACATAAATCATAATACTATATAGCTCTCACATACTAGTCAACGTTTCTCTAACAATAATAATTTATCTTGATCTGGAAATCATAAAGTGTAGAATCATTAATTCTGTAATAGTGGCACTATGCATTTTTCATCACTGAACTTCACAACGGACTCTTACTTCTCTTTAATCTTCTCCCCATTCACATCTAGCTACTGGGCTACTTACCAATACAACTATAGGTGCTATGCCATCACTTGTACCATTTACTCTTCTGCTATGTGGCTGCTGCTTCTCTTTTTGTACTGTCACTTAAAGACAGTTTTTAACGTGCGATAGGAAGAGAGGGGAGACGGAGCACAGAAAATGATGCAGTAGAGCAACAGGTGTTAGAAGGCACAAGAAGAGGCGGCACCATGAATCACAGACAGAAAAGCAAACAGAGCTGTGTTGGGAGCAGCAACAGGCGTCAGAGCGGTAGCTGCTGGGACAGAAGACAAGGTAGGGGGGCGGGACTTAGAAAACAGAGATAAGTAGTCCAGCAGTGTAAGGAAGTAGTTATTTTATCAGGTGGAGGGGGAAAACAGCAGACAGATTATTCTTGAGGTTTACAGTAGTACAACATTATTGGAGAATTTATACCAAACTTCAAGATTACCCTTGATCCTGTTGAATAATGTCCCAATGAAACATACTACATCATTTTAATTTTGTTAAAAACACACAACGTATACTTTCTACCATGCCCAACAATATACCTTCCATCTGGATAAGAAATTCTTTCAGACCAAGCACATTGATCATGAATTCTATGGCAATGTCCCTCAGCTTAACAGAACTGCCATAGAACGTTAAACCTGCTCCACAATGTAATCTTTAAACAAGATCACTGATGTGTTTTAGTTGACTTTTTATGATCAACATATGTTCCAACAAGCAAACTGAGTATGAACCACCTGCAGTCACTGAAGGGTTTTAGAGCAGTGGATGAACATGAATAGTCTGTATTGTATAACATATTTGCAGTTTGGTATCATAATAATTATTATACTTCTTACTACGGAGTACAATGATCAGATAAGTAGACCAACTAATCCAAATGACAATATGACAGGAGAGAGGAAACAATTACAGGGTTTTTTTTTTTTTTTGGCATACCATGTCGATTTTGAGAAAGGTGGATTTGGAAAGCTTGCAATGAAGGACGATCTTGTGGAAAAACTGCTGCTGGTCTGATCAGGAAAGATTTACCAAAGGCAAAAGCTGAAATAGAAAGATAAAGCAGGGTAAATAAAACATGAAATTACAAAATAAAATCTAAACACAATCAGAAGAAAAGATGGTAAGGTATATAGACACTCCTGTATGCTTTATTACCGAGCTAAAAAACATACATATAATGTACAGTCATGGGCAAAAGTTTTGAGAATGACACAAATATTATTTTTCACAAAGTCTGCTGCCTCAGTTTTTATGATGGCAATTTGCATGTACTCAAGAATGTCATGAAGAGCGATAAGAAGAATTGCAATTAATTTCAAAGTCCCTCTTTGCCATGACAATGAACTTTATCCCAAAAACATTTCCACTGCATTGTAGCCCTGCCACAAAAGGACCAGCTGACATCAGGTCAGTGATTCTCTCGTTAACTTAATGTAATCGTCAATAAAAGCCTTTGACATTTATGAAATGCTTGTAATTTTACTTCAGTATACCATAGCAACATCTGACAAAAAGGTCTAAAAACACTGAAGCAGCAAACTTTTTGAAAACCAATACTTGTGTCATTCTCAAAAATGTTGCCCATGACTGTAATTACAGGGTTTACGCAACCAAGTCTATTCAACATTACAGTCCAATCACAGATAAAAACAAACTTGTTTATTACTGTATGTACAGAGGAGTAGCTGTGTGCGGCCCCCAATGTGACAGATGCTCTTTAAAGACTAGTGGGCTAACTCACATGAACACAGCCACTAATGCCATTGGAAGATTGTATTGTTGCAGACTAAATGCACCCCCTTATGGCAATGGTATTCCTTGATGGCAGTGGCCTCTTTCAGCAGGATAATGCACCCTGCAAAAATTGTTGAGGAATGGTATAAAGAATATGACCAACAATGTTGACTTGGCCTCCAAATTCCCCTGATCTCAATCCGATCAAGAATCTGTAGGATGTGCTGGAAAAACAAGCAAGAGCCATGGAGGCCCCACCACGTAATGTACAGGACTTAAATGATCTGCTGCCAACATCTTGGTACCAGATACCACAGGACACCTTCAGAGGTGTTGTGTAGTCCATGCCTCAACGGGACTGAGCTGTTTTGGCAGCACGAGCGGGACCTACACATAATTAGGCAGGTGATTTTAATGGTGTAGCTAATTAGTATATACTAACTTCAGTTCTGAAACACTAGCTTTTGTTGACATGTAGCTTACATTATTATTAAAACAAAAATAATCTAGCAGAGCAAATAATTTATTGCCTTAACTTGGGGTAATGGCATGTGGACTGCCTATCTCTGAAATGTAAGCTAGCAACTTCCACATTACATGGTTTACTATAATTATAGAAAATTGTTTTTATAGAATATTTCTTCTCAAAATCATTATGTGAATTAGGGATCCTGACCATGTCAAATGAATTTTGGACAACATTCCATTGATCTTTAACTTTACACTCTGCCTTGTGTCTCTCTCATCCTGTCAATAGTTCTTTTCTTCTACAGTAATACAGAGTTTGTGGCAGAGCACACTATAGTCAGCATTTCTGAATCTGTGGTATTTGTATCTCAAAGGAGATCTCGAGACAGATAATCACTCACAGTGGGATTGTTCACTTTGGGATAACGCACTCTTGCTTGTAACCAACCACTAACACCACCACTGTTGCAGTTTCAACCAAGTGGCAAGCACCACGATCAATGTCCAATTTGGCCCAAACATAGCTAGTCAAATTCTCCTCTTGTACAGTCTACCCTTCAAATAGAATTAAATCTATATGTTCTTTATGCTCATTTAAAAGCACTAGTTACCATAGAAGTCAACTGTTAAAAATTATTGGGGCTGTTCTATTTACACCTACTTCCCATATGACTGAAATGCCATGCACAGCTATGGTTACTGACAGCAAAAATATTGAGGGTGCCCTATCACCCAAAGAGTTGGCTCATATGCCGGTTACCACCTGCCAAATGCAGAATTTCAGTATTATGCCCTTTCCTCTTGGCAGGCTTCCCTTTATACTTAAACATGTTATAAAAGACATACAGACATATTAAAATACATTTCAATTTCAAAGTACATCTTTTAGAAGCTTGTAACATTAGAACACACCATAAAACCGCTGCCAATGCAGAAAATATACGCAATAGGTAATTTAATATATACTGAACTCACCTCTGCCTCCCCTGCACAAAGCACCAACTTTTACCAGAGCCGCCATCTTGCCCAATCCTCAACCAAGGTGACACCGTGACCAGGAAGTGAAACGAACTCTTCACTATAAGGAAGTCGGGATCCGCGGCTCTATGTCAACTAAATTCTATCGCTAGAGGCGAAGTAACGGTATCCTCTTTGCTTCAACTCCTGTCCGATCAATCCAGGGTTAGGGGGAAACCAAATCATGGCTGAATAAGTGACCAATCACAATAGGACTCGGAGAAATGGCGACACGCACGCTCAGCCAATAGTAATATAGTTCCGCGTTCCACGCCTCGTAATCTAATGACTGTTATAACGTGTGTCGCTTAGCGAATCATAGGGTTCTGCTGTGTACTGTGTCGGAGCTGAAGGTTGTAGCGGTGGTCATGGCGGACTTTTCTTCGGATCTCAACTTGTCCGGTATGGACATCAGTACCGCAGAGGGGGCGGAGCTGCAGAGGATGATTGCGGACGAGCAGAAGAAGGCGCAGTTCACAGCTCAGGTCGGTATAGACACACGTGGGTAGCAGCACTTCCTATACACTGCCAGGTATTGCTGGGTTAGTGCTCTCTGTATGATTGTAATCAGTACATCTCGCTACTTTGTCTTATTTTTATTGTCTTAATTCAGATGCAGGCAACCAGTCCCTGAATTACAAGTCACTATGGGGCACATTTATCATTAATCGGCAAAAGTGAGAAATAGTTATCAATCCTTATCGTAAGGATAAGGATTGAACTATTTCTCAAATTTATTAAAAAGGGGTCACAGAAACAGCAGTTCCGATAAACTGCTGTTTCTGTGATAGAAAAAAATCACACTTCACTCCCTCTTCGGATGCGCTGTCTCGGGATCTCCTCTTCGTTCCTCTTCTTCATTCAATTGCGCATGTGCAGTGCAAATGCGCACAAAGTCCCTGCTCTGTCTCTGCAACGATAGTTGTAGAGAGAGCGCGCTGAGTGACAGGGAGGGATCATGTGATCCCTCCACACATGCGCTGTCCAGCTCTGCTCTCCGGAGCAGAGCTGGACATAACGAAGAAGAAAAGCTTCAGCAACAGTTCCTATGATGTGCTGGCGTACATTTACATAACAAGTTCCCGGAAAATATATTTTTTCGGGACTTGTTAAATGGCGGCCCCGAGCAGTCACCATTCTGTTGTATGGTGACTGCTCGCAAAAACGAAGTGCAGAGAAAATGACTCCTTTTCAAGATTCAACAGTGCGATGGGCCTTTCATAAATGTCAATTTGACACTTCGTTTACCTATTTACACGGTAAGTGCACGATAGTGTAATACCGTGAATTGTTAAATATGCCCCTAAGGGGGGTGGGTACGGTATGCTGGAGATTATGGTTAACCCTGATCTCCGTAGAAGGGCAAATAAGTCAGTGACCTGACAGTTGAGGGTTATTTATAATAATAGATGAAGAAACCTAGGCTGATGTTGTTTGTCCTCAATCATTATTTTGCTTTTAGGAGAAAATAAGACTCAAGTCATATAAACACTACGCATTAGATACGCGGTTCGTGTGCAGTAGTCCTGTCGTCGATGAAATGAATGACAGAAGCTCTGTCCATTGAATAAAACAGATGCCATACTAAACCCCCTTTCGTGAACTTTGGGACCAGAATAATAAGAAATATTGGTGCCTCTGAAATGACAGCTTTGCAACCTCTATGGTCACCGTACAATTGTAGGTGGTTCATAAAACCCCAGTTTATTCTACCAAAATGGTTATTAAAAAGTATGTAAAACAGACATTGGTTTTAAATAAACTCTTAGTGAAATAAGAACTTGCCAAACCCTTGTTCACCAATTTATTAATTTACGATCGTCTTCATTTCCATTCCAATTCGCAGGACTGACAGTAACTTTTTTAAATCCTTGTTTTCAGGTGCACAACTTTATGGATGTTTGCTGGGACAAGTGTGTGGACAAACCGGGGTCAAAGCTGGATTCAAGAACAGAAAACTGCTTGTCTAACTGTGTGGAGCGTTTTATTGACACCACCCTATCCATAACCAATCGCTTCGCTCAAGTTTTACAAAAAAGAACACATTAAGCCTTGGACTTCTAAACGCTGTAATTCACAGTGCTACATGATCGCATAATTTCAACCAATAGACTGAAAATCCTTGTTTTCTAATAATGGTACTTGTTACATCCAGTTTATATTATTTTTTTTTCTAAAAAATTATCTAAACACACAGTGATCTCTAATGATTAAAACTGTACCATAAACATTGTTGCATGTCCTTGGTATGTTTTATTATTCATTATGATTAGAATTGTTATTGGTAATATGTAAAGAATGCGGTTTCTTTTGGGGTCTAATGTGAACACAAAAATCAAGAAAAGAAATTTCTTAATACAGCACTGAATAGGACTACCCTGGCACTGCTTTCATGTTTTGGCGTAGCATTGGACCCCTTTTTCAAGGCAAGATCATTTCCTTTGTTCAGTTGTTTTTGGTAGGTGTGTTGTGGTGATTGCGTTGTAGTGTGGAATTTCGGTCTTGGGGTGGATATAACAGACAGAAGGATGTTGTTGGTCACTTTTCATGATCATGAATATTGTATTCGTCACTTAATACTATCATTGCTTGAAGTTACTGCAGTGCCTTATTACAACAGTTCCATAACCATACCGTGTGTATGTGTGTGGTAGCCAGCTGGGACAGGAGAGGAACCTATGCAAAATCTATATGGCACTGAAAAGTGTAACGCTCATTCCCACTTGCCCTTATCAGTAATGTTCTGGGGTGGTGCAGGGCTGATGCACACACTTAGCACACACTACATGTATGTGTGGTCAGCTTTCACTTACCAGTAGAAGCATGCAGAATTAGTACTTCATATAGAATAAGTACTTGGGTATATCATTTAATGTATTCTGTAATTAAGGACCTATTATGAAATATTCACATTGTGTACATTTTGGAATAAAACAATATATTGCTACTGTAGCCTAGCGATGATACATCTTCATTTTATGTACAGTACTCTTAACTTACAGGTTTTTATGAGCTGAGCAATTTGTTGCCAACACATATTCAGAAGCCATTATCTATGTAGAAAATAAAGCACTATTTTTCATTCAAGAGAAAAAAAGCTTTATTGAGATTATTGCACATAAGGACAATTAAAATAAAGCATATATACAACCAGTCAAGTTATGGTGTAATCAGATATAATGACTGTATTGTAATATCATTGTTTTTATGTTGTTAAAATCTTTCATGAAAAAATGTCCTATGCTTTTAAAAATGGACTGACTCACTTTAACCAATGTTCCAAAATACAATATCAAGTTCGTGGTCTCTTTTGTGCATCAATTTGGAATAGCTCTGTGTGCTTCCCTATTACTACAGTTGCTGTGCACAGTAGTCTGTCTTGTGCTATTTATTCATGGGACTTAAGCACATGTTCTGTGTTATAGATAACGGAATCCACTATCTTTTGTTTGTAGACTATGGAAGCTGACAGCAAGCCATATGAACTATAACATTAATACTGGAGCACTTCTTAATTTCTAAGGATGCTTAGCAGTATTTTGGAGATATTCGGATTATTCTTTATTTACAGGATTGAGAAATGATTATCATGAGAAATTACATGAATTTATTTTTCTTCATTAGACTAGTTGAAGGGCTTTGTTTAAATTTTCTTTTCCTGGCTGGTGGAGTTTTTACAGGAGTAGAGGCCACGTCTTGTGTGCAGCTTAAATTTAATTCTGACTCATCGCTGGACATAAGTTCCTGCAGTTGTTTAGCATGAAGGCTGCTGTTGATCTCATCTAACTTAGCGTGGAGACTTTTCAGCGTGATATCCATAATACTGCTTTGGTTGCTTGATGCCTTCTTAGTGGATATGATAGAATTTTGCAACTCAAGAAAGTTGCTTTTCAGAAGACGATTCATTTTCTTCTGCAGGTCCAGGCTTGCAGTAACACTATTATGTATGCTTTGAAGAATCTCATTGGTATTCTTTTGCTGGACAATTAATTGATCTAACTTAGTATCCAGGTTTGTTAATTGCAGTTGAGCTGCTTTGGGTTTATGGTTCATGGATCCATCTGATGACTTTGCTTTTATGGACTCGGACGGTTGTTTTATAGCCTGGGACCCTTCATAAGACTGTGAGATAGAACCATCCTGAGGACTATTATTTATCGAGCAAGTTGACAATGACAGTTTTTCCTTCTGATCAATAAATTCATCTTCAGAATTAAGAATATTAGTAGAGGGGATCACCACATTTTGACTCGAAGAAGCCCCGTCCCCTATAAAACAAATGGGATCAAATAAAAGTTCTAGATACGAACATAAAAATCTTGAGCAGTTCTTCCAAAGTTTTCAATGAGAAGGAATTCAAGTTAAACAGTAAATACATGTTCATTGGGAGGAAGCTGTTAGGATATCACTGACCAAGAAGCCTTGGAGCAAAATAATTACTGTAACAGTGAAATGATTATTAAATAATATCAGAACAAATTTGGATATCTAAACAAAATTTAATATTAACAATATTTTGCTGAAAGAACCTGGATTAAGGAATATTTTTGGTTTTAAATTAATAACACTAATACGGTATGATGCTTTTATTTGCAGTGAGTGCGAAAAATCCAGTAGTTCACCATTTGAATATAAACCTTTTCATTTCTTTTCTTTTGCAATTGAAGAAATCATAAGATAAGGATTTTATTGGTAGCGCCTCTTCCTACGAGACAGAAATGTGACGATAACAGGAAGAGGAATTCTCTCTCTCTCTCTCTCTCTCTCCCTCCCTGCCTCCCTCAGCCACTGTATATTATCATAGGATTAGTGGCCTGCAATTAAGGCTTGGTACACACTGCAGAACATTTCTCCCAAAGCAATATCGTTAATGATTTTACCATGGGCTGAAAGTCCAGATCAGCATGCCGATTCATGTGCACACACTATACTTGTTTTGCAAGATGTACCTTCAGATCTGTGCTCATCATCTGTCATAACCATCGGCTCAAAATGTTCCATCATTTATAGAGATTTTTTGTCCGTTTATAAAATCAAATCATACGATGTGCTTTGGAACAATTAAAACAAGATGGTTGGAAGGCACACTTTAATGAGATATTGGATCTAACGGTCATTTATTTTGTGATTGGCACGATAATTGGGTTAAAAACCCGCAGTATGTACCCAGCCTAACAATGGTAAATGGCTGTGAACCAAATAAACAAATTGGCTTATCTGTATCTGAAATCCCCAGAGTTTCTCCATTGAAGGCTGACAACCTTTTAAACAGATATTGATGCCTTGGATCTCAAAGAATAAAAAGGAAAAAAATACATAGCATAGTATAATATGTAAACAACAACTTAAATAAGTCAATAAAAATATTAACATTGTCTACAACTTAGAGATGTTGGCATGCATAAGTTCCTTGATATGAATGAGGCTCTATTGCCCTTCTTTAGTTTATGCTTGAATATCACACAGAGAGATGTCACTATTGTGTAGCAGAAAGTAGTTTTCCTTACATTTGTAGAAAAAAAGAAAAAAACTACCATATTATTATTATTACAGTCCATTTACCTTCATCAGAACTATAGTCATCAGATAGTTGAATTTCATTGGTGCCCTCTGCATCCATTTTAAAGAACATAGCGACTTTCACCTGTCTTTTGGACAAATTGGCTTCTATAGACTCCACCTTGCCAGACAGGTAAGACTGCATTTTCACTCTATCAATACATTGCTTAACTTTTCTTTTGTAGTCACTCCATCTCTTCTTGCATTCTATAACTGTACGCTTTAAGACACCTACTTCATTGACTTTTTTCACTACTGAATCCCAGACAGCAGCTTTCCCAGAGGCGTTGAGGGATTTATGTCCAAATAATTGCTCAATGTGGGCCAGAATTGTATCGACAAGTATATGTATCTCAGGATCAGTAAACCTTAACCTTCTCTTCTTAGGTGTTTGGACTGTTGTACAAATTTTTCCACTATGAGACATAATTTGACCTTCCTGTTCTGTGCTGTCAATGATGAAAGTTCTCTCTGCTGTAAAATAAAAAAGGTTACATGAGCAGCATAAATCAGGAATCAGAACCATGTACATAATTTACATTTAAATGGACATAAAATAGTGTCCAAAAATATGTTACAACATAAAATATCATATTAGTCCTTTCAGGTCCGGCTTTTCGGGAGTGCCACCACAGGGCTCTGGCGGTCCTATTTGTCCTAGAGTTCCACTGATATTATAATAGTATCATAAAACTACAATGCTAAAATGTGCAGAGCCTTGTGTTTTCTTCTCTTTTAGTGGTCACAGCATCATTATGTCACTCCTGCAATACGTAATGCTTTACAAAGGAGAGGAGTCACTCACTGGCCAGTTGGTCTATAATTTAGGCTGAGGTAAGAAAGAACTGCAGAAGGTGAGAGTATCGTGGGCGAGTGAATCATGGAGGGAGAGCGAGAGAATCATGGGGTGGGGTGAGAGAAACATGGTGAGCAACAATCCTTGCTGCTGACCACTGTTTGTTATCAATGACAATAGCCATTCCCTCTCCAGTGCTATAGGAGGGGCCTCACAATGAATTCTGCACAGGGCACTGATATGCAAAGGAAGACCCTGACTGCTTTGCTATTGATTTGGAATCGGTGTACGCAGGTCAACTGTCTTCAAAATAGCCTAGCACAGTAGTCAGTATCAATGCTAAATGGGTGACTATGCACTCTGTCATTTATGAATGTGCAAAAGTGAAGTACAAATACTAACATTTTTATATTAGACACCTATATTTGTGCATGAATTTGCTGGCATTCTTTACAGAATCTGTAAATGTTTGTATTGCCCATTGGGAGGAGTTAGGTGTCTCATATTCAACATTTAAAACGAGATTTTGATTTGAGGAAAGGAATTAGTTAAATGAGATGGCAAGGGTGAGTAAGGTTTGTTTTGGGAGGCATTCCCCATTTATAGGTAAATGCACAGTCATTTCCTCATGGCTAAAGGACTTGATTGAATTCTTTCTCTGGCTTGTGAAACTTCCAGCCCATTTCCACCATGGAGGAGCTTAACAGCTGACAGCTGCTACTGCCCAAAGTCAGCAATCGGAGCACCTCCTAAATTCTGGCACCCTAGACAACAGACTAAGTTAGCCTACTAAGCCTGGGTCTGTGTGACCTTTCCATAATTGTTGGCCTGCTTATACACGATGTGTAAACTAGAGGTTCCACTATATTAGAGGTATCTTGTGAGTGGGTTGGGTGCATCCTAGGAATGTAAAACATGGATGCGGTAAACAAAGTGAAGATTTAACTCATTGTAAAGGAAACCTACTTGAACTTGCACAAGGGTAAAAGCGGTGGTCACCAGACCTATGTTTTTAAATTCCCTTTTACCCCAGGATCAGTTTATTGCAATGTTCCTTTAAGTGCATACTTGAAAGATGGAGATTTCTCAAACAGTGCCCTATCCCTGGGAATATTTACTAAAGCACATATCCGTGTGAAAAACATCAATTACAATGTTGGATTATGCTGTTAGTTAAATCTAAATGTGCTCCATTTGTACATTTCAGTCTTCAGCTGCAGTACATTTGTAAGTACTAAATACATTTTTAATTGTAGTTTATATTCCTTGGAAATATATTTTTTGACAAAGTATGTGCACGTTAATAACTAATGAGCTATGTTTCTGTGAAAGGATTTCTAGGTCCTTAGCGATAATGGTAATAATGATATGTAAAGGAGTTAAAAATCTTGGTATTTGCCTTAAAAATACATTCAGCGTAATCACCAGCTCCAGCCTTGACCTATCTCAAAGACCACGGATGGATGCCTAGCATATGGGATAACGAATGATAGCATTGGGAGTATTGGCGCCAATGAAAGTTGATAAGAAGAACATAAAAGTGACATGAAGAGAACTAACTAGCTTTGTCAGAAGATTTATATTTACTGAGGAAAATATCAATCATGTGTTTCTATTCTATATCCAGATCAAATGCTTTTTCATGTATAAATGTATCCCACTAATAAATGAGCACAGCTCAGTTCTATCTTGACATTGGCATGTCTGTGTCTTGATTACTGATCTCCTGGTTAACCAGCATCTTATCTCACTGATATCTGAAGGGACTTGATAAAGGAGAGGTAAAATTACCCTAACATTTCAAATATTCCTTGACTAACCAAACAAGTACAGTACCTTTGTTACTGGAGGATGGCGAAGAAGAAAAGAAGTCAGTAATTTTCATCGGTCTTTTATCTTTGTATTGGAATTTTCCAATAATGGACTCCTTTAAATGAAATAAAAAGTAATGAAGTTAGTGCTGGATGATCTATAAGCAAAGTAATTTAGATATCGCTTCACCTCCCAATAAGATTACATTCTAGTGAGTGTCAAGAGGAACGAGCAAAGATGAATGTAATGGAAAAGCATGTAGTGACCTTGAGAAAGAACAGGCGTTAGAATTGGAATCTAAGAGCTTGAGTGTACTCTGAGAGATGGACTGTACGTGTAATCTTAATATAAAGAAGAGCTGTATCTTTCCTGGACCCTAATTTGGGCAACCAAGTCCTCAGAAGAGGAAAGCCAAAAATATTCATTACCACAAAAGAAACGGGTCCTTCCGATGGGATTATGCAACCATTGCCACCAATACCTGAGTGGAGGGCCAGAGTGGTATTTTGTGGTGTTTGGGAGTCCTGGATAAATCTTATCATTAGACTACCCCACTTGAAATATCTTAGGGGGAAAAGTACAAACAAGGATTTTGGATACCCCCCCTCCCTGACATGCTGATCAGGAGTGAAGTTTTGACTATGAGTAAAGCTAAAATGGTGGTTCAGGAAGTCGTTCACATTTACTGAGGATTCAAATACCCTGCTATGCCTGAATGAGTTTTTGATGATGTGGTGCAGAATCGGCTTCTCAAAAAGGGTCCCTTTGGAAGAGTAGAGGGGAAAGGTGAAGGGACCATGATTATTAGATTAAGGAAGAACTGACCAAGTGGTTTAGAGGATGGTTCATTGTTACATATGAGTGTTTTTTTGTGGCAGAAAGGCCAGATATATCAAATGTTATCTAGGTCCAGATTGTCATCTGGACCTAACAGCATGGCAGTCTGGACTTGGCAGCACAAACATACATAAGTTTCAACATGCTAATAATAACTCCTAAACCACTCATAAGGTTAAGTGATCTACTAACAGAGTATCATTAACGCTTCAGAATTTCCACCCTATTATAATCTTTTTTAGATTACCCGCTTTATATTTATGTCTGGAAGGCAAGCTATACAACATCCTCCCTGGCACTACAATGCAGAATCATGTCAGCACCATGACACTGCAAAAATGAATGAGTAACAGCGACCTCTGAATAATGATAATACAATTTGTCCCATAACCAGGGCTACGTTAAGTCAATAGTGGACAAACCAAGGATAGAGACAACATTAGTGGGCCACAACCCATTGACAGCAAGGAAGGGGAAAGGGGACTTAGAGTTTCCGGGCTATGTCTAGGGTTAAAATGTGATTTAGGTTCAGACTTGAGACATGAGGAAATTTTAGGGAAATTTGAATTGGCATTTAGATTATACGGTTAAAACTAGTATTAAGTTTTGCAAATATTTGTATGTTTCTTTCACTTGAACTTTTTAACTTTACATTTCACAGAGCCGTAACTTAGAATTCTAGCGCCTGGAGCGAGAAAGACAAATTCCGCCCCCCCTAGCCCTCAATTTTAACCAAATTAAACTAACATATTCCTAAATATGCGCTCCCCTTCAGCGTTACGTCCTGGCAGTCGCTCCGTCGTACAGCCCTAGTTACGCCCCTGACATTTCACTTGAAAGTGGATGAAACTCTTCTCTATGAAACAAGTGCACTCTTCTCTTACTAGGACACAAGAAGGCTGGGACAGAAATTCATAGGGCCTACTTAATTCAGCATCCACTGCAGGGCAGTGTAGTGTAGTGATTTTCCATCCTGCCTGGCCGAAAGACAAGTTTTCCTTTTGCCTAATTTTTAAAACTGTCCTGCCTATACAATTGTATTCGAAATTGAGAGAAGTAGCCGAACACATTTTGGGACACCATATATTTCTACTCTCCCAGTAGTCCAGGAGATCTACCCAGAATTTGGTGGCTTCCCAAACATTCCGTGAGAGTGGACAAGTATGTTGTAGAATCTAGCAGAAACATTTACTTGTTATTAGTATCATTATAATATGTAATTGGTGACGATGCTTAACAGGATCTTACAGTGGACAAATAATAAATAACAAGATATGAGTTAAAGAAAAAATCTGAAAGGCACAGTAGGCACATAAATATACACTGGGAATGGTAAAATAAAACATACATATTTCTGATAGAAGGATTATTTAATTATTTTGTTTATAAGATTGTTAAAATTATTGTTTGTATGTATGATTTTGATAATTACCTTCTGTCCACTATTTCTGTATGCAAAATAGCCATGAGAACTCATTATTCTTAAACTAATTATACATAAAGTGTTATGTTGGTTGAGGTGAGACTATGTGTTTGAATACAGGTCACACACTCGAGACAGATGATTAGGATAAGCTCATTAATTAACTAACCAATGGAAACCTATTGAGACTATCCAATAAATAAGGACCTAACCCACACTCACTTTGTCTTTGAAAAAGTTTGGCTGAGCCGAACAAAACGCGTCAACAGTGAGAAGTGAGGATAAGCGCTTGAGACTGGTCTCACTTGCCTGATGCTATATCGTCATTTCGGATTCTTTGCTCATATATATTTCCCTTTATTACGGTGGCCACTGGGTGGTGCTGCATACTCTTCCAAGCCTAAATCTATACGGGACCTGCTGAGATAGATCCAACATGTATCCACAGGCATTATAAGTGATGGTGGATACCCATCGGTCATAACCAGTCTGCGGATACAGCCCTTCATCAACAGATTTTTTCTGAGCAATTGGCGTAACTACAATGTGATCGTGTCAAGATACATTTGCTACTATTGGAGGTAGAACAAAAACTGCCATACAGGTATATTCTATATCAATGAATCAGTTTCTAAGCCTATGGGCTGTTTACTACTTGATTTTTAATGTATGAGACCGTTCTCGCTATATTTATGAATTTATTTGTTTTTTATTCTGAACAATATATGTTATCGGTATTAGAGCAGTAAATTAATATGTTTTATTTTACCATTTCCAGTCGTGTAAGTGACTTCTGCCAAAGAAAAGATAATTTTATAAGCCACTACACTTACTTTCTGGCTTTCTAACTAAGCGCTGTTGTGTGATTCTATAGATACGTTCCACAACAGGAAATGTAATAAGACACAAATAAAACATGCTTCTCTTAATATTGATATAGGTCATATAGGACAAGTTCTGACGCAATTTGGGTCATTACAATTGGACGCAAGCCCATTTTTTTTTAGAGTAAAATATGTATTTTCATACTGTGCATGTGAACAAAAATATGCTTAAAAGCTGCAATCAGTGCCAGGTTATGACAGGCCAAGCTGCTCACAATATAACAGTTAAACCCTCAATGTGTTGTCCCCCTGTCATAATGCGACACAACTATTTAGCTTTTAATAGTGAAAAATTAACATTTTTGTATGTGGCACTACTGGCCCCAGCAAGCCCTTACAGCCATAAACTGCTTGGGCATGTAGGCGCTAAGCATGCCCTGTCTCCTCAGGATTTTTTCCTTACTCTCAACAACCATGAGCTCCTCTAACCAGCAGGAAATAATGAGAACTGACTGAAATAAAAGTCTATACATATGTAAATGTTTCCATATAGATATTTCCACTGTCATTCTAAATTACATGAAATTAAGGGGAACTGTTAAAGTCAAGGTGAAATCTTAAAGACCCAGAGACACCTCTGATAGAACTGCTTGTAAGCTGGTTGGATATGCAAAGCAGAACCCACATTCACCATTAAGGACCTGCAGAAAGGTTTAGGGACACCAAACTGATCTGCATGGAAAAGTTGCCAGAAGGAAACCTTCCCTATGACCTCATCACAAAAGTCAACATCTGAAGTATGCAAAACGATACCTAAATGAGCCTTTTGGAACAAGGTGCAGAAAGCATTTAAAGAAGCAGCTGATTCATCTATTATGCCTGGGAAATGTTTGGTAGCCAGTGTACAGGAAATGTGATCTAGCCTACTCTCCCAGAGTACTCCCGGATTCCTGGAAGAGTAGGCAAACCTCCTGGACCCTGTAAAATGCCGAAATTCACAGCATTGAATAAAGGGGGGGGGGGGGCTTAATTGCATCATTAAGCCCCGACCCCATTATTTAATATCTTGAATTTCTGTATTTTATAGTAGGATATAGTGACATAACGACATCGTCATGTCACCTCCTACCCTCTGCCACATGATCTGTACTCCAGGTTCTCCCGGAATACAGATTTAAAAAGTAGGCAAGTATGATCTAGGTTATAGGAAAAATGGATTCAATTAAATATCAACAAATCCTTGAAGAGAATTTCTCAGAGACAGTGAAGAAATTGAAGCTGAAAATATTTCAGCAAGATAACGACCCACAATGTACATGAACATCTACCATGAAGTACTTACAAGAACAAAAGATTAAAGTTTTTGAATGATCTTCGCAGTCTTCAGACTGGAATATTACTTAGAATCAGTTGTGAGCTCTCAGACATGCAGTGTATGTAAGCAGACCCAAGAAAACTTGTGAGCTTTACAAGAAAAATCTTCTTAAAGCAGAATGGAGAGACTCGTAACTGGCTATAAGACATGTTTGGAAGCTGTGATTTCAGCCAAAGGAAACATTACTAAGTACTAACTGACACTGTGTCCACACGTTTGCACATGCCATAATCATCATCAATTGGCACATTCAACAAATCAATAATAACTGTGCAGAAATATGTCATATAACAAATAAAAAGTCATAATGAAAAAATCAGTTATCAAACAACCACTCAAAAAAGTTACATTTAAACAAACATTTTTGCAACCAGAATTGCTAAGAAATAGCCGATTCTGATATTTACCTGATATTTCTATGTATATTTAGATATTTACAAAAAATTACAACACTGTAACATTAAACTTACAATGTCTTCCACGGGAAAATCCAGTCAAAAATAGAACAGAGTTAGTTTCGTTTTCTCAGAGAATGAGTCATGCTGTCTCATAACTGTCCAGGGTGTGGTGGGTTCTCCCACTGTACTCTGAGCTGTACAGAATTTTCAAAAATTGTGATTACAGGATATAGTCACAGTTTATGGGGCCTTTATTCAAAAATGCAGAACAGTAGTTAAATTTCCATTGACACACTTATGTATTGTTACATATTTTATAATATATATATATATATATATATATATATATATCTATATATTATAGGACCTCATTTAGAGTCGGACGCAAAGTCCGTTTTAGGCGCATCTAACCAAAAAACTCTACCTCGCATGTGCAGAAAGCCACAAATCCGCCTGCATCTTGGACGCAATTAACACTTGCAACAGCTTGCGACTCACTACGAGAGAATGGGAGGAACACGGATTTGTGAAGGCGTGACCATGTAAATAAATCCTAGTCGCAGTGAGGCGCAGACGCAACACACGTCAAAATAGGGCTAAAGCTGGGCGGCAGGAATTAGGTGGCGCAAGCGTTAAGTAGCTGCAGCAACTTCTGGCAGCCCGATAGGATATTAAGAGTGGGACGCAACTGGGGTTGTTTGCCACTCGTAATACCCTACCAAGCTGCGGCACACTCCCACTCCTACACTTCTTAAATGGACTTTGCGTCCGACTCTAAATGTGGTCCATAATCTCTATATCCCATCTTAGTTCAAATGGGAACCACGCTGTGTTACATGCACACTTATTTATTTACTAAAATATTTCCTAAAATATCATCACACTTTAACATTGACTTCTATCACATGAATATATAGGATTTACTGCTGTAGTTTGGGAGCTGCAAACTACAGCAGCAGTACATCACCGTGTAATTGTGATATATATCTTATATCTTATATATAATTAAAGCTGGCTTTAATGTTTATAAATTACTAATCTAGGCACCTGCAGCATGATAATATAATAAACACCTGGGGGTAAATGTATGAATCTCCGGATTCTTCATCTCCGGCGTGTTCAGCCTCTTCAGCGCTTAAATTTAAAGTGGCGCTGCATTGTAAAGGGAAACTTCCCTTTACAATGCAGCGCCGCTTTAAATTTAAGCGCTGAAGAGGCTGAACACGCCGGAGATGAAGAATCCGGAGATTCATACATTTACCCCCTGATATCTAATAGAGGAATACCAATTGCATTCATATTAAACTCCCCCTCAACGTTGAACTGATAACAATCTTAATGTGTGTTTATAGCCTTAAATATAATTAATACAAAGTTGATATAGAAATATACAATAATAAACAGACAGTTTGTTATACAAGATTGAACTTTATTGATAGCACCATTATATGAGTGGATTTATTATATAAGATTAATGTTAAAACACTCACGTAGCTAGGTAGTTTCACTACCTTTTTAACTGTTTCCTATACATTGGTTTTAATTCCATTAACACATTTTTAATATTTTGCTATAAGTTGTTTTTAATATATACCAATAAAAATATTACTTTTATTTTTGATTTATTATGCATAACAGATGAGTGCCTCATATACACAATTTATTTTTCCTTTTTTTCTCTCAATCCTGAAAGTAATGCTTGTAGTTTAGAGGCACTAAGGCAGGGGTGGGCAAACCAGTCCTCAAGGGCCAACAACAGTTCATGTTTTTAGGATTTCTGTCTGTAGAAACAGCTGGGATAATTACTGACCCAGCCAAATAGATTAACTCAGCTGTGCATGATTAAAGAAATCCTAAAAACATGAACTGTTGATGGCCCTTGAGGACTGGTTTGCCCACCCCTGCACTAAGGTAAGTCCCATATTATATAAAATTATAAACTGTTAGTATACGTACTCATCAGAATGAGGTCACCTAATGTGGTAGAGGGGCATCCACAGTTGTTCAAAATATGCAGGAAGAACCTAATTTATTATGTATTATTTATTCTAGAAGTTATATTATAGAGTTTATATTACAGCAGAGTTTAACATATATCTGTCTCTGATTATACACTGTATAAATATGTTCTTAGTGCTTAGAGTCCAGAGTATAGACAACATGAGTTTGGAAAGAAGATACAAAAACAATCTACAAATACTGACACGCTCTATTTCAAACCCCTAATAATAATAAAGAGGCAATATGGCAGAATAAAAAGGAGTGAGTTATAGCTTCTCCGCAGGTGGAGAACTTGGGTGGCAGACTGGAGTTTACATATACAAAATTGATATGCCTTATATCTACCGAGCTTATGTAAGTGCAATTTTGAGGTTGAAATATAATGAACCTTCACAGAACTTCACTATGCTTTGGTTTCCTTCTTTACTTTGAGCTCAACCCTCCTGAAGAGATTGTGAATCTGCGAGCTGGGGATAGGATAAAGTCTAACAAACTCAAGTTGGAGAAAAGTCAGGAGAGAAAGAAGCACGAAGACGCCTGATCAGTTAAATACATACTCAGCTTTATCTCTTGATACATTTAGATGCAATATTTTGTTAGTTGGTTCTTACCCAGATGCAAATATACACTAAATACAAAAACACACAAGCACAGTACGTATACCAGGCATGGCATAGAGCACTGATGGCTCACATACCTTTTCAAGGCCGGCAGCAGGTTTGCGGCTAAAGAGCCACAGGAAGGGTTATCTTAATGAACTCTGATGCTGTGCAGGTGCTGAAGGGAAGATCTGTGGTTCTAAGAATATTCAGTGCAGGGATTCCTTGATTGAGTCTTGTAGACCAGTGTCCAGCAATCCTGTTACCTGCTGCCTGTATCCTGTATATTGACCTGGCTTGTATTTACTACATCTGTTAGCTGCCTGCCGTTGGTGCTACATGGTTTGACTACGATTTGTCTTGTGTGCCTGACGTTTGGATCCTCCATTATACACGCTGCTGTACTTGATCTTGAGGTCGAAGCAACTTTAATAGAACTGTACTGTTTATTGGGGGAACTAATTATCATTTCCAAATTGCTCATAATCAAGACACTCCTTACAGTATCAGCAATGTGTTACATTCTTTCCATTTTGTGTATCAACTGGGATCAGTGCTGAATGGCGCCTGTTGATACCCTGTTGCTAGACACTGAACTTGCATACTAAACTGTTCCTGCATTCACTCCAGCTGAGTCCATTGTTGAAGAGACAAGAATGCCTGGATTTCTACATCTTGGTTGTCGTTGTGCATCCTATTGCAGTGTTGATGCTGTACTTGCTACAGCTCATCATCTCTGTCTGTGGTTGCCATTCTGGATTCATTGAGCTCAGATTGATATTGATGCTGTACTGCAGCTTATCAGCCTTTTATTTGTGATTGCCATTTTACTGCCAAGTAACAGCACTGTACCTCATTGCAGCCTGCAGCCTTTTACCAGTGATTGCTAAACCAGTTATGAACAACTTCTTCGGCAAGTAATGGTGCTGTACTTCATTTTTGATTTCTGGCTTCTATCTGCTGGGACTTATTGCCATTTTAGTTCTCTGAGTGCATTTATTTTAATCTATCAATCAAATACTATGAAAAACTGTGTATCAACCAGAATTAACTTTGCATTACTATTTTTATTATCTGAAATACCCACATTGATGTTTCTTTAATTATCTGCTGCATACAGGGACTGTTTAAGGGTTCAGGCCTCCCTACTGTTATGGCTCACCAGTAATCGTCTTAAGTTTTTACAGCAGGCATGAGAGGTCTTCACCTATAGCAGCGACCTTCCAGTAGAGTTGGATGCACTCACAGGTTCTCAGATGCACCCAGAACTTAACTCAGCATAGTAAAAGCTTATGAGCAGGAACAGGTAGCATGGATATAGGAGGCAGGGAGCTAGGCAACTAAGACACGGATTGTGATTTCACTGTACTCCAATCTCAGTTGCAGTCTAATTTTAACATATGAAAGGAGTACTGGATAAAATTCGCTTTTCATATTAAAGACTGAACTTTTTTAACGTGTTTTTAAACATGTTTTCTCAGTATTGTATTATTAGGTGCCAGAGGTAAAGGTCTCCAGCAACTGGAGCTTAATCCTGCTTCAGTTTAAAACATATCCTGACAGTTATTAACTTTAGGCTATTTAATACTCCAGCTGTCTTTTAGAAGTTTAATAATGAAATACTTAAGGAATTTCTTGGAAAATTCTTAGTAGTTTTCTGAATGATATTCTCATTTTTTCTTATTTAACCGACCATCACCATGTTATAATAGTATTAATACATTTAGAGAAAGTTAATTATTAGCAAAACTAGAAAAATGTGATTTTGAAATGGTCAAGATTATTTTCTTTGGTTAGCATTATTTGGTGTGAATCCTGTTAATGTACAGACTGTCATTAACCACGATTAAACTATTAATATTAAGGCCATATAAAGGTTTTTGAGATTTTGAAATTATTCCATAAATTTCATAAAATAATTTTTCACCATTGCTTCTCCCATCACAGCTCTGACAAAGAAAAGGGGCAGTCCTGAAGATTGGTCTCCTGAGGCCCTTTCAGCTTTTGAATGTATAATTACAGTTTTGATTGCTTCTCCAGTACTTCAGCTTCCTGATACCAATATGCCCTTCATTGTATAAGTAGACACTTCAGAACTAAGTACTGAAGTAGTTCTTTCCTAGAGGGGCGTTCATGACAAAATATTACATGCTTGCACTTCCTCTCCTAGGGAATGTTCTACTATAGATATTAATTCTAGGATATTGGGAATCATGATTTTTTAGCCATAAGGCTTTTGAGGAATGGAGACATTGGTTGGAGGCCCTTCATCCCATTATTGTTCAAATCACAAACACCTACATTGGACTCTTTTTTTGTCTAAATTTGATTTTGTCATTACATTCAGACCTGGGTCTAAGAACACCAAGAGAGATGCTTTATCTCAAAGTTTTTTTTACAAGAACATGCTGAGATCTCTGTAAAGATGCCTATTATTCTTTATTAACAGATTTTGGCATCCGTGACTCAGGATCTCTCTGGCCAGGTCCTTCAAGCTCAAGCTCCTGAGGAGATTTCATGTCACGGGCACTAGGAGTTCTTCCCAGAATTTCACCAGTTGACTATGCTTACCAGAGAGGCGGAGTAGGGGGAATAGTGGAACGTATATAACAGCAGATGGAGTACGGATGCCAATGAAGCAGATGAATAGTCAGTGACTTGCAGCGATATAGGTAGATGAGTCAGCGACTTGCAGCTATATAGGTAGATGAGACAGCGACTTGCAGCTATAGTGGAAAGGCAGGTATAGACCAGAGTGGACGTGCACAGGTGAAGGAAGGTAGCGGGAGAGTCAGTGGTCTGCGGATAGCAAGTTGTACCACTGCTGTGATGGGAAGACTTGTCCAGGTGCAGGTAGGTAGTGGGAAAGTCAGTGGTCTGTGTATAGCAAGTTGTACCACTGCTGTGATGAGAAGACTTGTCCAGGTGCAGGTAGGTAGCGGGTAGTCAGTGGTCTGCGTACAGCAAGTTGTACCATTGCTATGGTGAGAGGACTTGTCCAGGTGCAGGTAGGTAGCGGGTAGTCAGTGGTCTGCGTACAGCAAGTTGTACCACTGCTAGTAAGTGAGGACTTGTACTGGTGCTGATAAGTGAATACAGGAAAAGAGTCAATAACTGAATGAGGACAATGAGAGCACAGAGGAACTTCTCCAAACGGGTAGGCAGCGTTATCGCTAATAGTCTATGGTGATATGTATACCACTGCTCAGTAGAGAGGCTTGTATCAAGCGGATAGGCAGAGTATCAGCCAAAAGTCTATAGCGGGTATGGATACCGCTGTTGAGAAGGGAACTTGTCCTAAGCGGATATGCAAGGTAACGGTGGATAATCAATAACGAGTGAGCATACCGCTAATGTGTAGAGAAGCTTGTCCACGAGAATATGAAGATACAGCAGGAGCGCTGAACGGCTGTGGCGGGTATGGGAGCTGCAGGTGAGCTGAGTAGGTAATCCAACAGACAGCTGAGGACACAAGCCGAATGCAGGAGTTAGTAGCGGGTATGAGAACCGCTGATGAGCGGAGCAGGTGATCCAGCAGACAGTTGAGGACACGAGCAGGATACAGGAGTTGGTAGCGGGTATGTAATCCACCGATGAGTAGAGCAGGTAATCAGCAGGGAGCTGGAGACACGAGCAGGACACAGGAGTAATAGCGGGTATGGAAACCACCGATGAGTAGAGCAGGTAATCAGCAGGAAACTAAAGACACTAGCAGAACACAGGAGACACCTTCAGAGACTCACAGGAAATGAGAGGTAATGAGCACAGGTGCCTTAAATAGGGAGAGGTGCCTGATCCACCAATGAGATTAAAAGCAAAGGTCATAAGTTCTTGGATGCTGCGCATGCGCAGTGCATCAAGATGGCGGGCGGCCGCGGCTCAGGAAAGACGCCGGCAGGAAGGCTAGGAAACCACGCACCAGCGCAGAGGCACTCACGGTCCGGTGAGTGACATTTCCAAGCATCTTTTGTTTGTTCTTAAAAATCTTAATGACTGTAATCTTTCAGGGCTCGAATGTTGTGGTGACCTTCCATTAAAAGACACGTCAGAGCATATGTTTCTGCTTGCAAGGGATGTGCCAGAACTCCTTCTCTAGATCAGGAGATGCCCTTATCTGGGCCTACTAATCCTTTGAACCAAATGTCCATGGGTTTTATGGTTGACCTACTTTCTTCAAAGAGCTAAATAATGGTTATTGTGGACCTCATTAACAAGAGACATTTTGTGCCCCTAAATAGACTAACTTTTTTGTTAAGGTTCTGGCCTCACTCTTCATTCAGCATATTATTAGATTGCACAGTGTCCCAGTAAATATGACAAAGGATCTGTCACAATGGAAGTGTGATGGAGGCTATCTGCTGGTGTTGACGCGACTGAGCAGGGAGGTGCGGAGTCTAACGCACCCTTGGTATTCACCGGGGGCCCCCGCAAGGAGGTATGGACTTGGCTGCAGATGGTGCACAGGTCGCGGTTTTCAAAGACAGTTACCAGATAAATAGGTGAACAGCAGATATTCAGACAGGTCGAGGTCGTAACCAGGAGGATGATGCAGTACCGAGTCAGGAGCCAAGAGTAGTCAGGGGAGCCGAGTAGTACCAGGAGAGCAGAGTTAGTGTCAAATCAGGATCCAGAGAGAAGTCAACAGGATACTAGAAACAGAAGGCTGGAACAAATGCTGGAGATCAGGTGTGAGCCTAATAATCTGACACCCTAGTGGTGTCAGAGGCAAGTTTAAATAGAGGCAGGGCACTCCTGATTGGAGCATTGGAAAGCCTGCTCTGGATAGGCAGAGGTGTACAGAACAGCCCGCCGATTCAGACAGGAAGCGTCCCGGCGCTAGGCAACGGCAGCCTAGTGTGTGCATGCAGAGAGCCGAAGACACCGTGTCCCTTTGCTAGACAATAGAACGCTTGCGGCTGGAAGGAGTCCATTCCCAGCAGCAGCAGCACTGCGGGGACAGTAACTCAAACAGAACAACAAGAGATAGAAATTGTGTTTATGGGGCACTCTACTAACCCAAAAGTCAATAATGAAATGAAAATAGTAAATCTTTATTATTCATTTCATAAAAAGTTTGAAGCGAAATGTTAAAAAAAGGGAAAGATGAAATTAATTGACTGAAAGTACTAATATCCTGTTAAAAGAGGGTAAAAACATTTTTACCCTGCTGGCTGGCTGTCTTGTAATTATATATGTCAATAATGTTAGTAGACTTAATAAGAATAATCTTGTATCTCTTCAGAGGTTGCAAATAATTACAATAATATAATTAAATTGATAGGTATGCTAAATTGTAGTATCAACTCCTCTAACAGAGGTATAATGCAGTGTCTCTATTTTCTATACTTGGCAGCTAAATGCAGCTTTCCTAAGTGTTACAATGTAACGAGGGACTCTATTATCACTATTAGCTTGTTCCATAGTAACTGTGATCCCTTATAATCCCTAATTGGCATAAGTAGCAAGGTGCTAATATGTTTAAGTCAGCTAACTGACATGAGATACAGTCCCTTGTGGTTCCCTGATAGATAAACCTCTAACAGACACTAGATCTAAAACTGTATACATAAGTCATTGTCCATATAATTATTAAGTAAATTCCCATTATCATTAGTATAGCAACCACGAGTTTTAAATCAGCCTCTAATTTCTTAGCATAAAGTTAACAGACAGCGAGCGCAGCTGACGCGCGTTTCACTCAAAGCTTTATCAAGGTAAAAGCCTTGATAAAATGTTACAACATATGTTACAACATAAAATATCATATTAGTCCTTTCAGGTCCGGCTTTTCGGGAGTGCCACCACAGGGCTCTGGCGGTCCTATTTGTCCTAGAGTTCCACTGATATTATAATAGTATCATAAAACTACAATGCTAAAATGTGCAGAGCCTTGTGTTTTCTTCTCTTTTAGTGGTCACAGCATCATTATGTCACTCCTGCAATACGTAATGCTTTACAAAGGAGAGGAGTCACTCACTGGCCAGTTGGTCTATAATTTAGGCTGAGGTAAGAAAGAACTGCAGAAGGTGAGAGTATCGTGGGCGAGTGAATCATGGAGGGAGAGCGAGAGAATCATGGGGTGGGGTGAGAGAAACATGGTGAGCAACAATCCTTGCTGCTGACCACTGTTAGTTATCAATGACAATAGCCATTCCCTCTCCAGTGCTATAGGAGGGGCCTCACAATGAATTCTGCACAGGGCACTGATATGCAAAGGAAGACCCTGACTGCTTTGCTATTGATTTGGAATCGGTGTACGCAGGTCAACTGTCTTCAAAATAGCCTAGCACAGTAGTCGGTATCAATGCTAAATGGGTGACTATGCACTCTCTGTCATTTATGAATGTGCAAAAGTGAAGTACAAATACTAACATTTTTATATTAGACACCTATATTTGTGCATGAATTTGCTGGCATTCTTTACAGAATCTGTAAATGTTTGTATTGCCCATTGGGAGGAGTTAGGTGTCTCATATTCAACATTTAAAACGAGATTTTGATTTGAGGAAAGGAATTAGTTAAATGAGATGGCAAGGGTGAGTAAGGTTTGTTTTGGGAGGCATTCCCCATTTATGGGTAAATGCACAGTCATTTCCTCATGGCTAAAGGACTTGATTGAATTCTTTCTCTGGCTTGTGAAACTTCCAGCCCATTTCCACCATGGAGGAGCTTAACAGCTGACAGCTGCTACTGCCCAAAGTCAGCAATCGGAGCACCTCCTAAATTCTGGCACCCTAGACAACAGACTAAGTTAGCCTACTAAGCCTGGGCCTGTGTGACCTTTCCATAATTGTTGACCTGCTTATACACGATGTGTAAACTAGAGGTTCCACTATATTAGAGGTATCTTGTGAGTGGGTTGGGTGCATCCTAGGAATGTAAAACATGGATGCGGTAAACAAAGTGAAGACTTAACTCATTGTAAAGGAAACCTACTTGAACTTGCACAAGGGTAAAAGCGGTGGTCACCAGACCTATGTTTTTAAATTCCCTTTTACCCCAGGATCAGTTTATTGCAATGTTCCTTTAAGTGCATACTTGAAAGATGGAGATTTCTCAAGCAGTGCCCTATCCCTGGGAATATTTACTAAAGCACATATCTGTGTGAAAAACATCAATTACAATGTTGGATTATGCTGTTAGTTAAATATAAATGTGCTCCATTTGTACATTTCAGTCTTCAGCTGCAGTACATTTGTAAGTACTAAATACATTTTTAATTGTAGTTTATATTCCTTGGAAATATATTTTTTGACAAAGTATGTGCACGTTAATAACTAATGAGCTATGTTTCTGTGAAAGGATTTCTAGGTCCTTAGCGATAATGGTAATAATGATATGTGAAGGAGTTAAAAATCTTGGTATTTGCCTTAAAAATACATTCAGCGTAATCACCAGCTCCAGCCTTGACCTATCTCAAAAACCACGGATGGATGCCTAGCATATGGGATAACGAATGATAGCATTGGGAGTATTGGCGCCAATGAAAGTTGATAAGAAGAACATAAAAGTGACATGAAGAGAACTAACTAGCTTTGTCAGAAGATTTATATTTACTGAGGAAAATATCAATCATGTGTTTCTATTCTATATCCAGATCAAATGCTTTTTCATGTATAAATGTATCCCACTAATAAATGAGCACAGCTCAGTTCTATCTTGACATTGGCATGTCTGTGTCTTGATTACTGATCTCCTGGTTAACCAGCATCTTATCTCACTGATATCTGAAGGGACTTGATAAAGGAGAGGTAAAATTACCCTAACATTTCAAATATTCCTTGACTAACCAAACAAGTACAGTACCTTTGTTACTGGAGGATGGCGAAGAAGAAAAGAAGTCAGTAATTTTCATCGGTCTTTTATCTTTGTATTGGAATTTTCCAATAATGGACTCCTTTAAATGAAATAAAAAGTAATGAAGTTAGTGCTGGATGATCTATAAGCAAAGTAATTTAGATATCGCTTCACCTCCCAATAAGATTACATTCTAGTGAGTGTCAAGAGGAACGAGCAAAGATGAATGTAATGGAAAAGCATGTAGTGACCTTGAGAAAGAACAGGCGTTAGAATTGGAATCTAAGAGCTTGAGTGTACTCTGAGAGATGGACTGTACGTGTAATCTTAATATAAAGAAGAGCTGTATCTTTCCTGGACCCTAATTTGGGCAACCAAGTCCTCAGAAGAGGAAAGCCAAAAATATTCATTACCACAAAAGAAACGGGTCCTTCTGATGGGATTATGCAACCATTGCCACCAATACCTGAGTGGAGGGCCAGAGTGGTATTTTGTGGTGTTTGGGAGTCCTGGATAAATCTTATCATTAGACTACCCCACTTGAAATATCTTAGGGGGAAAAGTACAAACAAGGATTTTGGATACCCCCCCTCCCTGACATGCTGATCAGGAGTGAAGTTTTGACTATGAGTAAAGCTAAAATGGTGGTTCAGGAAGTCGTTCACATTTACTGAGGATTCAAATACCCTGCTATGCCTGAATGAGTTTTTGATGATGTGGTGCAGAATCGGCTTCTCAAAAAGGGTCCCTTTGGAAGAGTAGAGGGGAAAGGTGAAGGGACCATGATTATTAGATTAAGGAAGAACTGACCAAGTGGTTTAGAGGATGGTTCATTGTTACATATGAGTGTTTTTTTGTGGCAGAAAGGCCAGATATATCAAATGTTATCTAGGTCCAGATTGTCATCTGGACCTAACAGCATGGCAGTCTGGACTTGGCAGCACAAACATACATAAGTTTCAACATGCTAATAATAACTCCTAAACCACTCATAAGGTTAAGTGATCTACTAACAGAGTATCATTAACGCTTCAGAATTTCCACCCTATTATAATCTTTTTTAGATTACCCGCTTTATATTTATGTCTGGAAGGCAAGCTATACAACATCCTCCCTGGCACTACAATGCAGAATCATGTCAGCACCATGACACTGCAAAAATGAATGAGTAACAGCGACCTCTGAATAATGATAATACAATTTGTCCCATAACCAGGGCTACGTTAAGTCAATAGTGGACCAACCAAGGATAGAGACAACATTAGTGGGCCACAACCCATTGACAGCAAGGAAGGGGAAAGGGGACTTAGAGTTTCCGGGCTATGTCTAGGGTTAAAATGTGATTTAGGTTCAGACTTGAGACATGAGGAAATTTTAGGGAAATTTGAATTGGCATTTAGATTATACGGTTGAAACTAGTATTAAGTTTTGCAAATATTTGTATGTTTCTTTCACTTGAACTTTTTAACTTTACATTTCACAGAGCCGTAACTTAGAATTCTAGCGCCTGGAGCGAGAAAGACAAATTCCGCCCCCCCTAGCCCTCAATTTTAACCAAATTAAACTAACATATTCCTAAATATGCGCTCCCCTTCAGCGTTACGTCCTGGCAGTCGCTCCGTCGTACAGCCCTAGTTACGCCCCTGACATTTCACTTGAAAGTGGATGAAACTCTTCTCTATGAAACAAGTGCACTCTTCTCTTACTAGGACACAAGAAGGCTGGGACAGAAATTCATAGGGCCTACTTAATTCAGCATCCACTGCAGGGCAGTGTAGTGTAGTGATTTTCCATCCTGCCTGGCCGAAAGACAAGTTTTCCTTTTGCCTAATTTTTAAAACTGTCCTGCCTATACAATTGTATTCGAAATTGAGAGAAGTAGCCGAACACATTTTGGGACACCATATATTTCTACTCTCCCAGTAGTCCAGGAGATCTACCCAGAATTTGGTGGCTTCCCAAACATTCCGTGAGAGTGGACAAGTATGTTGTAGAATCTAGCAGAAACATTTACTTGTTATTAGTATCATTATAATATGTAATTGGTGACGATGCTTAACAGGATCTTACAGTGGACAAATAATAAATAACAAGATATGAGTTAAAGAAAAAATCTGAAAGGCACAGTAGGCACATAAATATACACTGGGAATGGTAAAATAAAACATACATATTTCTGATAGAAGGATTATTTAATTATTTTGTTTATAAGATTGTTAAAATTATTGTTTGTATGTATGATTTTGATAATTACCTTCTGTCCACTATTTCTGTATGCAAAATAGCCATGAGAACTCATTATTCTTAAACTAATTATACATAAAGTGTTATGTTGGTTGAGGTGAGACTATGTGTTTGAATACAGGTCACACACTCGAGACAGATGATTAGGATAAGCTCATTAATTAACTAACCAATGGAAACCTATTGAGACTATCCAATAAATAAGGACCTAACCCACACTCACTTTGTCTTTGAAAAAGTTTGGCTGAGCCGAACAAAACGCGTCAACAGTGAGAAGTGAGGATAAGCGCTTGAGACTGGTCTCACTTGCCTGATGCTATATCGTCATTTCGGATTCTTTGCTCATATATATTTCCCTTTATTACGGTGGCCACTGGGTGGTGCTGCATACTCTTCCAAGCCTAAATCTATACGGGACCTGCTGAGATAGATCCAACATGTATCCACAGGCATTATAAGTGATGGTGGATACCCATCGGTCATAACCAGTCTGCGGATACAGCCCTTCATCAACAGATTTTTTCTGAGCAATTGGCGTAACTACAATGTGATCGTGTCAAGATACATTTGCTACTATTGGAGGTAGAACAAAAACTGCCATACAGGTATATTCTATATCAATGAATCAGTTTCTAAGCCTATGGGCTGTTTACTACTTGATTTTTAATGTATGAGACCGTTCTCGCTATATTTATGAATTTATTTGTTTTTTATTCTGAACAATATATGTTATCGGTATTAGAGCAGTAAATTAATATGTTTTATTTTACCATTTCCAGTCGTGTAAGTGACTTCTGCCAAAGAAAAGATAATTTTATAAGCCACTACACTTACTTTCTGGCTTTCTAACTAAGCGCTATTGTGTGATTCTATAGATACGTTCCACAACAGGAAATGTAATAAGACACAAATAAAACATGCTTCTCTTAATATTGATATAGGTCATATAGGAGGCTAAACTTACAATTATTTTACAAGTTCTGACGCAATTTGGGTCATTACAGTTGGACGCAAGCCCATTTTTTTTAGAGTAAAATATGTATTTTCATACTGTGCATGTGAACAAAAATATGCTTAAAAGCTGCAATCAGTGCCAGGTTATGACAGGCCAAGCTGCTCACAATATAACAGTTAAACCCTCAATGTGATGTCCCCCTGTCATAATGCGACACAACTTTTTAGCTTTTAATAGTGAAAAATTAACATTTTTGTATGTGGCACTACTGGCCCCAGCAAGCCCTTACAGCCATAAACTGCTTGGGCATGTAGGCGCTAAGCATGCCCTGTCTCCTCAGGATTTTTTCCTTACTCTCAACAACCATGAGCTCCTCTAACCAGCAGGAAATAATGAGAACTGACTGAAATAAAAGTCTATACATACATATGTAAATGTTTCCATATAGATATTTCCACTGTCATTCTAAATTACCTGAAATTAAGGGGAACTGTTAAAGTCAAGGTGAAATCTTAAAGACCCAGAGACACCTCTGATAGAACTGCTTGTAAGCTGGTTGGATATGCAAAGCAGAACCCACATTCACCATTAAGGACCTGCAGAAAGGTTTAGGGACACCAAACTGATCTGCATGGAAAAGTTGCCAGAAGGAAACCTTCCCTATGACCTCATCACAAAAGTCAACATCTGAAGTATGCAAAACGATACCTAAATGAGCCTTTTGGAACAAGGTGCAGAAAGCATTTAAAGAAGCAGCTGATTCATCTATTATGCCTGGGAAATGTTTGGTAGCCAGTGTACAGGAAATGTGATCTAGCCTACTCTCCCAGAGTACTCCCGGATTCCTGGAAGAGTAGGCAAACCTCCTGGACCCTGTAAAATGCCGAAATTCACAGCATTGAATAAAGGGGGGGGGGGGGGGGCTTAATTGCATCATTAAGCCCCGACCCCACTATTTAATATCTTGAATTTCTGTATTTTATAGTAGGATATAGTGACATAACGACATCGTCATGTCACCTCCTACCCTCTGCCACATGATCTGTACTCCAGGTTCTCCCGGAATACAGATTTAAAAAGTAGGCAAGTATGATCTAGGTTATAGGAAAAATGGATTCAATTAAATATCAACAAATCCTTGAAGAGAATTTCTCAGAGACAGTGAAGAAATTGAAGCTGAAAATATTTCAGCAAGATAACGACCCACAATGTACATGAACATCTACCATGAAGTACTTACAAGAACAAAAGATTAAAGTTTTTGAATGATCTTCGCAGTCTTCAGACTGGAATATTACTTAGAATCAGTTGTGAGCTCTCAGACATGCAGTGTATGTAAGCAGACCCAAGAAAACTTGTGAGTTTTACAAGAAAAATCTTCTTAAAGCAGAATGGAGAGACTCATAACTGGCTATAAGACATGTTTGGAAGCTGTGATTTCAGCCAAAGGAAACATTACTAAGTACTAACTGACACTGTGTCCACACGTTTGCACATGCCATAATCATCATCAATTGGCACATTCAACAAATCAATAATAACTGTGCAGAAATATGTCATATAACAAATAAAAAGTCATAATGAAAAAATCAGTTATCAAACAACCACTCAAAAAAGTTACATTTAAACAAACATTTTTGCAACCAGAATTGCTAAGAAATAGCCGATTCTGATATTTACCTGATATTTCTATGTATATTTAGATATTTACAAAAAATTACAACACTGTAACATTAAACTTACAATGTCTTCCACGGGAAAATCCAGTCAAAAATAGAACAGAGTTAGTTTCGTTTTCTCAGAGAATGAGTCATGCTGTCTCATAACTGTCCAGGGTGTGGTGGGTTCTCCCACTGTACTCTGAGCTGTACAGAATTTTCAAAAATTGTGATTACAGGATATAGTCACAGTTTATGGGGCCTTTATTCAAAAATGCAGAACAGTAGTTAAATTTCCATTGACACACTTATGTATTGTTACATATTTTCTAATATATATATATATATATATATATATATATATATATATATATTATAGGACCTCATTTAGAGTCGGACGCAAAGTCCGTTTTAGGCGCATCTAACCAAAAAACTCTACCTCGCATGTGCAGAAAGCCACAAATCCGCCTGCATCTTGGACGCAATTAACACTTGCAACAGCTTGCGACTCACTACGAAAGAATGGGAGGAACACGGATTTGTGAAGGCGTGACCATGTAAATACATCCTAGTCACAGTGAGGCGCAGACGCAACACACGTCAAAATAGGGCTAAAGCTGTGCGGCAGGAATTAGGTGGCGCAAGCGTTAAGTAGCTGCAGCAACTTCTGGCAGCCCGATAGGATATTAAGAGTGGGACGCAACTGGGGTTGCTTGCCACTCATAATACCCTACCAAGCTGCGGCACACTCCCACTCCTACACTTCTTAAATGGACTTTGCGTCTGATTCTAAATGAGGTCCATAATCTCTATATCCCATCTTAGTTCAAATGGGAACCACGCTGTGTTACATGCACACTTATTTATTTACTAAAATATTTACTAAAATATCATCACACTTTAACATTGACTTCTATCACATGAATATATAGATGTTTGGGAGCTGCAAACTACAGCAGCAGTACATCACCGTGTAATTGTGATATATATCTTATATCTTATATATAATTAAAGCTGGCTTTAATGTTTATAAATTACTAATCTAGGCACCTGCAGCATGAAAATATAATAAACACCTGATATCTAATAGAGGAATACCAATTACATTCATATTAAACTCCCCCTCAACGTTGAACTGATAACAATCTTAGGGGCATATTCAATTCCGATCCCGATCCGCGGGATCGCGCCGGAACGGCCGCAAACCTAATCCGCGGTACCGCAATAACGTGGATTTTCGTTCAAGCCCATAGGGCTGCGTACGAAAATCCGGTTTATTGCGGTACTGTATTACCGGCAGTACTGCGCATTTTCCGCGTTACCGCGCGTTACCGCGGATCGGATCGGAATTGACTATGCCCCTTAATGTGTGTTTATAGCCTTAAATATAATTAATACAAAGTTGATATAAAAATATACAATAATAAACAGACAGTTTGTTATACAAGATTGGACTTTATTGATAGCACCATTATATGAGTGGATTTATTATATAAGATTAATGTTAAAACACTCACGTAGCTAGGTAGTTTCACTACCTTTTTAACTGTTTACTATACATTGGTTTTAATTCCATTAACACATTTTTAATATTTTGCTATAAGTTGTTTTTAATATATACCAATAAAAATATTACTTTTATTTTTGATTTATTATGCATAACATATGAGTGCCTCATATACACAATTTATTTTTCTTTTTTTCTCTCAATCCTGAAAGTAATGCTTGTAGTTTAGAGGCACTAAGGTAAGTCCCATATTATATAAAATTATAAACTGTTAGTATACGTACTCATCAGAATGAGGTCACCTAATGTGGTAGAGGGGCATCCACAGTTGTTCAAAATATGCAGGAAGAACCTAATTTATTATGTATTATTTATTCTAGAAGTTATATTATAGAGTTTATATTACAGCAGAGTTTAACATATATCTGTCTCTGATTATACACTGTATAAATATGTTCTTAGTGCTTAGAGTCCAGAGTATAGACAAAATGAGTTTGGAAAGAAGATACAAAAACAATCTACAAATACTGACACGCTCTATTTCAAACCCCTAATAATAATAAAGAGGCAATATGGCAGAAGAAAAAGGAGTGAGTTATAGCTTCTCCGCAGGTGGAGAACTTGGGTGGCAGACTGGAGTTTACATATACAAAATTGATATGCCTTATATCTACCGAGCTTATGTAAGTGCAATTTTGAGGTTGAAATATAATGAACCTTCACAGAACTTCACTATGCTTTGGTTTCCTTCTTTACTTTGAGCTCAACCCTCCTGAAGAGATTGTGAATCTGCGAGCTGGGGATAGGATAAAGTCTAACAAACTCAAGTTGGAGAAAAGTCAGGAGAGATAGAAGCACGAAGACGCCTGATCAGTAAATACATATAAGTTGATTCTACAGAAAACTACAAGCGAACACAGTTTTGAGCTATTTCTATTTCCTACACAAAGTGAATATGGATGGGACTATGTAATTATACCATTATTCAAGTTAATCGACAGTTTTTCACCATATGGAACATTGTAAGGATTTGTAACCACTGATTAACATATACTCAGCTTTATCTCTTGATACATTTAGATGCAATATTTTGTTAGTTGGTTCTTACCCAGATTCAAATATACACTAAATACAAAAACACACAAGCACAGTACAAATACCAGGCATGGCATAGAGCACTGAAGTTACTTTTATTTCCTTTTATGAATCTACAGAGCTTGGTTAGCTCCATACTTCAAGCAACTCACACGTCTCACACCGGGTCACAACCACCGCTAGTAGCGTTTATCTGTACCTTCCTTCTATTTAATTTCTGAACTGTTTGACCAAATCAGAGTTGCCATGATTTTTTTTTAGGATTGGTCTCAGGTGGTGCATATAATCTTATAAGAATAAAGGGGGAAATTAATGGAAACAATTCTTTAGCACTCATCCTGGGCTCTATATCACACACTGTTTCAGTCTTGGTGACATCTGAGGCTCAGAGGCCTAGAGAAACGTTTGTTATCAAGAAAGGACAATGCATGACATATGCTAAAAACAATGGCTCACATACCTTCTTCAAGACCGGCAGCCGGTTTGGTGCTAAGGAGCCATAGAAAGGGTTAACTTGATGAACTCTGATGCTGTGCAGGTGCTGAAGGAAAGATATGTGGTTCTAAGAATATTCAGTGCAGGGATTCCTTGATTGAGTCTCATAGACCAGTGTCCAGCCATCCTGTTACCTGCTGCTTGTATCCTTTATATTGACCTGGCTTGTATTGACTACATCTGTTAGCTGCCTGCTGTTGGTGCTACATGGTTTGACTACGATTTGTCTTGTGTGCCTGACGTTTGGATCCTCCATTATACACGCTGCAGTGCCGACCTTGTACTCCTGTGAACTTGATCTTGAGGTCAAAGCAACTTTAATAGAACTGTATCGGTTACCGGGGGAACTAAGTATCATTTCCAAATTGCTCATAGTCAAGACACCCCTAATTACATGTCAGGTATCGGTAATGTGTTACATTCTTTCCATTTTGTGTATCAACGGGGATTAGTGCTGAATGGCGCCTGTTGATACCCTGTTGCTACACACTGAACTTGCATACTAAACTGTTCCTGCATTCACTCCAGCTGAGTCCATTGTAGAAGAGACAAGAGTGCCTAGATTTCTACATCTTGGTTGTCATTGTGCATCCTATTGCAGTGTTGCTGTGATGCTGTACTTGCTACAGCTCATCAGCTCTGTCTGTGGTTGCCATTCTGGATTCCTTGAGCTCAGATTGATATTGATGCTGTACTGCAGCTTATCAGCCTTTTATTTGTGATTGCCAATTTACTGCCAAGTAACAGCACTGTACCTCATTGCAGCCTGCAGCCTTTTACCAGTGATTGCTAAACCAGTTATGAACATCTCCTTCTGCAAGTAATGGTGCTGTACTTCCTTTTTGATTTCTGGCTTCTATCTGCTGGGACTTATTGCCATTTTAGTTCTCTGAGTGCATTTATTTTAATCTATCAATCAACTACTATGAAAAACTGTGTATCAACCAGAATTAAATTTGCATTACTATTTGCTTTTTATTATCTGAAATACCCACATTGATGCTTCTTTAATTATCTGCTGCATACAAGGACTGTTTAAGGGTTCAGGCATCCCTACTGTTACGGCTCCCCAGTAATCGTCATAAGTTTTTACAGCAGGCATGAGAGGTCTTCACCTATAGCAGCTGACTTTCCAGTAGAGTTGGATGCATTCACAGGTACTCGGATGCCCCCAGAACTTAACTCAGCATAGTAAAAGCTTATGAGCAGGAACAGGTAGCATGGATATAGGAGGCAGGGAGCCAGGCAACTAAGTACACGGATAACCAGGGTTAGGCCAGAGGCCATGATTCAGCAGCAAGCAGGGAAAGTCACAAACAAGCCAATAGATCAGGACTGGCAGCAAACAAGGATAGTCCAGAAGAATGAGCCAAGAGGTCAGGGACAATCAGCAAGCAAGCAGTCCAGAAAAAAGCCAAGGGTCACAACAGGAATTCAATCAGAGGTTTCACAGCACAAAGGTTAGGTATTGCAGGGCAAAATCGCTATAACCGGCAGGGAGGATAAGTAAGGGCAACGGCCTGGATGCGGCCACGGTCTGAATTTACTCGAGCCATGGCTAGCGCAGAGGCTCTCTACACTTATTCTAATACTCTCATAACTTCCCCTTGCCTTTCACACGAGGCTAATGCATAATATGTAAAAATTTACTCATTGTTATTTTAAAATCCGGCTTACTTCACCCCCTTCTGCTCTATTTGCCTTTTTAAAAGAGCCATGGTACTGTTTGTCACGCAGTTTGCTTTAATTAAAATCAGAGCTATATAGGAGAACAGAGGAAAGAATGAGTGCAACTGAGGGTAATGATGTGGAGTTGGCTGTCACATCTCCATCTGTCACCATCCTCGTCTCTCATATTTACTCAGCCTTTGCCACGTGAGTACGTCCAGGTTAAAACCTTGCTACATTTTTCTTTCATCTTTTCTTTTTACTTTGGAGAACAGCTGTTCTCTTATACTTAAAAATTAATTTCAAATTATACCTCTCTCTGTTACAGTTTTCAATCCTAAAAATGTTGTGACTCTCCAAATGCCTTGTGCTCTAGGCTGCAGCCTAGTCAGCCTATTGAATAATCAGGTCCTGGCTGCCTACAAGACATTTACATTTCTTGGTAAGTGTCAAGTTATTATGCATACATTGTGATTTCACTGTACTCCAATCTCAGTTGCATTCTAATTTTAACATATGAAAGGAGTACTGGATATAATTCGCTTTTCATATTAAAGACTGAATTTTTTAACGTGGTTTTAAACATGTTTTCTCAGTATTGCATTATTCGGTGCCAGCGGTAAAGGTCTCCAGCAACTGGAGCTTAATCCTGCTTCAGTTTAAAACATATCCTGACAGTTATTAACTTTAGGTTATTTAATACTCCAGCTGTCTTTCAGAAGTTTAATAATGAAACACTTAAGGAATTTCTTGGAAAATTCTTAGTAGTTTTCTGAATGATATTCTCATTTTTTCTTATTTAACCATCACCATGTTATAATAGTATTAATACATTAAGAGAAAGTTAATTATTAGCAAAACTAGAAAAATGTGATTTTGAAATGTCAAGATTATTTTCTTTGGTTATATTATCTCTCAAGCATTATTTGGTGTGAATCCTATTAATGTACAGACTGTCATTAACCACGATTAAACTATTAATATTAAGGCCATATAAAGGTTTTTGAGATTTTGAAATTATTACATAAATTTCATAAAATAATTTTTCACCATTGCTTCTCCCATCACAGCTCTGACAAAGAAAATGGGCAGTCCTGAAGATTGGTCTCCTTTCAGCTTTTGAATGTATAATTACAGTTTTGATTGCTTCTCCAGTACTTCAGCTTCCTGATACCAATATGCCCTTCATTGTATAAGTAGACACTTCAGAACTAAGTACTGAAGTAGTTCTTTCCTAGAGGGGTGTTCATGACAAAATATTACATACTTGCACTTCCTCTCCTAGGGAGTGTTCTACTATAGATATTAATTCTAGGATATTGGGAATCATGATTTTTTAGCCATAAGGCTTTTGAGGAATGGAGACATTGGTTGGAGGCCCTTCATCCCATTATTGTTCAAACCACAAACACCTACATTGGACTCTTTTTTTGTCTAAATTTTATTTTGTCATTACATTCAGACCTGGGTCTAAGAACACCAAGAGAGATGCTTTATCTCAAAGTTTTTTTTACAAGAACATGCTGAGATCTCTGTAAAGATGCCTATTATTCCTTGTTAACAGATTTTGGCATCCGTGACTCAGGATCTCTCTGGCCAGGTCCTTCAAGCTCAAGCTCCTGAGGAGATTTCCTGTCACGGGCACTAGGAGTTCTGCCCAGGATTTCACCAGATGACTTTGCTTACCAGAGGGTCGGAGTTTGCACAGCGGTCCTCTGGCAGTAGGGTGAATAGTGGAACGTATATAACAGCAGATGGAGTACGGATGCCAATGAAGCAGATGAATAGTCAGCGACTTGCAGCTATATAGGTAGATGAGTCAGCGACTTGCAGTTATAGTGGAAAGGCAGGTTTAACCACGGAGACCAGAGTGGACGTGCACAGGTGAGGGAAGGTAGCGGGAGAGTCAGTGGTCTGCGGATAGCAAGTTGTACCACTGCTGTGATGGGAAGACTTGTCCAGGTGCAGGTAGGTAGTGGGAAAGTCAGTGGTCTGCGTATAGCAAGTTGTACCACTGCTGTGATGAGAAGACTTGTCCAGGTGCAGGTAGGTAGCGGGTAGTCAGTGGTCTGCGTACAACAAGTTGTACCACTGCTATGGTGAGAAGACTTGTCCAGGTGCAGGTAGGTAGCGTGTAGTCAGTGGTCTGCGTACAGCAAGTTGTACCACTGCTAGTAAGTGAGGACTTGTACTGGTGCTGATAAGTGAATACAGGAAAAGAGTCAATAACTGAATGAGGACTATGAGAGGAACTTCTCCAAACGGGTAGGCAGCGTTATCGCTAATAGTCTATGGTGATATGTATACCACTGCTCAGTAGAGAGGCTTGTATCAAGCGGATAGGCAGAGTATCAGCCAAAAGTCTATAGCGGGTATGGATACCGCTGTTGAGAAGGGAACTTGTCCTAAGCGGATATGCAAGCTAACGGTGGATAATCAATAACGAGTGAGCATACCGCTAATGAGTAGAGAAGCTTGTCCACGAGAATATGAAGATACAGCAGGAGCGCTGAACGGCTATGGCGGGTATGGGAGCTGCAGGTGAGCTGAGTAGGTAATCCAACAGACAGCTGAGGACACGAGCCGAATGCAGGAGTCAGTAGCGGGTATGAGAACCGCTGATGAGCGGAGCAGGTGATCCAGCAGACAACGGAGGACACGATCAGGATACAGGAGTAGGTAGCGGGTAAGGGATCCACCGATGAGTAGAGCAGGTAATCAGCAGGGAGCTGGAGACACGAGCAGGACACAGGAGTAATAGCGGGTATGGAAACCACCGATGAGTAGAGCAGGTAATCAGCAGGAAACTGAAGACACTAGCATAACACAGGAGACACATTCAGAGACTCAGAGGGAATGAGACTCAAGATCAGGCAACAAGGTAATGAGCACAGGTGCCTTAAATAGGGAGAGGTGCCTGATCCACCAATGAGATTAAAAGCAAAGGCCATAAGTTCTTGGATGCTGCACATGCACAGTGCATCAAGATGGCGGGCGGCCGCGGCTCAGGACAGACGCCGGCAGAAAGGCTAGGGAACCACGCACCAGCGCAGAGGCACTCACGGTCCGGTGAGTGACATTTCCAAGCATCTTTTGTTTGTTCTTAAAAATCTTAATGACTGTAATCTTTCAGGGCTCGAATGTTGTGGTGACCTTCCATTAAAAGACACGTCAGAGCATATGTTTCTGCTTGCAAGGGATGTGCCAGAACTCCTTCTCTAGATCAGGAGATGCCCTTATCTGGACCTACTAATCCTTTGAACCAAATGTCCATGGGTGTTATGGTTGACCTACTTTCTTCAAAGAGCTAAATCCTGGTTATTGTGCACCTCATTAACAAGAGACATTTTGTGCCCCTAAATGGACTAACTTTTTTGTCAAGGTTCTGGCCTCACTCTTCATTCAGCATATTGTTAGATTGCACAGTGTCCCAGTACATATGACAAAGGATCTGTCACAATGGAAGTGTGATGGAGGCTATCTGCTGGTGTTGACGCCACTGAGGAGGGAGGTGCGGAGTCTAACGCACCCTTGGTAATCACCCGGGGCCCCCGCAAGGAGGTATGGACTTGGCTGCAGATGGGGCACAGGTCGCGGTTTTCAAAGAAAGTTACCAGATAAATAGGTGAACAGCGGATATTCAGACAGGTCGAGGTCGTAACCAGGAGAATGATGCAGTACCGAGTCAGGAGCCAAGAGTAGTCAGGGGAGCCGAGTAGTACCAGGAGAGCAGAGTTAGTGTCAAATCAGGATCCAGAGAGAAGTCAACAGGATACTAGAAACAGAAGGCTGGAACAAATGCTGGAGATCAGGTGTGAGCCTAATAATCTGACACCCTAGTGGTATCAGAGGCAAGTTTAAATAAGGGCAGGGCACTCCTGATTGGAGCATGGGAAAGCCTGCTCTGGATAGGCAGAGGTGTACAGAACAGCCCGCCAATTCAGACAGGAAGCGTCCCGGCTAGTGTATGAATGCAGAGGGCCGAAGACACTGTGTCCCTTTGCTAGACAATAGAACGCTTGCGGCTGGAAGGAGTCCGTTCCCAGCAGCAGCAGCACTGCGGGGACAGTAACTCAAACAGAACAACAAGAGATAGAAATTGTGTTTATGGGGCACTCTACTAACCCAAAAGTCAATAATGAAATGAAAATAGTAAATCTTTATTATTCATTTCATAAAAGTTTGAAGCGAAATGTTAAAAAAATGGAAAGATGAAATTAATTGACTGAAAGTACTAATATCCTGTTAAAAGAGGGTAAAAACATTTTTGCCCTGCTGGCTGGCTGTCTTGTAATTATATATGTCAATAATGTTAGTAGACTTAATAAGAATAATCTTGTATCTCTTCAGAGGTTGCAAATAATTACAATAATATAATTAAATTGATAGGTATGCTAAATTGTAGTATCAACTCCTCTAACAGAGGTATAATGCAGTGTCTCTATTTTCTATACTTGGCAGCTAAATGCAGCTTTCCTAAGTGTTACAATGTAACGAGGGACTCTATTATCACTATTAGCTTGTTCCATAGTAACTACGATCCCTTATAATACCTAATTGGCATAGGTAGCAAGGTGCTAATATGTTTAAGTCAGCTAACTGACATGAGATACAGTCCCTTGTGGTTCCCTAATAGATAAACCTCTAACAGACACTAGATCTAAAACTGCATACATAAGTCATTGTCCATATAATTATTAAGTAAATTCCCATTATCATAAGTATAGCAACCACGAGTTTTAAATAAGCCTCTAATTTCTTAGCTTAAAGTTAACAGACAGCGAGCGCAGCGTCCGCTGACGCGCGTTTCGCTCAAAGCGTTATCAAGGTAAAAGCCTTCATAAGGCTTTTACCTTGATAAAGCTATGAGTTACAAGGAGGAGTTTTTTTAATCGGTGCACGTAAAAATGAGAGGTAAAGACACCTTTCCAACAGATTCTTAGTTTTCCTGAGGAAACAACACTTCCTCATCGGAAATTTGTGTGCATTGCTACCCAGCCATGGTTGGGAACAATGGGTTTGGTGCACTTTGCCAAAAGCAGAAATAAGATTTTCCTAATTTTGCATCAATCTATTATTTTATATATCAGAATACACTGTGTGCTTAAGATTTAAACATGATAAATGTTGTAAAAATCACTTACAAAATAGTTAACTCAGTTTGTGCAAGTAGTTTACGGACACGATTTTGGATCAATTCAACTGGATGAAAATGAGGCCGACTTGCTGTTGTATAATGATGTCAGGTGGCTAAGTCGGGTGCAGCTCTTAGAAAGATTCTTGACCCTGTTGCCTTAAATTAATTTTTTGGAATCACTTGGAGAAAGATGATTTCTGCTGCATGATACAACATGGTTCCATCTGCCTTTCAATTCTGTGCGGATGACAACTTTACAGTGGACCTACACTGCACAACGCTGGGTACCCAGTTCCATTTGCTGCCCAAAGGAAACAGCAAGTATAACTACCTATCGTCAGTTTACACAAGAACTATTTACTATTCGAGCATAACTATATGGACGTTTGTAATATAGTTGACCACATAGAGACAGTGGATATTATTGCTACATACCGCGGCTCCCTTGTACATGTTCATCTGTTTGACACAACAGCTGGATATTATTATCTTACAGGCATTTGCTGCCCTTTACAACAGACATTGTGCTGCTTGCTATTAGGACTTATGAACTCTGTTGGATTATATGTAGTGTTGCTCACTAGGACCCATTAATCAGTATATGGATAGTTGCTGACTATATTTATGTATCTGGATATTGGATTAGTATATGCATTGATTCTTTATCAGTTTGTTGGTATCCACACTGTTGATTTCATATGAATATACCAGTTGTTATTGCTCAGTCCTATTTTATTCTTGGTTGCTGTGATGTTTATTGTATGATGTTTTATCTATTTATTATGTTGGTATGTTTAGACTAGAGATGGGCGAGTCCGGTTCCCCGAGAACCGAACCCACCCGAACTTTGGGTATCCGAGTACCGAGCTGAGTAGCTTGGTACTCTCCCGCCCGCTCCGAATCCAAATCGAGGCCGAACGTCATCGTGACGTCGTCAGATCTCGTGGCTCGGTTCTCGCGATACTAAAAGATTATAAATACACGCCTCCACAGCAATCAATTGCCATTTGACAGAGGGAGAGAGCAGGGTGTAGTCACAGGCTGATTAGAGCAGGGACAGAGAATCCAATATTTTTATTCCAATTGCTGTAACAAAAAACGCTAGAGAAGAGAGGAAGATAGAGGTTTTTGTTTTTTTGTTTTTTTTATATTTGGCACTCCCCAGTGCTTTTGGGGTGTCCCTCATAATTGTGCATAAATATTTCTGGCTGTCAAAAGTCATATCTGTCAGCAGTATCTACTAGATAATTTTTAGCACTCCCCAGTGCTTTTGGGGTGTCCCTCATAATTGTGCATAAATATTTCTGGCTGTCAAAAGTCATATCTGTCAGCAGTGTCTACCAAATAATTTTTAGCAGTCCCCAGTGCTTTTGGGGTGTCCCTCATAATTGTGCATAAATATTTCTGGCTGTCAAAAGTCATATTTGTCAGCAGTATCTTACCAAATAATTTTTACCACTACAAGTGCTTTGCGCTCAGAATGGATTCAAAGCAGTCCACATATGATCAGAATGAGCAACCAGGTTCTGTCACCAGTGCTTTTGGGGGTTCCTCCATAATTGTGCATAAATATTTCTGGCTGTCAAAAATCATATTTGTCAGCAGTATCTACCAAATAATTTTTAGCACTCCCCAGTGCTTTTGGGGTGTCCCCCATAATTGTGCATAAATATTTCTGGCTGTCAAAAGTCATATTTGTCAGCAGTATCTACCAAATAATTTTTAGCACACCCCAGTGCTTTTGGGGTGTCCTTCATAATTGTGCATAAATATTTCTGGCTGTCAAAAGTCATATTTGTCAGCAGTATCTTACCAAATAATTTTTACCACTACAAGTGCTTTGCGCTCAGAATGGATTCAAAGCAGTCCACATATGATCAGAATGAGCAACCAGGTTCTGTCACCAGTCCTGATGTTAGTGTTCCCAGTACGTCAACTGGGCTAGGCGATGTCAAACTACACAGAGTTTCGAAATCAGTCCAAAAAACAAAAACCTCCCAAAAATTTACTGTGTTGAAGCGAAAAAGAAGTGTTACTGAGCAAAAGTTAAGTGGCGATAAAAAATAATATTGCCAACATGCCATTCTACACACGGAGTGGCAAAGAGAGAATGAGGCCTTCACCTTTGGCTATTAGTGGCAGATCCAAAAATGTTACCGAGCCTACAAGTGGTGCACAACTACTGTTACGCATCAAAGCCGAGCTGCAAGATAACAGTAAGGCATTAGAGGATATTGTTTGCTCTGAATCAGAAATGACACCAATCCCTGTGGATAGTCCATCCAACAGTGGGATGTCTAATTGTGAGCATTCTGTTAGTGTACCCATAAAGCAGTTCTGCTGATGTGTGCCTGAACAGCCCGAGTGTAGCCGGTGATACACCAAGTGAGGATGACACTTTGTCTTTAGAAGAGGATGTGGGGGAGATTTGGGTATCTGACAATGAGGATGCGGTTTATTGTGTAAGTCCTGCAGCAGTGTGGCACCAGTGGGAGCAGTTCTGGCACGTGAGGTTCTGGCACCAATATGCACTTTCCAAACACAAGCAGGATGACGCAGGTGGCAGACCACAACAGTTTGACATCTGGGCTGGTTTGAAGGATTTGTCCAAAAGATGTGTGACCTTGACCATAACTCCAACCAATCCTACTATTAACATGCAAAGGATGGTCAGGGATTAAACTGTATTTTTCCTAATTTTCACTAATAATGTTTGGGTGTAATATATACCCAAAGACGAGTGCTCAATTGCTAAGAGTCATTGATGAAGAGGAAGACAAGCAGGCTTGTCTGTAGAATTTGCAAGCAAATTGTGCTGCGTTATATAGATAACACCCAAAGAGAAGAGCTCCATTGCTCCATTGCTAATTGTAATTGCTGAAATAGAAATAATAGGGCTGACAGTCTTGGTCTAAATCTGCAGTTACATTTTATTGTACCATAACTCACTGCGATACAGAAGAGGTGGCAGGGTTTAGTGATAATCTTCCTCAAACAATTCTAATTCATCCCAGCATCATAGAAGTCTGTGTAGTATGATGTAATTGCCGATAATGGCCTTCCAAAGGGAATGACTAGTTGATTTTAGGGCAGAGCTGTCACGATTTTTGGGCAATTCTTTTACAGCAGAGCAAATATCAAAATGTTGTGCGGACTCATCTGCATCACCACTGGGTGTCTTGGGAAAGCAATTTTTTTACAACAAGCAGTTGCCAGAGAAACTGAAGGAGAAGACGTCCAAACAAGATGTTGATAAGTCTGGGATCCTTGCAAAGAAAATTAAGTATTTATTCTACAATTAAAATATAGTTAGCACATTGACTTTGTTTTATTGCACACTATAATTTTCTGTTGCACCTTTTCAAAATGTATTATTAAGGCAATCACTTGACTCAAGCTAACCGTGTCTGCACTTTTTTCACAGGTAACTACTTCGCTGGACTAAAGTAAATTCCCCTCAAATGCTAGTCTTCTTGCAGCTGCTGCATTCTCCTACGTGCTGTTGCAGAAACCAGATATTGACCATAAATGTTTCTGGACACAAACAGCATCTCCAGCATGTCATTTTTAAAAAGTTCTGTAACACCAAGTTGATAGTGTGTGCAAAACAGGAAATGTGATGGAATTCAACCCCGCTGTAATGCTTCACCAATATTGGGGTCGTAATCAGAAATGACATATCCTCAGGAGAGTCCATGCAGGATTAGCCATCTTTCAATGACATCCCTTAGTTTTTGTAAAGGTTTGTCAGCTGTATGCCTCTTACTGAAGCCGCTGATACACAGAGTATCCTACTTCTCAAAAATGTGACGTACCTGGGTACATGCTGCTGCTGTCCATGCTGGGGAAGGTGAATGACCAACCCAGTGGGCTTTCACAGTCATATAATCTTTAGTTTGCCCAGTTCCGCTTGTCCACATATCTGTGGTTAAGTGTACAGTGGGTAGAATGCCATTTTGTCGCCCAATTATTACATTTTTAGGAACTTTCCTGTACAGGAGAGAATTAGCTTTTCTAGTAAAATGGTATAGTGATGACATTTGCTAACAGGGACAGAACACCTCAATTAAGTGTCTTAAACCAAGTGTATTAATAGTGGACATTGGACGCAGATCTAACACTAGCATAGTACCCAGGGCGTCTGTGATCCGCTTTACGACTGGGTGACAGATTTCATTCTTGCTTCCTCTTGCAGAGGATTGTTTAACTGCCAATTGTTGGTTCAGGGGATATTGATTATGAAGGTGTTGGGGGGGAAGATTGCAGGTGCTGGGATGTAGATGAGAGAAGGGAGGTAGATTATGCTGGACTGCTTGTTGTTATTTTTTTAACCGAAATTTCTGATTTTCCCAACAGTTTTCCAAGAACTCGCTGAAAAATGACGAAACATGGATTAGGATCCCAGATGGTTAAGGTCCCTACCTCTACTGAGTGTGGCTTTAAAAACGCTACAAATGGATAGACAACTCTTGCCAGGATTTGTGTAAAAATAATTCCACACTTAAGAGGTGGATTTTTGGTCTAATGCCCATGCATGACAATGGCCTTTTTGATATCACTGGCAAGAACTGCAGCAAATTTTCTTTTCAAGTGTATGAAAATCATATTGTGACATAGGAGGTGGTCAAAAAATTGAATAAAAAAATGACTGGAAATTAGTGTTACTGAGGTTAATAATAATGTAGCTACAAAATAATACCTAAATTATGTTATTTTAGCACCAATAAATGTAGTTTTTTTTAACAAATTGCAAAACAAAACCAAAGAAAACCAAAACCAAAACCAAAACACTACGGTAATCCAGATCCAAAACCGAATACAAAACCAAAACACGGGGGTCAGTGACCATCTCTAGTTTAGACTGAATAGGGATCTATGCAGGGGCACACGCAGGGGGGGTTTTTGGTTCTCCAGAATCCCCTCCCCTCCGCGAAGAATAGGGGCTAAACAGTGCACTGTACAATACAGCACCGCTGCGGACGCTTCTTTGACAGCTCCATGGCTGCTGTACAATACAGTGCAGCCGAAATGAAGCTGCTGCGCATGCGCGGCCGCATGCGCAGCAGCTCTCTCTATTTTCTTTCGGGGGGGTAACCCCCTTAAAAATCCTGCGTGCTCCCCTGCTATGTAAGAATTTTTTCCCTGTGTTTAAGACCTTGATAACTTGATAACTGTTATAATTTTTATTATTAATATTGCATAATTTGTGAATATATTGTTTTATACCTTACTTTATTACCACCGGCAAGAAATTGCATTTACACCCTTATTATCAATACAGCTGTATATAAGCATTCAGACAATGAGCGCATAACCATTATCAATCTTGTGGTTAATTACTGTTAGCTTTTGTGACAAATTTGACAACTCACTGCAATGCATTCAACCTTGAACTATTGGGTAAGGATTAAACCATAATCCGTTTATCGGTTGACATTTTTCCCTTCTTATAATCTTACCTACAAAAGCTAACTTACCACTATAAATAACGACACAGAGACTTGTTTTGGCAAAATGAAAGGTCAGGAATTTATTGAAAGATTCATTTATTGAAAAGAGGTGGCAAATATAAGCAGACCAATCAGCCCAGGCCACAGCCGTAAGGTGTAAACTCTGACCAAAATATTGGGACACTTCTAGGCGTTAGGTGCCAATCTACCCCATTTGGCTCATTAGCTGAGGCCCGCCCACCTAGGCGGAGCTCCATAACCATCATCATCATCATTTATTTATATAGCGCCACTAATTCTGCAGGGTTATTCTCCCTAATTGACCAATACCTCAAGGGGAGAGCGCCTAATACACCACTCGAATGTGTCTTAATGGCCGCTGATTGGGCTGCTTTTAGCCAACTAAAACCCCTTAGGAAGAAAAATTACATCGACGGACATGACAAACACACGTCACTAAGACAAACACAACAAAGAGTGCCTGGGTGGGCGTGGAACTTTCCAGACGAACAAGAGGAAGTTAACTATATTTCTTGACCTAATAACTCTTCTCCAGGGATAGCCCCTCCCTACTGCTCACCGCTGATTGGCTGAACCTCTGCCACATCCAACATGCTAATTTAACTCCCGCTATACTCAATATTTTTCTCTCTTCGTGCAACCTCAGTGTTTATGTTACTTCGGAACAATTCCTGCCGTCTATTATCCTTACCCAAAGAAATGCAACTGCAGTTGCTCTGGTGCTTTATAATAGCTGGAGATTATGGGCTTGATTCATTAAGTGTGTAAGTGAGTATTAGAAAAATGCTTTATTCCTCATATCTTCACAATAACAAAAACTTGTAAGTAGCAATAATCATACACTCTCACTTTAAGGAGAAATAGAAATGATGTACTTGTATTTTAATAGAAAGGTCTGCGTGACCCAGAATGAAAAATAAAGCAATAAATAATGTGTCAGTTTCATAATGTGAATAGCAGGATGGACAAGGGTCAGGAAATTAAGTGATACGCGACAATGCAAATGACAAAATAAAGATAAGAATAAATATAGAAGTTACGTCAGCATAATAAATTTAATAATGTCAGATAAAAGCATAGCAAATGTCCGCTGGACAATGTCTAAATAAAGATTAAGCTTTTTTTGAGAAGTTAGTACAACAGATAACCGGGGAGAGTCTGGTGTGATACCATTAATCATTATTTCACCCCTCCCTTTAGAATGTTAGCCCTCGCGGGAAGGGTCCTCTCTACCAATTTCCCACGTCTGTCTACTGTCCTTCATACGTCCTGTTATTTCTTTTGCTGCACTCTGTGTGAATCCCCATAGCATTAGTCACACTCATGTATTACCTCATCTATTTGTTACTTGCTTCTGTATCCAGTGCTATGCAATCTGTGGCGCGTTATAAATAAATAAATAATAATAATTATGTCAGTATGTGTCTGTATAAAAAACTTTGTACTAAAAATAGTAATCTGTATTCTATAAAATCTTGAGTGATCTGTAACACATTCAGTCATTATTCTGAAGGCTGTATCAAATAAACATCTATATTACAACCAATACTGTTCATTATCTATTTCTATTGAGAAACCTAAGACCATCTGTAATACAATATAATGCACGCAAAACAAATGTATTGTGCGTTTTGTTTTGTCTTAAATAAAACGTATTTCGGGCATACGTACATCTGGATTCAGCTACAAACGGATCTGAAGAAACATCTTTTGTTGACTATGGTTGTATGTATGCTCTGTTTATGAAATGGCACTTGCTTTATTGAGACAGACACAATATACATACAATACATATGTGGAATATAAAGGTCACAATATTATTTTCATCCACTTTAGGACAAAGACTGCAGCGAGCTGGCTGGATTCTAAGTGACAGAGCAATAACATCAACACATGGCAGTTCATAGCACATCTAGTAAACATTGCCACACAGCAGTGGCAGAAAAGAAAAGTGGTGCAAGATGGAATTGTCCTTGGGCACTCCCACCCACCCACATGTAAGACAGTGAAAAGGACATGTACAGTTTAACAAAGCAAGTACTCCAGCGACAAGGAGTGCTGCTTTTGTGGTTGAAGTGCTTGGTTTGTTTGGGTCCCCACAAAAAAAAAAGCTTAAGTCAAACAGTGCTGTCAATGAACTCTACATTATTAAGCCATGTCTGATCGTGCTGCATCTTTAATCTCGCTCTCCTTTCTGGATACCGCCCTCTCATCACTGAAGAACTGCCAAATTTATGCAGACACAGGAATGGATATTACAACTGGAGTGGCATTACATCTGCTTCAGACAGACTCTGACATGTGGGCCGCATGGGATCCGTCATGTTGGAGTACGCTGCATTGAACAGAGATTTAAACCAATATATAGATTCAGTTGAGGAGACTGTACTTAGATTAAAACGTGACCCACCAGATGAGAACTCAGAATTAGGAGAGCTTGTACATGAGAGATACACTGCGCTTCAGAAGAATAATATAGAGGGAGCTCTGACGCAGGATGATAAATATGTCCAGTTTAAAGAACAGCTAAGAGACCTGAGAAAGCAAATGTTTGTGTCACTGGCCCCTGCAGACAAAGATTTGAAAGATGAAGATGAGGAGATCGTCGTCACTCAGAGCACTCCTATAACACAGTTGGAGATGGTGAACCCAGTAAAAAACAAAGTATGTGGTCACACATACGAGAGAAAAGCAATTGAAAGGATGATTGAAAACAAACTTCAGCACTTATAGCACATGTAGGTAACATTGGCACACAGTGGTAGATGAAAGGAAAAGTGGTGCAAGTTAGAATTTTTCTTTGGAACCTCCCACCCATCCTTATAATGGATCTTAAAAAGGACATGCACTTTTAACAAACCAAGCACTTCAGCGACAAGGAGGGCCACTTCTTGTGGCTGAAGTGCTTGGGTTGTTTGGGCCCCCCACAAAACAAGGTTACAATGGGCTTAAGGCAGCTAAGGTAACAGTGCTGTAGATGAACTCTACAGTGGCAAGCTGTTGTTATCATCATCTTCAGCCTCATCCTCCCCCTCATCAGTGTGTACATCATCCTAACACAATATTAATTCATCCCGCAGGAAACCATCATTACAGAAGTCTCTGTAACATAAATGTCAAAAACAAAAATGTAAAAAAAACAGCTTTTACCTTTTCAAAGAAAAAAACACATCTTTAATAAAGGTCCAACTTTACTGTAGAAAAACATAAAATTTCCAACATGTCATTTTACCCAAATATTAATATGCATTCCAGCATCAGTTAGCTTCCTTCTCTCAGCTAGATCCCAGCACCTGCTATCTACACTGTCATCATCCTCACCCTGACCTGTAGCTGGTGCAAGTGATATGACTGAAAAAAACATACTGAGAGATGCCTAAAGCTTGAATCGGATGCTGCTGCATATGCTCGAGCTTGGCTTATTGTACATTGACTGCGTGCATACACCCAGCCCCCTCCCTCTTCCATCCATGAAAATGTAGGCTGTCAGAAGTGTCATTCGCGTTCAAAGATGAACTGTATGTACATTCACTGGCGTATAGCACATATCTGAGCATGCACAGTACAATTTAACGCAAAATACCTCACTTATCAGCATTTATGTTCCTTAATCATCCAGGCCAGAGATACTGTGCCATCATTTCTGTATCCATAGTCAAGAGAGTGCTATATATTTTATTCCTCAGACACTGTGATTTTTATGGACAGCGCTAGTATTTTTGCTTTAAAAAACCTGGACCGCTACTTCAGCTTGTATTTTCGGCCTCAGGTGGAGCTTTCTCACAGAATCCTCTTGGAATGGTGTCTAAAAAAACTTTTCACCTTTTAAATAGTTCAGTTAGTTTAATAAAAATAAATGAAAGGGTTCCTTAGAGCGCCTTATTAAAGTAATTCTATCGTTTTAAAATAAGCATTGCCCAATCAATTGTATGTGTGTCCAAAGCACATGGTGGTTTATTTTAGCAGATGTAAATAGTCAACAATTCAATACATTATTATATTATGATACAGTACAGTACAGCACAGCCAATACCAAAAGATAAGTACATACCAAATGCAATCGCTTGCGCACGCTGCGCAACCACCGGACCCGATGGACAATATTCTGTATAGAATATTGTGTCAGAGTTGACTGAGGCCCCAGTGAGATGCAACTAATATATATACAGTCAGTGTTTCATTGTGAACAATAGAGATGACGTAGATTGTTTCTATAGGTCCAGACGTTGGGTGGGTCCAGGCCAGACAGGTAATAGGTTGATTCAATCTAAGGAATCCAAAGGTGGGGGTCTTCTCTCCAGGGGGTCTGCTCCTTTTCATAGCCAGTATCATACAAAGGTTTTACTCTCTAATATCAATAACTAAAGTATGCAATGTGCGATCTCTTCGCCGACTGCACCAGACAGCTGCTGATGATTAGGGCTTCAATATGATATCAGGCATGACACCTTTCCTATTACTTAAACCTTTAATAACACTACAATGTACATATAATCACTATATATATATATATATATATATATATATATATATATATACCGTATTTCCCCATGTATAAGACGCACCCATGTATAAGACGCACCTTAATTCTGGGACCCAAAATTAAAACAAAAATGTATTACATAAAGTGGATGGAGTGATGGTTATGTTAAGGATGTTTAACTACTAATCAGCCCAACTACAGTTACATGCCTAATACTAATAGCCCATCTAGCATAGTGACATGTATACGGTACATACCATACTACAAACACGCTGGGCTAATCGGATATTATCGGCAGTCATCGGAACTGTCGGTCACGTGACTGACAGCTCTGAGACTTGGGAGGCGCCTGAAGGACCTGAAGGTCCTTTTGCCAAGTAGCAAGGACACGCTGTAGCCGATTAGCGAGTCACGCTGGAGCTCATTAGCGGGGACACGCTGGAGCTGATTAGCGGGGACACGCTGGAGCTGATTAACGGGGACACGCTGGAGCTGATTAGCGGGGACATACTGGAGCTGTTTAGCGGGGACACACTGTAGCTAATTAGCGGGGACTCCTCTCTCTCATCCTCACACCAGGTATCGACTTCTTCATTGAGGTAAGTAGCGCTTGCAGTGTATAAGACGCACCTTTTTTTAGACCCAAAATTTGGGGGAAAAAGGTGCGTCTTATACATGGGGAAATACAGTATATATATATATATATATATATAGACTAATAATAAACCGAATACTATCTGCTCCTGAATTACAGTGTAACAGAACCAATATGAAATGATATAAATAACTAACTGTTGTAATGCGAGTGTGTGCGTGCGTATTTTACCGTGCGAACGCACCACGTCACGTAACACATGGCGTACGCTTCGCAATACGCACGGCAAACCAATATTAAACCAATATACTTTCGTTCATCCAATTATACGACTTCAACAGTCCACCCTTTGATAGTACAATAAACTATCACCTTAAAGATGTTATAAGCAGGATCTCAGTACCACGTTTCATTGTTATGTAATACAAATCCCCCTTGGTGTATGTCCACGCTGTTCGTAGATCTAAACAAGTTATCATAAGAGAGAGTCTTAATCCTCTAAACGACTTCTTCTTTTACTATAAACTGTACACTTCTGGAGCTTGGAGATAACCTTTTGTATGCCCTTCAATGGTGCAATAAAACACTTAATACATTATTTGGAAAGGTACATGGTACAGTAGAACGTGTATCAGCTATACAGAATTCTCTACTACAGTTCTTCAAGTTTAACAGGTTCTTCTGTCCAACGCATGTCTTTAAGCTCAGAATACATTTAAACACTTCATGTTCATCAATAGCATCATCCTATGTCTATCAATAATGTCATATGCAATCTCCTTCAGCTTGCGTTAATATACACCCATCTAATAATGTCACCAGTTCTTTTCATCAACACTTGTGGGCGGGCTATTGTCTGTTCGTTCTTCCCAGTCTCCCAATACCCAGATTTAACAGTGATCGGCTTGTAAAGCATTGGGAGACTTCAGACTAAGGGACCTAGGTGTTCTACTTTTTCCCCTAGTGACCTCCCACCCATAGTTCGGGTACCTCAAGAATATTTAGTGGAAAGAGAACTAATCCTACTTGATATAATCACTGAGGCACGCGTGAGCACGCCCAGCACTTTGTTTGGTCTAAAACCTTACCCTCCCAAGAATGATAATCATTCTCAAGGATGCCTGCTCAAGTCCGAATATTACTGGACTGGCATCGCTGGGTGTGTCTCCTTTTTTCACTATGGGGTTGCCCTACTTACGGACGTAATGCTACTCAGACAATAGCCCCTCGCACTTTCTCCAAGCTCCAAGGTTTCCAAATTTTCCTTTACCCCTGAATTGAATAGAGTAATTGGCCGGACTGATTATGCTACTAACTTCTTCCTCCCCAATACCTCGTTATCATTACCTGAACCAGTCTCTGTCACCTGCCAATAATCAAAAGAATTAACCGTCCTGAGAAGAGAGTGAAATGAAACAACACAAAAGAGGAAAAACTACAACTTCATGCTGGACAACAGTCTTAGCCTTTGGCTCAGGTGCTACTAACTGCATCTGAGGCCTTCCAGTACAGACTCATGAGTGCCCTTAGACCCTTCTCTAAGTGTTGGCCCCTCTGCAGTGGGTGGTATGGGCACCAGTGTGTCTCTGCTACCCTTGAAGCCGTGAGGCTGGTAGCCTACACCTGGTACCTGTCTGGCAAATAACCAAAGCTTAAGAAATTACTGCTCCACGACTTACTCTCCTGATCCAACATCCTGACAGTTAGTGTGACCTTTCAGAAAACAGTGTTTTGGACGTTCTCGGTTGCTGTCTCACTATTTACCTTCTCTCAAGGTCTAACCTAGCCTCCCAGTTACAATCTCATCTCACGAGGGGTCAAGAACATTTCAAAAACTGACAGGTTAGGAGTCTGCCCAGGGGTGATCTCTTGGTAGCGGGAAAGGACTAGTGGCACTTCAATCAAGTTCCAACTCTTAGTCTATTCAATTCATTCTACCGAGTACCACTACTTTATGTTCACACTGGTTTATGGCTAACTGAAAGTATGTGATTTGTTACCACTACTCATACATTATACATCTATTATCAATAACATGAATACCCCTATCATCTATTATAACTCTAGGACTATCACATTAAATAACAAAAGCTTTGAGTATGATACAGTAATACATTAGACACATTTCAATACACCTCTACCCAGACATATTTCATTGGTACGCCTGTGTATACTTGAGGATCCTGCATGGTGGTAATTGGATGACGTGTATTTGTTTTACCTGGAGAAAAAACCCATCAGCAGGAGGGATATGGGATGGCTCTATTGGTCTACCTTGTCCATCTCTCCAGAGTCCACCAGACTCCTCACCTTCCAGACAGTTTATCCCTCGGGTAACACAAATCTTCCTATATTAACCAATATGTGTATGCGTGCATGTGTGTGTGTGTTCACCTTTTTAAAACTAAAACAATACAACAAAGAACAAAACAAAACATAGATTTGTTAGCTGTCACATAAAACCCTGCTGTCTATTTGACAGCTATGTTCTCCCTGGTGTGACAGCCATGTATGGTTGTGCGTGTAAGTGTGGACCTTACTAGCAGCTACTTCCGTTGGTAACTGTGTCCCTGTATAAAGTCCTCTATGTAGTGTCCTAATCATGTGCTGGTATTGCTATAAAACGATTTCTCAGTCACCTCAACATCGCCCTCTAGACTAGAAAAATGCTAAAGACCAATGTATATCAATCGATTTTCCCTCTGCCAACTCACATGTCATTCTCAGTACCTCATATTCAGCTACTTGACTAAGTGGGAAAGGCAAAGAGGTCTCTTTCTATAACACTTTCTTCAAATATAACAGTATCCAGTACATGCCTGTCTAACAGTGAAAATTATAAAACCTGAAAATTCTACATTTTCTAGGGTTTCACATTGTTGTATCTTGTGGTAAAAATCCTACTCCAATGTTCTACACAGAGATGCATATCTGTATGCCTATCCTCTAGCAATATCCTGTCTCCACCCTTTGTGCATCCATAAAAAGGCACATTTTTGTACAGGAGGCACGAGCCAAAACAAAAAACAAAACAGATATGCAATCTATAACACATGAATCGTATTTCCACAACAGAACCTTTCTGCTTAAAATCAGCAGTTTCTATACACATGAAAACAAAACCCCTGACTGTTTCTGTAACTCATGTCAATCTAGTGTGTGTATCTCTGAATTTGTCTTATGTAAAAAAAAAAAATATGTTTTAGCCCCATTGTTGAGACTGTGTCTGATTTTATCTCTACCAGAGCAGAGAGAGAGAGAGAGAGAGAGAGAGAGAGAGGGAAAGAGAGAGAGAGAGGGAAAGAGAGAGAGAGAGAGGTAGAGAGAGAGAGAGAGAGAGAGAGAGAGGGGGCGGGAGAGAGAGAGAGAGAGAGGTGGAGAGAGAGAGAGAGAGGGAGCGGGAGAGAGAGAGGTAGAGAGAGAGAGAGGGGGAGAGAGAGAGAGAGGGAGACTAGCGTTTGTGTAAAGAACGAGAAATAGGAAAGCAATGAATGATGGGAATACAAAGGTTCGAATACAAACATACATGTAGAAAGGGAGATTTTTACAACAAAATGACAGCTGGATTGGACTCTGACTCTATGGGGAAATGGCTGTATTCATTCCACTGTTCCCCTTAGCTATTTGCTAACTATGACCCCTCCCCATACTTGACTAGGGGTTCTTAACAGTGCAATCCAGTGTCGTCCGTCATTTGTTCATTAAGAACTCGGTATCTCATTGACTACATACCTTTTCAACGGACTTTTCTAACTTATAATAGAGAAATGTAAAAATGTACTCTTAGTGACTCATATTTTCTCTGAAATACATAAAACGATATTTTGGAGCAAAGTATGTACATACTTGATTGTTGGATAATGATTCTCAGCCAAACAAATTATCATGAGTCACTGCAGCCTAAAACAAAAGAGTGTTCCAATTGTCTATTGTTAATTAGTCTTTCAAGAGTAATTCTTCTATTTCTCTATCTCACCCCTTTTAAACACTTGTCTATACTTCTTTTGTGTCCCCTTTTATCTGTGAAAAGAAAAACAAGATAGTTATCTTAAAACAGCAAACAAAACAAACATTTCTATTCTTTGCCATCGGCTAGCGATTTAGGAAAACAAACATGTGACAACATAAAACGAACAAACAAAATCAACAAAGATTACTTTTAAAAAAATAAGTTTCTTTCTACATTTTGCACCTTAATGCTCACCACAGATTAACTCTAGAGTCGGCTATATTTCTCCCCCAGAATATTAGTTGTTACAGAGTGTGCAATCAATTAAAGGGGAACCTCTGAGAGAAGTGTACGCCTCCTTTGTGGATGTCTATGTGATTTCCAACCCAGGTATTCATTCTTCTCTCTACACAGTTCCTACTCATGCGTTTCTTCTTATGGCAGTAGAAGCACGTCCCTGTCATGTCTGCACAATGTTTTGCTAGGTGTCCTATTTTATTGCCTTGAAAACACTTCCTCAACTTGTGTTGTTTCTCTTCCTTTTTACAATCTTTCCTAATGTGTCCTTCTTCTCTGCAATTGTAACATCTCACTATTCTGGGTTTCCTGTTATGTGGGTTGTATTCTGGTGGTCGTGTGTGCAGTCCCTCTAGTGCTGGGATACTTATCATCATTACCCTATCACTTAGTGTCTCTTTCTGTTTGTTTATACTTTTATCATGTTCTATAGCTGACTCCCTGAGAGCACTTACAGTGGTTCCTTTCCAGTATGGTAATGAAGTTTGCACCCTTCTTTTCAAGTTTTCCCTGAGGCCATCCATTAGAACTTTAACAGCAACCTCTCTGTAATATAGATTATCTTTTATGTCTGGTACCCCAGTACATTTGCCCATTTATATCAAAGCTCTGCAAAAATAGTCTGCTGCATTTTCACTATCTTTTTGCTGGATACTAAAAATTTTACTCCAGTCCACTATCACTGGGAAATATATAGCCAACTGTGTGATTATATGTCTAATATTGTCCTGTTTATCATCCTCGGTTAAGGATTCATCCTCCTCCAACATGCAATCATTAATGAACTTTTGTATATCAGTATTGAGAGGAAGACAGGTCTTCAATAATACTCGCCAATCTTTATTAGTTGGCTCATACACATTACCATAATATCTAATAAACTGCTGACATTTGGTCAAATCTTTCCTAGGATCAGGGAAATCAGACAAAATTGAAAATGTTTCAGACCTAGTGCATGGATCATGCTTTGCTACATGTTTTAAGGGAACATCACTATTCCTGTCTGCTTTCCCATTGGGAACTGCTGCTATGCAGACAGGATGTAAGTCTACCAAATCACTAAAACTAGTTGCTGAAATTGCTGCTGCCGTACAATGGATGTCTCCCCCTGTGTTAACCTTTTCATTATCCTCACCACTTTCAGCAGCTGCCCCTGCTGGTGGGACCGTTACTCTTCTTTTTCCTGAAACATTACTTTTAACGTTACTTAAAACAACATACAACTTACTAGTTACAATTTTTACATTTTTGGTATTGGCTGTACTTCCCGCCCGACCGAATTTATCGGGGGTGTGTTTGCGCTCAGTTCGCCACGCTTTGCAACGCACACTTCCGGAATGCTTGTTTCCGGTACGCTTACTTCCGCTGAACACGTGTTTTTCCTTACACTCACTTCCGCTGTGCGTTCGCTGCTCTGCCACGTGTTACCTTCCATTTGCCACGATTTTAAACAATGATTATGTGCATTTCTCACTTTCGTTGACTTAATCAACCGTACTTTATCTTTTACAGTATTTAGTACCTCTGCATTAAAACTCCCTATTGTTGGGAAAGGCCTATCACAAGCTTTGGTCATCCCGACCCACGTGTCACAATACACAGTTGCATATGCACCATATTTCTTACACATGAGAAACCTCGCTGAACCAATAGGGCCTTCCTTAGGCAGTACACTGACCATCTCTAGCGTATGCTTAGCACCCATGTTGAACAATATACCTTCTACCCGGACCACAGACACACCGCAATGCTCTGTTCCTTCTGGCCAAATGTGAAATACAGACACACCGCAATGCTCTGTTCTTTCCACCTAATAATTTCAACTCTGTTGCTATACTCACCGCTAGAGATCTATAATCCTCGGTGAACGTATTTCCTTTAGCCGCGCTCACTCGCTTTTCTCGCCCCTGGCGAGGGTCCCTAATACAGAAATATCACTGTGGGCCCCAAGGGCTATCAGCTCCTCGATACCCTGGCTCAACCACAAAAATCTGCTGAGTTTATTATCGCTGGGAGCGCAAAGTCGATACAATCAACCTGCCTTTCCAGTATAATTCCTCCTAGCTGCTTCACCAATTCGCACTAACGGTGCGACCGGATCGCACTGCCTACCAATACTAATTATTAGCAAACCTTGCGATCTATTGGTAGCGCTTTGCGAAAACCCAGTTTTCGCATTCGGTATACCTGCCCTGTATACCGTCCTTCAGTTGGGCAATCCGCCTCGTCAGACAGCAACTGAGCACCTCAACAATAAAACAGTGTATCTACGTTACAACATCACACACTATACACCTTTTCTGCGCAGAAAATCAAAAGTTCCCAACAATAGTAATAATGTCTCAGAGGCTTTCACAAGTAATTATACTATGCATGTATAATAACTATCAACACGATTGTTTAACCACGTGGCAAGTTTACCGGAAGTTCGCGTACGCACAGCAGGAAGTACACATACGTTAAACAATGCAATACAGTTAAAACGCACAATGACAGAAAAAAAAGAAACAGTTTTCTCTTTTGTCCCTAGGTTCTAGTTAGCGTGCCCTAGATAATGCAAAACGGACATTCGGTTTCGCAACACAAAGTAAAATTCAGGTTTTGAACACCATGTGTTCTTACCCGTTTATGACGTGTCTCCACCCTTTGTTGAGGAACCGAAATCCGTTGGTCTTGCGTATCATCGGCAACGAAACCTCCAAAGCTCACGAGCCCCCAAATTATTAAAGTAATTCTATCGTTTTAAAATAAGCATTGCCCAATCAATTGTATGTGTGTCCAAAGCACATGGTGGTTTATTTTAGCAGATGTAAATAGTCAACAATTCAATACATTATTATATTATGATACAGTACAGTACAGCACAGCCAATACCAAAAGATAAGTACATACCAAATGCAATCGCTTGCGCACGCTGCGCAACCACCGGACCCGATGGACAATATTCTGTATAGAATATTGTGTCAGAGTTGACTGAGGCCCCAGTGAGATGCAACTAATATATATACAGTCAGTGTTTCATTGTGAACAATAGAGATGACGTAGATTGTTTCTATAGGTCCAGACGTTGGGTGGGTCCAGGCCAGACAGGTAATAGGTTGATTCAATCTAAGGAATCCAAAGGTGGGGGTCTTCTCTCCAGGGGGTCTGCTCCTTTTCATAGCCAGTATCATACAAAGGTTTTACTCTCTAATATCAATAACTAAAGTATGCAATGTGCGATCTCTTCGCCGACTGCACCAGACAGCTGCTGATGATTAGGGCTTCAATATGATATCAGGCATGACACCTTTCCTATTACTTAAACCTTTAATAACACTACAATGTACATATAATCACTATATATATATATATATATATATATATATATATATATATATATATATACCGTATTTCCCCATGTATAAGACGCACCCATGTATAAGACGCACCTTAATTCTGGGAACCAAAATGAAAACAAAAATGTATTACATAAAGTGGATGGAGTGATGGTTATGTTAAGGATGTTTAACTACTAATCAGCCCAACTACAGTTACATGCCTAATACTAATAGCCCATCTAGCATAGTGACATGTATACGGTACATACCATACTACAAACACGCTGGGCTAATCGGATATTATCGGCAGTCATCGGAACTGTCGGTCACGTGACTGACAGCTCTGAGACTTGGGAGGCGCCTGAAGGACCTGAAGGTCCTTTTGCCAAGTAGCGAGGACACGCTGTAGCCGATTAGCGAGTCACGCTGGAGCTCATTAGCGGGGACACGCTGGAGCTGATTAGCGGGGACACGCTGGAGCTGATTAACGGGGACACGCTGGAGCTGATTAGCGGGGACATACTGGAGCTGTTTAGCGGGGACACACTGTAGCTAATTAGCGGGGACTCCTCTCTCTCATCCTCACACCAGGTATCGACTTCTTCATTGAGGTAAGTAGCGCTTGCAGTGTATAAGACGCACCTTTTTTTAGACCCAAAATTTGGGGGAAAAAGGTGCGTCTTATACATGGGGAAATACAGTATATATATATATATATATATATAGACTAATAATAAACCGAATACTATCTGCTCCTGAATTACAGTGTAACAGAACCAATATGAAATGATATAAATAACTAACTGTTGTAATGCGAGTGTGTGCGTGCGTATTTTACCGTGCGAACGCACCACGTCACGTAACACGTGGCGTACGCTTCGCAATACGCACGGCAGACCAATATTAAACCAATATACTTTCGTTCATCCAATTATACGACTTCAACAGCCTCACATATGATTGCAGCTCAAAACTCTTTAAACTTCAACTATACACTTGTTGAAAAAATATATATAAAAAATTTATATATAAAATCAAAATTTTGATTTTGGCAAAACGTCTGTACATATACTATTGAGGAGCCATTGAGGCTTGAGATATGTGAAAAACAAACACTGTTTCCAGTACGTGGGTAGCCTTGAGGGAATATTCACTGTGGAATGCGGTTTACAGATCTGCACTTTATGATGAGGGATTCACAAGTTTTGGTCTTGTAAATTTTCTCATAAAGGGAAAGTTACACTTTGACAGAATAAAAACAAAAACAATCACAGACTATATATTTTGGAAGTTTATTATATATCTATATTAATTCATCCAATATTACACTATTGTGCTCAAATAATTTGTGCTTTTCATGTTTGGATCACACCATTGAGAATCCTATTGTGGAACACCTGGTCAAGAGATGAAATATAAGTATTACTTATTTATATATTTGTAATTGATATATGGGAGATTGATAGCGCTTTAATCTTTTTATGTTCTTGATTTTTTATATATATATTTTTTAACACGTTTATAGTTGACGCTTAAAGAGTTTTGAGCTGCAATCATACGTGGGGCGCTCTAAGGAACCCTTTCATTTATTTTAATTCAGCAGTAGTAATGCCCATTCAAAGCAGTACTACTCAGTAAAGGGACTTTTGATATCATGAAATAGTCCAGATTGATGTGGTAATGTATAGAGAGGGTTAATATGCAATAATGTCATGAAACATGAGTTTTTAGAAATAATAATGTAAATGAGGGTGATGATGGAATTGCAGGCCTGTGCGTTCCACCGTCAAGCAGGAGTAATAAGGTCATATGTAGTGCACTAAGGTGCCTTTGCTCACAAATCACATAGAGGAGCAAATAAAGGACAGTTTTAATATCTGCTTCTGAATGACTTGGTAGCTGAAACATACTGTTTGAGCTATTTTGCCATTCAGAACACCACTGACATTTAAATTATTTAATCATTATTTATTGTATAAGGGGCAAAATTTATTTACTATTAACTTCTGGGGAAATTCTTTTCCCCATTATATTAAGGGAACAAAATTATGTAATTATTATATTATCCGGCCACTATGTAATGTCAAATTGTGCAACATAAATAATTATATCCACCATTAACAGTCAGTTAATATTATTATATATTCACATTTTCACCATAATATAATGCTATAATAGAGTCCACATAAAAAAATCCCCCATAAGTTAATATTACATTAATTTTGCCCCTTAATCAATAAATAATGATTGCCCAAATAATTTAAATGCCAATGGTGCTTTCTCTTATGTTCTGCATGCAGTTTGAGCAATCTCACCACTCACAACAACCTCTTTTATTTTGGCCTTTTGGATGGCGGTTTTGCGGCTGTTTTGCAAACCCCAGCTTAGTAAATCCGGTGGTTTGTATGTTCATCATTGTTAAAATCGGGATGGAGATTTGTAAAGTGGTGGTTTTGTAAAATGTCAAATCTGGCCATTTGGTCTTTAGTAAATCCGTCGGTTTTAAAACCAAACCGCCCTATAGTAAATCTGACAAAGAGAACTCCTGTAAGAATGCAGCAAAATTTGTGAACAATAGGTAGTTTCATTTTCAGCTCTTAGTGTGGGAGCTGTGCCCATGACTTTGGATATGGCAGACAGGAGATAATCCTCCAGTCCCCCTTGGGATAAGAATAATTGACACATCCGTCCTGAGAAGGGGGAGAACGTTTTTAAAAATAAAGAATACGTGAGATAATCTGCAGTGCATCCCATAGACTATTGTGTGCTTATGACGTAGGATCCATATATTCAGTAGGCTATAAAGACTTGTATCTTGTTATCAATAAACAGAGAAAATTCCTTATATACAGAACTTGGTCTATTCTCTCCAGCTGATTGAAGCGCTTCTAGATATACTTGACACCACAGGCAAACTTGGATCAGATTTTATATCTAACAAGTGCATACACACTGCAGAATTAAAATGACATTATTTCATTGGTGAATGAGATATTTAGTTTTATTTAAAAATCAAATGAAATGTGTGTCTCAAATGTAGGAGTGAGAGCGGGGACTTTTGGCATATGCTCTGGGAGTGTCCATTGGTCTCATCCTTTTGGGGAGAGGTGGAGGTTTGTATTAAAAGATTGGAGGTGGGAGTGGTGGCCTTGACTCCAAAACTCTGTATATTCGGTTTAGGCTTGAACAAAAAAACCCGTAGACTTATTAGACTGCTTATTAACACGTTACTTATGTTGGCAAAGGTAGTGATAGCTAGGAAATGGATGGCACCTGAAGGTCCGACTTTGAGCAGCTAGATTGACCTTGTTAACGATATAGTCGGCCATGAAAGGTTCATGTATACCAGCAGGAAGCTAGTGGATAAGTATGAAAGAATATGTTACAGGTCGAGGATATCCCCATATGTCACGGAGGGATTGAGGGAGGTGGAGCTCTCCTAATATAATGCTCGGGGCAGACATCCAGCCGCCTATTATGTGATTAAGGTCAACGATTATATTTTGTATTATCAAAATTATGCTATTATCTCATTGTATCTTGAAATTATGCATATTTTGGCTTGAAAATGTGAATGTCAATGCTTTTTATCTTTCTGATCACATTGTGTATGAATACTTGACAATACTTGTATCACTGTGTGGGTTATAGTTGGGGGGTAAGCCTAATGTTATGGGCTTTTTTGTTGTTTTAAGTGTAAAGAAAAGAAAAAAATGCAGTAAAATTTTATCTGATTTAAAAATCAAATGAAATGGTACGATGAGCTTTGGAACGATAATCGTTCATCGTTGCAGTGTACACACTAATGCAATATCAGGCCGAACAGTCGTTTATAGGGTGAATGACCCGATAATCAGCTGAAAACACTGCTTTTCAGATCATTGAGGAACACTGGTGCAAAACAATTGTATGTTGTGTTGTGACCCAAGTGCACTTCGTAAATGACCTACAGTATGTAGCTCGTTTATGTGCTGTATGAGATTGCATTTTTAAATTAAATCTGATGGCAGTTTAACCAAAGTGGACACAAAATTGTTGCCACCAACTAGCCTGTATGTCTAGTGTCCACTTATCCAACAGCCCAGAAGTAAATGACAGTAAAAAAAGCACAGCTCCCTCCCCTTGTGTATTACATGTGTGCTGGCAAGTGCTGCCTATAACCTGGAACAGGATGGAATGTAGATCTTTCAGTTTCCTCACATGAAATGCCCCTGTCTCAGTTTACATACTTTTTTTTTCATAAAAAAATAAACCCAACAAAAACAAGAAGTCACTAAACCCTCACCACTCCATGAATCATAATACTATGGTTACACTCATACTTATAGTCATTGCCTATATAACATGTTGCTTAAATGAGGTGATTGAGAGGTTGTAGCTCATTTAAACATCAATGACATCCACACTATGAATTCTCTCATACAACCCTTTCAATATAAGCCAGGTAGCACAAGTGGGAAGGAAGTGTTTAATAAGTACATACAATTGACTGATGTATCAGGCAAGCTCAAAAGGTGAGACAATGAGTACAGAGAGTATATATTTTTTTATTGGCAGTAGATGATTATTCATCGCTAGCGTTCTTCAAAAACAATTCATTAAGATACTTATGCACAGACAATGGTGGGACTTTAGCAATTCCCACCACTTTGATCCTATCAGGGTCCCATACACAGTCCTCCTCTAACCCACTGTTAACCATGCCAGAGTATTCGGGTACCCAGGCTGTATCATAACCCTTTTTGTGCCAATTTTTCTGCATTGGATGGTTTTGGTGATCTACCATCTTTACTTTACCTACGTTCACTCTCAGCTTTAGAATAACCTGATCCCATCTATCCTCCAGAGGATACCGTTCTGCTTTCTCTATATCTCTACTAACATAGACACCTTTCCCTAACATGCCCTTCTTTGACCTCACAAACCCATACTGAATGATTTGAGTTGCTGCGGCTAAAGTAGTGCCATGGTACATAACATAGATCTTCCCATTTTTCGGCTTAGCATTACTGCGAAGAATAATTTCACGAAAGTTCGGCAAGGTCTCCTCCTCCCAAATATCTTCTTCATATGCATTGGCCATATTCCCTATAAATAAACATATGTATTAGAGGGACAACTGACGGAAAAGTATTGAATGGTTATTAAATAAGCTACTAACAATTGTTTAAAAAACCAGCATAACAACTGCCTATATATCATGCTGCTAGTATTGTATTATTCATTGTTGCTTCAACATGTAGAGTGAACGGTTGATTTGAACCGTTTACTTATTAAAATTCCTACTTATATAAAAAATATCTGGACCAGACTTGGATAACCTGTGACTCTCCAACTGTTCTGGATCTTCGAGCCACAGCATGCGGAGTTTACTATTGTAATGAACTGTGTATATAGCAAATCAAGTCGATGTTTAATACTTTTATTTATATAGTAATTGCACTTGTACCAGTTAGATAGAAAAATCAATAAATCAAAGAGTCAGCAAGCCAGAACCTTGTGTCTTCCTCGTTTCAGAATACTCCTTCGACAGGCAATATGTAGACACCCCTAACAATGCTAAGCAGTCAGTTTTTTAAATAAGTGCTCTCCTTAAGACATAATTGAATCAATTATCACATAATGATTGTAAATGACATGAAGCTGGTGTCTATTGCTAAAACCATCTAATAGTAATAAATTGCAACAAAATAAAACCAAATACAAAGAATATATACAAAAATACCATGTAAATAATGTAATAATAATGACTAATATTATTAATAAAACAATCCATTTTGAAAACAAGTACTTTTTTGAATTACTTCTTCAAAACCATTAAAATCAAAGTCATCTTTAAACCACAGGTGCAAAAATATTAGTCCAATGTCTCTCGATTCCGTAAAAGGGCTAATCCTTTAGTCAATACGGATGATCTCAATGTCTCAAAACTTCATGTAAGGGGGGTCAGCATTATGCATTTCAGAGAAATATCGATATAAAGCATATTGCAGAATAGAAGATATATAACATATGACGTCTGACATGTAATGTTGCCGTTAATAGAAAAAAAGGAGACAATATTTTTTAAGTCTTCAAAAAATGTTATTAATATGGATTATTTAATTTAAAAAAAATAGTTATTACCTTTTTATAAAAAAAAATTGTGTTTGGTTTTATTTTGTGGCAATTTATTACTATTAAATGGTTTTGGCAATAGACATCTGCTTCATGTCATTTACCATAATTATGTGATAACTATGTCTTAAGAAGAGCTCCTATTTAAAATACCAGCTGCTTAGCATTGTTATAAGTGCCTCCATATTGCTTGTAGAATGAGTAATCTGAAGCACTTTCTCTATATTCAGCGCTCTCCATTCCTATATACACATCCAATGATTCCTGTGCCTGGTATGGCGGCACAAGAAGAGTCAAATCCCCCAATTGGTGGTACAGCTGATAGACAATATGATGTGTTGCTGACACTTACAAACTCCATGCAGGTGATCTCCCACTCTCAGCTTCTTGGACTATCAATTAATGTTATGAACTAACATTGTGTTTTGGTGTGTTGTGCTGACTACCCCAGATACTACTTCTAACAGGGCCATAGTGTATGTATTGTATAGCAGGTATCAAACTACAGTCAGTGTTGCATAGTAGACATATAATTTGTTCTGCATTGGATACTAGCTGCAAGAGACTGAAATCTGCATTGTACACCAGGCACCAGATTGGGGACTGTATAGCATATTAGTGCTCATCTTGGACTTATTGTATATCAGCCATCATATTGGGGATTGCATTATATACTAGCCATCAGATTATGGTCTATATTGTATAGTAGCCAGCAGACTAGGACACCAGAGTATAGGATACGTGCTGTATTTTAGCCAAGAAAAAAGGATCAGTATTGTTACTAGCCTCCATTGTAGATACTACCCACACAAGTATCTACATCATGCACTTACTTAACATATAATTGAAATACAGTATATACTGTAATATAATTGTAAACAATTCAAATGAGTGACTTAAAAATAATGTACCTTGAACTGTATTAATATACAATGATAGTTTTGTAAGCTTGATCACGTCTCTGATTCTGCTTCAACAATAGCTTTTCTTCAGCTGTAAACTAGAATAAACAATAAAGAAATAAATGTAATTCACACCTTCTCCACCATCAGCCACAATTGATATTCCACTACCTGATGAATTGGTTGGTTCCCACACATATTAAATTGTAAAATTATTTGGGCTTATATTTCATATTATTTGGACAGGGCAATATTTAGCTTCTATTTCATGTCATGGTATGTTATTTCTATGTATCATGATACCCTCAATTCAGAACACTTCATAATACAATATGTTGGTGCTTTATCAATAAATCATAATATTAATAAATAGAGATGTGCCTTGGCCTCTGTGTTTTGGTTTTGGATGTGATTTTGGTTCTGAAACGTCTTTGCGTGTGTTTGGTTTTTACTGGTTTTGCCTAAAACTCCTGACAAGTTTTGGTTTTGGATCTGGTTTTAATTAAAAATTGTGAAAAAAAAACATCTGTTTTTGCTCCTATATTACTATTTATAGCTTTAACAGTCATTTACAGTCTATGTGATCTTTTGATAACTATCCAAATGTTTACCAATTTTGGCCAAAGTACTGCTGCTGATCCTCTCCAATGAATTGCTGCTGACCCTTTCCAATGTATTGCTGCTGACCCTCTTCAATTTGTCACACTTGCTGCCTAAAATTTACCTATTAGGTGTATTTTCTTTTTTAAAATGAAAATGTAATTGATATAGACATCTTTGTTGAGGATGATGAGGGGAATGGTATCATTGTCATTTGTCACCATTGAGGAAGAAGACCAGTTATCACACTGTTTTTCTCCACTAGATACTAGTTAGTTCAGAATGATGTCTAACTCATATAGTACTGTATATGGAAACATTGATTTGCAAGTGTCCCACTGATCTCTCGAGAACTAAACTGCATTAAAATAAATTATAATCAATCACAGCTATTCTATTCTTTTCTCTGTCCATTGCAGCCTGCGTAACGCTGTACTCTTGTTTAAATGCGATTTTCACAGCAGAGCACTGCAGCTAACATCCTCCCTATACGCTGTCTGTTTTAAAATGGCATAAGAGGACATAGAGAGAGGGCTATATATATGGAAGATATCCATTCAAAAACTCGAGAGATCTGTCATTTTCCTGGAAATGACATTTTGCCTCATTTTCAGATCCGATTTTGGCATGAGAAACCAAGTAATGACTCGGTTTCACTCAGAACCCCAAATCTCGGATCTGTTGGATTTTTCTGAATCCGAATCGCTCACCTCTAATAATAATGATTGTAATTTCAAAGCCTCCCAATTAACCAGTTTAATATACTCCGTGTAACTATGATATAAGTATCATAATCGTATCAGCTTTGTTTTATAGCTAAACAAAAACATTATTAAATCAACAATTTTCATCTCACACTGTGGGCTTGATTCATCTTCGAATGCAATTTGAATGCAACTTGCATTTAAAAAACACGCATGTAACTTGGAAGCCCGTACTCAAGTAGAACCACAGCTGAGCAATACGTTCAGAGATGAACATGGTAGTAAGCTAGGGAGGTGACGTAAAACTGCACGCACGTGTTATTGCATTTTTACTTACCCTTCATCTGATTTTGAAGTTTTTGCACCTTTTTGCATCACATTCGTCTTTACTCATAATTCACAGATGATCATACATGCGTGCATTTCCTTAATTACCCTCATTCACCTTTTTACTCCTAATCCCTCATGTTTCATGACAATCATATTAAACCTTTCACTGTATTACCTCATTAACCTACACTAGTCCATGATGACATTAACCCTTTTATAATATACTAACAAATATGTCTCATAATTACACATTTAAGTTGTAAAAATAAAACACACATACACAAAGGTTTTTATTTTTAAATCAACAGTAAAAAATAAATTTAGTATACTTTTGAATAACTCTTAGAGGCATATTCAATTGTTTAGAATCCCAGCGACGTTAAAACTATTACCGTTATTACGGTAATGGTAAGCTGGATTTGAGCTCACAGCTCCCTGAGCCGCGAGCTGAAATCCAGCGGGAAAACTACCATAATAACGGTATTTATGCGCACTATTACCGTAATAATGGTAATAGTGCGCACGCCGCAAGATTTTTGGCTATAACGCCAACAATTGAATATGCCCCATAATATTAGTTATATTTAGAATTCACACTAAGATTTATCTTAGTCTGAACTCAGTACTAGCCAGAGGACTGCATTTTGGAGGCACATGCACATACATTGGGCCTGATCCATTATCGCACGTATCTGCCGGTTTTGAGTGTATCATTCGCAAACTCACTCTCCACATGTTCAGAACTGGCAGATACGTTCGGTAAAACAGCCCTTTTCTGTGCTGTAATGTATGTGAAAGGGGAGTGATTGGGGAGGGAAGGGATGTGTGTCCGAAGTCAATGTTCAGTGTGGGTGTGCCAAACCTGAGCGCACAAAGTCACACCCCTGGGAGTAAACTCCCATTTCTGCCGTATCTTGCTCCAGCTCTGGGGCATTACAGCCGACCTGCTGTGTTCAAAAAATAGATTTTAAAATAAAAACGTGGCTCCCCCCTCTTAATGCTATTAATCCTATTGCTGCCAGGGTACTGCTGTTTGTGGTGAAATCAGGGTAAAAAATGTGTGTGGTCCTCCTGATTTCACCGAAACCAGCAGTAGGCCAACCAGCCGGGATAGGTGACACCAGGGGCGGATCTAGAAAAATGCTGTACCCGGGGCGATTTAGGGGGGGGGATTTAGGCCCCGCCCCTTTCTAACATCTTAGGCTGCCGACGGCTTTAAACACAATCAGAGCAGCCGGGCAGCACACTGTCCCTGCCTGTCACGGCTGGACGGACCTGCACATACTGTGCAGCTGTCGGCAGCAAGTGTCTGCTAGGGGGGGTGATCGCCCCAATCGCCCCCCCCCCTGGATCCGCCACTGGGTGACACTATAGCAGCAGGACACGCAGCAGGGGTCCCCCTACCATAATGACAAACCAACTCCAGGCTGTTCAGCACAGGGCTGGATTTCCTAAGGAATGGGGTCTGCAAAAAAATTGTGCAGTGACCCTTATAGGAATACCCAGCCCAGTGCTGAAAGCACTAGGCCTCTTCCTACACCCCTGGGGTGGTGGGTGTAGGGTAGTAAAGTGCATGTAATGTAAGATTAAGTGAAAAAGACTATTTTACTTTGTGGACCTACAAGCCCCAGCCAGCCCAGTCTGCCATTAACAGGCTGGGCATGTGGATGCTTGTAGAACTACAAGCACCAGCATACCCATGGCAGTCAGGGCATGCTGACAATTGGAGAACCACAAGTGCCACCATGCACTGACACCCAGGGCCCGCTGTGACCTGTGATACCACAATCAAAAATATAAATGTAAACTCCCTCTTTATAAACACATTGCTTTAATAAAAATAATAAAACCCCTTACATAAAACATACAACCCTCATTTAAACCACATACTGTATATTTATTAAAAATAATAAAACCCCATATATTTGCCATCTGATGTATTTATCTATATAAGATCCAATCTTCCACCAAAGAGTCCATCTAGCATTTTAATCTTACTTACTTAGCCTCTATTGAACCTGGATAGCTACATATGATGAATAAACTATTATTTATTAAGGATTTAAAATAATAATTTTTTTATAAATACACATATTTCCTCCCACACAGCCTTAAATATGAAACACCATGAACCACTGACATTAAATATTCCCATCAATAAATTAATAGTTCCCACTCACCATTAATTGATTAACCCCCCCCCCATTAAATTAAGTCAAACCCCCGTATGTGCACGTCTTGGAGGAATAATGAAATCCTGTTTGTAAACCTTTTAAATGCCTCTCTTGCCATCTAACACACAAAGACATTCACAGCACTGGGTTGGCACAGTTGCTATAAAAAGTGTTGGCACAGCACTCTGATGTAGAGATGCTCACTGACCCCTGTGTTTTGGTTTTGTTTTTGTTTTTGGATCTGGATTACCATTGTGTTTTGGCTTTGGTTTTGGTTTTGCAAAATCGCCATTGCGTGTTTTGGTTTTGGTTTTGGTTATGTTTGGTTTGTTTTGCCATTTTTGAAAAAAATACAATTTTTTTGGTCTAAAATAACTTATTTTAGTGCTCCACTAGTTTCTTGGATAAGTGAGGTAATTCTAAAGCTCATAAATTATGAAAAAAACAGTTTAATCCCTGGTAGGCCATCCTTAATGCAAACACTTGCCTGCAAATTATACAGACAAACCTGGTTGTCTACCTCCTCCATCTTTGATTATTGGCAATGTAGCCATTGTCTTTGGGTGTATATTACACCCTCCACTTGTAGTTGAATAGAGAAAAAGCAGCCTGCATAGACTGTGGAGTTAGAAAGTAAAAATAAATGGACCACAGTAGTTTGGTGGCTATCTATGCCCCCCCGCCCTCCACTTGAAGTTGAATAGAAAAAAAGCAGCCTGCATAGACTGTGGAATTAGAAAGTAAAAATAAATGGACCACGGTATCTTGGTATCTGTCTGCATCAGATCCCCTCTCCACTAGGAATAAAATAGAAAACTATTCAGCCGTTATAGAGTCTAGAATATAAATAGAAATTGAGAAAGGCAATTTGGTATCTGTCTGCATCATAATCATCAACATCATCATTAGTGCCCTCGACGCCTACACAAATCTCCCCCTCATCCTCTTCTAATTCAAAAGTGGCATCCTCAATTGGTGTATCACCGACTACACTCAGGCTGTTAAGGCACACATCGTCAGAACTGCTGAAAGGAACCTTTATGGGTACACTGTTACTAACAGAATGCTCATGATTAGACATACCACTGGTGGATGGACTCTCCCCAGGGATTGGTGTCATTTCTGATTCAGAGCATACATTATCCTCTAATGCCTTACTGTTTTCTTGCAGCTCGGCTTTCACGCGTAACAGTACTTGTGCACCACTTTTAGACTCCAAATTACTTGGTTTTGCTTTCTCACGAGTGTCCGTACAAGAAGAAGGATAAACATTTTTGAATCTGCCACTAATAGAAAAAGGTGAAGACCTCATTCTCTCTTTGCCACTGCGTGTGTAGAATGGCATGTTGACAATTTTTTTTTTATCGGCACTTAACTTTTCCTCAGTTACACTTCTTTTGCGCTTCAACACAGTAATTTTTTTTTTGGGGTGTGTTTTTTTGACTGATTTCAAAACACTGTGTAGTTTGACATCGCCTTGCCCAGATGACGTACTGGGAACACTATCATCAGGACTGGTGAAAGAACCTGGTTGCTCATTCTGCTCATATGTGGACTGCTTTGAATCCATTCTGAGCCCAACACACTTGTAGTGCTACAAATTGTTTTAGATACTGCTGACAGATAGTACTTTTGACAGCCAGAATTATTAATGCAAAAGAATGGGGGACACCCCAAAGCACTTGTAGTGCCAAATGTTGAAAAAAAAAAAGACTCCTCTATCCTCCTCTCTTCTCTATCGATTGTTATCAGAATTGTAATCAGAATTGTATTGTCTGTCCCTGCTCTAATCAGCCTGTGACTACACCCTGCTCTCTCCCTCTGTCAAATGGCGATGGATTGCTTTGGAGGCAGGTATTTATAATTTTCAAGTATCGCGAGAACCGAGCCCCGAGATCCGACGGCGTCACGATGACGTTCGGCCTCGATTTGGATTCCGAGCGGGCGGGAGAGTACCGAGCCTAGCAGGTTAGGTAAAGTTCGGGTGGGTTCGGTTCTCGGCGAACCGAGCCCTCCCATCTGTACTCTGATGTCCCTGTACACAACTCTGTATTTCCAATGAGTTTGAGACTTGATTCATAAAGTTGCAAAATCTCAGACCACTGGAGACAAAATTTCCCAAGTGTATTCTAATATATTATAGAAGAGAGTCATATTTACACACAACAACAGGTGCAGAAATACAACATCTGCTAACACAGACCCAGATATCTTACATACTCAACAAAGCACTATACATCCACCACTGAGTAATTAACCCCAACTCCATCATTAAATTATTAACTCAAGTCTCTACCCACATTACATTAACCCCTCATGCCCCCATACTTACCTTTTTCTATTCTGCATTTTAGAGGCAGACCCTCTGAAACCCAGTCTATCACACGCGGGCGGCGCCAATGTCATTGGTGCCTGCCCCACGTGTTACACATAAGTGTGCGCAGTACATTTAATTAGTGTATGCACCCAAGGAAAACTAGAGAAGGATACTCTGCATTGCAACTCATCACTGGAGGGGCGTGTCTAACCCCACCTAGGTATCATATTATGCCACACAGTAGTGCCCCCAATTCATTTTATGTAAAACAGAAGCGCCGTCAGTTCATATTAGGCCACAGTAGTACCTCCAATTCATATTATGCCCCTTAGTAGTGCCCAAGTTCATATTATGCTCCACAGTAGTGCCCAAAGTTCATATTATGCCACAGTAATGCCCCAGTTAAAATGATGCCAAACAGTAATGTCCCCAATTCATATTATGGCACACAGTAGTGCCCATAATTCATACTATGCCATACCATAGTGCCCCAAGTTTATATTATGCCACACTAGTGCCCCCAGTTCCCAATATGTTGCACAAATTGCTAATTAATATTATGCACACACACATTATTGCTTAACACATAAACATCTGTTTCTTATGTTCAAGTTGACTCACCTCTGGAGTCAGCACACAGACCCTTCAGACAAAGCTTCCATTCCACATAGTTTGATGGGAGGAGGTGCTGCTGCAGCCGGTGCCGCAGCTCCATTTCTTGAAATAACTGTGGCGCACATGTCACTGTGCATCAGGGTAGCCCCACAGCCACACAAGCAGAAAAGAGGAAGCGGATCACCAACAGGTGATCCGACCAGCGGGCGACCTCAAATGTATAAAACCACCACAGCTTTACACGCAAAATTGGATCATATTGGAAACATGCTGGCAATGATCCATACCACTTTTGAGAGACTGACCGATGCCATTATTGCTTGTATTGGCAATAAAAATGGCGTTCCTCCTGTCCCTGTGGTACCTGTTGCCCCTCCTGCCCCTGTGGCATCAATTGGTCCTCCTGCCCCCGTGGAACGTGTTGCCCATCCTGCCCCTGTGGCAACTGTTTACCTTCCTGCCCCTATGGGAACTGCTTACCCTCCTGCCCCTGTAGGACCTGTTGCCCCTCCTACTCCTGTGAGAATTCAAAATTATTTTTTGTTTGTTTGTTCCACTAAATGCACTGTTCTGAAAAAATGGTTTCCTTGGTTATGTGTCCATTTATTGTAAGCATTGCATTTTAAGCAAACCCAAAAGGTTCTTACATGTAAAATATGATGTAATCACATATCCCTTGAAGGTTGAATAATCTTGCAAATCTGGAGGACTAGGTTCGACATCATCTTCCTCCTGGCCAGCAACCTCAGCCTCTACCACCCATGAAACCCCACCCCAGATGCAATGGTTAAAAATTCCCATATGCATTATTGATTTTTGGCTCCCATTTGAAATTACACAATACAGACAAAACATACTTACAGCTAGCAAAGCTTGGTCCATCCTAATATTTAAACTTTTTAAGGTTATGTGTCAAAAAAAATGTTTGTTTGTTTTTTAAACTAAAACAGTATAAATCATGTATAGAAAAGCATGAAATGTCATTTTTAAACATTAAAAAAATGATAATGTATGCAACTATTTGGAAACTGCATAATATAGGCAACACCCTGCTAACATTTTAAATCATAAAAGGGCATTGATAATGTATAGAGCTATGTCTGAACATTTGAAACAATATATTGCAATACAAATTGTCAATTAATTTGGAGTTTGTTTTTCTCACAATGAAATAATTTGTCCCTAATACAATTCAAAATATCCTCACAAGCTAACGTGTGCAATGCTTTGACAATGACCTTCTACAGTGTTGTTTACTGAGATAATGTCTGGTGTGCAGGTGAATTGTTAATCATCCCATTTGATTGTGAACGTGAATGCTGTGTTTGGTCATCTCTATCATCTGTTAGTTACACCTGCCCTGGAGCAGGTGTTTGTCTTATGTTTGGAAATATGTATACTTCAGAGTACGGCAGATCTAGAATCAACCGAATCTGCTTGGGAAAGCCTTTATTGTACCTGGGCTATGTTCATCCGCCCTTTCCATCGCCCTTACCACCATTCAAGTCGTAGGCTGTAGCAAGTGTCATTTGCGTTTGGATATAAATTGCAAGCAATTGCCTTTATTGGTTTAAAGTCCATTTCTGAGCATGCGCAGAGCAATTTCACACAAGATATGGCACGCAAAGGACTTACGTCTGAAGATGAATCAGGCCCAGTATGTTGATTCTGAGTTCCTGTCTCATACAGTTTAGAGCTTGTGATAGCAAAGTGGAATGTACATAAATTAGATTAGCTATACTTGCTACTCACTTTATGGCATACAAGCACAATACTACAGAAAAGCTTTGATATACATTTATCTGGTCAAAGTTTGTTTTTTATATTGATACATTAATTTCAGTAATAAAGTAATACAATAAACAGACACTAACATTCCCAATATATATATCATTACTATGAAATATTGAGATCTTTTGTGTACTTACCAGACAGAACACATCTGCAGCAGGAAAGTGTGAGCAATGAGCATTCCAGAGAGTTTTATAATCAACTATCTTTCTAAGTTTCGTTTCTGTGAGTCTGCAGTCATCTGACCTTGCCTTCTATTATCTTTCCAGTCATTGATTTTTCCATAAGGCTCGGCTTTTGGGCTATAGCACAATACTGGTTTATGAAATATTCATTTCCAAGTATTATGATTCTAATTGGGGATTTCTGACTTATTGGCATAATCTCATACTGATTAAAGTGACAATATTTATTGTTTATAATGCAAAATAAACTAATACACATTTTTCTTCATTGGTAAGAATTGAAGATGCTCAGGATCAGTTCCCCAAGAACCGAACATACCTAAACTTAGCAGATCCGAGTACCGAGCCGAGCCGGTGGAGGGGCTGGTGTTATAGCTAGGTGGCTGGTCTACTCCCTACCTCCTCTGTGTGTGGTCTGCTCCATGTCACATGGGACGTGCCACACATGAGAGGTGTCATCCCATGTGTGAAGAGGAAGAAGACCGCACTGCGCCCGCGGATGGAAAAAGGTAAGTTGGGAGGAGGGTGGTATATTAATATAATGTGTGTGTGTGTGAGGGGCAAGTGTATGTATATTAGGTGTGTGTGAGGGGCCAGTGTATGTATATTATGTGTGTGTGAGGGGCCAGTGTATGTATAGTATGTGTGTGTGAGGGGCCAGTGTATGTATATTATGTGTGTGTGAGGGGCCAGTGTATGTATAGTATGTGTGTGTGAGGGTCCAGTGTATGTATATTAGGTGTGTGTGAGGGGCCAGTGTATGTATATTATGTGTGTGTGTGAGGAGCCAGTGTATGTATATTATGTGTGTGTGAGGGGCCAGTGTATGTATATTATGTGTGTGTGAGGGGCCAGTGTATGTATATTATGTGTGTGTGAGGGGCCAGTGTATGTATATTATGTGTGTGTGAGGGGCCAGTGTATGTATAGTATGTGTGTGTGAGGGTCCAGTGTATGTATATTAGGTGTGTGTGAGGGGCCAGTGTATGTATATTATGTGTGTGTGAGGGGCCAGTGTATGTATATTATGTGTGTGTGTGAGGAGCCAGTGTATGTATATTATGTGTGTGTGAGGGGCCAGTGTATGTATATTATGTGTGTGTGAGGGGCCAGTGTATGTATATTATGTGTGTGTGAGGGGCCAGTGTATGTATATTATGTGTGTGTGAGGGGCCAGTGTATGTATATTAGGTGTGTGTGAGGGGCCAGTGTATGTATATTATGTGTGTGTGAGGGGCCAGTGTATGTATATTATGTGTGTGTGGGAGGAGCCAGTGTATGTATATTATGTGTGTGTGAGAGGCCAGTATATTTATATATTTATATTATGTGTGTGTGTGTGTGTGTGTGTGTGTGTGAGGGGCCAGTGTATGTACATTATGAGTGTGTGTGAAAGGGGCAGTGTATTTATATTATGTGTGTGTGTGGGGGACCAGTGTATTTATATTATGTGTGTGTGTGAGGGGCCAGTGTATTTATATTATGTGTGTGTGAGGGGCTTTTTGTGGGAGGGAAATAGGTTTATTTTTTAATTGGTAACACTATTAATTTAACGTTGGAGCTGTTTGGAGGGAAATAGGTCTATTTATTAAATGTGTATGCTATTAATTTAATGTTTTGATTGGAGGGAGGCCTACTTATAAAATGTGGGTGCTATATTGATTTAACACTGGGGCTGGTTGGAGTTTGCTAAATTTCATGTACCCATTTTTTTTACAAATAGGGCCTCCAATATTCCAGGATTCAGACAAGCTGCAACTTATCTAAAGACACCGCAGCCACAAGTGGTGAAAGTGACGAGAACAGGTAGGAGAGAGCAAGACAGTCTGCCAATTATCCTGAATCTGGTAGGATTTATATTATGATGAGGTCTGACTTGTTTAAATAAATGTTGCACTATGGGATTCATGCAGAAGACTGACATATTAACATGATTATTACATTCCAGCACTTTTTTTTTTATGTTTCTGTAGGTAGAGGGCTGCAGTCAGTAACTATAGTGGCGGACGGTCTGTGACGTGGTAGCGATAGGAGACTGCTGTTTTTTTATTACTGGGCTTGCTAACCCTGAACTGCAGTTTCTTGACATGTTAATTATCATTAATACCTAAGTTTAGTTAAAGATAAAGTACAATTTATGTAAATCAAAAGGGAAGCAGTGGTGGAAGTGGGGTGTATATGGCAGTATGCCATACCGCTACTTCTCATACTGCCTTCATTGTAAAATAATAAAATTTCATTCACTTGTTTACATTTCCATGACATTTTTCATACTGCTACTTCTATATTTCCACTTCGACCACTGAGCTTAAAATTCATCATATGTAGTATATGACCAGTATAATTTAAAATTTTGCAAGATCCTTTGACAAAATATGGGGTCCATAGTTATTATTCTTTAACTGCCGGGACCACAGTGTGATGCAGTGTAATGATAAAGGAGGGCACAGTGTGATGAGAGGGACAGTAATGAGGGGCCACATTATGATGCAGTGTAATGATAAAGGAGGCACAGTGTGATGAGAGGGACAGTAATGAGGGGCCACAGCCACATTGTGATACAGTGTAATGATAAAGGAGGCACAGTGTAATGAGAGGGACAATAATGAGGGGCCGCATGGTGAGGAGGAGCAGCGTGGTGTGCAGCGGCACATAGCTTACCCTTCTACTTAACTATAGGAGTATATGCTATGCTAAAAAAATATAGTGCTATGGATTGTTTCAGGAAGATGGGGGTGGGGGGGGGGGGCAAACCAATATCTTTCCTAAGGCCCCATGAGGTCTAAATCTGGCTCTGCCCTCATTGCTCTAGAGAGTAGAAAGGGGGTTCCACTCTCCATTTAGTTTTCTAGTCCCCTCACCCAACTCCCCCTGGTGTTTCCTGTTAGTCTGCCCCTTCCCTTAGATTGTAAGCTCCCATGAGCGCGGCCCTCTATTCCTGTGTCCTATGTATTATGTGAATAAGAACTAATGAAAAATTATAATTAAGTTATAAGTTTATTCTGCATAATTAAACACTATTCAATAATTCAGCATATCTGGCTTCCAAATGAAAAATAAACACATTTCTGTTTTTATATTGCCCCCTGAACAGTGTTGCCCTAGATATGCACCTTGTTTGCCTTTATGATAAAATCAGTGCTGAATATGGCATGGATACTGACACTGGCCTCTGTGATATACTGCTGGATCTGAATAGTGACTACGGGCCTGATTCATTAACGATCTTAACTTAAGAAACTTCTTATTTCAGTCTCCTGGACAAAACCATGTTACAATGCAAGGGATGCAAATAGTATTCTGTTTTGCACATAAGTTGAATACTGACTGTTTTTTCACGTAGCACACAAATAGTTGATAGCTTATTGTACACTGAAATTTAAAGTTGATATTTGTGTGCTACATGAAAAAACAGTCAGTATTTAACTTATGTGCAAAACAGAATACTAATTTGCACCACTTGCATTGTAACATGGTTTTGTCCACGAGACTGAAATAAGAAGTTTCTTAAGTTAAGATCCTTAATGAATCAGGCCCTACGTTAGCATGTTTAAATACAAAACAATACAACATATAATATTGAGAATTGAATAATGAGAATTTTGCACTGATGATGAACAATGATGAGTATATTTGTATTAAAGCTTGATCAGTCTCTGTTTTTCAATTCAGCAGTATTGTTTCTGAAACAAAAATCTACAATACATAATGAACAAAGCAAAAGTGGTCAAGTAGATACGTTCTATGATATGCTCACTTAAATATTATTTTGTTATCTTATGTGCGATAATTTAAACATTGTGCAAAACGTCATTGTGAAGTCGTTAGATCTCAGAGCTCGGTTCTCGCGATATTTGAAATGCATAAATACCCGCCTCCACAGCAATCCATCGCCAGGGTTAGGTTACAGGCTGTATAAGAGCAGGGACAGAGCAATTATTGTATACCTTATTCTTTCAATTATTATTGAAATTCTTCTAGCAATTGTTAGAGCAGAAAGAGAGGAGAATTGTGGAGGCATTTTTTTTTGAATATTTTGCACTACAAGTGCTTTGGGGTGTCTCATATTCCCCAGTGTGAAACAATAATTTTTCTGGCTGCAAAAAGTCATATCTAGCAGCACTATCTATTGAATATTTTGCACTACAAGTGCTTTGGGGTGTCTCATATTCCCCAGTGTGAAACAATAATTTTTCTGGCTGCAAAAGTCTTATCTAGCAGCACTATCTATTGAATATCTTGCACTATAAGTGCTTTGGGGTGTCTCATATTCACCAGTGTGAAACAATAATTTTTCTGGCTGCAAAAGTCATATCAGGCAGCACTATCTATTGAATATTTTGCACTACAAGTGCTTTGGGGTGTCCCATATTCCCCAGTGTGAAACAATAATTTTTCTGGCTACAAAAAGTCTTATCTAGCAGCACTATCTATTGAATATTTTGCACTACAAGTGCTTTGGGCTCATTAAAATAGTTTCAAAGCAGTCCACATATGAGCAGGATCAGCAAGCAGGTGCTGGCACCAGTCCTGATGGTAGTGTTCCCAGTACGTCATGTGGTAAAGCCTCTGAAAAAGTACATAGTCTTTTTAAATCAGGGAAAAAAAACGCATCCCAAAATTTCTACCCAAATCCAGACAACAGTTGTATAGCCATTTGTAGTGTATGTCACATGCCTCATGCCACAGTCAGTCGAGGGAGGGACCTTAACCATCTTGGAACCTCATCCATGTTACGCCATTTGACGAGAGTTCATGGCAAAGTGTTGGGAAAAGCTGAAAGTTCTTCCAAAAAAATTGCAAGCCCTCCATCATCAGCTCGGACCCTTCGGTCACCGACATCCCGACGGCTACCAAAAAATATATATATATATATATGTATATATGTATGTATATATATATATGTATATATATATATGTATGTATATATATGTATATATATATATATATATATATATATATATATATATATATATATATATATGTATATCTATAATATAAATGTCTAGTGGCGTGTGTTAGTCTGTCTGTGTGTGTGTGGAAAATATAAAACCAAGCTGCAGCGCCACCTGCTGGGTGGAGTTATACACTGACCTACTAAATTCTTAGTGTGTGTGTAAAAAAAAATTCAGAAAGGGCTGAAATTTGGTATACTAAGATGTTTTTAATTTGTTAATTTAATTTGTTAGTTGTTAAAAGTGTATATATATATTTCTTGAAGGAGAAGTAACAGTTGGGAGTGGTTGGTGGTTGCCGGGGGTGACAATGGGGAGTGGTTGGTGGTTGAGGCCTGGGCTATGGCCCAAATGCATGACAAGAACTTTTTAACACCTAAAGTAGCTTGATTTGACTAGAATGCATGAGTATCATGCACGGGTTAACTTGTATATATATATATATATATATGTATATATGGATTCATATATATATGTATATCTGTATATATAGATTCATATACACATATATTGAAAGTTGTATATAAATTAGCAAATAAAAAATTAATGGTAAGGATGGATAAAACACTGCACACACATTTGGCTAACTTTTCATAATACTGTATAATTAATACTGCATATAAATATGTTTTAGGGACATCTATTTCCTTACGTTACAGTTATAGCTAAAACATATACACTTTATAATATTATTTTATTTCAATAATAATATACTTATTTATTATATTTATACTTTTATTTCATTATTATAGTCAAATTCCTCATTGAAGTCTAATACGATTACCTCCTCTCTGTTTCCTGCAAAGGAAGGAGAGGAAGAGTTTCAAAAAAAAATAACAGGGGGAAGGCTCGTGCGTGGCAAGAAACCAGAGGTAATATGTCTCTCTTCACTTGTTTTCTACTGCTAACGCCATTAGCTAAGAGGTCAGAACTACGAAAAGATTGTCTTTTCGTAGCTTGATGCATAGATTGCAGATCGCAGTTCCATTAGCTACTAATGGAACTGTGATGCTGCACATTATTTGACTACACAGAGAAGATTTCTGCAATATCGCCTCTGTTAGCCATGTGATGCATAGCAGGCATACTTAAATGATGCGGAAATAGCTATTTCCGCTTCCATTAAGTGCCTAGGCAGGTTACATAGACCCCTTAATCCTTACATCAAGTGCTGATGTTTTCTTTGAGATTGAATTTCACAAACAGTGTTTGATATTGAGGATGCTTTCTTACACTTTTTTCCCGCATGACCGTTTTTACTAGGAGAGGTCGAAAAAGTACTACTACTGCCAGTACTGGTACTGTGATGCTCCCGATCTATTGAGTGATCCATGGCTGCCAAGAGTAGTAATGCTACTTGAAGTTGGAGCTACTTGTAGCTGCTACCACAACAGGTGAACGCCCAAGAGAAAGGGAAAGGAGGGAATATTACTGTACAATTCTTCAGACCCTGCTCCACAATATAATTCAAATGTAGACAATTGGTACTTAAAAAAAAATGTCACTGATATTGCCCCTCACACAGTTGCTATCACCTTGAAACACTTTGCATTTTAAAACTAAGAAATATATTTGTTTTTTGATGTGTGGTGCTGAAAGGCAGAGAACACCCTGGTTTTTGGCCGTTGACTAAAGATGTCAATGATACTGCCCCTCACAAAATTGCTTTCACCTCTTTATATTTTAAATACAAGAAATACAGTATATATATTTTTTGGGTGTGCTCCATACAGTCAAAGAGCACCCTGTTTTCTTCTCCAATAAATAGCTCAGATATCACACTCACTGAAACTGCCCCTCACAAAATTGCTTTCAGTTTCAAACACTTTGAATTTTAAAAGCAAGAAATTTTGTTTTTTGGAGTGTGCTGCTCACAGTCATACAGCACCCTGTTTTTTCTTAACTATATAGTTCAGATATCTATACTATATATACTATAATAACAATCAGTAGCTACTACTCTAAAGTCTCTGACAAGCTAATGATCACCTAATTAAAAAGAGAAAATGAAAAAAGGATACTAGTTATGAGAGGCACACCTACTTAATATGTGATACATAATCACATAGAATTTGACTCAATGGGCCTGATTCATTAAGAAAAGTAAGGCAAAAAAATTAGTAAATTTTCTCCTTGACAAAACCATGTTACAATGTAAGGGGTGCATATTAGTTTATTATTTTGCACATATTTTAAATACTGGCTGTTTTTTTTTTTGTAGCACACAAATATTTGATAGCTTTATTTTTACACTGAAATTTTAAAGTTGCCCTTCCACAACTAGAAATTTATCCCCACATTTTAAATTTAGCCCCCTTTCCAATGCAAAATGGTTTTGCTAAGGTGCAAAGTTACTCATTTTTTTGCTTCACTTTCCTTAAAGGATCAGGTCCAACAAGTTGTGTCATTGGAGGAGGGAAAAATGGAGAAATGTGTGTTCAATACCCAGGTAGTGAGTAAAGAAAAAAACACTCATAAAAATTAACTGATTACCAGTGAGATTACCAGATTAAGCAAACTTTATGTTCTGCTAACATAATATATTTCTAAATCAGTGTATAGATATAATAACAAATTGATACTGCAATTATGATTTCAAGTTTTGAATATTTACATATAATCCCATAACACTATGTAGGAGCAGGCCCGGCGCTCCCATTAGGCAAGGTTAGGCAATTGCCTAGGGCGCCGGGCTCTGCAGGGCGCCTCAAAATAAAAAAAAAATGGAAATCCACGGGGAGGAGAGGAGGGAAGGGGCTATGAATCTTACCTGCATGAAGCTGCTCCTCTCTGCTCTTTCTTCTCCCCTCCGCTCACTGACAGTGACAGGCCGTGATGATGTCATCGTCACGCCCGACAGTGTCTGTGAGTGGAGGGGAGAAGACAGAGCAGAGAGGAGCAGCTTCATGCAGGTAAGTCAAAGAAAGACATGGGGAGGGGTGAGGAGGGAAGCGCAGCGGCGATTTTTAAAGGGGGTGGGATTTTTAAAGGGGGGGGGGCGGCGATTTTCAAACTGTGCCTAGGGCACCAAGGACCCTAGCACCGGCGCTGTGTAGGAGTATATTTAAACGGATGAATCTATTTCCTTTATACCATTTGGAAAAAAACCCTATTATTTCTGGGAATAGATCCCTTTAATTTATTAAATGAACTAGCACTGCTCAATACACAGATTGTCATCAATTGTTTCACAGAGTACCTACTTTTTTGCTCCATCTCTTTTTTTCATTCTAAACAATCCTTCTTTTGAATCAAATACATTTATCACAATGGATAGTCACCTTGTACAACATTTTTAAATTTGATCCTGGACAAACCATGTTACAATGCAAGAGGTGCAAACTAATGTATTATTTTGTAAGGAAATTTCATGTTATTATTATTCATGTAAGGAAAATACTGGCTGCTTCTTCACGTAGCACACAAATTCTTGACAGCTTTATTTTTACATTTAAAGTTGATCTAGGACATACCCTACCCCAGATATAAATCTGTTCCCACATTTTAAATTTACCTCCCCCTCCAATGCAACATGCTTTTGCCCAGGTGCAAAGTTACTCCTTTGTTTTGCTTTGCTTTCCTTAATGACTCAGACCCTATGTGTTTTATTCCTTTTTGATATTTTCATATGTGTGTGTGTTTGTACATAGTCATATATTATTTTACATTTATTTTGCCCTTATTCTTTATATTTGTATTAGTTTTAATAGCTGACAGGCAATTTGCTTCATTGACAATATTTTTCTAGATTTCACTGCACCTGAAGTGTGAGATGCTTTGTAGTGTACATACCAGAAAGTTTTTGCATTTTCATACCTGGACTGGTCCAGGTATGGAAATATCACAGCCTTATATAAACCAGCAATTAACTTTTAATTATGTTTCAAATATCTATGCTAAATATAATCTCTAGGTATAAAAGATAATTAAACATTAGATAGGGTAAAGTGAAACTTTTATTGGGTAAGGTACAAAATAGGAAATCATAACACATCAAAAGTATATTGCATCACAAACATTTCACTATACAAATAAAAAGAAATAAGAAAGATAAAACCCAAATTTCCTAAGTTTGAAAATCAAAAGAATATTTGTTGGTCCAGGGGTACCACAGATGCATTATCTCTGTTGCACCCTAAATACCTATGTCATGAATATAACCTCTCCCAAACCTTTGCGTGTCAGATGGATAAGCTGATGTTCCAGAGCCAGTCACTGTTATGAATGCCTGTTTGCATAATATACAAATCTGAGAGATGGTAATAGCATAATAGGTAATAGCAAGCTAGCAAGTGAAAATTGCAGGTGGAGTCACCTAATCCAGGTGTCCAAGGGGAATATGTTAATTGACTTTTTACATGTACATGGCTTTTCCCAGCTAATGGTGAAGCCACATACTGTACTTTATTAAAGTCATTTAATCGCTTACCAATAAAACATTGAAATTGGTGTGGTTCCAACTCACAAAGAGGTTATTTGTTGCACTTTGCTATTAAATAAGTCAATAAAATAAGTACAGCCTATCCATATGCAAGCGCTCTGGATCCAGCATACAGTCATTTAATCCTGAAGTCTGTGGTCAAGTAGACTGTATGATGGTCTCAGTGCCTGGTTTATATAGAGTTTGTGGTACATAAAAACAGTAGTGATGTCATGGCATATTTTCATTGGTTCAGGATTCAGGGGAGTCCAGTGTAATGCAGGTCATAGGTCGGTTCAATCAAAGCTCTCCAAGGGTGGGGGTCAGCTGCATACATGTCTTCTCTCCGAAAAGCTGGCTTAAACTGGTCTATTTGCATTACACACACAATATCATTTTGACCATTATTTCCTCTATTATCCATAACTTGCATACGCAAGATGCGATCGTTTAGCCAATAGTAGCGGATATCTGAAGGTAAAAATTGGATTAGAATGACACTAAACATGATATGTTTCCAAAATCCTGAACCTTAGATGTCAACAAAGTGGGTTTAACATTATTATATTAAATCTATTACATTCAATTATAAAAGACTGTGGGCTAGATTTACTAAGCTGCGGGTTTGAAAAAGTGGGGATGTTGCCTATAGCAGCTTTCATTTATTTGGTACCTTCTGCAAAATGACAGCTAGAATCTGATTGATTGCTATAGGCAACATTCCCACTTTTTCAAACCCGCAGCTTAGTAAATCTAGCCCTGTGTGTTGGAACTTTACTAAGGTGAACTATTTACAAATGAATGTGTGAGTGTGAAATGTATGTAGAAGTGTTTGCACGTGTTTTTGCTAAATACGCCCATCCATCGCATATTTTCTGATGAAGACAATTAAATTGATGGTTATTAATTTGAAACAACTTCATCCAATTATTCGACTTCCACAGTCCACCCTTTGATAGTGCACAAAACTATCACCTTAAAAATTTTATTGCAGGATCTCAGTAGTACGCTTCATTATCTGTAATGTATGTCTCCCTTTACAAATGACCACACTGTCTGTAGATATCAGTCAGGTTACCATAAAAGAGAGTCACAATCATATAAATCTTTTTCTTTTTCTACGGATCATACGCCTTTGGAGCTCGGAGTTAACCTTTTGTATACCCTTCACCCACATGTAATACTTTATCTGGAAGAATACAAGATACGATAGAATATATAACAACAATATAGAATATTCTACTACATTTCTTAATGCCTAGCATGTTCATCTGTCCGAAGCATGTCTTATAACTTAGATGACATTCAAATAATACTGTCACGGGCACTAGGAGTCTTTGCCCAGGATATCACCAGATGATGGACTTACCAGAGAAATAGAGTTGGTGCTATGGTTCTCTGGTAGCAGGGTGACAACGGAACAGGAGAAGCAGCAGATGGTGAGAGAATGCTCGAGGAAAGTCTATGACTAGCAGCAGCTGGTAATGAGTAGATGAATGTACACGAGGAACCTGATGGACAAGGGAACGTGAGGAAAGTCAGTGGTCTGCGTATAGCAAGTTGTACCACTGCTATAGTGAGGAGGAATATCCAGGAGTAGCGAGGAGGTAGTGAGAGTCAGCGGTCTGCGTATAGCAAGTTGTACCGCTGTCTATAGTGAAGGAATTGAATCCAGGTGAAGGTAGGTAACGGGGAAGTCAGTGGTCTGCGTATAGCAAGTTGTACCACTGCTTATGTGAGAGGATACTTGAAACTGGTGTCACAGGGAACAGGAGTCAGTGGTCTGCGTCAGCAAGTTGTACCACTGCTATATATATGCGAGGAGGGGCACGAGGAGATGAATGTAAAGCAGAGTATACACGGGGCACACAGAACTTGATCCCACGATGATATCCACAATACAACGATAACTGACAAGCACTGCTTGAGGTATACAAAGTCACAATAACTATCCGGGCAATAGGAAACAAAGTCAATAGTAACAATAGCCTCAGTGGATAGGAGGCTCCGGAGGAGAACACAACTCAGTCCAGATGGATATGCAATACACAAGCAAAGTCAATGGAAAGTATGCATACCGCGGTTCAGGAGAGCAGGCTGTCAGAGAGACGTGCAGGGATACCTGAACGGCTGAAGGCCGCCAGGAGGAGAGACCACTGGAGGGTGGAAGCGGTAATCAGGTTGGTGCAGCGCACGGCAGGTAATCCAGAATCCACGATGCAATACTCAGGAAGCAGTAGTAGGTGGAACTGGAAACATGAAGAACATGGAAGAGTTGAGGCTGTCTGGTATCCAGTAGTAGAGGTGGAGGCAGCGGAGAGCTGACACGATCAAACCCAGGAGAGTTGAGACGATCAGGAACTCTGTAGCAGTAACGGAGGCAGCAGATAGGAATCAGCTGCGTGCAGGCACGATGAACACAGGACAGTTGAAGTGAACTGGAACTCTGTAGAAGTAACGGAGGCAGCGGAGAGGAATCAGCTGCGTGCAGGCACGATGAACACAGGAACACCTTCAGAGGCTCATGGGGAATGAGACTCCAAGATCAGGCAACCAGGTAATGATCACAGGTGGTTTAAATAGGGAGGGTTGCCTGATCATCCAATCAATTAAAAGCAACAGGTACTGAAGGTTTGAAAGGGCTGCACATGCGCAGACCCTCAGGATGGCGGACGGCCACGGTTCCTGGATACACGGGAAATGGCACTCACAGTCCGGTGAGTGAGAAATACATTTTCACCAATAAAACAAAACTATGTCTGTTAATAGTCTCATTTATGATCTCCTTCAGCCTTTGTTAGTAAATACACTCTAATAATATCAACAGGTTTTTCATCAACACAAGTGGGGCGGGCTATTGTCTGTTCGTTCTTCCCAGTCTCCCAATAATCAAGTTTCTTTGTACATGAAATGGTGATCGGCCTGCCGAATATTGGGAGACTTCAAACTAAGGGACCTAGCTGTATTACCTTTCCCCTACTGGCCTCCCACCCCATAATTCGGGTACCTCAGAAATATTTAGTGGAAAGAGAACTAGCCCTACTTGATATAATCTCTGAGGCATGTGAGAGCACACCCAGCATTCAGTTTGGTCTAAAACCTTACCCACCCAAAAATGATAATCATTCTCATGGATGCCCGCTAAAGTCCTAATTATTTACTGGACTGGCATCATTGGATGCACCTCTCTTCAACTATGGGGTCAAAGTACTTACAGACACAATACTCCTCAGACAATAGCACCTCACACGGTCTCTGGGCCTCAAGGTTTGCAAATTTTTTCCTTTTACCCCTGAATTGAATAGCATAATTGGCTGGACCGATTGTGCTAACAACTTCTCCTTCATACCGACCTCCTCAATATCACTACCTGAACCAGCCTCTGCCACCTGTTCACCATTGAAAGAATTGACTGTCCTGAAAAGAGAATGAGATGAGAGAAACACTGGACAGGAAAAAAACAGGAAAAACCGCTGCTCCATGCTGGATAACAGTCTTTGCAAAGTCCTTGGCTCAGGTGTTGTTAACTGCGATCTTGGGTCTCCCAGCACAGATTCACGAGTTTCGTTCTCAGCTGTAATTTGAACTTTCTGTGGGTGTTGACTCCTCTGCAGTGGAAGGAATGGGTACAAGTGTCTCTCTGCTACTCATAGGGAGGTAATACTGGACGTCAACACTTGGTACTTGTCTAAACAATTTGAGTGTAGGAAATTACAGTCCATAACATACTCTCCCAGTCCAACTTCATAACAGTATAACGTATGAGGAGACAGTGTTTTGAACATCCTTTGCTGCTGTCTCGCTATTTGTTTTTCTTTACAAGATCTTGAACAGTTTCTCTATTATTAAATCAGATTTTCAACAGTCTCTCCATTATAAACTCATCTTGGGGAAAGTCAAAAGAATTTTCAAAAGGTACACACCATATAAGTGCCGATTCCCACTCACTACTTGTAACTTAAAACCTACAAAACATTAACACCTTAAGAGGCAACCTTTAACCCCATTCCACAACACCGCCTCCCGCCTCCCCCCCCCTCCCCTCCCGCTCCCATTGGAGGAATCATGGACACACACGTATAAGAAGACTCACCTGCACACACAAGGAACATCCCTGACGAAGTCCACCCGGACGAAACGCGTTGGAACTGACCACTTCACGAGGAACCTGCCCGCAATCCGGAAAGAGTTTACACAAGACCCGATCCAGCGAGAACCGGCATACCTCCCGACAAGCAAAAAACAACAAGAACAGAGTCTCAGCTCTGCAGTGGAACGCACAGGCGCCTGTGCGTTCCAAACACACAAACCGGAAGTAAGAACACAGGAAGAGAGTCGCAGATCCATAGCCACCGCGACTGTCCGCCCTAATCTACTTCTCCACACTTACTGCAACATCCACTCACTGAGGAACTACAAGATAAAGGTAAAATACCATAACTGCTCTTTTTAGAGCTGCAAACAAAACAGCTACCTTCATTTCTACTACACCTGCTTTATAAGCACACACACCATTTTAAACCCCGTTATCCACCCCACTTAGATCTCCACCTACATCTCCTTAAGAGACACCTATCCTCCCCCACCCCCCCCCTAAAAAGGTATCCAAACCACACATATCCACCATTAGGGTACAATAATACACTCATAGGAGTAAAAGCCTGCTTGTTCACCCCACAGCCAGACACACCAATACACATTTTTAAGGAAAGCGGGCCTAGTCATTTTATAGCAGATTATCTGCAAAAGCTTCTAATACAAGCTTGAGGCAAGGCACAAAAGTCCCCGTGCCCGCATAAGCCTTACCAACCTCAGTGCCCCAAAGTATACACGGCACTAGAGCTATAAACAAGGCCCAATAGCTTAGGACCTACATTGCAAAAAGAGCTATAAACATACCCCAATCGTGTATACTGCCTCGCCTGTCCTTTGCTCTCGCCCTTCCCCTCTCTCTCTCTCTCTCCTTCTCCCTCCCCCTCCCCTACTTTTTCCCCACACAGGTCGCGCCACGGAAACAACAAGGAGAAAACCAACAGGTTAAGAAGCGGCTTAGGAGTGATTCTGATAGTGAGAAGGACTAGTGGCCAAAGCTTCCAGCCACTCCAACCATCACACTATTCAATTTGTTCTCGATAGTACAGTTTACTCTATTTTCCCACTGGTTTTTGGCTGATAAAGAGTATGTAGCTTACTATCACTGCTCATACATTGTACCCATTATCTAAAAGTTATTACCAGTAAGAATGAATACCCCTATCACTTTCTATATAACTCTAGAGATACCATATCTACTAACAAAAAAGCACAGCAAGATTAGAAACATTTGAATAAACCTTTACCCAGATATATTTCATCAGTACACTAGTATATACTTGAGAATCCTGCAAGGTGGAAATTGGATGAAGTTGATTTGTTTTAGCTGGAGAAAGTCCATCTGTAGGAGAGGTATGGGATAGCTCTATTGGTATTGTCTTCCTGACATTTTTTTTCAATCAAGTAAAACAGGACACTGCCTTCCTACTAACTTGAGAAGTAATGTCTTATGCATACCAGTATGCTCTTACCAGCTTACACATACCTTCTTTACTCAGCTGAGTCAGACCATGTGCTACTTCAGCTATGCCTGGAAAATACACTCTGGGAGCCACAGGCCTACCTTGTCCATCTGTCCAGGGTCCAGAGGACTCCTGACCACATCCCTTCACCTTCCAGACCGCCTTTTTCCTGCAGGTAACACAAATCTTATATTTTAACTAATTCTTGTGTGTTTACAATTTTAAAAACAAAACATTGATTTGTCGGTTGTCATGTTTAAAACTGCTGCCCACTTGACAGGTTTGTCCTCCCTGTTATTAAAGTCATGTACAGTCATGTGTGTAAGCTTTAACTTAAATAACAGCTACTTCAGTTGGTAACTGTGTCACTGTCACAAGTCCTTCATGTAATGTGAGTGTGCTACTCATGTCCTGCCATTGTCATAAAAGTTCCTGAGTCACCTCAACGTCACTCCCTATCATAGAAAAGTACTCAAAAGCAGTGTATATCAACTGACTTACCCTCTGCCAACTCACATACCGTTCTCAATCCCACAAGTTCAGTTACCTGGCTAAGTCAGGAGGGCAAATGGGTCAATTTTTATAGTACCTTTGTCAATTACAACAATATCCAGTACATGTCTATCTAACTATGAAAAATATAAAAACATGAACATTTTACGGTTTCTAAATGGTTTCACTTATGTCAGGTCTTGTGGAAAATATCTTACTCAAATGTTCTACAGAGAGATGCATATCTGTATATCTACCCAATTCACCTTCAGCTAGTCTCCTGTCTCCTTCCACCCTTTGTGCATCTAGAAGCACACTTTGTGCACTTGCTCAGGCAAAAGGCAGATACCACAGGCAATCTATAAAACTTGAATCACATTTCCACAGCAAAACTTCTGCTTAAAATCAGCAGCTTCTATAAAAACAAAACCCTTAGCTACTTCCGTGACTATGTCAGTGTAGTGTGTAGCCCTAATTCTGTCCATTGTGAAAAAAATGTCATAGTCCCTTGTGTGAGACAATATCTCCAGTATTGGACCTTTGTCTGGCATGGCTGTAATCCATCCCCTTGCAACATCATGTCCTAAAATATTGAGGTTGCTTACAACCCTTTGGGACAGTGTCTCCATATTTTGTATCTCTTTATAAGAAAAGAAAGAGATACTGACAGAGAAGTAAAGAATGGGAAATAGGACAGTAAAGAATAATAATAATGCAAGGATTTGCAGACAAACAGAAAAGCAGAAGATGAGTAAAGAAGATTTAGAGAAAGATGACAGCAGGATTGGACACGAATAGCATACATTCATTCAATCCTAAAGTCTATGGTCAAGTAGACTGTATGATGGTCTCAGTGCCTGGTTTATATACGGTTTGTGGTACATAAAAATAGTAGTGATATCATGGCATGTTTCCATTGGTTCAGAATTTAGGACAGCCCAGTGTAATGCAAGTCATAGGTCAGTTCAAACAATGCCCTCCAAGGGTGGGGGTCAACTCTCCAACAGCTGCATATGTGTCTTCCCTCCGAAAAGCTGGTTTCAACTGGTCTGTTTGCATTACACACCCAATATCATTTTGACCATTATTTTCTCTATCATCCATAACTTGCATACGCAAGATGAGATCGCTTATTTGGGTGTGGCTTAAAAGACAGCCCTTACTAGATGTAAGCCCCCTATACCTGGGAGGCGAGTGCATCTTATTTTAATTGCATTGTAATGGTGTTTGAAGCATATAGGTATAGGACTTGCATATACTGAGGTTCCCTTGACTCTAGGATGTAGGCTTAAATGTTTTGATCAACATATGAACTAATACTTCATGATGTCATATTGCTAGATAGACACAGGTATGCAGTGTTAAAGATAAGCACTGACAACAACTGTTTTTTTGTTTTGTATCCATGCTAATTAAGCCTTTTTCATCTGTGAGTGACCAGCACATTTTTAGCCTGAATACAAAGCAGGGGGTCATTACCTTTTTATTCTGTCTTGTTAAAAGATAGACAAACTACATGAATAATGCAACCAGCAAGTAATTTAGGAAATCACAGATTGATGTGAATTTTGGTAAATCCAAGATTAGAGAATATATTACATCCAAATGGTAAATATCTTAGGCAATATCTTAGATTTTGTGGTGCCAGCTAGGAATGGGACTGAGTTACCGCCTGCCGACATGTATGTCAGAAACAGTAAATTAGAGCAGTAATTTGTATTTTAACTGCATTATTACATCTGTACTTCTAGATGATCACTAGTACCACTAACTAGTGTGGAAAGGTCCTTGCCTGGAGCCTTGAGCAGTAAAACATCACTGCTTGAAGATTCTGTCTATTATCTGCTGTATCCTGTGACCTACAGATAAGAGCTAACCCTTTAATCTGTTCCTCGGCTCTCCGGTGTTGAATCCAGCTTCACTGTGTCAACATTATGCCCGCTACCCAGTAGTCCTGATCCATAGTAAGTGGTCAGGAGGTACCAGCCAACACCAAGCAAAGAGGTGTTGCAGCAGCTACCCAGAAGTAATCAGTTCTAGGTGCAGATGAAGGAGCCTAGAGGTGACAGTAAGATTCTCCTACAACTATTGCGCAGTTGGCATTTGCAATTGACGAGTGTCTGGTGGCAAGGTGACACCAGTAGGAGTGGTTAGTAACAGTCAGACACTGACGGTGAGAAAGGAACCCAGATAAATTGTTGTAATGTTCATATTGTCGCTACCAATAAATATTGTCCAATGGGATTAATATGGTTCCAAAGCACAAAAGAGAATTAATAGCAAAATTTAGCAGAACACAATAATAATACAAAGTACAACCTATACAAATGCTGTGCAGCCCCTGGATCCAAGAACAGTCCTTCAATCCTGATGTCTGTTGGCATAGAGTGTGTCTGCTCCTAAATCAGAGGCTGCTTTTATGTTGTTAAGTTTAGAAAAAAAATACTGATAATGTCACAAAAAATACACAGATAACACTAAGAGAGTTCTTCATTGGTCCAGGGCTAACAATGTTTCAGTAGACTGCTGGTCATAGGTCAGTTCAATTGATCTCCTCCCAAAGGAGGGGGCAACTCACTCCAACTGTTGTCTACGTGTCTTCCCGCCGAAGAACCGGTTCAAACTGACCCATAAAAAGAGTGCTTTCGAGTATTAATCTTATATTGCTCCTAACTAGCGACCGCTAGATGCAATCGCTACTCTGTTGAAACCATGTTACTGCTGGTGAATTATGCTTTAATATGAGAAAACAACTCTTTACATTTTTAGAGGACCTGAACCATAAATACCTTTATTGTAATATTATCTGTGTATAAATAACCTTCAATTCATTTATTAAATAATTGAGTGTGAATTGGAACTTTTTAGAAAGTGTGCATTATTTACAACTAAGAGTGTGAATGTAAGTGTATGCTATTTATCGGTGCAATTGCATCATTACACAAGGCGTACTAATCGCAATCGCACAGTAAATCATAATTACTTAATTTAGGAGACTTCATCCAATTATTTGACTTCTACACTGTGTAAGTGGAACATCCCTTCTCCCCTCACACACCGAGTGGCAAAGTAAGCCCATCTGGTCCCAGTGGCATATCAATTGTAAGCAGCTGCTGGCAATTGATCATAAACTAAGCCATTTTTTGCCATCTAGAGCAACAAATATTAAGTTGAGAATTCCTTAACCAAATTGTATCTGCTGAGTAAAGTTCATGACAGATAACTATACAAATATGAGGCATCCTACTGGGTGCTGTACCAATGCACACTTTTTCATCTCTGATACCAACCTTTCAAAACAACTATAGCCAAGTGAGCTACCATGTCTGCAGCTATGCCACTGATATCAATAAAAGTCTCAAAAAGTGTACTATAGTGTGAGTATAGATTTATTATCAAAAGTAACATTTATCAATCACAATGAGGTTTACAAATATATTTATTTCCTAATCTAGGGAGTCCAGTTGTGTTAAAATAACACAGTAAGAGTAACATTCAATACACTCTTCATAAAATGGTATAAAACACAAGTAAAACAAAACCTGAGCAGTGTTCAGTAAAGAAAGTATTTGCGTTAACTTATTAAATACCATTATTTTCAGTGTGGCATACAGGTCTCTTTGGCAGATTATAGTCTGGCAGTTTACATGAGACTTCATTAGCTGAATAAGAAAAACCAAATTAATGGCACTAGTGTGCAGAGATGAGTTACATGACTAGTTTGCAGATAGATTTCATAAGTTGGGCAGTTAGCTCTACCTTGTCTAAATACATTCACAATTATGCTATTAATTATTTAAACAGAAAAGTAATTCTTAAGGATTGTAAAAAAAAAAAAGTTGTTTATCATGTAAATGTGCTGAATACTGTAGTTATTTCATGCACTTAGATTTTAACGGGCAACTTTTCTCCAAATTGGGAAAAACAGTTTTTTGGCAAACTGGTTTACCAGCCAAAACTGATTTACCAGTTTATAAACTACAGCAGAATTAAAAAAATATACTATAAAAGAAAAATGATGAATGACAGTCCTGTAACAAAAACAGCATTCAATACAGAGATATGCTGAGGTAGATATTAAGCCTGAAGTTCTAGATGGGTTTATTTATGTCTTTCAAGCTCAGTGATCAGTACCTTTAGTTACCCATATATATAAATTTGTATATAGCAAAGGTAGAAAAAGTCATTAACAATTATGTGAGTAAACATAAATTTGTTGAAACTAATTTACTAAGAGGGAGTGATAAACTAAGCATGATGTAGAAGCATATTTATATGAGGGAAATGGTAAAGCATGGTGGTAGACAGTATGTCCTACTCGTTAATATATGTTTTAATAGCTATTATTACTTTTTATATTTCTCAATTAATGCAATCAGAGGAGCCTTATACCCATATGGGGCTTTTTCAACTCCGACCACCTTGATCCTGTTGGGGTCCCAAACACAGTCCTCCTCTAATCCACTTTTCACCATGCCACAATGTTTAGGTACCCAAGCAGTATCATACCCGGCATCATGCCATGTTTTCTGCATTGGATGTCCTTGGTGATCTATCTTTATCACCTTGCCTACATTCACTCTCAGCTTTAAAATGACCTGGTTGAGTTTATTACCCAGAGGGTAATTCCCTGCCTTCTCTATATTCCTGCTAACATAGACCCCTTCTCCTAACATATTACCAGATGATGCTGATCTTTTAAAACCATTCGGAATGATCTGAGTGGCTGCTTCCAATGTAGTGCCGTGGTACATAATGTAGATTTTGCAGTCCTTTGGCTGATCATCACTAAGAAGAAGAATTTCAAAAAAGTCCGGTAAAGTCTCCTCTCTCCAAATATCTTCTGAATATTCAGTTACAAAGGCCATTCTCCTATGAAAAAAAAAAATTATATATATATATATATTTTCCATTATAGTTTAACGCATCTCAGACTACAATGTTTATCTTTGCATAGTCCACAGTTTTAGAGATTTGTCCCTGGAAATCTTCAGCCTTAGAAATGTTCCTATTTTTCATTACTGATCAACTGAACAATCATTTTTGTTTTATGTCTCCTAGATGAAATGCTAACAATATGTTGAATAGGATTATTTCAGATGCAAAAAATTGTCGAAGTCAAATAATTGGATGTAGTCGTTTCAAATTAATATCCATTAATTTGGTTGCCTTTGTCTGAAAATATGCGAATAGCACGCTACAGCGTGGAAGGGTGTAGTTAACCACAACACGTGCAAACACTTCTACACACATTTACACTTACACATTCACTTGTAAATAGTTCCCCTTAAAATAGTTCCAACAGTCGTTTATAATCAGATTTAATAGAGTAATAGTTAAATATAATAATGTTAAAAGCACATTATTGAGATCTAAGGTTCAGGATACAGGAAACGTATCATTCTAATCCCCTATTTATCCCCAGACATCCGTTTCTATCGGCTAAGATATCGCACCTTGCGTATGCTAGTAATGGATGATAGGGAATTAATGATCAGAATAGTATTGTGTGTGTAATGCAAATAGACCAGTTTGAACCAGCTTTTCGGTGGGGAGATACGTATGCAGTTGTTGGAGAGTTGACCCCCACCCTTGGAGGGCATCGTTTGAACTGACCTATGACCTGCATTAAACCGGACTGTCCTGAAGCCTGAACCAATGGAAACATACCAAGTCATCTCTACTGTTTTCAGTGTAACACCAACTGTATATAAACTGGGCTCTGGGACTATCAAACAGTCTTCTTCACCACAGACTTCAGGATTGAATGACTGTATGCTGGATCCAGAGCGCCTGCGTATGTAATCGGTTGTACTTATTTTATTAATTGTTACTCTTTTGCTTCTTGCTATTAAATCACTTGTGAGTTGGAGTCACAGTGTTCGAAGTGGACAATTTTCATTGAATAGCGACTAGATGAACATAGCAAAATATACTACAATAAATAACCATGGCATAATGGAGATTGTAGTGCTCCATGGTTTGAGAGAGTGTTGTGCACACCATTATTGATTGCATAAACAGTACATGGACAAAATTATGTACACATCTGAACATCACATCCATATGTGCGTGTTTAACATCTCGTTCCAAAACTATGGACACTAAAATTGAGTTGGTTTCTCCTTTGCTGTAGTAACAGCCTCCACTCATATGGGAAGGTTTTCCACTAGATTTTCGAACATGGCTGTTGGGATTCCCATCCATTTTGTCACAAGAGCATTAGTGAGTTTGTGCACAGATGTTGGGCGATAAGGCCTGGCATAAGATAAGTCTGTGTTCCAATTTATCTGAAAGGTATTCTAGTAGGTTTAGGTCACGGCTCTGTGCAGGTCAGTCTATTCTTCCACACAATTCGGGAAAGCATTTTTTTGATAGACCTTGCTTTGTTTTTAAGGATATGCAAGTATTGTTCTTGTTCATCGTGTTAAATAGATTAATTCAATGATTCATAAGATAGAATTCATTTTAGTTATATCCATTATTAACGTAAGTGGCAATGTCAGCTCTGCTCAGGAACTGCTTCATTAGGTTGGCGGGATCATAATAAATTTGAGTGAGGAAGATATATTGCCAACAGGGGTACTTTTCAGCAGTAGAGGGACAGCCTTTGTGCAGCTCCTACACTGACAGCATATATGAAATTGCCAAGATACAGCTATGGCAGCAAGATACAGTGCTGCATGGAGGAAGCTAAGTGGCGGGGAAGGGCCAATTAATATTGGGAGGGTGGGAATGGGTTTTTAATGTAATGTGAATGAGAGCATGAGCAACTAATTTAATGGTAGGGTGAGGGGTAATCCTTTATTGGCGGGTGGGAGCTATTTTTAAATTTTTTGATGAGGCCTATTTGACAGTGGGGATTATTTAATTTAATATTGGGGTTATGGTGGGGCCTATTAATGTAAAATGGGGGTAATGGGACTATTAATTTAATGTTGTGGTGGTTTAGGGTCTATCAATTGAACTTGGGTCTGAGTTTGGGGAGGAGGGCCAGTTATTAAACAATAATTATTTAAATCCTCGGCTGGTTGGGAGAAAATAGGTGTATTTATTAAATGTGGATACTATTAATTTATTATAGGGACAGGTAGAGCGAAAATAGGTTTATGTAATAAATGTGAATGCTATTAATTAAATGTTGGGGCTGACTGAGGGAATATAGGTCTGTGTTTTAAATGTTAATTCTATTAATTTATTATCGGTGCTGGTTGCTGGGAGGCGGCCTAATTTTTAAATGAGGATGTTTTTTATTTAATGACCAGGCTAACTATATTTTTTTCCAATTGCCAAAACATTCCAGGATCCAGCCAAATAGCAGCTGATCTTAGGGCACCAGCAACATCAGGTAGTGAAAACTGCAAGAACAGATATCAGAAAATCGGCCAAATGTCTTGGCTCTGGCGGGGCAGTCCTGATTTTGTGTGACTGTCCTAATCACAGTCTGGCTGCAGGGGCAGTTGGAATATATAATGCTCTGCTTGTGAAGGGGGAACTACATGCCCCTAACAGAAGTGCACGCAGCCTAAAGGGACCCAGTGCTACTAGAACCTAGCATCACTAGGTGCAGGTGCTCAAACTTTTGGTCTGGCTCTTCCCCCCCCCCTCCCCCTCCTAGAGTACTTGGCCCGATACTTATCTCAACGATAGAAACTCTATTACTGCTGCAATTTATTATTAAAATACTCAGCTGCTGGCGGGAGCGGTAAGGCTGGGAGCTTCACTTACTGATTCTCTTATTGATTTCTTAAATAATATTTGTGCTAAACTTGTGTGAAATGAGTGAAAGATTTAAGTTGCATAGGGTTCTATTTATTAATATATGTGTTATGACTTGTATTGAATCTGGCCTGCAGTACCTCTGTTGTACTCAGACCATTCTCCTATCCTGCAGTAGTTAATCTTATTAATACCATGGAAGCAAATCATCTGTTTCTGGCCTTTAAAATGCTGCTTTTTGCTGCAGTTTGTGCAGTTCATCAATTGTCCTTGCTGCTGCTGGTTGTATATGAAACCAATTGATTGAGTCTACCCTGCTCTTTGGTATTGACACCTGTTTGTCCCTACTTTTCTGCACCACTTCTTGTGACCCAGACCCTTGGCTCCGATTTGACCTTACTCTTGCCTACTCCCTGGTACTTTCATGTATCTGCCGACTTATGACTTTCAGGCTTCAGTGCTTACTAGCTTACCTGGACTTCTGTGCTACCTGTACCTACAGACTATCGCTATTTCCAGATTTCCAGCTACAAGCTTCCCAGCTTTCCTGGATCTCTGTGCTACCTGTACTTTCAGAATATCGCTATCATCTGGTATCCAGCTACAAGCTACCCAGCTTACCTGGATCTCCGTGCTACCTGTGCCTGCAGACTATTGCTAGTAAGTGGTAAACATGTTACCCTGTGCTGCAGTTCATCCTTTGTATCTTGCAACCTGCTGGTGCTCTGGACTAAGTTTTACCATTCACTGCATCTGTACTTTATTGTGTCATCCATATATACCTGCTATTTCTGCTCTTTGAAACCTGCAATTCCTATAAACAGAGTAGCTGTTTACAGTTGTCTGCACCAATTGGCTTCCTGTGTATCTCTGCTATAATAAAGACACTTTGGGGGGTATTCAATTAGGTTTTCAGTCCGCAGTAATGTGTTACCGTGAAAAGTTCACAGTATTGATGGTAATACGGTACCGCAATAACGCCGATTTTGCTTCGCAACCATATGGGGTGTGCATGAAAATCCATGCCATTGCGGTACCTTGGATTGCCTTCGCGGCCCGTTTTGGTGAGCTACCACAGACCAGAAACCTAATTGAATATGCCCCTTTGTCTTTTCTAAACACTATTGTCTCTCCCTGGAGTTTATACTAGGAATCTTAATATGGTGATTAGGCTGGTTTTCTATCGCTGCTCATCGTGGCCATAGAAATCCACATATCACCATAATCTATTATTAAAATCTCACCATGCTCTGCATGAGAGGTTTTACCTTCGAGACCTGGTGAATCTTAATGCTGATGGATGCCACTGCTGGTGATGGTATTGCTAATGCTGGCGGTGATCCTTTGATGTATAGGATGAAAATGTATTTCCAGGGAAAATACCCGGTTTCACTGGAGATAGGACTTTTCACCCTATAATAAATAGACTTCATGTTGAGTAATGTTTTAATGCATTTTAGCAAAGGTGTGTGTTAGAAATGTCTTCTGCATCTTGGAAAAGGGTGAAGAGGTATGATTTTTTTTTTTTTTTTTTTGAGACAGTAGTAAATAATTTCTAGCTTTTAGTTATTTACTCTGAATTGATATGAAATGCATGTTTTTGAGAACATAAATATGTGTTTAACCATTTGCCATAACAGTACTGATGTTCTCATTAGAGATGCACGCAGACCCCCATGTTTTGGGTTTGGTGTTGGTTTTGGTTTTAACACCATCATTGTGTTTTGGCCAAAAATCTTCATTTGTTTTGGTTTTGGATCTCATTAAAAATTGTGAAAATCAGGTAAGTTCATGTAATTTTGAGATGTTTTTGTTCCTGCATTAGTATTTATATCATTCATATTCATTTACAGTCACTTACAGTTTATTTTCTAAATTTTCACTAATATTGGCCAAAGGCTGCAGCGAGCTGACTGGCTGATATAAGCGACAAAGCAGCGGCACATATACATGACAGTATAATAAACATAGTGGCACAGCAGTGGTAGATAGAATAAGCAGTTTAATAAAGTAAAGGACAGCTTTTAAAAATACAGGCAGAGCACAGGTGGACCTAGCTCAAAAGTGAAATGGTTTGAGAGACAGTGAGCGTGAGCAGCACACCCCTAAAATAATAATTTTTTTGATTCTAAAACCCAAGTGTTTGACTGTAATTGTGCAATTGTGTGAGGGAAAGGATCACATCTATACTAGTAACTTATGACTTTGCTCTACTGTCTCTTTCTAAGACACTGGGGATCTAAACTACAATAAAGCTAAACTAAGAACATGTAATATTACTGCATGTGTGTGTTCCAGTGAGCACATAAATCTGTGAATTAGCAGCTCCACCATTTTGTGAGTGACAGCAAACTTAATCCATGATAGTGCTGAATCTGCAGCTAACCACAGGATGTGATGCCATGTCATGGCTGTATTGCACATATGTGTGTTAGGGTATTTAGACTGTAAGCCCCAATGGGGCAGAGACTGATGTGAATGAGTTCTCTGTGCAGCGCTGCGGAATCAGTGTCACTATATAAATAAATGGTTATGTATATATGTATATATGTATATATATATATATATATATATATATATATATATATATATATATATATATATTGGATTGGTTAGGGTGTTATTTCAGGTTGAAAAACTGTGATTAAAAAAATATATATTTTTTTGGGGGCTTAATAGTAGATAAGTCTGTGATACTGCCCCTCACACAATTGCTTTCAGGTTGAAGCACTTTGATTTTAAAGGCAAGAAATATATTTTTTTGGGGGGAGGTGCTGCAGCAGAACATAACAATGGGAGATTGCACAGTGTATCTATTATTATATTGTTCATTATTAAAGTATAAAGCTACTAATATAGTAGAATTGTGCAGGCCCCGTTGAACATACAAAGCATTAATAATGGCAAGCACTCAGATTCATGTTAAACCAATCCTAAACTAAGCTTGCTTTTTAAAAAGAAAAGTCTGAGGAATTTCAGCTTTAACACATAGATAATCAAACCATTACTGACATGTTGCTTACATTCTTTTATTTTATCAAAATATGTCAGTCTTTTATCTGTTCTATTTCTTCAACCATATTTTTTCATTCTCATACTCCTGACACCACTGATGAAAGCACAATAATAATTGTTGAGACTGCATTTTGTCATTAATTTTGAATGGACCCCAGGCTTACATCTAATTGAGAGGAGTGTGAGAAAGCTGCTCTAATTTACTATCTGCATATAGATCCCCTGTGGTCTATAAATTAACTACATGTGTTAATGAACTTAATTGATAGAACTTAGTTATCATTAACCGTTTTAACAGCACTTAACAGTAGTTGATTCATAGGGTATGTGTGCGAATAGCCGATTTTCTTGTGACCCAGTAAATTAGGGGCATGTCGATCTGATTGGCTACTCAGTGACATTCCATTAATTTGCGCCACTGCTCCACTAGGGTTATAATAATTTTCTCCTAATTTGGTTATTATTGGATTACTACAGAACGGAATAAAAGATACATTATGAATGAATGTTATGGAGAAATAGTACCTATGATTTGGGATCTCTGCAATGTGACTGACAATGTGGACTGTTCTATATAGCCAACAATGAAATCTGTTAAGTTGTTGGCAATAGCATCTCTTCAATGTGGCTGGGCACGCGACCCGTGCAATGTGGCTGGGCACGCGACCCGTGCAATGTGGCTGACTATGGGATATGAGCTTATATGACTAGCAATGCAGTTGGAAATGTGATCATTTCATTAATTAAACATAATTGAATAATACAGTTTATTTAATTTTATATATATATATATATATTCAATATAGCTTTAATTATTGTTAGTGTTTTTTCTGATACTCCATACTTTTTCAGTTGATATCAGTAGAGGATGTCTAGTCTCATACTAAACCTCATCACTGACATCAGTGTCATTTCTAACAGTTTCAGAACGCAGGATCTAATCAAAATACTAAAAGTGCATCATAACAAACAATATAGAAATTAATTGCAGCATTTTCTTTATAACATAACTTGATAATAGTTTTCCTTTTAAGATACACGAAGGGTCATTTAGAAAGCAGCAAAAGCTCAGCCTTTACCTGTTTGTTCGTGTATGTATGTCAAGATGACGGTGACAGCAGGTTCCCTCATTCTGAAGTGAGGGACTGTGGGTATTAGGGTATTCTCTGCTGAATGTGCAAGAAAGTCTTACTATGCTCCACTTGCAAAAGATTATGTTATATGGGACAAGATTGCGCATTTAGAGGGCATTTCCAATTTAGCGGTTGCAGGGTCACAATTTTTCTTTTTATACCTGCAAAATTACCTAATTTTTTAAAAGTTCAGAGGTGGCAGAGACCACCTGTTGTATTACACTTTCCGTGGGATGCACCAAGCAGACAAAATTTACTTGGGAATGTATGTGATGTGACACCTTGCTGCCATTAATATGTGTTTAGAACATAAATGAGGTTCCAATGAGCATTTTTGGGAGAAAAATAGGAACATTGTACTTAACCAAGGATATAGCTAATAAATAAGTACTATTTTGGCTTTATATTCCTGCAAGTAAACAGTTATCAATTTACTTGCAGGGATATAATGTATGTATTTTATATATGTACTGTTTTCCCTACTGTATGGCGCTGCTGAGTACTGTGGCACCTTACAAATCTACAATAATAATAATAATAATATAATATAATGGAAGTTAATGCCAGTTATATAATTATAGAGAAATTATTTCACTTTTTGATTATTTTATTTGGTGCATTGATTGATTGATTAATTAATAGCTGTTGTAATGTGATAAGTCATAACTAATGTGCACCACTCAAGGTCAGAGCTTCTGGTTTTTGACACTCTGCCGTTCACTTCTGTATTCTATTCTCTGAAATATAGATACAAGTGTAACTTCATTATCATTCTCCTTGGACCTCATTTTCATGGGATAAAAATGTTCCACAACAAGTGATAGTACGAAGGGACATTTGTACTCTTTACGTCTTGCACAATTCCATCTTGGCTGCCCTTCCTGCAAATGGCCGCACTTAGCACTTAACAAAAGTGAAATTTGGGCGTGCAGTTATGTATGTGATTGGTAGAGAATTAGGCAATACTACACAAAGAACAAGCACTGGCGTCTGCACCTTTGCAACTACATAAATGACTCTAATTTTTTTGAGGCCCGTAATGAGAACATAGATTCATTGCAAAAAATAGCTGCCATCACTGAGTATTGAAAGCAAATTTTACATACGATCATTCCAGTTAGGCTGCATAAATTGCGATTATTAAGACTAGAGTGCACAGTTCATAATATGTCGCTTTGGGTCGTTCTAAGGAACATATTTATATTAAATAAAAGTTAGACAAATAAAGAAGCACATCTGATAAGTCAGAATAGTACTCTAAAATTAGTTACATAAACAGACAGCAAAACTAGTAAACATTAACCTCATATAAGATTATTAATGACTCCAAATCCTATCAATACTAAATGTAAAAATATGCAGATGTAGGTGACTATACTGATATTACCGTGCCTAATTACAGAGGCTAGCGGGGCTGGGGGGCAGGGGGCATCTGCTCCTGGGCCGGTCTCATAATGGGTTACCTTGGGCTGGGTGACTGAGCTACCTGCATTTTTTCCCCTTTAAAATGTTCCTAATAGGCTGCTGAGTTGTGTCCCGCCCCCACCAGGCTAAATTTGCCAGTCTTCCCCTGCAAATACCTGTGGTTCAGTAAATTCTCTTGTAAACATTGTCTATCTTTTCATTTGTTTTGTGTAAATCATATTAAGTACATATAAACAAATAGTGCTTGAAGAGAAAGTGATATGTTTATATTTGCCCAGGAAACTTGGGAAGGTAACCTGCCAAAACCCCCCCCCCCCCCCCCCCAAGTACACACACACGTACACACACGTACACGCACGCACATACAACTTCTGTATAGTGGGGATGTGCAAAAATTGGGCTTCCACAGAGCAGGACTCAATATGCAAAGTCCTTAGTACTTACATTGAGGGATGGCTGCATTGTAAAATAAATAAAATAGAAAAGAATACTTCCAAAAGTAGAAATTTCATTTAAAACATAAAATACAATATGACTCACCAGGCTTGATTCATTAAGGAAAGTAAAGCAAAAAAATTAGTAACTTTGCACCTTGGCAAAAACATGTTGCATTGGAGGGAGGTAAATTTAAAATGTATGGACAGGTTTATAGTTTGGATAGGACATGTCCTAGATCAACTTTAAAATTCAGTATGAAAATAAACCTATCAAGTATTTGTGTGCTACGTGAAAAAACCGCCACTATTTAACTTATGTGCAAAATAGTAAATTAATTTGCACCCCTTGCATTGTAACATGATTTTGTCTAGGATCAAATTTACTCCTTTTTTTGCTTTGCTCTTCTTAATGAATCAGGCCCAGTATGTTTAATGTATCATTCACATAAATATATAAAAATACAGTGTATAACTTGCATTTTAGGTCTAGTGGTTCAATAAAATAACAAAGCTAAGCAGTGTTATTTAGCAATATTTAAAATTTCACCACACTGTCCACTTAATACAAGTAATTCTAAATATAGCTACACAAAATTACTGTGTATTGCCGCCTTTGTCACATTAACATAACTGTTATATTAGGGAATGAATGTCAAATTATCATTAAACTTAAACAACAGATTTGAAGGTTACTGTACCTCGGATTGTGGGGGAAGATCAATTTATCACCAATTCAATTTTCACTTTCGCAATATCCTTTCTTAGACCACAGGCTAAAACACATAATTAACAAAGTGTAGTTCAAGAAAGATGGTCAGAGAAACATTGCTGTGCTTGCACACAAAAGCCTTGGAGAATACATGCCAATGAGACTCCAGTTGGACATCCTATCTTATAGAAAATGAATATAAAGGTTCACTGTATATTATGGAGTATAATATTAACAAGATTGTTTATAATGCTTATTATAAAAAAGATAATGAAGTGTCTGTATAAACAAACATAAGCAAGGATCCTTGACGTGTCCGCTATCTTATCTGTCAGTGAGATGACACATCTGTAGCTGTAAGTCAGGTTGTACATAGTTACAATATGAATAAGAACAGTTTGCACTGACATATATTTTAGCTCATAATCTCAGCACTTACTCCATCTGTTTAACTCTATATAGCAGTCGGTGTAAGGGGTGAGATGCTGTTACATGAACACTGAATTATTCCTGATAGGTTAAATTAATATAGTAATAACTCATACATGTGTCTTATGGTGGTTGTGGCTCATCGTAGGACCTACTAAAATTCAGGTACTTTCTTGTTCTGGTGCTAAGAGACTGGTTATTCATAACTACACTGTGGCTGGAAATAGGTTAGGTGCAATATGGTCTATAAAACTGAATAAGTATAGGGTTACCATATAAGTTACCTACACTTTGTTCACAGCTGCTGTATGTCTGCAGTTTTTAATATACAGATAAGTAGCATATATGTGATCTAATTGCAGTGCAGCTATGTATTAAGTGTATTTCAAATGTGCCCTAGATTTGTTCAATGTGTGCACAATGAGTTATGTGCAATGGGTTTTATGCAATGTAACCTACTGTGGAGAAATTGTGCCACTGAATTGTGATCTGTGCAATGTGTCATATAGCTACTAAAGCAGCGGTTCCCAAACTGTGCTCCCAGGGGTGCCGCGGCGCTGTCACTGGGGTGCCGCGGGCCAGCCATAAAAAAAAGAGAGAGCACATAAACTTACCAATCCGCCGGGCGCCGGGACCCAGCAGCCTCCTCTCTCCCGCAGCTGTCACTGAATATCAACGTCAGTGACAGCTGCGGGAGAGAGGAGGCTGCTGGGTCCCGGCGCCCGGCGGATTGGTAAGTTTATGTGCTCTTTCTTTTTTTTATGGCTGGGAGAAGCAGAGGAGGGCAGAGGACAGGGGGGCAGCAGAGGGGGGCAGCGGGCAGCAGCGTGACAGAGGGGGGCAGCAGCGTGACAGAGGGGGGCAGCAGCGTGACAGAGGGGGGCAGCGTGCTTGGATGCAGAGGGGGCAGAGTGCCTGGATGCAGAGGGGGCAGAGTGCCTGGATGCAGAGGGAGCAGAGTGCCTGGATGCAGAGGGGGCAGAGTGCCTGGATGCAGAGGGGGACAGCGTGACAGAGGAGGGGGACAGCGTGACAGGTACAGCGTGACAGAGGGCAGAGGAGGGGGACAGCGTGACAGGTACAGCGTGGCAGAGGAGGGGTACAGCGTGACAGGTACAGCGTGACAGAGGGCAGAGGAGGGGTACAGCATGACAGAGGGCAGAGGATGGGTACAGCGTGACAGGTACAGCGTGACAGAGGGCAGAGGAGGAGGACAGCGTGACAGGTACAGCGTGACAGAGGGCAGAGGAGGAGGACAGCGTGACAGAGGGCAGAGGAGGAAGACAGCGTGACAGAGGGCAGAGGAGGAGGACAGCGTGACAGAGGGCAGAGGAGGAGGACAGCGTGACACAGGGCAGAGGAGGAGGACAGCGTGACAGAGGGCAGAGGAGGAGGACAGCGTGACAGAGGAGGAGGACAGCGTGACAGAGGGCAGTGAGAGGGGACAGCGTGAGAGATGGCAGAGGGGGCAGCATCAGAGGGGGCAGTGAGAGGGGACAGCGTGAGAGATGGCAGAGGGGGCAGCATCGGAGGGGGCAGAGTGAGAGGGGGCAGAGTGACTGGATGCAGAGGGGGCAGTGTGTCTGGATGTAGAGGGGGCATTTTTGCATACAACTAAATAAGTATTTCTATCCTGACCTAAATACTTATTACATTTTTTTGACCCAACTACTTCTAAAACAGGACTGCTCAGTAATTATTTTGGAGGGGTGCCTTGAAAAAATTTGGAGACTCTAAGGGTGCCGTGAACTGCAAAAGTTTGGGAACCACTGTACTAAAGAAATCTGTGATGTTGTTGGCCGTGGCATCCTTGCAATGAGGCTGGGCATGAGATCTCCCCAATGTGCTTGGATATGAGATCTGTTCAATGTGGTTGGTATCAGGAGAGGAAGTCTAGTCTCATATTAATCCACATCACTGACATCAGAATCAGTTGTGACAGATTCACAACAGTGCAGGTTCTAACCAAAATACTGAAAATCCATCATAACAAGCAATGTATAAAGTACACTACTGAACCTATCAGATAAGCTCATTATTATTATATTTTGGTACGAGTTCACTTGGCACTAAAACATATACTTCATATATTGAATTGATCTTCACTATGTGTGGTGCTTTTTCTCTTTATTTTTGATAACTTGATGATAGTTTTACTTTTAGTTTACGTGAAGGATCATTTATAAAATAGCAAAAGGGCAACCCCATAGCGTAAATGTCATTTTACTCCTGTTTATTCAGGTAAGTACATCTAGATGGCAGTGACAGGGGTGGTGTAAATTTACCCTCCATTTACAGGGAGAGGCTGTGGGAATCAGGACATTCTTTGTTGAAGATATAATAAAGTGCCTTACTATGTCCCAAAATGCAAAAAAAATGACATTTCGTGTTGTGGCACTAGATATGCATCTGAGCTTCAAGATGACATTTCCAATTCAACAATCTCAGCGGCACCTTTGTTTTTACACATGCAAAATTACCTGATTTTTACAAAGGTTCAGAGGCGGCAGAGACCACAGGGTAAATGTATCAAGCTGAGAGTTTTCCGGCGAGTTTGAAAAACCAATCAGATTCTAGCTTTCATTTATTTAGTGCACTCTACAAAATGAAAGCTAGAATCTGATTGGTTGCTATAGGCAACATCTCCACTTTTCAAACCCGCCAGAAAATTCTCAGCTTGATAAATTTGTCCCCACATGTTACTTTGTACTTTCAGTGGGACGCGCCAAGCAACTATAATTTACTTGGTTAAATTGTCTTATGCACACATTTACCAATGTGGTAAAACCATTAAAATGTACAAATAGGTCACATGAAATAAAATGGCAGCTGCTGTTATTTTGCATTTGTTTACAAAATAAATGAGATTCCAGTATTTTGATGTAAAATTGGAAAGTTGTGTTTGATTAAAGGGATGATTATTATTATTATTATTATTATTATTATTATTAACATTTATAGGGCGTCACAAGGTGTCCGTAGCGCCGTACAGAGACAAACAATATCACAGTATGAGGTGAGACAGCACGGCACAATTAACAATAAGCACAGTAACTCAGGAAGCTCAACGCACAGCTAGAGAGAGGGGCAGGGGGGGAAGAGGGAAGATCCGCATACGCCTGAGCCCAAAGGGAAGGGCGCAGATGACAGGAAGAGACTCAGAGGGAAATAGAGAAAAGCGAGAGGGATCGGAGGGCAGAAGGTCCTCAAGGAGGAGGGCTAAGTAGCTAGAGAGCAGAGTTAGAAGTGGTAAAAACAGGAGGAGAGATGGCCCTGCTCAAAGGAGTGTACAATCTAAGGGGAGGGGTAGACAGACAGAGAGACACAGGGGTGAGAGGGAGAGAAGGGGGGGAACAGAGGCTGAATCAGGGAAGGGGGGAGAGGCAGAAGATAAGGTAGGTAGTTAAGTGGGAAACTGGATTACTTTTAGAAAAAGGTGGGTTTTTAAGCCCGTTTGAAACTGGACAGATTGGGGGATGTTCTGATGGAGAGAGGGAGAAGTTCCAGCAGAGGCGGCAGGGGATACACGCGTAAGATGAGGTAATCAGACAACTATCATTGGCAGATTGCAGATGGCGGGATGGAGCATGAATAGAGATGAGGTTGGAGATGTAGGGAACAACGGAGTTGGCGACGGCCTTGTATGTGAGTGTGAGGAGCTTGAACAGTATTCTTTAGGGGAACAGGAGCCAGTGGAGGGCTTGGTAGAGGGGGGAGACAGAAGAGGAGTGGCGAGAAAGGAAGATGAGCCTAGCGGCTGCGTTAAGTACAGATTGAAGGGGAGCGAGATGAGAGTGGGGGAGGCCAGTAAGGAGAAGGTTGCAGTAGTCCAAGATTTGGTGGCATCTTGGGAAAGGAAGGGCTGAATGCTTACCATGTAGCGTAGCAGGATGCGGCAGGATTTAGCAAGAGAGAGAATGTGAGGGGCAAAGGAGAGAGATGAGTTGAGGATGACAGAGGCAGCGAAGTTGGGGGACAGGGAGATAGAGGCATTGTCGACAGTGAGAGAGAGGACAGGAGGGGAGGAGGTTTGAGGGGGAGGAAAGACAATGAGTTCGGTTTTAGCAAGATTTTTTCATGTAACACACAAATATCAACTTTAAATTTCAGTGTACAAATAAGCTATCAAGTATTTGTGTGCTACATGAAAAAACAGTCAATATTTAACTTATGTACAAAACAGAAAACTAGTTTGCACCCCTTACATTGTACCATGGTTTTGTCCAGGAGACTGAAATAAGATACCTCTTCATTTAATATCCTTAATGAATCAGGCCCCAGATTTGGAGATTACTGTGCCTGGGTTTATGAGGGAAGATGAAGTGTAGTTTAATAATAACAGTGTTTATAATGTTGTTACATAAGGATTATTAAATGTCGTTAGCACCTTAATAAGCATCAGCAATGAACCTTCAGCTGTCTTATCAGTCAGTGATATGACACAACTGCAATTGTCGATCAGGTTGTACCTAGTTACAACAGGAATAAGAACACTTTGTACTGCCATATATATTAGCCTCAGAAACTCAGCACTTATGCCCTCTGTTTGTACATAGCAGTCAATGTAAGGGGCGAGATGCAGTTACTCCAGCACTGACACACTCTGTGACCTCTGCCTTATTTTATAGATCAAATCAGTATAGTAAATACATTACGCCCTAACATCCACCTTCCCCTCCAGCCTTCACATTGTTATTCTTTTGGGTTTGATGTTTACAATTTTGAGAATCTCTGGTGGATGTTTTTTAAAATCTTTCCTTTGTTGCTGGTGTCCTAGTGCAGCATTGTACATTCTTCATTTTCAACTCACTGTGCCTCAAACCTAACACACATTTTATAATGTATCCTGATCACCAAAAGGTTAATACACACGGCACTAGTTTGTATGCGTAAGTTCTGTCTGTGCAAATTCTTACTCAACAAGTTTTACTCACTGTCAGTAGAATGATTTCCCTGAGCTCAGATTACCCATAGCATGTACTTACCAGGTGACGACGGATATGAAGTGAAGCTGAATTCCAGATGCTTCTGTCTTAGAATTTTTCAGACAAGTTTCAGTTTCACTTCTTACACCTCTGTGGTAACTTTTTATAGCAGGAATTTTTGTTCAGAAAGAAACACAGGAAATGACAAAGCATGCTGGGGCATGTAGTTTCACAACCTGTTGAGTGCCACAGGTTGTCCAGGCCTGTAGTATAGCCCGGCTAGTCATGATGTTTGCTTTGTTTGCTTTTAGTAGCCCACTTTCTCATAGTACTTAATGGGCTTGATTGAAGTCTGAATGCAAGTACTGTATTATAAAAGAGAACGAAACTGGAGCATAATTCCAACCATATTCAAATTGACTTGAATCTCAAGATACCTTTCGATTTGAATCTGGGTGTAAGTACTTTCCGTACATAGACAGACAGAATAGACTGTAGTATATGCACAAGCGTATGTGTAATATAATGTCACATCTGAGCAGATAAAAAAAAAATCTATAAAATTAATAACTGTCAACAGTAATCATTGCGTTTTTATAGTCGATCTTACTTCCATACACATGTACTGTGCTAACTAGCAACGCACACACGTGTACCTTTTTAAAAAAATACTATGTTTCAGTCATCACTATCAGTCGGCACTTACACCTACCCTGTAGCTGTTGCAAATAATATGGCGGGAACCCAGCATTCTTACGATAAACCTAGGACTTGAATCGGCCTTTTCTACATCGGCACACACTTACTGTACATTGCCTAGGTTAGTCCGCCTCTTCCCTTCCCCATTTCAACCTACAAGTTGTAGGTGTCACGCCTGAGGATCTGTCTATACCTAGTCTGAGTTGTGTCTCTGGAGCTGGACTGGTGACCATGTGGACAAAGCTGGGTGGCCTGATAATGTTCTTCGGCATGTAGTGAATGGACTGGTGCCGATGGTAATTACACTAGCAGAGGAGAGCAAACAGGAACTGGATTGCTGGACCGGACTGGAACCGGAATGCTGTAACCAGATTGTTGGAAGAGGATTGCTGTAACCAGAATTCTGGAAGAGGATTGTTGAAACAGGACTATAACCGGAATGCTGTAATGTTAATTCCATTAAAGTTTATTTGTGGTATGAAGTACATTAGAGGAAATTGGAGGAAGAATACCACAAATACAGTTTCAGCACAAACGGAGGTTAATTGGCTGCTATTAAATTGACCTTATTCTCTCTCGGTCTGTGTGTGTGTGTATGTTAGGGGATTTAGATTGTAAGCTCCAATGGGGCAGGGACTGATGTGAGTGAGTTCTCTGTACAGCGCTGTGGAATTAGTGGCGCTATATAAATAAATAGATCATGATGATGATGATGATGAATAACTCAAACACAGTTTAAGCACAAATGAAGATGAAATATATATATATATTTAATGGACACTTTAGCCTCAAGAGGTTTGAATAGTGATTTTGAAATCAGATGGTTTTTGCGATTTTATTCTTCTGATACAATGTGTTGTGAAAATAAGAAAGACATTATAATGTATTGTGATATATATAACCACGTTTATATGTCAAAATTTTAAATTTAATCCAATGCCTATATTTTGGGGAATGATTTTGAATCAAAATATATAAAGTGTTTAGGATTATATCCTTGTAATATTTGAATAAGGATACATCACAAATGTAACAGTTTCCATAGGTGTTTTAGTATTTAGTCTTTTCTGAATGATATATAGGTGGGTATTATCACTCATATTATTACGAATCCTGAGCTTATTAGGTGGTGTAATGAATGCACTTGGTGTAAATCGGACTGTCAGTAATGATCCATAATATTACCCTTTTTTTAAGTATGGATATTATTATTTAATGTTAATGTTAAAATGTGCTGCTATATAAAAATGAGGAATGAAAAGCTCTCAATCATTTTTACCAATTGATGCGCATTCCTAATTACTACTTTTACAGCTGTGATGATTTGTAATGTTTCAATATGATATATAAGAGCAATGCAATTGTGAAAATTTCAAGCTAATTGGTAGTAAATAATCTGTACCATTTTTTTTATTGCGGATCCCTTATTATTTTAAATTGAGACCGATTGTTATGGTTGGTAATGTGTATTTAAAGTAGAGATGCTCACTGACCCCCGTGTTTTGGTTTTGGTTTTGGATCTGGATTTCCGTCGTATTTTGGTTTTGCGAAAATGGCATTGCGTGTTTTGGTTTAGGTTTTGTTTGGTTTTGTTTTGCTATTTTGGTTAAAAATCAATGTTTTTGGGCATAAAATAACCAAATTTAGTGTTCCACCTGTTTCTTGGATAAGTAATGTAATTGTAAAGCTAATAAATTATCCAAAAAACAATTCAATTCCTGGTAGGCCTTCATTAATTCTACACACAAACCAAATTATCTTCCTCTCCATCTATGCATATTGGCAATGCAGCCATCGTCTTTGGATATATATTAGACCCAACACTTATAGTTAAATTTGTAAAGAAATAGACAAAGGCAGTTTGGTTTCTGTCTCTATAGGCCCCCCCCCCAATTGTCGAAAAATACCCAAAAATTCAGCTGTTATAGACTGTACAATATTAATTGAAATGGACAAAGGCAGTTTGGGGACAGTCTGTGTATAAAGGATATATAAGGATAAATTGCCCAAACAGCAGCCTTTCAAGACGGTACGTGATATGGAAATGCCCCAAGTCCCTTTCCTCTTTGGGGGTAGATTGCACCCTACACTTAAATAGAAAGTTTTAAAAATATGTTATTGTCATCATCTTCAGCTTCATCCTCATCAGTGTGTACGTTATCATCACAGACTATCAATTCATTGCCACTTGAATCCGCCATTAGAGAAAAGTCAGTGCTTGGATGTCTTGGTTGGTGAGGGCCTTCCACGTGGAAGATGTAGTTCATTTTTATAAACATCACTTTCTCCACATTTTTGGGAAGTAACCTTCTACAGCGATCACTGACTAAGTTCCCGGCTGTGCTGAATACTCGTTCAGAGTACACACTGGAGGGTGGGCAGCTTAGGTATTGCAACTCAAGTTTGTACATGGGTTTCTAAATGGCCTGCTTTTCTTCCCAGTAAGGGAAGGGACTGTCTGACATTTCCATATCAATTACCTCTTGAAAATAATCCTCCACCATCCATTGCATGTTAATACTCATTAGTTATGGGTCACACATTTTTTTGAAAAATCCTTCAACCCAGCCCAGATGTAAAACTGTTCTGGTCTGCCCTCTGCGTCTTCCCTGCTTCTTTTTTGAAAATTAAATTTTTTACGAGCAGCAGCTGCTTGAGAAACTGAAGGAGGACACATCGTCAAGCCAAGGCCCAGTTCAGCGGACAACTTGCTAAACAATAGCTCCTTGCAAAAATTCACATCTCGTTCATTTTGAAGCTAGATTTACTAAGCTGCGGGTTTGGAAAAGTTGGGATGTTGCCTATAGCAACCTTTCAGATTCTAGCTGTCATTTTGTAGAAGGTACTAAATAAATGAAAGCTAGAATCTGATTGGTTGCTATAGGCAACATCCCCACTTTTTCAAACCTGCAGCTTAGTAAATCTAGCCCTAAATGTAGGTCTTAAACCTTGGATGAAGCACAGTGGCCAAAATGTACTCATCCGAGTTCAAGATCTTAATAACTCGAGGATCATTGTGAAGCGAATTAAGTACTTGATCGACAAGGCCAACATACTTTGCGGAATTGCTTGCTTTCATCTCCTCCTTCAGTTTCTCAAGCTGCTTTTCCAATAGTCTAATTAAAGGAATGACTTGGCTCAAACTAGCAGAATCTGTACTAACTTCACATGTCACAACTTCAAATGGTTTCAGCACCTTGCACAGCGCTGAAAGGATTCCCTACTGTGCAAGAGTGAAATACATCCCCCCTCCTTTACCAATGTCATGGCTTGTGCAATACGCTTGGATGGCTTTGCGCTGTTCCTCCATCCTCTGAAGCATGTACAGGGTGGAATACCACCTAGTTACCACCTCTTGCTGAAGTTGGCTGCAGGGCAAGTTAAACTGCTCTTGGAGCTGCTGCAATCTCCTACATGCTGTGGCAGAATGCCTGAAATGGCTTGAAATTTTACGGGCCACCAAAAGCATCTCCTGCACCTCATGGTTATTTTGTAGGAAGATCTGCACCACCAAGTTGATGGTGTGAGCAAAACCGGGAATGTGATGGAATTCACCCAGCTGTAATGCTCGCACTATATTGTTGGCGTTATCAGAAATGACATATCCTGGGGAGAGTCCGAGTGGTATAAGCCATGTATCAATCACATTTCTTAGTTTGCGTAACAAATTGTCAGCTGTATGCCTGTTAGTGAAGCCGGTGATACAAAGAGTGGCCTGCCTGTGACAAATGTTACGAAGTGGTGTACATGCTGCTGCTGTTCCTGCTGGTGAAGGTGAATGACCAACCCAGTGGGCTGTCAGTCATATAGTCTTTGGTATGACCACTTCCACTTGTCCACATATCTGTGGTTAAGTGGACAGTGGGCAGAATGGCATTTTTCAGCGCAATCTCTACATTTGTACACACTTTTTGGTATAGTTGTGGAATAGCTTTACGGGATAAATGGTGTCGCGATGGAATTCTGTAACGCGGACACAAAACCTCAATTAACTGTGAAAAACCAGCTGCGTTTATTGTGGATATTGGACGCAGATCTAACACTAACATGGCAGCCAAGGTGTCTGTGATTCGCTTGGTGACTGGGTGACTGCTGTCATATTTGCTTCCCCTAGCAAATGATTGTTTCACAGTTAATTGTTGAAATGTAGGACTGCTCTTTTTCTTGGCCTTCCTCTGGGCTGACGATTTACCCCCAGCAGCAGCAACAGCAGCAGCAGCAGTGGGGCTAATGCTTTCTTCAGAGGAATCGATTATAGTGCAGGAGTCATCCAGCCTTAATAAGTGGGATGCCGGGCTAACTCCGAGCGCTACTGAGGATATTGATGAGGATGGTGCAATGGGTGTATTTTGTAGCCGTCGGGATGTCGGTAACCGGAGGGTCCTAGCTGATGATGGAGTGCTTGTAATTTTTTTGGAATAACTTTCAGCTTTTCCCAACACTTTGCCATGAACTCTCGTTAAATGGCGTAACATAGACGAGGTTCCAAGATGGTTAAAGTTCCTCCCTCGACTGACTGTGGCTTGACATACACTATAAATGGCTATACAATTGTTGTGTGGATTTGGGTAGAAATAATTCCACACATTAGAAGTGGATTTTTTTTGTTTTATGGCCAGGCATGACAATGGCCTTTTTCTTGTCACGTGCCAGAACTGCTGCCACTGGTGCAGGACTTACACAAACAGCCTCATCCTCATCAACATCCTTATTAGTGCCCTTGTCGCCTACACAAATCTCCCCCTCATCCTCTTCTAATTCCAAAGTGGCATCCTCAATTTGTGTATCACCGGCTACACTCGGGCTGTTCAGGCACACATCAGCAAAACTGCTAAAAGGGCCCTTCTTTATGGGTACACTAACAGAATGCTCATGATTAGACATACCACTGGTGGATGGACTCTCCACAGGGATTGTTGTCATTTCTGATTCAGAGCATACATTATCTTCTAATGCCTTACTGTTTGCTTGTAGCTCGGCTTTGACGCGTAACAGTAGTTGTGCACCACTTTTAGACTCCAAATTACTTGGTCTTGCGTGATCACGAGTGACCGTACAAGAAGGAGGCTCGGTAACATTTTTGGATCTGCCACTAATAGAGAAAAGTGAATGCCTCATTCATTCTTTGACACTGCGTGTGTAGAAGGGCATGTTGGCAATTTTTTTTTTGGCACTTAACTTTTCCTCAGTTACACTTCTTTTTCGCTTCAACACAGAATTTTTTTTTTTATGGTGTGTGTTTTTTTCCCTGTTTTAAAGACTATGTACTTTTACAACGCCTTTCCCAGATGACGTACTGGGAACACTACCATCATGACAGGTGACAGAACCTGGTTGCTGAATCTGCTCATATGTGGACTGCTTTGAATCCATTTTAATGAGCCCAAAGCACTTGTAGTGCCAAAAATTGTCTTATATAGATACTGCTGACAAATATGATTTTTTTTGACAGCCAGAAAAATTAGTGTTAAACACTGGGGAATATGGGAGATGTCAAATCACTTGTAGTCCAAAAAAATTGAAAAATAAGTCTCTTCTATCCTCCTGTCTTGCTGCTCTAACAATTGCAAATAGAATTTGATTTAATAGTAGAATTGAATAGATTCCAAATGAAAGAATAATAGAAAGAATAAGGTGTACAATTATTGCTCTGTCAATGCGCTAATACAGCCTCTGACCTAACCCTGCTCTCTCGCTCTGTCAAATGGCGATGGATTGCCGTGGAGGCAGGTATTTATGCTTTTCAAATCTCGAGATAACCAAGCTCTGAAATACGAATACGTCACAATGACGTTTTGCCTCGATTTTGATTCCGAATGGGTGGGAGAGTACCGAGCCTGTCTCGGTACTCGGATAGGCGAAATTCGGATGGATTCGTATCTCGGGGAACCGAGCCCGCCCATCTCTAATTTAAAGATGTCAGAAATGACTCGATTAAAGTACGGGTTAAAAATAACACAGCACAGTACACACATGATTAACATTGGTGTTAATTAAAAGAATGTATTACCTGAAAGTTTAATACATTTTAAAGTTTTGTCTTGCCTGGAATGAAAAGCTGTCAATCATTTTCACTGATTGATGCAGATTGCTACCTTTATAGTTGAGATCATGTGTGGTGATGTGTAATGTTTGAATATGATATATAAGAGCGATGAAATTACGGGAATCTCAAGCTAAATGTAAATGATTTGTAGTGTATATATATGAAGCACTATATCTCCTTTTTTGTATGGGTAGAATTGCCCTGTTTGGCCATAGAAATTACTGTCAATTGAAAGCTCTGATTTATAAAACAACTGCGGATCCCTTATTTTAAATTGAGACTGATTGTGGCGGATGATATGTATTTTAAGATGTTGAAAATAATTTGATTAAATTATGGTTTGAAAATCACACTGAGTGCAAAGCAAGTACAAATATGGTTAATATCGGGGTTAATTAAAGAAAGAATGTACTATCGGAGCGCATAAGAAATGTTAAAGTTTTGTCTTGTTAACTTTTTTCTATTTTAAATTGTATGATGATATGTTGTAACAGATTTTAGTTTAGTACTATGTTAGATAAATTGAAAAAGATGATTCCTAATTAATTGTTGTTTGCTCCACACCTGATTCCCGCAGATGGAAGCAGGGGATTGGTCACAGGGTGTTTTAATATCTAGGTTGAAACTTACTCCTGATACCTTGACAAATATTATTAACTTGAAACACGTTGGTGGGGAGAGTGGTCATCGGGATCAGCAGATACTTACCACGGATATATTCCAAGACACAGAAGCCGGCACTCTGAAGTTACCATCTAACGGGGTTCAGAGTGTTTTGAATATATGCTGTTGTTACCATTATAATGTGGTAAAGATCCATATGTACCCGAGTCCTGGAGTTTTCTTATAAGGAATCTATTTATTTATTTGTTCTTTCCAGTAAATTTACTGGTAATAAAGTATATTTGTGCTTTTATACCTTCTGGTTTTTATTCTCCAGGTGAAAAGAATATTATATAATTATGATATGTCACCTTTATTAGTATATTGGAGAAGTCATTAATCACAGTTTTACAGATGTATTTCTAAGGATTTTTTTTATAAGAAATACTGCACTATGATATGTTTCTCTTTTTTTACCCCACATATGATACACTGATCCACGCAAGGAGGATTCATAAGTTTATAAGAACTTTTTTATGGAAAATACTGCACTACAAAACAGTGAGAAATTGAAGGATATATATATTTTTTATTGATATATAAGGCCATATCATTTAGCACCATTTTCCGCCATTTTTTTGTGTTTGTGATTCTATTTGAGACCTTTGTGGATGAGGTTTATTTGATGTGAAAGGCTGCTGAATGTTTCATATTGCATTTATCTATTTCAGCTTTATTCATGTTTGTATTGTTCTTTTTCTTGATTGTCATAGGGGCAGTGGATGCTACACAGGTAGCTTTTCTACCACCTGTGCGAAATGTTTGTTACCGAAAACATTACCATTCCATCAATGTACAGGCTATTTGTTATGCGTCTGTTCTTAAGTATAGCTAGGTTGCAAATTGAGTACTCAAGACTCCATCATAATAAGAAAATGTGTGATATGGCATTATTACACAGGCAAGGTTACTACAAGTTTCTATTAGGTAAGTGCGTAACATACTAATTCAAACAATTTAAATTGTCTATGTCATATTGTTTGCAGAGACTGTATAATTTTGCATACTGCATACAAATACTGTGATGTGAACATTGATATATAAAAGAACTCGCATCTTTAATACTGGTATTCTCTCTTACCGCTTTGATATTTCTAATGGTACGAGACATGGGTATCCCCTGTCACCCCTCATATTTGCATTAGCCCCTAGCTGAGAAAATATGACAATCTGCTTTTATTACAGTACAACTATTGGTGAAATATGCCATAAACTGTGCCTTTTCACTGATGACTTCATGCTGTTCATGTCATACACCGAGACCTCATTACCAGCCATCCACCTCATTCGTCTGGAATACTCTGAGGCGTCATTCTATAAGCTGAATGAATCAAATCTTAGCCATTGTTTATAGGAAATTAAAATAAAATATGGGAATAATGGGCAAGCTACTTCCCTGACGTCTTTAGGTATTCTCATATGTGAAAATCCGCCACATTCCATTGTCTGTAACTATACATCTTTTCTGACCAAATTTGCTTCTTTGACAAAAATGTGGGCCAACTATGAGGTCTTGTGGTTGGGCAGGATAGCAGCTGTGAAAATTATGCTCTTCCCTAAAATTCTGTACTTTTTTAGATCCAAAATGGTGAAAGAAAAATGGCCAGGACTAAGCTGATAGGTGGACTTGCCTCTCTCAAACTTGAATTTTACCAGCTTGCTTGTTTGTTAGACCAGATTAGGGACTGGCTTGCTCCCAATTCATCTAAGTCATTGATTACTATGGAGATGCACTTATTCCACTTCATACCACTGGTATATTTGCTATGATTGAATACAGAAACTTGACATTTAGCGACCAATACTTTAACTAGTCTAAGCGACTGGGACAAACTAATGCAATTAACACCAAATTTTATTCTCCCATCCTTTAATTATTAAATTGTCTAAATTGATCCAGAATGCCCACCTGTTGAGCTGGCATACGCAAGGTATCATTAAGTTGCATCACCACTTTTAGGGTGCCGCCATAATTTTTCCCACTTATTTGAACATTATCATATCCCTACCCATGATTTTTATAAATATTTACAGATCAAACATTGGATCCAATTCCAGACGTGTTTTTTACCTGCTTTGTAACAACCCCCTCTTTCTACCACTCTTCCTTTCTTTCCATTTTGCTATGCAAGTAGCAAGATTCATAAATTTATGTCTAATGTTTGTAAATTTTGCAGCAGGAATTGTGGTGAGGTTGGGAGCTTACTGCATACCTTTTGGCGTTGTTTGTGGATTCAAACCCTATGGTCTGAAATCTTCAACCTAATTAACCAAGTTGTAAATGTATCTCTGATCCCCTCCCAAGAATTGGCTCTTCTACAACAATATTGTGCCCGCAGTTTCAACACCATAATTGGTAAGTGGTAGACAGAATCATTACAAGAATCAAGCACTCTAAATCTAGAGCCTTTCATATAAAGATCATTCTGCTCATTATTATCATGTGAAAATTTCTCTTATTTTCCCATCTAGTAGAATGTCTAACATTTATTCCGATTTTACTATTCAATATTGTCCTAGTGGGAGGTTGATTGTATGATTTCTTCCTAGGTGCCAAAAAGATCCTTGCCTATATGGAGAAGTAGACACTGGGTACTTTCTATCTGAAAAGTGTCTTGTTCTCTGTCCACACTCATATCGAACAGTTCTGTAATTGGATCTGTTCCTACTTATAGAAAAATTCCTAGGGTTTTTATTAAATTTCCTCACTTTTTCTTTATCATAATCCTCCCTATCTTGTCTTAACTTATTATCTTTCCGGGTTGCTAATGACCTCTTAAAATCAATAACTTGTTAATCCTAGAGTCCCTCTCCTTAAAACCTTCATCATTTTCAAAACATTTCAAAGACTCTTGGGTTTTCTCAATTTCCTTTTGTGCAAAATCTACCTTTAAATTCCTATATCTAATGAGAAGTCTCATTGAATTGAAAGAACAAGTATCAAGGATGGTGTTTCACCAATAAATCAGAAATAGAAATAACAACAAAAACAAAAAATGGCTGCAAATCTAGACCTTAGCAAATAAGTTGTGCTGCAGCTCTATTCATTAAGGATCTTAATTTAAGAAACTTCTTATTTAAGTCTCCTGGACAAAACCATGTTATAATGCAAAGGGTGCAAATTAGTATTCTGTTTTGCACATAAGTAAAATCTGACTGCTTTTTCATGTAGCACACAAATATCAACTTTAAATTTCAGTGAACAAATAAGCTATCAAGTATTTGTGTGCTACATGAAAAAACAGTCAGTATTTAACTTATGTGCAAAACAGAATACTAATTTGCACCCCTTGCATTGTAACATGGTTTTGTCCAGGAGACTTAAATAAGAAGTTTCTTAAGTTAAGATCCTTAATGAATCAGGCCCTAGTTTCTAAAACCTAAATACACAAATAGAAATAACAAACAACAAAGAGCACTAAGCTACATACTATAAACGTTTATTATAAAAGACAAAAATTCAAATAGGTAAATAAAAAAGACAACCATGTGTCTTATGGAGTGGTGTCTAACTCCTCAGGCCATGAGTATATCAAAAACAGATTTGATAGCTTAAATATTTTCTCACACTTGCCCCCCTCCCCAACAAATTTTCTTTCACCTGATGCCCATTGCCTACAAGCATTTCTCTTATGCACCTTGTCCACCAGCTTTTCTCTTACAAGTTACCCCATGCCACCTGCTTTTGTCTCACATGCACCTACAAACCAGCTTTTCCCTTACTTGCCCCCTCTTGCCTACCAGCTTTTCTCTCACACTAAACTCCATCCCACCAGCTTTTCTCACATGCCCAATCTGCCCACCAGCTCTGTTCACATGCCCCATGTCCACCAGCTTTTCTGCCACAATCACCACCAGCTTTTCCTTTACATGCTCATCAAATTTCCCTCGCATGTCCAACAGCTTTTCCCTCACATACACCACTGCCACCAGAGTTTTCATTACATGCCCCATCTGCCCACCTGCATTTATCACATGACTCCCTGCCTACCAGCCTTTCTCTTACAATACACCCCTAACCACCATTTTTTCTCTCACAATTTACCCCATGACACCAGCTATTTTCTCACATGCACCTGCCAACCAATTTTCCCTCACTTGACCCACTGCCTACCAGCTTTTCTCTCACATTACACCACTACCCACCAGCTTAACTCACATGCCCCATCTGCCCACCAGCTTTACTCACATGCACCATGCCCACCAGCTTTTCACTCACAAATCACCCCCTGCCCATTAACTTTTTCTTCGCATGCCAACCCTGCCACCAGCATTTCCCTCATGCACCCTGCACACCAGCTTTTCTCACATAGTCCCTGCCTGCCAGTTTTTCCCTCACATGCCCCCTTGCCACCAGCTTTTCTCTCACATGCCCCCCTGCCACTAGCTTTTCTCTCACAAATCATCCCCTGCCCACCAGCTTTTCCCTTCACATGCTCACTAGGTTTTTCCTTACATATCTACCAACTTTCCTCTCACATGCCCACCAGCTTTTCCCTCACATGCCCCATCTGCTACCAGCTTTTCTCACATGCCCCATCTGACCGCCAGGTTTTCTATCATGCACCATGCTCACCAGCATTTCACTTACAAATCACCACCTGCCCACCAGCTTTTCCCTCACATACTGTCACCAGTGTTCCCCTCATGCACCTTGCAAACCAGCTTTTCCCTTACATGCCCCACTGTTACCAGATTTTCCCTCACCTGGCCTCTGCAGCATTTCCCTCACATGCCCACTAGATTTTCTCTCACATGCCCCCTGCCCACCAGCTTGTCCCTCACATGCCCATCAGCTTTACTCTCACATACCTCCTGCCCATAAGCTTTTCCTTCACATGTTCCACTGCCACCAGATTTTCTCTTACATGACACCTGTGCCAACCAGCCTTTCTCTCAAAAACCACTCACTACTCACCAACATTTCTCACTCATTTCTTCTGCCCTTTGCCAATCAGATATTTTCTCACCTGACACCCATCTGCTCTTCCCTAGCAAGTCACCACCTTCCTACCACTGAATCACCTCCCGCAGCCAGTGCCCATCATTCCCTACCTCCCTGAATACTTACCACGCAGCAGGTGATTGATGTGCTGTCCCTGTTCTGCATTCATCTTCCCAGCGCCAAATAGTTCAGCAGGTGTCATAGCAGCGGCGATGCCTGTGTAATTTGTGCGTGGGGGAAAAACTTTTTGACTGACATGTAGTGCAGGCAATCATACCTTCCCAGCTCATAACAGCCTATGAGCGGAGCAAGCAGGGGAGGGCAGCTGGGCTGAGTTATATAGCATCATGTTGGCTGCAGTTACTGTGGTTCTGTATGGCTGGAAGTTCAGTTTTAACACTCATATAGCAGTGAAATTGTACTGCAAGTCACTGACACACACAAGTAAATAGTCTTTCCAAGTGTCAATGTTTTGGACTTTTCCAGACTGCAAGTTCAGTTAGTGCTCCAGGAGCAGTTGTGCTGCTGGAGAGACCTCAGCACAGGCTTTGGGGTTAGGCTGAGCAGAAAGTGTGACTCTAGTATTGAGTAGGCTGCAAGGGGACTTAGGGTGAGGCAGGGGTACTGGCCTTAATGGGAGGTGTATTTCAGCCACCGAACACCAGAATACCAACCGCTGGCTCTGTTCACAGTGCCGGACCCACAGTGATGGACAGAAATAAGGGGGTGTCACAGAAGGGGTCTATAATATGAGCTGCGGAGCTTTAGGGGAGACGCAATTACTTTCGTCTCAATTGTACTTGTGCTGGAAGTAGTTTAGAGGACAGAGATATCCCCTATATAGTTGCTGCGGGAGTGGTAGTGAAGGCGTGATCGAGGTTCTCAGAGTAGCAGTCGGTCACAAGCTGGGAGTCCTGAGAACCCAGTGTGATTGGATGCTGGGCTGGTGGGTTGAGGGAAGTGTCTACTTGTAATTTCTGGAAAGCTGAGCCGCTGGGTGTAAAGTGGAATGCAGAGCATGTATAGCCAAGTTCAGCAGCCCCAATTTCAGCGGCAGCTAGGTAGAATGTAGTAGATTGGGCACAGCAGTGTAAATTACACAGGTCTGCAACCAAAAAGCTGTTTTCATAATTTTATCTGATTCTTATGTTTTTTTTGGTACGCTAAATTCAAAAATGAACACCGTTTATTCCTGGTACGTCAGGTTTTTTCACAATCGAAATGTGCCTTGGTCAAACAGGTAGCTGGAAATCGCTAAATTTCAAATTCATCATACTTAGTGAAAATAAATTTGTTTTTCCATGTTCAGTTTTTTTTCTCTGCCAGTGCTCCCAAAAACATGAAAATACATGTTTATTGGTCCTGATGGTGATCACTGCATTGTTGAGTGTGCTTGCTAGTGCCTGCCCGGACATGTTCTTTCATGCATTAACTTGTTCTCTGATTCCTCCACAATCTTGTATTTCATTTCAGTCATCATCCTGCTATTGTCTGTGTGGTTCAAAATTAGTGCAATGCCTCCAAGAAACTGTGTAAATTCGCCTGACAGTTTGTTTCATATGTGGAGAGTTCATGGTGAAAAAGCAGCAGTTGAATATTACCGATTTTGTTAAGAAAAAAGTTTATTTCGTTTATTTTAAATTAAAACTTGGTGACCAAGATAAAGTATTGTGTATGCTGCTGGGACAACAGGCTGGGTACACCAAATACCCTTGTTTTCTATGTTTATGGGACAGAGACTGACAAAATCACTGGATGCAAACAAACTGGCCACCAAGAACACTAGTTGTTGGTGAAAAGAATTTTCTCAGAGATACATTGGTACCCCCTTAGAAGGTTTTATTACCACCACTCCATATAAAATTAGGATTAATGAATCAATTTGTTAAGGCACTTCCCAAAGATAGCGAATGCTTCAAGTACTTGGGATCCAAGTTTCCAGGTTTAACGGAGGCAAAACTGAAAGAGGGGTTTTTTGTTGTCCCGGATATTAGAAAACTCATATCTGACAAAGACTTCATCAGTTCAATGACTCCAACTCAAAAAGAAGTGTGGGTTGCCTTTACTGTGGTCATAAAAAACTTTTTGGGAAACCAAAAGGACCCAAATTACAAAGAAGTGGTGGAAACAATGTTGAAAGCGTTCCACAAGCTTGGTTGCTCCATGAGCTTAAAAGTCCATTTTCTCAACTCACACCTTGACTATTTTCCTGAAAATTTGGGAGCAATGGGTGAAGAGCAGGGAGAATTTTTCCATCACGATATAAAAGAAATGGAAAGAAGGTATCAAGGGAAATGGAGTGTTATGATGATGGCTGACTACTGGTGGATGTTGTACAGGGATCTTCCGGAAGCCACCTACAAGAGGAAAAGCTCAAAAAGAAGTTTAGAGTTTAAAAAAAGACGATTTCACAAGCAATCTACTTGAGTGTGGTGTTAATTTTGTCGTCACCTGTGCAAATGAGTTAATATTTTTCATGTAAATAAAATATTTGCATTGAGATTTTTTTAAACGATGACCACCCGTTTGTTCGAAAACCTGATGTCCCAGGACAAAACGGCTGTCATTTTTGCATTCAGCGCACCAAAAAACGTAAGAATCAGTCAACGAAACCAAAACAGCTGTCCAAATTTTTTTTTTTGCAGACCTGTGTTATAGGTGACATGACTTTTGGCTGGGCTGTAAGCCACTAGGGTAACGAGCGAGCTAGGTGACTGGATGCAGGCACTGAGGTGATGGAGTGCCTCAAGAATGATGAAGCTAGCAGCCCAGTTAAGTATGGAGAAAGGACTTCTTTCAGAGCTCCAGGATTGTGCCTGAGGATTTATCATCAGTTTAGGGGTCAGTTGATCGGTTCTGACTACAATCCACATTGTTCCCTTTCTAGGCCAGTACCCTGAGGATCATAGGTGCCAAGTTTGCATACAGAGCACTAAATATATCTTATATCCTATTCCCTACACTGATCAGTGCAGGAACTGCAGAGCAGTTTTTAACTTCCCAGCCCCTTAGGGCAGTGAATAAAATAAGAAATATTGCTGAGGGTTGGAAAGATTAAAATGGGCTCTGTAACAGAAACCTCTGGCAAAGCAGTGATCCAGTGAGCCATGGCTAAAAATGTTAGCGTGTGTCCCCCGCAGCCCCTAAACCACAGTCCTCTTCCCTGCAGCTTGCTAATTTGGCTAATTCCTCCAGCTCACAGAAGAAAAAGTTAGCTAGAGAAGTCAGTCATATTTCTACTCTCAAGTGGAGTAACTCTGAGTACACCCAGCACACACATCAATTTTACATGTGCAATGCTATGAAATCCCATATCTTTAAAATGGGGCATATAAATTGTAAAGTGAAATATTTCTAAAAAATGTCACCCCGCAAAGGCACTCCACTCTCACACTAGATTTCTAACAAAACAAACCACTAGTCTTAAAATGTCCTGCACCCCGAGTATTGCTTTCCCAAAAAAACTGAAAAATTGGCACTTTTTGCTAAACAGGTAGTGGAAAAACATCAAGATTTTCAAATTTATACTATTCCTAATTTGTCATTTTTTAAAATCGTTTATTCTGAAATTTGGCATACAGCTCTCAGAGGTGGTTCTCCATTTGCAGCCAAATTTCAGTTCAATAACTCTAATACTTTTTAAGATGTAGCCCCTCAAACACCACAACCCCCTCTTACAAAATTAACATGGCCGAATGCTATTTATTAGACTGTGCCCTTATAATATCAGTGGTATTAAACAGGGTGTTGTGTTTTATTTAACATTTTAATTTGTGGTACTACAAAGCGTAGCAAACCCTGGGTGTCAAGGCATGGTGGCACTTGTAGTTCTCCAAGTGTCAGCATGCCCTGGCTGCCATGGGTATGCTGGTGCTTGTAGTTATACAAGCGCCAGCATGCCCAAACTATTAATGGCAACTCAGGATGGCTGGGACTTGAAGTTCCACAAACTAAAGTGGTGTTTTATACTTTTTCATTCTATTTTTTTCATGGTGGTATCCTACATCTACTGCCCCAGGAATGTAGGAAGAGCGCTAATGCTTTCAGAACTGGACTGGTTCTTCCTAGAGAGAAAGCCTGCACAATTTTTGTGCTGACCCCACTCCCTAGGGAATCCAGCCCAGTGCTGAACAGCCTGGGGTTGGTTTGTCATTATGGCAGGATCCCTGCTGCGTGTCCCCCTGCTATAGTGCCACCCACCCCGGCTGGTTGGCCTAGTGCTGGTTGAGGTAAAATCAAGGGGGAACCCATGCATTTTTATCTCCCGATTTCACCACAACCAGCATTAGTCTGGCAGCACAAGGGTTAAACCATTAGGAGTGGGGCCACACGCATTTAAGAAAATAAAATTCTATTTCTTAACTCTTTATAGAGCTGGTGGCTATGACGCCAGCCGACCTGCCGGCTAACCTAGACTAGCCCCAGAGCTGGAGCAAGAGATACTTCCACAGATGTAAAGCTTGCTATGGCCATGACTGCGTGCTCTCGAGTTTGACATGCTCATGCTTTATACTCCCTGCGGCCACACTCCCCATCCCTGCCCCGATCACTCCCCTTGTAGGCTGTAATAAGTCCCTTTTTCATTAGTTAGAGCATAGAAAAGGGCTGTTTTTAACGCCCGCATCTGTCGGTTTTGAGCATGCACAGAGTGATTTTGAGTACAATACACTCAAAACCAGCAGACACGTGCGCTAATGTTTCAGGCCCAGTGTGTAGTTTGCATATACTCCAGGATGTCATGAAGAGTGATCAGATGAATTTTCAATTAATTTCAAAGTCCCTCTTTGCCATGGCAATGAACTTTATCCCCAAAACATTTCCAATGCATTTCAGCCATGCCACTAAAAGGACCAGCTGCAATCAATTCAGTGATTCTCTCGTTAGAGTGAGAGTGTTGATGAGGACAATGCTGGGGATCACTCTGTCATGCTGATTGAGTTAGAATAACAGACTGGAAGCTTTAAAAGGAGGGTGGTGCTTGAAATAATTGTTCTTCCTCTGTTAACCATGGTTATGTGCAAGGAAACATGTACAGTCATCATTGCTTTGCACAAAAAGGGCTTCACAGGCAAGGATATTGCTTCTAGTAAGATTGTACCTAAATCAACCATTTATCAGATCATCAAGAACTTCAAGGGTAGAGGTTCAATAGTTGTGAAGAAGGCTTCAGGGCACCCCGGAATGTCCAGCAAGCGCCAGGACCGTCCTCTAAATTTTATTCAGCTGTAGAATCAGGTCAGCACCAGTGGAGAGCTTGCTCAAGAATGTCAGCAGGCAGGTGTGATTGCATCTGCAAGCACAGTGAGGCGAAGACATTTGGAGGATGGCCTGGGGTCAAGTAGGCCAACAAAGAAGCCACTTCTGTCCAGGAAAAACATCAGGGACAGACTGATATTCTGCAAAAGGTACAGGGATTGGACTGCTGAGGACTGGGGTAAAGTAATTTTCTCTGATGAATCCCCTTTCAGATTGTTTGGGGCATCTGGAAAAATGCTTGCCTGGAGATGGAATGGTCAGCGCTACCATCAGTCCTGTGTCATGCCAGAAGTAAAGCATCCTGAGACCATTCATGTGTGGGTTTGCTTCCCTGCCAAGCGACTGGACTCACTCACAATATTGCCTAAGAACACAGCCATGAATAAAGAATGGTATTAAAATATCCTCCAAGAGCAACTTCTTCCAACTATCCAAGAACAGTTTAGTGACGAACAATGCTTTTTCCATTATGATGGAGCACCTTGCCATAAGCAAAAGTGATAACTAAGTGGCTCGAGGATCAAAACATCTAAATTTTGGGTCCATGGCCAGGAAACTTCCCAGACCTTAATCCCATTGAGAACTTGTGGTCAATCCTCAAGAGGCGGGCGGACAAACAAAACACACAAATTCTGACAAACTCCATGCATTGATTAGGCAAGTATGCGTGGCCATCAGTCAGTATGTGGCCCAGAAGTTGATTGACAGCATGCCAGGGCAAATTGCAGAGGTCTTCAAAAAGAAGGATCAACACTGCAAATATTGACTCTTTGCTTAAACGTCATGTAAATGTCAATAAGAGCCTTTGACACTTATGAAATGCTTATAATTTTACTTCAGTATACCATAGCAACATCTGCTAAAAAGGTCTAAAAACACTGAAGCAGCAAACTTTATAAAAACGAATACTTGTGTCATTTTCAAAACTTTTGGACATGACTGTACACTACATTACTCTCTTTGGAGTTTCAGCCTTTAACTTGGATTCACCCTTAACATGGAAAATTGAAAGAGAAATAGTCTTAATTCCATTCATTCATACATCAGAAAAGCTCTTAATAATTTATTTTTGGTACGTGGCTACCTATCACACTGTAATGTTTTATCACCGATATTGAATTTGAATACAATAACTGTGGCGCTTCTGTTTTGTTTTGTATGTTAGGTTTTGCACTTTCAGATGCATAAGGACAAAAAGTAGCCTAATGTTAGTTTTATTATAATTGTTTTTGATTTATTATTGCACAAGTCATTTGGAGTTGTCACCTAGCACCTTTTTTTGCATATTTTTATAAATTTTAACTCTCAGTTTGAGTGAGGTTTTGACAAAAAAAGGCAGCACCCCTAAGTGTGCTTGGTGTTCCAGATAGGCACGTCCTGTGTGCATGACTTACTTATTTTCTTGTAATTATTAGAGCTTGATTTCAAGTGGTCAAATAAATTATATTCAGAGTTGAAGGCCACATGAATGAGCCAGCAGTTATGTTGATCAGACTGATTTCTTATATCTTGAATGGCTTTCTTTGATGAACTCTTCTCCACTCCATAAGTTGGCCACACATTAGACGATCTTGATGCTCTATCTATGAGTCAAGAGACAGGATGATTGTTCAATTTGACCTTACATGTGGGTTTCCAATATGGATGAGTTCCAGCCATTCTGTGCTCAAGCCAAGTGGGCATTTCACTTCTGGTTTCCATGCAGTATGTCAGAATGGTTAGAAGATGACTGTACACACATGACAACAGGGTCATCTTCGAACCTCATTACCAACATGCCTGCTAATGACCCAATTCATTTAAATCATTACCAAGCATTATGGTCCTATTTAGGCCAAACACATAGCAATATTAGGTCAACAGGCTGACATGGCGGTGTGTGTGAGCAGCTTTAATTTTCTATAAACATATAGAAGAAAAGTGTTGTGTATGTCTAGCAGGGAAGAGCTAGAAATGCTGGGATTCAAAGCAATATTTTGAATGTGTCCTCTAGCTCAGCTGCAACTCTAGAGCCATGGCCCATGTCTCTTGAATTATTTATGATTTACACAGATTATACACAGTCAACAATGCAACAGGGAATTACAAGGGAGTGCACAGCTAGCAAAGTTCTGGTCACAACCCACAATGCAGCAACAGCAGTTGGTAGTCTACATGTATCTCACCTCATATTTTTGTTAGAGGGAAGATCCAGGCAGTGAAGAGAAGATAATTGATAATGTATCTCATATTTTTGGTCTGTGCTATAATCCATAATTTATTGCACAAATATTTTTACAGAGCACCTTTGACAGGAAGTAGAAATATGAATAGACCACAGATCAACCATTACATTAGCAGGCACTGTGATGGCTGTTTAGTGCTGTATCTTTGACCATGCTCCTGAGTATATACACTTAGGATTCTGCAATGCTGCATGTTTACTTATCTCCATAGTCCAATCATTAAGGTAAAGTCAGTAACATTATTAAAGACCCCAGCGACTGGCTGATGAGAGAACTATACAAATATGAGGCATCCAACTGGTTGCTGTACCACTGCACACTTTTTTTTTTCTCTGATACCGGCCTCTCAACACCATTATAGCCAATTGAGCCACCATGTCTGTAGTTGTGCCACTGATAACAGTGAAACTCTCAAAAAGTGTATTGCAGTTTGAGTATAGATTTATTATCAAAAGTAACATTTGTAAATCACAATGAGGTTTAAAAAATATTTTGCTCCTAAAAAAAAATTGTTTATTATGTAAATTTGCTACATTGTTATTTTACACACTTTATATTTTAATGGACAAATTTAATCGAAAATGGGAAAAACAAATTTTTATCAAACCGAGACTTGACTAACTTTTTTTCGCTCACCTCTAGTTAGTGCCAGTTATTTCATTTAAATTAGTTTTCTAAACTACAGCAGCATTTAAAAATATACTATAACAGAAAATTGATGGATGGAAGTCCTGTAACAAAGAGCAGCATTCAATACAGAGATATACTGAGGTAGACATTCAGCCTAGATTCATTTATTTATGTCTTTTAAGCTCAATGGTCAGTACCTTTAGTTACCCATATATATAAATTAGTATATAGCAAAGGTAGTAAAAATCATTAACAATTATGTGAATAAACATAAATAAATTTATTGAAACTAATTTACTAAGAGGGATTGATTAACTAAGTATGCTGTTATATGAGGGAAATAGTAAAACATGGTGGTAAACAGTATGAAAAATGTGCAGCGTCACATTTGCTGCACTTGTTCGTATATGTTGTAATAGCTTTTATTACTTTTTATACTTTTCAATTAATGCAGTCAGAGAAGCCATATATGGGGCTTTTTCAACTCCGACCACCTTGATCCTGTTGGGGTCCCAAACACAGTCCTCTTCTAATCCACTTTTCACCATACCACAATGTTTAGGTACCCAGGCAGTATCATACCCAGCAGCTTTCCATGTTTTCTGCTTAGGATGCCCTTGGCGATCTATCTTTATCACCTTGCCTACATTTACTCTTAGCTTTAAAATGACCTGGTTGAGTTTATTACCCAGAGGGTAATTCCCTGCCTTCTTTATATTCCTGCTAACATAGACCCCTTCTCCTAACATATTTCCAGATGATGCTGATCTTTTAAAACCATTCTGAATGATCTGAATGGCTGCTTCCAATGTAGTGCCGTGGTACATAGTGTAGATTTTGCAGTCCTTTGGCTGATCATCACTAAGAAGAAGAATTTCAGAAAAGTCCGGTAAGGTCTCCTCTCTCCAAATGTCTTCTGAATCTTGTACAAGTTCAAAGGCCATTCTACAATGAAGAAAAATATACATATATATTTAATGTTAATTGATGACAATAAGTTACGAGGAAGTCTTTTTGACTTGCCTTGTTTACAGTCCCAGGCTTTAGAGATTTGTCCCTGGAAATCTTCATTCCTAGAAATGTTCCTATTTTTCTTTATTGATCAACTGCACAATCATTTTTTTTATTTATGTCTCCTAGATGAAATTCTGACCATATATTGAAGAGGATTATTTGAAAGGCAAAAAAATATAGTAGAATAAATAACTATGACATAAAGGGAGATTGTTGTGTTCCAGGGTCTGAGAGAGTGTTGCGCAGACCATTATTGATTGTGGGATCGTAATAAATTTGAGTGAGGAAGATATATTGTCAACAGGGGCACCTTTCAGCAGTAGAGGGGCAGCATCTGTGCAGCTCCCCCACTAACACATTTGTTAAGAAAGCAAGATACAACCAGGGCAGCAAAATGCCTTATGGAAGAAACTAAAGTGTCCGGGAAGGGCCAATTAATATTGGGATGGTGGGAAGGGGCTTTTAATGTAGGGTGGTGGCTTATTATTTATTGGCGGGTGGGAGCTATTAATTTATTGATGTGGGTTATTTAGTTGATGGTGGGGATTATTTAATTTAATATTGGGGTTATGATATTAATGTAACGTTGGGGTTATGGGACTATTAATTTAATGCTGGGTGGTTTGGGGTCTATCAATTGAACTTGAGGTTGAGTTTGGCAAGACGGGCCATTTATTTAGCAATAATTATTTAAATTCTAAGCTGTTTGGGAGGAAATAGGTTTATTTATTAAATGTGGATACTATAATTTAAGTGTTAGGGCTGACTGATGGAATACAGGTCTGTTTTTTAAATGTTAATGCTATTAATTTAAAATCGGTGCTGGTTGCTGAGAGGGAGGCCTAATTATTAAACGTGAGTGACTTTTAGCTACTGGGCAGTACGGTAGTGGTTAGCACTTCTGCCTTACAACACTGGGTCATGAGTTAAGTTCCCAACCATGATCTTATCTGTGTGGAGTTTGTATGTTCTCCCCGTGTTTGCGTGGATTTCCTCCGTCTGCTCCGGTTTCTTTCCACACTCCAAAAACATACTGGTAGGTTAATTGGCTGATAACAAATTGACCCTAGCCTGTGTGTGTGTTGAAGAATTTATACTGTAAGCCCCAATAGAGCAGGGACTGATGTGAGTTCTCTGTACAGTGCTGTGGAATTCGTGGCACTATATAAATAAATAGTGATGATGATTTAATGACGGAACTAACTATAGTTTTCCAAATGGCCACAACATTCCAGAATCCAGACAAGCAGCAACTGAGCTTAGGGCACCAGCAACAGCAGGTAGTGTGAACTGCAAGAACAGATATCGGAGAATCTGCCAACGGTCTTGGTTCTGGTGGGGCAGTCCTGATTTTGTGTGACTGTCCTGCTCATGGTCCAACTGCAGGGGTAGTTGGAAGATATAATGCTCTGCTTGTGAAGGGGGAGCTACATGTACCCAACAGAAGTGCACACAGCCTGGAGGAGCCCAGTGCTACTTGGACCTGGTATATCTAGGTGCAGGGCCTCAAAGTTTTAGTCTGGCTCTCCTTCTAGTGTACTTGGCCCGATACTTATCTCAGTGTTAGAAAATCTGTTATTGCCATAATTGTTTATTAAAATACTTAGTTGCAAGCGGGTGCGGTAAGGGTGGGAACTTCACTTACCGATTCGCCAGTCTTTCTTAAAGAATGTGCTAAACTTGTGTGAAATGAGTGAAAGATTTAAGTTACATAGGGGTCTATTTATTAATATATATGTTAGGACTCTGACATTATATTAAATCTGGCCTGCAGTATCTCTGTACTACCAGAGGTGCTGCTGTTGTACTCAAACCATTCTCCTGTCCTGCAGGAGTTATTCTCATTAACTCCTTGAAAGCTAATCAACTGTTGCTGGCCTTTAAGTTACTGCCTTCCCCTGCTGCACCACTTCTTGTGACCTAGACCCCTGGCTTCGATTTGACCTTCCTCTTGCCTATTACTTTGTACTTTCGTGGATCTGCTGACTTTTGATTTTCAGGCTTGTCTGACTCTCCTTTCGCTTGTATTCCCCGGGGCTCATCCGGTGACTCGTGCTTCCTGACTTACCTGGACTTCTGTGCTACCTGTACAAGCAGACTATCGCTATCACCTGGTATCCTGCTACAAGCTTTCCAACTTACCTGGATCTCTGTGGTACCTGTGCCTGCAGGCTATTGCTACTACCTGGTAAACCTTAATCTATTCTTAAAATTTCACCATACTTTGCATTGGAAAGCTTTTACCGTTGAGTCCAGGTAAATTTTAATGCTGATGGGTGCTACTGCCGGTAATGACACAGCTATCGCTGTCGGTGATCCTTTCATGTATAGGATGAAGCTGTATTTCCAGTGAAAATACCTGTTTTTACTGGAGATAGGACTTTTCATCCTATAATAAATAGACATGAAAATGAGTAATGTTTGAACTATTTTAGCATAGGCGTGTGCTAGAAATGTCTTATGTATGTTTGGAAAAGGGTGAAGAAGTATGGTTTTTTTTGTTTTTTTTTTAGAGATAGTAGAGTAGTAAATCATTTCTAGCTTTTAGTTATTTACTATGAATTGATAAGAAATGTATGTTATTGAGAACATAAATACGTGTTTAAGCATTTGCCATAACAGTACTGATGTTCTCATTAGAGATGCACACAGACCTCCATGTTTTGGGTTTGGTATTGGCTTTGGTTATAAAACCATCTTCGTGTTTTGGTTTTGGCAAAAAATCATCCTTTTGTTTTGGTTTTGGATCTGGATTTCATTAAACATAATGAAAACCGGTAATATCATGTAATTTTTAGATGTTTTTGTTCCTGCATTAGTATTTATATCATTAATATTCATTTACAGTCACTTTCAGTTTACTTTCTAATGACCTTTTCACTATTGTTAAATTTTTCACAAATATTGGCTAAAGGCTGCATCGTGCTGGCTGCCTGATATAAGCTACAAAACAGCGGCACAAATACATGACAGTTTAATAAACGATATAATCCCCTTGAAACATAATGGCACAGCAGTGGCAGATAGGATACGCAGTTTAATAAAGTAAAGAACACCTTTTAAATATACAGGCAAAGCATGGGCTCATAGGTGGGCCTAACTCAAAAGTGAAATGGTTTGAGAAAGACAATGAATGTATTTGTTCTCCATGTTAGACTGCACGTGTGATACATTGAAGAGGTACAGCAGTAGTGGTAATTGAAATATTAGAAAAGAAGACACATCAAGATGGCCAAAGCCCACAAAAAGATTTAGGAACATTGTACTTAACCAAGGTTATGGCTAAAAAGAAGTAATTTTTTGGTTTTATATTCCTGCAAGTAAACAATTGCCTGTTAACATGCAGGAATATAATAGAAGTTAATGTCAGTTATATAATTAAAAATAAATTATTTCACTTTATGATTATTTTATTTGTTGCCTTAATTAAATGTTTAATATCTGTTGTAATGTGATAGGTCATAACTAATTTGCCTGGACACCGATCAAGCTTAGAGCTTCTTCTCTTTGATACTCATATCTGTATTCTATGCTTTGAAATATAGATACAAGTGTAACTTCATTATCATTTTTCTTGGGCCTCTTTTTCATGGGATAAAATTGTTCCACAACAAGTGATAGTAAGAAGTGACATTTGTACACTTTACATAATGCACATTTCCATTTTGGCTGACCTTACCGCCAGTACCGTAACTAGACATTTTAGTGCCCTGGGAGAGACAGGACACTGGCGCCCTCCATCTAAGTGGGATTGACGTTTGCCAAGTGGGTGTGGCCACCTTAATGTCGGGGTATGGCTAGTACTTTACTGAAAGAATTCTGTTACAAATATTTTCAAATGCATGATATCTAATAGATATAAGCCTAGCAGCGTGTGTTAGTGTGTGTGTGTGGAAAAAACTATTTTCTCAGAAAGGGCTCATCCAATTGACCTGAAATTTGGTATACTGACATTATTTGACAAAAAAAATTATAATAGTGTAGTCAGTTAACTTCTATCATCCCCCCTTTCCCCCGTGGGAGGGGTAGTAAAGGCTAAATTTACGAGTTGAGGGCTCAAACTCTTGACCGTGTGGGTATTTATTTACCAGAGCCTGTGTTTGGTCATGGACAATTGTATGTCGCATTTTCACGAGTACGGAGAAGCAGTGATGTGAAAGTGCAGGTTATGAATACTGCCCTTCAAGGAAGACTGATTGAGCACAGCGATAAGGTGTTTAGCAGAAACGTTGTATATCGAGAGGTTTTAGAACAGTAAGACGATGGAGATTAAGGATGTGGCGATGAAGATGAAGGATGAGGTGATGGAGAAGAATGATGAGGTGGTGACATGTGGACAAAACCACGTTAAAAAAGGGCGCTTACGTCGGGAAGTAACGCTCTTCCCCTGAGGAGGCCTGGCCTAGCCCCAAATGCATGACAAGAACCTTTTTAACACCTTAAGTAGCTTGATTTGACTAGAATGCATGAGTATCATGCACGGGTTAACTTGTGTGTGTGTATATATATATATATATATATATATATATATATATATGTATGTATGTATATATGTATGTATATACAGTGGTGGGATTCAAATAAATTATCAACCGGTTCTGTGCCCTAATGACCATTTAAATCTGTTATTTAATATTATATTCATATTATGGCACAGTAATGATCCCAGTTCATATTATGCCAGAGTAATGCAACCAGTTCATATTATGCCACAGTAATGGCTCTCTTCATCACACTCTGTCATGCAGCCTTCCTTTGCCCCTTAAAACACTGCAATGCAGCTTCCTTTGCCCTTCAAAACACTGTGTGGAGCTTGAAAGTGACGCAATCGCTACCTGCCGGGTTCTTCATTCGACGGCAGTGTTTCAGGTCAGTGTTTGAACGTGTCAGTATTACCAGTTTGTCGGGGTATCCATTGTCAGGGATCCGGTAATCATTAAAAGGTACCCCAACCTAATTAGTCCCAAAGGTTTAAGCTTTTCTCATTTCAAATATACACAGATAAATACACGGTTGATTCAAATTCAATTAGTGTAGCCTGCAACCCCAGAAAAAGACTAATTTAATTAATGCATTGTCGAACTCTTCAGCATCTTCAAGCAGATGTTCTCAGTTCCCAGTATTTGGCTGTAGATAAGTAGTACCTGGGATAAACTCTGGTGTGTCTCACACTAGTTACCGTGTATGAGGCAAGTAAAAGGAGAGTCCAGGAATTACTCTGGTGCATTTTTTCTTAATGAAAATAAATCAATACTTTACAAAGTAGCTTAGGCAGAATTCAGTTCTCAATATTTCTCACCTAATGAGAGTTGGGGCAGAGATCAAGTAACACAATTGAATACATATATTTACGTTAGAATAGAAGAAATATTATTGCATAAATTGTGCTAACCTTGCACCCTTTTACATTTTACATTATTAAATCCATGAAAAGTGCTTTAAAAACAGGATATATAACAATCAGGTGCTGTACACATATATGAGCTGTGCTAATGGGTAAAAATGCATGTAAACTAATGTGTGCTTTAGATGCCTCGTAGACATTTTCTGCGCACTGTGTTTTTCAATTCAGTATTTTTATTGATGATCATAGCAGTACATCATTAAAGGAGAGAGATTCTTCTTCTGCCTTTTACTTCCGCATGTGCGTTCTACTATCTGGAAGTTCAGCATTTGGAACGCAAGTTTGCATTCCACTGCGGAAATAAAAGGCTGTAGATGCAGAGCCAGGTAGCGGGCGGCTGCTGCGCCTCCTTGGGCTTGCGCCCTGGGCGACGGCACCGCCCGCACATTTCTAGTTACGGCTCTGCTTCCCGCAAATGGCCGTACTTAGCACTTAACAAAAATGAAATTCGGGCGTGAACTATATGTGATTGGCAGAGAAATCGGCATTATTACACAAAGAATAAACACTGTGTGTCTGCAGCTTTGCAACTGCATAAATGACCCTTATTTTTTTTAAGTTTCAAGCCCGTGATGTGAATATAGATTCATTGCACAAAATGACTGCCAGCACTGAATAAAAAAATCAAAAAATCAAAACCAAATTGGCTTTTACACTCTATCATTCCAGTTAGGCTGCCTATTTGCACTTATTAAGACACGAGTGCTCAGTATATAATACGTCACTTTAGGTCGTTCTAAGAAACATATTTATATTAAATTAAAGAAACAGACAAATAAAAAAAGCACATCTGATAGGTCAGAATAGTGCTCTAAATTAAATCCCATATATAGACAGCAATACTAGTAAAACTTATCCTCACATACTTGTACATAAAACATTATTAATGCTCTACATCCTATCAATACTGAATATAAAAAATATGCCTAATTACAGAGGCTAGTGGGGCTGGGGGGTAGGGGGCATTTGCTCCTGGGCCGGTCACATAATGGGTTACATTGGGGTTGGTTATTGAGCTACCTGCATTTTGTTTCCTTAAAAATGTTCCTAATAGGCTGCTGAGTTGTGTTTCTCTCCCACCAGGCTAAAATTTGCCAGTGAGCCCCTGCAGTTACGTCAGTAAATTCTCTTAAGTAAACATTGTATATCTTTTCATTTGTTTTGTGTAAATACTATTAAGTACAAATAAACAAACAGTGCTTGAAGAGAGAGTGATATGGATACATTTGCCCAGGAAACTTAGGAAGGTGACCTGCCAAAAAAATGAGTCAGGATATGTCAGGGACTGTTTACATACAGCAAGAGCTGTGGAATAGTGAAGGTCATTTACAGCTGCATAGTGGGCATCCATCCCTTTCAAAACTACATTTTTTACGCCATGAGAATCCAGCAAAAATCTTAGTTCCACAAAGCAGAACACAATATGCAAAGTTCTTAGTAGTTACATTGACGGATGCCCGCATTATAAATAAATAAAAATAAAGAATACTTGCAAAAGTAGAAATGTCCTTTAAAACATAAAATACAAGATGTATGTTTATTGTTTATTGTATCATTCACATAAATATATAAAATACACCGGGCCTGAGTTATTAAGGAAAACAAAGCCTAACATGGAGTAACTTTGCACGTAGGCAAAACTATGTTGCTTTGGAGGGGGGGGGGGGGGTAAATTTTAAATGTGGGGACAGATTTATAGTTGGGGTAGGGCTTGTTCAAGATCAACTTTAAATTTCAGTGTAACAATAAAGCTATAAAGTATTTGTGTGCTAGATGACAAAACAGTCAGTATTTAACGTATGTGCCAAATAATAAGCTAATTTGCACCCCTTGCATTGTAACATAGTTTGTCCCAGAGAACATTTATTCCTTTTTGTTTGCCTTACTTTCCTTAATGACTCAGGTCCACAGTGTCTAACTTGCATTTTAGGTCTTTTGGTTCTATACATTTACAAAGTTAAGCAGTTTTATTTAGCATTATTTACAATGTCACAACACTGTCCACTTATTAGCAGTAATGCTAAATATAGCTACACAAAATTACTGAGTATTGCCTCTTTTGTCAAATTCACAGAACTGTTATATTAGGGAATGATTGTCAAATTGTCATTAAACATAAACAGCAGATTTGAAAATTACTGTACCTCGGATTGTGGGAAAAGAGTAATTTATCACCAATTCAGTTTTCACTTTAGCGATATCTTTCTTCAACCACAGGCTAAAACACATAATTTTATGTATAAATATTACAATTTCAACATTTGGTCCGTTTTGAGTGCCCCATTTGATCATTTCTCTTTCTCTCTTCAACTCTGATCTCCAATTAAACACATAATTAACAGAATAGTTCAAGAAAGATGGTCAGAGAAACATTGTTACACTGGTACACAAGTCTTGGAGAACAATTGCCAACGAGACACCATTTGGACAGTCCTATCTTACAAAAATTATCATAAAGGATCACTGTATGTTATGATGTATAATATTAAGGAGACTGCATATAATGCTTATAATAAAAAAGATAATTAAATGTCTGTATAAACATAAGCAAGGAACCTTTGAGTGTCCGCTAGCTTATCAGTCAGTGAAATGATACATCTGTAGCTGTAAGTCCGGATATACATAGTTACAATATGAATAAGAACAGTTTGCACTGCCATATATTTTAGCTCAGAATCTCAGCACTTACTCCATCTGTTTAACTCTATAAAACAGTCAGTGTGAGGGTGAGATGCTGTTACATGAACACTGACACTGTGAATTATTCCTGATAGGAGAAATTAGTATAGTAAATTAGTAATGCCTCACACATGACTCAATTTTCTGACTTATGGTGGTTGTGGCTCTTCGTAGAACCTACTTAAATTAAGGAGGTACTTTCTTTTAAGAAAAACAAATTTCCCTGTGCTGGTGCTAAAAGTATATGGTTACCATATAAGTTAGCTGCACTTTAATTTGTACAAAGCTGCTGTATGTCTGCAGTTTTTAATATACAGATAAGTACATATATGTGATCTAATTGCAGTGCAGCTATGTTTCATGTGTATTTCAAATGTGCCCTAGATTTGTACAAAGTGGTTTGCAATGAGTTATGTGCAATGGGTTTTATGCAATGTAACTTACTGCGGAGAAAATGTGCCTCTGAATTGTGATCTGTGCAATGTGTCATATAGCTACTAAAGGAATCTGTGATGTTGTTGGCCGTGGCATCTCTGCAATGAGGCTGGGCATGAGATCTCTGCAATGTGCTTGGATATGAGATCTGTTCAATGTGGTTGGTATCAGGAGAGGAAGTCTTGTCTCATATTAATCCGCATCACTGATTTCAGTATCAGTTGTGACAGATTCACAACAGAGCAGGTTCTAACCAAAATACTGAAAGTGCATCATAACAAGGAATATGTAAAGTAAATGCTGCATTTCATTATAGTAACATAATTTGATGATAATAAAGCTTGAAAAATAAGTCAATGGCGCTAGGTGGTAGTAAAATCTGTGAGAGGTGAAATGAAACCTCGACAATACTTCTATTCATGAACGTAGTAGGCAGGTTCCTCTCTTAATAACACTTCTTTGCAAATGTCACATCTAAAAATCAAAAATAAAGAGAAAAAGCGCCACACATAGTCTTCATGGGCACACACTATATTTCGTTCTACTTTCAGGTTGCAGCTGTCTTGGACTACTTCCATTGGAGATTGGATTGAAGATTGTGTCCTCTACACTACTGAACCTATCAGATAAGCTCATTATTATTATATTTTGGTACGAGTTCACTTGGCAGTAAAACATATACGTCATATATTGAAATGATCTTCACTATGTGTGGCGCTTTTTCTCTTTATTTTTGATAACTTGATAGTTTTACTTTTAGTTTACGTGAAGGGTCGTTTATAAAACAGCAAAAGTGTAAATGTCATTTTGTGATGTATTTGCCTATTTCACTCCTGTTTATTCAGGTAAGTACATCTAGATGGCAGTGAGAGCGGTGGTGTAAATTTCCCCTCCATTTGCAGGGGGGGGGGGGGGGGGCTGTGGAAATCAGGACATTCTTTGTTGAAGATATAATAAAGTGCCTTACTATGTCCCAAAATGCAAAAAAATGACATTTCGTGTTGTGGCACTAGATATGCATCTGAGCTTCAAGGGGTGCAGATTGCACATTTAGATGACATTTCCAATTCAACAATTACAGGGGCACTTTATTTTTACATATGCAAAATGACCTGATTTTTGCAAAGATTCAGAGGCGGCAGAGACCACATGTTACTTTGTACTTTCAGTGGGAAGCACCAAGCTGCCACAATTTACTTGGTTAAATTGTCTTATGCACACATTTACCAGTGTAGTAAAACCATTAAAATGTACAAATAGGTCACATGAAATAAAATGGCAGCTTACTGTTATTTTACATTTGTTTTCAAAATAAATGAGATTCCACTATTTTGAAGTAAAATGGGAAAGTTGTGTTTAATTAAAGGGATGGTTGTAAAGTGTTAGTAAGCAGGATTTTGAAGTGACATTTTTACTTTTTACACTATGTAGGATGCCTAACCTGCAAATGACAGTATTTAACACTTACCAAAAGCAGAATGGGGCTGTGCATTTATTTACGAGATTGGCAGAGAAATAAGCATCATTGTGCCAAGAAAATGCACTTTTGCAATTGCATAAATTAACCCTTTTTTTAAATTCCTATGTGTCCCTAATGTATTGATGGACTGAATGTTGGTTTATCTGACAAAATGGCTGCCACAGCTGAGTATAGCAATCAAATTGGCCTTTGAGCACTATTATTCCAGTTATGCTGCATGTTTGTAATGACTAAGACAAGAGTGCACAGCACACTTTCCTACTCTCCTCCCCAAATTTCAGGGAGCTGTCCCGCACCCCTGGGAGAGAGGTCCACGATCCTGTATCTTGTCCACTTTACACGCCATTATGTACCTACTACCACACTACACAATTAAGCAAATCATGACATTGTGTAGAAGAGGCGTGGCAGTGATGACTGAAATCGCTTTGCCATGTCCCCCACACTTGGATCTCCCCGAGGAGACACGAAAAGAGAATGCAAGTATGGTACACAGTACATACCTTATGTCACTTTTAGGTTCTTGTAAGGAACATATTTAAACTGAAAAAGAGAAGCAGACAAATAAATAAGCACACCTGGAAGCTCAGAATGGTTAAAGTTTTATATATGTCCAGCAAAGCCAGTCAAACTTAACTTTTTTTAAAAGTTAATTAGGTGCCTAAGGAAAGTGTCATGGAGATGGCAGTCTCCAGTAGTTATCACTATGCAGCTACAGGTGGCTACATTGTAAAACTCAACATGTATCTTGTATCATTCACAAAATATATAACAATGCCCTGTGTCTATACCATGGTGAACATGTTATATATTTATATTGTGAAAGTAACTTCCATTGTAGGTAAAGTGGTTCATTGAAACAACAACAAAGCTGCACGATTAATGTTATATAAAGATACACACAGTCAATGAGCATTTCATGCTCTGTCACAAAACTTTCTCTTACAAAAATGCAGCAGTGCTACGTAAGTTAGTGATTTTCCAATTATCGTTGAATGTAAATAGCAGATTTGGAGATTACTGTGCCTCAGTTAGTGAGGGAAGATGAGGTCGAGTTGAATAATATTAAGAACAGTGTTTATAATTTTGTTACAAAAAGATTATTAAATGTCGTTAGACCTTAATAAACATCAGCAATGAACCTTCAGCTGTCTTATCAGTCAGTGATATGACACAACTGTAATTGTCGATCAGGTTGTACCTAGTTACAACAGGAATAAGAACGCTTTGTACTGCCATATATTTTAGCGTCAGAAACTTAGCACTTATGCCCTCTTTTTGTACATAGCAGTCAATGTAAGGGGTGAGAAATGTGATTTTGCTAAGCTGATGCCATCTTGTTGCATTATAGCCATTTTGTTCTTTTATAGCATAAAGACAGATTAGATACAGCTAGTTTGTAGGAATTATTCATTGTTTGCAGGAGTCTATGCCCATGACCTTGAATATAGCAGAAACAGGAGTTAAACCAACTCCTCCCTGGGGAGTATTCCTGTGTGAAAATGGCAGAATATAGCAACATCTGTTTAAAGAAAGCATGAGTGGTTAAAACCTTTTGGGGCGTAGTTTTCTGTAATACGTGATTTTTGCTATATAGATATGGACTTGTAACTAATAAAGCAGAGCTAATTGTACACACAAACCATGCAGTGTATTTAATTCTCTCCAGCTGATGAGCTCATAACTGATAAACTGACACAGGTGAACAATCTGATTTAGATTCAACATGGGGCGAGATGCAGTTACTCCGGCACTGACACACTCTGTGACCTCTGCCTTATTTCATAGATCAAATCAGTATAGTAAATACATCTCAGCTCTCTCCATTTTGCATTCACATCTCCCATTATGCCCTGAGATCCACCTTCCCCTCCAACCTTCACATATTCTTTTGGGTTTGATGTTTACAATTTTGAGAATCACTGGTGGATGTTTTCTTACAATCTTTCCTTTGTTGCTGATGTCCTAGTGCAGCATTGTACATTCTCCATTTTCAATTCACTGTGTCTCAAACCTAACGCACATTTTTTAATGTATCCTGATCGCCAAAAGGTTAATACACACGGCAAGAGTTTGTATGCGTAAGTTCTGTCTGTGCAAATTCTTACTCAACAAGTTTTACTCACTGTCAGTAGAATGATTTCTCTGAGCTCAGATTACCCATAGCATGTACTTACCAGGTGACGATGAATATGAAGTGAAGCTGAATTCCAGATGCCCCTGTCTTAGAAATGAAAGAGAAACTTGTCTGAAAAATTCTAACACCTTCATGGTAACTTTTAAAGCAGGAATTTTTGTTCAGAAAGAAAAACAGGAAATAATGCATTGCACATGTTTAAAAACCCAGTAGCACAAATAATAAAATTCATATATTTAATAGGCAATAGGAAAGAAAACATAGAGCTACTATAATCATACTTGCCAACTCTCCCTGAATGTCAGGGAGACTCCCTGAAATAGGAGTGATCTCCCTCACTCCCTGAAGAGTCTGGCATTCTCCCTGATGCTGAACCAGTACAAGACGTGGTTGGCTTTGCCATCTGTGGCATGATAACGCAGTTCAGAAATTGTGTCCTATGTCCATGTATTGATGCCTATGGAGGTGGCCATTTTCATGGAGACCAAGATTTAATCAAAGACTGACAGGTAAGACAATATGACTTTAGTAAATGAGACAGAAATGTAAAAGACACTTCAGTCTTTAGAGATTCATTAGCTGTTTTTCTTTAACGCATAGTTGCTTACTCTCCCGGAATGTCCAGGAGACTCCAGCATTTCTGGGAGACCTCCCGGGAGAGCAGGGCAACCTCCTGGTTCTCGCCCCCACAATAGATAAGTGGCGGGGGCAGGGCTTAATGATTCAAAAATTGCGTCATCTTAGCCCCAACCCCTGCTGTAAATGGCCAAAATGGTGACAATCATTTGGGGCTGGAGCCAATATGATGCGATTTGTGAAGCCCCGCCCTCGCACACCCATCTCCCCCGGGATCTCCCTGAAGCCAACGAGGAAAAGTTGGCAAGTATGACTATAATAGACACTAGAGGTTCAGGTTCAGCTTGGACAACTTATGGATCAGGTGTTGTGAATCTATAATTCCCAGCATACCCTGCCAGTTATCGGCTGTCTATTAGCTGGCAAAGCATGCTGGGACATGCAGTTGCAAACCTGCTGAGTGTCACGGGTTGCCCAGGCCTGTAGTATAGCCAGGCTAGTCATGGTGTTTGCTTTTAGTAGCGCACTTTCTCATAGTATTTAATGGGCTTGATTGAAGTCGGAATGCAAGAGTTGTTTTAAAAATGAGCACGAAACTGGAGCGTAGTTCCAACCATAATCAAATTGAATTGAATCCAAGATGCCTTTCGATTTGAATTTGGGTGTAAGTACTTTCCATACATAGACAGACAGAACAGACTGTAGTATACATACAAGCATATGTGTATATGTGTAATATAAGGTCATATCACAGCGGATAAAATAAATTCTACTATAAAATAAATTAAAAACTACACAGTAATCAATACAAAATAGTGTAAAGAAGTTGTTTTTTTTCATTTATAGTGTGTGCGTATATATATATATATATATATATATATATATATATATATATATATATATATATATATATATATATATTAAGTGCCGACTGATAGTGATAACTGAAACATCATAGTATTTGTTTTAAAAAGCACACTTCTGTGCGCTGCTAGTTAGTGCACAATATCTATATGGAAATACGACAGACTGACAGACTAAAAAAATATAGAAGGGTGTGTATATATATATATATATATATATATATATATATATATATATATATAATGTATTTATAGGCTATCGTACTTCCACACACATGTTCAGTGTTAACTAGCAGTGCACTCACGTGTACTTTTTAAAACAAATAATATGCTGTTTTAGTTATCACTATCAGTCGGCACTTACACCTGTCCTGTATCTGGTGGAAATGATATGGCGGGAACCCAGCATACTTATGATAAACCCAAGACTTCAATTGGCCGCATCTACATCGGTACGCACTTACTGTACATTGCCTAGGCTAGTCTGCCCCTTCCCTTCCCCATTCCGACCTACAAGTTGTAGGCAGTCATAAGTGTCATTTGTGGTTGGACATGAACTGCATGCATTTGTGTTTATTGGCGTAAGGTCCGATTCTGAGCATGTGTGAAACCCCTCTGGTAGTGGTGCTGTGGGGGCATTTACTTGGTGTATCCTGTTGCATCATACCCCACTAGCTGTCACCCACTTTTACTGCTTCGGCTATGGAGTAAGTGTGGCATCCATAACCCGGGGTCCCCTAAATACTCATTTGTTTCAACATGTTTACAGTAGAGTGGTCACTAAGGGCACTGCAGTGCAAACATAAATAAATATTGGGCATCAGGCCATCTCAGTTCAAAATATAGCAACTTTAATTTAACTCCCTTTTCATCCAGCAAAGATGTGAGGATACCGAGTTGTTAGATCCAAAGTTCACTAGGTTATCCGGTCCACTTAGGTTTAGAAATCCTTTACTAAATACTAAATACACAGTAACACAACAGAATATATAACTGCACATTTTAAACAACAAGGCAGAGGATTACCAGAGTCCCAGCAAGATTTCCCACCCACCTTAGCAGCACAAATGTTTCAAAGGCAAAATAGTCTGTTAGTAAGTGGGATCCAGGGACTCTTGATATCTTGCTGTTTCCACCCGCTTGGGAAACTCTCCACCAGCATGGTGGGGATCTGAATATCAATCTCCCCACTCTTGTGGGAGCACCAATTTACCCAGAACCTGGCTAGAATCTACCAATGGAGTGAGGTGATAACAAGTCTCAAGGTGTAGTAGCAGCCTGTTTTCCAAGACACAGGGCAGCGATAACCACCAGGTCTGCTGGTAGAGAACAGAAACTCAACACCAGTCAGCCTTGCACCTTCCATGAAGCAATCCACAGCACTAATACCCCTCCCCCCCTGAAGTGACTCCTTATATCCAGTGTCAAATTCCCACAATAGTTTCCCCCTCCCGGGCAAACTTCTGGGTCTCTCCTTCTTGAACATTAGTGGGTGCTGGACCAGGGGGTTGGAGTGGGAGTGGAGATGAGCTGTTCTTCCACAGTGGTTCCTGTTAAAATGTCTGGGCCAGTCCTGTGGAAGACAATGGATACTACTTTGCCTCCCCACCTCCAGATCTAGGATAGCATCCAGTCCCTCCTGGAATTAACCACTTCCATGCTTTTGTGACATGTCAGGGCTTCCAGCTGTCCAGTTCTTTCTGTTTCTTCTGTATTATTTCCCCCTGTCTCCGCAAAAAGTCCTTCCCCAGGCCACCAGTCAATATTTAAGAACTGGCCCTGAGGTGACAGTCCATTGAACTGAAATGTTATCCTGGCTGTTGGCCCGGTCCTGTCGCATACCTCCCCCTTCTTAAATCAAGGAGACCACTGTGGTCTCGGGTCCAGAATCCTGTGGTTGTTCTCAGCCCATGGCCCTTTCGTGAGGTATCCTTTTCCTTCTGCCTGTTGGCATTGGCCCTGTCCTTGTCCTTTTTATGAGAAATCAAAAAGTTATACAGTTGCAAGCGGTGGGTAATCATTTATACGATGACCGGATCGCCGATACCAGATACACCGACAGGAATACACCAAGGCTGCAGTCCCTGGCACACTGGTAATACTGAGAGCTGGAAACAGTGACAGGAAACCTTGCTGACGAATGAAGAAGCCAGCAGGTAACGATGACGTCACTTTCAAGCTGTGCATTATGTTTGCTGTTCTTAAGCTGCTATTTTAAGAACCCGTTGCCTGTACAATGTTCGTTAGAAAGCCTGATACGTTGTACAGGTGGTGCATCCATAAATTAGCAGGTTAACAACAGCAAACATAAAGTACAGCTTGAAAGTGACGTCATTGTTACCTGCCGGCTTCTTCATTCGTCGGCAGGGTTTCTAGTCATTGTTTTCAGCTGTCAGTATTACCAGTGTTCCAGGGAATACACCTTTGGTGTATTCCTGTCGGCGTATCTGGTATCACTGATCCCATCATCGTAAAAAGGTACCCCGCCCCTTGCAAGGCCAGACTCCAATGTAACAAGTCCTCCCTATATAATTTCTGCAACCAGTAATGTGAGTTATGTCTGTGTGGACGGTGAGCTCCTGGCCAAACAGGTAGAGTTGCAACTTTATCAGAGCCCTCACAATAGCCAGACACTCCTTCTCTATTGTTGCATTGAGCATTTCCCTCTCCACCAGTTTTCTGGGCAGATATACAACTGGATACTCTTCCCATCCTCCCCCACCTGGCTGGTGATAGCACTCAACTCGCACCCTAAGGCATCAGTCTGCACCAGAAATCTTCATCTAAAATCTAAGGCAGCTAGGACTGGGGAATGGGTCAATGCTGTCATTAAAGTCATTGGGGCTTGCTCACAAGCAGTGATCCACTCAATCTGCCTGCCTTACATTCTGGTTAAGTCAGTTAGGGGTTTTGAGATAGTACTATACTGGGACACAAATTTTCTATAGTACCCTAAGAGCCCTAGGAATGCTCACACCTGCCTCTGGTTGGTGGATCGGGGTCATTGAGCTATGGCTTCAACTTTGGCTGCTCCCAGGCAAAGAGAGCCCCCTCCAACCTTCTGCCCCAGATATTGTACCTTGAGTGTTTGAGGTAGGGCAGAATGTCCTTGTTCTGATGCCCATGCACCAGAACAAGGTCCAGGCTGCCTGGGCTGGACCATACATGGTCTCAAAATACCTGAGTGACGTCACTAATGTGGCATCATTTGATATTGACGGTAGGTGGCAGCGGACCTACCATGTAAATATGTTGAAGGCATACCATGAGCGTGTGGAGTCGGTAGCAGCAGTGTGCTGCTTACCGACTGAGGAACCAGGAAGTGACCCACTACCTGACCTCTTTGCGGGTGCCAGAGAGGAAGGTGGTGTTAAGGAAGTGGGCTGGGATGAGCAGTTGAGTGCCCGCAAGAGAGAGCAGCTTGAGGCAGTGCTGTGTCCCTGTGCAACTATGTTCAGTAGAAAGCCCGGTCGGACTTCCTTGGTGATGCACCATGGGGACACTGGTGAGCATAAGCCAGTTAGGCAACCCGCGTATCGGGTCTCACCAGCGGCCAAAGAGAATCTATACAGGGAGATGTGGGGGCTGCTAGAGCTAGATGTGATCCAGCCACTGCGCATATGCTTCCTCTGGTGTATTGGTTCCCACAAATGATAAGGCTGTTGAATAATGTGCCCATGTCTGACACCTACCCCTTGCCCTGTATACAGCTTTTGTAGATGAGTTGGACAGATTTCAGGGTTACCTAGAAGACATTTCCATTTTAGTAAGATTTGGAAAGATGATCTGGAGCAAATAGGGCTAGTGTTAGGGGAGATTGGGTGGGCATGTCTGACTGTTAGGACAGAGAAGTGCCAGATGGGGATGTCAGAGGTGCAGTACCTGGGTCATCGTGTGGCGGGGGGAGGGGGGGGGTAGGGTTAGGTCTGAACCAGCTAAGGTAGAAACAATCGGAGAGTGGCCCCAACACAGGACCCAGTTACATATACTGGATTTCTTAATGACTGCAGGGTACTGCAGACGTTCTGTCCCAGACTTTAGTACTGTAGTGAAACCCCTGACAGATCTCACTAAGAAGAAACTCCCCAAACTAGTTGACTGGACACCAGCTTGTGAGCTGGCATTTCAGTGGAACTGTCCTTGTCGGGATACTTGAGCGAAATAAACATCACTCTCTGCTTCAAGACCCTGCTTGACAACTTCTTCAATATTACTGTAATCCTGTGACCTACAGATTAGACCCTAAATCTAATCTGTCCTCCTGCTGTTCTGACGTTTAGCCCAGCTCCTAGTATCAACACTCTGCCCAATACCCAGAAGCTCTGGCAAGTGTGATAGGCCAGGGGGGATCCATCTACAGCACCCTGATCCATAGTAAGCAGTCAGGGGTACCAGTCCAAGTGTACCAGCATTGGAGTACACCATCAGCCACAGTTACCCATAAGGAACATGGTTCTGGATGCCATAAAGGAGTCCTGTGGTGGCAGCAGGCTCCTCCTACTGTGACAGGAGGGGCGTATTCAGAATAACGAAAGGGGATGGTGGAAAAGTAAGCCCAGCCGGTACCCAGCAACAACAGACAGGTTGTCATAGGCGGTCCATCCTGTCACAACTTCACATTTTTTTCTACACTGCTTGTGAACATCTACATCTTATCTAATTTATTCATCTCATCATCCTTACTATAGTAATAGATTATACTGCTAAAATTACACTCAATACCATCCCAGCACATGGCCCCACTTGAGCTGCTCAACCAAGCACAAGCAGCTTATCATAGACAGAATGACAGCTATGTAACAACTTTCCTTTAACACATATTTTTTTAAAAAGAATGAAAACGTATTGTAACAAAAAATATAAGTGATCTTCTTCTCAGGCTTGTGTTATTTTTTAAGTCTTGTGCAGCACAAATGACTCCTGCACTACTGGCTTTTTGATTCAATGTTTAGCTTATTGTTCCTTTAACATCACCACTTTTGTGTTGCTGAATACAAAGCTGTTTTTGGACATGATTAATTATTGATCTTATCTTGTGACTTGCTATGAGTATTTTAAGAACAAATGGGGAGATAAGAAATGTGCAATTCAACAAGCAATGGACGTTCAATTACACGCCCATCTTAAGTCTTTTAAGTAATGGAAAATAAGATGCAATGGATCTTAAGCAGTCAGTCCATCTTATGATCCTCATGCTCAAGACGTTATTACGTTATGGTAAATGTGGGAGGTATGAAGAGTTTGTTTACAAATGTTAAAACACAATAAATCATGTGTATATTGTATGGTGGCTAAGGGGTTAGCACTTATGCCTTACAGCATTGGGGTCATGAATTCAATTCCCAACCATAGCCTTATCTGGGTGGAGTTTGTATGTTCTTCCCATGTTTGCATGGGTTTCCTCCCACACTCCAAAAAACATACTGGTAGGTTAATTGGCTGCTATAAATAGCTGATGATGATAAAATTCTTGTTACCTTATTATTCACATTAGCATTTATGTAATTAGATTACCTTTGACAAATGAATTTAAAGTGTTACTCAGTTAAATGAACACACCTTTTTAATCACCGACATGAAAGATCGTATAATGTGTTTGAATTGAACTGAGCACATGTAGATGCAAATGCATTTAATTCACTAGCATAAATAAATATGCATATTAATTTAAAAAAATTATATATGCTTTAAAATTGTATCCCGACCATTGCAAAATGCATAGCGTACTCTTCCATAATCAATACATAGTAGAGTACATTCGACCTCCACACAGAGAAAGGGCGCAAGTCAGGAATCAAACTCATGACTCCAATGTTGGAAGGTGGATTGGCTAACCACTAAGGAAACGTTAATTTTGAAAAAAGCGTGAGAAGCTCAACAATACAGCATGCGTGCTACAGATGTAAGTGCTAGATAATAGTACTTTAAGAAAAAAAAACAACACAACACAGCCACTCTTCCTTATTATCCATAAATAAACCCCAATTAGCATCTGCACAGGTACCTTAGTGGTCAGCACTTTGGTCTCACAACACTGGTGTCATGAGTGCAAATAACAAACATGTCTGTGACAGGATGGACCACCTATGCCACCCTTTCTGTTGTTGCTAGGAACCGGCTGGGCTTACTTTGCCACTGTTCCCTTTCGTGATCCCAAAAGCGGCCTCTTGCCGCAGTAGGAGGGGCTTATAATGCTGCCACCACTGAACCACGTTCCTTCTGGTTAACTGTCACTGCTAGTATACTCCTGTGCTGGTACACTTGGGCTGGTAACTCCGGACATCTTACGGTTGGATCCGGGTTGCTGTGGATGGATCCTCCCTGGCCTATCACACTGAGCAGAGCTGCAGGTAGCAGGCAGAGCGGTGGTACTGGAAAAGCTTGGGTCCAAACCTCAGAATCAGCTGGAGAACGGATTCGATGTTAGACTCTAATCGGCAGGTCACAGGATTACAGTAATATTGAAGAATTTGTCAAGCAGGTCTTTGAAGCAGAGTGATGTTTATTGCTCAAGTGTCCTGACAAGGACAGTCCCACTGATTTAAGGTATCAGTGGTCAGGTCAGATGGAACATCAGAATGATACATTTCAGTGTACAAGTCAGTGCATTTATACCTTTCAGACACATGCTATTTTTAGAATCAGGATATGCTCTATTTACACAAACATAGATTTACATGCATTGCAAAGCCACTAATATTTATACTTAGCTATGAAATTCTTAAAACCCTTGCTGTGATTTCCTGGATCTTATTTCAGAAGCAGGACACCCACTAGCAAGTCAAAAGGTCTGACTGGCATTAATATTTCAGACAGTCGCCGAATACCCATTCCCACAAAACAACAAAAAACCCAAAACAAGCTACTTCCTCACATCACAATACACCAAAGGCTTGGTAAACACAGGCTCACTGTATCAGATATATACATCCGACATAGGCATATCCTATAGCAAGTTTAAACAAGAGACAAATTTCTTCCCCTGGTCTCAGAAATAACAATTTCCTATCTCACAATATCAAAAAATATGTGCACGAGCAATTACATATATAAGTGCCCTGCACTATTTGCTTTAAATCAATTTTTACCAAAAGTTATTTAATAGTAATCCAGTCACAATGTCCTTAGCATCTGTGTGCAGCTTTCAGCCCTGAATCATTAAGGAAACGGACACAACAGGACCTTTGGCCAAACCAGGCTGTTTTTGATACAAAATTGCAAAGTGTACAATTAGGATACTATTTAGATAAAGTAACGGTTTGTTTTTATGTAGCACATAAACACTTGTTAGCTTGATTTTTACTCTGTCGTTCAAACGTGATCTACTACATGCTCTACCACAATGAGAAATTTGTCCTCCTATTTTAGATGTATCTCCCCCTTAAATGCCACTTTCTTAGGGCAAATTGCATTTTGAATTTAATACAATGTTCTACTTTCAAAAAGGAAGATGCCCCACAGGTCACATTCACATTACTATGTGCATGCTGACCAGAGCCGGATTTAGATCTCATAGGGCCCTAGGCTGGATACTGGTTTTGGGCCCCCTCCCTGAAACAATCCATAGCACTATATTTTTGCAGCCTACCATATACCCCTATAGTTAAGTAGAAGTGAAAGCATGTGCTGCCAAAGGAGGTGGGGGCGTGGCTTGCATGTTTGGGGGCGTACCTAACATGTGAAAAGAGCAAGGCCACCCTGCTGCAGAAAAAGGCACCCCTAAATAATTACTGAGTAGTCCCGTTTTTTAAGTAGTTGGGTCAAAACAACCTAATAAGTATTTAAGTCTGGACAGAAATACTTATTAAGTTGTTTGCAAAAATAATACGCATAAATCCAAGGATGTGCCCTTGTCACTTTTGTCCCTCAATCATCACAATATGCCCATTTATTGCCACTTTTGCCCCTTCACAATATCACCTCTGTGCCCCTTCATTATATCACCTCTGTGCCCTCTCACTGTGTTATCTCTGTGCCCCCTCACTGTGTCACCTCTGTGCCCCTTCACAATATCACCTCTGTGCCCCATTCACTGTGTCACCTCTGTGACCCCTCACTGTGTCACCTCTGTGCCCCTTCATTATCACCTCACCCTATGTGCCTCCGTTTTACTTACCTGTCTTTTTCTCTTTTGCATTCCTCTTTTCTGTCATCTGGTCTTCTTGTCTTCCTGTGTTCTTTTTTCACCAGAGCGCAGCTCCTCGGTTAGTCCTCACTGTGGCCGGAAACAGACTTAAAAAAAAAACAGTCATGTGATCGCTTGACAGGTCCCGGCAGTCTCTCCTCCTCTCTGCTCCCACTGAATGAGGAGAAGAGACTGACGGGACCTGTCACGCGATCGGTCTTTTTTTTAAGTCTGTTTCCGGCTACAGTTTATTTTAGTATGTCGGCGGACAGAGTGGGATGGGGAGCGCTCCTCCGCCTTGCCTACTCCGCTCACCGCCAGTCCTGACTAGGCCCTCTGGGGACCGCTAGGCCCTAGGCAGTTGCCTAGGTTGCCTAGTGGTAAATCTGGCCCTGATGCTGACATCTATTACTATGAATGGCCTAAGACTCAGAGGGGGTGGGTTGATTTTTAGGGGTCTTTCTTGGACTAAAATGCAACATTGTCTTGAATCCTTGTTTTTGCTCCATCTAGGGCAGGCCTGTCCAACCTGCGGCCCTCCAGATGTTGTGAAACTACAAGTCCCAGCATGCCCTTCCAGCTATCAACAGGTTGTCTACTGGCAAAGCATGCTGGGACTTGTAGTTTCGCAACACCTGGAGGGCCGCAGGTTGGACAGGCCTGATCTAGGGCTTGTATGTGTTATGTTATGTACTCTGCTTTCCTCAAAAACAGTGCAGACCACAATGAAGCAGCACAGTGGTTGATTTGCTCGCCCTACTGACTTACAGCACTGGGGTCATAAGTTTAATTCCAAACCATACCATGCCCTTATCTGTGTGGAGTTTGAACGGTCTTTTCCATGTTTGCATAGGTTTACTCTGACATTATAAGTTGATGTGCGCTATGCTCTTTTTATAATTTTAAAAGGACCTCGTATATTTCACATTAACTTCCCCCTTCAATGCAAGATGGTTTAGGGAAGGCGTTATTTTGGTTTGCCATTTAGCATATATCTTTCTTAACAATTCTGGGCCCCCTGGCACCTTATATGTATGATATTACTATGAATGACCTACCTTTTGGAGAGGTGGAGTGGTTGTGAAATGCAATTAGCATCTGCCAACCAAGTTTTTTCATCTCCTTCTTGTATGTTATGTCCCCATCTGGTAAAGAAAAACACTGCAGCCAACACTGGGCTTGTACGGTAGCTTACTGTGTTGCACCTCTGCTTTCCAGTATTGGGGTCATGAGTTTGTCTCCTGCCTTATGTGGAGTTAGTGTTCTCCACATGTTAGTGGGCCTTTCCTCCAAAAATCCAAAGTCATACAAGCAGCTTCATTTGCTGCTAACAAATTCACCCCAGTCTGTTTGTGTTATGGCTTTGACAATCTCTGTTGGGATAGTAAGGCCTTCTCTGTACAGTGAGGAAGACTTAGTGGTGCTATATCAATAAATGTTGCAAATGATGATGTTGTAGTAAGAAAACAAAAGACCTTAAATCGTTTAATTATTTTTTTTTTGGGACATCTACATTCATTAATGCCCTAGTAACCACATGTTCTGCAAATGTACTATATTAACAAAGACACACACGACAATGATTTTGTTTGAACTAATATATTAAGAGAAAACTATAATTCCCAAAAAATTCCAAAAAAAACAAAATAAACTTATTAACCATACAGGTTATCTAATATTTTTAAATCTTTGCAATTTTTTTTATATTTATGAATTTTGTTGTTATTTCACCTGATGCAAGCATATATTTAACTCGGTGAAGGTGGCTGCTGCGGCCTGATGGACGTGTGTTCAGGAACTGAAAATGAAAAAAAAAAAAAAGCAAAAAAAATTGGATTAGTTGATTACCGATTGTTGAAAACACACGAGCTAGCAGACACATATACTGTTACATAATGTTTAAATGTTTAAATTACAGCAATGTCTAACGGTATGTAAAATACATTAGGAGCAAGAGGCCTAAGGCTTTTTGGTTGCAGATTTATATATATATATATATATTCATTTCTGTTGCGCCCATGAAAGAGGGGGAGTGTATTTTCCATAAATACTTTGCATGGCCACCATAATGGAAACCTGTGACATATTTAAGTCTGTCTACTTTAATTGACCCTGTGTGAAATAATGTTTTTTAAAACAGTGCAATGGTCGTCTAAATCTTGGAAATTATGTAATTACTTTTATGTCAATACTTATCCTCTACCAAGGCATCCGCGTCTTGGGTGTCTGCCACCACCTTGGCTTCCTCCACTTCCTCCACTTCAACCCTGGCCGATGACGGGCTGTTTGAATAAGTATAACACATTAGTTTCTTGAAAACTCTCTCCCTGTTGTAGTTACCTAAAGGTAGTCATATATACACCTAAAGAACATTTCCAAAATACGCATATATCTGACACAAGACACATTAACATTAATTCATGCACTCATCATCTCCCGCATCGACTATTGCAATTCCCTCCTTACTGGTCTTCCCAAAGCCAGACTTGAACCCCTACAATCTATTTTGCACGCAGCGGCTAGATCGATTTTCCTTACAAACCGTTATTCCTCTGCTGAGCCACTCTGTCAGTCTCTACATTGGCTCCCTGTATTTCAACAAATCCAATATAAAATTCTTCTACGAACATATAAGGCCATCAACAAAATTGCACCGACATACATTTCCTCACTTGTCTCAAAATATCTCCCAACTCGACACCTCCGTTCTGCACAAGATCTAAGTCTCTCTTCCACTCTCATCACATCCTCCCATTCTCGGTAACAGGATTTTTTTTTGGGCTGCACCCACTTTGTGGAATTCCCTCCCACGCACAGTAAGACTTTCCTCTAGTCTTCAAATCTTTAAGCGTTCACTGAAAACCCACCTCTTCAGACAAGGTTAAGATATTCCTCAACCACGATCTTAATTTCCCTAGATTACCCTATTACCATCCTCTACACTGCTAACGCAAGTCAGCATCCCTCTGACCAACATTGCAACACACACAGCCCACTCAATACTTTTACCTTTGCATTCTAGCTGGCCCATTGTGCAATATGATGTAGCACATGCCCTTGTGTTTCTAACTCCCATTGTCCTATAGATTGTAAGCTTGCGAGCAGGGTTCTTTTACCTCTGTCTGTATGTATTACCCAGTATTGTCTTATTAGTGTTTGTTCCCAATTCTAAAGCGCTATGGAATTTGCTGGCGCTATATAAATAAATGTTGATGATGATGATATAATAATGTGAACTGACATTGTGCTCCTCCATGAGCGGTGGTTTGCACTGCTGTAAATCACTCCACCGCCGCTGCAGTTGTACTACAGACCTACGGTAGTGTAATTTCAGCCATATGAAGCGACAAACCATACGGTAGGGCCGCAGCTTCATTTAATTAGTCATGTATCTCCCACTGGGCATGCTATCCATGACCTCCGCCAATACAAGCAGCTCTCTACGGGCAAAAGTAGCAGATCTCATTTTCCTTCTTAGCTCTAGATCTTAATATTTTAAAGGATTCAACTGTGTCCTTGGTTCTGTAAGTATGTGTGGGCGTGCTTAAGTCAGTCACGGTTCTCTTTAAAAAATGTTGGCTTCTCATTCATTCCTCCTATCCAAGCAAACAGTGGGCGGCCCAATAAAAGTAGCACTCCTCTATTTGCAATTACAGGCACTACATTTATAAGTGTACTAGTTTTTGACAAAGCTGAAGTGCAAATGCAAGTGTATTAATAAAGTGTAACATTTTGAGGTAACTACCGGAAAAAGCATACAGTAATTTAATTATATTTTAAAATATGTTTCAGAAATTTAAAATATAACTTGGTGATATGGTTTTTATAAGGTTCAAAGCAACACATTTTTTGGGCCTTAATTTGCCTCATGAATCTGCTCCTCCTATCCTCATCACAAACTTACAGAAAAATTAAATTTTAGTCAATACACAGGGTACAGTGGTGTTATTTTCATCTATAAGACAAATACAGAAAGACAGTGCTTTTCAACAGATAGTGCTGAAATAAGGCCAGAAAGAGCAATGTACATTTGGAAGTCCTTGGCGTAGAGTAGGGCATTTTAGGGCAAATGACCAAAATAGTACCACAACATAAGAGATGTACAATATTACAGTACAACATTTAGCCCAAAAAGGAGCCTTGTGACACCTCAATAGAGAGTGAGAGTGAAAGGGAGATGTGCCAGAGGTGGGTACATTACAGGAGTGATAAGAGAGGTAGCAAGTGACCCAGGACAGAACTGTGTCTAGATCGACAATGGAGTAAAGGATGTGTAGGAGAAGAGGATGTTAATCAGTGTCCAAAGCAGCAGAGAGTTACAGGACTAATAAGTATTGCAACAAAAAAAAAATACAATTTATTTATAGGCACAATTACAGTTATCAAATTAAACAAGATGAGAACAAACTGAAAATAACAAATCCTTTGTAAACTAAAAATTATAAACACATGCATGTTGGTTTAAGCCCATTAGTTAAAAGTGTTGCAAGGAAGGTCATACTGGAACCCATAATGCCTGTCTTCTTTCTCTTATTAAAATATAAGAGAAAAAGCAATCAACCTTAGTCCATTTGAAAATCAAAAATGCATTGACTGTGTACTTTGGACACACCTGTACTTTTAAGCAGTAAACTCTTCAATTTACTGCCTTAACTGTAACCCAGGTCCCCCAATAACCAAAAAGAAATAACATAACTAGATACTTACAAGCTGCAAAATGCAATGCCTCCATGTCTTGATCCTTCTGCATGAAATGAAACTTGCCATTCCTCCTTGATTACTGAAAAATTTTCAGGTGAGCCAGACATGTCCCAGCTAAGGCTTGGTAGTAGAAAAAGGAAAGCCTTTAGTTTGTTCTATTTTAAACAAAACTCTACCAATCAAGCTTCATCATTATTTTTCTAAGTGCTATGGCTATAAAATTCACATCTGATAATCTCAGCAGGGGCAGACGCAGCCCTTACAGCACAATTTCAATTTTGCAGAATTCAAAGGTAAACTTTTGCTTAAGTTCAAACTATCTGGTGCCTGCATTTGTATGTTTATAAAAATGAAACAGGCCTTTACTTTCATCACAATACAATTTTCTTTTTTGGGGGGGTGACAGATATTTCAAAAAGTGGGATATAAACCATATTTGAAAACATTTTTACCTTGCAAATCAATGCTGCATCTGAAATTTCCTGCCTCCACAGTTTCTGGAGGGCTGGGGATCTGTTGGATAAACATGCACCATGGAAAATTTCAAAAAACACATAAGATTTTAAATTAATAGATATTAGATTGAAAAGCTTCACAACCCCTAAAAAAAAAAAAAAAAAAAAAAAAAATTGGGTTACCATTTATAAAACAAATATCACACATTAAAATGCACATTACATATGAAAATATAGATGCACTGGTATTGTGTAATATAAAATATCTTACGAACACAAACATTTAAAGTGTCTATAAAAGAGTAAACTAAATATATATAACGCTCAATACAAATAGAAGACCACTAAACAAATCACCAGCAGAAAAACACACTATAGAGGCCTAACCAACTTCAAGTGTGCATGAAGCAGTCTTTTATAGGGGATTGTAATGAGACAAGTATATGCAGGTGTATAGGCCCCCTGTGGTATCAGATGACGAGTTCTGATGCTGGGTCTATACAACGCTGTTTAAGAAGATCTGTTGTTTCCTTTCATACTGATTAAAACAAGTTTGTGTTTATTTCTGAATGCGAATTAATCTGATATGCATTAGCATAGACATTCTTATTTTAATTTTTAAAAACCAAAACATGATCCTCTAGGTCTGTTACTAATAAGGTGTGTGCAATTGTTCATTTAATTATGGTCATTAACTCTTTAGGATGTCACTAGTGGCTGTGTTGTGTTGTATGTTTGTTTCAATCTTATGTATTCCTTACTGGTTAGAGACATGAGCTGGCAACAGCAGGGTCATGAGTTCAAATCCAGAATCATGCCTGTATCTGTGCTGACTTTCTATATCCCCATGTTTCAGTGAATGTACTCCAATGTGTCACTTATAGAAGAGTACGCTAGTAAATGGTTTTAGAGTATTATATATATTTATGAATGCAAATTTATTAGCCGTTGCATCTGCATCCATGTTTATTTACATTTTTAAATTTCCTATGACACATTTTTCGTGATGGACAACAATAGAATGTGTGTGTAATTCTTTATTATTTATCCTTAAACCTTCATGTTGGCAGTAAAGCAGGTGTTAAGTTTGGAATTTCCATATACAAATATTTAAACTGTGCATGTACAAAGGATTTAGGGCTCCAATATTTATTTTATGAATTGTTAATAAAAATATAATTGATTGATTGTTACATTAATTAAAATGATTAAAGTTAAACTGTGCGTTACGAGAGACGTTGATGCTCAGCTTTCCTTCTAGTCTATTTCATGAACATACTGTTTCCACCTGCACGTTGGCATAGTAGTTAGACAATCCACTTTTCATCAGTGGGTTCATGAGTTTGATTCCGGCTACATTTCATGGAATATGGATAAATTACATGTTGAAAATTGTGTGCAGCTACAACACAGAAAAGCAGCTGTTCGAAAGAACAAAAAAAAAAAAAGCCAATCAATTTTAGGTCCTATTATTATTACTAATAAGATTATTATTATTATTATTATTATTATTATTATTATACATGACTTAATTTCCATATCCAAATATTTAAAATATGCATGTACCAAGGATTTATGTCTCTAATATTTCAAAGTATAATTATTGACATTAATAAAAATTAAAAAAGGAAAAAAGATTATGAGAGAAGTTCATGGTCAGCTTTTCCTTCTAGTATATTTCATGCACATATTAGTTCCACTTGAACGTTGGCTTAGAGGATAGCCAATCCACCTTTCAACAGTGGAGACCTACGTTCAAATCCTCACCAATGCTCTTATCTCTCTTGAGTTTATATACCCTCCCTATGTTTGTGTGGATTACCTATGTGTCCATTCTGTAAGAGTACGCTTGGTTTATGTTCGCACAAATTCTCTGAACAATTTTAAAAAATCAAGCTGCTTGATTTACAGCTTTCTTTCATATTCTTAGTACTGTATTGTTAGGCATCGTTTTCTAAAATTTTAGTTGGTCTGAAACCCGGAATGTGGAAGGGCTGGAATGAGTCAGCTTACTATAGCACCCTCTGCTGCTTGGTGTCTTGAGAAAAGCTTGCTGTGTTTTCTACGCCTGTATAGTACAGTTTGTTCTGCTACACAGATATGTTCTCTGTAATATGTGGAACAACTTTTCAACATACTATATTGCATATATACTGTATTGTATGTGCTTGTGTGTATATATATATATATATATATATATATATACATAACACAATATATCTGCTATATAATATGTTGAATAACTATCCATTCACGCTGCCGTAATGGAGCACTGGGTGCATGCTGGAATGGATGGCTAAGGTACTGGCAGACTCATTCCATCAGCCGGAGTGGATGATTAGGGTACTCTTAGCCTCATTCCAGCAGCTGGAATGGATGGGGAATGCACTCAGCGCTCCATTCCGACATACATTAAGGCAGGTAGAACGGATAACTAGAATATATAGCTGGGATATACAATATATATGTAATATAATATGTGTAATAGTTGTTCCACATTTTACAGAGAACTTATCTGTGTAGCAGAACAAAATGTACTATACAGGCATAGATAACACAGCAAGCTTCACTCAAGACACCAAGCAGCAGGGAGCACTATAATAAACTGACTCATTCCGGTGTTCCGGCATTCTGGCAGTTCCGGGTTTAACCTAATCCCCAAATATCAGCACCTAACTGTTGACACATCAACCACTTTACATTGCAATTTATTACAATTGTGGTTGCAATTAAAAAGAGGTTCACAATGTTTAATGTTTGATATAAATATAAAATACATTTTCCCAAAAAATATTTTATGTAAAGTGAATTAAGATGTTTGTTGTGCATATTTAGTTGTGACTGATTTAAACGTACGATGATTTTAGAATAGGTTATTGCTGTTATTTAGCTAACTGCTTTGGATTTAAACACGACCCTGAACTTCCATAAGTTTAAGCAAGGAGTTAAGATAAAACTCACAGCATTTCTTCTTAACTATCCGAAAGATCCGGAGGTAACGCCTACTCTTCTTAACTCAGTACAGATAACGCCTACTCTTCTTAACTTCTTTCGGATCTCCGCCCATTCCTCTTCCATTCCCATCCCTTATTCTTAACTGTAGAAAATTTTCTTAAGTGCAGTTAAGTAGGATTTTCATCTTAACTTAAGAAAATCTTAAGTTACACAATGGAATTTCCTTCTTATCTCGCTTTTGTTGGAATGCTCAAGATTTTTTTAAAATCCTCAAAAAATGGCAGATAAGATTAGTAATGAATAAGGCCCTTTATACTTATTTTCCAATGTGAGCTCTGGTTGCTGACAGCAAGGAAATATATCAGCAATGAGCTGAAAAAGGGTAAAAACATATTTCACATTTTCTAAATAGATCATTTGGACTTCATTTTGCAATGAGCACTGATAAACTGACAAATGATGGACCTGCACTTACAATATATTTTCAATAGATTGCTGAGGAATCGATCTATGGATTTTAGGTTGAAATATTCTATAATCACTATTGCTGAGTAAACACGGGCCTTCCATTTCTTTATAAATCATACAAAGTAGACTTTGTGGATGAATATTATAATTAATATAATGACAGAGTGACAGTAAATAGTCTACTAATTATCACTATATTACTATATATCTGTAAGGCTGAGTCTAAGTAGACAGAACAGCCTTTCAATCTTTCCCTCTTAGCTCTATCCCATGGACCTTTCCTTATAAGCTATTAACCCTAATAAATATGATTTTGCTTAGATCATGCTCAAAGTGGTAAATACCATTGTTACCTAAGCAGTATCACAATGTATACCTGTTAGCATTTTACATTGATATGGCAATTTGCATTTTGGCAAGGATTAATTGCAATTTCCCATCCCAAGGCCCTGCATTCTGGTTGACAATCTTTTTTTTTATTAATTGGCTGCAGTTTCTGATGTTATTTGAAGCTCCCAAACATTGATATTCATTAATAATGGAAATTTCAATCCTCTCTAGCCACCAGTGTGGTTTCATGTGAAGATGACTGGTGTCACACTTCAATGCAAAAATCACAGCTAGGGAGCCCGGAATATGGTGAAGCACACAATGTTTATTGCTGGAAGGTCAAACTGGACGGTGTAGGAATGAGGATTGCAGGGAGATGCAGAAAGCAAATAGTAGGAACCAGACTAATGCAAATAAACAGGTAATATGAAGGAATCCCAGGGAACGGGGGAACCAGGAGCACAGAGAAGGGAACAGCATAGTAATATGGAACAATAGCTACAATAACAATGACCAGCAAGGCTGGGAGTGACAGGTATAAGTAGAGAGACTCCCAGGTGCAAGGATGGCGTGGTGGCTAAGTGGTTAGCACTTCTGCCTCACAGTTCATAGGTTCAATTCCCAACCATGGTCTTATCTGAGTGGAGTTTGTATGTTCTCCCTGTCTTTGCGTGGGTTTTCCTACAGGTGCTCCGCTTTCCTCCCACACTCCAAAAGCATACTAGTAGATTAATTGGCTGCTATCAAAAAATTTACCCTAGTCTCTCACTGTCTGTCTATGTGTGTATGTTAGGGAATTTAGACTGTAAGCTCCAATGGGGCAGGGACTGAATGCGTTCTGTGTACAGTGCTGCAGAATCAGTGGCACTATAATAAATAGATGATGATGATGATGAAGGGATAATTGTTGCAACAAGTTAACCCCTGGTGATGAAGGGGAAGGCACAATAGCAGCATCTCTGGTAAACAGAGGCACTGTGGATAATACACGAAACACAAGTCCAAAGTCCAGGAGGCAGACGCTGCCAATGCAAGCAGCATGTAATGCAGAGGGCTGCAGGCAGATTTTGACAACTGGTCCATATAAAGTCTTTAGAGTTCTGTTTGTTAAGAAGAATGAAACAACATTTTTCCTACATTGCATCGATGAATTTACATGCAATTAGTGCACAGAATAACAGAGGGCCTGATTCAATGCTGATCTTATCTGCCTTTTTTTGAGGATCTTAAGAAAATCTTCTCTGAGCCTGCCCAGAAAAGGGAGATAAGAAAGAAAATCCACTGTGTAACTTAAGAATTTCTTAAGTTAAGATGAAAATCCTTCTTAACGGCACTTAAGAAGTTCTCCCAACACCTAAGAAAAAAGGGTTGGAAAAGGGAGGGGAATGGGTGGAATTTGGCGGAAATTGTACTGTCTTAAGAAGAGTAGGTGTTATTTGTACTGACTTAAGAAGAGTAGGCATTTACCTCCGGATCCATTGGATAGTTAAGAAGAAATGCTGAGAGTTTTATCTTAACTTCTTGCTTAAACTTAAGGAAGCTCAGGGTCATGTTTAAGTCCAAAGCAGCTATAGCAGCAGTGCTGATTAAGAACACCAAACTGTTCAAAAAACATTGTTCTTTTAAAACACTCACAACTAAATATGCACAACATACATCTTAATACAGTTCACTCAAAAAAAAAATTATATTTTTTTATTTTATTTTATATTAATATCAAACATTAAACAATGTACTCAACCATGGTGTATGTACAGTTGTAATAAATTGTAATGTAAAGTGGTTGATGTGTAATATCTAATAGTTAGCCTATACCTATTTAAAAAAAGGCTAATAATACGTTAATAATAATACGAAAGACAACAGGTTAATTTTTTTTAATTGTCTGAACTTAAACCAAACGTACTCTTGCATAAGGGACACATAGGAAATCCGCACAAAAATGGGAAGGATATATAAACTCCACACAGAAAAGGCTGTGAGTGAATGAGGATTCGAACTCAGGTCCCCACTGTTGAAAAGTGGATTGTCTAACCACTAAGGCAGTGGTTCCCAAACTTTTGCAGTCGCGGCACCCTTAGAGTCTCCAAATTTTTTAAAGGCACCCCTCCAAAATAATTATTGAGCAGTTCTGTTTTAGAAGTAGTTGGGTCAAAAAATTGTAATAAGTATTTAGGTCAGGACAGAAATACTTATTTAGTTGTATGTAAAAATGCCCCCTCTGCATCCAGACACTCTGCCCTCAGGCACTCTGCCCCCTCTGCATCCAGACACACTGCCCTCTGTCACGCTGTCCCCCCTCCTCTGCCCTCTCTCACAATGTCCCCCTCCTCTGCCCTCTCACATGCTGTCCCCTCCTCTGCCCTCTCACGCTGTGTCCCCCTCCACTGCCCCTCTCACGCTGTGTCCCCCTCCTCTGCCCCGCTGTGCCCCTCCTCTGCCCCTCCTCTGCTCTCTGTCCCCCTCCTCTGCCCCCTGTCCCCCTCCTCTGCTCTCTGTCCCCATCCTCTGCTCTAAGTCCCCATCCTCTGCCCCGCTGTCACCATCCTCTGCCCTGCTGTCACCATCCTCTGCCCTGCTGTCACCATCCTCTGCCCCGCTGTCCCCATCCTCTGCCCCGTTGTCCCCATCCTCTGCTATCTGTTGCAGCACTGTGCTGCTAACAAATTCACCCCAGTCTGTTTGTGTTATGGCTTTGACAATCTCTGTTGGGATAGTAAGGCCTTCTCTGTACAGTGAGGAAGACTTAGTGGTGCTATATCAATAAATGTTGCAAATGATGATGTTGTAGTAAGAAAACAAAAGACCTTAAATCGTTTAATTATTTTTTTTTTGGGACATCTACATTCATTAATGCCCTAGTAACCACATGTTCTGCAAATGTACTATATTAACAAAGACACACACGACAATGATTTTGTTTGAACTAATATATTAAGAGAAAACTATAATTCCCAAAAAATTCCAAAAAAAACAAAATAAACTTATTAACCATACAGGTTATCTAATATTTTTAAATCTTTGCAATTTTTTTTATATTTATGAATTTTGTTGTTATTTCACCTGATGCAAGCATATATTTAACTCGGTGAAGGTGGCTGCTGCGGCCTGATGGACGTGTGTTCAGGAACTGAAAATGAAAAAAAAAAAAAAGCAAAAAATATTGGATTAGTTGATTACCGATTGTTGAAAACACACGAGCTAGCAGACACATATACTGTTACATAATGTTTAAATGTTTAAATTACAGCAATGTCTAACGGTATGTAAAATACATTAGGAGCAAGAGGCCTAAGGCTTTTTGGTTGCAGATTTATATATATATATATATATTCATTTCTGTTGCGCCCATGAAAGAGGGGGAGTGTATTTTCCATAAATACTTTGCATGGCCACCATAATGGAAACCTGTGACATATTTAAGTCTGTCTACTTTAATTGACCCTGTGTGAAATAATGTTTTTTAAAACAGTGCAATGGTCGTCTAAATCTTGGAAATTATGTAATTACTTTTATGTCAATACTTATCCTCTACCAAGGCATCCGCGTCTTGGGTGTCTGCCACCACCTTGGCTTCCTCCACTTCCTCCACTTCAACCCTGGCCGATGACGGGCTGTTTGAATAAGTATAACACATTAGTTTCTTGAAAACTCTCTCCCTGTTGTAGTTACCTAAAGGTAGTCATATATACACCTAAAGAACATTTCCAAAATACGCATATATCTGACACAAGACACATTAACATTAATTCATGCACTCATCATCTCCCGCATCGACTATTGCAATTCCCTCCTTACTGGTCTTCCCAAAGCCAGACTTGAACCCCTACAATCTATTTTGCACGCAGCGGCTAGATCGATTTTCCTTACAAACCGTTATTCCTCTGCTGAGCCACTCTGTCAGTCTCTACATTGGCTCCCTGTATTTCAACAAATCCAATATAAAATTCTTCTACGAACATATAAGGCCATCAACAAAATTGCACCGACATACATTTCCTCACTTGTCTCAAAATATCTCCCAACTCGACACCTCCGTTCTGCACAAGATCTAAGTCTCTCTTCCACTCTCATCACATCCTCCCATTCTCGGTAACAGGATTTTTTTTTGGGCTGCACCCACTTTGTGGAATTCCCTCCCACGCACAGTAAGACTTTCCTCTAGTCTTCAAATCTTTAAGCGTTCACTGAAAACCCACCTCTTCAGACAAGGTTAAGATATTCCTCAACCACGATCTTAATTTCCCTAGATTACCCTATTACCATCCTCTACACTGCTAACGCAAGTCAGCATCCCTCTGACCAACATTGCAACACACACAGCCCACTCAATACTTTTACCTTTGCATTCTAGCTGGCCCATTGTGCAATATGATGTAGCACATGCCCTTGTGTTTCTAACTCCCATTGTCCTATAGATTGTAAGCTTGCGAGCAGGGTTCTTTTACCTCTGTCTGTATGTATTACCCAGTATTGTCTTATTAGTGTTTGTTCCCAATTCTAAAGCGCTATGGAATTTGCTGGCGCTATATAAATAAATGTTGATGATGATGATATAATAATGTGAACTGACATTGTGCTCCTCCATGAGCGGTGGTTTGCACTGCTGTAAATCACTCCACCGCCGCTGCAGTTGTACTACAGACCTACGGTAGTGTAATTTCAGCCATATGAAGCGACAAACCATACGGTAGGGCCGCAGCTTCATTTAATTAGTCATGTATCTCCCACTGGGCATGCTATCCATGACCTCCGCCAATACAAGCAGCTCTCTACGGGCAAAAGTAGCAGATCTCATTTTCCTTCTTAGCTCTAGATCTTAATATTTTAAAGGATTCAACTGTGTCCTTGGTTCTGTAAGTATGTGTGGGCGTGCTTAAGTCAGTCACGGTTCTCTTTAAAAAATGTTGGCTTCTCATTCATTCCTCCTATCCAAGCAAACAGTGGGCGGCCCAATAAAAGTAGCACTCCTCTATTTGCAATTACAGGCACTACATTTATAAGTGTACTAGTTTTTGACAAAGCTGAAGTGCAAATGCAAGTGTATTAATAAAGTGTAACATTTTGAGGTAACTACCGGAAAAAGCATACAGTAATTTAATTATATTTTAAAATATGTTTCAGAAATTTAAAATATAACTTGGTGATATGGTTTTTATAAGGTTCAAAGCAACACATTTTTTGGGCCTTAATTTGCCTCATGAATCTGCTCCTCCTATCCTCATCACAAACTTACAGAAAAATTAAATTTTAGTCAATACACAGGGTACAGTGGTGTTATTTTCATCTATAAGACAAATACAGAAAGACAGTGCTTTTCAACAGATAGTGCTGAAATAAGGCCAGAAAGAGCAATGTACATTTGGAAGTCCTTGGCGTAGAGTAGGGCATTTTAGGGCAAATGACCAAAATAGTACCACAACATAAGAGATGTACAATATTACAGTACAACATTTAGCCCAAAAAGGAGCCTTGTGACACCTCAATAGAGAGTGAGAGTGAAAGGGAGATGTGCCAGAGGTGGGTACATTACAGGAGTGATAAGAGAGGTAGCAAGTGACCCAGGACAGAACTGTGTCTAGATCGACAATGGAGTAAAGGATGTGTAGGAGAAGAGGATGTTAATCAGTGTCCAAAGCAGCAGAGAGTTACAGGACTAATAAGTATTGCAACAAAAAAAAAATACAATTTATTTATAGGCACAATTACAGTTATCAAATTAAACAAGATGAGAACAAACTGAAAATAACAAATCCTTTGTAAACTAAAAATTATAAACACATGCATGTTGGTTTAAGCCCATTAGTTAAAAGTGTTGCAAGGAAGGTCATACTGGAACCCATAATGCCTGTCTTCTTTCTCTTATTAAAATATAAGAGAAAAAGCAATCAACCTTAGTCCATTTGAAAATCAAAAATGCATTGACTGTGTACTTTGGACACACCTGTACTTTTAAGCAGTAAACTCTTCAATTTACTGCCTTAACTGTAACCCAGGTCCCCCAATAACCAAAAAGAAATAACATAACTAGATACTTACAAGCTGCAAAATGCAATGCCTCCATGTCTTGATCCTTCTGCATGAAATGAAACTTGCCATTCCTCCTTGATTACTGAAAAATTTTCAGGTGAGCCAGACATGTCCCAGCTAAGGCTTGGTAGTAGAAAAAGGAAAGCCTTTAGTTTGTTCTATTTTAAACAAAACTCTACCAATCAAGCTTCATCATTATTTTTCTAAGTGCTATGGCTATAAAATTCACATCTGATAATCTCAGCAGGGGCAGACGCAGCCCTTACAGCACAATTTCAATTTTGCAGAATTCAAAGGTAAACTTTTGCTTAAGTTCAAACTATCTGGTGCCTGCATTTGTATGTTTATAAAAATGAAACAGGCCTTTACTTTCATCACAATACAATTTTCTTTTTTGGGGGGGTGACAGATATTTCAAAAAGTGGGATATAAACCATATTTGAAAACATTTTTACCTTGCAAATCAATGCTGCATCTGAAATTTCCTGCCTCCACAGTTTCTGGAGGGCTGGGGATCTGTTGGATAAACATGCACCATGGAAAATTTCAAAAAACACATAAGATTTTAAATTAATAGATATTAGATTGAAAAGCTTCACAACCCCTAAAAAAAAAAAAAAAAAAAAAAAATTGGGTTACCATTTATAAAACAAATATCACACATTAAAATGCACATTACATATGAAAATATAGATGCACTGGTATTGTGTAATATAAAATATCTTACGAACACAAACATTTAAAGTGTCTATAAAAGAGTAAACTAAATATATATAACGCTCAATACAAATAGAAGACCACTAAACAAATCACCAGCAGAAAAACACACTATAGAGGCCTAACCAACTTCAAGTGTGCATGAAGCAGTCTTTTATAGGGGATTGTAATGAGACAAGTATATGCAGGTGTATAGGCCCCCTGTGGTATCAGATGACGAGTTCTGATGCTGGGTCTATACAACGCTGTTTAAGAAGATCTGTTGTTTCCTTTCATACTGATTAAAACAAGTTTGTGTTTATTTCTGAATGCGAATTAATCTGATATGCATTAGCATAGACATTCTTATTTTAATTTTTAAAAACCAAAACATGATCCTCTAGGTCTGTTACTAATAAGGTGTGTGCAATTGTTCATTTAATTATGGTCATTAACTCTTTAGGATGTCACTAGTGGCTGTGTTGTGTTGTATGTTTGTTTCAATCTTATGTATTCCTTACTGGTTAGAGACATGAGCTGGCAACAGCAGGGTCATGAGTTCAAATCCAGAATCATGCCTGTATCTGTGCTGACTTTCTATATCCCCATGTTTCAGTGAATGTACTCCAATGTGTCACTTATAGAAGAGTACGCTAGTAAATGGTTTTAGAGTATTATATATATTTATGAATGCAAATTTATTAGCCGTTGCATCTGCATCCATGTTTATTTACATTTTTAAATTTCCTATGACACATTTTTCGTGATGGACAACAATAGAATGTGTGTGTAATTCTTTATTATTTATCCTTAAACCTTCATGTTGGCAGTAAAGCAGGTGTTAAGTTTGGAATTTCCATATACAAATATTTAAACTGTGCATGTACAAAGGATTTAGGGCTCCAATATTTATTTTATGAATTGTTAATAAAAATATAATTGATTGATTGTTACATTAATTAAAATGATTAAAGTTAAACTGTGCGTTACGAGAGACGTTGATGCTCAGCTTTCCTTCTAGTCTATTTCATGAACATACTGTTTCCACCTGCACGTTGGCATAGTAGTTAGACAATCCACTTTTCATCAGTGGGTTCATGAGTTTGATTCCGGCTACATTTCATGGAATATGGATAAATTACATGTTGAAAATTGTGTGCAGCTACAACACAGAAAAGCAGCTGTTCGAAAGAACAAAAAAAAAAAAGCCAATCAATTTTAGGTCCTATTATTATTACTAATAAGATTATTATTATTATTATTATTATTATTATTATTATACATGACTTAATTTCCATATCCAAATATTTAAAATATGCATGTACCAAGGATTTATGTCTCTAATATTTCAAAGTATAATTATTGACATTAATAAAAATTAAAAAAGGAAAAAAGATTATGAGAGAAGTTCATGGTCAGCTTTTCCTTCTAGTATATTTCATGCACATATTAGTTCCACTTGAACGTTGGCTTAGAGGATAGCCAATCCACCTTTCAACAGTGGAGACCTACGTTCAAATCCTCACCAATGCTCTTATCTCTCTTGAGTTTATATACCCTCCCTATGTTTGTGTGGATTACCTATGTGTCCATTCTGTAAGAGTACGCTTGGTTTATGTTCGCACAAATTCTCTGAACAATTTTAAAAAATCAAGCTGCTTGATTTACAGCTTTCTTTCATATTCTTAGTACTGTATTGTTAGGCATCGTTTTCTAAAATTTTAGTTGGTCTGAAACCCGGAATGTGGAAGGGCTGGAATGAGTCAGCTTACTATAGCACCCTCTGCTGCTTGGTGTCTTGAGAAAAGCTTGCTGTGTTTTCTACGCCTGTATAGTACAGTTTGTTCTGCTACACAAATATGTTCTCTGTAATATGTGGAACAACTTTTCAACATACTATATTGCATATATACTGTATTGTATGTGCTTGTGTGTATATATATATATATATATATATATATATATACATAACACAATATATCTGCTATATAATATGTTGAATAACTATCCATTCACGCTGCCGTAATGGAGCACTGGGTGCATGCTGGAATGGATGGCTAAGGTACTGGCAGACTCATTCCATCAGCCGGAGTGGATGATTAGGGTACTCTTAGCCTCATTCCAGCAGCTGGAATGGATGGGGAATGCACTCAGCGCTCCATTCCGACATACATTAAGGCAGGTAGAACGGATAACTAGAATATATAGCTGGGATATACAATATATATGTAATATAATATGTGTAATAGTTGTTCCACATTTTACAGAGAACTTATCTGTGTAGCAGAACAAAATGTACTATACAGGCATAGATAACACAGCAAGCTTCACTCAAGACACCAAGCAGCAGGGAGCACTATAATAAACTGACTCATTCCGGTGTTCCGGCATTCTGGCAGTTCCGGGTTTAACCTAATCCCCAAATATCAGCACCTAACTGTTGACACATCAACCACTTTACATTGCAATTTATTACAATTGTGGTTGCAATTAAAAAGAGGTTCACAATGTTTAATGTTTGATATAAATATAAAATACATTTTCCCAAAAAATATTTTATGTAAAGTGAATTAAGATGTTTGTTGTGCATATTTAGTTGTGACTGATTTAAACGTACGATGATTTTAGAATAGGTTATTGCTGTTATTTAGCTAACTGCTTTGGATTTAAACACGACCCTGAACTTCCATAAGTTTAAGCAAGGAGTTAAGATAAAACTCACAGCATTTCTTCTTAACTATCCGAAAGATCCGGAGGTAACGCCTACTCTTCTTAACTCAGTACAGATAACGCCTACTCTTCTTAACTTCTTTCGGATCTCCGCCCATTCCTCTTCCATTCCCATCCCTTATTCTTAACTGTAGAAAATTTTCTTAAGTGCAGTTAAGTAGGATTTTCATCTTAACTTAAGAAAATCTTAAGTTACACAATGGAATTTCCTTCTTATCTCGCTTTTGTTGGAATGCTCAAGATTTTTTTAAAATCCTCAAAAAATGGCAGATAAGATTAGTAATGAATAAGGCCCTTTATACTTATTTTCCAATGTGAGCTCTGGTTGCTGACAGCAAGGAAATATATCAGCAATGAGCTGAAAAAGGGTAAAAACATATTTCACATTTTCTAAATAGATCATTTGGACTTCATTTTGCAATGAGCACTGATAAACTGACAAATGATGGACCTGCACTTACAATATATTTTCAATAGATTGCTGAGGAATCGATCTATGGATTTTAGGTTGAAATATTCTATAATCACTATTGCTGAGTAAACACGGGCCTTCCATTTCTTTATAAATCATACAAAGTAGACTTTGTGGATGAATATTATAATTAATATAATGACAGAGTGACAGTAAATAGTCTACTAATTATCACTATATTACTATATATCTGTAAGGCTGAGTCTAAGTAGACAGAACAGCCTTTCAATCTTTCCCTCTTAGCTCTATCCCATGGACCTTTCCTTATAAGCTATTAACCCTAATAAATATGATTTTGCTTAGATCATGCTCAAAGTGGTAAATACCATTGTTACCTAAGCAGTATCACAATGTATACCTGTTAGCATTTTACATTGATATGGCAATTTGCATTTTGGCAAGGATTAATTGCAATTTCCCATCCCAAGGCCCTGCATTCTGGTTGACAATCTTTTTTTTTATTAATTGGCTGCAGTTTCTGATGTTATTTGAAGCTCCCAAACATTGATATTCATTAATAATGGAAATTTCAATCCTCTCTAGCCACCAGTGTGGTTTCATGTGAAGATGACTGGTGTCACACTTCAATGCAAAAATCACAGCTAGGGAGCCCGGAATATGGTGAAGCACACAATGTTTATTGCTGGAAGGTCAAACTGGACGGTGTAGGAATGAGGATTGCAGGGAGATGCAGAAAGCAAATAGTAGGAACCAGACTAATGCAAATAAACAGGTAATATGAAGGAATCCCAGGGAACGGGGGAACCAGGAGCACAGAGAAGGGAACAGCATAGTAATATGGAACAATAGCTACAATAACAATGACCAGCAAGGCTGGGAGTGACAGGTATAAGTAGAGAGACTCCCAGGTGCAAGGATGGCGTGGTGGCTAAGTGGTTAGCACTTCTGCCTCACAGTTCATAGGTTCAATTCCCAACCATGGTCTTATCTGAGTGGAGTTTGTATGTTCTCCCTGTCTTTGCGTGGGTTTTCCTACAGGTGCTCCGCTTTCCTCCCACACTCCAAAAGCATACTAGTAGATTAATTGGCTGCTATCAAAAAATTTACCCTAGTCTCTCACTGTCTGTCTATGTGTGTATGTTAGGGAATTTAGACTGTAAGCTCCAATGGGGCAGGGACTGAATGCGTTCTGTGTACAGTGCTGCAGAATCAGTGGCACTATAATAAATAGATGATGATGATGATGAAGGGATAATTGTTGCAACAAGTTAACCCCTGGTGATGAAGGGGAAGGCACAATAGCAGCATCTCTGGTAAACAGAGGCACTGTGGATAATACACGAAACACAAGTCCAAAGTCCAGGAGGCAGACGCTGCCAATGCAAGCAGCATGTAATGCAGAGGGCTGCAGGCAGATTTTGACAACTGGTCCATATAAAGTCTTTAGAGTTCTGTTTGTTAAGAAGAATGAAACAACATTTTTCCTACATTGCATCGATGAATTTACATGCAATTAGTGCACAGAATAACAGAGGGCCTGATTCAATGCTGATCTTATCTGCCTTTTTTTGAGGATCTTAAGAAAATCTTCTCTGAGCCTGCCCAGAAAAGGGAGATAAGAAAGAAAATCCACTGTGTAACTTAAGAATTTCTTAAGTTAAGATGAAAATCCTTCTTAACGGCACTTAAGAAGTTCTCCCAACACCTAAGAAAAAAGGGTTGGAAAAGGGAGGGGAATGGGTGGAATTTGGCGGAAATTGTACTGTCTTAAGAAGAGTAGGTGTTATTTGTACTGACTTAAGAAGAGTAGGCATTTACCTCCGGATCCATTGGATAGTTAAGAAGAAATGCTGAGAGTTTTATCTTAACTTCTTGCTTAAACTTAAGGAAGCTCAGGGTCATGTTTAAGTCCAAAGCAGCTATAGCAGCAGTGCTGATTAAGAACACCAAACTGTTCAAAAAACATTGTTCTTTTAAAACACTCACAACTAAATATGCACAACATACATCTTAATACAGTTCACTCAAAAAAAAAATTATATTTTTTTATTTTATTTTATATTAATATCAAACATTAAACAATGTACTCAACCATGGTGTATGTACAGTTGTAATAAATTGTAATGTAAAGTGGTTGATGTGTAATATCTAATAGTTAGCCTATACCTATTTAAAAAAAGGCTAATAATACGTTAATAATAATACGAAAGACAACAGGTTAATTTTTTTTAATTGTCTGAACTTAAACCAAACGTACTCTTGCATAAGGGACACATAGGAAATCCGCACAAAAATGGGAAGGATATATAAACTCCACACAGAAAAGGCTGTGAGTGAATGAGGATTCGAACTCAGGTCCCCACTGTTGAAAAGTGGATTGTCTAACCACTAAGGCAGTGGTTCCCAAACTTTTGCAGTCGCGGCACCCTTAGAGTCTCCAAATTTTTTAAAGGCACCCCTCCAAAATAATTATTGAGCAGTTCTGTTTTAGAAGTAGTTGGGTCAAAAAATTGTAATAAGTATTTAGGTCAGGACAGAAATACTTATTTAGTTGTATGTAAAAATGCCCCCTCTGCATCCAGACACTCTGCCCTCAGGCACTCTGCCCCCTCTGCATCCAGACACACTGCCCTCTGTCACGCTGTCCCCCCTCCTCTGCCCTCTCTCACAATGTCCCCCTCCTCTGCCCTCTCACATGCTGTCCCCTCCTCTGCCCTCTCACGCTGTGTCCCCCTCCACTGCCCCTCTCACGCTGTGTCCCCCTCCTCTGCCCCGCTGTGCCCCTCCTCTGCCCCTCCTCTGCTCTCTGTCCCCCTCCTCTGCCCCCTGTCCCCCTCCTCTGCCCCCTGTCCCCATCCTCTGCTCTCTGTCCCCATCCTCTGCTCTAAGTCCCCATCCTCTGCCCCGCTGTCACCATCCTCTGCCCTGCTGTCACCATCCTCTGCCCTGCTGTCACCATCCTCTGCCCCGCTGTCCCCATCCTCTGCCCCGTTGTCCCCATCCTCTGCTATCTGTCCCCATCCTCTGCTCTCTGTCCCCATCCTCTGCTCTCTGTCCCCATCCTCTGCCCCGCTGTCACCATCCTCTGCCCCGCTGTCACCATCCTCTGTCCCCCTCCTCTGTCCCGCTGTCACCATCCTCTGTCCCACTGTCACCATCCTCTGTCCCCCTCCTCTGTCCCACTGTCACCATCCTCTGCTCTCCTCCTCTGCCCCACTGTCACCATCCTCTGTCCCCCTGTCCCACTGTCACCATCCTCTGTCCCCCTCCTCTGTCCCCATCCTCTGCTCTCCTCCTTTGCCCCGCTGTCACCATCCTCTGTCCCCCTCCTCTGTCCCGCTGTCACCATCCTCTGTCCCCCTCCTCTGTCCCGCTGTCACCCTCCTCTGCTCTCCTCCTCTGTCCCACTGTCACCATCCTCTGTCCCCCTGTCCCGCTGTCACCATCCTCTGTCCGCCTCCTCTGTCCCGCTGTCACCATCCTCTGCTCTCCTCCTCTGCCCCGCTGTCACCATCCTCTGTACCCCTCCTCTGTCCCGCTGACACCATCCTCTGTCCCCCTCCTCTGCCACGATCCCTCTCACTCTGCCCCGCGCCAGGCGCCAGCCATAAAAAAAAACAAAACACAGAAACTTACCAATCCGTCGGGCGCCGGGACCCAACAGCCTCCTTTCTCCTGCAGCTTGTTACTGACGTCGATATTCAGTGACAGCTGCAGGAGAGAGGAGGCTGCTGGGTCCCGACGCCCGACGGATTGGTAAGTTTATGTGTTTTGTTTTGTTTTATGGCTGGCCCGGCCCGCGGCACCCCAGTGACAGCGCTGCGGCACCCCTGGGAGCCGCGGCGCACAGTTTGGGAATCTCCGCACTAAGGTAATGTGCTGATTCAGCATTACATAAATTATATAGACTTGAATGAGAAGCACCATGTTTCAAATATCTATTAGGTAAAAATAAATGTGAGTACATAAACCATAAACCAAGCTTAGAGTGCTCCTAAAAAACACACAACACATCACATGCACTACTGCCAACATGAAGGTTTAAGGATAAACAATAAATTCTGTAATAGGGCTGAAAGGGCTGCCTTTCAGCCCCTGCTAAGATTATCAGATGTGAGTTTTCTACCCATAGCACTTATAAGAATACTGTTGAAGCTTGATTGTTAGAGTTTACCTTAAAATAGACCAAACTAAAGGCTTTCATTGATGTACTACCAGCCTCACCTGAAAAATATTCCGTAATTAAGCAAAGTCTGTTAATCATATATCTGCTTCACTAAGTGAAATTTCTTTTCTGCTCAAATAAAGTGCATAAACTATTTGTTGTGTGTTGATTTTGAGGCACTGATTTGTCAATATTTTCTAATGGAGATACCTTACATTCTCTTTCATTTTAAGGATAACTGAGAAACACACCATTTTAGTATATAGCTAAATGTTTGAAGTTTATTCCAAAAGACCTTAAGACCAAGCTGTCAGCTGGAGCAAAAAAGGAGATGTGGCATGTAAGTATCTATAGTTAACAATGTTATTCCTTTTAGGTTATTGGGGGACCTGTGTTAGTTAAGGCAACACATTGTATATTTTACAGCTTGAAAGTACAGATGTGTACAAAGTACAGTCGAGTAATCTGTTTCAAAATGGCCTAAGGTTGATCTCTTTTTCTCTAATATTTTAAACAGATAAAGAAGACAGTCATTATGGGTTCCAGCATGACCTGCCTTGCAACACCTCTAACCGATGGGATAAAACCACCATGCATGCATTTGTTTGTTTTGTTTTTAAAGAAGTTTGTATTTACAGTTTTGTTTTTTTGTTTTTCATTTGATTACTGCAGTTGTGTTTATAAATAATATTTTGTTTTTGCAACACTCATTCTCCTATAACTCTCTGCTGCTTTGAACACTGTTGAATACCCTCTGCTCCTATACATCCTTGACTCCCTCTAGACACGGTTCTTTCCTGGGTCACTTCCTACCTCTCTAACTACTCCTGTAGTGTACCCACCTCTGGCACATTCTCCGTTCCACTCTCACTCTCTATTGAGATCTCACAAGGCACTTTTTTTTTCTTCTAAATGTTGTACTTTAATATTGTACATCTCTTGTCTTGGGGTACTAAAATGGTCATTTGGCCTCCAATACCACCTTTATGCTGAGGACACCCAAATGTACATTGCTTTCCCTGACCTATTTTTTTCAGCACTGTCTTTCTGCATTCACCCAATGGATATCACAATGATAGCTAAAGCAAATCATGTTCTATACAGAGCTCATTCTTGTCCCTCATGCCAGAGTCAACAACTGGCCTCCAATCTCACTCACTGTCAATAACACAACTATACCCTCTGTGTTGCCTAAAATTTAATTCCTCAGTAAGTTTGAGAAGGATAGGAGGACCAGATTCATGAGGTAAATTAGGGTCCAAAAATGTATTACTTTGAACCTTATCAAAACCATATAACTTATTTTTCAACAATACGTAAATTACTGTCTGCTTTTTGTGGTAGTTTCCTCAAAATGTTACACTTTATTTCTACATTTACAAATAAGCAAGGACAAAAACTATCACTTATAAATCTAGGGCCTGTTATCAGGTGCCTGCAACTACAGGTTCCTATTAAAAAGTGCTAGTAATTGTGAATAGCGGAGTACATTTCCCATCTATCCGACCCTCTGTGCTAGGATACGATGAGTGAATGACAGGCAGACATTTTGTACACAGGTGTAGAAAAGATCCGCGAGTGACGTGAGCTCACCCACACGTGCTCTGAGAAGCAATCACAGAGCAGAGACCAGAGACAAAATGAGGGCAAGTACTTTTGCTCAGCGTGAGCTGCGGGTCCTTGCCCAGGGAATGGGCAGTTTGCCCGCAGGGCAGGCAGGTATATCTCCAATGAGATAAAATTGCAGGCATACCAGCGGGTGCGCCACTACATTTGGAGGGGTATTCACCAGAGACCCTCCATCATCCAACTGCAGAGGCAAAGGAGTGGTCTGCAGTGGCAGTCTCAGCTTCTGCTGGAGCTATAGCAAGAAATTGAGTGAAGTGAGTTCTTTATTAATGGTGCAAAATAGTGTAATCCACATACTTGGGTTTTTTGGAGCAATTTTTTATATTTTACTAAAGGGTACGCCCTACCCAAATCTTAATCTGTCTCCAGATTACAAATGTAAATCCCCCTCCATTGCAACATGCTTTTGGGCCTATTTTTTAAAAAAAATAATTTGGTTTAGCATTTCATTTACTATCCGTACTGATGGAGACCCAGATCTCCAGACCCTTGCGCTGTGAGGCAGAAGTGCTAATCACTAACCCACTGTGCTGCTGGGGTGTAGTCAGTATTGATTTGTATAAAAGTTGAATTCATAACATACAAGCGGTAGGTGAATAAAAGGTTTGCAGTCAATATTTGCATCAACCCCAAAGGAGCATGTCCCCTCAAAATCAAACCCCTCCCCTGCAAAAGTCTAAGGACATTTGTAGTTATAGATGGCAGCATGCAGATAATGTGAATGAATGTGCCCTGTGGGCCAGATTCATTTTGGATCCAAAAACATTAAGAATTATAAATGCTCCTTGGCCTTATAAAGTTGCATTTGATGGGGAGATACATCTAAAATATGAGGACAGATTTATTATTGTGGTAGAGCGTGTAGTAGATCACATTTGAACGGCATAGTAAAAATTAAGCTATCAAGTGTTTGTGTGTTGCTTGAAAACAAACCATTACTTTCCTTATTAGCTAAAAACTATCCTAATACTACCGTTTGCCAAAAAATACAAAGGCTGGTTTGGGCAAAGTTATTCTTGTGTTTCTTTCATTAATGAATAAGGCCCACAAGCTCCTACGGAAATGCTTGGTATTTGAACTCATGACACCAGTGTTGTAAGACAGAAGTGCTAACCACTAAGATACCAGTGCAGATCTTAACTGGCATATATTTTTGGATAATAAGTAAGAGTGGCTGTGTTGTGTTGTTTTTTTCTCCCTGAAGTACTGTTATCTAGCTTACATCGGCCATAAACATTGCCTTAGTGGTTAAAAAATCCACCTTCCAACAATGGAGTCATGAGTGTGATTCCTGACTCATTTTGCAACGGTCAGGACACAAATTTTTAGCAAATATTAATTTTAATATATATATATGCATGTTTATTTATGTTAGTAAATTAGATGCATTTGCATCCACATGCGCTCAGTTCAACTCAAACACATTATATGATCTTTCATGTCGGTGATTAAAAAGGTGTGTTGATTTAACTGAGTAACACTTTAAAATCATTTGTAAAAGGAAATATAATTATATAAATGCTAACGTGAATAATAAGATAACAATAATTTTATCATCATCAGCTATTTATAGCTGATGATGTCAATTTGTTAGCAGCCAATTAACCTACCAGTATGTTTTTTGGAGTGTGGGAGGAAAGCCACGCAAACACGGGGAGAACATACAAACTCCTAACAGATAAGTCCATGATCGGGAATTGAGCTCATGACCCCAGTGCTGTAAGGCAAAAGTGCTAACCCCTTAGCCTCCCACATTTGCCATTATGTAATACCGTCTTATCTTTAAATAAGAAGTGGACCTTAAGAAGGGGATCTAAAGATGAAGATCTTAAGATGGACTGACTGCTTAAGATCCATTGCATTTTATTTTCCATTGCTTAAAAGACTTAAGATGGGCGTGTCTTTGAACTTACATTCCTTGTTGAATTGCAAATTTCTTATCTCCCCGTTTGTTCTTCAAATTCTCATAGCAACTTAGGCACAAGATAAAATCGGTAATGAATCAGGCCCAGAGTGCTGTTTTAGATAACATAGATAAGAATAAAGAGAAAGGACATTCTGTAAGAAAGCACTAATAAGGCTGTGTAGGAATAACACGTACATTTATAATAAACATTTTGGAGGAATAATTCTCTAACATGGCCATTGCAAAACATTAAAAATATAAAAGGTCGTGCCTCACATGACTTGGGTCATAAGTTCAATTACAGGGATCAATTCCCAACCATGGCCATATCTGTGTGGAGTTTGTATGTTCTCCCCATGTTAGCGTGGTTTCCTCCAGGTGCTCCAGTTTTCTCCCACATGCAAAAAACATACAAGTAGGTTAATTAACCCTAGTTTCTCTGTGTGTGTGTATGTTAGGGAATTTAGACTGTAAGCACCAATGATGTGAATAAGTTCTATGCATAGCGCTGCGGAATTAGTAGCACTATATGAATAGCTGATGATGAATATAGGAAAACCTATGTAATTAGAATTAAAAACAGAAGGGGCCTGATTCATTAAGGAACTTAAATTAAGAAGTTTCCTATTTAAATCTGCTGGACAAAACCATGTTACAATGCAAGGGGTGAAAATTAGTTATCTGTTTTGCACATAAGTTAAATACTGACTGTTTTTTCATGTAGCACACAAATATCAACATTTGAATTTCAGTGTACAAATAAGCTATCAAGTATTTGTGTGCAACATGAAAAAACAGTCAATATTTAACTTATGTGCAAAACAGAATACTATTTTTCACCCCTTGCATTGTAACATGGTTTTGTCCATCAGACTTAAATAGGAAACTTCTTAATTTAAGTTCCTTAATGAATCAGGCCCAAGGTGTCTTCACTCTAAAAAACCTAGAGGAATTATTCTGTCACCTCATAAATCCAAAACATTCCCATTGGTTAAGAAAATTTCTCTTTAGTAATCACTGTCTCTGGAAACTTGCAAGCTGCAATGTCTGAATCAAAATGGTTTGCATTTGCTCTTCTGCAGAGAAACACATTTAGAGGTTGTCTTTGCTGGTAAGAGAAAATTTGCAAGTCAAGCATAAGGATATACCAAGCATGATATTAAGAACAAAATGGAAACATTTTATTTAAGTTGAACTTTATTGTAACATTTGCACTCTAGCACATGCCTGAAAACCTAGACTGACTTCAAGTTTGAGAGAGGTTTTATTAAATACCAGGAAAAAAGCATGCACCTTTAAGTGTGTTTTCTGGTCCAGATCGGTGTTCTGCATTCTGTATGCGTGACTTACTTATTTTTTTTAAGTATTAGGGATAGGTGGTCAAATCAATTCCAAATTATATTCAGATTTGAAGACCATTTTTAGGAGCCAGAAGTCACGTTGATCAGGCCGATGTTGATTTCTTAATGTTTGAAAGGCTTTCTTTGCTTGATGAACTCATCTCCACTCCATATGTTGACCACACACTTGCCGATCATGACACTATATCCAAGAGTCAAGAGACAGGAACATTGTTCAGTTTGAACATACATACATGTGGGTAGCCAATATGGATGAGATCCAGTCATTCTGCACTAAAGCCAAGTGGTTGGACCACTTCTGGTGTCATTGCAGCATATCTGAATGGTCAGAAGATGACTGTACACACATGACAATAGTGGTCATCTTAAGTGTTTATCTTCAGACCTCATTTCCAACATGTCTGATAATGATCCTATTGATTTTGATATAATCATTATCAGGCTTTATGGTCCTCTTGGGGCAATATTGGATTAATTGGCTGATATTGCAGTGTGTATGAGTAACATTAGTTTGCTATACACAAATAGAATAAAAGTGTTAGATATAAAGTATTTAGCTGGATGTCAGGTGCCGTCTCTGCACTGACACTTGGTGCAAGAGATGGGCGGCTGCGCCTTCCCAAAAGCCACGTCCCAATGCCTGGCAATGGTACGCTCCCTTGTTCCCATGCTACTACTGTTGCTACACCAGTAACTGTCTTGGAGAACCGCAACCTGCATACCCACTGCAGCTAAGCCCAAACTCCCTTGCGAGGGTCCCTGGTGACTACCGGGGGTACGTTAGACTCTGTGCCTCCCTGTTCAGTTGCGCTAATACCAATTAGCGGCCATCTCTGCAATTTTGTGACACTGGGAAGAGCTATAAATGACAAGGGAGCTCCGCATGGCCACTTTTTTTTTCTCACCCCTTTGCTCAGCTAGCAAAGATCTGGTCACCACCCCAATGTAATTACATAGAGAGCTTCAACATCAGTTGGGAGTCTACATGGATCTCCCGTCATGTTATTGTAAAAAGGGACATCCAGGCAGTCAATAGAAAGTAATAGTTATTTTTTCTCATATTTGTTGTCTGTAATTTAGTGCATAAATATTTCTACAGCGCACATATGATAAGTATAAATATGAATAGACCACAGATCATACAACAGGCTGGGCTTACATTAGCAGGCACTGTGGTGTCTGTTTTGCGCTATTGCTTAGATACTGGTGAGTTTAAAAATTTAGGATTTATATAAGTCTAGCAAGGCATCATGTTTTCTTGTCTCCATAGTCCGATCAGTAAGATATTGGGCCTGAGTCATTAAGGAGAGTAAAGCAAATCAAAAGAGTCAATTTTCTCTGGCACAAACCATGTTACAATGTAAGGGGTGTAATTTAGTTTATTATTTTGCATGTAAGGAAAATACTGGCTGCTTTTTCATGTAGCAACCAAGTACTTGATAGCTTTAATTTAAAGCTGACCTAGGACATTTCCTACCCCAACTATAAATCTGTCCCCACATATTTACCTCCCCCTCCAATGCAACATGGTTTTGTCCAGGTGCAAAGTTACTCCTTTTTTATGCTTTGCTCTCCTTAATGACTCAGGCCCAATGCCATTAACATTATTGAAGACCCCTGTGATTGCTAATGACAGAGAATTATAGCAATTCCAGTAGAAATATGGTGCATCCAGCCCCTGAACACCACCAGGCCCTGTAGCCACTTGGGCCACTATGTCTGAAATTATGACACTGATATCAGTGAAACTCTCAAAAATGGTACTATAGTTTGAGTATAGATCTATTACCAAAAGACACAATGAGGTTTAAAAATATATTTCCATGAGGCAGAGACAAATTGTATAAAAATAACACAGTAATAGTAATATTCAATTAACAGTTTTGAAACTGTAATACGTCCAGTAAAAAAAAAAATGGGCAGTGATCAATAAAGTATTCACTGTATCTTATTAAATGCCTTAATTACATTATATGGTCTGGCAGCCTGGGCTGTTTGGCATAGATTTCATCAAGGTACAAAATGTTGCTTATTATTAGAGATGGGCGGGTCCGGTTCTCCGAGAACCGAACCCACCCGAACTTTGGGTATCCGAGTACCGAGCTGAGCAGCTCGGTACTCTCCCGCCCGTTCCGAATCCAAATCGAGGCCGAACGTCATTGTGACGTCGTCGGATCTCGGGGCTCGGTTCTCGCGATACTTCAACTTTATAAATACACGCCTCCACAGCAATCCATCGCCATTTGACAGAGGGAGAGAGCAGGGTGTAGTCATAGGCTAATTAGAGCAGGGACAGAGAATACAATATTGTTCTTGCAATTGCTCTAACCAAAATCGCTAGTGCAGAGAGGAGGATAGAGGTTTATTATTTTTTCTTCATATTTGGCACTCCCCAGCGCTTTTGGGGTGTCCCCCATAATTGTGCATAAATATTTCTGGCTGTCAAAAGTCATATCTGTCAGCAGTATCTACTAAATAATTTTTAGCACTCCTCAGTGCTTTTGGGGTGTCCTCCCTAATTGTGCATTAATATTTCTGGCTGTCAAAAGTCATATCTGTCAGCAGTATCTACTAAATAATTTTTAGCACTCCTCAGTGCTTTTGGGGTGTCCTCCCTAATTGTGCATTAATATTTCTGGCTGTCAAAAGTCATAACTGTCAGCAGTATCTACCAAATAATTTTTAGCACTCCCCAGTGGTTTGCGCTCAGAATGGATTCAAAGCAGTCCACATATGATCTGAATGAGCAACCAGGTCTGTCATCAGTCCTGATGTTAGTGTTCCCAGTACGTCATCTGGCCAAGGCGATGTCAAACAACAGAGTGTTTCCAAATTGGTGCAAAAAACAAAAACCCCCAAAAAATTTACTGTATTGAAGCGAAAAAGAAGTGTAACTGAGCAAAAGTTAAGTGACGATAAAAAAAAAATTGCAAGCATGCCATTCTACACACGCAGTGGCAAAGAGAGAATGAGGCCTTCACCTTTGGCTATTAGTGGCAGATCCCAAACTACTGTTACGCGTCAAAGCCGAGCTGCAAGATAACAGTGAGGCATTACAGGAGAATATTTGCTCTGATTCATAAATGACAACAATCCCTGTGGAGAGTCCATCCAACAGTGGGATGTCTAATCGTGAGCATTCTGCTGATGTGTGCCTTAATAGCCCGAGTGTAGCCGGTGATACCCAAATTGAGGATGCCACTTTGGAATTAAAAGAGGATGAGGGGGAGATTTGTGTAGGCGACGAGGGCGCTAATGATGTTGATGATGATGTTGATGATTATGATGCAGACAGATACCAAATTGCCTTTCTCAATTTCTATTTATATTCTAGATTATATAACGGCTGAATAGTTTTCTATTTTACTCCTAGTGGAGAGAGGATCTGATGCAGACAGATACCAAACTGCCTTTGTCCATTTCAATTTATATTGTACAGTATATAACGGCTGAATTAATTTGTATTTTATACAAGTGGAGGGGGGCCTAGAGAGACAGAAACCAAACTGGCTTTCTCCATGTCAATTAATATTGTACAGTCTATAGCGGCTGGATTTTTTGGTATTTTATACAAGTGGAGGGGGGCCTAGAGAGACAGAAACCAAACTGGCTTTCTCCATGTCAATTAATATTGTACAGTCTATAATGGCTGAATTTTTTGTTTTTTTAAAAAAGTGGAGGGGGGCCTATAGAGACAGAAAGCAAACTGTCTTTTTCCATTTCTTTACATATTTAACTATAAGTGTAGGGTGTAATATACATCCAAAGACGATGGCTGCATTGCCAATATGCATAGATGGAGAGGAAGACAATCTGTTTTGTGTGTAGAATAAATGAAGGCCTACCAATAAAGAATTAAACAGTTTTTTTGGATGATTTATTACCTCAACAATTAGATTACTTATCTCTAAAACAGTTGGAGCACTAAATTGGGTTATTTTAGGCACAAAAACATGTATTTTCCAACAAAATAGCAAAACAAAACCAAACAAAACCAAAACCAAAACCAAAACACGCAATAGCGGTTTTGCAAAACCAAAACCAAAACCAAAACATGACGGTAATCCAGATCCAAAACCGAATCTAAAACCAAAACACGGGGGTCAGTGACCATCTCTACTTATTATGTAAATGTGTTAAATTGTTAGTTTAAGTATATTACATTTTAATGAACTACTCCAAATTAAAAAAAAAAATTTAATTAAATAAAAAAAAAAATTTTGGTGCAACTTTTGCAAACTGATTTACCAGCCATAATTTGCAAAGACTCAAAATTTATTAACGTTTTTCTCACTCATCTCTAGTTAGCGCCGGTTATCTAAACTACAGCAGCATTTACATAGTATACTGTAATAATCACAGTGATGGGTGGCAGTCTGGTACTGGAAAGCAGTATTCAATACAGAGATATGCTGAGGTAGACATTCAGCCTGCAATTCTGGATGGGTTTATTTATGTCTTTCAAGCTTTAAGGTCATTACTCTTTAGTTACTCATATGAATAAAGGAAGAAAAAACATTAACAATTATGTGAGTGAACAGAAATATTTTCTTTTACATTGCAAAGAATAAGTGATTATATACATAAAAAATGAAGCAGATTAATATGAGGGAGATGTTCAAATGTGGTGGTTTACGGAATAAATGTGCAGCGTTATATTTGCTGCACTCATCAGTATATGTTTTACTAGCTTTTATTACCTTTTATACATTTTAATTAATTCAGTCAGACGACCCTTACACCCATATGGGGCTTTTTCAACAGCAACCACCTTAATCCTATTGGGATCCCAAACACAGTCCTCTTCTAATCCACTTTCCACCATACCACAGTACTCAGGTACCCAGGCAGTATCATACCCGCTATTATGCCATGTCTTCTGCAGACGATGTCTTTGATAATCTATCTTTATTACCTTGCCTACATTCACTCTCAACTTTAAAATTACTTGGTCACCCTTATTATCAAGGGGGTACCTCTCTGCCTTCTCTATATCTCTGCTAACATAGACCCCTGCTCCTAACATATTGTCTTTTGCTGCTGATCTTTTAAAACCATTCTCAATGATCATAATGGCTGCTCCCAGTGTAGTGCCGTGGTACATAACATAGATTTTTCCATCCTGTGGCTGATTGCTACTAGTGAGAAATGTTTCAGTAAAGTCTGGCAAGGTTTCTTCTCTCCAAATTTCATCTGAACTTATTCCAAATGCAAAGGCCATTTCTCCTATGTAGAAAAAGACATATGTTTTTCAAAGTTAATTGGTGATAATATAAAGTTACCAGTCCTAAATTAGCACTCAAACCACCAACTGAAATACATCATAATATAATCATCAAGGTAAAATAGATAATACAAAGGATGATAGCAGCGTCTTCTTGTTATAATCCTCAACCTGTAACACATTAATCTAGAAATATTAAAAAATGAGAGAGTTTATGGTGTAGTATTTAGACCACAATACTGCTGTGAAAATTAAAACGCTCCATACTTTATTATGAAGAAATAAAAGCTTGTCTGGAATGGCTATGCTGTTTTACTCACACACACACAATTTGTACTTGTTTTTGTGCTACCTGTAATTGCCTGATCATTACTCAAATGGATTGGGTTTTGTACCACAAGTCTGCTACTATGCTTAGTTGTATTTATTATACTTATGTATATTTATGTGTTTGTTATCTTGTATTCATGTATCTGTATGCTGACTGTCAGGCCCTGCAGGATCTATGACAGCTTATAAATAAACGATGTTGATGATGATAATTGTTATGTTATATATATATATATATATATATATATATATATATATATATATTACAACTTCTCTCCTCTCAGGTTACAAGGATTAACTTTGGTTGGTACCAGGTTTTATGGGTTTGTCCCTGGAAAACTTTGACCCTAGAAATGTCCCTATTTTTCAATTGTTCTTCAGTAGATGTGACCTCTGCAGACGGAGGTTTCTCCCCACAGCAATCTCTGCAGATCAGGTAAGTGTAGTGTTCTACTAATGTCATATGATTTATGTATGTAAATATGCATGAGTGTGTGATATTAATGTTATGTGTGTGTTATGTGTATGTGATGCTAATCATGTGTGTGTGTGTGATATTTATGGTGTGTGTTTCTTATTAATACAATGTGTTACGGTGGCTCGGTGGTTAGCATTGCTGCATCATAGCACTGGTGGTCATGAGTTTGATTCCCGAACAGGGCCTTATCTGTGTGGAGTTTATATGTTCTCCCCCTGTTTGCGTGAGTTTCCTTCGGGTGCTGCTGTTTTCTCCCACACTCCAAAGACTCAATACTCTCCACACTCCTTTACTGGAAGGTGAATTGGCTGCTGACAAAATTTGTTCCAAATAACCAGATGAATAAATTCCAGACCTACATAGATATTCAAAAGTTTGTTAGGAACCTTACCCTCAAAAAGTACTATCTAAAAGATTCTACAACTTCAGACCTGAAGAACACCCATGACGTATTGGATTTCAAACACACAAATCTAAAACTTAGATCTATCTTCTATCCGGCATACATGAAAGGAAGTTATATTACAACGTTGAAAAAAATTGTAGAGGATGAGGTCATGTTTTTGGAGACGGATAAGAAAAATAAGAAAGCAAACCTTACTTATAGAGAAAAACAAGCTTTGTAAGACTTATCCAAGGATACTACTATTGTCATAAAACCAGCGAACCAAGGTGGGGGTCTTTTCCTGTTAGACAGAGTTGACTATGTATCTGAATCTGTTCATCTCCTTAGTGATAAAGAAACATACATACCACTGAAAACAGACCCAACCCTGGAATATCAATGTGAACTCTTTTCCCTTTTGAAAGAAGGACTACATCAAGGAATCCTTACAGGTAAAGAACACCAGTTTTTGAAAGTTGGATACCCCAGACTGCCAGTATTTTACTACCTTCCAAAGTTACATAAAGACATAAAGACATGCAGAAACCATCAGGTGGACCAATCATTTCAGGGATTAATTCCCTTACTTCCACACTATCAGAGTAAATAGATATATTTCTACAGGATTTAGTAAAGAAAGAACCATTGTATCTAAGGGATACGACACAAATACTCAATCAATTGAACCAGGTTCACTGGGAAAACCACTTCATACTGGCTACCAGTGATGTTCGGATGCTATATACATGCATTAATCATACTGATGGGTTAAGTAGCATTAGAACCTTTTTGGAAAAAGATTCTACTATTCCATTAGAACAGACAGAGTTTATTATCATAGGTATCCAATTCATTCTGTCACACAATAATTTTTGGTTCGGAAATGTTCATTATCGCCAAACGAGGGGCACGGCAATGGGGACCAAGTTTGCACCAAGCTATGGGAATCTTTTCATGAGCCAATGGGAAGAGGAAACCATTTGGCCCAATCCTAGCTTGGTGACAACTTGGTCCTCTGGAAGCGCTTTATCGATGATACTTTCTTTATTTGGAGATGCAGCCCGGAAACTTTGCAGGAATTCATACAAAATATAAACAATCCAAGAAAAGTTTAATACTAGTATCAGTCAAGAAAAAGTCACCTTTCTAGATTTAGAAATATTTATAAAGAATGGAAAGATCGAAACACAGACCCACTTTAAGACAGTTGATTGTAACAGTTTTATATCTATCATGAGTCATTTACCCGCATAAGAAGGAACCGTTTGAATATTTGTGATTTTAAAAAACAGGGAGATACTTTAAAATCCCATTTTTATGAAAAATAGGGCCAAAGTGGAAAAAGAGGAAGTAGGTGTACTAAATAGAGAGAACCTTTTAGACTATAAAGAGAAAGACAAAGAAAAATGCAATATTTCCATCCCATTTATAACACAATATTCTGAGTCAGCAAGAGAAATTAAGAGGATAATACAAAAACACTGGCACCTCCTCAAATAGGATGAAATTCTCTCGCAATTTCTTCCCACCAACCCAGTAATCACCTTCAGGAAAGCTCAGAATCTAAAACAAAGATGGTCACTAGTCACTTACCGAGAAATAAAGACAAAAAGATAAATCCAGGTAACTGGCTTGTTAATTCTAAACAAACTAAAGGATTCTTTCATTGTACTAAATGCAAAGCTTGCAAAACCATGAAAAGAATAGATACAAAGCCAACTGCTGAGTTTGCATCAAAAACTACATTCAATTCTTTTCAGATAAGAGACCATCTCACATGTGACTCCATGGGAGTTATTTATCTTAACACATGTCCATGCGGTCTACAATATGTGGGCAGAACATTCAGAAAGTTAAAAACACGAATGAATGAAACATATTAGGAACATAAGGATTGGATTGGAAGCCCACAACCTGTCAAATAATTTTAGAGTAAATCATCAAAAAGATCCAACAGGATTAAGATTTGTGGACATTAAATCAGTTCAAAGGCATTGGAGAGTAGGAGATTATAATAGAATATTAAATCAAGAAGAATCTAAATGGATATTTACTTTGGGAACTTTATCGCCTATGGGACTAAATGCAGATTTCGAATTGAAATCCTCTATAACTTTGCTATCTAGAAGTTTACTTTTATTATGATTTTATTATGATTTTATCATTATATTAGCTTCTGGATGTTTGCACAATATTAATATATGTACGGCTTTACAAATTAACCATTATGTGAAATGTGATTGTTATACATGTCCGTTTTGGAAATATGGGGGTAAATGTATTATGGTCCGGTTTTTTAAACTCGCCGGAAATCGACAAGTTTACAGCTAAAATTTAAAGCAGCGCTGGCTTGTAAAGGCAAGTTTGCCTCTAATACATTTACCCCATGGTCTTTGTAATGAGGAGAGATCTATTAGAAGCCTGATTCATTGACCGTCACAACATTTTTGCTTAATTGGAAACAATTTTGGACATAGGAGCTCTACAATCTATATAAAGAACTACTCAGCTCTCACTGGTTATCCCCTGATGAAGTCATAGTGACGAAACGCGTAGGGTCCAATGAGAGCCGAGATCCGTTACCTAGCAACTGCTATCGGGAAGTAACATAGACGCCGAGCAGAGAGACAATCACCTTCGAGTGTGCAGACAATCTGGCACTGCCAATACGAGCGTTTGGAGTCAGAACCAGGTTAAAAGAAACCTTTATGTGCACAGCTGTACTTACTAAATGTATGTTCATTTTGATTGTTTTTACTAATAAATATTTTGTACGTTATTACACCATCGGAGCACCCGTATCTCTTCTTATCTCTCTCTCTTATATGAGGTAATCCAGAGAGAAGCCAAGGACTCCGTAGGAATTTACCACTACAGTACTAATGAAAATATGAACATTATCGTACAAGTATATATGGGAAACAGAAATGACTTTTAACTGTAGGAGCGTTGATACGCAATTCCGTTACCGCTCATTATGTGCTTTGTATTAATGTGGAATTATCGTCTTGCTATACCACTCATTTTTTGATTATTATTGATGTATATATTTTATTGACACAAGATTTTTATACCCATTATCTTTCCCCACCCTGTCTGCGCCTTACCCCAATCTTCTCCTTTTTTGCAATCTAATCTGTGGGGATATTTTAGGCAATCCCTAGGGAGGAGAGGCTGCATTCCCAATTTCCTATCCCCTATCCCTGGAGGAGCGCAGGTGAAGCATCTCCATATTTGCTATGTGCGTTACTGTGATATTAATGCTGTGTGTGATATTAATGGTGTGTGTGTATGATATAAATGTGATGTATGTTTGTGTGATATTAATGTAATGTATATGATATTAATGTTGTGTGTGTTATATTAATGTTATGTGTGTGTGATAGTAATGTTAGTGTATAATATTAATATAATGTGTGGGGGTCATATTAATGTGTGGATCGTATGAATGTTCTCATTAGAATTGTCTTTGCTGGGATAGCCTCTTATTGGAAGGACTGTCCCCGGCTTGATTAGGATCATAAATTGATCTCTTATTACTGTGATCAGGCGTGATAACATGATGGTACTTTACCGGCCTAAAATGCACTCCTACATAAAAGATCAGAATCTATTTTTTATAACTATTGTCCAGGAGCAATGTCTATTCTTTCATTATGGTAAGGATAACAACTGTTTTAATCATGTGTATGTATAAAATTAATGTATTAAGTATGTTTGACACATTGTGATTTCTAGCATATAGATTTTACTTTTCTTGATTTTTGAGGAATCCCACTTTTCATGCCTCTGTTTTGCCCTGTCAACTGTGTACATTTTGAGGCTTGGTGCATCCATGATTTTGTTGTTCCTCTGATTTTATATAAATCTGTATTGGTCTATTTGGATATGTATCGTTTAGTGTGATGTGTATTAAAGTTTACTATTGCTGGATGATGGAATCAGAAATGTGTCAATGCTTTCTTAGATAACATTTGTGCTTAACTTATGTGAAAAATATGAAAAGAAGTGAAAGATTTAAGTTATCTAGTCTTAGAATTGTTGTGGTGACATAGACTGTATTGTATACTGAGTAATGATTAATGCATTTTAGTAGTAGTAGTAAATTATTTATAGATTTCAGTTAGAACCATTTACTGTGTACTGATAAGAAATGCATGTTATTGAGGTTATAACTATGTCTTTAAAATGAGAAGTTTCACATTCTCTAGAAAAAGTATATTGTGCAACATGGAAAATTAAATAATAAAAAGGTGTACTTTATGCATTTGCTGACAGTACTGATGCTCTCATATTATTTAATCATATATAGCTTTGATCATTGTTAGTGTTTTTTCTGATACTCCATACTTTTTTAATTTGATATCAGGAGAGAATGACTAGTCTCATACTAAACCTCATCACTGACATCAGTATTAGTTGTGACAGTTTCAGAACAGTGCAGGTTCTAACCAAATTACTGAAACAAATAACATATTAATTAAAGCCTTTCTCACTAGTGACATAACTGACTTTGCTTTTGACAGTCAGCCATAAAAGACTAACACAATATCAATTATACGCAGTGATACAAAATGATCCTTACTGTCGCCCACTATCCACAGATGATAAATAGGGGTCTGATTCACTAAGGATCTTAACTTAAGAAACGTCTTATTTCAGTTTCCTGGACAAAACTATGTTACAATGCAAGGGGCGCAAATTAGTATTCTGTTTTGCACACACAAATACTTGATAGCTTATTTGTACACTGAAATTTAAAGTTGATATTTGTGTGCTACATGTAAAAACAGTCAGTATTTAACTTATGTGTAAACAGAATACTCATTTGCACCCCTTGCATTGTAACATGGTTTTGTCCAGGAGACTGAAATAAGAAGTTTCCTAAGTTAAGATTCTTAATGAATCAGGCCCTAGATCCTTAAATATAGTTGCACAGAATAACTCAGCATTTAATCATTTTTCAAAAATTCAGCACTGTTGTATTGGTGACTGATTTTCAAATTATCCTTAATAATAAACATGAGATATGGAGATTACTGTACCTCAGATTGTCAGGGTTTATCACTGGTTCAGTTGTCACTTTAGCAATATGCTTCCTTCAGCCACAGACTAAAACACATAATTTACAAAGAGTAGTTCAAGAAAGGTGGTCAGAGAAACATTGCTGCACTGGCACAGAAAAGTCTTGGAGAACACATGTCAAAAAGACTCTTGTTGGACAGTTCTATCTTATAAAAAATTATCATATTGCACTTTTGTATGTTGTATTTTTTATTAATACTAAACAGACTGTTTGTAATGATTATTACTAATGTATCATTAAGTGTCAATAGCACCTTTATAAGTATCAGCAATGAACCTTGGAGTGTCTGCTATCTTATCAGTCAGTGATATGACATTTATCTCATTAGGTCAGGTTGCAGCCTATATGGATACAGTATGAATTGTAGTGCTTTGTTCTATTTTGCCTGTATATTTTAACTGAGAGCCTCCGCACTTATCCCCTCTGTTTGTTTGCACATCACAGTCAGAATAAGGGGTAAGGGGTGAGATGTTGTTACACCAGCACTGACACACTCTGTGAACTTTGCATTATTGTATAGGTCATATTAGAATAGTAAATAATTCTCATAACGGAGAAACACCCCCTGTAAGCCCTGAGATCCAAATTTCCCTCCATCCTTCACATGTTCCCTCCTTTGGATTTCATGTATACAATTTTGAGTATCACTAGTGCAGCTTTTCTCAAAATATCTATTTGTCTCGAAATATATCCTTTGTTGCTGACATACTAGTGGAGTATTGGTACATTCTCCATTGCAATCTAAACTTGTCTCAAATCTCAAACAAATGTTTCTTGAGAAATCAAAAGATTAGTAAATACTGCACTAGTTTATATGTGTTAATCCTTATTCTTAAATACTGTCTATACTAGTACTTGTTCAATAAGTTTTACTCCATGTCAGTACAGTGATTTCCCTGAACTCAGATCACTCTTAGTATGTACTTACCTGGTGACAAAGAATGTGAAGTGTGGCTGTTCTACATGTGCTGATGCCTTTTATAACTGTTTAACCAGGTTTCAGTTTCATTTCTAACATCTGTGTAGTAATTTTTTTAAACAGGATTCTTTATAAGGTCACAACAAGAAATAATAGCAGTAAAATAATTGCATCAAGAAAGAAAACAGAGCTATTGTAATCCTCACCACAGTGATACGAGTAGGTTACTACTATAGACAGGTCAGATAGTGATTTTAACTTGGTTGCCTTCTGGTCTTGTACACCTAGTAATAGTTGTTGCCTTATTTGACTGCAACTAATAAAAGCAAGAGAAGTAAAGTAAGCTTCATTATACACATACAGACAGAAGCCTTGCAAAGTCAGCAGTGAATCCAGGCCAAAACAGGCACTAAGGCTAGGGCAGGTAGTAAGGAACAATGGTTAAAAAACAAAGCACAGTTCAGAAAAAGTAATCCAATAAGGCAACAGCACCCAGTTCAGGAAGAAAATCTATAGTTGGCATCTAAGGGGCTGATAGAGGTTAACATGAATACCATGGTTAGTTTGGTTCCAGTATCTTATCCTAGTTCAGACCCCTGGCCTGTCATTATAACCAATCCTTCTATGGCGACTATGCAGTCCAAAATTTTGATAACCAATTGTAAGTCTTAACATAAATGGTGCTGGACTAACACATTAGCCACTTAGAAGGAAGTAGCTAGCCCATGTCATGTCTCTCCTGTAGTCTCTGAGGAACCCAAGTGTAATCTTTCTGACCGTTTTTTAAAGAGATTAAAGAATATTATAATAGTTGTAAACTAAATTATAAAATTGAGACCTTGTGCTTCAAATATGGAACAATATTGGGTTGGAATTGTATTAGCTCTATTTTAGGGAGAGCCACAGACATAAGCCTTTGGCCTGGAGTGACTTTTGCCGAATCTCTCCTATGATCCCTTCATTAGTGCCGTTGTTCAGTGGAAGAATATAGTCTGAATTTAGGTGCTGAGCAACTGATTACAACTAGAACTATTAAGCTTTACCCAGCCAGTTCCGCCTAAGTTTTTCAGAACAGATTAAAGACTATTTAGTTCCGTACTCTCATCCTGAGTCATGCAGGCTCTAATGCATTCATCAACTATTGACCATCGTATTAAAGAGAAGAAGTAAGATAAGGAATCTGCTGCACCCAAGTCCAGAGGCCACTAAGTCTATGCAAATTGGTATGTCTAGAGTGACAGCAGAAGAGAAAGCTAGGATGACGTGCTGCTGCTCTGTGCCTGTATTGTGGCAATAAATGCCACTTTGCTTCAATTGCTGGGAAATTTCAAGGCCTAGGTGACATTAGGGAGGATCCCCTAGATCCTTCATTGCTTTCTACAAGAAACATACTCCTTCTTTCCGCAAATTAATTTTTTTCAGTATTTGCTCCATTAATGTTCAGGCCTTCATAGACAGCGGGACAGCAGGGAATTTCTTAAATATCGGTTTGGCCCATAGGTTGAAAATTCCTACCATATAATTGGACCATTGTGGACCATTAGAAGCAAGTCAAGTGTACTGACCTTGCTGTTTGGGAGATTGCACTCAAAAGTAATTTCATTCTTTCTTATACATTCAACTTTGTATCCAGTGATTTTGGGTTACCCCAGGTTAGTTAAACATAATCCTTCTACTGACTGGGCTTCAGACGAGATAACCCATTGGAATATATTTTGTCAGGAACATTGTTTGTCATCCCCAGTTAATGCTGCTCCATATTAGGAATACTCTGATGTCTTTTGTAGGAAAGCAGCTGATGTGATTCCCCCAACAGATGTTTTGATTGTCTTATTGACCTTATTCCTGGATCAAAGCTTCCTAAATGGAAAATATAAACTCTCTCTCAGCCACTGAGTCCAGAGTTATGGAAGACTACATTAAAGAGAATTTAGAAAAGGCTTTGTCTCCGATAAGGATCGTGGTCTGTGACCTTGTAAATTACAGAGGACATAATAAAATAACTGTCAAAAACAGGTACCTGTTACCCTTAAATCCCTGAGTTATTTGATCAAACCAAAGGAACCAGGGCCATCTTAACAACATTATGGGCCCCCGGGCAAAGCAGTGCACCGGGGCCCCTAGATCTAGATATAGATATATAGATGTATACAGATACAGATATAGATAGAGATATATAGAGATATAGATAGATAGATGTACTTTGTCAGTGACCCTTGTAGTTTTTTTTTGCAGGTTTTTTTCTTTTGCAGGATTATTTATTCTCATTAAGAGCCGTGCCTATGGGGCCCCCTTGCCCATGGGGCCCCCGGGCAGCTGCCCATCGTGCCCAATGGAAAAGATGGCCCTGAAAGGAACAACTATTTTTCTAAGATCTATATCAAATCTGCTATCTACAAGATATCTCATATGTAATGCAGCGTTACATGATAATACCATAATAATGAATTGGTCTTAAATGAACAAACTGTATAAACTTTTTGTGTGCAAATATAGACATATGTTAAAAGGAATTGTTAGAAGAAATTGGATATTATAGAAAATTTACAAACCACTACAGTTTGGTGTTTTAATAAAGTTTTTATTCATAGAGCACTAAGTACCTTCACTGTTTATCGTCACATTAAAATTTAATGGACCATGGCCTTATCTGTTAGGAGTTTGTATGTTCTCACCGTGTTTGCGAGGGTTTCGTTTGGGTGCTCCGGTTTCCTCCCACACTCCAAAAACATACTGGTAGGTGAATTGCTTGCTAACAAATTGACCCTAGTCTGTGTGTCTGTCTGTCTGTCTATGTGTCTGTGTGTATGTTAGGGAATTTAGACTGTAAGCCCCAATGGGGCAGGAACTGATGTGAGTGAGTTCTCTGTACAGCGCTGAGGAATTAGTGGCGCTATATAAATAAATGGTAATAATAATAATAATAGTTTGTAGCGCTGAATCATAAAGGAACAGAAGAGGAACTTTGCCCAAACCAGATGTTTTTTAGCACATAAAGAAAATAATGGTTATTTTTTCATGTACCACACAAACACTTTATGACTTTATTTTTACTCTTGACAATCAAAGTTGATCTACGACACGCTCTACCACAATTATAAATCTGTCCTCATATTTTAAATTTTGTTCCCCCTCAAATGCAACTTTGTTAGGCTTATGTGCATTTTGTATTTATGACAATGTTTTTCTCTCAGAAATGAAACTGGCCAACAGGGCACATTCATTCACATTATGTGTATGCTGCCATCTATTACAAAGAATGCCCTAAGAGTTGAAGCGGTAGTAATCGTTAAAACGATTACCACAATTCCGATACCGAGAAAACATACAAATAAAAAGAACTTGTGCCACCTCTGTCAGCATATGGCTTAATGATACCTTGACAATAATAGTTAGTTCGACACATCATACAGTACAATAATTCCCCAGGGTATTGCTATTTGTTTAAATATTTTTCAAATTCAAAACCTACAAATAATTATGCCTCTTTGATACTAACAAACTCATTTATGCTGATTTATATAATGTGTTTTGTAGTTTTTTCTATATATGATTTTAGTTTCATTTTCACAAGTAATAGTCATCTACATGGATGCCTTACAATAGCTATTATTTAAAATAGGCAACCTGTAGGTAATATTTTTAATAACTAAACATCTGTCTATTTGTGTTTTTTTCAGCTCAGGAGGATGAAGAGGTGGATGAGTCAAAAGACGCAGGCTAACCCACAGACAGTGGGGGAGGTCTGTGGGTTAGCCTGCGGGAGGCATACATCAAAGCCAAGTATGTGGAGAAGAAGTTTGTGGATAATAGCGGTGAATCGACTCTGGTGGTGAGGAAGAAAAGCTTATCTCAGAAGAGCAGTGAGAACCGCCTATCTTCCGATAAAGGCCTAGCGGTAGCAGGACACATTAGAACTCCTTCCGGATGCTCTGTGAAGAGCAATGACAGTGGAATTCAGTTCAGAACATCAATCTTAAATGAAATTACAAAATACTGCTCTAAAATGTTTTCCTAAATACTCCTTAAGGCACAGGTACAGATCTGTAGCATAAGACTACACTAGTACTTTGGATAGTGAGAAGCATGGATGCTTAACAGTTCTTTTGTTTGACATGAAATAGTTTGTGATTGAGCATATTTTGAAAAATCAAGACACAAATATAGATGACTGTTCATTACTGTGGTGACCATTAATGTGTGTGTACTTCATAATTTATATCAGTCTAAGGATATTTGAACTGGTGTCTATGTTGTATGTATAGGTTTCTTTGTTGAGCTATGGCCATAATTCCTTTAGAAAAGAATGAGTCATTATTCAGTTTGGCCAAACCATGTATCATTGGAGGGGGAGTTAAATGTATAAGGTGGGGACAGAGTTATAATTGGGGTAGTGCTTGTACTAGCAGAACTGGACATGTGTCAGTGTATACATAAAGGTGTCATTTTTTGGGGGCCTACCGTGAAAAAAAGACAGTAGTTTCCTTTCGTTCCAAATAACACACTATTTGCTACCGCTTGCTTTGTGACAGTTTAGCAAAGGTGCCAAGTGACACATTGGTTGAGCTTTCCTTTCCTTCAGAATCAGGCCCTCTAGGTCACAGCATGGCCAGACAGGCATGGCGTATTCTTGACCTTGTAGTACTAGTGCTACTTAGGTTCAACCTGGCTATCCTTGGACCTACACTGTTTCATTCTTATAATATTATTAGGCCACACACACTGCTTAGTGGAGGGATATATTATTTTCTGCCCATGGGTGAAAACCCCTATGTGGGGGGGGGGGTATCACATCTCCCTATGGAATGCTGCCCAGTGGTGACTACTCTGGGCTTGGTTGCCATTATGGCAGGGGGACACTATGCTGTGGGAGGCCAAGTAAATTTCTGTATGATAGTGAAATCAGGGTTAACAGATTTCTAATTATTTTTGCTGTATTCAATTTGAAACTTGTTGAAGCTGCATAGAGGATTTCAATTCTAACATATGGGTTATCTTGCTATGTAATGTGGTGTTTTAGGTAAAGCTTGAATTATGGATACCGACTAGCGTTGTCACAAACTGTAATAGGAACCTGTGTTCCAACATAATAATGATACTATGCCTTGGCTCTTATTAATAACTAATCTCATTAGTTATTGGGATATAATGCAATTTGCGTCTTTTTTGCTATTTTAGTAACGTTGAATCGTATGTACCCATGACATCTCAGATGTACTTTAGAGGCATTATTTCACTCAACCTTTTGAGCTTTCACCTTGTACTATGCCAACCATAAACAAGGTATCACAGTTGTTATGCTTGCGCATCCCAACTAGAAATCCGTAAGAGCGACTTATGCGATCCCTGTGTTTGACAAGGCTATATATATATATCACCTAAGCATTTCACATCTATTGATCTCCACTGTCAAATAGCCCACCATTATGTGTTAATTGCTAAATAAATACCAATTTATCATTTACCTCACTATACTGCATTAACTATATAAACATCCATTCATCCTATTCATTCCAGTTATCTAAACATACAAAACAGGCATAAAGATACAAGTCTTTTACTTTTACAAAGATAATCAAACATACAATACTTAGATGCATACATACAATACAGATAATACGTTATATATTCAACAGACAATGTTAAAACTTCAGAAGTATATAATATCATATTCTGTTGTGTGTGTGTGTGTGTGTATATATATATATATATATATATATATATATATATGTACTAGTGTATATGCTGTTTATGAGCGTATGGTCAGTATTGCTCTTTTGTGTAGTGTGTGTTTAGATGTAACAAGAGAAAGAGAAGCAAGCAGATTGTCGTAAATGTTTAAATGTGTAAGCAGGCACATGTTAGTGTATGTTTAAATGTGTAAGCAGGCACATGTTCGTGTATGTTTAAATTTGTAAGCAGAAAGGTATTTAAGTAGTAGATAAAGAAAGATTAAATGAGAGAGAGAAAAAGATAGGAGATAAATGAGAGTGCATAATGCATGTGTGTGTATAACAGTGGTCAAGCCTATAGTTAAAGAGATGGGAGGATGGGAAAGAGTCCATTGTAGTGTAGACACCAAGCATTCCTGAGAAGCTAGCCTTTGTAAAGCATGTGTGAAAAGGTTACTTAAAGATCAGAAAGTTAAATGGAACATATATGTGCAAGCAAAGTAATTATACGTTGCAGGCAGAATACATATAAAATAAATAAACAGATCAAGATTCAGAGGAAAGTTAATGGAAATAGATGGACATATAATAAGAAGATATACAGACAAATATAAGAAGATAAAAGTTCATCATCATCATCAACATTTATTTATATAGCGCCAGCAGATTCCGTAGCGCTTTACAATTGGGAACAAACATTAATAAGACAATACTAGGTAATACATACAGACAGAGAGGTAAGAGAACCCTGCTCACAAGCTTACAATCTATAGGACAATGGGAGTTTGAAACACAAGGGCATGTGCTAAATCATATTGCACAATGGACCAGCTAGAATGCAAAGGTATAAGTATTGAGTGGTCTGTGTGTGTGGCAATGTCAGTCAGAGGATTGTTGTCTTGCGTTAGCTGTGTAGAGGATGGTAATAGAGTAATCTAGGGAAATTAAGATGGTGGTTGAGGAATATCATAACCTTGTCTGAAGGGGTGGGTTTTCAGTGAACGCTTGAAGGTTTGAAGACTAGAGGAAAGTCTTACTGTGCAAAAAGTTACAGACAGATAGGGTATAAGCTTACTGTGGAGTGTGTGTCCTGTAGGTTCCAGGTGGAAGAGAAGTCCCATCTTCCAAGTGTGTATGTGTTGGGGTCAAAAGAGACTGTGTATATCTGTTTCAGTGGCTTATAAACATTTACCTAAAATGCCTTGCTTCAGGTGGGGCTTGTTGACCTCCCACAACTGGACAACAGCAATGAGGACTCACTGCTCTGCTTCTTAGCTATGACTTCCTGTCTTGTGAGCACATGTTTTTCCTTTGTTTGAACCTTACTTATTGTGGAGCTACATATGAGAGACAATTTCTTTGGTTGAAATGCTCTGGCTTTCAGCCAATTCATATAACCTGCGCATAAATTCGGCGCATGTAAACAGCAGTGGAATGCTAGCGGCCATTATGCATGGCTCAAGCTCCGCCCACCGCAACTGCATCAGTGGCGATATAGGAGCTCCTTCACACAAATTTACTGATGCCTATAAATGTATGGGAGTTAATATGTAGTAGGAAGAGAGCAATGTAAGTTTACAAACAAATTATAGTACTAATGTACCATTTTTTTAAAAAAGAATGACATGTAGAAAATTTTGGTCAAAGTTACATATCCACACCAAAATGAATTCTTGGATATTATTATTAGCAATAATCTTATATATTGAAGTTACAAGAGATCCACACCAAATGAGAGCCTAAGTTGCTAAATTCCGGTATATGTCCCTTCTTTGTATCTTTATTTGTTGCTATGTTTTCAATGTTAAAATTTTGGAGAATCTCTTGATTAATTACACAAGGGGTGCTCCACCAGAACCATGACCTTATATTGCAAACAAAAAATAGAAATGAAGGAAATGGTATTTGGAGCCCCTCATAAATAAACCAGTATATGAACTTAAAATCATGTCCATGATTACAGCATAAAAAAATAGTAAACTTTATTATTATTAACAATAATTGTAACTTATTTGGTATAACATAAGAGCAAAAGAGAAGACACAGAACTGGTATAGCCAAGTGCAATAAATCTTCATTGTTTGTCACTTGTCAAAATTCGTTAGAGCCCCTATAGAATGATAAAACTTAACCTTTATTCATATAAATAAAATGAATAAAAACAGTGAAATATGAAGTGAATAAATGTGATTAGTGTGATAAGTAAAATAAAAACTGAAATTAAAAAAAGACTGTGGGCTAGATTTACTAAATGGCAGTTTGCTCAAACCGTCGCTTTGTGGCTATTTTTCAGACGGTTTTGAAACCGCCGGATTTAATAAAGCCCAAACCACCGCTAAAACGGCCAGAATTGTCATTTTTCAAAACCAACACTTTGCAACTCGCCATCTCGATTTTAATAATGATGAATATACAAACAGTCTGATTTACTAAGCTGGGGTTTGCAAAACCGCTACAAAAACAGCCATCCAAATGGCAAAAGTAAAAGTGGTGGTTGTGAATGGCGAGATTGATGAAACAGAAAACTGTTTCCGCTATTGTGCCATTCAGAATATAAGAGAAGGCACCACTGAGATTAAAATTATTTGGGAAATCATTATTTATTGATTAAGGGCCAAAATGAAATTAATATTAAATTATGAGGGATTTTTTTAAAATATTTGTTTAAGGGGACACTATTATAGCATTATATTATGGGGGAAATATGAATATAAAATATTATTAACTGATTGTTAATGTGGATATAATTATTTATGTTGCACAATTTGTCTTCACATAGTGGTTAAATAATATAATAATTAATGTTGTCCTCTTAATATAATGACATTTTTTCCCCCTCATAATTTAATACTAAATTCATTTTGCCCCTTAATCAATAAATAATGATTGCCAAAATAATTTAAATGTCAATGGTGCTTTCTCGTATGTTCTGAATGGCAAAATAGTTAAAACAGCATGTTTAAACCATCAAGTCATTCAGAATAAGGTATTAAAACTGTCCTGTCCTGTCTTTTGGATGGCGGTTTTGATAGCTTTTTCAATCCGCCGTACATCGCCAGTCAATTTAAACTGAAATCTCAAACCGTCCTATAGTAAATGTGGCGGTTTCAACCACTAAGTCAGTGGCGATGGGTGGCGGTTTCAAACCGCCACCAAACTCGATTCTCAGAAAATCTAGCCCTGTGTTTTGTTCCTTCTTATCCCATGCTCATAGCACTTATAGTGAATTAATCTGAAAAAGTTAATATCAATTGCAAAATAAGAAGTCAAAAATAGCATTCCCGTATTGAAAGTCTGTTAGAATAAAAAGTTGAACCATATATGGTAGTAGGGTTATCAGTTGATATTCAGGATATAGATCCTATCAGGGATGAGCGGGGCTCGGATTATCACAATCCGAACAGCCCCGTACAGTGTGGATCCGAGCCCGATCCGAGCACTGTTCGGGTAATCCTGCCGATGGCCACAATGAAAACGAGGCTTTGATGTCCTAATCCCGCCGTCGGATCTCGCGATACTCGGATTCTTTAAATTCCCCGCTTGCCGCCACCATCTTCACTCGGGCATTGATCAGTGAAGCGGGAGGGTGTGTTTTGTTAGTGGTATCCTCTGTCCTGGTCATTCCTGTGGTTCTGTCCTGGTTAGTGCAGTGGTGCTGTGTCCTGTGCTCTGTCCTGCTGAGTCCAGTGGTGCTTTGTCCTGTGCTCTGTCCTGCTGAGTCCAGTGGTGCTTTGTCCTGTGCTCTGTCCTGCTGAGTCCAGTGGTGCTTTGTCCTGTGCTCTGTCCTGCTGAGTCCAGTGGTGCTGTGTCCTGTGCTCTGTCCTGCTAAGTCCATTGGTACTGCTATCTATCAACGTTCACTGTTCCTGCAGTCTAAAAAAATTGGTACTGCAATCTAACTACGTTCACTGTTCCTGCAGTCTCAAAAAATTGGTACTGCAATCTAACTACGTTCACTGTTCCTGCTGTCTCAAAAAATTGGTACTGCAATCTAACTACGTTCACTGTTCCTGCAGTCTCAAAAAATTGGTACTGCAATCTAACTACGTTCACTGTTCCTGCATTCTAAAAAAATTGGTACTGCAATCTAACTAAGTTCAATGCTCCTGCAGTCTAAAAAAATTGGTACTGCAATCTAACTACGTTCACTGTTCCTGCAGTCTAAAAAAATTGGTACTGCAATCTAACTACGTTCACTGTTCCTGCAGTCTAAAAAAATTGGTACTGCAATCTAACTACGTTCACTGTTCCTGCAGTCTCAAAAAATTGGTACTGCAATCTAACTACGTTCACTGTTCCTGCAGTCTCAAAAAATTGGTACTGCAATCTAACTACGTTCACTGTTCCTGCAGTCTCCAAAAATTGGTACTGCAATCTAACTACGTTCACTGTTCCTGCAGTCTCAAAAAAATGGTACTGCAATCTAACTATGTTCACTGTTCCTGCAGTCTAAAAAAATATAATATAATATTAATATATATAATATATATATATAATATTAATAAAAAAATATAATGGAGCACAAAAATTTGGAGGAAAAAGTAGGGAAAGATCAAGAACCACTTCCTCCTAATGCTGAAGCTGCTGCCACTAGTCATGACATAAACGATGAAATGCCATCAACGTCGTCTGCCAAGGCCGATGCCCAATCTCCTAGTAGAGGGCATGTAAAACCCAAAAAGCCAAAATTCACTAAAATTAGCAAAAAAAGAAAATTAAAATCATCTGAGGAGAAACGTAAACTTGCCAATATGCCATTTACGACACGGAGTGGCAAAGAACGGCTTAGGCCCTGGCCCGTGTTCATGACTAGTGGTTCAGGTTCACTCAAGGATCTAAGCCCTCCTCCTCCCTCCCCTCTAAAAAATTTAAGATAGTTAAGCTGTCATCAACAACACAGCAAACAACTCTGCCTTCTAAAGAGATGGCATCACAAATCGCCAAGGCGAGTCCAAGGGTGTTGGTGGTTGCGAAGCCTGACCTTCCCATCACTGTACGGGAAGAGGTGGCTCCTTCCACCATTTGCAGCACGCCCTCTGCATATGCTGGAAGGATCACCCACAGTGCAGTTACAGATTTGGCTAATGAAGGTGTCAATGTTGTACAACAGGAGGAGGATATTGATGTAGCTGGCGCTGAGGAGGAACTTGACGAGGAGGATGCTGATGTGGTAATCTTAAATGAGGCACCAGGGGGGGAAACAGTTGTTGTCCATGGGATGAAAAAGCACATCGTCATGCCTGGCCAGAAGACCAAGAAATCCACCTCTTCGGTCTGGAATTATTTCTATCCCAATCCTGACAACAAATGTATTGCTATATGTACCTTATGTAAAGCTCAAATAAGCAGGGGTAAGGATCTTGGCCACCTAGGGACATCCTCCCTTATACGTCCCCTGAAGAACCTTCATAATTCAGTGTTTAGTTCAGGAACTGTGGCTAGGACCGTCAGCAGTTCAGGGACACCTAAATCCCTTGGTCCTGTAGTATCCACACCAGCAACACCCTCCTCGTCAATTTCCTCCTCGATCTCGATTGGAGATAGTCCTGCACGCCATGTCACCGGCATGACTGAGTCCTCTTCAATCCGGGATTCTTCTGGAGGATCCTGCAGCGCTACGCCTACTACTGACGCTACTGCTGTTGCTGCTGGTAGTCGGTCATCTTCCCAGAGGGGAAGTCGTAAGATCGCAACGTCTTTCACTAAACAATTGACCGTACAACAGTTGTTTGCCATGAGCACGAAGTACGACAGCAGTCATCCTATAGCAAAGCGGATAACTGCGTCCTTAACAGCTATGTTGGTGTTAGACGTGCGTCCGGTGTCCGCCATCAGTGGAGTGGGATTTAGACGGTTGATGGAGGTATTGTGTCCCCGGTACCAAATCCCGTCGAGATTCCACTTCACTAGGCAGGCGATACCCGGGATGTACAGAGAAGTACGAAAAAGTGTCCTCAGTGCTCTGAAAAATGCGGTTGTACCCACTGTCCACTTAACCACTGACATGTGGACAAGTGGTTCAGGGCAAACTAAGGACTATATGACTGTGACAGTCCACTAGGTAAATGAATTGCCTTCCGCAGCAAAAGCAGCAGCAGCATCAGTAGCAGCATCTCCAAAACGCCTGCTTGTTCCAAGGCAGGCAACATTGTGTATCACCGGTTTTAGTAAGAGGCACAACGCTGACAACCTCTTAGAGAAACTGAGGGAAATCATCTTGCAGTGGCTTACCCCACTTACACTCTCCTGGGGATTTGTGGTGTCGGACAACGCCAGTAACATTGTGCGGGCATTACATATGGGCAATTTCCAGCACATGCCATGTTTTGCCCACACAATAAATTTGGTGGTGCAGCATTAAATGAAAAGTGACAGGGGTGTGCAGGATATGCTTGCGGTGGCCTGCAAAATTGCGGGACACTTTCGCCATTCTGCCATTGCCTACCAAAGACTGGAGCACCATCAAAAAAGACTGAACCTGCCCTGCCATCACCTCAAACAAGAGGTTATGACGCGCTGGAACTCCACCCTCTATATGCTGCAGATGATGGAGGAGCAGCAAAAGGCCATTCAAGCCTACACAGCCACCTACGACATAGGCAAAGGAGTGGTGATGCGCCTGAGTAAAGCGCAGTGGAGACTGATTTCCGTGTTGTGCAAGGTTCTCCAGCTGTTTGAACTTGCCACAGGAGAAGTCAGTTCCGACACTGCCAGCTTGAGTCAGGTGATTCCCCTGATCAGGCTGTTGCAGAAGCAGCTGGAGAAAGTGAGGGAGGAGCTGGTAAACCATTGCGATTCCACAAAGCATGTAGCTCTTGTGGATGAAGCCCTTCGTACGCTTTGCTAGGGTCCGAGGGTGGTCACTCTTTTAAAGTCAGAGGAATACATTCTGGCCACTGTGCTCGATCCTCGGTTTAAAGCGTATGTTGTGTCTCTGTTTCCGGCGGACACAAGTCTACAGCGGTGCAAAGACCTGCTGGTCAGGAGATTGTCATCTGAAGAGGACCGTGACATGCCAACAGCTCCTCCTTCATTTTCTTCCACACCTGTGGCTGCGAGGAAACAGCTGAGATTTCATAAACGACCCGCTGGCGGGGATGCAGAGAACATCTGGTCCGGACTGAAGGACCTGCCAACCATTGCAGACATGTCTACTGTCGCTGCATTGGATGCTGTCACCATTGAAAAAATGGTGGAGGATTACTTTCCTGACACCATCCAAGTAGACATGTCAGAAAGTTCTTACTTTTACTGGCAGGAAAAAAAGGCAGTTTGGAAGCCCCTGTACAAACTGGCTCTATTTTACCTAAGTTGTCCCCCCTCCAGTGTGTACTCCGAAAGAGTTTTTAGTGCAGCGGGGAACCTGGTCAGTGAGCGGCGATGGAGGTTGCTTCCGCAAAATGTTGAGAAGATGATGTTCATAAAAATGAATTATCATTTCTTCAATCAAGACCAGTAATGGCCTCCAGAGACTACAGAGGGACCGGTGATTGTGGAGTCCAGCGGGGACGAATTGATAATGTGTGAGGATGAGGAAGTACACACTGAAGGAGTCTAGGAATCAGAGGATGAGGATGAGGATGAGGACGACATCTTGCACAAGTGGGCGGCACAAAGACGTGGCCCATCTAGGAGTGGCACTGCAGTGGCAGACAGGATGGCAGTTTCAAAAGCTAGGCCCCAAAGAGCACATAATGCCAAAAAAAGAGGTGCAAGATGGAATTGTCCTTGGGCTCTCCCACCCACCCTTATGTTGGTGAAATAGGACATGCGCACTTTAACAAACCAATCATTTCAGCGACAGGGCCTACAAAACTGTGGCTGAAATGATTGGTTCATTTGGACCCCCACAAAACGAGCTGGCAAAGAAAAAAAAGAGGTGCAATATGGAATTGTCCTTGGGCCCTCCCACCCACCCTTTAGTTTTTGGAAAAAAGCCATGCACACTTTAACAAACCAATCATTTCAGCGACAGGGCCTACCAAACTACTGTGGCTGAAATGATTGGTTTGTTTGGGCCCCACACAAAAAAAGCTATTCATCTCTCCCTGTACAAACTAAACTGGCTCTACTGAGGCAAGATGTCGTCCTCATCCTCATCCTCTGATTCCTCGCCCTCTTCAGTGTGTACTTCCTCATCCTTACACATTATCAATTCGGCCCCGCTGGACTCCACAATCACCGGTCCCTTTGTAGTCTCTGGAGGCCATTGCTGGTCTTGATTTAAGAATTGATAATTCATTTTTATTAACATCATCTTCTCAACATTTTGCGGAAGCAACCTCCTTCGCCGCTCACTGACCAGGTTCCCCGCTGCACTAAAAACTCTTTCGGAGTACACACTGGAGGGGGGACAACTCAGGTAAAATAGAGCCAGTTTGTACAGGGGCTTCCAAACTGCCTTTTTTTCCTGCCAGTAAAAGTAAGGACGCTTTAAACCGAGGATCGAGCACGGTGGCCAGAATGTATTCCTCTGACTTTAAAAAAGTGACTACCCTCGGATCCTGGCAAAGTGTACGAAGGGCTTCATCCACAAGAGCTACATGCTTTGTGGAATCACAATGGTTTACCAGCTCCTCCCTCACTTTCTCCAGCTGCTTCTGCAACAGCCTGATCAGGGGAATCATCTGACTCAAGCTGGCAGTGTCGGAACTGACTTCTCGTGTGGCAAGTTCAAACGGCTGGAGAACCTTGCACAACACGGAAATCAGACTCCACTGCGCTTGACTCAGCCGCATCCCCACTCCTTTGCCTATGTCATAGGTGGCTGTGTAGGCTTGAATGGCCTTTTGCTGCTCCTCCATCCTCTGCAGCATATAGAGGGTGGAGTTCCAGCGCGTCACAACCTCTTGTTTGAGGTGATGGCAGTGGCAGGTTAAGGCTTTTCTGATGTTGCTAGAGTCTGCGGTAGGCAGTGGCAGAATGCCAAAAGTGTCCAGAAATTTTGCGGACCACCGCAAACATATACTGCACACCCCTGTCACTTTTCATTTAATGCTGCACCACCAAATTTATTGTGTGGGCAAAACATGGCACGTGCTGGAAATTGCCCATATGTAATGCCCGCACAATGTTACTGGCGTTGTCCGACACCACAAATCCCCAGGAGAGTGTAAGTGGGGTAAGCCACTGCGAAATGATTTCCCTCAGTTTCTCTAAGAGGCGTTTCGGAGATGCTGCTACTGATGCAGCTGCTGCTGTTGCTGCGGAAGAGAATGCATCTACCCAGTGGGCTGTCACAGTAATATAGTCCTTAATTTGTCCTGAACCACTTGTCCACATGTCAGTGGTTAAGTGGACAGTGGGTACAACCGCATTTTTCAGAGCACTGAGGACACTTTTTCGTACTTCTCTGTACATCCCGTGTATCGCCTGCCTAGTGAAGTGGAATCTCGACGGGATTTGGTACCGGGGACACAATACCTCCATCAACCGTCTAAATCCCACTCCACTGATGGCGGACACCGGACGCACATCTAACACCAACATAGCTGTTAAGGACGCAGTTATCCGCTTTGCTATAGGATGACTGCTGTCGTACTTCGTGCTCATGGCAAACAACTGTTGTACGGTCAATTGTTTAGTGAAAGACGTTGCGATCTTACGACTTCCCCTCTGGGAAGATGACCGACTACCAGCAGCAACAGCAGCAGCCGCAGTAGTAGTAGGCGTAGCGCTGCAGGATCCTCCGGATGAATCCCAGATTGAAGAGGACTCAGTCATACCGGTGACATGGCCTGCAGGACTATCTCCGATCCAGATCGAGGAGGAAATTGACGAGGAGGGTGTTGCTGGTGTGGATACAATGGTACCAAGGGATTTAGGTGTCCCTGGACTGCTGACGGTCCTAGCCACAGTTCCTGAACTAAACACTGAATTATAAAGGTTCTTCAGGTGACGTATAAGGTAGGATGTCCCTAGGTGGCCAAGATCCTTACCCCTGCTTATTGCAGCTTTACATAAGGTACATATGGCAATACAATTGTTGTCCGGATTGGAATAAAAATAGATCCAGACCGAAGAGGTGGATTTCTTGGTCTTCTGGCCAGGCATGACGATGGGCTTTTTCTTCCCATGGACAACAACTGTTTCCCCCTGGTGCCTCATTTAAAATAACCACATCAGCATCCTCCTCGTCAAGTTCCTCCTCAGCGCCAGCTACATCAATATCCTTCTCCTGGTGTACAACATTGACACCTTCATTATCCAAATCTGGATCTGCACTGTGGGTGGTCCTTCCAGCATATGCAGAGGGCGTGCTGCAAATGGTGGAAGGAGCCACCTCTTCTCGTACAGTGATGGGAAGGTCAGGCTTCGCAACCACCAACACCCTTGGACTCGCCTTGGGGATTTGTGATGCCATCTCTTTAGAAGGCAAAGTTGTTTGCTGTGTTGTTGCTGACAGCATAACTCTTTTAATTTTTTTGAGGGGGGGAGGAGGAGGGCTTAGTTCCCTGGGTGAAGCTGAACCACTAGTCCTGAACACGGGCCAGGGACTAAGCCGTTCCTTGCCACTCCGTGTCATAAATGACATATTGGCAAGTTTACGTTTCTCCTCAGATGATTTTAATTTCCTTTTTTTGCTAATTTTAGTGAACTTTGGGTTTTTGGATTTTACATGCCCTCTACTATCACATTGGGCATCGGCCTTGGCAGACGACGTTGATGCCATTTCATCGTCTAGGTCATGACTAGTGGCAGCAGCTTCAGCATTAGGAGCAAGTGGTTCCTGATCTTTTCCTACTTTATCCTTCAATTTTTTGTACTCCATTATATGCAGCACAAGAGAGCGTACCCCTAAACCACACACACTCGGCAAAGCCTTTAAAAATTATATACTGTACAGGAGAGTACCACCGGACTGGAGTTATACAGCAGTACCAATTTTTTTATTCTGCAGGAACAGTGAACGTAGTTTGAGATTGCAGTACCAATTGTTTTGTACTGCAGGAACAGTGAACGTAGTTATAGATTGCAGTACCAATTTTTTTGTACTGCAGGAACAGTGAACGTAGTTATAGACTGCAGTACCATTTTTTTTATACTGCAGTAACAGTGAACGTAGTTATAGATTGCAGTACCAATTTTTTTATACTGCAGGAACAGTGAACGTAGTTATAGATTGCAGTACCAATTTTTTTATACTGCAGGAAAAGTGAACGTAGTTATAGATTGCAGTACCATTTTTTTATACTGCAGGAACAGTGAATGTAGTTATAGATTGCAGTACCAATTTTTTTATACTGCAGGAACAGTGAACGTAGTTATAGATTGCAGTACCAATTTTTTTATACTGCAGGAACAGTAAACGTAGTTATAGATTGCAGTACCAATTTTTTTGTACTGCAGGAACAGTGAACGTAGTTATAGATTGCAGTACCAATTTTTTTATACTGCAGGAACAGTGAACGTAGTTATAGATTGCAGTAGCAATTTTTTTATACTGCAGGAACAGTGAACGTAGTTAATTATATTGCAGTACCACTGGACTTAGCAGGACAGAGCACAGGACACAGCACCAATGGACTAAGCAGGACAGAGCACAGGACACAGCACCACTGGACTCAGCAGGACAGAGCACAGGACACAGCACCACTGGACTCAGTAGTACAGAGCACAGGACACAGCACCACTGGACTCAGCAGGACAGAGCACAGGACACAGCACCACTGAACTCAGCAGGACAGAGCACAGGACACAGCACCACTGGACTGAGCAGGACACAGCACAGCACCACGAGAAAGAGCAGGACAGAGGACACCTAACACACCCTTTCTCTTCCCTGATCAATGCCCGAGTGAAGATGGCGGCGGCAAGCGGGGAATATAAAGAATCCGGATCTCGCGAGATCCGACGGTGGGATCCTGAAGTTCAGCCTCGTTTTCAGTTTTGCCATCGGCGGGAATACCCGAACAGTGCTTGGATCGGGCTCGGATCCGCACTGTTCGGGGGTGTTCGGATTGCCAGAATCCGAGTCCGCTCATCCCTATAACTAAGTGACTCAGGGATCAAAACATCGAAATTTTGGGTCCATGGCCAGGAAACTCCCCAGACCTTTATCTCATTGAGAACTTGTGGTCAATCCTCAAGAAGTGAGTGGACAAACAAAAACACACAAATTCTTACAAACTCCATGCATTGATTAGGCAAGAATGGGCGGCCATCAGTCAGTATGTGGCCCAGAAGTTGATTGACAGCATGCTAGGTCGATTTGCAGAGGTCTTCAAAAACAAAGTTTAACACTGCAAATATTGACTCTTTGCATAAATTTAATGCAATTGTCAATAAATGCCTTTGACACTTATGAAATGCTTGTTATTTTACTTCAGTATACCATAGCAACATCTGACAAAAAGTTCTAAAAACACTGAAGCACCAATACTTGTGTCATTCTCAAAACTTTTGCCCATGAATGGCCAATGCAATCCTTTCAACTATTAGCAGCAAACTAAACAAAGACATACAAGGTAGACCCAACAAATTCAAACCATAAATCAAAGGCCATTAAGGACCCGACTCATTATGGTCATTACATTCTAAGTGTAAGAGGCCAAGTCGAGATTTGGACAGTTCTGCGGGTGGATTACATGTAAATATTGTTCTCGAGGCTAAGCTCACCTGTAACAAAGGGATTTCTTTGTCAACCCCATCTAAAGTTATGATGGCTGTGTGCAAGTCTGAATTAACATAACACGGAATTCCATCAGTGGGGAGAAGCACGGGAGAAGGGTTTGTAAGAGGCAGTCAGTAGGTATATTATATAATCATGGAATTGGATGATTAAGCAATAGAGAAACGTACGTCGGGGTGACGTCACGCTGTGTGACGTCAGACCCGGAAGTAGGTGGAGCCGACCGCGTCGTCCTGCCGCTAACACAGATCCATAAACTGATATGCAGATTCTTCCATAAACATTTCATTAGCGCTATTAGACTCGCTATCCAGTACAGTAGATCTATGTAATAGCGTAAGGGAACATACTATTAGCGACTTAGCGCTCTGATGAGAAGACCGATGGTATAGAGACTATTACAATCTCTGTATGTGGGAAATATTTTAGGCAAATACTGCCATCTACAGCTCATACTATACACAATACTAATTGTTGAGGGCTGCATAGGCGACACGCTGTTGCTAGGCAGAATATGTCTAAGCTAGATTCCTCTATAAACACTCCATCAGCGGATTAATAAAATATCATATTATTAGCAACCTAGCGCCTTAATGAGGAGACCATTGGCATAGAGATTACTTATTAAATACGAGTTACCCAATTACTCTTAGAGACACTATTTATCAGCCTAAACAGGTGCACACAAATGATAATCAGCCATTAGACTTTTGGCTACTTTGTGATACATTAAATAGGGCTCGTGCTTTATGAATCTCTAATACTTGTTAAGATACATGATAATCTAATACAATCTCTATATGTGGGGAATATATTAGGCCAATACTGCCATGTATCAGTTATATTATATACAACACTAAATATTGAGAGTTATATAAGCGATACGCTGTCACTAGGCAGAATACGTTTAATCTCTGCCACTCTATTTTGACACTTATGGACTAATTTGTGCTGTATAGTCCCACAAAAGATTTTATATCAGTGACTTTCCTTTTGGAAATATTATAAACTCTGATCGGCTCCACCACTGGGTCAACTTATTATTTTTTAAACTCTATATTTCTCAACACTATAATCTCTTTTTTATATTTCGCTTTTTTATTTGTGTGGTATATCTGCATGTACCATTTTTAATGTATACCAATAAATAATATGTATTAATTTACTACCTATATGTACCTGGAGTGCTTATTTAGGTCATTATTCTTTTTCTCCTCCTTTGGATTGTAGTAAATGTTCACTATGTATACCTGTCTCTCCCAGCATTCATTGCTGGTTATTGATGTTACTCTCTGTTGTCACATCCTGTTGTTACTTGTTCCTGCCTTCTGATATGCTTCTGGTTACCTGCTGCTTGGGATCTGTCCATACCTCCTGCTTCCCTGCATTAGCTGTGTACCTGGTGGTTTCTGCAAATTCATATTACCTCCTGCTTCCTGCATCAGCTTTGCACCTGGTATTTACTACAAACTCATGATTACCTGCTATTTGTGCATTTCTGCAAATAAACATAGAGTGTTTTCACCATATTCGTGGCTCCTAGCTGTATTCCTGTATTTAACTGTGACACATTGATCACACAGAAAAAGGAGTAGCAGTGTTCTTGTCAGTCTGCAGTCTCCAGTCGAATTGTTCTTGTCACTCTCCAGTCTCAGTGCCATTGGTCACACAGAAACAAAAGGGGTAGCGGTGTTCTTGTCACTCTCCAGTCTCCAGTCACTTTGCTATGTGCCATCGATATGAATTCACATCAGTCCACAGAAGAACAGGAGCACCAAGCAGCTGCTGGCACCAGTCACAATGATAGTAATCCCTCTACGTCATCTGGTAAAGCTGTTCAAGTGCATAGTGTCAGGGCAACAAAATGGAAAAGAAAGCTTTTACCTTGGTAAAGAAAAAAACACCTGTAATCAAGGCAAAGTCAACGGCAGAAAAATATAAAATTGGCAACATGCCATTCTTCACACGCAGTGGCAAGGAAAGAATCAGGCTACCGCCTTTCTGTATCAGTGCTAGTTCTGCAACTCTCAGAGAGGCATCTTCTTGTAAGATCAGTCATGATGATGCAAGACCTTGTCATTCAGACTCGAAAAATGGTGCCCAAATACTTTTAAGTGTAAAAGCTGAGCTGGAAAAAACAGTAGGGCATTAGAAGAAACTGTATGTTCAGATTCAGAAATGACACAAATCCCTGAGGACAGTCTATCCACGATTGCTATGTGTAAGCCTGACCTTTCTGATACTGTACTCAAAATTTCTGCAGATGTATGCATGAGCAGCCCAAGTAAAGCCGGTGATACACAAATTGAGGATGCCACTTTGGAATTGCAACAGGATGAGGGGGATATTTGTGTAGCTGACAACGGCGCTAATGAGGATGTTGATGACGATGATGTTGTTTGTGTAAGTCCTGCACCAGTGGAAGCAGTTCTTGCACGTGATAAGAAAAAGGCCATTGTCATGCCTGGGCATAAGACCAAAAAATCCACCTCTTATGTGTGGAATTATTTTCACCCAAATCCTGACAACAGTTGTCTCGCCATTTGTAGAGTTTGTAAAGCCACAGTTAGCCTCATCCATGTTATGCCATTTGAAGAGAGTTCATGGGAAGCTTTTGGGAAAATCAGAAACTTATGCTTTAAAAATAACAACAAGCAGTCCAGCATCAGCTAGCCTGCTTCTCTCATCTAGATCCCTGCACCTGCAATGTACACCCACAACACCTTCATCAATATCCTCAATAGTGATTGCAGTTAGTCCTACATCCAAGTTGCTAAGGCTAGATGATTCCTCCACTATCCAGGATTACTCAGAAGAATTCTTGAGTGTTAGTTCCGATGCTGCTGCTGCTGAGGGTGGATCTTCATCCCAGAGCAGACTAAGAAAAAGACTACTATTAGTTTACAACAATTTACTGTTAAAGAATCCTGTCCAATATCCACTATTAATGCAGCTGGTTTTAGACAGATATTTGAGGTCTTGTGTCTCTGTTACCAAATTTTATTACAACATAATTTTACTAGATAATGTATTGCTCACCTCTACCAGAAGGTTTGTAAAAATGTAATTATAGGGCTACAAAATGCCATTCTCCCCACTGTACACTTAACCACAGATATGTGGACAAGCAGATCTGGGCAAACTAAATATTATATGACTGTGACAGCCCACTGGGTTGGTAATTCGCCTTCAGCAGCAGGAAAAGCAGCAGCATGTACCCGACTACATCACATTTTTCAGAGGCAGGCTACTCTGTGTATCACCAGCTTCACTAAGAGGCATACAGGTGACAATCTGTTAGAAAAACTAAGTGGTGTCATTGCTACATGGCTACATCCTACTTGGACTCTCCTTAGGATACGTCATTTCTGATAATGCCACCAATATTGTGAGAGCATTACAACAGGGTGAATTCCATCACATTCCCTGTTTTGCTCACAATCAACTTTGGTGGGGCAGAGCTTTTTGAAAAATGACAGGGTTGTGCAGGTGATGCTGTCTATGGGCCGAAAAATGTTGGGATATTTCTGCCATTCTGCAACAGCATGTAGGAGACTGCAGCAGCTACAAGAATAATTTAATTTGCCCTTTCACCAAGTGAAGCAAGAGATGGTAACAAGTTGGAATTCCACCTTGTATATGCTTCTGAGGATGGAGGAACTGCGCAAAGCCATCCACGCTTACACCACAAGCCATGACATTGGGAAAGGAGAGGGAATGTATTTTAGTCAAGCAAAGTGGAGAATACTTTCCATGTTGTGCAAGGTGCTGAAACCATTCAAAGTAGTCACCTGTGAAGTGAGTTCAGACACTGCTAGCTTGAGTCAAATGATTCCCTTAATTAGACTTTTGGAAAATCAGCTTGAGAAACTGAAGGAGGAGATGAAACAAAGCAATTGGCAAACCTCCCTATACACAAACAGGAGTTGCTGCAGGGCACTTCCCAAATCTCTCCCTTCAGACTGCACACAGGCCCTTAGTAGGTGTCTTAAGGTGCCATTATACCTCTCACACAGTTCCTTGGTTTGCGGGTGGTAAGGGGTGGTCCGGAGGGGTCTAATACCCCATTTATCTCAAAGGGACTAGACAGGATCCCCTTGTATTTTGTCCACTAATCCATTACATCCTCCTTTGGGTATCCTCTGCTGAAGATACCACCAAGGCCTGAGCTACATGCTCTGCATCTATGGATGACAGCGCTACAGCCTTAGGGTACCTAGTGGCAAAATCCATCATGTCAGGATACAGTTCTTCCCAGTGTATTGCTAATAGGCCCACAGTATCTATGGCTACCCGGGCAAAGGGCTCTGGGACGATGAGGATGGGTTGCAATGGAACTTTCCTAGGGCCTCTTCCTATACTTTAACATGTGTCACAAGAGGCTTTATAATGTTTGACTTCCTGGGAGACTCGGGGCCAGAAAAAGTTCATACGCACACGGGCCAGAGATTTGCGAGTACTAAAATGCCCTTTAGCAGGCATTTCAAGGGCCAGGGCTAGTAACTGCCCTATAGGGTCGGGGTACTACTCACTGTCTAACCAGCGTCCCTGCATCCTGATCTCCAGTGGGTAGGTGTAACACTTGTGTACTGTGCAGTGTAACACTTGTGTACTGTGCAGTAAATAAGTAATAAATATAAAGTACTTGCCTTACTCTAGATTAGCGCTGGCCGGCCGGTGGTGCGGAGTCTAACGAACCCCCTGGTGTTCACCAAGAACCGCCGCAAGGCGGGATGGGCTTTGTTGCGGAGGAACGCAGGTTGCGGTCCACTGGTCTGCCTCTAGAGGTAAGGATGTGGGAGATATAGCCATAGTCAGCAAGCCGGGGTCTGGTACACTGGAGTAGAGATTAGACATGGTCAGCAAGCCGAGGTCTGGTACACTTGGAGTAGAGATTAGACGTGGTCAGCAAGCCGGGGTCTGGTACACTTGGAGCAAAGAGGTAACGTGGTCAAACAAGCCTGGTCTGGTACACTGGAGCAGAGTCTGGAAGATCAGAAAGATTCACTGAGAAGCACAGGAAATCGATGAGTCAGGAACAGGAGGAAGTTGCTCTGACGCTGCCCAGGCGTCAGAGCAAAGTTCTTATAGAGCATCTTTGAATTCCCCGCCTGCCGTGTCATGTGACCGCCCGGCCGGGACCCGGAAGCAGCAGAGATCGCGGCGCTGGAAGGGGGACAGGTAAGTGTGTAACAGTGCCCCCCTCCAAAAAAGGTGGACTCCGAACACCTATACTGGCTTGGTGGGAAATTTCTTATGAAAAGCTTGCAGGAGTCGTGCAGCATGTAGGTCGCTAGCAGGAACCCATGAACGTTCTTCAGGACCGTACCCTTTCCAGTCCACCAGGAACTGCAGAACTCCTCTAGAGTGGTGGGAATCCAGAATTTGCTTGACTTCAAACTCGGGCTGTTCTTGAATTACCACAGGAGGTGGTGGTCTCTCTGTAGTGGAGAATTGATTAGTAATAACAGGTTTAAGGAGAGAAACATGGAAGACACTAGGAATACGTAATAAAGAAGGAAGCTTTAATCTAAAAGCCACCGGATTGATAACTTGGGATGTTTCAAAAGGACCGATAAATCTAGGAGCCAACTTCTTGCTAGGAACTTTCAAATGGATGTAACGGGTGGACAGCCACACCTTGTCCCCTGGGATGAATTGAGGAGCAACCCTCTTCCTCTTGTCATACGCCTTCTTAGCACGGTTCGCGGATCTCCTCAGCCTGGTTTTCACTAGATCCCAGATGGTAGAAAACCTGCGAAAGAGAGAATCCACCGCTGGTACCTCTGAGTGAGGAAGAGAGGAGAAGGCTGGTAGCCTGGGATGACAACCATGCAAGATAAAGAAGGGGGAATTGGAGGCTGCTTCATGGAAATGGTAGCCCAGGGAAGGAGGTCAACCCAATTATCTTGATTGGCAGAGATGTAAAACCTTAGAAACTTCTCCAATTCTTGATTAGTCCTCTCAGTCAACCCATTAGTCTGGGGATGATATGCAGATGAAAGATCCAGTTTGGTTCCTAGTTTTTGGCAAAAAGCTCTCCAGAAGTTAGATGCAAATTTTGATCCCCGATCAGATACTATATGTGAAGGACAGCCATGAAGCCGAAAAATCTCCTTAATAAAAAGATCCGCTAAGACAGGAGACGAAAGGAGTTTCTTCAAAAGAACAAAATGTGCAACCTTAGAAAACGGTCAGCGACGACCCAGATAACAGTACATCCTTTAGAACACGGAGGTCCGTGATAAAGTCCATTGAAATGTGAGACCATGGAACATCAGGAATAGGTAATGGCATAAGCGGACCAGTCGGCCTCTGTCTGGGAGTTTTATGCTGAGCACATCTTGAACAGGCAGAGACAAAAGACTTGACGTCCTTATGTATGGTAGGCCACCAATACTTTCGGGAGATTAATTCCCAAGTCTTCTGCACCCCAGCATGTCCAGAAAAAAGGGAAGAATGAGCCCAATGCAATAGTTTGACACGAAGAGGTGGGGTTACAAAAGTTTTACCCGGAGGACAGCTTCTCTTCATCAGGGGGGACAAAGCCAATATACAGTTGGTATCCAAAATTAGTTTGTCTCTCTCTGGGGCCTCGGTATCAGTAGCATCAAATGAACAAGAGAGAGCATCCGCTTTAACATTTTTAGAGCCTGGACGGAAGGTAATATTGATATTGAAGCGTGAAAAGAAGATGGCCCATCTGGCTTGACAGGGGGTTTAGACAGTGTGCAGTAGGTACAGTAAATTCTTGTGATCAGTGTATACTGTTACCGGAAACTGAGCACCCTCAAGTAGGTGTCTCCATTCAGAAAGGGCCAATTTGATCGCCAGGATCACCAATTCCATAATTTTTCTCTGAAGGCAGAAACCGACGAGAAAAGAACCCACAAGGATGATATTTACCACTTGAGTCTTTTTGAGATAGAACCACTCTGACCCCCACGGAGGATGTGTCCACCTCTACGAAAAAGGGCCGTTGACAGTCTGGTTGAAGAAGAATTGGAGCTGTAGAGAATAACGTTTTGAGGTCTCTGAAGGCTTACACTGCTTCAGGAGTCCAGATTTTAGGATTGGCGGATTTGCAAGTGAGGGCTGTAATGGGGGCTACTAATGAAGAATATCCTTTAATAAACTGTCGGTAATAATTTGAGAATCCTAGAAATCGCTGAGTGGCCTTAAGGCCTGATGGTTCTGGCCAATCCAGGATGGCTTTAAGCTTGGATGGATCCATTTGAAGGCCAGTTTTGGATATAATATATCCTAGGAAGGGAAGTTTTTTTGTTTGAACACACATTTTTCAAGTTTGCAGTATAACTGATACCTTCGAAGCCTACTCAGTACTTCTCTTACATGTCTGCGATGAGATAAAAGGTCTGGGGAGAAGATAAGGATGTCATCTAGGTAGATAACTACAAACTGATAGAGTAAATCTTGGAAGATCTCGTTCATAAAGTTCTGGAAAACAGCAGGGGCGTTACACAACCCAAAGGGCATTACCAAGTACTCAAAGTGTCCATCTCGCGTATTAAAAGCTGTTTTCCACTCATCCCCTTCTTTTATTCTAATTAGGTTGTATGCCCCTCTTAGGTCCAACTTGGAAAAAATGGAGGCCCCCTTTATCTGGTCAAAGAGCTCAGAGATCAATGGTAAGGCATATCTGTTCTTCACCGTGATAGAATTGATGGCACGGTAATCAATACAAGGGTGAAGGCCCCCATCCTTCTTCTTTACAAAGAAGAGATTTTCTTGAATGTATTCAGATACTGCGTTGGTCTCTGGAACAGATAAGGGAAAAACACGTCCGCGGGGAATGGGTTTACCTGGTTGGAGATTAATAGCGCATTCCCAGCTTCTATGAGGTGGAAGTCTAGTGGCCTCCTGTTCACAGAAGACGTCTGAAAAACTTCGGTACTGAATTGGCAATAATTGGGGATTGCCCAGTTGAGCATTGATTTTGGACAAAATAGGGGTTACTTTGGTCAAACAACTATTGTGGCAAGTAGAACTCCAAGAAATAATCTCACCAGAATGCCAGTATATCACAGGAGAGTGAAGACAAAGCCATGGCAGACCCAGGATTAAGGGGTTAATGGCTTTAGGAATAACTAAAAAAGAGATGGTCTCGACATGTAGTGCTCCCACTCTGAAGGTTAAAGGTATGGTTCTAAACAGAATGTGTCCTCCAGAAATAGTGCTTCTGTCAATGGCAGTAAGGGAGATGGGTCTCTCTAGGGACTGAGTAGGAATACCTAATTGAGAGATGGTATCTGAAGAAATGAAATTGCTTGCTGCTCCGGAATCCAGTAGTGCCGAAACAGGGTGGACCTTGGAACCTACCACTACTGTACAGGGAATAATAAGGCAGTCTTTGTTGTTGGAGGAAGAGAGGATATGAAAAGAGGGACCTAACGAAACCTCCCTGCTAAAGGTTAGGTTGTGTCGTTTCCTGGGCGCTTAGGGCAGGTACCCAAAAGATGACCTCCCTCGCCACAGTATAAGCACAATCTGTTCCTGAACCTTCTTTCTCTCTCCTCAGCCGAAAGGCGGGTTCTTCTGAGCTGCATGGGTTCTTCTAGAGGTTGAACAGGGGTCTGAAAACTAGGAGCAAGACGACAAGGGCCACGACGGGATTGCTCCCTCTCCAGAGATCGCTCCTTGAAACAAAGGTCAATCTTAATGCACAAGGAAATTAAATCATCCAAAGAGGTAGGAAGTTCCTGGGAGATTAATTCGTCCTTAATTCGGTCAGTAAGACCTTGCCAGAAGGCAGCTATTAAGGCTTTGTTAATCCACCGGAGCTCTGAGACCATTGTCCAAAACTGTACAGCATATCGACCTACAGAAAGGCTTCCTTGTCGGAGACGAAGGATACTGATAGCTGCGCTAGTTATGTAGTAAAGGATCATCTCTCTCCCAGAGCGGGGATGCCCAGGCTAAAGCCTGACCAGACAAGAGAGATATGGCATATGCTACTTTAGCCTTTTCAGACGGAAAATTCCCAGGAAGGAGCTCAAATTGTATAGCGCACTGATTTAAAAATCCCCTACATAACTTAGGGTCCCCATCAAACTTAGGTGGGTTAGGAATACGTAGAGATGAAGCCGCACCTGTAGATAAGGCGGCAACAGTAGGAGCCTGTATAGGAGCTGATGCCGTCCCTGACGCTACTAAGGTTGTCTGCAAGGTATCCATTCGGGCTGACAGTCCTTGTAAAAATTTAAGCAGCTGCTCCTGATTGGCCTCTTGCTTCTCTACCCTTCCTAACAGGTGTTGGAGCAAATCCCTAGGAGAAGGGTCTCCCGAAGTATCCATATTGTGGTCAGAGCAAACTGTAACACTTGTGTACTGTGCAGTGTAACACTTGTGTACTGGGCAGTAAATAAGTAATAAATATGGAGTACTTGCCTTACTCTAGATTAGCGCTGACCGGCCGGTGGTGCGGAGTCTAACGAACCCCCTGGTGTTCACCAAGAACCGCCGCAAGGCGGGATGGGCTTTGCTGTGGAGGAACGCAGGTCGCGGTCCACTGGTCTGCCTCTAGAGGTAAGGATGTGGGAGATATAGCCGTAGTCAGCAAGCTGGGGTCTTGTACACTGGAGTAGAGATTAGACATGGTCAGCAAGCCGAGGTCTGGTACACTTGGAGCAAAGAGGTAACGTGGTCAAACAAGCCTGGTCTGGTACACTGGAGCAGAGTCTGGAAGATCAGCAAGATTCGCTGAGAAGCACAGGAAACCGATGAGCCAGGAACAGGAGGAAGTTGCTCTGACACTGCCCAGGCATCAGAGCAGAGTTCTTATAGAGCATCTTTGAATTCCCCGCCTGCCGTGTCATGTGACCGCCCGGCCGGGACCCGAAAGCAGCAGAGATCGCGGTGCTGGAACGGGGAAAGGTAAGTGTGTAACAGTAGGACCACCATGCAAGCCCATGTTCCACACAATCTAACTGCCTGTGACTCCCTCTACACAATTGTCAGCTGCACTTCTCAGTTTAGATAAGGAAGGGTCCTTTTTTTGGGAACTCCAAAATTCTGCTCTGTCCACCTCCCCAAATCTATTTCCGGTACAGCATTTGATACAACAGAGTTATTCAACGAGGGTACAGCTGTTCACTGACTCTTGATATTGGGGGTTTGTCTCTGAGTCCACCTGGGTCCGTTGGGGGGGGGGGGGGGGTGACACGGTCACAGGAGGTTTCTTGCTTTGACTCCAAGTCATTGCTTGTACAAAGTGGATGATGAGTCCTTGGCCCAAATCGCTACCAAAAATCACTTGCAGGCAATCACTTTAAAACTCCCACTTCCACAAGACCATGTCCCGCCTTACAATCCAGAAGTACTCTGGTCACCAGGAAATCCATTCGCTTGTCCTCCACAGTGGAAATCCTGACATGCTGTCCTTCAACAAGCAGGGACTTGTGGATCACACCTGGTTCCACCAGCATAATGGAGGCTCCCGAGTCTCTCAATCCTTGCACCTTGCTGTCCCCCATCCAAACATCTTGGAGGTGACCCTGTATGTTGCTTGAGCTGTTATTTCCTCTTCCCAACACCAAGTTAACCATGTAGACCCCATCCTCTACCTCTGACACATCAGGATGGAGTGGTGCAAATTCCTCGCCCACTTGGTAATCCTCCTGTACATACTGGACCACTGTCACTGGTGTTGGTTCAGCAGGGTGTAGCAGTAGCCTGTTTTCCATGACACAGGGCAGTGATGGTCACTAGGTCTGCTGGTAGACAACAGAAATTCCACACCAGTCAGCCTTGCACCTTCCATGAAACAATCCAAAGCACGAATACCCACTCCCCCTGGAGTGGTTCCTTAAACTCCGGGTAACATTTCCACAGTGTTTTCCCCTCCCCGGTCTTTCCTACATTTATGCGTGCTGGAGCAGGGGGTTGGAGTTGGAGTGGAGCTGAGTTGATCTTCCACAGTGGCTCCCTTGCTGTATCCCTGCCACAATGTCTGGGCCCGTCCTGTGAAAGATGATGGATAATAATTGTCCTTCCCCACCTCCAGATGTAGGCTAGTACACAGTGCCTCCTAGAATTAACCCCTTTCATGCTTTTGTGATGTGTCAGGGCTTCCAGCTGCTTCTCATTTCCTGTCCCATCTTTTTTAATTACCCATGTGTCCGCAAATGTCCTTTCCTGGGATGCTGGGTGAAATTTAAGCACTGACACTGGGTTGGCAGTCCATTGAACCCTGCTGGTTGACGGGGGTGGGGGTGGGAGATGTTATCCTGGCAGTGTGGTTTGATTATATTGCTCACAGTACACTCAATACCATCCCAGCACCTGGCACCACTTGAGTTGCTCAACCATGCACAAGCAGCTTGTCCCAGACAGAATCCTCTTACAAAACAAAGCTATGCACAACTATGTCATACTTGCCAACTCCCGGAAACGTTTCCGGAGAGGGGGTGTGACTGGAGGGCGAAAACGTAATTTACATCATTGGGGCGGGGCCAAAATGACCCGATTGGCCTCGCCACGCCCCCTCCCGCCCTCCAAAATGGCGTAATTCGCCGAGAATCGCGTCAAATGACGCGATTCTCGGTGATATCCAGGATCCGGGAGAAGTGCCAGCCCGGGAGACCGACCCGAATTTCGGGAGTCTCCCGGACTTTCCGGGAGAGTTGGCAAGTATGAACTATGTGACAAATTTGCTTTCACACATTTTTTTTTAAAAAGTATGAAAACATAATGTAACAAAACAAGATAAGTGATCTTCTCCTCAGGCTTGTGTTATTATTTAAGTTTTGTGTAGCAGAAATGACTCCTGCACTCCTGGCTTTTTTGTTCAATATTTAGCTTATTCTTCCTGTTAAATCATTCCTTATGTGTTGCTGTATTTAAGCTCTGATGCTCATTTAAAGTTATTTTGCAATGTGAACTCTGGTTGCTGACAGCACGGGAATATATCAGCAATGAGCTGAAAAAGGGTAAAATCATATTTCACATTTTCTATATATATCTTTTTGATTTATTTTGCAATGAGCACTGATAAACTGACTGATAATGAACCTGCATTTACAATATATTTTCAATAGATTGCTGAGGAATCAATCTATAGATTTTAGGTTGAAATATTCTAAAATCACTACAGGGACCTGATTCATTAAGGAACTTAAATTAAGAAGTTTCTTATTTAAGTCTCCTGGACAAAACCATGTTACAATGCAAGGGGTGAAAATTAGTTTTCTGTTTTGCACATAAGTTTAATACTGACTGTTTTTTTCATGTAGCACACAAATATCAACTTTAAATTTCAGTGTACAAATAAGCTATCAAGTGTGCTACATGAAAAAACAGTCAGTATTTAACTTATATGCAAAACAGAAAACCAATTTTCACCCCTTGCATTGTAACATGGTTTTGTCCAGGAGACTTAAATAAGAAACTTCTTAATTTAAGTTCCTTAATAAATCAGGCCCCAGGTAAGTAAACACAATCCTTTCATTTTTTTTTAAAGTCATACAAGGTAGACTTTGTGGATGAATACTATGATGACTATAATGAAAGAGTGACAGTAAATAGTCTGCTAATTATCACTATATTACTATATATCTGTAAGGCTGGCTCTAAGTAGGCATAATAGCCTTTCAATATTTCTCTCTTAGCTCTATCCCATGGACCTTTCCTTATAAGCTATTGACCCTAATAAATATGATTTTGTTTAAATAATGCTTAAAGTGGTAAATACCATTGTTACCTAAGCAGTATCGAAATCTGGGGAATTAGTTTATTCCTCTCTAGCCACTAGTGTGGTTTCAAGTGAAGATGACTGGTCCATTTAAAGTCATTAGTGTTCTGTTTGACAAAAAGAATGAAACAACATTTTTCCTATGTTTCATCCATGAACTTACATGCAAGTACTGTAGTACACAGGATAACAGAGTGCTGTTTTAGATAACAGACAAGAAATAAAGAGAAAAAATACTCTCTAAGAGAGCACTCTTAAGGCTATGTAGCACCTACATTTATAATAAACATTTTGGAGGCATAATGTTCTAACGTGGCCCATGGAAAACCTTAAAAATATGAAATGTGCAATATAGGAAATCCTATGTAATTAGAATTAAAAACAGAAGGTGTCTTCACTCTAAATAAACATAGAGGAATGAATCTGTCTCCTCATAAATCCCTAAAAATTCTAATAAATCCAAAACATTCTCATTGGTTAACAAAATTTCTCTTTAGTAACCACTGTTTTGGGAAACTTTGAAACTGTAATTTCTGAATCAAATGGTTTGCATTTGCTCTCCTGCAGAGAAACACATTTGTAGGTTGAAAAGTTTCAAGTCAAGAATACGGCTGAACCAAGCATGATATCAGGAGCGAAATGGAAACGTTTTATTTAAGTTTAACTTTATTGTAACATTTACACTCTAGCACATGTCTGTAAACCTAGACTGACTTCTAGTTTGAGTGAGGTTTTAATAATACTAGAAAAAAAAACATGTGTACTGTGACTGGATCACTATTAAATAACTTTTGGTAAAAATGTATTTAAAGGAAATTGCGCAGGGCGCACATTTTTTTATAATTGCATAGGCACTTATTTTTGTTAGTGTAAGATAGGAAGTCGTTATCTCTGAGACCAGGGTAGAAAAATTGGGTTTTCTGTTTAACCTTGCTATAGGAAATGCCTATTTCTGATGTATATATCTGATACAATAAGTCTTTGTTTTGAAAGCCTTTTGCATATCTTAGTGAGAGGAAATGCATTCATGTCTGAGGTATATGTTTGAAGTCTGATAGCAGAAAGTGCTAACGAAGTTGGGATGAAGTGTCATGCCTGCTCAGGCCAAAGGCCCAGCAGGGGGTCGTTACTGTGTGGCCTTTTGCCAGAGTGAATTTCATAGATAAGTGTAAATTTTGTTAGCCATGAAATGCATGTAAATGCATGGTTGTGTCAATAGAGTATATCCTGTTTCTAAAAATAGACTATTTCTGAACTGTATAAAATATGAGCTATGTGAGCATATAGGTGTTTTTCTGAATTGTCATCTGACCTGATCACACTGGGACCTTCCACCAGTGTGTGTGAGCAAATAAACCATCTTGCTTCAAAGACCTGCTTGGAATCATCTTCAATATTGCTGTTTTCCTGTGATCTATAGATTAGACCCTAAAATCTAATCCGTTCTCCGGCTGTCTCTGCGTTTTACCCATGCTATTCCAGTACCAACGCTCTGCCGGCTACCCATGCAGCCCTGGTCCATGTGATAGGCCAGGGGGGACCCATTCACAGCAACCCAGATCCATAGTAAGAGGGTCGGAGTTACCAGCCAGGTACACCAGCAAAGAACCCTGGTACTGGATGCCGGTAAGGAATCCAGTGGTGGCAGATTGTGTAAGCCCCTCCTACTGTGGCAAGAGGGCGCTTTTTGGATAATGAAAGGGAACGGTGGCAAAGTAAGCCCAGCCGGTTCCCAGCAACAACAGACAGGGTGGCATAGGCGGTCCATCCTGTCACTAGTCCAGATCAGCATTGTGTATTCTGTAATCATTATCAGGCATTAGGCATAGTGGTTAGCACTTCTGTCTTACAGCACTGGGGTCATGAGTTCAGTTCCTGACCATGGCCTTATCTGTGAGGAGTTTGTATGTTCTCCCCGTGTTTGCATGGGTTTCCTCCGGGTGCTCTGGTTTCCTCCCACTCTCCAAAAACATACTGGTAGGTTAATTGGCTGCTAACAAATTGACCCTAGTCTGTCTGTCTGTGTGTGTGTTAGAGAATTTAGACTGTAAACCCCAATGGGGCAGGGACTGATGTGAGTGAGTTCTCTGTACAGCGCTGCGGAATTAGTGGCGCTATATAAATAAATGGTGATGATGTTGATTATGGTCCCATTAGGGCCACACACATAACAATATTGGCTGATATTGCAATGTGTGTGAGTAGCATTAGTTTGCTATAAACAAATAGCATAAAAGTGTTATATATATTTGGCTGGGTGGAACTAGAAAGGAAACTCTGCATGGCCACTTTATTTATCTCACCCCTTTGCTAAGCTAGCAAAGATCTGGTCACCACCCCAATGTAACTAGAGAGCAGCAAGAGCAGTTGGGAGTCTACATTGATGTCCCCTCATGTTTTTGTAAGATAGGACTTTCAGGCAGTGAATGGAAAGTAATGATTATTTTTTTCTAATATTTGTTGTCTGTAATTTACTGAACAAATATTTCTACAGAGCATCCATGGTAAGTAAAGATATGAATAGACCACAGATCATCCAACAGGCTGGGCTTACATTAACGGGTACAGTGGTGTTTGTTTTGTGCTGTTCCTTAGATCATGCTGCTGAGTATTATAAAGTTAGGATTCACATAAGTTTAGCTAGTCATCATGTTTTCTTGTCTCCATAGTCCAATCATTAAGATAATGTCATTAGCATTGAAGACCCCTGTGATTACTGATGACAGAAGGGCATATTCAATAAGGTTTCTGGTCCGCGGTAACGCGCTTTATCGCGCGTTATCGCGCGTTACCTTGGAAACTGAGCAGTATTGACGGTAATACTGTACAGCAATAACACAGATTTTCCTACGCAACCCTATGGGGTGCGCACGAAAATCCACATTTTTGCGGTATTGTGGATTGACTTCGCGGCCCGTTCCGGCGCGGTCTCGCAGACCGGAAACCTAATTGAATATGCCCTAGAGAATTATAGTAATTTCAGAAGAAATTTGAGGCATCCACTTGGGTGCTGTAACACCGGCCCCTGAACGCCACCGCGCCATATAGCTACTTGGGCCACTATGTCTGAAGTTTTGACAGTGATATCAGTGAAACTCTCAAAAATTGTACTAGAGTTTGAGTATAGATTTATTACCAAAAGACACAATGGGGTTTAAAAATATCTTTTCATAAAGCAGAGAGACCAATTGTATCAAAATTCCACAGTAATAGTAACATTCAATAAACAGTTTTGAAAATGGTGTAGTACATTCAGTAAAAATGGTCTGACCTGGGCTGTTTGGCAGAGATTTCATCAAGGTACAGAAAATTGCTTATCATGCAGCAAATGTTTTAAATTGTTATTTTAAGCATGTTATATATTAATGAACAAATATACACCAAATTTAAAAAAAAAAGATTTCGTACAGCTTTCACAAACTGATTTACCAGCCAATTTTTGTAAAGTATTTTGTGATTTGTAAATGTATTAACTTTTTTTCATTCATCTCTAGTTATTTCCAGTTACCTAAACTACAGCAGCATGTACTATATACGGTAAAAATAAAAATCAGGGATGGCAGTTTGGTAATGAAAAATAGTATTCAATACAGAGGTAGACATTCAGCCTGCAGTTCTGGATAGGTTTTTTTTTATGTCTTTCAAGCTTTAAGGTCCTTACCCTTTAGGTACTCAAATGAATAAAGGAAGAGAAATCATTATAATTTATGTGATTAAACAGAAATAGATTTTTTTTTACATTACACAGAATAAGTGATTAAATACATATTGATGAAGCAGATTAATATGAGGGAAGTGGTAAAATGTGGTGGTTTATGTAATGAAAAAAGTGCAGCGTCACATTTACCTCACCCGTCAGTATATGTTTTAAAGACTAATTTAGTCAGAGGAGCCTAATGCTCATATGGGGCTTTTTCAACTCCGACCACCTTAATCCTTTTGGGATCCCAAACACAGTCCTCTTCTAATCCACTTCCCACCATACCACAGTACTCAGGTACCCAGGCAGTATCATATCCGGCTTCATGCCATGTTTTCTGCAGAGGATGACCTTGATACTCTATCTTTATTACCTTGCCTACATTCACTCTCAGCTTTAAAATTACTTGGTCACTCAGATTATTAAGGGGGTACCTCTTTGCCTTATTTATATCTCTGCTAACATAGACCCCTGCTCCTAACATATTACCAAATGATGCTGATCTATTAAAACCACCCTGAATGATCTTATAGGCTGCTCCCGATGTAGTGCCGTGGTACATAACATAGATTTTGTCCTCCTGTGGCTGATTGTTACTAGAAAGAAGTGTTTCAAAAAAGCCTGGCAAGGTTTCTTCTCTCCAAATGTCTTCTGACCTTCTTCCAGATGCACAGGCCATTTCTCCTATGTAGAAAAATGTTTTTCATTGGTAATTGGTGATGATATAAAGTTACCAGTCCTAAACTAGCACTCAAACCACTAACTGAAATACATCAGAATATAATCATCAAGATAAAATAGATAATACAGAGGTTGATAGCAGCTCCTTCTAGTTATAATTCTCAGCCTGTAACACATAAGTCTAGAAATATTAAGAAACAAGAGAGTTTATGGGGTATATATAAGAGCACAATACTATGCTGTTTATTACTCACACACACAGAATTTGTACTTGTATTTGTACTACCTGTAATTGCTTGAGCATTACTCAAATCTGGGTTTCTAGCACACGTCTTCTATTATGCTTAATTGTATTTATTATACTCGTGTATTTATGTGTTTACTTTCTTGTTTTCATGTATCTGTATGCTGACTGCTAGGCTCTCCGGAATCTATGGCGGTTTATGAATAAACAATGATTATGATGATGCTATATATATTATGAAAGTCTTTATGGCTCATGGAGTTTAAAATATCTTAGTATTACAACTTATCTCGTCTCAGGCTACAAGGTTTAGTTTTGGATGGTACCAGGTTTTATGGGATTGACTCTGGAAATCAAACTGAAAAAACAAGACATGATGGAGGGTGTAGTGATCCAGTGCCCTCTGAGATATTATGTGCTGGCAGCAAAGAGTCCCTGCTTACCATTTTAAAATGTTAGCAAATAGGCCAAAAACGCTCTCCTACATGAATGGGCACGTTGATCAGAATCTAAATGTATCAAAGCTGAGAGTTTTCCAGTGAGTTTGAAAAACCAATCAGATTCTAGATTTCATTTATTTAGTACATGCTACAAAATGAAAGCTAGAATCTGATTGGTTGCTATAGGCAACATCTCACACTTTTCAAACCCGCCGGAAAACTCTCAGCTTGATACATTTTCCACCTGATGTCATTTTGTAGAATGTACTAAATAAATGATAACTTGGGGTCTGATTTATTAAGGATCTTAACTTAAGAAACTTCTTATTTCAGTCTCCTGGACAAAACCATGTTACAATGCAAGGGGTGCAAATTAGTATTCTGTTTTGCACATAAGTTAAATACTGACTGTTTTTTCATGTAGCACACAAATATCAACTTTAAATTTCAGTGTACAAATAAGCTATCAAGTATTTGTGTTTTACATGAAAAAACAGTCAGTATTTAACTTATATGCAAAACAGAATACTAATTTGCACCCCTTTCATTGTAATATGGTTTTGTCCAGGAGACTGAAATAAGAAGTTTCTTAAGCGAAGATCCTTAATAAATCGGGCCCTAGAATCTGATTGGTTGCTATAGGCAACATCTCCACTTTTTCAAATCCACAGTTTAGTACATCTAGCCCTAAGTGTTCCGTTCATAAACATTTAATAAATAACCTGTATTGATGATGAACAACTATTCACTTTACTTTTACCCTGAATTTTGTGTGTTGCGTCCAGTAACAAACATGAGATATAGCTATTTGAATTTATAGCACATAAACCAGTGAGGCAGTGACTATAGATTTCAAAATATTCCCAATCAAATGAGATTATGCTGTGAACAAAATCTGAATAAAAACTAGGTTAATTACCATAAAAAATGTAAATTTCTAAGGTAAAAAATTGAATTTATCTATCTTCCTAACAGCTATTGTACTAATTGGTAGTTAATATTAATAATAATATTTATGTAATAATGTATAAATAAAATTTTATAGTAAAATAAACAATGAAACTAGTGTTGGCCAACCCCTGAAACACTGACAAAAATTAACATAGGATTGTGAGTCTTTGTATATCTACAGTCACTGGTACAACTGTCGTAAAACGAGATATCAAATGCGAGAAATAACGGGCTCTAAATCCTATAGTAGTACTTGGCCTCCCCCCACCTCCCATGAAAACCTTTTTTCCTACGCCCCTGATTATTGTAAGAATACCAACTGTTTTAATCATGTGTATGTATACCTTGACTGTTAATCAAATTAACATATAGTTGCTACATGTTTGACACATTGTAATTTTTTACATAAAGATTTTTTTTTCTTAATTTTTGAAGAATCCCACTTTTCATGCCTCTGTTTTGCTCTGTTATCTATGTGTTTATTTTAAGTCTGGGTGCACCCATGATTTTGTTGTTTCTCTGATTTTATATAAATCGGTATTGGTCCCTTTGGATATGTATCTTGTAGTTTGATGTGAATTAAAGTTTACTATTGCTGGATGATGGCATCAGAAATGTGTCAAGGCTTTCTTAAATAATATTTGTGCTAAACTTATGTGAAAAATATGAAAAGAAGTGAAAGATTTAAGTTGTCTAGTCTTAGAAGCATCTTGGTGACATAGACTGTATGTTGAGTAATGATTGATGCATTTTCGTAGTAGTAGTAAATTATTTCTAGCCTTTAATTAGAACCATTTACTGTGAACTGATCAGGAATGCATGTTATTGAGATTATCGATATGTGTTTAAAATGATAAGTTTTTCCTTCTCTAGAAAAAGTATGTTGTGCAACATGGAAAGGAAATAATAAAAAGATGTACCTTAAACATGTGCTAACAGTGCTGATGCTCTCATATGACACACTGAGATGTACTTTGTTCACTAATAGGAGGTGTCAGGGATAAGCCCTCTCTAGCTACTCCCCGATTTAATATCTTATCATATATTTCAACAGTCATACAATATATCACCTCTATTTTGTCAGGAAACCGCTGCTGAACCCCTTTATCTGTCACAAACCGCTCTCTGCGCACTTGTGATTTGGAAGCTTACTGTAAGGTAACACACAAGATTCCAGCCTAAACCTCACACTCACCTCTCTTCCAGGCTACAGACTTTGCTGGTCCCTTTCCCAACACAGACGCATGCTTCACACCTCTCAGCAACTGCCACCAGCTAAGTATAAGGCCCTAGCAAACTTATGACTTAATCACCCAATTGCGCACACTCTGTGCTCTGGTAGCTAAACAGTTAACCCTTCACACACTGGTTTCTATAGAGTTAATCCAGCCAAGCAATCTTTCTTTTGTAAACAGGCAATGGATTAGTGTAGAGAAATATGGACAGAACTATTAAATTGTTAGATTTAATATACAAAAGGTACAATGCTTACAGATAATAAAAACAATTAGATAAAGATTTGACATACAAATAAAAAATTGCAAACATTTATAAAAACAAATGGGATGAAATTATAGAGCATCACTTGCGTATAATAATAATCTGTTTGCCTGGTGGTAAGCAGAAAAGATGGACCGTCCTTCAATTAGATTGATCCCCGAGAAACTGACAATTTGCCTCTTCACAACACAGGTTTTTAGGCCAAATGAAATGGGACGACCTTCACAGGGGCAGTATTGATGCTAATGTAGGTCAGGAATGTCCCCTGGGTGTCACTATAGTTTGCTCACAAAATATTCCAAAAGTTTTGACCTTTGGTAACTCTCTACAGATATATCCCAGAGACATAACTTACCCTTCAATAAACCAGTCATAATCTCCCGCACATTTAAATACCAAACATTTATGAATTATGAATTATAACAATCTGACATCCCTTCCCCAAAGACATGTAATTGTAACTGATCCCTGGTACTGCTAGTAAGTATAATTCACAACCCGGTTGTGTTTTTTGCCCCTCAGTATGGAGTGCCACACAGGTTTCCCAAAATATGAAATATGAAGGCATTTCTTTTGAAGTTCATACTTCTATATACCTGCATAAAGAGCCTTCAGGTTTTACCTGGGTCTCCAAGATTCTCACCTAGGCATATGGATCTCTAATTAACACCTAGTAGTTCTTTTGTTTTTACACTACCTATTGAAAGGAAGTCAATTAGGAAGTGGAATGCATGATCAAAACAATGGATGTCTAGGATCTGTATATCTTAAGCTGGTCTCCTCACAAAGTATCTGCTCAACCTAATTACCTTCTACTGGGCTAATTGACCAAATGTTTTAAAAAGGAAACAAACATTTGTCAGAGGGGAAAATCAGGTTCACTTCTATTTATCAATGCAATATTTTATTTGGGTGCTTACATTTAATATTCTATTTTATCATATCAGATTTATGCTCTCATCCTGACAGGAGGATCTGGTTGCAGTGAGCTGTCACATTTTTTGAATGGGTTAGTCTGCAGTGTCTGGGCATGAAATTTCTGCAATGTGTTTGGCCATGGGATATGAGCTATGTGACTGACAAAGCAAATATAGATTGGCTCATTTTTTAAATTAACATTGAATACTGCAATAGTTTTATCATTCATAGCTCTGATTATTGTTAGTGTTTTTTCTGATACTCAAGGGCTGGCTGGCAGACTTTAGCCCGGGGGTAAAGCACATAGAATTGGCCCATAAATAGCGGCCCATTCTTAAAGGGTGCATTTCGGTACAATATATATTTAGCAATTTAAAAATAGGCTATTTTAGTGTTACTTAACCCAGCGATACTTTATTATAATAGATGATAAATCTTAAATAATGAAAATAAGCAATGCAACAAAAAAACAAACCTCTCTTTATATTTCATTTATTTCATATATTCTTTCTCCCTACAGCACTTATTTTTTTAACATACATGGCTGATTTTAATGGGGTATAAATCATATTTTAGCAATAGATTATATAATAATGTTCAATTACAGTACTGAACACGGGCTGATTTCTAAAAATGCAAAAAGCCCTTTTGCTTTAAAAACCTGATGTTATTGCCAGCAAAAGGGCTTGTCTTTGCTTGGCACTCCATACTAATAGGGTTATTATTTGTTTTAGAGTTAACATGAAACAAAAAAATCAGGGGTGATACTGGGAGGAGGAGCACAGCACTAGGTGTCAATCTGACATCCTGGTTCGGAGCTGGATTAAGGCTCTAGGGTTCCTGGGGCACTTTAGGTAGGGGGGGGGGCTCTATGATGTAACATGGTTATAATTTTAGACAAATACACTGGCAATACTGTGTGCACTACTGTTAGGTGCACTCAGCTCTGCCTTCACGTACTGTACGCTGTGAAGCGGGACATAACTCCCAACTGTCCTTCCAATCCTGACTAAGATAGACAGTCACCCAAATTCGGGTCTGCCCCACCAGATTCAGACCTGCTCTCTCCTACCTATTCTTGTCACTTTCTCCACCTACGGCTCCTGTTTTCTTTAGATCAGTTGCTGCTTGTCTGGATCCTGGAATGTTGTGGGCCCTTTTTGGAAAAAAATGGTTACATGAAATTTAGAAAACTCCATCTAGCCCCTATATTAAATCAACATAGTACCCACTTTTTATAATTAGGCTTCCCTCCTGCACCAAACGTAAAATAAAAGTATTCACATTTGATAAGTAGATCTTTTCCCTCCAACTAACCTGACACTAAATTAATAGCATACACATTTAATAAATAAACCTATTTCTCTCCCTCCAAATAGCCCCAGCAATGAATTAAATAACATTTACATTTAATAAATATAACCATTTCCCAGGTATTAAATAATTAATATTCACATTTAATAAATAGATCTCATTTTCCCCAAACAGCCCCATTCTCAGTTAATAGCTCCCAAACCACCCCAGCATTAAATTAAAGGTCCAATCACCCCATATTAAATTAATAAGCCCCACTATTAAATTAAATTGCCCCACCATAACCCCAGAAATAAAATATCACCCAATAATTATCCCCAACCTGCACTCCACTATTAAATTATTAGCCTATCTTCCACATTATATGGAGACCCCCTTCCCTCACACATTATATTAATATAATGGCCCACACACACACACACACACACACACACACACACACACACACTGGCACACCTCACAGACAATATACTGGCATACACAATAGACTGACACACATACACACACAACAGACTGACCCCCTCACAGTGTACTGGCATACACACACACAGAATATACTGGCCCCCTCACAATGTACTGGCACACATACACACACACAATATACTGGCGCACACACACAATACTGACCCCCTCACAAAGTACTGTCCCACACACACAATATACTGGCCCCCTCACGAAGTACTTGCAACACACACACACACAAACACGCATTATACTAACCCCCTCACAAAGTACTGACCCATACACATAATATACTGGCCCCCTCACAATGTACTTGCACACATACACACACAATATACTGGCCCCCTCACAAAGTACTAGCGACACACACACAAATACGCATTATACTGACCCCCTCACAAAGTACTGACCCATACACATAATATAGTGGCCCCCTCACAATGTACTGAGATACACACACAATATTAATATATACTCCCCCCCCCCCCGGCACTTACGTGGTTCCATACGTGCCGCGCGCAGTGTAGTCTTCACACATGGGACAGCACCTGTCACGTGGTGCGCGTCCCATGTGACAGCAATAGGAGGCCACACAATGTGGAAGGGAGGGAGGGGGGACAGACCGTGGTCAATAGGAAAAGGTGGCTGGTCCCGGAGGACGGGCCAGCCACCAATAGAGACTAGGCAGGGACCGGCCCAAAATAGACCTTTTTAGGTCCAGCCCAGTGGGCATATGCCCCGCTGCCCCCCTGGCCCAGCCCGCCCCTGCTGATACTCCATACTTTTTAAGTTGATATCAATAGAGGATGGCTAATCTCATACTAAACCTTATCACTGACATCAGTATCATTTGTGACAGTTTCTGAACAGTGGAGGTTCTAACCAAAATACTGAAAGTGTATCATAACAAATAACATATCAATTAAAGCCTTTTCTTGCTAATGACATAACTGACTTTGCTTCTCACCAACAGCCTTAAAAAACTAACATCATTTCAAGCTTTTCAATTGAGTCCTTGGACAGGAAACTTTGTGGCAGGATATGTTGTATCACTGCGGTTTGCAGTAAAATACAAAATTATTCTCACTGCCGCTCACTAGCCACCAATGATAAATAAACCCCTAAATATAGCTACACAGAATCACTGAGCATTTAGTCATTTGTCACTTTTCAAGAATGCAGCACTGTTATATTGGTGACTGATTTTCTAATTATACTTAAAAAATAAACATGAGATATGGAGATTACTGTACCTTGCATTGTGAGGGGTTATCACTGATTCAATTTTCACTTTAGCCTTCTGCTTCCTTCAGCCACAGACTAAAACACATAAAAGGTTCAAGAAAGATGGTCAGAGAAACATTGCTGCACTGGCACAGAAAAGTCTTGGAGAACACAAGCCAACGAAACACCGGTTGGACAGTCCAATCTTATAAAAATGATCATAATGCGCTATTGATGTTGTGTTGTTTAATAATACTAAGCAGACAGTTTGCATATTACTAAATTATCCTTAAGTGCCAGTGGAGTGTCTGCTATCTTGTCAGATAGTATTATGACATTTATCTTATTAGGTCAGGCTGTTGCCCATATTAATACAATATAAATTATAGTGCTTTGTTCTATTTTGCTTAAATATTGTAGCTAATAAACTCCCCACTTATCCCCTCTGTTTATTTATACATATGGTTGAGATGCTGTTACACCAGCACTGACACACTCTGTGAATTCTACATTATTGTCTAGGTTATATTAGAATAGTAAATACTTCTCAACTGTCTCCATTTTGGAGAAACACCCCCTGTTATGCCCTGAGATCCAAATTTCACTCCATCCTTCACATTGTCCCTCTTTTGGATTTGATGTTTACAAACTGTGAGGATCACTGGTGCAGCTTTTCTCAAAATATCTGTTTGTCTCAAAATATATCATTTGCTGCTGACATACCAGTGGAGCATTGTTACATCCTTCCTTTTAATATAAAATTGTGTTTCTTGAGAAATCCAAATATTAGTAAACACTGCACTAGTTTGTATGTGTTAATCCTTATTCTTAAATACTGTCCATACAAGTACTTATTCAACAAGTTTTACTCAATGTCAGTACAGTGATTTCCCTGAACTCAGATTACTCTTAGCATGTACTTACCTGGCGCAAAAGAATGTGAAGTGTGGCTGTTATACAGGTGCCGATGGATTTTATAACTTTTTAACCGAGTTTCAGTTTCATTTCTAATATCTGTGCAGTATTTATTTTAAATGGGAGTTTTTGTTAAGGAAGTGAACAGAAAATAATGCACTGCATATCTTTTTTCCGTTCAAGAAATAATAGTGCTAAAATAGTTGCATAAAGAAAGAAAACAGAGCTATTGTAAATGGTACCACAATAACACGAGTAGGTCACTACTTTAGACAGGTCAGTTAGTGATTTTTAATTGGTTGCCTTCTGGTCTTGTACACCTAGTTAGAGTTGTTGCCTTATTTGATTGCAACTAATAAAAGCAAGAGAAGTCAGGTAGGCTGCATTATACACATACGGACAGAAGCCTTTCAAAGTCAGCAATGAATCCAAGCCAAAACAGGCACTAAGGCTAGGGCAGGTAGTAAGGAACAATGGTTAAAAAAACAAAGCAAAGCTCAGCAATAGTAATCCAATAAGGCAATAGCACCCAGTTCAGGAAGGAAACCTATAGTTGGCATCTATGTGATGCCAGGACTAGACTTATATTGGCATTGTAAGGGGATTATTTATAACACTTATTGCGTATATAAAAATAAGATAATTAAATGTCAATGGCATCTTTATAAGCAAAGAAAGAAGAGAGAAAGGTTATTTGTGGATCATAACAATAATATTCTAGAATAGTGAGAATCAACAAAAGAACAGAGAAGTAGGATTCATGAGGCACTCAGTGGAGAAATGTAACCCAATAGAAAACCTAAATATTTCAATCACTATTTAAGTATTTTTTTTAAAAAAAAATTAAAAGTGAAATATTAAAACTGTGTAATGTAATGCTTAAAAAAAGCACAAAAAGGAGTGGTTGAAAAATATATAGCACTATATGAGGGGTTGATCACACTTGTGCATTCATAATGCAAAACTGTAGCAAGGTTCTGGCTATAATTTTTCTTAACTGCACTAATGTAGGAGTTTTTATAATCGCAACATTGCTCAATATATCCTCCCTGTCCCGATAATAAGGTCATTTTATATACCTGCTCTCTAATGGTTGGATACCAATGGCTGAGGAAGAATGTAGCTTGAGTTGTATCATATCAAAGGCTGTGAATGTTCTTGTTGAAGAAGTTGAGAATCCGGAATGGATCCAGAGGAAGCGTGCAACACACTACGACCAAATAGAAACTCAGGAAGAGAAAAATGGAATACATTTTCAGAGATTAGTACAGCTTTATCAGGGGTCCAAATCATTCCGTGCACAGATTATTTAATAAGTACTGGAGGACTATACATAAGACAATGTGGTTGAACGTTCCAGAAGTTGAACCAGGATTTATACAAAAAATGGTAGAAATATATTTCAAATGCAGAAAGAAACACAGATGCATGATTCAGAATTCTATTTGGGTAAATACACAGGTAAGTAAGTCATGAATGCAAAAGCACCAAGAGGTAATATGCATTGTCCAGAGGTCAAGATGAGTTAATACATATGTTAACAAGACACGAATGCAGTTTCCAAGAGCTAATATACTTGCATGGTCTAGAAGTCAAGCCAGGTCCAATACGCAGTTAAGCAGGCTGTCTGCCGCCTGATCTGACCTTGGCTTTGGATACTGACCATGCTCTTTATCTGCCGCCTTCTGGAACCGTGTCATGGATCACCCTAATGTTCTGGATCTTCCTTGTGGATCCTGCGCATCTGAACTAAAATACATGAGTCTAAAATGTAATCTCCTTTCCTTAGTGTGTCTCCTATATATTTATTCCTGCTGTTAGTGTCACAGGGTCCTATTGTGGATTAGATACTATTACTACTACTTGCTTAAGTCCTGGGGGCAGCAGAGTACCATTGAGCACATAGCACTCTAAAGAAAAAGGAGCTGATAGAGGTGAACATAAACACCATGGTTAGTTTGGTTCCAGTATCTTATCCCAGTTTAGACCCCAGCCTTACATTATAAGCATCCCATGCCATGTCTTTCCTGTAGTTGCTGAGGAACCCAAGTTTAATTTTCCTGACCGTTTTTTAAGGAGATTGAAGATTGCAATAAAATTTTCAGGATAGTTGTAAACTAAATTATAAAATTGAGACCTCGTGCTTCAAATATGAAACAACAGTGGGTTGGAAATTGTATTATCCCTAATTTAGGTAGAGCAACAGACATAGGCCTTTGGTCTGGAGAGACTTTTGCCAAATCTCTCCTATGATCCCTTCATTAGTGCTGTTGTTCAGTGGAAGAACATTGTCCGAATTTAGGTGCTGATGTGAACTTCAAAACTGATGTCTTTTGTCTGAGTAAATCTAAGTTCTTGCAAACAACAGTCCTGTGTGTTTCTTGGCTCTCCGGTTGGCCGATTAATCTGATACACCTTATCTGATCACTGACCACTCAAGAAATATCACTATCAACACCAAGCAGCAGAGGGTGCTGTAGGAAGCTGGCTCATTCTAGCATACCGGCATTCAGGCAGTTTCGGCTTTTACCTAATCCCAGAAATATGAGGCATTCAACTGGGTGCTGTATTACTGCACACGTTTTCTTCTTGATATCGCCTCCTTAACACCTTCGGGCCCTGTAGTCACTTGGACCACTATGCCTGTAGTTATGACACTGATATCAGTGAAACTCTCAAAAATTGCTCTGTAGCTTTATAGATTTATTACCAAAAGTAACATGTATAAAATCGCAATGAGGTTTAATTTTTTTTTTTAATAAAGCAGAGAGATAAATTATTCAAAATAACACAGTAATAGTAACATTCAATAAACAGTTTTGAAAATGGTGTAGTACGTCCAAGTGAAGAAAAGGGTGGTGTTCGATAAAGTAAATATTCACGTTATCTTATTAAATACCTTTATTACAGTATAAGGTCTAACAGCCTGGGTATCACGGCGCTTACCTGTTTCAGCGCCGTTTCCCCGCTCCGTACCGCCGCACTTTCGGGTAGGTCCCGGCGGAGGTCAGCTGATCTCTGGGCGGGGAATTCAAATCCTACTTTAGCCCTGCTCTGTGTCAAAGCAACATGTTACCTGCATCTGGCTGCACTTCCTGTGCTCCTGTCTCCTTTGTGCTTCCCCTTTGCTACTCCTGACTCCTGTGTACCGAACTGGCTGTATTCCTGACCATTCTCCTGCTTCATCCCTGGAACTGCATATTGGACAGACTTCTGTGTACCGAACCGGCTATACCCCAGACTACTCTCCTGCCTCACCCTTGGTACTGCATATCGGACTGACTCCTGTGTACCAAACCGGCTGTGTCCCTGACTATCCTTCTGCCTAAATCCTGGTACCTCATATTGGACTGATTCCTGTGTACCGAAGCGGCTTGATTCCTGACTACTCTTCTGCTCCTGGGGCTACACCGCGGATTGTCTCCTGCGTACCAACCAGCTTCCACTTCAGGCTGCTACCTTCTAGATATACGGTTAGTGAACCTGGTCATCAGTTCCCTGTAGATCTGTTCGTGCCTCTGCATGTCCATCTCATAGAACGCTCAACCTGGGGGCCGCGACCTGCGGTTCTCCGGCAGCAAAACCCACCCTGCCTTGTGGCGGTTCTTGGAGAAGACCGGGAGGGCCGTTAGACTCTGCGCCCTAGGAAGGCTGGTGTAAATACTGACCAAGGTAACCTTGAAACCTAACACTGGGTTGTTTGGCAGAGATTTCATCAAGATACAAAAAGTTGCTTATCATGTTAATGTGTTAAATTTTTATTTTAAGCAAGTTACCAAAACCGAACTCATAGTCTTCCCTCCCGCTCGCTCCCCGCCCCCTTCGGACCTCTCTATCACTGTCGACAACACCTCTATCTCCCCTGTCCCCCAACTTCGCTGTCTCGCATCCTCGACTCCTCTCTCTCCTTTGGCCCCCACATTCTCTCTCTTGCTAAATCCTGCCGCTTCCAGCGGCGGAACATCGCTCGCATCCGGCCCTTCCTTTCCCAAGATGCCACTAAATGCCTCATGCACTCCCTGATCATCTCCCGCTTGGACTACTGCAACCTCCTTCTCACTGGCCTCCCCCACTCTCACCTTGCTCCCCTCCGATCTGTACTTAACGCTGTCGCTAGGCTTATCTTCCTTTCTCGCCACTCATCTTCTGTCTCCCCCCTCTACCAATCCCTTCACTGACTCCCCTTACCCTACAGAATCCTGTTCAAGCTCCTCACTCTTACATACAAGGCCCTCGCCAACTCCACAGCACCCTACATCTCCTCCCTCCTCTCTATTCATGCTCCATCCCGCCCTCTCAGATCGGCCAATGACCGTCGCCTCTCTTCCCCCCTGATCACCTCCTCCCACGCGCGTATCCAAGACTTCGCCCGCGCTGCCCCCCTCCACTGGAACAAGCTTCCTCCCTCCATCAGAACTTCCCCCAATCTGTCCAGTTTCAAACGGTGTTTAAAAACCCACCTTTTTCTTAAAGCCTTTCAGTCTCCTACTTAACTTCCTACCTGCTCTTCTGACTCTTCCCCTTCATTCCCCTTTCCCTTTCCTTCATTCCCCTCCCCCTCTCTATTCCTCCTTCTCTCCCTCTCTCCCCTGTGTCTCTCTGTCAGTCTACCCCACCCCTTAGATTGTACGCTCCTTTGAGCAGGGTCTTCTCTCCTCCTGTCTTCTCCACTTTCAACTCTGCTCGCCAGCTTCCCTGCCTCCTCCTCAAGGACCCTCATCCCCCGCCCCCTCTCACTCCCTCCTCTTCCCCCTGGGGGTCTCCCATTCATCCGTGCCCTCCCTCCTAGGTGCCGTTGTTGGCAGACCATCCCCTCTCCTCTTCTCCGCCCCTCTAGCTGTGCCCTGAGCTCACTGAGTTATTGTGATTATTGTTTACTGTACTGTGCTGTCTCACCTCGTATTGTAATTTAGTTTGTCCCTGTACGGCACCGCGGACACCTAGTGGCGCCCTATAAATAAAAATTAATAATTATTAATAATAATAATAATAATAATAATAATAATAATAATAATAATATTAATGAACAAATATACTCCAAATTTTTTTAAAAAAGATTTGGTGCAACTTTTGCAAACTGATTGGTAGAGACTCAGAATGTGTTAATCTTTTTCGCTCATCTCTAGTTTGTGCCTGTTATTTAAACTGCAGCAGCATTTAGGTAATATACTGTAAAAATAAAAATGATGGATAGCAGTCTGGTAATGAAAAACAGTATTCAATTCAGAGATATACTGAGATAGACATTAAGCCTGCAGTTCTGGATGGGATTATTTATGTCTTTCAAGCTTTAAGGTCATTACCCTTTAGTTACTCATATGAATAATGCATTAATTACAGTAAATTGATTAACAATTATGTGAGTAAACAGAAATAGATTTTTTTTACTTTATTAACTGTTAGTGATTCAATCGCAATAGATAAATGAAACAGAACATGCAAAGAACGTCAATACGTGTTGAAACCACTTTCACCACTCCAACCACCTTAATCCTTTTGGGATCCCAAACACAGGCCTCTTCTAATCCACTTTCCACCATACCACAGTTCTCAGGTACCCAGGCAGTATTAAATAAAAATTGCCATCTTCTCCGCAGAGGATGACCTTGATAATTTATCTTTATTACTCTGCCTACATTCACTCTCAGCTTTAAAATTACTTGGTCATTCTGAGTATGAAGTGGATACCTCTCTGCCTTCTCTATATCTCTGCTAACATAGACCCCTGCTCCTAACATATTGCCTGTTGCTGCGGATCTTTTAAAACCATTCAGAATGATCATACAGGCTGCTGCCATTGTAGTGCCATGGTACATAACATAGATTTTGCCATTCTGTGGCTCATTGTTACTAGAGAGAAGTGTTTCAGTAAAGCCTGGCAAGGTTTCTTCTCTCCAAATGTCTTCTAAACTTGTTTCAAATGCAAAGGCCATTTCTCCTATGGAATAAAAGACATATGTTTTTCAATGTTAATTGGTGATAATATAAAGTTACCAGTCCTAAACTAGCACTCAAACCACTAACTGAAATACATCAGAATATAATCATCAAGATAAAATTTATAATACAGAGGTTGATAGCAGCGTCTTCTTATAATCCTCAACCTGGAGTTTATGGTGTATATATAAGAGCACAATACTTCTGTGAAAATTAAAAAGCTCCATACTTTATTATGAAGAAATGAAAGCTTATCTGGAATGGCTATGCTGTTTTTTAATCACACACACAGGATTCGTACTTGTTTTTGTGCTACCTGTAAATGTTGGAGCATTACTCATATGTGGGGTTTGTACCACACATCTGCTATTGCGCTATTTATTATAGTTATCTGTATTCATGTGTTTGTTATCTTATTTTCATTAATCTATATGCTGACTGACAGGCTCTGCGGGATCTATGGCGGCTTATAAATAAATAACAATGATGATGATGATGATGCTATATATAGTAAGCAAGTCTTTATGGCTCGAGTTTAAAACAGCTTAGTATTACAATTTATCTCGTCTCAGTCTACAAGGTTTAACTTTGGATTGTACTAAGTTTTATAGGTTTGTCACCGGAAATCTTTGAACTTAGAAATGTCCATATTTTTAAATTTTGTTCAATTGCACAGGTCCATTCCTCTTTTTCTGCCTCTTAGATGCAATTGTTGCCATCCAGGGCCGGTGCTAGGGTCCATGGCGCTCTAGGCATTTTTACAAAATCGGCGCCGCCCCCCCCCCCCCACAAAAATCGGCGCCCTCCTCCCTCCTCACCCCGTCTTTCCTTACCTTGTCTCACCACCGCCGCCTCTCTGCTCCGTCTCCTCCCCTCCACTCACTGACACTAGTGAGTGAAGGGGAGGAGACGGAGCAGAGAGGCGGTGGTGGTGAGCAATAGCCTCTTCCCCCCTCCCCGTGCATCTGAATGCTGTGCGGCGGCCGTAACAGGTATGGTCAGCGGTCGCTGCACAGTTTTAAAGTCATTTACCATTCTGTGGCGCCCTCCAGGCGCCCTCCAGAGCCCGGCGCCCTAGGCAAGTGCCTAACCTTGCCTAATGGGAGCACCGGGCCTGTTGCCATCTATTCTTATCTTCTGGGCTCTATCAGTTGATATTGTTGAATAGTTATTCATTTACAAACATAAATGCTGTAATCAAACTAAAGAAACAGAATATGATGGTTGGTGTAGTGATCCAGCGACCCCTGAGACAGTGTTTTAAAATGTTAGCAAGTTAACTGCAGTGGTGTTAGTGCAGGATATGCAGTGCACACAGGCCCAAGAGTCAGGGGGTGCCTGCACTAGAGATGCTCACTGACCCCCGTGTTTTGGTTTTGGATCTGGATTACCGTCATGTTTTGGTTTTGGTTTTGCCAAACCGCCATTGCGTGTTTTGGTTTTGGTTTTGTTTGGTTTTGTTTTGCTATTTGTTTTTGGGCATAAAATAACCGAATTTAGTGCTCCACCTGTTTCTTGGATAAGTAATGTAATTGTAAAGCTATATAATTATGAAAAAAACAGTTTAATTCCTGGTAGGCCGTCATTAATTCTACACACAAACCAGATTGTCTTCCTCTCCATCTATGCATATTGGCAATACAGCCATCGTCTTTGGGTGTATATTACACCCTACACTTATAGTTAAATATGTAAAGAAATGGACAAAGGCAGTTTGGTTTCTGTCTCTCTAGGCCTCCCTCCACTTGTAGAAAATACTAAAAAATTCAGCCGTTTTAGACTGTACAATATTAATTGTAATGGATAAAGGCAGTTTGGTTTCTGTCTCTCTAGGCCCCCCTCCACTTGTAGAAAATGCAAAAAAAATTCAGCCATTATAGACTGTACAATATTAATTGAAATGGACAAAGCCAGTTTGGGGCCAGTCTGTGTATGACACTGTCACGGGCACTAGGAGTTGCTACCCGAGTTTCACCAGATGGTACTCTGCTGGAGAGGCGGGGATATGGCACGCACCTCAAAGCAGGCAGGTGAATGATTGGAGCGACACAACAGCAGGAGAGTAGAGATAGTCTGAGGCAATCAACGACTTGGAGTTGTAAACTGGAAACTGGAGATAATGTAGACACAAGGAGTGAACGTGGATCGGTGATGATAGGTAGAGGAGGAGTCAGTGGTCTGCGAGTAGCAAGTTGTACCACCGATGTGATAGAAGGACTTGTCCAGGTGCAGGTATGTAGCAGGGAAGTCAGTGGTCTGCGTGCAGCAAGTTGTACCACTGCTGTGGAGGGAGTGAGGACTTGTCCAGGTGCAGGAGAGTGAAGTTGAAAAGGCAAACTGTGGCTGTATGGGAACAGCGCGAGTAGAGCAATGTCTTGGAAGACACAATGAATAGTCTGTATATATAGTTGGTGCCTTGCAGAGGAGAGAAGCTGATCACAGCAGTTTATGCACAATGACGCCAAGTAGTAGCGTGAGTAGGTAACGAGCTTGAGTGACAGCAAGTCCTAACTGGAGCAATGCGGAAACACAGTCTATATGGGTACCTGTACCCTGCGCAATAAACAACAGTGGATGCAACTGGTATGCGAGTAGAATAGATAATAGTCAATAGTTAGTAACGTATACCCAGTTGTGTAGATCCAGAATCAGCTGGGAGATGAAGCGTTGTAGCGGTATGGGAACCGCCGCTGAGTTGAGCAGGGAAGCAGCGTGGAAGCTGTAACACGATCAGCAGGGTGTCAGCGTTGGAACGGTCAGAGGACCGCTGCTGAGTGGAGCCAGGAGCAGCATGGAAGCTGTGACACGATCAGCGGGATGATAGTGTTGTAGCGGTGTGGGAACCGCCGCTGAGTTGAACAAGGGAGCAGCGTGGAAGCTGTAGTAAGAACAATCTGCACACAGTTTGGAAACTGTATAACGAGTAAAGCTGGAAGCAGTTTGGGATCTGCACACACCTAGAGAAGTTCACTGGGAATGAGACTTCAAGATCAGGCCCCTACCTAGGGTTGCAGGTGCCTTAAATAGGGTGAGGTGATTGATCTGTCAATCACCTCCATGGACAGGTGAAGCTACTAGCGAGACCTGCGCATGCGCAGATGGCAGGATAGCGAGCGGCCACAATTCCACACAGGTGTAGGGAGAAACGATGGAGGACCTCGCACCAGAGTAGAGGCACTCACGGTCCGGTGAGTGACAGACACCCTACGCATAATGAGAAATTGCCAAAACAGCAGCCTTTCAAGACAGTACGTGATATGTAAATGCCCTAAGTCCCTTTCCTCTTTGGGGGTAGATTGCACCCTACACTTAAATAGAAAGCTTTAAAAACATGTTATCGTCATCATCTGGAGCTTCATCCTCACCCTCATCAGTGTGTACGTCATCATCACAGACTATCAATTCATCGCCGCTTGAATCCACCATTAGAGAACAGTCAGTGCTTGGATGTCTTTGATGGTGAAGGCCTTCCTCGTGGAAGATGAAGTTCATTTTTAGAAACATCATTTTCTCCACATTTTATGGAAGTAACCTTCACTGACTAAGTTCCCGTCTGTTCTGAATACTTGTTCAGAGTACACACTGGAGGGTGGGCAGCTTAGGTATTGCAAAGCAAGTTTGTACATGGGTTTCCAAAAGGATTGCTTTTCTTCCCAGTAAGGAAAGGGACTGTCTGACACTTCCATATCAATTACCTCTTGAAAATAATCCTCCTCCATCCTTTGCATGTTAATACTCGTATTGGATGGAGTTATCGGCAAGGTCACACATTTTTTTTAAAAATCTTTCAAACCAGCCCAGGGGGTAAATGTATCATACCCCGGTTTTTTCAACTCGCCGGGAATCTGCGAGTTGACAGCTAAAATTTGAAGCGGCGCTGGCTTGTAAAGGGAAACTTCCCTTTACAAGGCAGCGCCGCTTTAAATTTAAGCTGCGAAGACGCCGATCTCCCGCGAGTTGCAAAAACCGGGGTATGATACATTTACCCCCCAGATGTTAATCTGTTGTGGTCTGCCCCCTGCGTCATCCCTGCTTGTGTTTTGGAAAGTGCATTTTGATGCCAGAACCTCACCTGCCACTGGTGCCACACTGCTGCAGGACTTACACAATCAACCGCATCCACATCAGCGCCCTCATCGGATACCCAAATCTCCCCCACATCCTCTTCTAAAGACAAAGTGTCATCTTCACTTGTTGTATTACCGGCTACACTCAGGCTGTTCAGGCACACATCAGCAGAACTGCTGAAAGGGCTCTTCTTTATGGGTACACTAACAGAATGCTCACGATTAGACATAACACTGTTGGATGGACTCTCCACAGGGATTAGTGTCATTTCTGATTCAGAGCATACATTATCCTCTAATGCCTTACTGTTTCTTGCAGCTCGGCTTTGACGCGTAACAGTAATTGTGCACCACTTTTAGACTCCAAATTACTTGGTCTTGGTTGGTCACGAGTGACCGTACAAGAAGAAGGCTCTGTAACATTTTTTGATCTGCCACTAATAGAGTAAGGCGATGGCCTCATTCTTTCTTTGTCATTACGTGTATAGAATGGCATGTTGGCAATTATTTTTTTTTCGGCAGTTAACTTTTCCTCAGTTACACTTCTTTTTCGCTTCAACACGTTAAATTTTTTTGGGTGTGTGTATTTTTCCCAGATTTAAAAAGACTATGTACTTTTACATTGCCTTTCCCAGATGACGTACTGGGAACACTACCATCAGGACTGGTGACAGAACCTGGTTGCTGGTTCTGCTCATATATGGACTGCTTTGAATCCATTTTAATGAGCCCAAAGCACTTGTGGTGAAAAATATTGTATTAGATAGATATTGCTGAGAAAGATGACTTTTTTTGACAGCCAGAAAAATTACTGTAAAACACTGGGGAATATTGGACACCCCAAATCACTTGTAGTGAAATATATTGTATTAGATAGATATTGCTGACAAAGATGACTTTTTTTGACAGCCAGAAAAATTACTGTAAAACACTGGAGAATATTGGACACCCCAAATCACTTGTAGTGAAATATATTGTATTAGATAGATATTGCTGACAAACATGACTTTTTTTGACAGCCAGAAAAATTTGTGTAAAACACTGGGGAATATTGGACACCCCAAAAGCACTTGGAGTGCAAAATATTGTTTCAGATACTGCTGAAAAATATGAGTTTTTTGACAGACAGAAAAATTTAGTGTAAAACACTGGGGAATATGAGACACCCCAAAAGCACTTGGAGTGCCAAAAAAAGAAAAAAAAAACCTCCTCTATTACTGCTCTAACAATTGCAAATGGTATTAATATTAGAATTGTATAGATTAGTATAGAAACAGTTATGTGTACACTAATTGCTCTGTCCCTGCGCTAATATAGCCTGTGACCTAACCCTGCTCTCTCCCTCTGTCAAATGACGATGTATTGCTGTGGAGGCGGGTATTTATGCTTTTCAAATCTCGCGAGAACCGAGCGCAGAAATACGAATACGTCACAATGACGTTTTGCCTCGGTTTCGATTCCGAAGGGGCGGGAGAGCAGGCTCGGTACTCGGATAGGCTAAATTCGAATGAATTCGGATCTCGGGGAATCGAGCCCGCCCATCTCTAACCTGCATCAGTCCCTTTTCCTGACTGGCTCACATCCCTGTCTGTCTGGGTAGAGCAGGATGTACAGGATGACAGACAGAATGCCCAGCAGGTCAGGGGACTGATTCATTCCTCCTCTTCTTTGTATGGCAGACTCCCTTCCATCCTGCTCCTTTCCTTTCTCTTCCCACTGCATCAACCTTCACTTATCCTTTCTGTTTCTCACTTACTCCCCCCCCGCTCTTCTCTCCCTCCATCACCTCTGCATGGGCTGCCTTTCTCCCTCCAGTCTTAAGCACATGTGGCCACTGCAGACAGAGGAGTCTCCCCACAGCATCTCTGCAGATCAGGTAAGTGTAGTGCATATATGCCAACTCTCACAGCCGTAACTTAAAATTCTAGCGCCTGGGGCGAGAATGTCAAATGCCGCCCCCTTAGCCCTGAATTTTAACCAAATGAACCTAAATTATTCCTAAACTGTGCTGCCCTACAGCGTTGCACCCTGCGTGGTCGCCCCTATCGCACAGCCCTAGTTACGGCCCTGCCAACTCTCCTGGACTGTTCGGGAGACTCCTGAATTCCAGGTAGGTATCCCGGAATTTGGGGAGAGCTCGTGGCCAACATAAAGTTGGTAAGTATCACCATCACCATTTATTTATATAGCACCACTGATTTTGCAGCGCTGTACAGAGAACTCATTCACTTCAGTCCCTGCCCCATTGGAGCTTACAGTCTAAATTCCCTAACACACAAACACACATGCACACGCACACAGACACAGACACACACAGACAAACAGACTAGGGTCAATTTTGTTAGCAGCCAGTTAACCTACCAGTATGTTTTTGGAGTGTGGGAGGAAACTGGAGTACCCAGAGGAAACCCACGCAAACACTGGGAGAACATACAAACTCCACACAGATAAGGCCATGGTCGGGAATTGAACTCATGACCCCAGCACTGCGAGGCAGAAGTGTTAACCACTGAGCCACCGTGCTGCCCGAGTATGGTGTAGTGTTATATTAATGTCATAAAAATTATGTATGTAAGTGAGCATGATTATGTGATGCTAATCAAGTGTCTGTGTATATGTGTGTGTGATAGGCATGGTGTATGTGTGTTTACTTGCATTCATATGCTTGTTGTTTACACACCAACACTGTGGGGAGTGAGTCATAGTGGGGACAAAAATTTAGGTCCTCACAAAACTTCCCAAGGCTTATCAATGCAGGGGACCTTGCTGATATGCTCAGCATAAAAATCTGGAATGTCCACGCGAATCCCATTTGTCCAAAAGTGTGCGTATGTTCACTGTGAAGGGGAGATGTAAGCTAAACCGAAGGGGCAACAAGCTAAATGATAAAGGTAAAAGTGACACATAAGCTAAATGATCCTGTTACACAACAATGTTGGTCAAGGGGTAGTTGTTTTGTGTGAAATTGTGTAACGAGTGGTAATAGGGTATTGTAGTGAGGTTAAGATGGTGGTTGAGGAATATTATAAACTTGCCTGAAGAGGTGGGTTTTCAGAGAACGCTTGAAAGTTTGTAGACCAGAGTAGAGTCTTATTGTGCGAGGGAGAGAATTCCATAGAGTGGGTGCAGCCCGAAAAAAGTCCTGTAACCGGGAATGGGAGGATGTAATGAGGGTGGATGAGAGATGCAGATCTGGTGCAGAACGGAGTTGGCGAGTAGGGAGATATTTTGAGACAAGAGAGGAGATGTATGTTGGTGCAGCTTTGTTGATGGCCTTGTAGGTTAGTAAAAGTATTATATTGGATTCTGTAGAAAACAGGCAACCAGTGTAGAGACATACAGAGTGATTCAACAGAGGAATAATGATTTGCAAGGAAAATCAATCTTGCCGCAGCATGCAAAATAGATTGTAGGGGTTTGAGTCTGTTTTGGGGAAGACCAGTAAGGAGGGAATTGCAATAGTCAATGCGGGAGATGATAAATGCATTTATTAAGGTTTTTGCAGTGTCTTGTGTGAGATATGTGCGAATTCTGCAAATGTTTTTTAGATGTATGTTCCTTTCCCTCTTTTGCTCAGATTCCCCCCCCCCCCCTCTCTCTCCTCTGCTTCCCCCACCTATCTCTTCTGCATGGGCCATCCCCTCATACTCTCGGCTTCAGAAAATGTGCCCACTGCAGACAGAAGAGTCTCTCACAGCAATCTCCACAGATCAGGGCCGTGTAGTGGGGTATTAATGTCATGTAACATAGATAAGTGTGTGATATTATTGTTGCATGTGTATGTTAGTATGGTTATGTGTGTGATGTTATATTAAAGTTATGTGTGTATCATAGTAATGTAATTTGGGAGTGTGTGATTTTAATGGTATGCGTGTGATAATAATGTTATGTGTGTGTGATATTAATGGTTTGTGTGTGTGTGTGTGTGTGTGTGTGTGTGTGTGTGTGTGTGTGTGAAATTAATAATGTATGTGATATTAACGTTATGTATGTGTTGTGTGCAATATTAATGTTATGTGGGGGTAATTAATGTAAAGCGATGATACTAATATAATGCAGTTTGTGCTGTTAAGGTTATACAGTGGGGCTATAAATGTAATGTTCGGGTTATTAATATAATGTAGTGGGCTATTAATGTAATGTGGCTACTGGAGGTGGCTATTTATTTAATGTATCAGCAAATGGTGGCTCTCGTCAGTAAATGTGTGGGCTTTTTATGTAATGTGGGAATGATAGGGCTAATTGTGGGGTCTATATATTGTATTTGGGGCTAATAATTTAATGACAGGGCTACTTGGCGGGACAAGGCTTATTTATTGATTTAATATTGGGGCTGGTTGGGGAATGGAGGCATAGAGTGCTTGCCTTTCCTGTAGTATGTAGAACCTATTTTCCCAACAGGGCTCTGACATTCCTGGATCCAGACGAGCATCAACAGAGCATAAGACACCAGCAGCAGGAAGTCAAAGCTGCAAGAACAGGTAGGAGAGAGCACCTCTGTCTGCCACCTGTCCTGAACCTGGTGGGGCAGTCACAATTACCATATTACTTTTCAACCACACAATTCCTTTACTAGCCCCTATAGCCAGTTCATAAAAACACCATAATGGTTTGTTCCTCATTAACAATTTTGGAGTTCATTTGTGTCTGGTGAGTGAGGCGAGGGCTCTCCCAATTGGCGCCTGGTGGGTGAAATCCTGCTGTGAACCTATCGAAATATATACTGATGAAGGCATTGCAATGCCTTTTGGCACAATCAATATTACACACACCTGTGGTTATACCAATAACAAAACAGATTGATGTGTATATTATGATATTGTTAGAGTGGTATATTTAATGTTCCCTTTATATTAAGATCTGCTTAATAACACACCCCTTCTAGTTCGATTTGCCTCCTTTCATTAATGATTAATGAAAGTCCACATTATATTGATTCCTTTCACATTTTAGTCTCTGCAGCTATATGTATATTTTGAGACTGAGTGCAATCAAGATTTTCTTGTTTCATTGATTTTAAATAAATCTGTATTGGTATATTTGGATATGCATTTTATAGTGTGATGTGAATTAAAGCTTACCATTGCTGGAAGATGGAATCAGAAATGTGGCAATACTTTCTTAAATAATATTTGTGTTAAACTTATGTGAAACATATGAAAAGAAGTGAAATATTTATGTCGTCTAGCATGTTGGTGACATAGACTGTATACTGAGTAATGATTGATGCATTTTCATAGTAGTAGTAAATTACTTCTAGCTTTTAATTAGAACCATTTACTGTCAACTGATAAGAATTCATGTTATTGAGATGATAAATATGTGTTTACAATGAGAAGTTTTTTCTTCTCTAGAAAAAGTATAATGTGCAAAAACATAAAATAATATAAATGTTTACTTTAGCATTTGCTGACAGTACTGATGCTCTCATATTACACACTGAAGTGTATTTTGCTCACTAATGGGAGGGGCTGGCTGCAGTGAGATGTCACATTTTCTAAGGGGGAGGTTTGCAGTGTCTGGGCATGGAATCTCTGCAATGTGTTTGGCCATGGGATCTGAGCAATATGGTTGTACATGGATTATGAGCTATATGACTGACAAAGCAGTTATAGATTGGACATACTTGCCAACTCTCTCGGATTGTCCGGGAGACTCCTGAAATTCGGGTCAGTCTCACAGACTTCCGGGAGAGCTGACAAATCTCCCGCATCCTGCTACTGCGTACTAAAATCACGCGATTCGCGACGTTTGGCTTCATTTTGGCCCCACCCCCCCGGGAAAAAACACTGCATTTTCGTCACAGGGGCGGAGCCAAAATTACTCATTTGCCCGCGCCCCGCCCCTCTCCCGGAAACAAGTTTCCGAAAGTAGGTAAGCATGAGATTGGATCATTTTTTAAATTACCATAATTGAATACTGCAATTTATTTAACAATATATAGCTTTGATCATTGTGTAGTGTTTTTTCTGATACTTCATACTTTTTAAGTTGATGTCAGTAGAGGATGTCTAGTCTCATACTAAACCTCATCACTGACATCAGTATTAGTTGTGACAGTTTTCAGAACAGTGCAGGTTCTAACCATGACACCAAAGTGCTACATAACAAATAACATTAATTAAAGCCTTTTCTAGCTAGTGACATAACTTGCTTTGCTTTTCACTGCCGGAATTAAAAGACTAAGGGCCTGATTCATTAAGTATCTTAAATGAAGAGTATTCTTATTTCAGTCTCCTGGACAAAACCATGTTACAATGAAAGTGGTGCAAATGAGTGTTCTGTTTTGCACATAAGTTAAATACTGATTGCTTTTTCATGTAACACACATATATCAACTTTAAATTTCAGTGTACAAATAAGCTATCAAGTATTTGTGTGTTACATGAAAAAACAGTCAGTATTTAACTTATGTGCAAAACAGAACACTCATTTGCACCCCTTTCATTGTAACATGGTTTTGTCCAGGAGACTGAAATAAGAATACTCTTCATTTAAGATCTTTAATGAATCAGGCCCTAACACCATCTCAAGTATATGCAGCGATACAAAATGATTCTTACTGCCGCCCACTAACCACCAATGATAACTAGACCCCTAAATATAGCTACACAGAATCTCTGAGCATTGAATCATTTCTCACTTTTCAAGAATGCAACACTGTTATATTGGTGACTGATTTTCTAATTATCCTTAAAAAATAAACATGAGATATGGAGATTACTGTACCTTGGATTGTGAGGGTTTATCAATGATTCAATTTTCACTTTAGCCTTCTGCTTCCTTCAGCCACAGACTAAAACACATAATTGGTTCAAGAAAGATGGTCAGAGAAACATTGCTGCACTGGCACAATAAAGTCTTGGAGAATACATGCCACCGAAACACCGTTGGACAGTCCAATCTAAAAATGATCATAATGCGCTATTGATGTTGTGTTGTTTATTAATACTAAGCAGACAGTTTGTTTATTACTAAATTATCATTAAGTGCCAGTGGCACCTTAAGAAGTATCAGCAAAGACCCTTGGAGCGTCTGCTATCTTGTCAGATAGTAATATGACATTTTTCTTATTAGGTCAGGTTGTAGTCTATTTAGATACAGCATGAATTATAGTGCTTTGTTCTATTTTACTTATATGTTTTAGCTAATAAACTCCCCACTTATCCCCTTTGTTTGTTTATACATATGGTTGAGATGCTGTTACACCAGCACTGACACACTCTGTGAATTCTACATTATTGTCTAGGTTATATTAGAATAGTAAATACTTCTCAACTGTCTCCATTTTGGAGGAACACCCCCTGTTATGCCCTGAAACACAATGTTCACTCCATCCTTCACATTGTCCCTCTTTTGGATTTGATGTATACAAACTGTGGGGATCACTGGTGCAGCTTTTCTCAAAATATCTGTTTGTCTCAAACTATATCGTTTGCTGCTGACATACCAGTGGAGCATTGTTACATCCTTCCTTTTAATATTAACTTGTCTCAAATCTCAAACAAATCTCTGAGTGTTTCTTGAGAAATCCAAATATTAGTAACACTGCACTAGTTGGTATATGTTAATTCTTTTTCTTAAATTCTGTCCATACAAGTACTTATTCAACAAGTTTTACTCCATGTCAGTACAGTCATGTCCCTGAACTCAGATTACTCTTAGTATGTACTTACCTGGCGCAAAAGAATGTGCAGTGTGGCTGTATTACAGATGCTGATGCCTTTTATAACTTTTTAACCAAGTTTCAGTTTCATTTCTAACATCTGTGCAGTAATTTTTATAAACGGGAGTTTTGTTAAGGAAGTGAACAGGAAATAATGCACTGTATTATGGTACGATCAAGAAATAATAACATTAAAGAAGTTGCATAAAGAAAAAAAACAAAGCTATTGTAATTGTCACCACAATAACACGAGTAGGTCACAACTTTAGACAGGTCAGTTAGTGATTTTTATAAAGGGCTCACCGTGTATGTCCCCCTAACCTTCACAACAACCTTAAAATTCTTAACCATTTATATCAAATAAACACATAGAGTCATGTATAAGTTTGTGAAAAATGGAGGACAAAACTATCATGCACTGAATTGGCTTCAGAGTGACTGCACCCCTTCTAAACTCATGCTGCCCTCCCTCACCGAGCCGGACAGGGGACCCTCCTCACCGAAGGACAAAGGAGTTACTGGTGCCTCTAAGGGGACAGTGAACTGGGGCCAACTACCATTAGCACCCACTAATCAACTGCTGAACGCAGTGCCTTCCTACCACGCTGCGCCCCACAGACGCCGCAGCCCGCCACCAACTAACCGAGAACAGCCGAAACCCCCCTGATGATCCTATCAACGAAGCGATTCATTCCCTCCTCTGTTAAGTGCACTCCATCCCCTCTAAACAACAGTGGTGACCCCACCCCTATTCCCGGGTGATCTATCACTATCCCCCCCTAAAATTGATATTTGAAGAAAAAAAACAACTGCGTTAAGAGAAAACAACAATTGGTCAAGCACAACAAGGAACACCACCAGGCCTAACGTTTGACTTGTATGCCGTGGACTCCGTAGATGACCCAGCCATGGATGCGGAGGCAGCCGCTCCAATCCTAAAAGAGTGGGTGACGTACAATGAACTGTCCAAGTCAAGGGACTGCAGTGCCCGCTTCAAGATGGTTGTAAACTGATATTTTGTCAATGGAGTACCGTCACTATGACTAAGAAACAAGCAGGCCTCGGGTCTTACCTTTACCAATTGTGATGTTAAGTTAATTGGGCAAATCTGATTATTCTGGTGTGATGTTAATTACACCCATGTACCTTTACCACTCTGGTCTGTTTTCGACCTACAGATTTTACAAGATAAGCACCTGACCCGCAGAATGACATGCTCCGCTCGTAACCCAGACTCGCAATGCCCCCTAGATCTAGCCACCAGCTCAGACACTCAGAATGCCCCAAAAAACGCCATAGAAAAAGCTGTACTAAATAGTAGCCTTTCGTATTCGTCTGCTGTGACCTGTCCTATATTCTGTAGTAGCCTGTCTAGGATGTTGACGGTAATCGGCATTCGAGAATCCACTGGCGTAGGCCACACCCTCGCCCAACCCTTTAGAGCCTCGGTGATAACAAATCCCTTTGTGACGTCTGGAAACCCATATAGTCGTGCCATAAATGAGATACCCACCAATGTAGAGGACATGCTGGTTTTCGAATCCCCTCTAGTGTACCTATACCACATGAAAGTCATCATGGCATCTCTCTGACCTGCTTCCGATTGCTTTCTTTGTCTAATGAACTGTGACCACTGCTTCCAGGCCGTCCGATATATATGCAGGGTGGAGGGAGCTACGGCCTGTTACACTAGCCCCCTTATGCCGGCTTGATGATCTGCCATACACAAGAGGGACACGGAATGCCAACACTATCTGCTTGGGGGGCCAAACTACGAAACCTACTCCATTGGAAGCGGGACAACGGGTCGGCCAACCTATTCTGCACCCTTGGGACATGTTTTGCTTTGAACGATATATCATTTTGCAGGCAGTGCACGACGCACTCTGCTTGTTGATGGAATGAACCACTCCCAGATTGTCGCACCAAGGGCTAGATTTACTAAGCTGCGGGTTTGAAAAAGTGGGGATGATGCCTATAGCAACCAATAAGATTCTAGCTGATATTTATTTAGTACAGCTAGAATCTGATTGGTTGCTATAGGCAACATCCCCACTTTTTCAAATCCGCAGCTTAGTAAATCTAGCCCCAAAAGTCTATGTGCTTACCCCGCAATGCGGGCGCCCACAGCTCTATTGCCACCATAATCTGGAACAGCTCAAGTACAAGCAAGTTTTTAGTAATGCCTGCTCGATTTCAACTATCAGGCCAGCGCTCCGCGCACCAATGCCCGTCCAAATAAGCCCCAAAACCACATGCTCCGGACGCATCAGTAAACAGGTTAATTTTGAAATTTTCAATGGGTGGGGATCGCCAGATTCACCTGCCGTTAAACTCCCGGAGGAAGATTAGACATATCATCCCTGATCTCTTTGGACAAACGAATAGCCGCATGTGGCCTACTTCTGCCCGCAGTGGCTCTCTGTAATTTCCTACAAAAAACTCTCCCAATGGGAATCACCCAATCAGGCAAAATTGAACCGACCCAATAAGGACTGCACCTGCCTCAATGAACTTGAACTGGGGCCTAAAACATTAATACATTTTACTGACTTTGTTGGCAGGAAGTCTGCAGAGCCCTGCTGACATGTCGATCTCTATACCTAAAAATGATAGCCGCCCAGCAGGGCCCTTGGTTTTGTCTGCAGCAATGGGGATACCCAGCACGCTAAACAAAGCCTGAATAGAAAACAAAGTGTCCTGACAACTTGCGGAATCCGGTGGGCCGATAACTAAGAAGTCATCAAGATAGTGCGCAATCCACCTACACCCCGTTCCGGCCTGGATACACCAATGCAAGAAACCGCTAGATATAGAATAACCCATGGGTAGGCAGCGATCAATGTAATACCCAGTGCGATGTCTAAAGCCCGTAAATTGATACAAATCAGGGTGAAGGGGCAACAAACGGAAGGCCGATTCTATATCGATTTTAGCTAACAGGGACCCCCTCCCGCATCCTTGCACCAGGGCCAGCGCGGACTCGAATGACTGGTAGCTAACCGAACTAAGGGAAGTGTCGATGGCGTCGTTAACTGATTGACCAGCAGTGTAGGAAAGGTGTTGAATAAGCCTGAACTTACGCTCCGCTTTCTTGGGGATTACACCCACTGGAGATAAAACAAGGTTGGGAATAGGAGGTTGATGAAATGGCCTTAACATGCGGCCCAAACTAACTTCTTTCCCTATCTTCTCATCTAAAACTTTGGGGAAGGCAAGTGCTGATTTGAGATTAACCGGGGCCGCCGTGGATAAGGTGCACTGAACTGGCAGCTTAAAGCCAAAATGAAAACTGTCATGAAGCAATGAAGCTGTGTCCCTATCATTGTACATTCTCAGCCATTTGTCCAATTCTGCCAAATTAATTGGCGATGGACCCTTGACCAGGCAGAGCTGCTGTTGTACCTCTTCCTCTACCACTGCTACCGCAGGACCGCCCGCACTCAGAAGCAGGGTGCTGTCCGCCACACAACGCACAGTTGTACCTGAATCTACATGCTGCTCCTCTCTGACAGGATCCCGAATTGTAATCGTAGCATTTACCTTTGGCGGGGTGGGCGGCCCATGAAACCTCCGCGCCGCCATCTGCTACCTGACTGCTTGGCCACATCAACTCCAACCAGGTATCGATGTCCTTTGACCCCAATGGCAACTTCTCCCGCCCACTCATGCGCTTCCTAAACAAATCGTAATTTGCTCTCCATATTAATGGTCCATCCTTTACAAACATACCACTAATGAGATGCATGTACCTCCAAACCTCCGCGTGTTCGCTAGGTCTCACTGTACACTGCCACAAAACCGCAGAAGCAGTTCACCCACCTGGGGAATGAGCGGTATCTATCCTTGCCCATGCCCGTCCTCTCACATGCCGCTGCCAGGGCCTTTTTAACATCGCCAGTCAGTACGAACATGTCCACGTACTTTCCCCGCTTGATTTTATCCCGCATGCTCGGCCTGATCCTATAAGTTAGCTCTAAATTCTCAACCTGACCTAAATCACAGAACCTCCTTGACTGTTCAGGGCTCCCTAACCTTGTCAATTGTTTAGTGTGTTTTCCTAACAACTCTGACTCTAAAATCCTAATCAGCTTCCTGGGCCTATCGTCTGAGTCTGATGAATCACCACAAGTAGTTAACACAGGTGAACCTAGCTGCTGTGATTTGTGCGTAATTAAGATAGAGGACTCACCCACGGGAGCTGGATTCCCTGCACCGGAAGCCGTGTCCTCGCTTGTCCCCACCGCTGAAACAGCCACAACTGAAGTTGACGTGACCTGTCCTCCAGAACTGGCAGGCGTTGCCTCCACGGTTTCCCCTGCAGGATTCCATCCCTGTGCGGTTGACTCTGAATGACCATGACTGACCGACCTCGCTTCATCCTCCACGACCACTGGTTCTGAAAAGGAATAAGGGAGAGTGAGTTGTGCCCTTTCAGGATAATCACCTCGCCGCTGCACCTCGCAGGTACGTGGGCCGCTGTTGTTCCTGATAAATGATGTTGCATATCGTCCCGTACGCGAATAAAATTTAAACTCTTCGCAACGCTGTGGGATGGGGTTAAAATAACATGTCCAGGGCAGCTCACCCCCGTGACTGACCGGGGATGCAAAATCTAACTCAGGGAAGGACCCTTGCGACGTGTTATCGACGCTACCATGGTGATAATCAATAACAACGCTAGCCTGCATGTCACTTTGTCCCGCATAGGGGTCGCCCCACTCCGCGTGAACCTGGGAATGAACCGGCCGTGCTCCTCGTGTCCTATCAGCTGGTGCAGATAAAGATTGACGGTAAAGGGAAAGCATCACAGACGTTTCGCCCCCTACAGTGAAATTGCACGCTCTGCCAGTATGAACTTCCTCAACCTCCAGGGACTGCCGCTCCCGTGTATTCTGTTCACGCATGGTGTGTCCTTTAAGCCCAAACAAGTCACTATATAAAGGAAGAGGCAACAGGGTCCAATAAGCAGTCTACAAACCAACCTCAGACAATCCAGCAATATGAATGGAGTCCAGTGGTGTCCTTGATCTAATTTACGGTGCAGGGATCCCCGTTCCGTTACACAGCACTAACCGCGCTCACGAGGTGGATCCTTGGTAGTAGTGAGTTATCGACTGTAGGAAGGAGATGGCGTGCGTTTCACAGTGGAACACACGTTACTTCCGGGTGACGTCAAAGATGTAGGGGCGTGACCCAACGCATTTCATTCGCTTTGGCGAATTTCTTCAGGGGTGACTTCACACACCATCTTTACACAGGGCTATTTGCAGTAGCCTCTATTGCCCCGATACAATTGGACCTCCAGACTTTGTTGTGTGATTATTAAGCACCGGTTGCTATGTTTATGTTTTTGTACATTACCAAGTGACCATTCCTTTAACTTATTCATTTTATGTATTATTAAATGTTATTGTTTTTACTCCATGTTATTCTTGAAACATCATTACCATTTAAAGTTCAAAATATTTTAACTTACTGCAAAGACAATTGAGCGCAATTACTTTACTATTTTGTTAGACTTTCCAAGGGATAGAATATTCCCTTTTAGTAATAGCTGCTCTTGTCTTCACTGGAGTGAGCGCTACCTGCATTTATTATTTTCTAATGCACAGTTAAGCAGGCTGTCTGCCGCCTGATCTGACCTTGGCTTTGAATACTGACCATGCTCTTTATCTGCCTCCTTCTGGAACCATGTCATGGATCTCCCTAATGCTCTGCATCTTCCTTTTGGATCCTGGGCATCTGGACTACAATACATGAGTCTAAAATGTAATCTTCTTTCCTTAGTGTGTCTCCTATATATTTATTCCTGCTGTTGGTGTCACAGGGTCCTACTGTGGATTAGATACTATTACTACTATTTGCTTAAGTCCTGGGAGCAGCAGAGTACCAGTGAGCACATAGCACTCTAAAGGAAAAGGAGCTGATAGAGGTGAACATAAACACCATGGTTAGTTTAGTTCCAGTATCTTATCCCAGTTTAGACCCCCGGCCTTACATTATAAACAGCCCATGCCATGTCTTTCCTGTAGTTGCTGAAGAACCCAAGTTTAATTTTCCTGACCGTTTTTTAAGGAAATTGAAGACTGTAATAAAATTTTCTGGATAGTTGTAAACTAAATTATAATTGAGGCCTCGTGCTTCAAATATGAAACAACAGTGGGTTGGGATTGTATTATCCCTAATTTAGGGAGAGCCACAGACATAGGCCTTTGGTCTGGAGAGACATTTGCCGAATCTCTCCTATGATCCCTTTAGTGCTGTTGTTCAGTGGAAGAATATTGTTTGGATTTAGGTGCTGAGCAACTGATTGCATCTAGAATTATTCAACTTTACCTAGCCAGTTCCACCTAAATCTGTACGATCAGATTAAAGACTATCTAGTTCCGTACTCTCATCCTGAGTCATCCAGGCTCTAATGCATTCATCAACTATTGACCATCGCATTAAGGAGAGGAAGTAAGATAAGAAATCTGCTGCCACCTTACACCCAAGTCCAGAGGCCACTGAATCTATGCAAATTGGCATCTCTAGACTGACAGCAGAAGAGAAGCTAGGTGATGTGCTCCTGGTCTGTGTCTGTATTGTGGCAATAAATGCCACTTTGCTTTAATTGCCCCAGAAAGCTGGAAAATTTCAAGGCCTAGGTGATATTAGGGAGGTACCCCTAGGTCCTTCATTACTTTCTAGAAGAAACATATTCCTTCTTCCCGCAAAAATAGTTTTCAGAATTTCATATTATTTCATAGACAGTGGGACAGCAGGGAATTTCTTAGATATCGGTTTGGCCCATAGGTTGAAAATTCCTACCATAAAATTGGACCACTGATGGATCATTAGAAGCAAGTCCTGTATGCTGACCTTGTTGTTTGAGAGATTGCACTCACAAGTAATTTCATTATTTCTTATATATTCACCTTTGTATCCAAGGATTATGGGTTATCCCTGGTTAGTGAAACATCATCATCTTCATCTTCATCACCACTTATTTCATAATCCTACTATTGACTGGGCTTCAGACCAGATAACCCATTGGAATATAGATTTTGTCAGGAACATTGTTTGTCATCCCCAGTTCGTCTTGCTGCTCCATATTAGGAATACTCTGATGTCTTTTGTAAGAAAGCAGCTGATGTGATTCCTCCAACAGATGTTGTGATTGTCTTTTTGACCTTATTCCTGGATCAAAGCTCCCTAAATGGAAATTATAAATTCTCTCTCAGCACCTGAGTCCAGAGTTATGGAAGACTACATTATAGAGAATTTAGAAAAGGCTTTTATCAGACCTTACAAATCTCCTATCCTAGCTTATGTTTTGTCTCCAAAAATGATGGTGGTCTGTGACCTTGTATAGATTACAGAGGACATAATAAAATAACATTTGAAAACTGTTACCTTTAAATCTCTTAGTTATTTGATCAAATCAAAGGAGCAACCATTTTTTCTAAGATCTATGTCAAATCTGCTATCTATGAGATATCTCATATGTAATGCAGACTTACATGATAATGTCATAATAATGAATTGGTCTTAAATTAACAAAAAACAAGCTTTTTGTTTGTATATGTAGACATATGTTAAAATGAATTATTATAAGAAATTGAATATTACAGAAAATTTACAAAGCACTACAGTTTGGTGTTTTAATAAAGTTTTATAGAGTACCTACACTGTTTACCTTCACAATAAAATGTAATGGAAAGGTCAGAACATAAGGAAAAAAAATGTTTTAATAAATTGAATAAAAATGTTACTTTAACAAAATTTGCTCTGGGCTAAACAGTGTCCGAATCAAAATCTTCATTCTTCCTCTTCTTTATTTTGTTCTAGGAGTCAGGCAAACAGCCTCAAAATTAAAGTCACAAAAAAACCACTGATGACGCTATTGTGTGCAAGCCTGATTAATTTCCAGCTCATCAATTAACAGCGCTAATCTATCCTTGTGGTTTTAATGTTCTTTGGTGATTTTAACCTCAAACAGACTGAGTGCCTCTTTGGAGACAAGGAACAACACATCACTTTATTCCTAGATAATAAGGAGAGCTTTGATTTTTGGCTTCTACTAGTTGTCTTACAGATGTAATTTGTCATTGTTTGATGATCTGTGGGAATATTTCCTAAAATGCTGGACATATTGATTAAAAAATAAAGCATCACTCTTGGATATATAAAGGAGAGTGTGATTTGGATCATTCAGATCGCATATTTGGATACTCCAACCTTATAGAAACAGAGTATAAAAAAGGCTTAAGAAATAGCCTGTATTCACAGACAGAAATCTCTAATTTTGTATATCTGCTTGCCACATTTAGCGGGTTTATTGTATGTGTTTACATATGTGATTTTAGTTGTTTCAATCTATTTTTACATTTTAATAAATAAGTAAGTAATTAATTATTTATTTTAACCTGCGCTCTTCTATTTGTAGATTTGTTCATTCAAAATTAAATGCCATATGGAAGAATGTACAAGGATGGCTGCTCCATGCTGCTTCTCATTCTAAATACTTCTCTGATCTCCAATGCAGACATTGTCATTTTAAATTGGGCAAATTAGTCTGGCTCTCGACAAAAAAAATATCAAATCACCTCAACCATCTCATAAGCTTGGTCCAAGGTACATAGGACCCTATAAAATGTTAAGGAATATTAATCCAGATATGTTTCAGTTGGACCTACCTGTCTCCATGAAGAACTTTTCACTGTCCTTTATTTAAACCAGTATTCTAGCCTAAATTTTGTGTAAAGACAGTCCAAACCTGCTCTTGATCTTATTTAGGGACAACTAAAATATGTAATTGAAAACATTTTGGACTCCAAGTGCTATCTTGGCCAATTTTATTACTTGTACACTGAAAGTTTACAGCCCAGAAGAAATATCCTGGGTCCCATGCGGGAATCTTCATACTAATAAATTGAGAGAGTCCTTTCATAGAAGGTTTCCTGAGGAACCAAGTGGTCAGGTTTATTTACCGATCCTCAAGAAGAAGAGTACTGTTAAAAACGGATAGTGCAAGTGCTCTCCACCGCAATCTCCCTGTGGCAACTGTGTTGCTGGGACAAGCACTGGGGACCCAGTGTTATCGTGCAGGGGATCCTGTGCAGGAGGCTCATCCAAAATCGACCTTTAATACATTACCCCCAGATTGTAAAGTTGTTCACTAAAAACATTACATTTTTTCCTCATGTCAGCTATATTGGGTCTTAAATCCATTTGTACATAAAATACAAGTAATAAATAATGTAACATATTGTCTCAATTTAGCCTCCACAATTAGAATTGCTAATACTTCTCATATCTTTCTTAATGTCTGCAAGGACACAAATTTCTTCTTTACTTACACTACCCCTTCCATCCTGATTCATGGTTTGAAAAAAATATTTTATATGCCAAGAAAGTTTGTAATAATCTACAGTATTTTATCCATTGTAATGGATATATTTCAAAGGTTATATTATGTAGGGCTGGTACAAATGTACATTAGGAATACTCAAAAATACTTTTCCATTAAAATTTACATCTAAAATTAAAAGTGTTGAGGCTCTTCCTCAAATAAGGGGGAGTTCTGTAAGATACTTAACTATCTTCTAATGGTCCGCTCAATAGAGTGGTAGCTGGTGCCCTTGCATGTGTGTCTTAAAGTGGTAGCATTCTATAAATCCAGGCCTGCCATCCCTTAGATGCCTGTTATTGATTATGCTTCCTGAACTGGGTGCAAATTTTATTGGATTACTGTTGCTGTCTTTTACTTTCATGATACCAATTGTGCCTTGTTATCTGCCCTGTCCTTAGTGCCTGGATTCTTCATCTTCTGATTTTGTACAGCTTCTGTCTGATTGTGTATGATTTAGTATACTTGATCTCTCTTATATTATTCAGCTGCTATACCTATGTGTACAAGACTTGGGGGAAACTAAGTATGAAAAAAGAGTCTGCTAAAGGTAAAGACCACAGCTAGTCTGGTTATAAGTTACTGATTTTCTGATGCCACTGGTGACCGTTACAGTAACTATCTTTTCTTTCATATTGAAATAAATGTTTTAATTTTATTATTTGGGATGCTGGCCTTTATATATCTGCAGTGCATTTTTCCTGTTTTTATTTCTAAACAAAAAATTCCTACTTTTGACACAACACATGTTATAGAGGAATCAAAACCACATTGAAAAGTTATAAAAGGAATCGGCAACTGGAATACAGCCAAACTTCAGGGAAACCACTGCACTGACATTGAGTAAAACTTTTTGGGTAAGTACTTACATGGATAGCACTTAAGAATAAGAACACATACAAATCAGTGCAGTGTTTAATAACCTTTTGGTGCTAAAGCCACACACAGACATTTGTTTTAGAATTGTGGCCCACTGAGATTGAAATGGAGGACACTGGTACATCAGCAACAAAGAATATATTTTGAGCCAAATGGATTTCTTGAGAACAGATCCATCTGTGATCTCTAATCTGTTTTGAAATATTATTGTACTCTTGAAAATGCCTTCCATCCCATTTCTGTATCCCTCCCAAATTCCTATGAAAAAATTATTAACATTTAATTTAAAAAAAAATGTATAAGCATCAAACCCAAAAAACAATGTGAAAGAAGAGATTCAGGGGGATTTTTTTTATTTTGCAGGGGATGTTTCTCCAAAATAGAGACAGTTGGTAATATTGACTATTCTAATCTGAATGATAAAATCAAGCAGAGGTCACAGAGTATGTCAGTGTTAGTTAATGTAACAGCATCTCTCCCTTTGTGCTGACTGCTATGTATAGACAAGCATAGGAGGTAGAGGTGATACATGCTGAGTTTCTGAGGCTATTTATCTATATGTTTTAATGTTCTTATATGTGGTACTGGCTTTTTAAAGATACACAAGTGCATTATTTCCTGTTCTTCTTTCTTAACTTAAGTTTCTGTTTCTAAAAACAAAAACTAATTGACACAGCAAATGTTAGAAGTGAAACCAAAACTTGGTTGAAAAGTTATAATTGACATTGTCATCTGGAAAACAGCCACACCCCAGATTCTCCTGTCATCTGGTAAGGGCATACTATAAATCATCTTAATTCAGGAAAATCACTGTACTGACATTGAGTGAAGCTTGAGTACGTACTTGCGTGAGCAGAACTTAAGAATAAAGATTAACACATAAAAACTACTAAAAACTACACAGAAATTTGTTTTAGATGTGAGGCCCACCAAGATTTAAATGGGAAATTTAACACATTCTTGCCTACTGAGGGCTGGTGCAAGGTTTCTCTGTGCCATAGGCAAAGCTTCAGCCTAGCGCCCCTACTCCTCCCAATACCCACTTTCCAGCCCATCACACTCCTGACTTTTATAAAATGAAAATAATAACTCTTACCTCCTCTTGGCTGGCTGGCAAGATTTACAGTCCAGATGCACTGATGTCCAGATGTACTGATGTCTGACGCAGAACGCTGTCCAGGCTCCACTGCTGCACAGGGGCAAACTCAGGATTTCTAGAAGATGTTTTAAATTGTAGACTTCCGAACAAAGCAAATAAACTTTCAACAAGTCTGCAACAGACACTCTATTTACTCATTATACACAGGTGAACCTGAAATTATACACTTATCACTATAAACAGGTCACACACCTGACACATATTGACATGATCCCCTGCCCACCAGCTTTTCCCTCACATGCCCACCAGCTGTTCTCTCACATGCTCAGGCTGCCCACCAGCTTTTCTCTCATATGTCCCCTTGACCACCAGTTATCTCTCATGTGCACACTAGCTTTTGCCTCACATACCACTCCATTTACTTTAAATAAAATTAAATGGATTCATCTTTTTCTCATTTTTACAACGATTTAACACATTAACCTGGAGTGCCCCTAAATTGCACAAAGTAAAAATAATAATTTTCACATTTAGTATTTCTGATAAATAAATTGGCATTTATAGGTTATTGTTTAGGGTTATTTATGTATTAATGACTGTGTCAGACCTGGGTCTTAACTTACATTGGGAATATCGTACCAGCCCAGTCTGTCATCAGGGGGCCAATTGAACAACCGTGACCTACACTGTTATTAAATGCTGCCTGGTGGTTAGATCTATTAATTAACAATTATTATTAATTATCTATTATTGCTGTGGTGTCCAGAGAGGGAGGGGGAGACAGCTCACAGGAAGTGTGAAACCTCTGTGGACCCTGTGACATGCAAAAAAGAGTGGAAGGGGTTAAAAAAAGAAGGGTTACAACTCTATCTAGAATCAGGAGGTGTACTCTGCCTGTTTTCTAACTATTGTTCCAGCACCTCTTCAAACCAGACTTGATGGGACAGAAACAGCAGGTGATCTATTGCTGAGGTCATGTTCTACCTTCACCCCTATTACTATCAATATTCTATCCACCATCAATGAAAATGGATCATGGCCTGGGGGTTTGACCCAGGGAGGAGGCATGGATCGGGTAACTTTGGGAAGAGACAGAAAGGGCTATCAGGAGAGGAGAGGGGGCTGAAGTTGGAGAATCTTGAGAGAGCAAGGTACTAGGGCTGATTGAGAGTATCCATATTCTCTCAGGGCTAGAAAATATTGCTACAGCAGGAGCTTCTTCAGACAGAGCAGAGTGCACATTTAGGACTGATTCACCACTCCATCGGGAAACACTCGTAGATTCTGGTGAATTAGTGAGCCTGCATTGGTGGGGAGGCCAATTCCCAGGGTCCACCAAGCTGGAGGAGAGTTGGCCAAGCAGCCGGGATCCTCAAGGTACACAGACCTACCTACAGACCAGAACCCCTGGCCCACTTGGACTATCTTCTGTGAACTGTTATTGCCGGGACTTTGTGCTTGCTATGACTCTGAGCTGGGAAGGTAACCTGCTGGGGACTTTGTTCGGGAATTTACTTGCACTGGTGATTGTCTGACACTTATTAATTTTGTTGGGGGAACACGTTTCTCCATGGAGAGTACTGTTGTATTTTACTGAGTGTGTGCACTTTGTTTAATAAACAGGATTATTATCTCTTTCCTGTCTCCTTACCTGTGTGATCTATGAACCTAGAGGACCGGGTATCTACTTAGCCTCTGTTCTAACCCCGATGTCCTCACACTGACTAAAGACATCTTACCTAAAGATTAATATACACTGTCTGTTAGCACTGGGGTGCCTCATGTGCCAACACTGGGGGCCAACACTGTAGCATAGATTTGTCAAACCTGCGGCACAAACTTATGTTTTTTGTGACCCGACCAGAGCCGCCGGCCCAGGAAAAAAAAATATCTTATCTGTACTCCTCCCTTCGCACTGAACATTTGCAGTGAGGAGTGTACAGAGAGGAAGCATGAGAAGAAGAGGTGAAAGTGGAAGAAAAGAAACCAGAAGAGAAGACAAAACGCAATAGAAAGGTAAGTGAAAGGGAGCAAAAGCAGTATGGAGGGCACAGTGTGAAAAGGTGGAGACAGAAGAAGGGAAGCAAAAGCAGCATGAAGGGCGCAGTGTGAAATGGTGGAGACAGGTGAAGGGGAGCAAAAGCAGCAAGGAGGGCACAGTATGAAACAGGAGAGACAGGTAAAGGGAAGCAAAAGCAGCACGGAGGGCACAGTGTGAAACAGAGGAAACAGACAAAGGGCAGCAAAAGAAGCTTTAGGGCGTAGTGTGAAACAGGAGAGAGAGAGGTGAAGGGGAGCAAAGGCAGTATGGAGGGCACAGTGTAAAACAGGGGAGAAAGGTGGAGGGGAGCAAAGGCAGTATTGAGGGCACAGTGTGAAACGGGAGACAGGTGAAGGGGAGCAAAAGCAACATGTAGGGCACAGTGTCAAGCATCGGGAAGAAAACATTACAGTTTATTTATGTTTTTTCTTAATATTAAACCTTACAAAATTGCATATGAGACTTTTTTGTTGCGGCCCACACAATCTTAAACTTTTATTATCTGGGCCAATTGGGGTTTTGAGTTGCTGTAACATAATGTCTCCCAGCACTGTAGTACACGATATACTTCTATAAAATGGCACACATTGTACCAGCATAGGTATAGTATATTGGGGTTATGATATATACTGGGCATTGTGATGGTAAAATGGTTTTGTTACTGCCCCCCTGGCCATGTATTACATTTTTTTATGCCAACTCTTCTTATCTTGGAGAGTGTTATATAACCAAAAGGGGTGCAGTCAAAGGGGAGGGAAGTTTTCATAGAGACAGAGCAGCTTTGTCTGGTTGCAAAGTGTCCTTTCATCTCTAACTTAAACTAGCTGCCAAGACAGTAGAAAGTAATGGAATTAATACATACCTAATGAAGGAGAGAGGAAGCAGTATATTACAGCTAAACATTCCACATACCAGAGTCACATATATAATATGCTGCAGATAAACAAGGAGATAGATAGATACAATGTCTATATATGTGCTAAATGAGGGAGCAATATAATAATTCCTATAAACTGCTGTTCAAAGGGAAACGGCTGATCCTTGTAAGGGGGCTCTGCACCTATCTAAATAAGTAATTACAAGTTAAAATCTATATACATAGAAGGGGCACTCAATTTACCACAGAATAAATTATAGATGAGAGACAATGTTTTTAAAATGTAATGTCACAATGGACTCATTTATTAAAACACATATAAAGTAATCTGGCTTCATATTAATTCATAAACTGTAAATGTGTGCACAGCTATACTAACCGTCTAACATATCAAACTGCATCTGTTCAATATTAAAAGCACTGAATGCAAGTATCTGAATGTTAGAATGTTTACAAGGTATCCAAGTGCCAGTTCTAATTGTATTTGTAGCAAAACAATGTGGAAATAATATTGTTCGGTTCCAGTAGGAAGTAGGTCAAATACCCCAATCTAGAAAAGCAAAATCTAAGCAGTCACTGAATGACTCAATTGCAGTGACGTAACCCAAAACAGCCGGACCAGCCCGGGTAATGCATAAGATGTGAAGCGGCTAGTTTGAGTTCAATTATGCCCACAGCTGTCGCTAGCATTAAATAAACTAATAATGTTTTATTCAGAGGCATTATTAATATTTGTACCTGGCCTCAGTTGCGCCCCACAGAGACCAGTGCCTAATGTAAGTGCTGGCCCTGTGCCTAGAATCCTGGATTGCCTGGGAGGCTCCCGAATTTTGAGGAGTCCTCCCAGAAGTGCAGGCACTCTCAAAGATTCCGAACGGCGGCAGGGCTTAATGACACAAGTCAATTCGTTGGCCTGCCACGCAATGCCACAAATCGTGATGGGGAGGGGCTACTGTGACACAATAGCACCACCATGCCCCTCCCACACTGACCTCCCCAGTTGGCAAGTATGGTGTAACAATGCAGCACTCATACATTAATAATACACAAATTAGAATTTGTTCAATTTGTAAGTAACAGCGGGTGCGGAAAGGCCGGGAATATCTGGAAAAGAAACACACATGACAGAACTAGTACATCAGCCAAATGGATGCTTTGAACCTACTCTTTGTTTAAAAATGCATGTAAATTGGCTCTGTGTACTCCTGAACTCAAGAAGGAATGGATCTGAAGATACGTGCTCTGATGTGTTGGGGTTTTTTTTTTTGGAATATGCATTCACAAAAGAATGCACAGAAAGAAATATAACTATTGAATTAATGTAACATGTTAATAATATGAGCATTATCGACAAAACCGTTGACTAAACCATGAAACAAGTAATGAGATGCCCAAAGCTTGATTCGGACGTGGATGCATGCACTCAAATTTGGCACGCCCTTAATGTACATTGACTTCTTTCAAACACCCCTTACCCACCCAGTTCTTAGGTGGATGCAGTGAACATTGCTGTATTCACTGGTGTATGACCCTGTTCTGGGCATGTGCAGAGTGATTTTGCTTACGATAGGCACAAAATATGAATCAAGCCCTTTGAGAATAGATGTGCCAGTGATCCTTAAAATTGTAAACCTGTAATGTGAAAGATGGAGGGGACAGGTGGGTTTTGGAGGATGATGGGTTTTGTCCCTCCAAATTGAGACATTTAGGAGGTACTAACTATTCTAATTTGAATCAGGCAGAGTTCACAAAGCATGTCAGTGCTGGTATAACAGCATCTCCACTGACTAGTATGTGTAAACAAACAGAGGGACGTATATAGCTAGGTGTACAAGACCAGGGGGCTACCGATTATGAGAATGAGGCTGCTACAGGCAAATAGACTGGCTATTACTGTATATGGAACAGGCCTTTTGAAGATATTCAGTGAGATATTTCCTGTTATTATATTGCAACAATAGTTCCTGCTTTATCTAAAATGATTAACAGAACAGCTGTTAAATGAAACTGAAACTTGAACATTTATAAAAGACAGTGACATCTGTAAAACAGCCGCATTCCAGATTCTTCTGTCACCCGGTAAGAACACACTAGCAGTCAACTGATTTCAGGGAAATCACTTAATGTGACCTTCAGCCAGAAAGGATATATTTTGAGCCAATTTGTGGACGGATGTAACAGTGATCCTCAAAATTGTAAACATCTAACCCAAAAGACGGACAATGTGAGAGATGGAGACACAGGTGGATTTCGGTGGATAGTGGAGGTTGTCCCTCCATAAGGGATACAGCTAAGAGGTACTAACTATTCTAATTTGACCTATTAAACCTGTCACAGTTCACAGGGCCTGTCAGTGCTGGTATAACAGCATATTGTCACTTACACTGACTGCTATGTATAGACAAACAGGGAGGGGCAGAGAGGATACTTGCTGAGTTTCTGAGACTAAACTATATTAGGGTACAAAGTGATCTTATTTATGTTGTAATTATACACAACCTACAGTTGCAGATTTATCATATTACTGAATAATAAGATATCGGGCACTACATTGATCCTTGGAGATGTTTATTAAAGTGCCATTGACATTTATGTCATGATCTTTTTGCAATAAGCATTAAAGACAGTCTCCTTACTGTTATTATACAGCACAACTTACAGGAATGCTCCATCTGCACAGATAAAGGGATGAACCACACTACACAGGCATGAGGGGTGGGCATTTAAAATTAAAAAGCACATATACAAATGTATGCATGTAAATTAAAAAGAAACTAAGATATTACAATGGCAATCATAATACATTACTCTCAATTAAGAAAGAAAAGATCAAACCAGAGATAGAAGCAACAACTGGTGGATGTCAATCAGGAAATCCCGCTGAATATGTTATTAGAAGATAGTATTGACGGCTATATATGCTGCGATGTCACAGCTGAGATCAGGACATTGACTTGATACTGAAGCATGTATGGTCTGACAATGCTCCATCAATCTAATCATCAGGCATATTTGGAAATACAATCAGAAGATGATGGCACGTGGCCTCTATCAGCCTGCATGTGTGGTCATTTTCTGACCAAAGGGCCAAATTAATGGATTTCATCCAATTATGTGTGTGGCCAAAATGGACATTTATTCTTTCACCCGGTGTTCTCCCCATGCGGCAATATAGGTCTGAGTTGGAGGCATAAAACTTACTGTTGTCTAAATTACATAGTAACATTTTAGGCTCAGAAGTGAAAAGTATCTCGAACAAACGTCCTGAAAATGGTGTAGACAATGGTTTGAAGATTCAAAAGTAAAATTACTTTTACTATGAACCAAAGGTTAAGCCACACCTATACACACACTATAAGTCAGACTGTACCAGCTGTAAGACGTGGATTAAACATAGTGGGCCTGAGTCATTAAGGGGAGCAAAGCATAAAAAAGGAGTAACTCTGCAACTGGGCAAAGCCAAGTTGTATTGGAGGGGGAGGTACATTTCCAATGTGGGGAAAGATTTAAAGTTGGGGTAGGGCATGTCTTAGAAAAACTTTACATTTCAGTGTAAAAATAGAGCTAACAAGTATTTGTGTGTTACATGAAATAACAGCCAGTAATTTCCTTACGTGCAAAATAATAAACTAATTTGCACCCTTTGCATGGTAACATGGTTTGTCCAAGAGATTGACTCAGGGCCAGTAAGTTTTGCTATCTAAGTATTTCTACAATTTCATTAAAATTATGTTTTCTTTAATTATATATTCTTTTTCTTAACTTTACAGCAATTGTATTTGTTATACAATTCCAATTCCAAACATTGATATGATAATAGGTTAGGCACTGTTGTGCATTACTAATTTGGGTCCAAGCAGTTGTCATTGTTTTTTTAAAAAAAGTTACATAAATATGTTTTAAATATATAAATCAGTTCATAATATAGGTGTTTACAATATATGTGTGTTGTTACACTATTCTTTAAATTGATTAACTCACAATCAATATTTTTTAAATATCTGTATAGAACAGGTTTTATACCAGGGGTATCAGTTGTTTTTCTAACCTATGCATTCATCCATGACATTTCCAGGGTTTTCAAAGTAATGTCCTTTATGTGACACTTTTTAATTGTTTGGAGATGAGGCTCAGAATATTTTGTTAAACTTTTACTTCATTTACCCATCTATAGTACTTCCCTAAATTTACAACAGTATTGATATATGACATCTTTTTTCTCATTTTGCTGATAAGGGTACATGTTATATTGCTGTTCTACTAATCAAAAATGTTTTGTGATGTAAAACCCTTGTGTTGCTGTAAATTATTACATTTCGGGCAAAAAAAAATTATATTGAACAAGCCAGAAATTGTGAAAAAAAAGTGAGTATTCAATCTCGATACAAGCTCCTCAATCTAAGGATAATCGGAAATGTTAAATTATATAAAAGGCTTGTGCTTGATATACTGTATACAATGGAATACTGTATATATATATATATATATATATATATATATATATATATATATAAAAAAATATATATATATATATATATATATATATATATATTGCAGCACCTTTTTTGCGAAGGATTTTCCAAGTTTTAAATGCAACTTTTGAACATTTGGTGTTTGGTCCATGTGGACATGAATTGCCCTGTCAAGCGTAGCAGGTCACCGGGAAAATCATTGAAACGGTGCATACGGGCTGCTTGTATGTCGAGTCCGATGCATGCATACTTCGTCCGCACTGGTTGTGATGGCACTGCAAGGCTTGTGGCACTGCTCAGTGCTTACTGCGGACAGCGACTGTTATGTTTCATTACACAATTGACGTGTGTGGGTTTGTGTACAGTGATTGTTTATATATATACATATATATATATATGTATATATATATAATGATCCCAAAATACAATAGATGTCAATTAAAAGCCTACCAGATATATGTCTCCATAGGGCTCATCATCACATGAATCCTGGGTTACTCAGCTAGGGCCGTGAATCATTTCTCCAGTCGTGTGTGCCCGTATAATCAAGAAGAAGGATACCAACAATAGCGTAAGATTGTCTAACCAATAAGTGAATTATGTCACACCAAGTTACATGTATATGTGCATTCCAGAAAATAAATAAAAGAGTGCTTATCTTTACATGTTCTTGTTGACACAGCACTGCTTGTCCAGCTCACCCCATAACCGGATAGAAAGAAATAAAGAATGGGAGAACCCACATAGTGTAATTTTTTTTTACATAAAACCAGGTGTATTGTATAAATTTCACACTCACAATAAAGTAAAATTCATATGCTTCATCCTACTGATGAAGTCTATTAGACGAAATGCGTTGAGTCTTTGTTTCCTGATCCCACTGAGTGGTAACAGAGAACTGTGACATCTGGTGATTTTGCATCTGGACTAAAGATAGGCATATGAATTTTGATGTTTAATTAGTCTTATTACCCATTTAGACAAGTTTTTTCGGGCCAGGAATCTAATGTTTTTACACTATTTTGCTTATTACTGCATTATGCTTTGTTTATTTCTTGTAATTTTGTATATTACACTGCACACTATATATGCAACTATCTAACTACATAATTAAATACATTTTTTTATTAATTTGTGTTCATGACTAATGAAGACAGTCTTTTGACAATAAAAATACTCCCCGCAACAGTTTGGCATTAGAGGACTGGTACTGAAAGACAAACTATTTAAAATGTCTAAAAATGATTTTTAAAAATTTCTAAAAGGAAGGCAAAATTGGAATGCACAAATGGCTCAATGTGATACAATTGTGACACACCAAGTATCATTTTAGCACTTTCTACATCTGTACATACCTACAAAGAAGTTTTTATTAATTTTTATTAATTTGTTTTATTAATTTGTGAATTTGACCCCAACTACTGAAGGGCTAATTTAGCAATACAAGTGCCACTTTGGTGAACTGCACCCAATGGTTATCTTTTAAAATAATGAGATCTTTATACTGCATTATGTGCAGGGACAGTTTTAGATACAATACTGAATGGTGGACCAGCGCCATTACCTTCCTTAGAGACCTCCTACTCCATATTTCAGTTTGCCGTATTCTCTTTATTAATTTATGTATGTATTTATTTTTTCCTTCATTTGCATTGGAAGCCAATAAAAACTCTGATTGATGAAAGAGTAACACAAAGCTCCTCTTTGGGGGTCTTCCTGACCCCCTGAATTTCTAGGGACTTTAGCTACCTTCCCTGGAGGCAATGGAGCTCAGGCCAAACTAATGGCACGTAGTCTAATGCTGGGAGCTTTACCTATCTCCACTGAAAGTGGTGGGGAGTCAGGCAAGCTAATGGGAACCAGGTTAATGCTATGATCCATCTCGCCTGTAAGAGGTGGGGGACAAGTTTTAAATGATGGCCTGCAACCTAGAATTCTGGTGCCATAGGGGCAGAGTATCAATCTGCACACTATTGTGTAACCTGTTGGGCTCATGCTGAATTAGGTATATGCTTAGTGTAAAATATTCACATTTGTACTGCACATGCCCACAGAAATGGAGTACGTTTATGTTCCTTTAAATATTTGGTACTTGCCCCTCCTTGTACTTCGACAGGCAGAACAAGGGCGGAAAGGGGCATGCAAACGCAGACCAAGTACACTACCGGTGTGTTCCTGTAATTGCAAGCTGGGGCAGACCTGCACAGAGATGCAGAAACATCTGTAAATAGTTGTATCACTTGCAGATGTCTGAGGGCTTATGCAAATGCACAGTGATGATAGTCACCAGCACTAGCTAGACGCTTCTGCTGTTTGAGGATTGACCTCTAAAGCTGATACAGTTTTCTTCTCCATGTGCCTATATTATACGGTTTTATGGGTGTATTTTACAATTAATTTCCTGCAACTTTCATACATATACAAGAAGGAATCTTACATCTGCTGTATTATAATGAGATTTTTATTTAAATCATACCTTCATCATTAGCATCATCATTTATTTATATAGCGCCACTAATTCCGCAGCGCTGTACAGAGAACTCATTCATATCAGTCCCTGCCCCATTGGAGCTTACAGTCTAAATTTCCTAATATAGACACACACTCACACACAGACAGACATACAGAGAGGGAGACAGACAGGGAGACAGAGACTAGGATCAATTTTTGATAGCAGCCAATTAACCTACCAGTATGTTTTTGGAGTGTGGGAGGAAACTGGAGCACCCGGAGGAAACCTACGCAAACACAGGGAGAACATACAAACTCCACACAGATAAGGCCATTGTTGGGAATTGAACTCATGACCCCAGTGCTGTGAGGCAGAAGTGCTAACCACTAGGCCACTGTGCTGGCCATACCTAATAGTGAATGCATATTTTGCTATCAAAACAAATGTTAAAAAAAGCTTTTCTTGTGCTTATGAACTGGTTGGGTGTATGTGTATCTGGTGTATGCCTGACGTAAACCTGGCACGTATGTAACTGGTGCAGAGCTTGATGCATTTTGAGATGCCTCTGACTCTCTGGTAGTAAACATGCTATTTTTACATAGGTCTCATTTGAGCATTGCATCCAACTCAGCATTAGCCTGTGGTGCTGATTGCAAATAACTTGTACAATTTGGTAATGGGCACCAGTGGCTGGTGGCCACACAATGGTTAATATTTGGCCAGAAATTGGAGAAATGTCAACTCTGAAGGTAAGAGCTTTCCTAGAGAACAGCATGCAGGATGCCAGGGAATATCATCAGCTGTAACTTATACCTGGTATAATAAGACAAAATCTGGGTAGAAAATATGTATCACTGTCCTGGATCAGGGATACAGTAGAATACTAGAACTTTTGAGAAGCTGTGGGTAGAATATATTTTCAGAAGTAATCAGTAGCCATTGTCAGGGTCAGAGCCAGGGATTTGGTACAATGATAGCCCAGATGTAACGATTGGCACAGTGAGGGATAACAACCAAGGTTCAGTATAAGTAAACAGTGGCCAGCAGGACTTCAGGAGTATGTAAGACACACAAGACCCTGGTGCAGGCATATAATAATCTGAGAACCTGGTGACAGTTTTTTTTGGCTGAGATGAACCGGGCAGGCATGATGACACAGCGTCTAAGTTAAAAACGTTCCTCCATTGTACTCTGCAGCTTGTTTAACATAACTACCTGACGGGACAGGCCCATTGGCTCACATTGCCAAGCCCCTCTGCATCTCTGTCTGGACTCCAACTCACAAAAAGTATGTGAACCATATCTGTTGATGCCGTTTGTTCCAGCTAGCACTAATGGCATAGCTGACTGGTTCATGCAATATCATTTACAGCATGGCTGCTGTTTGAGACAGTCAGTAGTGCATTCATTGTAATGTGCCACAGACATGATTTTACGGTGCAGACAGTACTTTTAGGGATGAAGACATTACTTTCTGTATAGTGAAGGTCCTCACTTCAGGACAGGACAAGCATACCCCAACTATCCTGGACCCCTTTCAAAATACAAATTATTAAAATAATACAAGCCCAAAAAACACCACATTGGCGGGGACCATAATGTACATAGTTACCGATTTTGCTTATTATCAATGTCCTTGTTTTACTAGCAACACAGTAAAGTATATTTTCTTACAATGTCACCATTATACCATAGGTAAAATCCACATAAATACCCTTGTGTTTCAATGTACCAAAGAGGACTGGGATCCCCTGGGTCTGTCTAGATTGGTGCTACTCCTACCCATAGGTGCGGAATCTAACAAGGCAGGTTGTCTTCGCCAGGGACCCCCGCAAAGGAGGTATGGGCTTCGCGGCCAAGGTCCTCTGGTTGAGTACTAGACGAGACCCACTAGGAGAGTTGACTAGCAGACGACTAAACAAAGAAGAAGAATCAGCAAGAGCAGATGGTGGTGCACTGGAGCATAGATAGGTCAGGGGAGATAACTAAGAGCAGAGAGTAGTTCCAAGATAGGAGACTGAACATGAGGAATCACTGAAACAGCAGGTCAAACCAGAGAGCAAAATATAATGCAGATAAGTATCAAAGAGCGCTTTAGCCACGTGCAAGCACTACACTGGAGTGAGCAAAAAGAACAGACACCTGACTGCCATGTCAGGTGCCTATAGAGAATTAAGGGAAGCCAATCAGAAAAGGTTTGGAAGGTCATGAATGGGAGAACAGGTCTGGGCATGCGCAGACCCAAAGGCAATATGGCACTCGCCATCAGAGAGGAGTGGCGTCTACCACCGAAGAAGCTGCCTGCATGTGACACCTTGGAGTGTGACACCTTGGGGTGTTATACAACATGATATTATCTACAGGCAGTGTGTACTTTAGACAACTATTCTGAACTAAATTTCTTGCATACTTGACAACACCCAGGTTCCTGTATTCTACTGTTGTAAAAGCAGCTGTCTTAAGTAGACTTTTGAACTTACTGGGAAATAACTTCCATTCATCACACACATTGGCATTTCTGCAGAAAACAATACATAAAATATCCAATAACAATATTTTATTATTTTTTATAACTGTGCATAGAATCCTATAAATTAGCTTTAGCAGTAATGTGATTATTCCTACCCTGGTTCTCCTACTATTACCTTAAATCACTGCTAAAAGTGCTGCAGTTTTAGAGTCCTCTTGGTTTAGAGCAGTGTTTCTCAAATGCAGACCTCAGGACCCCTAACAGTGCATGTTTTCCAGGTACAAGGGAAATAATTATAGCACCAGTGCATCTGTTACAATGTGTCGGTCAGTAATGAAAACGCCTCTGCTAAAGCAAGGAGATATGGAAAACATGCACGGTTAGGGGTCCCGAGGACCAGGTTTGAGAAACATTTCGCTCTATCACAGTACCCGTCCGCAGGCACAATCGCATGTGACTATTGGGCCATTATAACCAATAGTTCTATCCCATTACCCATTTACATGATTTTACTAGAGATAAAAAAGACACTAGTAAAACTGAGATGGTTCAAGCAGCAATTATAATAATGTTAGGGGGCTAAAGAAATGGGGAGAGTCAATTTGACGCGAGGTGTCTTCGGAACGTCCACATTATACGAGAATCTCGAATCGGTTTTTTTTACACTCCACAAAGGTGCGTAGAAAATGAGTGGAGATTATTACCGTAATGGCCGGCAATGAGCTCAGTGGACATTGCGGTGATGTCCGCGCACCACACAGCGCTTTCGAATCTCCCCCACAGAAGCAGACGTTTCCACAGCTTGACGGAAAAGAAGATATTTGACAATCTACTGTATTTAACGTTACATTTTCTCTGTTATTTGCTATTTCAGACAAAAAGGAATCATAAAGAAGTGGAATATCCAATACTTTTAATTATGATTTAATAGTTTTTAGAATCAAAAACTGGAAAATACTTATGTTATCTGTTAAAGAAGTCAATGTGAATTTATTTGGGAATTTGAGTCTCTAGAAGGATCCTGAACAGATATGTTTGTTATACTTAAGGTATTTGACCCATGTCAGTCTATGTTTTCGGTAAAGTACAGGTATTAGCTGAAATCATTCAGTTGAAATACTTACTTAGATAGTATTTAGACTTCTGATGCACTCAGATTGTGTATTATTATTATTATTATTTTATTATTATTATTTATTTATAAGGCGCCACAAGGTTTCCGCAGCGCCGAACACAGTACAAACAATGGACAGTACAGGGAATAACAGTACAGAACAATAAACGAGTAATACCAAGACTTCAGAGACTCCAGGCAAAGCAAATATAATGGAGTTGGAGCAGAAGAGAAGGTAGAGAGACAGGAGGGAGAAGGGCGCTGCTTATAAGAGCTTACATCCTAAAGGGAGGGGAAACAGACAGCCGGCACAAAGGGAGTCAGGGGGGGGGGGAGCAAGTGCTCAACTCTACGGAGGAGGAGCCTGCATTTGACACCTGCATTTGACACCCTAAAAAAGTAATATGTTGCTCTATAACGTACAGAGTTATGGCACAGCAGTTTTTCATATGGAACCTATACTGTATTCTTACTGATGTGTCAAGATAGATTTAAACATAAAATAAATTCTTTGTTTCACTTTATTAAAAAAGATACATCTTGGTATCATGTCCAGAGTTATCCAATGCGATGTTGAATAATAATTTAGTGTCCTAACTTTTGCGGTTAGTATCAGTTATGTTAATCCAGTTAAGTGTCAGGACTCAGTAATACAATCTAGCTAACCTTCTCTAGATACTTTTTTAGATGCAATATTTACTTACCATTTGTATTGTGCAGTTATATTTAGACTTTTTCAATACCATTAAATAGAAGTTCATATTGCATTGAAATATCTTTATTTTTATATTGATTATTGTCTTGGAATCTTTCTAGCGCTGAATGAGTAGCGGATTGATTTCATTTAAAGCTGACTCAACTTTTAAATGAATAACTGCTATTAGCTAATGAGCTGTACTATTTCACACCTGTAAATTACTGTATATGGCGCATATGTCTTTATAATATAAAAGCCTAGTGGCGTGTGTTAGTCTGTGTGTGGAAAAAAAACAAACAAGCTGCAGCGCCACCTGCTGGGCGGAGTTATACACTGACCTACTAAATTCTTAGTGTGTGTGGCAAAAAAAACTCAGAAAGGGCTGAAATTTGGTATACTGACATTATTGACAAAAAAATTAGAATAGTAAAGTCAGTTAACTTCCATCATCCCCCCTTCCCCCCGTGGGAGGGGTAGTAAAGGCTAAATTTACGAGTTGAGGAGTTAAACTCATTTTTGTGAGGTAATTTTACCTCATGAACACACATGTGTACAGTGGCGGATCCAGGGGAGTGCGATCGGGGCAATCGCCCCCCCCTAGCAGGGGTTTGCTGCCGACGGCTGCACAGTATGTGCAGGTCCGTTTGGCAGTGACAGTGTGCTGCCCGGCTGCTCTGATTGTGTTTTAAACACAATCAGAGCAGCCGGGCAGCACACTGTCAATGCCTGTCACTGCCGAGCGGACCTGCACATACTGTGCAGTCGCCGGCAGCCTCAGAAGTCGGAAAGGGGGTGGGGCCTAAATCGCCCCGCCCTAACATCGCCCCGGGTACAAACATTTTCTAGATCCGCCCCTGCATGTGTAGCGGCGTGTGTTAGTGTCTGTGGAAAAAACTATTTTCTCAGAAAGGGCTCATCTAGAATGCATGAGTATCATGCACGGGTTAACTTGTGTCTTTATATATTCTTACTTTGTAAATCTTTACAATATCTACAATACTAACAGTTGAAAAAATATTAATGTATATTGTGATTGTTCAACATTTTATATACTAATAGCAATGGTACCAAGTTGTTATTTATAGATGTTTTCATCTTATTGCATATTCATTAAAATATTATTTCTTATTTCTAAAATTTTTTTAGGATAATCCTAATTGTTCTTGAAATCTTTCTGAAGATATGGCGCAGAAGCATCCTGGAAGAAGGTTCTATATCATGTATCATGGAACAACTGTAAATGCTGCCTATAGTATCATCAAAGAGGGATTCCGAGTCTCTGAACAAGGGATGTTGGGAAGAGGTGTCTATGTTAGTAGAAATCCAAATAAAGCTAAAATTTATCCACTATATGCAGCAGGAACGAAAGTGGTTTTAAAGCTTTCTGTAAAGGTGGGAAAAGTGAAGAAGATTGACTCTCAAGGTCACCCATTACAGACTACCTGGCATGATAATGGCTATGACTGTGCTTGGGTGCCAGCAGGATGTGGCATGGTCAATAGTGGATTAGAAGAAGACTGTATATATGACCCTCGTAGGATCAGAGTGGTCGATGTTATTAATGCTCCTCCAGAGCACATTGTTCCTTTAAGACAATTAATCTCAATATACAAAAGGTGATTGTTTTCATTTTAGTCTAGAGCGAACTGGGGAGAAACAATATGCTCCACAACTGGTGGTGGTGGTAAAAATAATAAATGAAATACTTACAATAAGCACCAGTCCATACCTCCCAACAGATCTTTCCAAAACCAGCTGGGCAGGGGCTCACTCTTCTAGTTTGAGCTTGTTCTGCCCAAATGCTAATATACATGCACATATTTAAATGCAAACCCAAACACCTTATCAGGGGAGTGCCCTACTATTCATATTAAAAAACGGAAAATTCATATTATATTTAAACTATTTCCTTACCGTAATGAATGGTAATGTGCACAGCCCGACGTTGCTATTATTTACGGTGACACATCAGGGAAAATTGAATCTTCCCCTAGGATTAGGAGATGGCACCCCATATGCTAGTGCTTTCAACCAACAATTATTTTGTATATGTGTTAAATCAATCTTTTAAAGTGCATACATCAAAGCCTTATTAGGCATTACAAGTTCGGTATTGGCTGCTAAAAGTACAAAAGGCTTCAAGCCCTGGACTGAAATGTGGTGGTACCACTAATTTCCTGCAAATACTGTATTAATAGGTAAAATTGCAAGTCTACCCTCCCAGAGATGTCAATACCCATTCTGCCACCCCATTCATAGCCCTCATGTTGCTAATATACGATAGTAACTAATAAATAAAACACTGATACAAGGGGTTAAAAGGCTTTTAAATATCGTATTTTTTGTTTTATTCCAAATAGATTACAACCTTCCCAGTGGATTACAAGCAAAACATAGGAAAAATAAGATTTATAATAAAGCGGTTAGATAGTGTGTTTAATATCAATTCCAATAATGTTAACCCTTGTGACACTGCTTCATGTACTCAGTTGAACAATACTTGATATACATCTATACACTGGACGCTAAATTGAAATAAATGAACTGTATCATGTGTGTGATTTATGACATCTGCATGCTGGGTCTTATAGTTCATCTGTACTATATTTTACTCTATGTATACACTTCACTGTATACTACATATGTCTGTACTGTATACTTTATATATATTTATACACTGGAAAATTGTAACATATTTATTAATATTGTTTATTTGTATAGTGCCACAATATTATAGCAGTGCTTTTCAGACAACTTTGAATCATTCAGTACCTGCTCCACAAACATACACTAGGGCTAATTTTGTTATCAAGCAACCAACCTACCAGTACTTACCTGGGGAAAACCCATCCAAAGATGGGGAAAACATGCAAATTTCCACACTGAGAGTGTCCTGGTCGGAATCAAGCTGTGGCCTCTGCACTTTGAGGCAGCAAAGCTAACCACTGTGCCGCTATACCACCATTCCTCCTCAACACATAGTTTCCTTGTACGTTACTTAATGCATATACTGTACTGTATATCTACAGTAATATAACCATTTTATGTTTCACTTGCACATCACTCAGTGCCCACTTGATTAGGTAAACCTTTCTAGTATTGAGTAGGGCCCTCCTTGGCCTCCAGAACAGTCTGAATTCTTTGTGGCATGGATTCAACAAGATACTGGTAACATTCCTTATGGATTCTGGTCCATGTTGTCATAATAGCATCACACAATTGCTGCAGATTTGTCTGCTGCACATTCGTATTGCAAATCTCCTGTTCTGACACATCCCAAAGATGCTCTATTGGATTGTCATCTGGTGATTGTGTTTGTCATTGAAGTACAGTAAACTTATTGTTATGTTCATATAATCAGCTTGAGAGCACATGTTTTTGTGATATGGCACACTACCCTGCTGGAAGTAGCCATTAGATGACAGGTAGACTGTTGCCATAAAAGGATGCACATGATCAGCAACAATACTCAGGAAGGCTGTGGCATTTAAAAGATGCGGAATTGGAGTTAACGGGTCTAATGTGTACTAAGGAAACATTCACCACACCAGTACACCTCCACCACCAGCCTGCACCTCTGACACAAGGCTGGATAGATCTGTGGATTCATGTTGTTTACACTAAATTCTGAGCCTACCATCTGTATATCACAGCAAATATTGAGATACATCAAACAGGCAACATTTTTCCAAATGTCATCTGTCCAGTTTAGGTGAGCCTGTACCCACTGTGGTCTTAGTTTCCTGTTCGTAACTGACAGGAGTGGAACCCGGTGTGGTCTTCTACTGCTGTAATCCATCTACTTCAAGGTGCATTCGGAGATGCTCGTCTGGATACCACTGTTGTAGCGCATGGTTATTTGAGTTACTGCCGCCTTTATGTCATTATGGACCAGTCTAGCTATTCACTTCTGAACTCTCTAATTAGCAAGGAATTTTCACCCCCACAGAACTGCTGCTCACAGGATTCTTGTAATTTTGTACATATCTGTAAACTTTACAGACTGTTGTGCATGAAAATTCCAGATCAGCAGTTTCTGAGATACTCAAACTACCCCGTCTAGCAACAACAACCGTTCCACAGTGAAAATCTGGTCTGAACACACCCCCCCTCTTGTTCATATTTGCATGAATTTATGCATTGAGTTGCTGCCACATGATTGGCTAACTGGATATTTGCATTAACAAGCAGGTGTACAGGTATATATGTATTAGAGATGGTCACTGACCCCCGTGTTTTGGTTTTGGATTCGGTTTTGGATCTGGATTACCGTCGTGTTTTGGTTTTGGTTTTGCAAAACCGCCATTGCGTGTTTTGGTTTTGGTTTTGGTTTTGTTTGGTTTTGTTTTGCTATTTTTTGGGAAAATCCATGTTTTTGGGCCTAAATTAACCCAATTTAGTGCTCCAACTGTTTTAGAGACAAGTAATCTAATTGTTGAGGTAATAAATCATCCAAAAAAACAGTTTAATTCTTCGTTGGTAGGCCTATTCTACACACAAAACAGATTGTCTTCCTCTCCATCTATGCATATTGGCAATGCAGCCATCGTCTTTGAATGTATATTACACCCTACACTTATAGTTAAATATGTAAAGAAATGGAAAAAGCCAGTTTGGTTTCTGTCTCTCAAGGCCCCCCTCCACTTGTATAAAATACCAAAAAATTCAGCCATTATAGACTGTACAATATTAATTGACATGGAGAAAGCCAGTTTGGTTTCTGTCTCTCTAGGCCCCTCTCCACTTGTATAAAATACTAAAAAATTCAGCCATTATAGACTGTACAATATTAATTGACATGGAGAAAGACAGTTTGGGGTCACTCTGTCTCTCTAGGCCCCCCTCCACTTGTATAAAATACCAAAAAATTCAGCCATTATAGACTGTACAATATTAATTGACATGGAAAAAGCCAGTTTGGTTTCTGTCTCTCTAGGCCCCCCTCCACTTGTATAAAATACCCAAAAATTCAGCCATTATAGACTGTACAATATTATGAAAAATGGACAAAGCCAGTTTAGGGTCACTCTGTCTATGACACCCTACCCTTAAGGATACATTGCCCTAACAGCAGCCTTTCAAGATGGTATGTGATATGGAAATGCCACAAGTCCCTTTCCTCTTTGGGGGTAGATTGCACCCTACACTTACATAGAAAGTTTTAAAAAGATGTTATCGGCATCATCTTCAGCTTAATCCTCACCCTCATCAGTGTGTACGTCATCATCACAGACTATCAATTCATCGCCGCTTGAATCCGCCATTAGAGAACAGTCAGTGCTTGGATGTCTTGGATGGTGAAGGCCTTCCTCGTGGAAGATGTAGTTCATTTTTATAAACATCATTTTCTCCACATTTTTGGGAAGTAACCTTCTACGGCGATCACTGACTAAGTTCCCTGCTGTGCTGAACACTCGTTCAGAGTACACACTGGAGGGTGGGCAGCTTAGGTATTGCAAAGCAAGTTTGTACATGGGTTTCCAAATGGCCTGCTTTTCTTCCCAGTAAGGAAAGGGACTGTCTGACATTTCCATATCAACTACCTCTTGAAAGTAATCCTCCACCATCCTTTGCATGTTTATACTCATATTGGATGGAGTTATGGGCAAAGTGACACATTTTTTTGAAAAATCCTTCAAACCAGCCCAGATGTTAAATTGTTCTCGTCTGCCCCCTGTGTCTTCCCTGCTTCTTTTTTGGAAATTTAATTTTTTACGAGCAACAGCTTGAGAAAGTGAAGGAGGACACGTCGTCAAGCCGAGGCCCAGTTCAGCGGCCAACTTGCTGAGCAATAGCTCCTTGCAAAAGTTCACATCTCGCTCATTTACAAGTAAAGACTCAATGTAGGTTTTAAACCTTGGATCAAGCACAGTGGCCAAAACGTACTGATCCGAGTTCAAGATCTTAATAACTCGAGGATCATTGTGAAGCGAATTAAGTACTTGATCGACAAGGCCAACATACTTTGCTGAATTGCTTGCTTTCAGCTCCTCCTTCATTTTCTCAAGCTGCTTTTCCAATAGTCTAATTAAAGGAATGACTTGGCTCAAACTAGCAGAGTCTGCACTGACCTCACATGTCACAACTTCAAATGGTTTCAGCACCTTGCACAGCACTGAAAGGATTCCCCACTGTGCAAGAGTGAAATACATCCCCCCTCCTTTCCCAATGTCATGACTTGTGCAATATGCTTGGATGGCTTTGCGCTGTTCCTTCATCCTCTGAAACATGTACAGGGTGGAATTCCACCGAGTTACCACCTCTTGCTTAAGTTGGTGGCAGGGCAAGTTAAACTGCTCTTGGAGCTGCTGTAATCTCCTACATGCTGTGGCTGAATGCCTGAAATGGCCTGAAATTTTACGGGCCACCGAAAGCATCTCCTGCACCTCACGGTTATTTCGTAGGAAGCTCTGCACCACCAAGTTGATGGTGTGAGCAAAACAGGGAATATGTTGGAAATCACCCAGCTGTAATGCTCGCACTATATTGTTGGCGTTATCTGAAATGACATACCCTGGGGAGAGTCCGAGTGGTATAAGCCATGCATCAATCACATCTCTCAGTTTGCGTAACAAATTGTCAGCCGTATGCCTGTTAGTGAAGCCGGTGATATAAAGAGTGGCCTGCCTGTGACAAATGTTACGTAGTGGTGTACATGCTGCTGCTGTTCCTGCTGGTGCAGGTGAATGACCAACCCAGTGGGCTGTCACAGTCATATAGTCTTTGGTTTGGCCACTTCCACTTGTCCACATATCTGTGGTTAAGTGAACAGTGGGCAGAATGGCATTTTTCAGCGCAATCTCTACATTTTTACACACTTTTTGGTATAGTTGTGGAATAGCTTTACGGGAGAAATGGTGTTGCGATGGAATTCTGTAACGCGGACACAAAACCTCAATTAACTGTGAAATACCAGCTGCGTTTATTGTGGAGATTGGACGCAGATCTAACACTAACATTGCAGCCATGGCGTCTGTGATTCGCTTGGCGACTGGGTGACTGCTGTCATATTTGCTTCCCCTCGCAAATGATTGTTTCACATTTAATTGCTGAAATGTAGGACTGCTCATTTTATTAACCTGCCTCTGGGATGACGATTCACCCCCAGCAGCAGCAACAGCAGCAGCAGGACTAACGCTTTCTTCAGAGGAATCAATAATAGTGCCGGAGTCATCCAGCCTTAAGTGGGATGCCGGGCTAACTCCGAGCGCTACTGAGGATATTGATGAGGATGGTGTGGTGGGTGTATTTTGTAGCCGTCGGTATGTCGGTGAGCGGAGGGTCTTAGCTGATGAGGGAGTGCTTGTATTCTTTTGGGAAGAACTTTCAGCTTTTCCCAACACTTTGCCATGAACTCTCGTTAAATGGCGTAACATAGACGAGGTTCCAAGATGGTTAAGGTCCCTCCCTCGACTGACTGTGGCTTCACATACACTACAAATGGCTATACAATTGTTGTCTGGATTTGGGTAGAAATAATTCCACACATAAGAAGTGGATTTTTTTGTTTTATGCCCAGGCATGACAATGGCCTTTTTCTTTTCACGTGCCAGAACTGCTGCCACTGGTGCGGGACTTACACAAACAACCTCATCCTCATCAACATCCTCATTAGCGCCCTCGTCGCCTACACAAATCTCCCCCTCATCCTCTTCTAATTCCAAAGTAGCATCCTCAATTTGGGTATCACCGGCTACACTCGGGCTATTAAGGCACACATCAGCAGAATGCTCACGATTAGACATCCCACTGTTGGATGGACTCTCCACAGGGATTGTTGTCATTTGTGAATCAGAGCAAATATTCTCCTGTAATGCCTCACTGTTATCTTGCAGCTCGGCTTTGACGCGTAACAGTAGTTGTGCACCAATTGTAGGCTGGGTAACTTTTTGGGATCTGCCACTAATAGCCAAAGGTGAAGGCCTCATTCTCTCTTTGCCACTGCGTGTGTAGAATGGCATGCTTGCAATTTTTTTTTTATCGTCACTTAACTTTTGCTCAGTTACACTTCTTTTTCGCTTCAATACAGTAAAATTTTTTTTGGTTTTTGTTTTTTGCACTAATTTGAAAACACTCTGTTGTTTGACATCGCCTTGGCCAGATGACGTACTGGGAACACTAACATCAGGACTGGTGACAGAACCTGGTTGCTCATTCAGATCATATGTGGACTGCTTTGAATCCATTCTGAGCGCAAACCACTGGGGAGTGCTAAAAATTATTTAGTAGATTCTGCTGACAGTTATGACTTTTGACAGCCAGAAATATTAATGCACAATTAGGGAGGACACCCCAAAAGCACTGAGGAGTGCTAAAAATTATTTAGTAGATACTGCTGACAGAAATGACTTTTGACAGCCAGAAATATTAATGCACAATTAGGGAGGACACCCCAAAAGCACTGAGGAGTGCTACAAATTATTTAGTAGATACTGCTGACAGATATGACTTTTGACAGCCAGAAATATTAATGCACAATTAGGGAGGACACCCCAAAAGCACTGAGGAGTGCTAAAAATTATTTAGTAGATACTGCTGACAGATATGACTTTTGACAGCCAGAAATATTAATGCACAATTAGGGAGGACACCCCAAAAGCACTGAGGTGTGCTAAAAATTATTTAGTAGATACTGCTGACAGATATGACTTTTGACAGCCAGAAATATTAATGCACAATTAGGGAGGACACCCTAAAAGCACTGAGGAGTGCTAAAAATTATTTAGTAGATACTGCTGACAGATATGACTTTTGACAGCCAGAAATATTAATGCACAATTAGGGAGGACACCCCAAAAGCACTGAGGAGTGCTACAAATTATTTAGTAGATACTGCTGACAGATATGACTTTTGACAGCCAGAAATATTAATGCACAATTAGGGAGGACACCCCAAAAGCACTGAGGAGTGCTAAAAATTATTTAGTAGATACTGCTGACAGATATGACTTTTGACAGCCAGAAATATTTATGCACAATTATGGGGGACACCCCAAAAGCGCTGGGGAGTGCCAAATATGAAGAAAAAATAATAAACCTCTATCCTCCTCTCTGCACTAGCGATTTTGGTTAGAGCAATTGCAAGAACAATATTGTATTCTCTGTCCCTGCTCTAATTAGCCTATGACTACACCCTGCTCTCTCCCTCTGTCAAATGGCGATGGATTGCTGTGGAGGCGTGTATTTATAAAGTTGAAGTATCGCGAGAACCGAGCCCCGAGATCCGACGACGTCACAATGACGTTCGGCATCGATTTGGATTCGGAATGGGCGGGAGAGTACCGAGCTGTTCAGCTCGGTACTCGGATACCCAAAGTTCGGGTGGGTTCGGTTCTCGGAGAACCGGACCCGCCCATCTCTAATATGTATATACACTTTGAGAAAGTTGTGAATGATGAAACGCCTCAAGGAATGGCGGATTGTACTCTCTACTTGTGAGCAGTCTTGGGACGTTCATCTTCTTCATCTGGCCAGGAATTGTCTATCCTGAGAGGAATGTTCCAATTGGTGGACTGCAAATCAGCCTTTTTATGTGGTTTTTATGTACAGTCAATTGCTTGTCTTTTATGATAATACATTTTGGTTGATGAATTTCTTTGAACTTCTTCTGCTCATACTCTGACATATGGTCTCGAATGTATTACACTATTTGTTGCTATTTCCTTTTTGAGTCCTAGCTCCGTGTGACTTTTTTCCTGGAAGGTTGAGAATCGATTACCATCATATACATCTAATAAGTTTAGTATTCTTATTGTTTTGGTACGAGTCCAACAGGCACTTTTGCACTTGGTTATGTGTTTTTAAAGATTTACACATGTGCTGGTGCTCTTTCTTTATTTTTTGATCTTTTAGATTGACATTTTTGCAAACATATGAAATTATGTATATTTTACATTTTGGCTTCATGTTTTCATATATCTGTGTTTCACCTAGCGCCAATTGGCCTATTCTTTGGTTAATTAATATATATATATATATATATATATATATATATATATATATATATATATGTATATATATATAAATATATATATATATATATATATATATATACAATGTATAGCAAATAATATCAGTCTCGTATCCACAGTACATAAAAGATCACTTGACTCTTGTAAGAGTGGCAGCCTCGATAGCCTGACGCCAGATGGTTAATCCGGACGGAATGGATTGCTGCAACAGAAGAACAAGCAGGGCGCCTCTAAGTGATATATCAAATATACAACGTGGAATGGAGCAATAACATGCGTACCGTGAGGTAGACAACGATGGGTCTTTAGGAGATAGTGGAGTAGTCTTTGCTGTACTTGTAGTCCTCCAGATCTCCACCGATCAGTACAAAAATACGGAAAAAGCGAAGATAGTATAACTCTGTAGTATTCTTAATAAGGGCAATATCACCAAATTCCCCACAATCCTATGGGGTGTGTGGGATTGGTATCCCAAGATTACCAATTAAATGACACCCATATAAGTGCAGAAAAAAAATCAAAATCTGCGTACCAGATATCATGAAGTGTCCCACTTCTGGAGAATATTAAAACGTGTGCAACACCAATGACTTCACAGTCACAACATCGTTTCTACGTATAATCCACAGTGTATTCCAGTGTACTACCAAAGTGTCACTGGAACTATAATGGACCACAATGGCTAAGTGGTGTCAGGGTGAAAACAGCCAGCAAAACAGACTCCAACAAACAACACTGGAGTCTGTTTTGCTGGCTGGTTTCACCCTGACATCACTTAGCCATTGTGGTCCATTATAGTTCCATGGGTGTCATTTAATTGGTAATCTTGGGATACCAATCCCACACACCCCATAGGATTGTGGGGAATCTGGTGATATTGCCCTTATTAAGAATACTACAGAGTTATACTATGTTCGCTTTTTCCGCATTTTTGTAGTGATCGGTGGAGATCTGGAGGACTACAAGTACAGCAAAGACTACTCCACTATCTCCTAAAGACCCATCGTTGTCTACCTCACGGTACGCATGTTATTGCTCCATTCCACGTTGTATATTTGATATATCACTTAGAGGCGCCCTGCTTGTTCTTCTGTTGCAGATAGATATATATATATATATATATATATATATATATATATATAATAGAAAAACAGGGATACTCTGCACTCTCCAAACACATAATAAATGCTGTACTAAATACTGTTCTATATTAAAAACTGGGAATGTTAGTTCCACATATTGCAATATATGTTAAGCTGACCAACTCACTCCAAAGTCTTCCCAATCTGGTCAGTCCTAACATGATCAAATGCTATGCTATTTTATCTGTGCTGAAGGCTTACCAGCACACAGCTTTTAAAGGCAAGCCTTTCCCAAGCACTAGCAGCCATGGGAGACCTGGGACTCACCTGACACAATGTTACTATATATTAGAGATGGTCACTGACCCCCGTGTTTTGGTTTTGGATTCGGTTTTGGATCTGGATTACCGTCGTGTTTTGGTTTTGGTTTTGGTTTTGCAAAACCGCCATTGCGTGTTTTGGTTTTGGTTTTGGTTTTGTTTGGTTTTGTTTTGCTATTTTGTTGGAAAATACATGTTTTTGTGCCTAAAATAACCCAATTTAGTGCTCCAACTGTTTTAGAGATAAGTAATCTAATTGTTGAGGTAATAAATCATCCAAAAAAACTGTTTAATTCTTCGTTGGTAGGCCTTCATTTATTCAACACACAAAACAGATTGTCTTCCTCTCCATCTATGCATATTGGCAATGCAGCCATCATCTTTGGATGTATATTACACCCTACACTTATAGTTAAATATGTAAAGAAATGGAAAAAGACAGTTTGCTTTCTGTCTCTATAGGCCCCCTCCACTTTTTTAAAAAAACAAAAAGTTCAGCCATTATAGACTGTACAATATTAATTGACATGGAGAAAGCCAGTTTGGTTTCTGTCTCTCTAGGCCCCCCTCCACTTGTATAAAATACCAAAAAATCCAGCCGTTATAGACTGTACAATATTAATTGACATGGAGAAAGCCAGTTTGGTTTCTGTTTCTCTAGGCCCCCCTCCACTTGTATAAAATACTAATAAATTCAGCTGTTATATACTGTACAATATAAATTGAAATGGACAAAGGCAGTTTGGTATCTGTCTGCATCAGATCCTCTCTCCACTAGGAGTAAAATAGAAAACTATTCAGCCGTTATATAATCTAGAATATAAATAGAAATTGAGAAAGGCAATTTGGTATCTGTCTGCATCATAATCATCAACATCATCATTAGCGCCCTCGTCGCCTACACAAATCTCCCCCTCATCCTCTTCTAATTCCAAAGTGGCATCCTCAATTTGGGTATCACCGGCTACACTCGGGCTATTAAGGCACACATCAGCAGAATGCTCAAGATTAGACATCCCACTGTTGGATGGACTCTCCACAGGGATTGTTGTCATTTGTGAATCAGAGCAAATATTCTCCTGTAATGCCTCACTGTTATCTTGCAGCTCGGCTTTGACGCGTAACAGTAGTTGTGCACCAATTGTAGGCTGGGTAACTTTTTGGGATCTGCCACTAATAGCCAAAGGTGAAGGCCTCATTCTCTCTTTGCCACTGCGTGTGTAGAATGGCATGCTTGCAATTTTTTTTTTATCGTCACTTAACTTTTGCTCAGTTACACTTCTTTTTCGCTTCAATACAGTAAATTTTTTTTTGGTTTTTGTTTTTTGCACTAATTTGAAAACACTCTGTTGTTTGACATCGCCTTGGCCAGATGACGTACTGGGAACACTAACATCAGGACTGGTGACAGAACCTGGTTGCTCATTTAGATCATATGTGGACTGCTTTGAATCCATTCTGAGCGCAAACCACTGGGGAGTGCTAAAAATTATTTAGTAGATACTGCTGACAGAAATGACTTTTGACAGCCAGAAATATTAATGCACAATTAGGGAGGACACCCCAAAAGCACTGAGGAGTGCTAAAAATTATTTAGTAGATACTGCTGACAGATATGACTTTTGACAGCCAGAAATATTAATGCACAATTAGGGAGGACACCCCAAAAACACTGAGGAGTGCTAAAAATTATTTAGTTGATACTGCTGACAGATATGACTTTTGACAGCCAGAAATATTAATGCACAATTAGGGAGGACACCCCAAAAGCACTGAGGAGTGCTAAAAATTATTTAGTAGATACTGCTGACAGATATGACTTTTGACAGCCAGAAATATTAATGCACAATTAGGGAGGACACCCCAAAAACACTGAGGAGTGCTAAAAATTATTTAGTAGATACTGCTGACAGAAATGACTTTTGACAGCCAGAAATATTAATGCACAATTAGGGAGGACACCCCAAAAGCACTGAGGAGTGCTAAAAATTATTTAGTAGATACTGCTGACAGATATGACTTTTGACAGCCAGAAATATTAATGCACAATTAGGGAGGACACCCCAAAAACACTGAGGAGTGCTAAAAATTATTTAGTAGATACTGCTGACAGATATGACTTTTGACAGCCAGAAATATTAATGCACAATTAGGGAGGACACCCCAAAAGCACTGAGGAGTGCTAAAAATTATTTAGTAGATACTGCTGACAGATATGACTTTTGACAGCCAGAAATATTAATGCACAATTAGGGAGGACACCCCAATAACACTGAGGAGTGCTAAAAATTATTTAGTAGATACTGCTGACAGATATGACTTTTGACAGCCAGAAATATTAATGCACAATTAGGGAGGACACCCCAAAAACACTGAGGAGTGCTAAAAATTATTTAGTAGATACTGCTGACAGATATGACTTTTGACAGCCAGAAATATTAATGCACAAATAGGGAGGACACCCCAAAAACACTGAGGAGTGCTAAAAATTATTTAGTAGATACTGCTGACAGATATGACTTTTGACAGCCAGAAATATTAATGCACAATTAGGGAGGACACCCCAAAAACACTGAGGAGTGCTAAAAATTATTTAGTAGATACTGCTGACAGATATGACTTTTGACAGCCAGAAATATTAATGCACAATTAGGGAGGACACCCCAAAAGCACTGAGGTGTGCTACAAATTATTTAGTAGATACTGCTGACAGATATGACTTTTGACAGCCAGAAATATTAATGCACAATTAGGGAGGACACCCCAAAAGCACTGAGGAGTGCTACAAATTATTTAGTAGATACTGCTGACAGATATGACTTTTGACAGCCAGAAATATTTATGCACAATTAGGGAGGACACCCCAAAAACACTGAGGAGTGCTAAAAAATATTTAGTAGATACTGCTGACAGATATGACTTTTGACAGCCAGAAATATTAATGCACAATTAGGGAGGGCACCCCAAAAGCACTGAGGAGTGCTACAAATTATTTAGTAGATACTGCTGACAGATATGACTTTTGACAGCCAGAAATATTAATGCACAATTAGGGAGGACACCCCAAAAACACTGAGGAGTGCTAAAAATTATTTAGTAGATACTGCTGACAGATATGACTTTTGACAGCCAGAAATATTAATGCACAATTAGGGAGGACACCCCAAAAACACTGAGGAGTGATAAAAATTATTTAGTAGATACTGCTGACAGATATGACTTTTGACAGCCAGAAATATTAATGCACAATTAGGGAGGACACCCCAAAAACACTGAGGAGTGCTAAAAATTATTTAGTAGATACTGCTGACAGATATGACTTTTGGCAGCCAGAAATATTAATGCACAATTAGGGAGGACACCCCAAAAACACTGAGGAGTGCTAAAAATTATTTAGTAGATACTGCTGACAGATATGACTTTTGACAGCCAGAAATATTAATGCACAATTATGGGGGACACCCCAAAAGCGCTGGGGAGTGCCAAATATGAAGAAAAAATAATAAACCTCTATCCTCCTCTCTGCACTAGCGATTTTGGTTAGAGCAATTGCAAGAACAATATTGTATTCTCTGTCCCTGCTCTAATTAGCCTATGACTACACCCTGCTCTCTCCCTCTGTCAAATGGCGATGGATTGCTGTGGAGGCGTGTATTTATAAAGTTGAAGTATCGCGAGAACCGAGTCCCGAGATCCGACAACGTCACAATGACGTTCGGCCTCGATTTGGATTCGGAATGGGCGGGAGAGTACCGAGCTGCTCAGCTCGGTACTCGGATACCCAAAGTTCGGGTGGGTTCGGTTCTCGGAGAACCGGACCCGCCCATCTCTACTATATATATATATATATATATATATATATATATACAAAAACAGACATAGGTCCTCTGTACTCACCATGTACAGACTGGGGTGCAAGAGGGGGTTGCCCACATTGTATAGACAAGAAAACAGGGATACTCTGCACTCTCCAAACACATAATCAATGCTATATCAAGTACTGTTCTATATTAAAAAAAGGGGACTCACCTGACACAATGTTACTATATATATATATATATATATATATATATATATAGCAACAGCATTGGATGTGCTGTTAGCTGCCTGTCAAGAAGACAGAAGTCCCGGAACCTGCAGAGAGGACGGGCAAGGTAGGTGCAGTTTCTTAAATATTGGGGGGAGCAGGAGGGAGATGACTAGGGGGAAAGTGAATGACTGGCTGCTTGACGGTTTGGGGGTGATTAACTGGCTGCTTGATGGTTGGGGGAGAGGATTAATAAAGTGGCTAGGAGGGGATTTAATAAAGTGGCTAACGGGGGTTAATGAAGGGGCTGAAGGGGAGTTACTAAAGTTGCTAGGGGGGAGTTAATGAAGTGGCTGGGGGGGAGTTAATGAAGTGGCTAGGGGTGCAGTTAATGAAGTGGCTAGGGGGGGAGTTAATGAAGTGGCTAGGGGGGAGTTAATGAAGTGGCTAGGGGGGAGTTAATGAAGTGGCTAGTGGGGGAGTTAATGAAGTGGCTTTGGGGGGGAGTTAATGAAGTAGCTAGGGGAGGGATAATGAAATGGCTAGAGGGAGGTAGTGAAGTGGCTATGGGGGAGACAATGAAATGGCTGGGGGGGGTTAATGAATTAATGAATTGGCTGAGGGCAGGTTAATGTATTGACTGGGGGGTTAATGTATTGACTGGGGGGTTAATGTATTGTCTGGGGGAAGGGTTAATTAATTAGCTGGAGGGGGACTGATGAATGGACTGGGGGGGTTAATGAATTGGCTGGGTGGTTAATGAATTGGCAGGGGGGTTTATGAATTGATTGGGGGGTGATCAATTGGCTGGGGTGAATGGTTAATGAATTGGCTGGGGGTTGAGCAAATGAGTGGTTTGTGTGGGTAATGAAATGGATGGTGGATGTCATAAAACTTCTGGTGGGGGTTGATAAAAATGGCTGGTTGGAATGGATTGGTTGGCGGGGGAGCTGATGAAATAGTTTGTGGGGGGAATGATCTCTGTATTGTGTGGCGATAACTAGAATGCTAAATATGAGACATTGTCAGTGATCAGGGAACGCAGTTCCAGGGTGAACTCATGCAAACCATGTGAGAAAAATTCAGAGTAAAACTAATGCATACCACACCGTACCATCTGCAGCCAAACAGATTGTGTGAGAGATTTAATGATACCCTCAAGAAATTAATAAAAGTATATGTCCACTCGAAGATGGAGATTGGGGGAAGGCTTTGCAGCAATTCCTATTCGTCTATCGCGAAGTGCCACAATCTTTCGCTGATTTTTCCCTGTTTCGGTTGCTTTATGGTCGCAAGGTACAAGGATCCCTAGACATAATTCAGGAGAGTTGGAGGGGGGCATATCAGGAGATCAGGAGCCAAATTATGGGGCAAACTTAAGAGGCTCATAACCCTCATCAGAGCAAACTTGGAAATAGTACAAACTTGGCAAAGACAGCAGTATGACAGACATGTCAGACATTGCAAATTATCTATAGGACAACAGGTTATGGTGATTGTACCCGCTGGGAAAAATAAGCTGCAAGCTACCTGGGATGTCCCATTTACAGTCGTCCAGAGTCTGACTAAAATTGTATGTCAACTTGGAGATAGGTACTTTGGCCATATTTATCATAATATTCCCAAGACATAAGGGTAAACTTTTAAGGATAAAAAGTAAGAGGCAACACATTGCATTGATTTTTTTATTGCACTATTTTTTTCTATTATGCTCATTTATTGCACTTATAGGGCCTGATTCATGTTTGGGTGTAAGTCCATTTGCGTGGTGCCATAACTTACATGAATTCACTCTGTGTATGATCTGAAAGAGGACTTATGCCAATGAACGCAATTGCCTGCAATTCATGTCCAAACACAAATGACACTTAGGACTGCAACTTAAAGGATGTAAGGAGGTGGGAAGTGCTGGATGAGAGTAGACAAGTACAGTAAAGACACAACAAGGGCATTTCAACTCAGATGCGAACGATTCAAGTCCTGTGTTCCTCGGAAGTGCACATTTTTTTATTCGTAATATTTGTGACATACTTACATATAGGGATGTGCACCGGCGACTTTTGAGGTCTCGTGTTTTGTGTTTTGGATCCGGATTTTCGTTATTTTTGAGGTTCGGATTTGTCTCGCAAAACACTTGACGAAAGGTCTCGGTTCGGATTTAAGGTATTGGATTCGGATTTTTTTTGAAAAAAACATAAAAAGTTTAAAAATCAAGTTTTTGGGCTTATTTTCACTCCTAGGCTATTATTAACCTCAATAACATTCAATAACAAGCATTTCCACTAATTTACAGTGTATTGTGAACACCTCACAATATAGTTATTAGTCCAAAACGTTGCAACAAGGTATCTTTCTGGACTGCGTAGAGGAGTGGGTCACCACAATATATATTAAAAACCCTGAACTTTTATGATTCGCACCAATAATTGTACCTGGACTGCGTAGAGGAGTGGGTCACCACAATATCTTAAAAACCCTGAACTTTTATGATTCGCACCAATAAATGTACCTGGACTGCGTAGAGGAGTGGGTCACCACAATATATATTAAAAACCCTGAACTTTTATGATTCGCACCAATAAATGTACCTGGACTGCGTAGAGGAGTGGGTCACCACAATATATATTAAAAACCCTGAACTTTTATGATTCGCACCAATAAATGTACCTGGACTGCGTAGAGGAGTGGGTCACCACAATATATATTAAAAACCCTGAACTTTTATGATTCGCACCAATAAATGTATCTGGACTGCGTAGAGGAGTGGGCACTGGGCACCACAATAAAATATATAAAAAACCTTCAACAGATCTGCATTACACTACACATACGGCTGCTCCTCCATCCTCTCCATCATATACATGTTGGAGTTTTAGCGTGTGACAACCTCTTGTTTTTGATAATGTCAGTGCATTTGGAATATTTTTCAATTTGCCCCACACCACTGAATGTACTTTATCTATGATACGCAATACGCATCTATCTATCTTGACTGCGTAGTGTGGTGGCCCCGGTACACAATTTGGTACCGAGGCCACAATATAATTTAAAAACCCTCCACGTGTCGGAATTCCACCAAACAAGTATCTGGACTGCATAGTGGGGTGGCCCCGGTACCCAATTTGATACCGGGGCCACAATACCTCCTCCAAACATGCTCCAGACAATTCATCATTGACAGACCCCAGACAGACAGGGTCGTAGTGTTATTGTTTGACTTTGTAAACCCAAAAAAATGTCCCTGTTGCACTTGCACATAGTCGTGCAATGAAGACTGACTTTTTCATTTAAAGGCACGATCTTTAAAGTGTCAGAAAGAGAGAGAAGACACAGGAGAGGAGAGTTGTAGCTGGGGACCTGGGGTGGAAGCTCCCAGGCTCCCCCAGCATTGCCTGGAAGTCTGAGCGTGGTGACTGAGCCAGGGCAAGGATTGTGTGCCCTGGATGAGGGGGAGAACTCCATGCCACTATAGTGAACCCAAGAGAGAGGGGGACACTGCACATGGAAGAGGCCCTGGAGTGAGGGCTGCTACAAGAGGCATGGTAGCTGTAGTGTCAGATCCTGAGGCTGAGAGTACACAGAGTGACGTGTCAGAGCACAGGAGACATTATCCCCGCAGAGGAGGGATGAGCTGCAGTTGAGAGGTCTGTTGTTGAAATAGGACATGCACACTTTAACAAACCAATCATTTCAGCGACAGGGCCTACCAAACAACTTTGACTGAAATGATTGGTTTGTTTGGGCCCCCACACCAAAATAACAATTCATCTCTCCCTGTACAAACTAAACAGGCTCTACTGAGGAAAGATGTCGTCCTCATCCTCAACCTCTGATTCCTCTCCCCCTACAGTGTGTACTTCCTCCTCCTCACACATTATCAATTCGTCCCCGCTGGACTCCACAACCACAGGTCCCTCTGTACTATCTGGAGGGCAGTGCTGTACTTCATTGAGGAATTGATTATTCATTTTTATAAACATCATTTTTTCAACGTTGTGAGGAAGCAACCTCCTTCGCCGCTCACTGACTAGGTTCCCTGCTGCACTAAAAACTCTTTCCGAGTACACACTGGAGGGGGGACAACTCAGGTAAAATAGAGCCAGTTTGTACAGGGGCTTCCAAACTGCCTTTTGGAGTTCTACCACGTCACTACCTCTAGTTAATTTAGATTGCAAGGCTTGTAAATACTTTGAAGATAAAAAAAGCAGGCTGCACAGACTGTGGAGCTAGAAAGTGAAATTAAATGGACCACGTTACTTTGGTGGCTATCTATGCCCCCCCCCTCCCCGCCCTACACTTGTAGTTGAATATAAAAAAAGCAGCCTGCATAGACTGTAGAACTAGAAATTCAAATATACAAAAAAATGGACAAAGGCAGTTTGCTATCTATCTGCATCAGATCCCCTCTCCACTAGGAGTAAAATAGAAAACTATTCAGCCGTTATATAATCTAGAATATAAATAGAAATTGAGAAAGGCAATTTGGTATCTGTCTGCATCATAATCATCAACATCCTCCTCAGCGCCAGCTACATCAATATCCTCCTCCCGGTGTACAACATTCACACCTTCATTAGCCAAATCTGTAACTGGACTGTGGGTGATCCTTCCAGCATATGCAGAGGGCGTGCTGCAAATGCTGGATGGAGCCACCTCTTCCCGTACAGTGATGGGAAGGTCAGGCTTGACAACCACCAACATCCTTGGACTCACCTTGTGGATTTGTGATAATTTCTCTTTAGAAGGCAGAGTTGTTTGCTGTTTTGTTGCTGACAGCATAACTCTCTTAAATTTTTTGTAGGGGGGGGGAGGAGGAGGAGGGCTAAGATCCGTGGGTGAAGCTGAACCACTAGTCATGAACACGGGCCAGGGCCTAAGCCGTTCCTTGCCACTCCGTGTCGTAAATGGCATATTGGCAACTTTACGTTTCTCCTCAGATGATTTTAAGTTTCTCTTTTTGCTACTTTTTCTTAACTTGGGCTTTTTGGATTTTACATGCCCGGTACTACGAGATTGGGCATCGGGCTTGGAAGACGACGTTGATGGCATTTCATCGTCTATGTCATGACTAGTGGCAGCAGCTTCAGCATTAGGAGGAAGTGGGTCTTGATCTTTCCCTACTTTATCCTCCAAATTTTTGGTCTCCATTATATGTAGCACAAGATACTGCAGAATGTGTGAACTTGGTAATATTGCAGTACCAATGGACTTATACTGCTGGATTGGTTTTGCAAATTTGGTTATAATTATTATATATTTTTTTTTTTTTTAATTTTTTATTTTTTTTTACTTTTTTTTATTTTTAAAAAACTTGGGAATAGTGGGGAAATAACTATGCCCTTAGAAGCACAGAGCACAGGACACAGCACCACTGGACTGAACAGGACACGGCACAGGACCCAGCAGCACTACGGAACTCAGCAGGACAGAGCACAGGACACAGCACCACTGGACTGATACTGCAGAATGTGTGAACTTGGTAATATTGCAGTACCAATGGACTTATAATGCTGGATTGGTTTTGCAAATTTGGTTATAATTATTATATTTATTTATTTTTTTTAATTTTTTTTTTTTTTTTACTTTTTTTTTATTTTTAAAAAACTTGGGAATAGTGGGGAAATAACTATGCCCTTAGAAGCACAGAGCACAGGACACAGCACCACTGGACTGAACAGGACACGGCACAGGACCCAGCAGCACTACGGAACTCAGCAGGACAGAGCACAGGACACAGCACCACTGGACTGATACTGCAGAATGTGTGAACTTGGTAATATTGCAGTACCAATGGACTTATAATGCTGGATTGGTTTTGCAAATTTGGTTATAATTATTATATTTTTTTTTTTTTTTAAATTTTTTATTATTTTTTACTTTTTTTTTATTTTTTAAAAACTTGGGAATAATGGGGAAATAACTATGCCCTTAGAAGCACAGAGCACAGGATACAGCACCACTGGACTGAACAGGACACGGCACAGGACCCAGCAGCACTACGGAACTCAGCAGGACAGAGCACAGGACACAGCACCACTGGACTGATACTGCAGAATGTGTAAACTTTGTAATATTGCAGTACCACTGGACTTTTACTGCTGAATGTGTGAACTTGGTAATATTGCAGTACCAATGGGCTTATACTGCAGGATTGGTTGTGAAAATTTTGTGGTAATTAAAAAATATTAAAGTAGTTTTTGGTATTTTTTAAAAAAACTTTTTTTTATTTTTTTAAACACAGGGGAATATTGGGGAAATAACTATGCCCTTAGAAGCACAGAGCACAGGACACAGCACCACTGGACTGAACAGGACACAGCACAGGACCCAGCAGCACCACTGACCTCAGAAGGACAGAGCACAGCACACAGCACCACTGGACTGATACTGCAGAACACAGCACAGCACAGCACAGCACAGCACAGCACAGCACAGCACAGCACAGCACAGCACAGCACTAAACAGCACAGCACAGCACAGCACTAAACAGCACAGAACTAAACAGCACAGAACTAAACAGCACAGAACTAAACAGCACAGAGGACCACCTAACACACCCTCCCTCTACCCTGATCAATGCCCGAGTGAAGATGGCGGCGACTAGCGGGGAATTTATAGGATCCGAGTATCGCGAGATCCGACAACGGGATTATGAGTCAGAGCCTCAGTTTCACTTTTGAATTTGGCGCCAATACCCGGATCTGTCTCGGATCCGACTCGGATCCGCAACGTTCGGGTGGGCTCGGATTTCAGAAATCCGAGTGCGCTCATCCCTACTTACATATGGAGAAGTGATTACACAGCCTTTACTTACCTGATTGAATACTGCATTTGGAAAGGACGTGCTAAATATAGTAACATAGTAACATAGTAAAACAGTTGATGAGGTTGAAAAAAGACACCAGTCCATCAAGTTCAACCTTTTTTGGATCTCGTGCAATCCCTCACTTATACTTGAAATTGATCCAGATTAAGCAACTGCCAATATGTTTCAATCGGGAAAAATCCATCCAGTCCTGATATTGGAGTCCTATTTTTTCCCTGTATCCTCTACTATTCTTCATTTTAATTAACTGTTGTATTGCTGGATACTTTTCTGCTAAAAATTTGTCTAACCCTTTCTTAAACATATCTATTGAATCTGCCATCACAACCTTCCCTGGCATTGAAATCCATATCTTAGATTACCCTACCTGTAAAGAACTCCTTCCTTTGCTGGTTGTGAAAATTCCTCTTCTCTAACCTTAGGGCGTGACCGTGTGCCCTGTATATGGTCCTCGGGGTAAAAAATTCCCATAAAAGTTCTCTGTATTGACCCTTAATGCTTTTGTACATAGTAATCATATCTCCTCTTAAGCTGGGTACACACTACAGAAATTTCGACCAACTTTTTATGCCGAGCGATTTTACATGCGATCGATGTTCCGATCGCTCGGTCCATGGACTGCATATACACTAGCCTTGTTTAGGACGATAAAGGGAAGAGCGGACGTCCCTTTAGCGACTTTTTTACAGCCATGCTGTCGTGAGCAATGACTGTAATTTCGTACTTACTGTTGTGGATCGGTCGGAAGTTTATAAACACTACACAGCGGAAAATATTAAACGGTACCACCAACCAAATGAGGTGATAATCGTCCATTTGGGCAGACTTTCGACCATCGTGTCACTGCACACACTGACCCGACTTTTGAACGAGCGGTCGTATGTCGGCTGTTTGAGCCGATTATTGGACGAAAACAGTGTAGTGTGTACCCAGCTTAAGATGCCTCTTTTCTAAAGTAAACATACCTAAACTGACTAACCTTTTCTCATAACTTAATGACTCCATACCCTTTATCAATTTGGCCACCCAATCCTCCAGTTTAAGTCCCTCTGTAGAGAAGCTACATCTTGCTCTGATTTTATTATCTTACAGAGTTTAGTGTCATCTGCAAAAATTGAAACTTTATTCTCTAAACCATCACCAACGTCATTAATAAATATATTAAAAAGGAGTGGCCCCAGAACGGAACCTTCAGGTACTCCTCTTAAAACGTTTGACCAATTAGAGAATGTTCCATTTATCACAACTCTCTGTCCCCTATTCTCTAATCAGTTTTCGATCCAAGTATAAATATTGTTTCCTAGACCCAGTACCCTTATTTTGTAAACCAATCTCTTGTGTGGCACTATATTAGAGGCCTAAATAGACCACATATACTGTGCTGCCCTGGTCTTATCTCCCACTAACCTCCTCATAGAAACTAATTAGATTAGTTTGACATGACCTATCCCTCACAAATCCAAGCCGATTCCCACTAATAATCTTATTGCACACCAAGTAATCCTGAATACTATCCCTTAATATACATTCCAGTAGTTTCCCCACTATAGATGTCAGGTTTACAGGTCTATAATTCCCTGGTTGTGATCTCGTCTACTTTTTAAACAATGGCACCAATCTCTTGGTACTGAGCCTGATGAGATTGAATCTATGAAAATTACGAATAGCATTCTAGCTATTTCTGAGTTTAGCTCCATAAGAACCTTTGAGTATATGCCATCTGGACCTGGAGCTTTATTTACCTTAATATTCTTCAGTCGCCTTTGGACTTCTTCCTTTGTCAGCCAGGTATTAATTAATGGTATGGTTTCATTTTCATTTTTATGTATTATTCCTACCATTTAGTAAATACTAAAGAAAAGAGAGGTTTTAAAACCTGTTTTTTCCTTAGTATTATTTATCAATTCACTTATCTCACTTATTATCTTTTTTAATTCTTTTGCCATTTATATACTTAAAAAACTTTCACTTACTATTTTTTGCAACTTGTTTTTCAATCTACTTTCCTTTTTGCATGTTCTATTACATTCATTGCACCTATGGAAGGATTCCTCAGACTCTTCAGACTTAAACAATTTAAATTCATGCTTATTCCTTTGCATTTCTTCCCTTACCTTTTTATTTAGCCACATTTGTTTAGACTTAATTATTTTACATTTATTTCCCATAGGAATGAACTTATATGTATATGTTTCCAACAACATTTTAAAGACACCCCAATTTTCTTCCATATATTTTCCTTCTGTCCCAGGCTATGCACTTTATAGACTTCTTTAGCATATTAAAATTTGCCTTTCTAAGGTTTAAAGTCCTAGTTGATCCCTTATAACGTTGCTTCTGGAAACTAATTTCAAATGAGACTATATTATGATCACTGTTTTCCAAGTGCTCCCTTACTTGAATATTTGATATTACGTCTACATTATTTGTTATTACTAGGTCCAGTATAGTCCGGTTTCTAGTTGGTTCCTCTACTAATTAGGACATGTAATGGCCTTTTAGTGTGCTCAGAAACTTGTTTTCCCTAGCTGTACCACAGGTCTCAGTACTCCAATATATGTCCGGATAATTAAAATCCCCAATAATTAAAACTTGACCTAGTTGTGTAGCCTTTTCAAGTTGCTGTAGAAGTTGGGCTTCCTCAATCCTACTAATATTTGGTTTATGGCATATCCCTATCATCAACTTCTCTGAACTTTTTCCTTCACTAGATATTTCTACCCACAATGCCTCTATATAATCACCAATATTCTCACAAATAACTTCCTGAATACTTGGTTTTAACTCTGGATTAATATAAAGACATACTCTTCCTTACCTTTTATTTACCCTATCCCTCCTGAATAGAGTATAGCCTTCAAAGTTGACTGCCCAGTCATGTGTATCATCCTAACAGGTCTCCTGTAGCTATAATATCATACTGTCAGGCTTCTTGCATTTGCAAGCATACACTTAAATTTATTGCCTCCCTTAGGTATTTATTTTTGCTTTAACAAGGGCCTCTCCTTATTGGCTATCCTTCCCTTCCCCCCCTCTCCACTCCCTTGACTCTTGTTAAATTCATCCTTATTACACTCAATGTCTATCCCATAAATACTTGCTTGCTTCACCCTGAAGCCTATCTTAAATTCTCCTCCAACTTTCTAACCATCCTCTCCCCTAGCACAGCAGCCCCCTCCTCATTCAGGTGCAATCCATCTCGACAATAAAGTAGGCAACTGACCAAGAAATCAGCCCAGTGCTCTAAGAATCCAATTCCCTCCTTCCTGCACCAATCTTTTAGCCACGCATTAACCTTCCTAATCTCCCTCTGCCTCCCTGGACTAGCTCGTGGCACAGGTAGTATTTCTGAAAGTACTACCTTGGATGTCCTTGCCTTAAGTTTGCAACCTATGTCCCTGAAATCATTCTTCATGACAAAACACCTTCTTCTAACCCGGTCATTGGTGCCAACATGCACCAAAACTACCGGGTCGTTCCCAAACCATTTCAGTACTAGGAATTCCAATTTGTGCACTGGATAATTTTTCTCTCTTGGCGAAAATCCTCTGTTTACAAAATGTATAGGTTTCAGTTTTCCTCTGTGCTCTTCATACAGCACTCCCTCTAGTCCTAAAAAGGATGCATCTACATGTAGGACATAGAGTGAACCAGGGTCTGCATAGGCGAGTAGACTCTTTCAACTTTCTAAAAGCATTCTCGCATTCTGCTGTCCATCTCTCTCCGAACTGATCCTTGACCCAAAGAAAACATTTATTTTCCCACTTGCTAGGCTATCCTTTCATTGGCGGGTAACCTTTGGTTAGCTCTGTCAGTGGCCTAGCTACTTTAGAATACCCTGGGATGAACTTTCTATAGTAACCACAGAATCCTAGGAAAGATCAAAATTCTTTTATCTTGGTAGGCTGGGTCCACTCTGTTACAGCTTCTATCTTGGCAAGATCAGTGGAGACTCCCTCCCTGCTTACAATGTGCCCCACATACTTTACCTGCTTTTGGCATAACTTGATTGGTCTAATAATAGTTAGACCCTTGTTTCTCAGATGATACAGAACTTCAAGCAAGCTTTCATTGTGTTCTTGCAAAGTCTTTCCAAATACAATCAGATCATCTAGGTATACTATCACTACATGAAAATTCATGTCTCCCACTGTTTCATTCATTCATCTTTTGAATGTGGCTGTGGCCCCCGACACCCCTCCCCGCATTTGCTTCAATTGGAAGAACCCCTCAGGGAATTTAAAGGCTATCTTCTCTGCATGCACCGCTGACCTCCGCTGATCCGTTCCACCTCCATGTGGTAATAGCTGTGGTTCACCGTCTGCTGCATAACCTGGATACCACTGATCTCTGCTCATCTGTTCCACTTGTTAGTGTTAATCGCTGTGATCAACGCCCGCTATCTACTTTGCATGCACCGCTGACCTCCGTTGATCTGTTTCACTCCCATGTGATAGCTGTGGTTCATCGTCTGCTGCGTACATTGTACACCGCTGATCTCTGCCTACATGTTCCACTACTTAGTAGTAATCACTGGGATCATCGTCTGCTATCTACTCTACATGTATCGTTGACCTGGCTGATCCGTCCATCCTCCAAGTGGTAATAGCTGTATATACGATATATCTCTGATCTCTGCCTTGCCACCTCCTCATTACCCTGTTAGGCACAGAATCTCCTTCTCTATGGTGTTCTACTAAGGACTCATGTAGCTACCCTTTACCTTCAATGTCAAGTTGCCTCTTAAAGCCACCTCTCTGTTCTGTCTCACTGGGAACTTCTCTAGAGGCCTGCGACCTGCAGGGTGCAAGGCACTGAAGCTCAAATCTCCTTGCGGGGATCCCTGGTGAATACCTTCCACTCTATAAGACTCCACGCCTCTGGGGGAATCTAGGGAGTCTCCACCAGCTGAGACAGCAGAATCTCACTCATCCTTAGTGTACAAGCCTGATACTGTACAATCAGTCAGAAAATAAGTAGGATGTAAATAAAAATAAAACCTCTGTATTTTTAACGATTACCTGAAAATTGAGCCGGAGGTAATGGGAGTATGGGTTGATGTACTACATCTGAAGGTGCTACAGCATTAACTTCTTGAAGTCGCCTCTCTAGTTCTATAATAACTCCATTTTGGAGTGCTATTTGATCTTTAAGTTCCCTAACATTTATTTGCAAGTCAGTTACGTGTTTGTTTTGTAGTTGAAAATTATTTGTAAACTGGGCCTCAAGTCCTTGTAATTTTGCCTGAAATTCCTGTAGCAGTCTTGAGGCAGAATGCATGTGGAAACTCAGATCTGAAAGTCCATGTAACGCAGCTGGTTCTGTACCGGCGGGGTACGTCATTTTGGGCTTGAGTATCCTGTCACACTTCTGGTATCACAAACGGAACCCAATAGCCAGGTAGTTCTGTAGTAAACAGGATTTATTTTGATATATAAATAAATCTCAAGTGTCCAACAAGAAAAGTGCAAAGTCTCAAGACAGATAAAGATCTGGTAGAAGTATCAAGTAATTGTAGTCCAAATCACAAGGGAGCAAGGTTCTGTGGATGCATCTGGTTCAAATATAAACAGAATACTCAAGCAAAGGCTTCAAATCAGGAAGTGCCTTTGCTAGGCCCAAACAGGAAATGAGATCCAAGTTGGAAACTTCATGAGACAATCACGGCCATCTTGAATGAGGGCAAATCTAAGGGCAAGTACATAATTATCATCATCATCATCATCAACATTTATTTATATAGCGCCAGCAAATTCCGTAGCGCTTTACAATTGGGAACAAACATTAATAAGACAATACTGGGTAATACATACAGACAGAGAGGTAAGAGAACCCTGCTCGAAAGCTTACAATCTATACATAACATGTAGACTGATAAATTAACTACACACATCCTACATCCTACTTGCTTCCTCTGCTTCTTTATTCAAGTAGACTGCTAGGCACACTGGGTCAATGGTTAGCATCTGATGATACTCCATCCCACCTGCTTCCCGGCCCCATTTGAATAAATGTGCGTTAGTGCCCACGATAAGATGTACATCTTTCTTCTCCATCTAGCTCGGGACATAACAGGGCTACTATTGGGATCTCCTTCCCATCACCAGCTATGTTTTGCGGGAATTTCAAATCAACAGTAATGTATCTCTGGTAAGAATAACTTTGTTCAGATGGTTAGTCCAGACAATGGCTGTACTTCCATGTCAGACAAATTCTCCAGGAACCACTTCTCAAATACAATGGACACCTGTGAACCACTATCCAGTAGGGCAGTACATTTCCTTCCATTTATCAGGGAAGGCACATGTGGCACTAGACCTACTAGACCAAGTGGCAGTCTACTTTATGCGCTTGACTGATTCCCCATAGTGTATATACGGACTCTTTGGGGGGGTCCAGTTTATGGTTGTTTGGTCCCCTTTCCTGGCTTCCCAAAGGAGGCATAGGATGATCTGTCTTTTTCCAAGATGCGGTCTTGAATTCCACCTACTAAGACATCTTCAGGCTATATGTCAAACCTGGCCACATTCAAAACACTTCCTGGTGTCACCCCCTTCTGCTGGTCGATTGGAAAGTGGTGTAGGAGGGTACCTGGGGCCCTCTCTGGCCAATTGGATAGCTATTAACCAGTTTATCTGTTCCTTTTGCGCGTGGATGATTTTCAGCAACTTATTTTGCATTGGATTCAGATTGCAGACTGTCTGATTTTGCCTTGTTTGTCACTCGATCTCTAGTATCTACTACAGCCACTTCTTGCTTGACCTTGAGAAACAATTGGTTGAATGTGGGTGCAATTCTCCCTACACAAATACTGCTTAGTTTTAAAGCGACTGGACTTAAGGACAAAGCCCCTCTTAACAGTTGTTGCATGCGACTCTCGTTCAATTCAGCAAGAGTCATTCCTACTTTTCCCATAATACGATATATTAGTTTATCTAATCGATATAAGTATTTAGACATCCTCTCCCCCAACTCTTAACAAGTATTTCCTAGTTTATGTAACAAAGCCGTGACATCTTTAGAAGTCCCTTATTCTCTTTCCAATGAGGATATATCGTCCGAGCAGTGGCTTGGGGATCACTACGGCGAGTAGCCTGTACAATTTCCATCGCTGGGCTCCGCAAACTCCATTATTCTTTGTCTTTTGGCAGTTTCAGGACATTTCCACTCCTCCAGATACAATATGGCAGTGTCTTTCCAAGTCTCATAAACCTCTTCCCCAGCAGGAACAAGGAGGCTGCCTGAAAAAGGTCTTAACTGTCTGTATCCACCATCATGCTGGATCTTCCCCATTTGTTCTACAATTTTATTCATGGTTGTCAGGAATATTTGACTGAGTATAGCATACATCACTAGGTCCTACAGATAAATTTTCCCACCTTTGGAAATTTGAAAGTTGAACATCGGAGCGATTCTCATCCCCATGAAAAGAATATAAATCAGAGCTAATTCTTACACCTTCATTAGACATAATGGATAAAGTTATTCTCCACGACATCCTCCTCCATCCAAAAGGGCAGTGGGGAGTAATTCTCCATCTAATCTAGTCTGACTCTCCAGTAATACCATAAGCACCTGGGTCTGGCCGTCACCACGCCTATCTAATACTTTACGTCTAGGTATCCATGCTCATTCTGCTGCTACTTTAGCAATCTCTTCATCAATGTTCTCAGATAGTTCACAACTCAGTGCAAAACAACGATCCGCATCCTTCGAGAAAGTCCCTTGTATTGCGGATTGCGTAATGCCTCCACCTTTGACTGATTACCCAAGGGACTTCTTTGGGTAGTGTTCTGTTTGCAACACCAGAGACAGACCAAAGAATCCTCCGCCCCCCCTTCACTGGACCAAAGGCACACACACATGATAGTATCACACAGAAATTATCCTTAGAAGCTACACTGATACATTTATTAGTGTGGTATAAGCTTCTAAAGGCATTCTCTAGTATTGCAAATCAAAAATATAATTTGTAGTTTAAGCGATCAATTGTATATAATCAATAAATACCACTATATAATACCTGTACTACTATACAGATATATTCTCTCTTCTCTATTATCCTTCAACTAAGAGGTACTTCTCTTTTAACTACAATTATCTGGCAAATATAACTAATACTAAACAATTAACATAAAATACATTCAACAAAATAACTAGACATATGCTTACACTTTGGATTTCATTATCTCTCCCTTAGACATGACCATATAGTCACTTCAATATCTTAGGCTCCTCACATTGTAGGTTTATATATTTCTCTTATATGTGACTGAAAGGATAGTGCGGTAGTCTGCACAGTTTCTCATACATATAATTCAGTCTCTGCTCCCTAACTAACTGTCCCTGCACTAATCCCGTATTAATATTATCTCAGTCCAGGAAAAAGGTTAATTTACATTACAATCTTCAGGCCTTCCCACCTAGTCCCTCTCTAACTACTGGTGTAATACAGTCCTGGTAAATCAATAAACAAATAATATGTTACTTATCCATATATAGCGATCAGCCGTTGAGTCCAAGATGGCTTTTTCTAGCCAGTACTCCAGTCGTCTCTCTTTTAAAAAAGACTTTTTCCTTCTTCTCAGTGTGTCTCTCTCTATCTCTCAGGGGTATTTCCTTTACTCAAGACTTTTACTTTCAAACAACTGACACGGGTGTTCTCCTCTCACCAACAGTTCCTATTTACCAATATGGCTCCTCTGTATACAGGGGTCTAATAGATACTGCTAGCTCCTCTTCTCAGACTTCTCTCCACTCCTCTTTCAGACCTCTGGTACTTTCACAAGGACTCTCTTCTGTCTCTCTCCTCCCTCGGTTTGGCTCCCAACATTACAGGGATACACTCCTTTCTCAATCAGCTCTGTTTTTCTTGCTCCCGCTCTTTTTTTCAGCTGGCTAAGCTCCTTCTCCAACTGCCTTAACAATCATTTGCTCTGTGAATAGCTTCTTCAAGATGTACTGTAGTCTCTCGCTGGCAGCTGTGGACACTTCTGCGCATGCGCAGACAGACATGTTTGCCGGTGCTACGTTAAAATTAAACATTTATATTTGTATCCTAAAATACTGTTCGGTTTAACTTAATTTATGTCTTAAATTAGTGGAAGAGGCATTAGAACTGTTTTTATTACTATGTGTGAAAAATGCATCCCATTAAAAGTTGTAAGGAGAACTGATCTTTGTCAAGAAAAAAAGAGACCTGGGGGTTAATGTATTAAGCTCCGGGTTCTTCAACACCTGCGAGTTCGGCGTCTTCGGCGTTTAAATTTAAAGCGGTGCTGCCTTGTAAAGGGAAACTCTGCCAATTAAACAGTGCTGTAAAGCTATGATTACAGCATGCACCCTGTGTGCTGCTATGACTGCATTTACTGGTATGTTTCCTTTATATATTTTAAGCTATTGCTAGGGTTTATTTGGTTTCTACTTTTTATGTGTCTGTTTACTGGTAGCCTATTGTTTATCATTTTATTACTTTTTTTTGGTCTTTCCCCCTGAGACACATGTATGTGGGTTTTTTTCCTCATACTTTGTTTCATGTTATAGTTTCCTTGTTTTTACTGTGTTTGTTAGCCTACTGAGTCTGGCAACTGGTAACCCGTGATATAAAAGGCAACAGTGAGGAGGAAGCACGGGTGGCAGAGATGGCAGGAGGGGCAGAGATGGTAGGAGGGGCAGGTAGAGTTAAATGAGAGTTGTTTGCCGGATTGTAATGGGTATGGTTCATTGTCAAAATATTGGTTTCTTTGGTAAGGATGGCGTTGCATTTGGGGTCTTGCGCTATAAACAATAGGACCTTGAGTGGGGAGTGGTTCAGTATGTGAACATGGGTGCGCGTGATAGGGTCTACTTGTGGAACGATAATCAGATGGGGTGTAGTATGGTTGATTGATGGGACTGAGAGATGGAGAAAAAGAAGCAGAAGAAGATTCCTGAGAAATGCGTGCTGCAGGATTGCTGGTGATAGAAATAAGGTCAGTGAGACGTGTAAGGGTATTGTTGATAGAGGTTAGGTTTAGGTCCAAAGTGTTCTCTATACGGGTGACGCTACTATGCAAAGTATGCTGCATACAGGTGAGGGTTGTGGAAATATCTGTGGTGTTGGACTGAATAATGGTATTAGTCTCCAGAATACTGTGATAGCAGGCGTTCAATTATTCCCGTTCACTGACTTCTGCTTCCTCAGTCATCTGATGCTCTTCCACCAGCTCATCCTCAGAATTGTCTCCAGCTGTATTGGCACCTACAATGAATGGCAAATTGAAAAACAAAAGTTAATCCTGTGTTATGTACCATTGTGTAATAATACATTGTCAATACAATTTTTTACTTTTCTGCGTGTGGTGGTTAAAATGTAACTTCTTTACTTCTCACTATATCTAACTGCAAATATGTTTGTGTTTAGGTTTTGCTACATAAAGGGCAATTACATTTTTTATAATATCTATCTATCTATATGTATATACCTGGAACTGTGATAGGCTCCATGACGGGTGGGTTATGTCCGGTGTCAATGCGGCCCACACCTTGCACCATCTCTGCATCCAAACAGGCCAATGCCCTGGTCTCCAATGAAGTTAGTTCTAGTTTTGCCGGGGGTCCACCGCCTGTCCTTTGTGTATGCTTAAAGTCTTGCCACCTTAGAAGGATGAAATTATCCCCAAAACCTTGACACATTTTATATAGGAACAAAGAGGTAATTGTTTCACAATTCCATATTTACCTTTTTTGGACCTCATTCGCTTTGCGTCTTATTGGAGCCACGTCATTGACCTCATTTGTTATTTCTTCCCATATTCTGGATTTTGATCCAGCCGAGAGCTGATGCGGAGTGGAGTGGAGCCTATCAACAGCCAAATTCCACCAAAATGTCGATTTCGGCGTTAGTGAAATTTGGCTGGCGTTTTTTTTTTGGCCGCAATAAAGGATGATCCGGAAGGCTAACTTGCTTCTTGTTCAGACATCTCTACAAATGCAAATAAAATCCGTTTAGTCCATCACTATACAAAAAGGCACACACCTAAGGCCATGTTACTTACCTCAAAATGGAGGTGATCCTTTGATGTAAATGTACTGTTAATCAGACTGTTAAACAGGAATGTCAGTGTAAAGCTAAAGAACAAAAAAGATGCTATGTAAGGTTGCACACCTAGGGCCATCTTACTTACCTCAAAATCAACAGGTCAAATGCTATCCCTAACAGCTAGAACTTGTCAGCCATGCATAAATTGTCAGGGCCGACTATCGAATGCAGTGTGAGTTTTATAGTGGATACCGGTGCGTTCTCTTGCATAGGCACCAGCACGCTAGGCCCACCCATTGCCAGGAAAGTCCATTTAATTGACAGGTGAGTCAGTCATCTTACTAATGGTTCCGCACATGATGTGCAGACGCACCGACGTGCACTGAGAACCAATAGCTAGGCAGGATATTAAAGTGTCATTTTTCAGAGAACATGCGAGCAGCGACTTTCTCACTGAACTGCGGGTCCTTACAGCAACACTGCACCGTTGCTTTCCACCCGCAGGTTGTTATGTGAGCAACGACGAGAAAGTCAATGGCTATCGAGCCGTACGCAGGCATCAGCGCATGCAATTGGGCAGTCGGCGATCCATCGTCCAATTGCAGCGCAGATGGAGCGATCTGCGAAGAAGGCAGCCCGACCTCCTTGCAGAATTAAGGGCAGAAATAGATGCTTGTAAGTATGCCCTAAACACAGTATATAATGCAAATGGCTCACCACACAGAAAATATGGAGACATGTTTGCAAAGGCCTCTTTTGTGTCCATTCCCTACTAATTATCATATCATTATCATAATACATCAAGTATTATATACTATTATATACTTTCTTGTGCTTATTATGCTTATTTTAATGCATTTCATTTGTGAAAATATTTGTGGTCCCATGAACAGTATTTGTCGTTGTTTCAAACGTTAACCATTTAATTTATGGAACATGACTGGTATTTACCATTGAAAGCTACCATTAGCTGCATGTTTGTGTATGTTGCAGAAAATAAAAAAATTAAAACAAATATAACACATCCTGCTCTATAACAGGACGCCAACGCAGCTACCGCCACCACCACTGCAATGAAAAGGAGGTGGTCCCACAGGATGCGCCAGGGGTGGTCCAGGAGGAGGTGGCAGAGGCAAGGGAACAGCCACAGGAGGAGGAGTCAGCGGTGGCAGAACACCATCTTTTTATGTCCCCAGTCCTCTTCCAGAGCCAGCCTGAACCCCCTCTCAGCAGCCACAGGTGCTGGTGGAAGAAAATAAGTACAAGGTAATTGTTATATAGGGGAGTTTTGACATTTTTTGTTTAGACGTAGACATGAGAAACAGTTTTTCCTGGCCAATCACAGTAGAGGCCATCCTAAGTTCCCCCAATGGGGAAACTGCTCACCCCCACTTCTTGTCTTGTGTGCAGCTGGCTGTATGGAAAATTGCAGCCTAGAGGGTGAGATTTGCAAGGAAAAAATAAAAAATATATAGCAAACACACACAATTACACTATATACTTTTTATTACTACTGCGTTCAGCAGAATATAAAACTCTGGGTAGTTTTTTGGTAACATCACATTTCTGCACTATACCGAGCATTAAAAATGCATACCCATATGTACAGGAACCTAGACCTAGCATTTTACCACATGAATGTATTAAGAGTGCATTAACTAAATTTTTGCATTTTGTTTTTTGCAGCTGACGAGGAGTTAATGGGTCCAACTAGACCACACAGGCAGAGGCTGGTGAATGAGCTGGAAAAACAAGAAAAAAAATACAAAAAAATATAAGCAAAAGGCAAAAAAATAAAATAAATTAAATATCTAAAAAACTTATTAAATAAGTTCTATTACATTTTAAAATGTTACTTAAATTGTTAATATTGTTTTTGTTTGTAGATTAAAATTGTTTATTTTGTTAGAAAAACTGGTGTGTGTGTTATTTGATCTACAAATTATTATTATTATCATTATTAATTTATTTAAAGCAGTGGGTTAAAAGGCAATGGAGAAAGAGGCCAAGCATGGTATAATAGGGAATAGGGTCACACCTCGCATTATTGCCAGGCTTAGTGGCAAAGTTTGCCAATTGTAGAAACAACAAGCACCTATTCATGGGTGCCAGGGCAATAGGCATGCTGACACTTTGGAATTCAAAGAGACCATTGGTGGTATAGGTGAACAAAGTAACATAACAAGAGGGAACACATATTTTAATGTTCATTACAACCACCACTATATAACAAACAAGGGTAGTCAGTAAAATATGAATCAACGCTTGAGAGATACACAGATGTCCCTATGGGATTCAAAAGCATAGCGTTCGCTTCTGCAAGAACAGCAGAACATCGTAGTATTTCCGGACGTGCATGCTCGTGAGCACATACGGTAGGAACAGTTGCACTCGAAGTCATTAGGCTGCGTATGTGACAATACGCGTCTCGTTGAATTCGGCCGTTCGCAACAGCCAGCTATGTGCATCATTTCACGTACGTGTGCTGCGCTCAGTATGCGTCCCTTAATGACTCAGGCCCTTATAGTCTAAATATCCTGACACAGATGTGGTGGCCGAGTACTGATGGGACTTCCTTCCCTTACCTTGTCCTCCAGACACGATTCAGGTTCTTTTTTGGTCGGACATCCGGTGGTCAGGAGATAAATACTTCAATGAGAGGGACAAGGATTGGTCAAATAACTTGGGTTTATTAATAATGCAGTAAAGATAATTTTTGTAAGCAACCGCGCCACTGACCCCTTCAACTCAATGGTAATGACAAAATATTAATTTGATCAACATAGAGCACAATAGCATTTAACATATAATAACAATAAATCAATTTTCAGGTAAATCACTTAACATTAATATTCAACTAAAACATTTGGTGCACCAATATTATCTTGGTAACGTTACCATATTTTACACTCAGTCCTGGGTTGAACTGTGCACAGGAATTTAGTAGAAGTGCTGGGGCCCATAAATTACTTTTTCACGCCAAATAAACTGCTGATCTTTTGTATTGCACAGTCTCTTTTGTGTGTATTCACAGACCTCTCTATTTTCTCTCCTCTCACACTGTTCTCAGTACATAGCTCAGTCTATTTGGTGTGATGTCACAGATCTCTATACTGCTTATTTGTTTTCAGTACTTTCCTTTTTACTCACACCTCTCTTTGGCTCACTTCTTATCTTCTTCTCTTCTTACACTTACTTCACTTTTAATCTGCTTATATTTCACTTTGTCCAATTTTCATTCTGTTCCTATTTTGCTCTCTCAGTCTATGCAGACACAGGGATCTCTCTCCCTCAGAGGTCTAGAACTTTCCAATTAACAAACCAAATTAACAAACCAAAAACATATAGATACACCCCAGGGTACTCAGATTTTGGGGCACCACACAGACACGTACGTACACATACTAATTATTAATATTGAGGCGATGGAGCACACCTCAAACTGCAATATCTTATTTCAAGGATCACTGTTTTAGGATCCACATACAATAAAATCCTTCAGTTCACATTATGTGTAATCACAATCTCTGTTTCACTACTAGTTGGCGATACTCTCTTTTAAATGGTGGTCAGTGGTTGTGTCACAAATAGCCGAATCTCTTTAGTATCTTAATAGAGATATACATCGGATTCATCAAACAAGAGCTGTCAGAGACAAATTCTTGCAAAAGTCAGCTCTTCTGGGGATATAATTTAACGGTCACTGCCTCCTTCTGTTGGTCCCTGTGTAGCCACACAAACCTTCCTAAGTGTAGATCTCTAACCTTGTTTATGTTGTCCTTCAGCTGCAATTGTTTAGTAGAAGACAAATGGTGCTCATGTAGAAGAGTACGTAGGCATATTTTATTGGGTAAAATATGATTTCCGTACCACACATGCACATAAAATGTATGCGTGCTTACGTTTCAATGACTATTTTATAGCTTAAAGTTGCAGGCAACAATACATTATGCAATGCAATAAGAATAGAATTTCATTAATTATAATTTAGCCTACAGCGCTTGGCATTCTCAGGTGGTCTCCCAGTCAATTACTAACCCAGCCCAATCCTGCTTAGCTTCCAAGATCAGACAAAATTGGACTTGATCAGGGTGGCGCAGCTGTAGGCATATATTAACACAGTGTCCTTTTAAGGTGATGTGTGCTTTCTTCTTAATAAAGGCGTATAACTTTCTCTTTTTAGTTCAGTGTCACATATAAAGAAACAAATAAGAAATGATCATAGTGCAAACTGTGCTAACTCTTAAACCTAAACAACTGCAATTTTTCTTCTGATTTAAATGTCACAGCAGATATAATCCAATTATATTTCAAACTCATAAATGTTCTCATCCACAAGTGTAATATCAATCTTCTTTTCTTTCCTCTCTTAGAGAGGTCTGTTTTTTGCTTATCACTTTACAGATTGGGTTTAAAAACAAATAAGGCAACAGCTGGGTGATTTGCTTAAAAAGTAAACAAATATTCTTAATTTTTCCCAATATATAAAAAATATATAAAAATATTCCAACATCCAGTTTTAAAATTTCTCTCCAATCCCTATGAAGGTGAACTCTTAACCCATTAAGCACATAACAGGCATGTAAGGAGGGCAATCATTGTCAGATGATATCAACAGGTGCCAGCCACATTGCCTCACAGTCCCGCAAGTATTTCAGGAGCAGTTTCCAACTTGTATCGGATCTCCCGTTCTCACTACCAACGCGTTTCGATTCTGTGAATCTTTCTCACGGTGTGGGGGAGAAGTGGTTACTCCAATCTTTTATACTTCTATACACCAATCACTATGTAGCTTACACAGGTTCATCTGATTAATTAATTAACATCTATAAAATATATCTATCTTTTCAATATAATATTTACAATTATCTTATTTTATCCCATATTACATAGTATATTGAAAAGAATATCATGTGCTTTCAACCACTGTGCATCCATTATTACAACAACCTTTCAAAGAAGTTTTTTTCTTGAAATGCATCTCCCATCAGTCTAAATCACTTATTATTTAAGGGCTTTTTTACAAAATAAATCGGTATGTGGGAACCTTATTACATTTATACACCTAACTTACTCCTATTAGGATTGACCTAATAACCATTTGTTTGCCAAACAGAGCATCTACTCTCTATACTACAGTCTTCCTCCAATGGGTTTGCTGATCAATGGATGCACAGATAGTTACAACATATATTTTTAGAATAAAAAAAACATTAATTTCAATACATGATCTTTTTCAAGATATATCCCTTTTATTCTTATATTAATAAATAAGTTTAATTCTGAAGGAAACAAGGGGATAATGTGCCTAAAGCAGGGTTTCCCAAACCCAGTCCTCAGGACTCCCCAACAGTGCAGGTTTTCCATATCTCCTTGCTGGAGCACAGGTGTCTTCATTACTGACTGACACATTGTAACAGATCCACAGGTGGTCCTAATTATGTCACATGTAATCCAGAAAACCTTCACTGTTGGGGAGCCCTGAGGACTGGGTTTGGGAAACCCTGAGAGTATATTAACTTAATTTCTGTTTTTTGCTAATAAGGAGATGGAATCCTTCCTCTTCCATTGTTCCTGCACTTTCTTAATTCCACAGAAAGACTTGATTAAATTAATATTACATTCATGTTTCTGTTTACAATGTGCTGACAATGAGTGCAACATATATTCTTTCTTTATATTTCTGAGGTGTTCAGCCCATTTTTCCTTCAACTTTCTACAAGTTCTTCCAATATATTGTTTTTGACACATACATTTCAATCACATACACATACATTTTAGAGTTGTATGTGATAAACTCATTTTCTGGGAATACCAAGCGCTGTAGACTAAAGTATAATTAATGAAACTCTATTCTTCTTGCATTGTATAATGTACCAATAGCGCAGAGTACACTTTATTTGTTTTTTGGATATTTTGCAATATTGGTTAAATTGGATGTTAACCTAAGGCAGGGGTCAGGGAAATTTTTTACCTTTTACCCCAAAATATATTTAGACACGCCGACGTTACCCCCTTGATTTGAAAGGAAAAAAATCATATATTATTGATTATTGGAATTTAAAATTGTATTGAATCTATTCAAAATTTCTTTGAAAGCTTCAACTTCAAAACTTCAGGTTTTGGAGAAATGATGTTGCTTCATTTTTGATACGAGAGCATCAATAGTGGGGCATTTTGTTGTCAGAGCAATTTGGATACAGTCTTCAGCGTCCAATCGATTTCTCTGCTTTGTTTTTATGTTCGTTAGAGTGGAAAATCCTTGTTAGCAAAGGTAGGTTGTTGCAAAAGGCAGCAACTTTTTGACTGCCTCCTCATGTGCAATTTTGATGCCTTTGCAGCTGTTGACATCCAAAAATATAACAGATCTGCTTTGTTTTCAAATGCAATACGTGCTTCATTATTGCATCAAAGCTCAAGAAGTGCCTCTGCCAACCCTTGAGGCTCTTCTGGTACAACAGCAATTTCACATTTAAAGGGGTCTACAATCCAACTGACAGCATGTGAATTGGCAGCATTACCCACAGGAATTTAATTTTTACCCCATTTGGGGTAATTTACCCCTGTTCCCTGACCACTGACCTAAGGGGTATATCCATGCAATTGTGGGTAGCGCATAGGGAATCTAAAACATTTTTTAATTGATTATAGTATCCTACTCCTACACAATCTACACAATCTGTATGAAAACTTGAAATACATAAGTGGCAATAATGTATCAACTTTGAACTAGCTTTTATGAGCTATCTTCATTGCGAAATACTGCTTTACTTTCTTCTTTGGAAAACCCCTGTTTATGGCATGTTCATTCAAAGCACAACACGGCTCCTCTGCCAACATGTACATGGAAGGACTCTGACTCTCTCCTAAGGAATGATACCAGCTGATTGTCTGGTAGTCATAACCATTTACTGTACGTCTCCCACACAGAGAGATTTTTTAAAGCGAAGACTGACATACAGGAAGACATGACTGAAAATCAAACTCATGGTTAACAAGTATAAAAGTTGCTGTTTAAAATAACCCAAAAGAGGGAAAAAAGTGAAGACAAAATATTGATATTAAGTGACTAAAAAGAAAAAATAGTTAAATAACCATAAATAAGGTCAGAATAGTGCTAATAAAACATAATCTTTATACCTGTACATAAAGATCTTTAATGTACTGCATACAATTAATATTGAATATAAAAACCATACCTTTGTTCCCCATTTTCATTGCAGATATCTGGTCTGCTAGTCTGCAGATATCCTACTGTCTCCAAAGAAAATGTTAATATATCTTTTCACAGAGCATTTTAGTTTGTGAAACTGTGCCTACTTGTCAGCAGCCTAATTACCTGTGGTTCAGTTAACTTGTGTAACCCCCTGTCACTGTGTGTAGTATGGGGTGCAAAGGGTACACAGTGCACCTCCTCCTCAAGCCCTGGCTAGCTGATGGGCATGGGTGTAAGTGATCAGGGGGTCCCTGCACATGCAGGTGATTCTTTGTAGTTAATGGGACACAGGTAATGTCACTTTGTGGTGCAGTGTAATAAAAGTCACAATAATTTGGGCGCCAGACCATCTCTATCACAAACTGAACTCTTTATTTACACTCCTCTTCCTCCAGCACGGTAATCATAATGGTTGCAGCAATAAAGAAAAATATATACATCTCCTTACTCTCTCCAGCACAGTTCTTAATGAGCAATACGAATATGGTTGCAAATATATCTCATTACTCCTCCTGCACAGTTCTTAATGTTATCCAGATGTTATATAACATAAATCACATGTATCTTACACTCTATATGTCACTGCAGATCACCCTCCTCTGCAGGGGAACTCACATGGATGCTAACAGGCAGGCAGCTTCTCCTCCATGCAGTTCTGACACTGTTGAAGTGTAAAGTGCCTTCTCACATTTGCCAGCTGATCTCCCCAGTTGGCAAGTATGGTGTAACAATGCTGCACTTATACATTACTAATACACAAAATAGAATTTGCATTTGAATTTGGAATTTTGTAAGAAACAGCTGGTGCAGAAAGGACGGGATATCTGTAAAATAAGAACACAGGACAGAACTAGTACATCAGCCAATAAGGATATATTTTGAGCCAAACGGATGTTTTAATTCTGATTTTTTATTTAAAAACGCACGTAAATTGGATTTGAATATACTTGTTCTGATGAATTCAGGTGTCTATGTGAAATATACATTTGCAAAAGAAAGCACAGAAATAAAAATAACTATTGAATTAATGTTGCAATGTTAATAATATTAGCATTAACCGTTAAAAACAATAAAAAAAAAAATACAATTTTTACAGTTGCGCCTATTAGAAAACACATGTTATAGCATGCAGACGAGACTGTCAACATTAGTACTCATGACTTAGACTACCATGTAGCTGGAGCTAGAGGTATGGCAGAAAAACAATTAATTTTGAGATGCCTAAAGCATGAATTGAACGTGGCTGCAAGAGCTCAAATTTGGCACGCCCTTACTGCACATTGACATAGGGCGAACGCCCCTTTCCACATTGGTTCAATTCGAGAAATTGTAGGCTGTAATAAGTGTCCTTTGCGTACCTAGATGCATTGAACATTGCTGTATTCACTGGCGTATGACCCAGTTCTGGGCATGTGCAGAGTGATTTTGCGTACGATATGCACAAAATCTGAAGAAATGTGCCTTGATGCACTTTGAAAATAGATGTGCCAGTTACCCTTAAAATTATAAACCTGTAATGTGAAAGATGGAGGATACAGGTGGATTTTGGTGGGCGGTGGGGGTTGTTCCTCCAAAATGAGACAGTTAGGAGGTACTAACTACCCTTACACTGACTTGTATATGTAAACAAACAGAGGGACGTATTTAGCTAGGTGTATAAGACTAGGGGGCTACCAATTATGAGAATGAGGCTGCTAGAGACAAAGACCACAAATAGGTATTCAATGAGATATTTATATTTCATAACAAGAGATCCAGCATTATCTGAAGTGATTGACACAACAGATGTTATATGAAATGAAACTGAAACTTGAAAAGTTATAAAAGACAGTGGCATCTGTAAAACAGCCGCACTCCAGCTTCTTCTGTCACTCGGTAAGAGCACACTAGAAGTCAACTGAATTTGGGGAAATCAGTTAATGTGACCTTCTGCCAGAAAGGATATATTTTGAGTCAAATTGATATTTTGAGAACAGATGTAATAATGATTCTCAAAAGTGTAAACATCTAATCCAAAAGATGGACAATGTGAGAGATGGAGACACGGGTGGATTTCGTTGGATAGTGGAGGTTGTCCCTCCAAAAGGGCTACAGCTAAGAGGTACTAACTATTGTAATTTGACCTATAAAATCTGTCACAGTTCACAGGGCCTGTCAGTGCTGGTATAACAGCATATTGTCACTTACACTGACTGCTATGTATAGACAAACAGGGAGGGGGCAGAGAGGATACTTGCTGAGTTTCTGAAGCTAAAATATATCAGAGTTCAAAGCGTTCCTATTTATGTTGTAATTATATGCAACCTACAGTTGCAGATTTATCATATCACTGAAAAATAAGATAGTGGGCACTACAATGTTCCTTGGAGATGTTTATTAAAGTTCCACCGACATTTATGTCATGATCGTTTTGTAATAAGCATTATAAACAGTCTCCTTACTGTTATAAAGCAGCATAACTTACAGTAATGCATTATATATATATATATATATATATATATATATATATATATATAAAAATACATACATATATAATATATACATATAATATATATATATAAATATATATATATATATATATATATATATATATATATATATATATATATATATATATAAATATAATATATATACATATATATATATATATATATATAGCAACAGAAGTCTTGTTGGGGCATGTGTTTTCTTGAAGACTTTCTCTGTCAGTGCAGCAATATTTCTCTGACCACCTTTCTTGAACTACTCTTTGTAAATTATGTGTTTTAGTCTGTGGCTGAAGGAAGCATATTGCTAAAGTGAAAACTGAATCGGTGATAAACCCTCACAATCCGAGGTACAGTAATCTCCATATCTCATGTTTATTTTTAAAGATATTTTGAAAATCAGTCACCAATACAACAGTGCTGCATTTTTAGACAGTGACAAATGTTTAAATGAGGGGTCATTCTGTGAAGCTATATATAGGGGTCTATTTATTATTGGTGGCTAGTGGGCAACAGCAAGCATCATTTTGTATCACTGCATATACTTGAGACGGTATTAGTTTTTTAAGACCGGAAGTGAAAAGCAAAGTCAGATGTATCACTAGCGAGAGAAGGCTTTAATTAATATGTTATTTGTTATGATGCACTTTCAGTAATTTGGTTAGAACCTGTGCTGTTCTAAAACTGTCACAACTGATACTGATGAGGTTTAGTATGAGACGAGACATCCTCTATTAGTAATATTAAAGTAATTTCATCGTTTTCCAATAAGCATTGTCTATGCGATTTGTATGGTTCCAAAGCACAAGCAATTTATTTAGCAAAAGCAAAAGTTTAGCAGTTCAATAAATAAGTACAGTACAGCCGATACCTGAGACATACATACATGCGCAGCACTCTCTGCTGGATTCAGCTAGACAGTTCTCCAGTCCAGAAGACTGTGGTCAGTGTGACTGTTTAGCTGGTTCCAGGGAGCTGTATATATACATTTAGTGATACAGTGAAGACCTTAAAGGTGACTTGGCCAGTTTCCATAGGTTCAGGCTCCAGGAAGGTCCAGTGTAAAGCAGTCCATAGGTCAGTTCAAACAACCCCCTCCAAGGGTGGGGGTCAACATTCCAAGGGTGGAGGTCTGCTCTCCAGATGATGCATACTTAGTTTTCCCACCACGAACTGGTTCAAAGTGGACTATTAGCATTACACAGACAATATCATTCCAATCATTTATACCCTATCATCGATAACTAACGCACGCAATGTGCGATCCTTTCGGCGAATGAACCGGACAACTGCGGATAAATAGGGGATTAGAATGATAACAAACATGACAAGCTTCCCGTGATCTGAACTTAAAATATCACTTAAGTGTACATATAACCTTATAATATATAAATATAAACCAAATAACATCTGCTCATAAACAATTGTGGAATGGAACCATGATTAATATGAAATATATATATATATATATATATATATATATAAATGTATGTGAAAGTGCGAGTGTATACGTGCGTGCTTTATCGTGCGATTGTGCAAGGACACATAACATGTGGCGTACTGATCGCAATCACACGGTAAAACAATATTAATCAATATACTTTCTTTCATCCAATTATACGACTTTGACAGTAAATTACGGCATTTTGCAGTGTACCTGTTTAGCTTATTCGGCTTTTAGAGTACATGGCCATTTAAAGGTTCGGAAAAATGTCTTTTCTCTTATATGGTAAGAAGTCACATTATTACTGTGGGGCTTATAGCCATTATTATTGTGCAGTCATTGAAAACTATGTCGAATTTAGATAGTCGTTTAAATGACTACCACCGAATCAAAGCTATATATGATTAAATAAATTGCAGTGTTCAATTATATTAATTTAAAAAAGTGATACAATATATAACTGCTTTGTCAGTCACATAGATCATATCCTATGGTCAACCACATTACTCCCATGGCCAAACACTTTGTTTAGATTTCATGTCCAGACACTGCAGACTTCACCGTAATGTGACAATTCACTGCAGCCAGCCTCTCCCATTAGTAAACAAAATTAGATGCTCGGGTTCGGCTTCTTGAAAACCAAGTCCACCCGAACATTGGAGATCCAAGTAGCGAGCTGAGCCGGCTCGGTACTTTCGCGAGCCCTCAGAACTGAAAATGAGGCAAAGCGTCAATGTTGTGCCATCACGAGTTTTGGATTCTATAAGTACCACCCTCTACGGAGATCCAGCACCAATTCACAGAGAGATACAGAAGGAGTAGCAGGGTTGTTGTCAGTCTCCACTGCAGTTGGGCAACATAATATCTAAAACAGAGAAAGGAGGGGTGGCAGTTTTCTTAAAAGCCTCCACTGACATTCTACTGAGTTATAGCTCACACAGAAACAGGAGAATTGTCAGTGTTCTTCAAAATCTGCAGTCACATTGTACTGTGTTATTATAGCTCACACAGAAACAGGAGATGTGCCAGTGTTGTTGCCAGTCTACATGCCATTGCTCCATTGAAAATTGTCATTGCTGAGATAGAAATAATAGGACTGGCAGTGTTCTTAAAAATCTGCAGTCACATTGTACTGTGTTATTATAGCTCACACAGAAACAGGAGAAGTGACAGTGTTCTTGCCAGACTATAGTCTATGTGCCATTTCTCATTGTTAGTGGTGAAATAGAAAAAATAGGGCTGGTAGTGTTCTTAAAAGTCTCCAGTGACATTGTACTGTGTCATCAAAATAGATTCACAGCAGTACACAGAAGATCAGGAGCACCAGCAGCTGCTGGCACCAGTCATGATGATAGTAATCCATCTACGTCATCTGCTAAAGCCTATGTTAAAGTGCATAGTGTTTTAAGTCAAGGAAACAAAAATGTAAAAATAAACCTTTTACCTTGGTAAATAAAAAAAGACCTGTAATCCAGGCAAAGTTATCTGCAGAAAAAAATAAAATTGCCAACATGCCATTCTACACACGCAGTGGCAAGGAAAGAAACAGGCCTTCGACTTTCTCTATGAGTGCTAGTTCTGCTACTGTCATTGAGGCATCTTCTTGTAAGGTCAGTCATGTTCAGATTCAGAAATGACACAAATCCCTGAGTAGAGTTTATCCACAAATGCTATGTGTAAGCTTGACCTTTCTGATACTGTACCCATAAAGAAGCCTCCTTTCAGCATTTCTGCAGATGTGTGGATGAACAGCCCACGTGTAACCAGTGATACACAAATTGAGGATGCCACTTTGGAATTGCAACAGGATGAGGACGATAATTGTGTAGCTGACAACGGCACTAATGAGGATGTTGATGAGGATTATGCTGTTTGTGTAAGTCCTGCAATGGAAGAAGTTCTTGCACGTGATAAAAAGAAGGCCATTGTCATGCCTGTACATAAGACCAAAATATCCACTTCTCATGTGTGGAATTATTGTTACCCAAATCGAGTTGTCTAGTCATTTGTAGCGTTTGTAAAGCCACAGGCAGTAGTGGTAGGGCCCTCATCCATCTACGAACCTCATCCATGTTACGCCATTAGAAGCGAGTTCATGGCAAGCTATTGGGAAAATATGAACAAGCAGTCCAGCATCTGCTAGGTCCCTTCTCTCAGCTACCTGGCACCTGCAATCTACACCATCAACACCTTCCTCATCAATATCCTCACTAGCGATCAGAGTTAGTCTTGCATCCGGGTTGCTAAGGCTAGATGACTCCTCCACTGTCCTGGATTCCTCAGAAGAATTCTTGAGTGTTAGTCCCACTGCTGCAGCTGGGGGTGGGTCTTAATTCCAGAAGCAGACTAAGAAGAAGACTACTAGAAGAAGACTACTAGTAGTTTGCAACAATTGACTGTTAAACAATTCTTTGCAAGAGGAAGCAAGTGTGAAAGCTGTCACCCAGTCACAAAGCAGATCACAGACGCTATGCTAGTATTAGATCTGCGTCCAATATCCACTATTAATGCAGCTGGTTTTATACAGTTAATCGAGATCTTGTGTCTCCGTTACCAAATTCCATCACAACACCATTTTTCTAGAAAATCTATTCCTCACCTCTACCAGAAGGTGAGTAAAAATGTAATTATTGGGATACAAAATGCCATTCTACCCACTGTACACTTAACCACAGATATGTGGACAAGCGGAACTAGGCAAATTAAAGATTATATGAATGTGACAGCCCACTGGGTTGGTGATTCACCTCTACCAGCAGGAACAGCAGCAACATGTACCGTCACGTTTTCCAGAGACAGGCTACTCTGTGTATCACCAACTTCACTAAGAGGCATACAGCTCACAATCTGTTACAAAAACTAAGGGATATCATTGCAACATGGCTTATCCCACTTGGACTCTCCTCAGGACATGTCATTTCTGATAACGCCACCAATATTGTAAGAGCATTACAGCTGGGTGAATTCAATCACATTTCCTGTTTTGCGCACACAATAAACTTGGTGGTGCAGAGCTTTTTAAAAAATGACAGGGACGTGCAGGAGATGCTGTCTGGGGCCTGTAAAATATCTGGACATTTCCGGCATTCGGCAACAGCTCCTCCTTCAGTTTCTCAGTCAACTGCTGTTAGGAAAAAACTTAGCTTTCCCAAGAGACCCAGGGATGATGCAGGTGACTCAGCACAACATTTTGACATTTGGTCTGGTCTAAAAGAATTGACCAAAAAACGTGACACCTCTGCCGTAACTCCACCTGATCCTACTATCAAAATCGAAAGGAAGCTGGAGGATTATTTTACCGACAGCATAGAAATAGACACATCAGACAGCCCCTTTACCTACTAGGAGGAAAAAAAGGGAATTTGTAGACCCATGTACTAATTCGCTTTGCACTACCTAAGCTGCCCCCCTCCAGCGTGTACTCGGAAAGAGTTTTCAGAACAGCCGGGAACCCTGTCAGCGATTGGCGTAGGTATCTACTTCCTCAAAATGTGGAAAATATGATGTTCATCAAAATGAACTATAATTTCCATGAGAAAGCCCTTTCCCGCCAATTACATCAAAGTACAGAGACTTCTGTAATGATGGATTCCAGCGGGGATGAATTAATATTGTGTGAGGATGATACAGTGAGGATGAGGCTGAAGATGATGACAACAACATCTTGCCACAGTAGAGTTTATTAACAGCACTGTTGGGTTAGGTGCCTTAAGGCCATTGTTAGCTTGTTTTGTGGGGGCCCAAACAGCCACAAAAGCTGCACTCTTTGTCGCTGAAGTGCTTGGGTTGTTAAAGTGTGCATGTCCTTTTTAAGATCCAACATAAAGGTGGGTGGGAGGGCCCAAGGACAATCCTATCTTGCACCACTTTTCCTTTCAGCTATCACTGAGTGCCAATGTTACCTAGATGTTTTAGTAACAAAGAACAATGTTGCTTGCAGAAGTAATGTAAACATGAATGTCTAAATAGACATGTATATGTATTACTCAAACTTTCTACTTTGCTGCTGTTTCATCAGTATTGCACAAAGTGATTTTAATCTGCACTTTTTGTAAAAGGTACCTAGCTATATTTAATTTTTTGGGGGATTGGGGCAGATTCTAACCTCAGTGATGATCTTGTTTTTGCTGTGATGTCAATGGCTCTTTTTAGTGCGTTGTCTTGAACAAGATCTGATATAATCATGTCAGAATGATTCAGCCAATTTTTGGACAACTGTCAAATTTACCCTTCTGAAGTTTACTTTCAATAATCCTTTCAATTGCTTCTCTCTCGTCTGTTTGACCACATACTGTGTTTTTCACTGGGTTCACCATCTCCAACTGTGTTATAGGAGTGCTCTTGGTGACCACTATCTCCTCTTCTTCATCTTCCAAAGCTTTGTCTGCAGGGGCCGGTGAAACACCCATTTGTTTTCTCAGGTCTCTTAGCTGCTTTTTAAACTGGACATATTTATCATCCTGCCTAAGGGCCTCCTCAGTATTAATCTCAGGGTCAATCTCCAAAAAGCTAGGCTTTTTCAAGCTTGTTAAATTGGCCCAGACTGCAGTCCCCATTGACAATTCTGGGGACTGCGGGTTAATGCGAAACTTAGCTTAAAGCAGGAGATTTCTACGATATCTACTGCATTAGCCTTTTGATAAATAAACATTTTACTAAAAAATGCCTAAAAGAAGTTCCCCATGGTTTCAGGCTTAATAAATAGGCCCCAGTAAGAGGCACAGTTATCTCCAAAATATTTATTTTAAGGATAAATTGACAATCATTTACTAATATACCATTTTTGTGGAATAGACAAATGAGGAAGTGCTCAGTGATTTTGTGTAGTTATATTATTATTTTATATAAATATATAGATCATCTCCTCAGGGTAGGAACACACTGCATGTGTGCTTAGTTGAACTTTTATGGGGCACATATTTATACTAGTCAAACTGGTGTCACGGGCACTAGGAGTCTTTAACCAGGATTTACCAGATGATGGACTTACCAGAGCAGTATAGGTGGTAATATGGTACTCTGGTAGCGGGGTGATCACGGAACAGGAGACAGCAGGTGGTAAGAGAATGCTCGAGGAAAGTCTATGACTAGCAGCACTGGTAATAGGTAGATAATTGTACATGAGGAACTGGATGGACAAGGGAACGTGAGGGTAGTCAGTGGTCTGCGTATAGCAAGTTGTACCACTGCTATAGTGAGGAGGAATGTCCAGGAGTAACGAGGAGGTGATGAGAGTCAGTGGTCTGCGTATAGCAAGTTGTACCGCTGTCTGGGTGAAGGACTGGAATCCAGGTGAAGGTATCCGGGGAGTCAGTGGTCTGCGTTAGCAAGTTGTACCACTGCTATGTGAAAGGATACTGGAAACAGGTGACTCTGGAAACAGGGAACAGTGGTCTGCCTCTAGCAAGTTGTACCACTGAAATATATATGTGAGGGGGAGCACGGGGAGATGAATGCAATGCAGAGTATACATGGGCACACTAAACTTGATCTCACGATGATATGCACAAAATAATAATAACTGAGCAGCACTGCAGAAATATACAAAGTCACAAGAACTATCCAGGCTACAGGGTAACACAGTCAAATGATAGCAAATAGTCTCAGTGGATAGGAAACTCCAGAGGAGAACAACTCAGTCCAGCTAGATATGCAATACACCAGCACAGTCAATGAGAAGTATGCATACCGTGGTTCAGAAGAGCAGGCTGTCAGAGAGAGGTGCAGGGATACCTGAACGGTTGGAGGCCGGCAGGATACGAAGTCCCAGGAGGGTGGAAGCGGTAACCAAGTAGGTGCAGCGCACAGTAGGTAGACCAGCAAAGATGTAAACAATACTCAGGAAGCAGTAGTATATAGAACTGGACACCTGGAGAACACGGGAGAGTTGAGGCGGTCTAGCTGAGATGAAAGCAGCGGAGCGTTGATCCAATGCAGACAGGCGAGATGACACAAGCAGGAACACTGTAGAACACGGAGACAGCGGATCGGCTGGCTGCAGACACGATGAGCACTGGAGAGTTGCGATGAGCAGGATACTGCAGAAACCCGGAGGCAGCGGATAGGAATCAGCTGAGCAGTCACGATGAAACACGGGAGAGTTGAGGTGAGCAGGATACTGTAGAAGCACGGAGGCAGCGGATAGGAATCAGCTGGTGCAGTCACGATGAAACACAGGAGAGTTGAAGTGGTTTGGAAACTGTAGAAGCACGGAGGCAGCGGATAGGAATCAGCTGGTTCAGTCACGATGAAACACAGGAGAGTTGAAGTGCTTTGGAAACTGTAGAAGCACGGAGGCAGCGGATAGGAATCAGCTGGTGCAGTCACGATGAAACACAGGAGAGTTGAAGTGGTTAGGAAACCACAAACGAACAACAGGAATCAGCAGGAGCTGAATACACGAGGAAACACAGGAACACCTTCAGAGGCTCATGGGGAATGAGACTCCAAGATCAGGCAACCAGGTAATGATCACTGGTGGTTTAAATAGGGAGGGTTGCCTGATCATCCAATCAATAAAAAGCAACAGGTACTGAAGGTTTGAAAGGGCTGCACATGCGCAGACCCTCAGGATGGTGGACGGCCACGGTTCCTAAACACACAAGAAGTAGCACTCACTGTCCGGTGAGTGACAACTGGTAAATAAACCCAAAACATTTCAGTCGTAAATGGTTACATTAGATAATATTCCAGTCATGTCTTTATTTTTGTGTTTAAAAAGAGTCTTGTAAATATACAGATAGACATTTAATTTCTCTTTTTAAAAACTTCTTAAGAGACATGAAAGCCAGTGTGGTCCTACAACACACTTAAAACATAAGGAAAATATTTGCTCAACCTTCAAGTAGGGAAGAAACAATGTAAATTTCACAACAAGTTCTAAAGTAATAGGAAGTCCAACTTCCTTTCACTTTAGAACAACCATTTTCTTTAAACTGAAATTTTCCATCCTAAATTAATGCTTGGTTTAGCCTTATTCATGCCTTAAATTATTTGTTTTTATTTATTATTTATTTCACTATTTTTTAGTGAGATAGTTTCAATTTTCAAATCTTTACTTGTTTTATACTTTTCAAATAATTTTTATAGAAAAGCTTAAGTTATTTTTATATACATTTACTTTATTATTAAATAACTATTATGAATGCTCATTATGTACTTTCATCAAGTGCTCAATAACAGGGGCAGACCTTTTTGCATGCAATTTGACTTTACCCTTGTGGCAACATTGATTGAATAGTTTGTCAAATGGCTGTACAGCCGCAAAATGCTTAGCATGGCAAAATTCACAAATATTGTTCATGGGTCCAGAGTTATGAGTATTAATATTTGTTTCATCGAAGTTACCGACATCAAGAATGGCGTGGCATCGTGATCTCTGACTTTGTAGGCGTTGATGTGATATTACCTCTGTCCTGTTTGCTCTTCGATTGTGAATCTAAAGCAAATGTGTGTGTTTATTTTCTAACAACCAGCAAAAAATACTTTGTGTTTCTTGCGTTGCCATCAATCCACTTTCTAAAACAGCAAAAAGCAGGATTCTACCCCTGGGACTTTAGATTGTATGTGGAGGACGAGTCTCACTTGTGCCTAGCATTGAAGGGGTTAAAGACAATTCCAATTTGTGCATACGTCTAGCAAGCATTTTTTTTTTTGGGAATAGCAGATAGCAGGAGAAATGCAATTGTTAGGTTACCTCCATGAGAGATACAGGTGATTGAAATATGCTTTACAAGGAAACAGGAAATGGCTAAGCATGGATATCCATAGACACAGAGAAAGCAGGTAGTGATTCAGGGAAAAAAAACATAAGCAGGCTCAGGAACATCAATGACCAGCAAAGGATACTGGAATAGGCGGGCATATATAAGACACAGTCAGGGCCTTATCTGTGAGGAGTTTCTATGTTCCCCCTGTGTTTGCATGGGTTTCCTCTGGGTGCTCTGGTTTCCTCCCACACTCTAAAAACATACTGGTAGGATAATTGGCTGCTAACAAATTGACCCTAGTATGTGTGTCTGTCTGTCTGTGTGTCTGTCTGTCTGTGTGTCTGTGTGTCTGTCTGTGTTAGGGAATTTAGACTTTAAGCCCCAATGGGGCAGGAACTGATCTGAGTGAGTTCTCAGTACAACGCTGCGGAATTAGTGGCGCTATATAAATAAATGGTGATGATGATGATGAGGTGTGGATGATTAACTAGCTATGCTAGTTAACCCCTGATAGTGGGAAAGGCAGAACAGCAGCACCTCTGGAAGATCACAGGTACTGCAGGTTAATATACACACAGAGACACAAGGCAGATCATAACATACTGTATGTGTGTGGTCAAAATGGACATTTATTCTTTCACCCGGTGTTCTCCCCATGCAGTGATATAGGTCTATGTTGCAAGCATAAAACTTACTGTTGTCTAGGTTACACAACAACATTTGTGAAAAGTATCTGGAAAAAACTTCCTGAAAATGGTGTAGACAATGATTTGAAGATGCAAATGTAAAATTACTTTTACTATGAACCAAAGGTTAAGCCACACCTAGTCTTACCCAGATAAATGAATGCAAACACTCTAAGTCAGACTGTTCCAGCTGTAAGACGTCGATTAAACATAGTAAGTATCTGTTATTTAAATATTAATACATTTCCACTAAAATTACGTTTTCTTTAATGATATATTCATTTGTTTTAAATCTACAACAATTGCATTTGTTATATAATTACAATTTCAAGCCCTGATATGATAGGCTATGGACTGTTGTAGTTGTTTTGTCATTGTTCTTAAAAACAAGTTACATCAATATTTTTAAAATATATAAATCAGTTCCTAATATAGATGTTTACAATATATTTGTGTTGTTACATTATCCTTTTTCTCACAGTCAATACTTTTTAAATATCTGTATAGAACAGGTTTTATATCAGGGTTTCTCAGTTGTTTTTCTAACCTATGCATTCATCCATTTCCAGGGATTATGTCACACCAAGTTACATGTATATGTGCGTACCAGAAAATAAATAAAAAACTGCTTATCTGTACATGTTCTTGTTGGCACAGCACTGCTTGTCCTGTTCACTCCATGACCGGCTAGAAAACAAAAATAGGAAAACCCACATAGTGTAATAATTTTTTATATAAAACCAGGTGTATTGTATGAATTTCACACACACAATAAATTAAAATTCATATGCTTCATCCTACTGATGAAGTCTATTACACGAAACCTGTTGAGTCTTTCATCATCATCATCATCATCATCATCACCATTTATTTATATTGCGCCACTAATTCTGCAGCACTGTACAGAGAACTAATTCACATCAGTCCCTGCCCCATTGGAGCTTACAGTTTAAATTACCTAACATACACACAGAGAGACAGACAGAGATGGAGAGAGAGACAAGGGTCAATTTTGATAGCAGCCAATTAACCTACTAGTATGTTTTTGGAGTCTTTGTTTCCTGGTCCTACTGAGTGGTAACCGTGAACTGTGACATCTGGTGATTTTGTATCTGGACTACAGATAGGCATATGAATTTTGATTTATTGGGAGTGTGAAATGTATACGGATTTTCAATTAGTCTCTTATTTCCCATTAAGAGAAATTTTTCGGGCCAGGAACCTAAGTTCTAATGTTTTACCTTTATTGCACCTTATTACTCCATTATGCATTGTTTGTTTCTTGACATTTTGTATATTACACTGCACACTACATATATAAATATTTTTTTTATTACTTGGTGTTCATGACTACCAAAGACAATCTTTTGACAATAAAAATTATCCCTGCAGCAGCTTGGCATTACAGCACTGGTACTACAAGGCAAACTGTTTAAAAATTTCCAAAAAATGATTTTTAAAAAGTCTAAAAGGATGACAAAATTGGAATGCACGAATGGCACAATGTGAAACCGTATCCTTTTAGCACTTTCTACATCTGTACCCACATACAAAGATGTTTTCATTAATTTGTGACTTTGAGTTCTGAAGACCAAATTTAGCAATACAAATGCCACTTTTGTGAACTAAACCCAATGGCTGTCTTACAATAGTGAGATCTTTTGTACTGCATTATGTGCAGGGACAGTTTTAGATATAATGTTGAATGCTGGTCCAAGGCCATGACCTTCTTACTCCATATTTCAGATTCTCTTTATTAACTTATGTATGTATTTATTTTTTCATTTATTTGTAGTGGAAGTCCATGAAGACTCTGATTGATGAAAGAGTAATACAAAGCACACCCCATTCTCATTGGGGGTCTCCCTAAATGTCTGGGGGCTTTAGCTACCTCCCCTGGAGGCAGTGCAGATCAGGTCAAACTAATGACATTCAGCCTAATGCTTGCAGCTCTATCCATCCCCACTGGAAGTGGTGAGTGGGTCAGGCAAGCTAATGGTCACCAGATGGTCACCAAAACATGATATAATCTACAGGCAGTGTGGACTTTAGACAACTATTCTGTACTACATTTCCTGCATATAGCATCCAGATTCTTGTAAGTCTTCTACTCTTGTAAAAGCAGCTGTAAAAGTAGACTTTTGAACTTACTGGGAAATAACCTCCATTCACCCCACACATAGTCATTTCTTCAGAAAACAAATAAAAAGTAAAATGTCCAAAAACAATATTTTTTTTTATTTTTTTTTCATTATTATTTTAATTAAAGGTTTTAAGGTAAAGTAACTAAAAGCCAATGTACACCAAGCAACATAAGTATTATCTCCGACATAATGGGCCTGATTCATTAAGAAAAGTTAAGCAAAAAAATGAGTACGTTTTCTTACTCAAGTTTTCCGGACAAAACCATGTTGCACTTCAAGGGGTGCAAATTAGTTTATTATTTTGCTCATAAGGAAAATACTGCCTGCTTTTTCATGTAGCACACAAATACTTGATAGCTTATTTGTACACTGAAATTTAAAGTTGATCTAGGACATGCCCTACCCCAAAAACAAATCTGCCTCAAAATTTAAATTTATCTCCCCCTCCAATGCAACATGGTTTTGCCTTACTTACTTACTTTTGCTTAACTTTCCTTAATGAATGAGACCCAATGAAACTCGATCATGTAGAAGAACTGGAGGTGAACTGGATTGTATGAACCTCAACAAGACATCAGAGGTAGGGCACCTGTGTCGGGAGTGGAGGAATAATTTTCCATCCACTTAACAATGGGGGAGGACGCAGCCATAGAATATGAAGCATCTAAAGTCTCCATGCCATAACTGAAATGATTTTTAGCAACAATTTTGCGGATAGTGTGGGAGAGGGGTGTTTCCATAATTGTGCTATTGTCGCTCTAGCAACTATCAGAATATGTCCCCAAACATAGCGATGGGGTTTGGGCATTTGGTCTGGGTAGAGGTGGAAGAGTGCAAACAGGATATTATTTTCTTATAACTATGCATAGAATATTATAAATTACCTTTAGCAGTAATGTGATTATTCCTCCCCTGGTTCTCCCACTATTACCTTAAATTACTGCTAAAAGTGCTACAGTTTTAGAGTCCTCCTGGTTTAGAGTACTCCAGGCTCCCATCTCAGAGTTTCCTAGTGTTAGAGTCCTCCAACTCCATAGAATCTGATGTGACAAACCTGTGTCATCTTCACTTACACATTTTCCTGAGGCTGGTTGCCCACTGCCAGTAACACAGCATGATAAACACGATCCCATTTGTTAGGCCGGGGTAAACAGCCTTTGCTCTTGCTGTAGGGGTCAATGGAGGACAAGCAAATAGAGCAGGCCATCCCTGACCACAGACACAATCGCAAGTGAGTATGGGGTCATTGGAAACAATTAGTTCTATCCCAGTATGCGACTGCAGGCACAATTGCAAGAGAGTATGGGGTCATTGGAAACAATTGGTTCTATCCCACTACTCGATAGCAGGCACAATCGCAAGTGAATATGGGGTCATTGGAACAATTCATTCTATCCCAGTATACGACCACTGGCACAATTGTTAGTGAGTATGGAGTTGTAATGAACAAAGAGGAATTACAGTTATAAGGATTAACAAAAGACAATTGTGGGGAATAAAGCATAATGATAACTGCATTGTAAATATTGTAAATCAAATGAATCCATTTATAATTTGTGCTTCCCTGTAAGTTAAATGCAAATGGATTCAAAACAGAGCTCTTCTCTCAAATGGCCTGTGTTTATCCGGTGGCTCTGCAGACCCCAGAATTACCAGATAACATTGTCATCTTATAGGAAGCTGAGCAACTTCAAAGGCCACCTGGGGTGAGTTTTAGCCTGGCATAGAAGAGTTTTTGACATCTAGAGAGATGCTAGGTAGCCAATCCTAGCAGGAGATCTTACACAAGAAGGCCACATGATAGCTTCCTATATGTTATATAGACAAATATAATTCCATTTCCATAATACTTCTTGCAATCAATATAATTAATTATCAAACAAATATTCCTAAATAGCATGATGAAGGGCACCCCATTCGTTGAATAAAGCATACTGTTACACAGAGAAGTTGATGAAATGGGCATCAGCTCAACTAATACATGTAATATATCTGTGTTTGGTATCTGGAGATTCATAAATTGGTATTGGATTTATTCATAGTAAAACTGGGTCTGTGTGACACTACCCAGGAATGTTATGTTATATTTTAGCATTGGGAATCAAAACAGGGAAGATGTAATTGTGGTGGTAAATAGTGTCACAGGCCTCCCTGGAAGACCAACCCCTGTAGGAAGGGGAAGGGGAAAAAGTGTCTTTAAAAAGATCAGATCACTTACAAGAAAATTGTCAGTCTTTTGTGGAAATCAATCAACATTGATAAGCTCTCGATTTTCCAAGTCATTTTCCATCGGTGCACATTATACAGCTCATATGTAAGTTTATACTCAAACTTTATTCTTTTTATTTTACCTGTTCGCCGTATATTTTGTCATCTTTAATTTAATTGTTTTTATTACCTGTAAGCATTGTACTTGTATATTAAATCTAAAAATTAATAAGTGCTGTCCTTATTGCTCTAAATGAATGCAATGCCTGTTTAGAAGAGGTAAAGGTTGCTTGGCTGTATTAACCCTTTAAATACCAGTGTGGGAATTGTTAACTCTTTTAGCTACCAGAGCATAGGGTGTGCGCAATTGGGTAATTAAGTCATAGGCGTTCTACGGGTCTTATACGTAGATGTGGCAGAACTTAACTGTGTGAGAATTGTGGAAACGGTGCCTGTGCTGGGGAGGGACCAGTTAGATCTGTAACCTTGGAGAGAGGTGAGTGCGAGATTGAATTGCTAGAATCCTGTGTCTCCCCTTACAGTAACCTTCCAAGTCACAAATGCGCAGTGAGTGAGTGCAGTTTCGGACAGGTAATATATTGTGTGACTGGTTGAATATATGATAAGATATTAAATCAAGGCGCTGATAGAGGTGGCTAACTCTGATACGGGTCATTGGAAACAGTTGGTTCTATTCCACTACCCAACTGCAGGTACAATCGCAAGGGAGTATGGGGCCATTAGAGCCAATGGTTCTATCCCAATACTCATTTACATGTTTTACTAGAGATAAAAAAACACTAGGAAAACTGAGATGGTTCAAGCAGCAATTATAATAAAATTTTCAGGACTAAAGAAATGGAACATACATTAATACAGCTACCCATTTAGGAATGTATTTTTGTAGTAATAAGTTTTATTTTTTTATCTTATTTAGACAGTGGCAGATTCCGAGAGCTTTCCAATATCTGAGAAGGGAATATCACGCCACAAAAACCTTGTGAGGTATGTAAAAAATAACAATACTCTGGTTTGGAAATGATATAATATATAAATATATATATATATATATATATATATATATACACAAGTTAACCCGTGCATGATACTCATGCATTCTAGTCAAATCAAGCTACTTAAGGTGTTAAAAATGTTCTTGTCATGCATTTGGGCCATAGCCCAGGCCTCAACCACCAACCACTCCCCACTGTCACCCCCGGCAACCACTCCCAACTGTCACTTCTCCTTCAAGAAATATATATATATTTTTTTAAATCTTTATAAACACTTTTAACAATTAACAAATTAAATTAACAAATTAGAAACATCTTAGTATACCAAATTTCAGCCCTTTCTGAATTTTTTTTTCCACACACACTAAGAATTTAGTAGGTCAGTGTATAACTCCGCCCAGCAGGTGGCGCTGCAGCTTGGTTTTATTTTTTCCACACACGCAACTAGACATTTATATTATAGATATATATATATATTGCACCCGTTTATGTCTCTGTGCTGACGTGGAAGACAGGTATACTGTATTATTACTGATATGTCAAGATAGATGTAAACCTAAATTAAATTATTTGTGTCACTTCACTAAAGAAAGATACATCTTGGCACCATATCTAGAGTACAACAATACACAATAGTACAATACAGATACAATTCTCCATATACTTCTTTATCAAAGGTAGATAGAAAGTTAGTCATCGGAGATGCAATATTTACTTAACATTTGTATAGTGCAGTTATATTTAGACTTTTTATTGTGCCTAATCCATTGCATATAATATTGAGAATGCAGAAATACCATTAAACAGTAGGTCATATTGCATTTAAATATCTTTATTTTTATATTGTTTATTCTCTTGGAATATTTCTAGCGCTGAATGAGTTGCGGATCATTTGATTTCATTTGAAGGTGAGTTGACTGGTAAGTTAATAGCTGCCACTAGCTAATGAACTATACTTTACTTTAAATCTGTAAATTACTGTATAATACACAAATGTCACTTATCTTTTCTTCCACATTTATAATGAATCAACAATGATTTTATTTAATTTTTTTTTCCCTTTTTGTCTTTATATATTCATAAGTCTGGTAACTTTGCAAATCTTTACAATATCTAAAATACTAACAGATGAATAAATAATCAAGTATATTGCGATTATTCAACATTTTATATATTAATAGCAATGGAACCAAGTTGTTATTTAGATATGTTTTCATTTTATTGCATATTCATTTAAATATTATTTCTTATTTTTAAATTTATTCAGGATAATCCTAATTGTACTTGAAATCTTTCTGAAGATATGGCGCAGAAGCATCCTGGAAGAAGGTTCTATATCATGTATCATGGAACAACTGTAAATGCTGCCTATAGTATCATCAAAGAGGGATTCCGAGTCTCTGAACAAGGGATGTTGGGAAGAGGTGTCTATGTTAGTAGAAATACAAATAAGGCTCAAATCTATCCACTAAATGCAGCAGGGCAGAAAGTGGTTTTAAAGCTTTCTGTAAAGGTAGGAAAAGTGAAGAAGATTGACTCTCAAGGTCACCCATTGCGAACTACCTGGCATGATAATGGTTATGACAGTGCTTGGGTGCCAGCAGGATGTGGCATGGTCAATAGTGGATTAGAAGAAGACTGTATATATGACCCTCGTAGGATCAGAGTGGTCGATGTTATTAATGCTCCTCCAGAGCACATTGTTCCTTTAAGACAATTAATCTCAATACACAAAAGATGATTGTTTTAATTTTAGTCTAGAGCGAACAGGGGAGAAACAATATACTCCACAACTATTGGTGGTGGTGGTGGTGGTGAAAATAATAAAATAAATACTTACATTAAGCACTAGTACATACCTCCCAACAGATTTGTCCCAAGCAGCGGGGCAGGGGGCATGGACACTGTGCGACAGGGGTGTGTCTAGCCCCCAGAGAGCTGCCTAGTGCTGTGAAGCGGTAGGCTGTCTATTACATATCTCCCTTCCCCTAACATTCCCACCCATGGGACAAACATAAAATCAGGACTGTCCTGCTGAAATATGGACAGTTGGGAGGTACGCTAGTATACATGTACAGGGGAGATCAAAGGGGCTGATAAGGAAAAACTCCAATATGACTGTGGAGTAGTTAGATCATACTTGATCATCCTTGATAACCTATCACCTATATATATTTTTTTATGTTAATCTCTGCACAAGTACACCATGCTATAAATTATTACAAAGTGTATGAAAACAATTCATAATATAAGAACTTTCACAATATAAATTCAAGCACTGCCACAAAATTAAAACAACACAAGATGTCAAATAAAAAAGTAAAATTCAGAGGCTAATATATATTCTACAGTGCATTATATATAAAGACATCACAAGTCACAGAGGACTTCCAGGATCAATAAATGAAAAACTCTGAGGTGGCTTTCAATATTCATCCTTAGCTACAGTACAAAGTAAATTGTCCCTGTGTGTGCCTTAATTTTGTGCAAGTGCACCTAGATTTCCGCCAGAGTCCCTGGATTTGCGGAACAAGATGGCGGTATTTGCAGACGTTTGCACAAGTCCACAGAGGGGATGGGTTGAGTGAAAGTGTCCCTTGCACATTACAGAGAAGTGCACAAATGAGATTTAATTCTGTATATCATGATTACTGAAATAGGATAAATTGGTGGAGAGAGTTCAGAGCTGGCGATCTTGGTATATGATCCTATACTTTTAATGAGGCCCAATTTGCGCCTCCATGTTGCATTTCAGTGCATATACTAATTTCTAGGCAGACTCCGAGCTATGTAATAAAAAACGTCACACACACAAAAGTGAAAAATGTATTAAGAATATCCCCAATGTCCTCTTACTCCCATTATTAATTTAAGCCTAAAATTAGACACAACCGAGCAGCAGTTAAGGAGAAAAACTGAAAAGTTTTTTTAATGAAAGGGGTGGTACTAAAATAGAGGAGGTTGGTTTTGGTCTTTCTGCACATATGGATCCCTCTGCTAGTTTGAACTGGTACTGCCAAAATACCATTATATATGCACAGATTTAAATGCAAACCCAAACACCTTATCCAGGGGAGTGCCCCACTACTGCTATCAAGCAATTGAAAATTTATATTACACTTAAACCTCCCAAATTCCTTACCATAATGAATGGCAAAGTGCACACCCCGACATTGCTATGATTAATGGTGGCACATCAGGGCCAATTGAATCTTCCCCTAGGAGTAGGAGATTGCACCCCATATACTAGTGCTTCATACTTGCCAACTCTCCCTGAATGTCAGGGAGACTCCCTGAAATAGGGGTGATCTCCCTCACTCCCTGAAGAGTCTGGCATTCTCCCTGATGCTGAGCCAGTACAAGACGTGGTTGGCTTCACCATCTGTGGCATGATGACACAGTTCAGAAATTGTGTCCTATGTCCATGTACTGATGACTATGGAGGTGGCCATTTTCATGGAGACCAAGATTTAATCAAAGACTGACAGGTAAGACAACATGACTTCAGTAATGGAGACAGAAATGTAAGAGACACCTCAGTCTCTAGAGATTCATTAGCTGCTTTTCTTTAACGCATAGTTGCCTACTCTCCGGGAATGTCTGGGAGACTCCCGCATTTCTGGGAGACCTCCCGGAAGAGCAGGGCAACCTCCCGGTTCTCGCCCCGCAAGAGATAAGTGGCAGGGGGGCTTAATGACTCAAATATTGCGTCATCTTAGCCCCTGATGCAATTCTTCAAGCCCCACCCCGCACACCCACCTCCCCCGGGATCTCCCTGAAGCCAACGTATGGTGCTTTCAACCAACAATTATTTTGTATATATTGTTACAAAACTCAATCTTTTAAATAATTACATACATTAAAATCTTATTATGCATTTAAATAATTACATACATTAAAATCTTATTATGCATTATAAGTATTTGGTGCAAAAAGTACAAAAGGCTTCAAGCCCTGGATTGAAATGTAGTGGTAGTCTTTCCACCACTATTTTTCTAGAAATACTCTATTAATAGGTAAAATTGCAAGTCTACCCTCCGCGAGGTGTCAGTACCCACTCTGCCACCCCACTCATAACCCTCATGTTGCTAACATTTTATTCCAAATGGATTACAACCTTCCCAGTGGATTACAAACAGAAAATTGGAAAAATAAAATTTATAATAAATCAGTTAGCTAGTTTGTTTAAAGTGTGTTATTTCAATTCCAATAATGTTAACCCTTGTGACAGTGCTTCATGTACTCAGTTGAACAATACTTGATATACATCTATACACTGGAAACTAAATTGAAATAAATTATCTGTATCATGTGTGTGATTTATGACTTCTGCATGCTGGGTCTTATAGTTCATCTGTACTATATTTTACTCTATGTATACACTGTACTGTATACCTACATATGTATGTAATGTATACTTTATATATATATATTTATGCACTGGAAAATTGTGACATATTTCTTAATATGGCTTACATGTATAGCGCTACCATATTATAGCAGTGCTTTCCAGACAACATTGAATCATTCACATCAGTACCTGCTCCACAAACATACACTAGGGCTAATTTTGATATCAACCAACCAACTTACCAGTACTTACCTGGGGAAAACCCATCCAAACTTGGGAAGAACATACAAATTCCCACACTGATAGGGTCCAGGTCGCAATCAAGATTTGGCCTCTGCACTATGAGGCAGTAATGCTAGCCACTGTGAAACTGTACCACCATTCCGCCTCAACTTATAGTTTGCCTATACTATACTTAATGCATATACTGTCTATATCACGCAGATGCTGCATATTTGTCTGCTGCACATTCATACCGCAAATCTCCCGTTCTGCCACACCCCAAATATGCTCTATCAGAATGTGATCTGGTGATTGTGTTTGTCATTGAAGTACAGAAAACTGATTGTTATGTTTGTGAAACCAGCTTGAGATTACGTGTTTTTGTGATTTGGCACACTATTCTGCTCAAGTAGTCACAGTCACTTAGATCACATTTCCTGCCCATTCTGGTCTGAACAACAACAAAGTCTCTATACCATATCTTCATGGTTTCGTGCATGGAGTTGCTGCCTCATGATTTTCTGACTACATATGTGCATTAATGAGCAGGTATACGTGTATATATACATATATACATATATATATATATATTTATATATATATATATATATATATATATATATATATATATATATATATATATATAAAGTTAGAGAGTGCATCATTCAGGCATGCATAATATTATTCGTCACAGATTGATCTGTACCTCAGAATTTGTAATCTATAGCTTAACCTGGTCTTCTGGGTTATTATTAGAAACTGAGGGCTGAACTTAAGGTTGAGGGATTTTAAAAGCTAAGGCTGGAGCTGAGGACTGTGCTGGTACTCTGAGGGTTAATAATGTGACTAGGGGAATACGCCCATCTAGGTCATGGAGGAGGGATCGTGGAAGGGATATATGGGATGGGCGGAGAAGAGGCAGTCTCTTGTGCAGCCGGACGTTTGGTGGATAAGTATCACCTCATTACCTGCCTGTCTCTAGTGAATTTATTATTTCATTGTTGTTTCTCCTTCTTTGCTTGTCTCCCCTTACTACTCTCATACCTCTTTGCTTTCCACCCTTCTAAATTCAGCCAGCGCTACAATCCTAACCCTCCCCTTTTTTGTGCATCGCAATGGTTTTTCTTTCATTTGTTTTTACACGTTTCCCTTGTCCCTCATCCTTCTCTCCTGCCCCCAGCTTTTGTTCAGTCTTTCCTCCTTCCTTTCCCCCTCCAGAGTCCTCACTATGGACCTTTCTTCCGGGTCCCCCTCGGCGCTCCCTCCTGGCTCCCGACTGGGCACAGGATTTTCCCGCTCGCCCACTAGAAGGGTGAGCGGGCGCACTTCGTATTCGACCATTGAAGTCCGCAGCGGAGGGATACATTAACCCCTGGTCCTCTCGCCGCGTGGCCGGAAGTAACGTAGCAGGAAGCAAGCCACAGACATCACTTTCAGTCCCACGGTCACGTCTCTGGTGCATCCCCGAGCAGTGAGCAGACTCGGGGAGTGCTGTGGGTGTTGCGGCATAGCCGCTCTCATCACAGGGGTTATAGGGCAGTCCTGGGGGCAGATAGTTAGAGGCATTAGTCAGGTCACAATTCATAGGCAGCCGGCAAGGTCCGTACCCTCCTGCTGAGCTGCCTGGTGGGTCACTAGAGCACAGTCAGGCACGGGCGGGTAGCCAGGTGCCCCGCTGCTCCAATGAGCCAGCCAGGGGTGTCTCAAAAGTGGGTTGCAGGTCCTCTAAGCAGGGGGAATGCACCCATACAGGCCGTAGCATCCAGGAGTTCATACAAGAATTAAACCCTAGCAGGCAGGCCCAACCCCTTATGGAAAAACATCTCCCTCTCGGCTGCAGGGTGGCAGAGGCCCGCGCTCAGTCAAGTTTGCATGATGCCACGGAGGCCCATTTTGGTTCCGGGGGAGGCATCCTACCTCCCAGCGTAGACGTCACTCTTCCCGTGCATCGGACGTCAGTGGACATGGAGCTTCCCATTGATGCAGGTCCCATTTCAGGAGCAGGTTGGCCCATGATAGTGTTGGAGGGTCTGGGCTGCAAGGTGAGCAAGTCAATGGACGTGTTGCAATGGGCGGGTGGTCACTGGAGTAGGTCTAGGTCTCAGGCATCTGTTAGTAACACGTCTCTTCAAGCAGATGGTGGCTCTGATGGTGGCGAACGAACCTACAGGTCGAGGAGTCATGAACGGCATGCCTCGGTCCAATCGGAGTTGGAAGGTCAGTTTCAAGGCTCTGAGGGCGGTCTAACAAGGTGAGATGAATGTGTATGATTTTGCAGATGCGCAACCTTTGTTGTCGGACGGTTATAGCTCTAGTATTGTATCTTCGGACTTCGGGGATTGTCCTCAGCGGTTGGCTAAGCACCTGCGGAAGCATTTTGTACCCCGCCAGGGCATTCGCACAGTGGCAAATAAACCTGGGCATTATGGGGGCTCTTGCCTCTCAGATGATGAAATGTTGCACTGTACTAGCGCAGACATATTTTAAGGAGTCAGGATTTCTGTTCGGGACCAAATTGAGAAAGGCAGGTACATGGATATGTTTGCAGTGTCCAAGCAGGGTAAGAAAGTCGTAGTGGTCGCTATGTTGCGGGGGGGGGGGGAGCGGGGAAGAAGCTAGCTACAAGTCTTATAAGAACTGCGCACAGCTGGAGAGAATAAGACACACTGTAAGTTCTGACTTTTCAATATTCTGTTTTATTATTTATTCATATTTTTATAACATTCTGATTATACAAAATCACGTACTTCAGCAAACTATGCCCCAAAATGTCTTAACAACTCATTGTGCATGTTTCCTTTACACAAACCTTGCTACGTTCTCACAGGAATTTTCCCAGGGGGGTCGGTGGTTTATCTCCTGACTGCCATATCCAAGGTCGTGGGCGCAACTAGATGCAAACAACAAGCTAATAATGAATAACTTCTACAAACTAACTGTATTTAAGCTGTAAAAAAACAAAATGGCTGAAAGGTAACAAGATGGCGTCAGCTCAGCAGAATCACAATTCTCAGATTATCCCAAAACTCCCAAAAATCGTATGCAATATAGAATCATAGTGTTTTTATAAAGATGGAAGGTGTCACGATTTGCACTCTGCAGCTGCTGTCTGCAGTGACTATTGGATTTGGTATACTTTCCACTTGTAGTACCACTGCCCACCAAAGGGGCCACTGTGCTACTTGATTATTCTCCTTGATCACTGGGAGTGGTTTCAGCTGCATGAGGCCTATTTATACCTGCCTGCTTCATACAGTCTGGGCCAGATCATCAGGTCATTCCGAGGAGCATTCCCTGTGCTCAACTACTATTTGCTGTTACCTGTGTCCTGGACTCCTGCATCTTCAATCATTATACCTGGTACTTGTAGTTCTACGCTGCCTGTTGAAATCTACTATTTGCTGTTACCTGTGTCCTGGACTCCTGCATCTTTAACCATTATACCTGGTACTTGTAGTTCTACGCTGCCTGTTGAAATCTACTATTTGTTGTTACCTGTGTCCTGGACTCCTGCATCTTTAACCATTATACCTGGTACTTGTAGTTCTACGCTGCCTGTTGAAATCTACTATTTGCTGTTACCTGTGTCCTGGACTCCTGCATCTTCAATCATTATACCTGGTACTTGTAGTTCTACGCTGCCTGTTGAAATCTACTATTGCAGTTACCTGTTTCTCATCCGCACTTTGAACTGTCTTATGAGTTACCTTGTCATCTCTGTTTGTTAATAAACTCATTATAACCACTTATCTCCTCTCCGTGGTCATACCTGGGAAATCCTGACAGTATGATCTGGCCATAAAACCAAGCCTGCTGCTGCACGGCTTTCATCTCTTTTGGAAAGGATTTCCAGGGAAGTGACCTACTCCGTTTTCAACATTAAGACCATGGCTGCTATTTCCTCAGAAAATTCCCTGTTCCAGTTGCTCCAAGTGGACATTCTTCAACTTCGCACTCAAATAGCGCAAGTATCTTCCTTGCTGAACCAAGTGCTTAAGCAACTTCCAGTTTCCACCCCTAATACATCCTGCTGTAAGGAGTCTAACTATGCTGCTAACATTTCATTACCAAATTTGTCTGCCTTTGACTCTCTGCAAGCAGTACCTCCCAATATTCCTGTAACAAATTCCAGGTTTTCAGGTGCTCCACGCCCTCACCTGACCGAAGAGGAGCGATGGCGCAGGATGACCTACAAACTATGTCTTTACTGTGCCAGTGATGTACATTTTTTACAGGATTGCCCGCTTCGTAAACTCCGACCATCTTCAACCTCTATCTCCAGCTCTAAATTACAAGCTTCTGTCTTCATTCCAGACATGTTATCTGCTCCCATGAGAACCCAGGTTCCCCAGTTCAACCCAGAGGGGGCGCTGCCCTTAAAGTCTGCTCCAGAGGGGGCGCTGCCCTTAAAGTCTGCTCCAGAGGGGGCGCTGCCCTTAAAGTCTGCTCCAGAGGGGGCGCTGCCCTTAAAGTCTGCTCCAGAGGGGGCGCTGCCCTTAAAGTCTGCTCCAGAGGGGGCGCTGCCCTTAAAGTCTGCTCCAGAGGGGGCGCAGCCCTTAAAGTCTGCTCCAGAGGGGGCGCAGCCCTTAAAGTCTGCTCCAGAGGGGGCGCAGCCCTTACAGTCTGCTCCAGAGGGGGCGCAGCCCTTACAGTCTGCTCCAGAGGGGGCGCTGCCCTTAAAGACTTCTCCAGAGGGGGCGCTGCCCTTAAAGACTTCTCCAGAGGGGGCGCTGCCCTTAAAGACTTCTCCAGAGGGGGCGCTGCCCTTACAGTCTGCTCCAGAGGGGGCGCTGCCCTTACAGTCTGCTCCAGAGGGGGCGCTGCCCTTACAGTCTGCTCCAGAGGGGGCGCTGCCCTTACAGTCTGCTCCAGAGGGGGCGCTGCCCTTAAAGACTTCTCCAGAGGGGGCGCTGCCCTTAAAGACTTCTCCAGAGGGGGCGCTGCCCTTAAAGACTTCTCCAGAGGGGGCGCTGCCCTTACAGTCTGCTCCAGAGGGGGCGCTGCCCTTACAGTCTGCTCCAGAGGGGGCGCTGCCCTTACAGTCTGCTCCAGAGGGGGCGCTGCCCTTACAGTCTGCTCCAGAGGGGGCGCTGCCCTTACAGTCTGCTCCAGAGGGGGCGCTGCCCTTAAAGACTTCTCCAGAGGGGGCGCTGCCCTTACAGTCTGCTCCAGAGGGGGCGCTGCCCTTACAGTCTGCTCCAGAGGGGGCGCTGCCCTTAAAGACTTCTCCAGAGGGGGCGCTGCCCTTAAAGACTTCTCCAGAGGGGGCGCTGCCCTTAAAGACTTCTCCAGAGGGGGCGCTGCCCTTAAAGACTTCTCCAGAGGGGGCGCTGCCCTTAAAGATTTCTCCAGAGGGGGCGCTGCCCTTAAAGACTTCTCCAGAGGGGGCGCTGCCCTTCCAGTCCGCTCCAGAGGGGGCGCTGCCCTTCCAGTCCGCTCCAGAGGGGGCGCTGCCCTTCCAGTCCGCTCCAGAGGGGGCGCTGCCCTTCCAGTCCGCTCAAGAGGGGGCGCTGCCCTTCCAGTCCGCTCAAGAGGGGGCGCTGCCCTTCCAGTCCGCTCCAGAGGGGGCGCTGCCCTTAAAGTCTTCTCCAGAGGGGGTCCTGTCCCTCCAGTCTGCTCCAGAAGAGTTGCCAGTCCATGCGGTCCAGCCCGAGTTGCCAGTCCATGCGGTCCAGCCCGAGTTGCCAGTCCATGCGGTCCAGCCCGAGTTGCCAGTCCATGCGGTCCAGCCCGAGTTGCCAGTCCATGCGGTCCAGCCCGAGTTGCCAGTCCATGCGGTCCAGCCCGAGTTGCCACTTGGTGCTGTCTGCCCTCAGGCTTCTCAAAGTGCTGTCTGCCCTCAGGCTTCTCAAAGTGCTGTCTGCCCTCAGGCTTCTCAAAGTGCTGTCTGCCCTCAGGCTTCTCAAAGTGCTGTCTGCCCTCAGGCTTCTCAAAGTGCTGTCTGCCCTCAGGCTTCTCAAGGTGCTGTCTGCCCTCAGGCTTCTCAAAGTGCTGTCCCTGCCAGGCCTGCCGCCCAGTCCGGGCCTGCTCCCAAGTCTGCGGCCCAGTCCGGGCCTGCTCCCAAGTCTGCCGCCCTATCCGGGCGCCCTGCCAAGTCATCTGCCCAGTATGGATTGTCTTCTGCCAAGGGGGTCCTACCCAAGTCCCAAGGGATGTATGTTCAACCCGAGCTGGCCGAGTCTCATGCTAATTCGAATTCATCCTCTGTTCAAGTCTTCCAACCACCTACCTTCAATGGGGATATTCAGCAATTTCGTGCTCTTATTAAATTCTGTATATCCTATTTTCCCTCTGTATCCAACCTCCTTGATACTCAACGAAAGCAAGTGTTTTACATGTTGGCCAACTTTACAGGGGAAGCTCTGGAATGGGCAGAGCCCTTAATTCAAACCCAAGATCCCATTCTGTCTGATTTACAGCTTTTTACTGAGGCCGTGATCAAAGAATTTACACCAGCACTTGCTCTTCTCACTCCCAGTGCTTCATCTATGCCACATGTTCTATCTCCAGCTACTCTCACTTTGAGATTATCGTTTTCTTCACTCCATTTCCAGCAACCCTCTAAAAACCATAAAAAGAAAGTGAAGAGGAAGAAGAAGGAAGATTCTCCTGGATCTCAACTCCCTTGTGGTGTGGTTTCTATACCCTTCCCGTCCTTGCATGAAGACTTCTCAAATACATGCCCAATTCTGGACTATGACCTCTGACTTTTCTGACCATTTCTAGTATTTGGGCGTCTGGAATCCGCCCTTTAAGGAGGGGGTACTGTCACGATTTGCACTCTGCAGCTGCTGTCTGCAGTGACTATTGGATTTGGTATACTTTCCACTTGTAGTACCCACCAAAGGGGCCACTGTGCTACTTGATTATTCTCCTTGATCACTGGGAGTGGTTTCAGCTGCATGAGGCCTATTTATACCTGCCTGCTTCATACAGTCTGGGCCAGATCATCAGGTCATTCCGAGGAGCATTCCCTGTGCTCAACTACTATTTGCTGTTACCTGTGTCCTGGACTCCTGCATCTTCAATCATTATACCTGGTACTTGTAGTTCTACGCTGCCTGTTGAAATCTACTATTTGCTGTTACCTGTGTCCTGGACTCCTGCATCTTTAACCATTATACCTGGTACTTGTAGTTCTACGCTGCCTGTTGAAATCTACTATTTGTTGTTACCTGTGTCCTGGACTCCTGCATCTTTAACCATTATACCTGGTACTTGTAGTTCTACGCTGCCTGTTGAAATCTACTATTTGCTGTTACCTGTGTCCTGGACTCCTGCATCTTCAATCATTATACCTGGTACTTGTAGTTCTACGCTGCCTGTTGAAATCTACTATTGCAGTTACCTGTTTCTCATCCGCACTTTGAACTGTCTTATGAGTTACCTTGTCATCTCTGTTTGTTAATAAACTCATTACAACCACTTATCTCCTCTCCGTGGTCATACCTGGGAAATCCTGACAGAAGGTCATTAAGACACCATGGGGTAAATGTATCAATCTCCGGTTTTGTCAACTCGCGGGAGTTCGGCGAGATGACAGCTTAAATTTAAAGCGGCGCTGCCTTGTAAAGCGCCGAACTCCCGCGAGTTAAAAAAACCGGAGATTGATACATTTACCCCATATGTTTTTCTACCTCATTCACATAGTGAGTTAATGATACTTAATCTGTGTGGGCTCTCTCAACAGATTAATATATATTGGGATACAGCTTGTTGATTTTAATATCTCTTACATGGTTTCTTAAAAACTTGTTTGTTTATATTATAATTCTTTACTCTGACTTAGTTTTTTAATTTTATTTATTTATTCTCCTAGCACATATGACATTTTCAGCGCTGTGGACTTCGTTCTTTTTATTTAATAGGTCAACCATCTTAAAAAAACCTTGAAATTGTGTCTCCACACCTGATACTGCATGAGCACGCATGAGTCATTTGACTGAGCACGCATAAGTCATTTGAAATATTTTAGTCCATTCATTGTCCGTTAAAGGTGCAGGTAGACTTGTGTTCCAAGCACCGACAAATTCAGGCATGGACTGAGACAAGCCCTCCAGAAGGAGTTTGTAGAGATTAGTGATAGTATGTCTCGGGACTGAAGCAGTAGTGCCTAATGACTCAGAGGGTGTGAAATCCCTCTTGAATTGAGATAGGTGGACAGGATTTGATAAAAATGTCTAATTTGCAGATAGACCCAATGTTATTGAGGTGTGAGAGTAAACTCCTCACAAATCTCTGAGAATGAGCGTATGCCCATTTGCTACCAGCTACCCCACAATTTTGATGCCCACCCTAGTCCATATCTCTAATTTGCAAGGTTGAAGTCCAAGAGGGAAATCTGGGTTGTGTATGATGGGGGTGAGAGCGGACAGTGAAGAAGACAGCTTCCTACAAGTCTGGAGCTGTCTCCAACACTCTACAGTGGGCCCAATTGTAGGGTGAGAGTGGGGTGAGACGTTTGTGTGTTTTCTGCACTAAGTGAGCTTTCTCACAAAGTATACGAAAATGCACAGTTAGACAACTCAGCAACTAACCATCATTCCTTCTCTTCTCTTTTTATCTCCAGGTATGTCCAGCTTCTACTACATTAGTTTCTGTATCTCATCTCTGCAATTGTGTGTTTAAAAAGTATGTCCAGCTTCTACTATTCAGAACTACATTAATTTCTGTATCTCATCTCTGGAACTGTGTGTTTAAAAAGTATGTTATAAGAAATTGTTATCAGTTCTAACTTAGGTTGGCCAGAGTCTTTTATTGATGGCTAATTTATGATAGGTATCTGGCCTCCTCTAGCCTAGTGACAAATGTATTCTTTTCCTTTGGTTAGCTGACCAATTAGCACAGCTGTAGTGTATTTCTAAATTAGCCTGACTACATCTTAGCTACAGTCTATGTATGTGGGGTGAGACGTTTGTGCATTTTCTGCACTAGGTGAGTTTTCTCACAAAGTGTACAAAAATGCACAGTTAGACAACACAGTTGGACAAACATTGGACAACATTTAATTACTTCCAGGAATAAGCTACATCTGCCAGTCTATTTCTGCTATATCTATACGGAACACTGCAAATAGGTAATCGCACCTGCATTACTCCACTCACCTCTAGTTAACACCCATGAACTGTTGTCCTATTTATTATCTCTAACAAGTACAGCCTCCACCTGTCACCAGAAAATAAAAAGTCACACATTTTACAATCCCCTTACCTATCTTTCTCTCTCTCTGCTTCTATTAGCCGGTGATATATGTCTTAATCCAGGTCCCCCACACTCCTCACACACACATACATCAGAACACTACCGCTCTATAGCAAACCTCAACCCTTTGGAATGCACGCTCTGTTTGTAACAAACTTACCTCCATACATGACCTCTTCCTCTTAAAAAATCTAAACCTTCTGGCAATAGCAGAAACATGGCTCATGCAATCAGACACTGCCTCACCCGCAGCACTTTCACATGGTTGCCTCCATCTCACCCACACTTCCAGACCTGAAGGCAGACAAGGCAGTGGGGTTGGACTACTTCTCTCCCCACAGTGCACGTTCACAGTTCTACCAAATGTCCCATCACTCACGTTCACATCTTTTGAAGTACATGCTGTTAGGATTTTAAACCCGTTCTCTATGCGTGTTGCTGTCATCTATCGCCCCCCCTGGTCCACACCAACAACTTATTGAGGATTTCTCTCACTTCTTATCTTCAGACATCCCCACCCTCATCCTGGGTAATTTCAATATCCCCATTGATAACCCACCTTCTAAAGCTGCTTCCAAACTACTCTCTCTAACCTCCTCACTTGACCTCTCCCCTCCCTCATCCTGGGTGATTTCAATATCCCCATTGATAACCCACCTTCCAAAGCTGCTTCCAAACTACTCTCTCTAACCTCCTCACTTGACCTCTTCCAGTGGATTGAATCATCTACTCATCAGGATGGCCACTGCATTGATCTTATTTTCTCTAGTCTATGCTTACTTTCTAATTTTCTTAACACACCCTTCCCCCTCTCAGATCATCACCTTATCAGCTACACGCTCACACCCACTGCTCTAACCTCTCTACTGTCTAACTCTACCAAGACTCCTCATACCCACAGAAATCTTAATTCTATTAATCTTCAACTATTTTCCGCCTCTCTCCAACACCTTTTCTCCCCTATCTCTACATTCTCCTCCCCTGAGATGGCAGTACCTCATTTTCACCAAGCCTTAGCAACAGACCTTGATCAAGTAGCTCCAGCGACACTACATACTACACGTCGTCTTCGATGTCAGCCGTGGCACACTACAGCAACGCAAAATCTTCAAAAACTTTCCCGTAAAGCAGAACGTTACTGGCGTAAATCTCGCACCTCTAATGACTTCTTCACATATACTTCTATCTACTGCTCCTATCGAAATGCTCTGGACACTGCAAAACAAACATACTTCCAATCTCTTATGTATGCTCAGGCTTCTAACCCCAAATGCCTTTTTAACACATTTAAATCTCTTCTCAATCCTCCCACCCCAAACCCTCCCTCTACTATCAGTGCCCAGGATCTTGCTTCCTACTTCAAGGTCAAGATTGATAAGATCAGACTAGAAATGGTATCCTCTTCCTCGACAAGCAATCAACTCAATTCCTTCCCACTACCCTATGACACCGTCTCTTCATTAGACCCCACAAATGAAGAGGAAATTTCTACTCTCTTCTTATCTTCCTACTCTACCTCCTGTCCTCTTAATCCTATTCCCTCGCCAATTGGTGGATCCCTGTCTCCTGTGCTCATTTCACCTCTAACTAAAATCTGTAATGTCTCGCTCTCTACTGGCATCTTTTCATCACTATACAAGCATGCAGTGATTACTTCTATTCTAAAAAAACAAGATTCTGACCCAAACTCTCTCTCAAATTACCGTCCCATCTCTCAGCTCCCGTGCCCCTTAAAGCTTCTAGAGAGGCTTGCCTACACTCATCTCACACGCTTCCTTTCCGCAAACAACCTGTTGGATCCGCTTCAGTCTGGCTTTGGCTCTCAATACTCCACAGAGACTGCGTTGACTAAGGTTGTCAATGATCTGATCACTGCTAAAACTAAATGCTATTATTCTCTCCTAATTCTCCTGGACCTCTTGGCTGCATTTGACACCATTCTCATACAAACGCTGCAATCCCTAGGTCTTCAAGACACTGTTCTATCCTGGTTCTCATCTTACCTTTCTAATCGCTCTTTCACTGTTAGATTCTCTGGGGCCAACTCTGCTCCGCTTCCTTTATCAGTTGAGTGCCGCAAGGCTCAGTGCTAGGTCCTCTGCTGTTCTCTATATATACTGCTTCTCTTGGAAATCTAATAAGTTCCTTTGGATTTCAGTAGCATCTCTATGCGGATGATACCCAAATTTATCTATCCTCTCCTGATCTCCCGACATCTGTGATGTCCCGTGTAACTGACTGTCTTATTGCCATTACATCTTGGATGTCCTCTCGCCAACTCAAACTTAATCTTTCTAAAACGGAGTTAATAATATTCCCACAGTCCAACAAGAGCATACCTGACATTTCTATCTCTGTTGATAACATGATCATCAATCCCACCCCACAAGCTCGCTGCCTAGGTGTAATCCTTGACTCACACCTATCCTTTGTTCCCCACATTGACTCTATATCTAAATCATGTTACATACATCTAAAAAACATTTCCAGAATTCGCACAAATCTCACGCAAGACACTGTAAAAACCTTAATTCATGCACTTATCATCTCCCGCATTGACTATTGCAATTCCCTTCTTACTGGTCTTCCCCAAACCCCTACAATCTATTTTGCATGCTGCGGCAAGATTGATTTTCCTTGCAAATTGCTATTCCTCTGTTGAATCACTCTGTATGTCTCTTCACTGGTTGCCTGTTTTCTACTGAATCCAATATATTATTATTATTATTAATTTTTATTTATAAGGCGCCACAAGGCGTCCGCAGCGCCGTACAGAGACAAACAAATTACAATACAATGGGAGACAGCACAGTAAACAGTAAGCACAGCAACTCAGTAAGCTCAATGCACAGCTAGAGAGGGCGGGGAAGGGGGAGGGAGGATCCGCAAACGACGGGGCCCAAGAAGAAGGGCGCGGAAGACAGGGAGACCCCCAGGGTGGAGGAGGGAGCGAGAGTGGACGTGGGGTGGAGGACCATCGAGGAGGAGGACTAAGTAGCTGGAGAGCAGAGTTAGAAGTGGTGGAAACAGGAGGAGAGATGGTCCTGCTCAGAGGAGCATACAATATAAGGGGAGGGGTGGACAGACAGAGAGACGTAGGGGAGAGAGGGAGAGTAGGGGGATGGAGGCAGAAGATAAGGTAGGAAGTTAAGTGGGAGACAGAAAGGCTTTAAGAAAAAGGTGGGTTTTTAGGGCCTGTTTGAAACTGGACAGATTAGGGGAAGTTCTGATGGAGGGAGGGAGCTTGTTCCAGTGGAGGGGGGCAGCGCGGGCGAAGTCTTGGATACGCGCGTGGGAGGAGGTTATAAGGGGGGAAGAGAGGCGACGGTCAGAGGCAGAATGGAGAGGGCGGGATGGAGCATGAATAGAGAGGAGGGTGGAGATGTAGGGCGCAGTGGAGTTGGCGAGGGCCTTGTAGGTGAGTGTGAGGAGCTTAAAGAGGATTCTGAAGGGGAATGGGAGCCAGTGAAGGGCTAGGTAGAGGGGGGAGACAGAAGAGGAGTGGCGAGAAAGGAAAATAAGCCTAGCGGCAGCGTTAAGAACAGATCGAAGGGGATCGAGATGAGAGTGGGGGAGGCCAGTGAGGTGGAGGTTGCAGTAGTCCAGACGGGAGATGATCAGAGAGTGGATAAGGCATTTGGTGGCATCTTGGGAGAGGAAGGGCCGGATGCGAGCAATGTTACGCAGCTGGAAGCGGCAGGATTTAGCAAGAGAGAGGATGTGGGGGCCAAAGGAGAGAGAGGAGTCGAAGATGACATCAAGGCAGCGAAGTTGGGGGACAGGGGAGATAGAGGTGTTGTCAACAGTGATGGAGAGGTCAGAAGGGGATGAGGTATGAGAGGGAGGAAAAACTATGGGCTCAGTTTTGGCAAGGTTAAGTTTGAGGAATCGAGAGGACATCCAGGAGGAGATGGCAGAGAGGCAGGCGGACACCCTAGAGAGGAGAGGTATCAGGAGAGGAGAGGTATAGTTGAGTGTCGTCAGCGTAAAGGTGGTAGCTGAAGCCGAAGGAGCTGATGAGTTCACCCAGGGAGGAGGTGTATAGAGAGAAGAGTAAGGGTCCCAGAACAGAGCCCTGAGGGACCCCGACTGGAAGGGTGGACGGGAGGGAGAGAGACCCAGAGGTGGTGACAGTTTCAGTGGAGTGGAGGGGGTGGAAACCAGACTGGAGAGGATCAAGAAGGGAGTATTCAGAAAGGTAGGAGGTGAGACGGCTGCAGACGAGCCTCTCAAAAATTTTGGAGGCAAAAGGGAGAAGAGATATGGGGCGATAATTCGAGAGAGAAGTGGGGTCGAGATTAGGTTTCTTAAGAATGGGGGATACGAGAGCATGTTTGAAGGAGGAGGGGAAGATGCCAGTGGAGAGGGAGAGATTAAAGAGGTGAGCGAGGTGGGAGCAGGTGGTGGGGGAAAGGGAGCGAAGAAGGTGGGAGGGGATGGGATCCAGGGGACAGGTAGTGGGGGCTGAGGATGAAATGAAAGAGTGGACTTCCTCGTCGGTGGTGGAACGGAAGGAATGGAGGGGAAGGTGGTTTGGGGGGGAGGATGGAAGAGTGGGAGACGTGGAAGAGAGAGTGGAGGAGGAGATTTCAAGTCGGATGGCCTCGATTTTAGAGGAGAAGAAGGAGGCGAAATCGGAGGCAGTCAGGGAGGAGGGAGGGGGGAAGGGGAGTGGGCCAGGAGAGTGCTGAAGGTGGTGAAGAGGTGGCGGGGGTTAGAGGACTGGGAAGAGATGAGGGATTTAAAGAAAGATTGTTTAGCGAGTGAGAGGGCAGAGCTGTAGGATGAAAGGATGAATTTAAAGTGGAGGAAGTCAGCCAGGGAGCGGGATTTTCTCCAGTGACGTTCGGCGGTACAAGAGCATTTTTGGAGGAAGCGGGTAAATTTGGAGTGCCAGGGTTGGGGTTTGGAGCAGCAGGGGTGGACGGAGTGGGCAGGGGCGACCACGTCCAGAGCGGAGGTGAGGGTGTGATTGTAGAGGGAGACCGCCTGGTTGGGGCAGGCCTGGGAGGAAAGGGGAGAAAGGAGGGTATCGAGAGTGGAGGACAGAGAGGCAGGGTCAAGAGCATCGAGGTTGTGTATGGACAGAGTAGGTTTGGGCAGGGGGAGGGGAGCAGGAGAAGAGGAGAGAGAGAAGGAGAGGAGATGGTGGTCGGATAGAGGAAAGGGAGAGATGGAGAAGTCGGAGAGACTACATAGGTAGGAGAAGACAAGATCAAGGGAGTGACCAAGGCAGTGGGTAGAGGAGGAGGTCCATTGGGTGAGACAAAGGGAGGAAGAGAGGGTGAGCAGTTTGCTGGAAGCAGGGTAGGTGGGGTTGTCAATGGGGATGTTAAAGTCACAGAGAATGATCGAGGGGAGATCGGAGGAGAGGTGGTGAGGAAGCCAGCTAGCAAAGTTGTCAAGAAAGAGGGAGGTGGGGCCAGGGTGGCGGTAGATGACAGTGACGCAGAGGTGGATGGGGTAGAAGAGGCGGATGGAGTGAGCTTCAAAGGAGGAGAAGGAGAGGGAGGGTTCAGGGGGAATGACACGAAAAGTACAGGTGGAGGAGAGGAGAAGGCCAACTCCACCGCCTGGGCGGGCACCAGGCCTGGCGGAGTGGGTGAAGGAGAGGCCACCATAGGAGAGGGCAGCGGGGGAAGTAGTATCAGATTCGGAGAGCCAGGTTTCAGTAACGGCAAGAAGGTTAAAGGAGTTGGATAGAAAGAGGTCGTGGATAGCAGTCAGCTTGTTGCGGACGGATCTGGCATTCCAGAGGGCACAGAAGAAAGGGGGAGAGGAGAGGGGGGAAATGGGGATGAGGTTAGCAAGATAAGCAGCGCGCAGGGGAGGGCGGGGAGGAACAGGAGAGGTAGGGCGGGGGGAGAGTATGGGTATGAAGTGAGAGCGGGGAGACATAGTAGGGAGAGAGAGTAACAGAACAGTGAGATAGTGGGGACAGTGAAAAACAGGTAAGAACAATGGCAGGAAGACAATGAAAAGGTGGAAGATAATAACGAATTAGGACATGGAGGGCATGGAACAACAGTACAGTGAGATAATAAGGACAATGAAAACAGGTAAGAATGATAGCAGAACAGTAAGATAATAAGGACAGCGGATAACAGGTAAGAATAAGTAGGAAGACAATAGCAAGATGGAGGACAATAACCAATTAGGGCGTGGAAGGCAAGGAATAATAGAAGGAGAAGTAATAAGGACAATGGAAATAGGCAAGAATAATAACAGGTAAAAGTAGTTGCTGGTAAATATAAAATCAGGAAAAACAAGATAAAGGCATATAAATAGTAGAATAATAACAGGTAAAAAGTAGTTACTTGTAAATGTACAATCAGGAAAAACAAAATAATGGCATATAAAAAATAAATAAAAAAATATATAAAATATAAAATACTTTTACTAACCTACAAGGCCATCAACAAAGCTGCACCAACATACATCTCTTCTCTTGTCTCAAAATATCTCCCAACTCCATTCTGCACTAGATCTGCGTCTCTCAACCACACTCATTACATCCTCCCATTCCTGGTTACAGGACTTTTTTCGGGCGGCACCCACTCTATGGAATTCTCTCCCTCGCACAATAAGACTCTCCTCTGGTCTACAAACTTTCAAACTTTCTTTGAAAACCCAACCTCTTCAGACAAGCTTATAATATTCCTCAACCACCCTCTTAACCTCACTACATTACCCTATTACCACCCGTGACACAATTTCACTCAAGACAACTACCCCTTGACCAACATTGTTGTGTGACAGGATCATTTCGCTTATGAGTCACTTTTACCTTTGCAGTCTGGCTGGGCCGAAATGCAAAATGTAGACTTAACCTCATGAGTCAAACTCCCATTGTCCCATTGATTGTAAGCTTGCAAGCAGGGCCTTCTTACCTCTTTGTCCGTTTTACCCAGTTTGTTTATTAGTTTACTATGTTTGTCCCCAATTGTAAAGCGCTACGGAATATGTTGGCGCTATATAAATAAATGATGATGATGATGATGATGTGGGTAATTTAGAGAGCCAAGGGAGCTGAAGGGGCATTTGAGAATATGAGTTTTCTGTCTTTGTCCATTGGTTTGCACCCTCCAATTAATTCCAGTCTAACACTCTCCTAAGCATTATTGTCTTGTGGTAGAATGAGAAGAGGGGCAACTGTAATCCTCCTTTATCTTCAGCAAAGTCATTTTAATGTATTTACTATTATAAATAACAGCAGTGTCAGATATAGCGTGCATGTAAAGGAAAATGAGGCCAGGAAAATGGGTGTCACTTCATAGAAAATGTAGAAGTTTATATTTTATTATTTATTTAAATATATTTTTATATATATATATATATATATATATATATATATATATATTTATCTGTCACCATAGTTCAATCATTAAGGTAAAATCAGTAACATTATGAGAAAGACACTCCTGTGATTGGCTGATCACAGAGAATTGGGATAAGATGGGAGCATCAGGACACTAAAACTACTGCAGGCAGGGGCAGGCTTGGCTGGGGGCAGGGGGACATCTGGGCAATTATTCCTGTAATTATGCAACAAATAATAAGTGAAACACAAAAACTCTTTAAAAAAACCACAATGAGACAAGTTGTGTCAAATACAGTAAGTGTAAAAACATTCAATAAACAGTTTATACAATGATGTACTACATCCAGTGGCGGATCCAGGTGGAGGGCGATCGGGGCAATCGCCCCCCCTAGCAGGGACTTGCTGCCGACGGCTTCACAGTATGTGCAGGTCCGTTCGGCAGTGACAGTGTGCTGCCCGGCTGCTCTGATTGTGTAAACACAATCAGAGCAGCCGGGCAGCACACTGTCCCTGCCGAACGGACCTGCACGTAGTGTGCAGCCGCCGTCAGCCTTAGATGTCAGAAAGGGGGCGGGGCCTAAATACCCCCCACCCCCCCCCCCCTAAATCGCCCCGGGTATAGTCATTTTCTAGATCCGCCCTTGACTACATCTATTAAAATACTCTGGACAGTGTTCAATAAAGTAAGTTTCATCTTCTGTCATTAAATACATTCATTACAATATATGATCTAGCAACCTGATCTGCTTGGCAGATTATAATCTGCAAATTTGCACAAGGCTTTATTGGCTGAATAATAGAAAACAAGTAAATGGTATTAGTGAGTTAGCAGTAGAGATGCGCTACAGGACTGTGATTTGTGGATTATGTTGGACATACAGCTCTATTTTGCCTTAATCCATTCACAATAATTTTATTACTGGTGCAAAAATGTAAATGTAAAAGACTGTACCAAGGTGGAAAAGGTTTTTGATCATTTAAATATGTTACATTGTGATTTTAGTACCTTCTATATTTAAATAGACACATTTAGTTCAAGTTATGTGTATTTTGTTTGGTGCCAGTTATCTAACTAGTAATAGCATTTAAATAATATACTGTAAAATGTAAATATTAAATACAGAAAAATGCTGATATAAATATACAGCCGGCAGTTTTGGCTAGATTTATTTAAATATTTAAATATTTTCAAGCTTATGGAAAAATTAGTATATAGCAAAATCAGTAAAAAGCATTAACAATTATGGGCCTGATTCATGTCCAATTGGAACTTGCACATAAGTTGTGTTTTAAAATATAGAATTCAACTTTATCATAGTTAACCGTATTCAAATCCGGTACGTAGACACACAGAACAGACTGCAGTATATGCACATGTGTAAGTACAATAAAAGCACACATCAGAACAAATAAAAACGTATAATAAAATAAAATAAGAACTCTTAACAGTACAATCATTTATATAAATATTTATTTTCAAAAATAATTTTTCTTTACATTAATTACATAAATAAAGGTGTTGAATGTGTACTGTACATACAATGTGTATTTATAGCCAGTTTTAGTTTCATACAGTTGTTCTATGATAGCTAGTGGCATGCATTCAAGTACTTTTTAATTCAAAGACTATATATCGCGCCAGTCGTCACTATCAGACGGCATTTACACCTGCCCTGTAGTGGGTACAAAAGGTATGGGTGAAAGCAAGAATACTTACAACAAGCAGAGGATTTCAATGGGTCGCATTTGCATCGGAACGCCCTTACTGTACATGGCTTACATTAGTCAGCCCCTTCCCTCCCCTGTTCTGCTTGTCAGGTCATAGGCAGTAGTAAGTGTAATTTGCATACAGACATGAATGACATGCAATTGCGTTCATTGGTGTACTGTTGGCATGTGCACAGCTATTACAAACAAGATACACTAAGCAAATGGACATACGTGTGAACATGAATTAGACCCTATATAAACCAGAAATAGATGTGTTGGAACTACTACTAAAAGTAAGTGATTAATTATGCATAGAGGTGAAGCAAGCTAATATGAGAGAAATGGTAAAACGCGTCGGTGGACAGTATGAAGAAAATGCTCAGCATTACAATTATCTCACGGCAGTATATGCTTTATTAGCTCTTAATACTTTTTATACTTTTTAACTAATTTATTTAGCAAACCCTTATACCCGAATGGAGCTTTTTCCACTTTAACAACTTTGATTCTTTTGGGATCCCAAACACAGTCCTCTTCTAATCCACTTTGGACCATACCAGAGTCCTCAGGTACCCAGGCAGTATCATACCCGTAATTATGCCACGTTTTCTGCAGAGGATGACCTTGGTGATCTATCTTTATCACATTCCCTACATTCACTGTCAACTGTAAAATGACTTGGTCTTTTTGGTTATCAAGGGGGTACCTCCCTGCCTTCTCTATATCTCTGCTAACATAGACCCCTTCTCCTAACATATTGCCTGATGATGTTGATCTTCTAAATCCCTTCTTAATTATTTTTCTGGCTGCTTTCAATGTAGTGCCGTGGTACATAGTATAGATTGTGTCATCCTCTGGCTGATTGTCATAAAGAAGAAAGATTTCAGAAAAGATCTCTATCCATATGTCTTCTGCAAATCTTGCAAAATCCATTTATCCTATGAAGAAAGAGATGTTTATCAGTGTTAATTGGTGATAATGCAATATATGTAGCTATATAGGGTAGAAGTCTTTATAACTCATCTTGGCTAAAACAAATTTAGACAAATTTAGTATTATAACTTAATCCTCTTCAGCTACAAGGTTTAGCTTTGGACAGTCCCAGATTTAGAGATTTGTCCCTGTAAATCTTTCACCCAAGAAATATCTCTTTGTTTCAATATTGATCAACTGTACAGTAAAATCTTTATTTCCTGCTTTAGATGCAATTCTAACCATCTGTTCTTATGATTGGAGTACACCAGGTCCCCTGAAACAGTACTGCCTTGGATGTGTATTGATGTGTTGGATCAGCAGCAAAGTGTCCCTGGATACTGTTTAAAAATGATGGAAATTAGCTGTCCTTTCACTTGACTGACTTTGGAAAAGGTCTTTTATGGATGGTATAGTTGTATATCTATGCTCTGGATTTGTCCTGTACACAGTCATCCAGTGATGAAAGTTTGATGTATAACTTTTCAAGGACATTTCTGAACCACAAAATGTGAGGACATGATATGCTGCTTTACGTGAACATTTCAAGGTGCACACCCACGTTATTGGACTTTGAAACCCTCATCGAAAGCAATTCTGCTTCTATTTTTGCAGGCACACCTGACAATGTGCACGGTGGACAGAATGAATAGTCATAATTGAGTAAAATATAAGTTCCGTAGAACCCATGAGAAAAGAATACATAAAAAGTATGTATTCTTACGTCCCAATGACTATTTTATAGCTTAACTTTGCAGAAATAATAGTATCCTACTCCTACACAATCTGTATGGAAACATGAAATATATAAGGGGTAATAATCTATCAACTCTGAACTAGCTGAACCAGTTTTTATGACATATCTTCACTGAGAAATACTAAATTTCTTTCTTTGGAGCATACTGTTTTAAGCATGTTCAATCAAAGCACAACACCTCTCCTCTGCCAACATGTACATGGAGTGATAACGATTACAACTGAATGGATTGAGAGCTCTGACTCAGAGATCAGCTGAGTCTCTCCTAAGAAATGAGCCAATGTATTCCAGCTGATTGCCTTGTAGTCATAACCATTTACGTCTCCCCCAAAGAGAGATTTTTTTAAAAGGAATATTGAGTTATACGAAGACATAACTGAAAATCAGATTCATGTTTAACAAGTACAAAAGTTGCTGTTTAAACAAACCCAAAGGTAAAGAGAAAAAAAAGAAGACAAAATATGAATGAGAATAATGAAATAATCATAAATAAAGTCAGAACGGTGCTAGTAAAACTTAACTTTTATACTTGTACATAAAGTTTATGAAAGTACAGAATCCAAACAATACTGAATATAAAAATAATGCATATGTTCCCAAGTTTCATTGCAGATATAGGTGGCTTTTCCTTCTGCCGTTCTTATTCTTCAAACTTCCAACTTTCAAATCAAAAGCGACTGTTTCATATGGAAGAAAAACAATAGGCACATAGAGCGGTTCTTACAGTAGCTGTCCGCTGTAAGATGACTTTAGATATAGGGTCTTTGATGTCATCCCATCTTTTCTCGTCCTCTATACACCGCTCTTGAAAATGTGTATTTATCAAGGCTCAAAGAAAAGAGGAAAATAACCAGATCTAGGTATATTATCCTTGATACTCCATACACATTTAATAAAATTGCACTCACTTTAATGAACATATAAAAATCCTCAGAAGGTAAACAATGTAGCAAGTATTCCTACCAGATCCCACTGGAGACAATTAAAGTATAAACAGGAGGGACAGCTGTGAATCCCGGGACCTCCACTGTATACCCTATATCAAAAGTCATCTTACAATGAACAACTACTGTAAGCATATTACCATTAGGGGTGGAAGGAGCATAACCAATATTGCAAAATGTTGGTGCATACACCTGTGGATGTACTTTCTATGTGGTCACATGGTGAATATAATAATTGAATCACCTTTTTGACATACTTCACTCTATGCAGCTATTGCTTTCCTTTCATGTGGAATTGTCGCTTTTGATTTGAAAATTGGAAGTTTAAAGAATAAGAATAGCAGAAAGGAAACTTAAAATTTTATGGACATTGTAATATAAGCTATGGATTGATTGACTCTATATGACTGATTATATTTCCTAGGTATCCACCAATCTGTTGTTTCATGTGAATTGTGTGGGTAAGTTGGAGCCCATTTTGGTGTGGGGGCTGCTTTAATTTTATTAGACCCCTCTAGGAAGTCTTAATTTTTTACCAATAATTATTACCATGCAGCTATAATGGCTGCATTGTAAAAAATAAGGACACTTCCAACAGAAGAAATGTAATTTAAAAGCATAAAATACATTAATGACTCAATTGTGAATATGCATCTTGCATCATTTACAGTGGCAGAGCTACCATGGGTACAGGGCTTGTGGCCGCTACAGGGCCAGCCGCACATGCTTATAAGAGGCTGACTCTCTGTTCTTTTCAGAGAAGGAGGGGGGGGGACCTGGGAGGTCACAACTGCATCACTGGGCCGCTGCCCAAACTATACTTTGGTGCCAGGTAATGCACTGTTCTGCCCGTGATCATTCACAAAACTATATAAAAATGCACAATGTCTATATATATTTTTGGATCATGTTGTGTCTTGGTTCTGTTTTCTGTATATGTAATGTACAGCACTGCGGACCCTTTGTGGCGCCTTATAAGTCAAAGATAATAATAATAATAATAATAATACCATGATGAACATGATGCATATTTATAATGTGAAAGTAACTTTCATTTTAAGGCTAGTGGCCTATTAAAATAGCAACGCTAAGCAGTTTTATTTCGTAATAAAACATTTGACAACATTGGCCACTTAAATACCAGCAATGTTAATCATTGTTACACAAAGTCACTGAGTTTTACCTCTTTTGTCACTTCCACAAAAATGTAGCACTGTTATATTACTAAATGTTTGTCAAATTATCCTTTAAAATAAATAGTCATTTTGGAGATAACTGTACCTCAGATTGCGAGGGAAGAGTACTTTATCACAAATTCAGTTTTCACAATAGCAATATCCTTTCTCCAGCCAAAGACTAAAAACATATAATTAACAAAAAGTAGTTAAAGAAAAGGAGGCCAGAGAAACATTACAGCACTGGCACAGAAAAGCTTTGTAAACACACACTCTAACGAGACTTCAATTGGACAGTCCTATACTGAAAATGTGTATAATGTATATAGGGCCCGATTCATTAAGTAACGCAAAAGTGAACGCAATTTGCGTTTTTTAAGAACAAAAAAGAAACGAAAACAGACAGAAAATGCAAGCAGGTACGTCCGTATCCATTGAGAAGAGGATCTCAAGAAACGTTTCTAGCTGATAACGGGTGTAAGTATGCTCTACCTATACGGCACTTGCCATCTGCCGACAGGCAACAAACTGCAGGATGCACACAATACATATGTAAATATAAAGTCCCATCAGAATGCACAGAACAAAAATGTAATTATTAAACACTTTAACACCTGTTAAAAACATGATCATTAATAAAAATATTTTCTTTTTAAAAATTATTTTTTTAATTTATATTTTTACATGAAATTTATGTACGTGAAATCCATTTATCAGAATGTTATTTATGCTACTATACATAAAATGCATTTTTACAGTTGCTCCTGATTGCAATCACATGTTACAGCGTGCATACGTGACCGTCAACACTATTACTCGGCACTTACACTTGACCTGTAGCTAGTTAAAGTGGAACGGCTGAAAATCACGCACCCGAGAGATGCCCATAGCTTGAATCGGACTGATGTGCGTGTGCTCAAACTTAGCACGCCCTTACTGCACATTGCGTACACCCCTTCCCTCCCCGGTTCCACACCTCAAAATCGTAAGTTGTCGGAAGTGTTCTTTGCGTTTGAAGATGAAGTGGATGCACTAGTCCATGAGTGCATAATACAGCACGTATCAGCAGTTATGTTCCTTAATGAATCAGGCCCATAGTGTTTAATCATACTAGGAGATGTTTATAACTATTTCAGTGACACCTTAATAAACTTCTTGGAGTGTCTGCTGTCATATCAGTCATAGACATGACTCATCTGCAAATATAGGTTAGATTGTACATAGGAAAAGCTTATACTGCCTTATATTTTATCCTCAGAAACACAGAACTTACACCTTACGTTCCCTCTGTTTGTTTGTTAAATATATATATATATATATATATATATATATATATATATATATATATATCATCTGTTGCCTTTACCTGTGTTGCTGTTCCTGTGTCATATCCTGATTGATCTCCTAAATTTGATATCCAGAAGGACCATCTATTCAACATAATCAGCTGTTGAGGGATCTATCATGTTCACCTCTTCTGGACATATTTGGACGAGGATACATCACAATACAGATAAGCCTACATATTTTATTCTTTCCGTACGCATATTTGAATTGTAGTGGTCTATGGTGGAGGGTTCCACATATTTGAATTTATTACACTATTGTGTGATTCTTTCTGTTTCTTCTAATGTTCATGAGAGGACTCTGATATCCAGAAGGATCATCGATTCAACACAATTAGTTGCTGAAGTGTCTATTACATTCCTCTTTCTGGTACGCATATAATTTGAATGTTTCAAAATACCGAAGGCGCCTACTTTATATTTTCTTTGGAATTATTTGTTGTATTTCTGGACTAACCTACCAGGTTTCAAGTGGTGCAGCCACCTGTACATATGGGACTTACTTCTATACAAATTATTCATCTGTCTTTATCAGCTATTCTAGTGGAGCGCCAATTGTGTTCATAACTGTATTGTTTTATATATATATATATATATATATATATATATATATATATATATATACACACACATACACATATATATTAGATTTCCTGTTTACAATTTTGAGGATCACATATATCCTTTGTCGCTGCTATACTACTAGAGCATTGAAACATTCTGTATTTTAAACTCAATGTGTATTGAAACTAAAACAAATTTCTGAGTGTGCCACTAAATACTGCACTATTTAGAATGTAAGTACTTACTCAGCAAGTTTAGCTCAAAGTCAGTACAGTGATTTCCCCGAACTCAGATTACTCCTTGTATGTACTGACCAGGTGACAGAAGAACCCGTAGTGTTTCTGTTTTCCAGATACAGATCCCTTTTATAACTTTCTCAACCTACTTTCGGTTTCATTCCTAATACCTATATAGTCATTTTTTTAAAGCAGGTTTTGTTACGAATAAAATGACGCATTGATTCATCTTTGAACATAATGTGAACTCACTTTTTTTTTAGAAATCTGACGCAAATTGAATGGAACGTACATCTGTATTCGAGTACAAGCAGAAGTCAAGAAATCATTCCAATTGTATATGAGTATAAATACGCTCAAACTCTACGGCACTTGCCATATGCAGACAGACAGAACACACTCCAGGATATGCATAATGCATATGTGCAATATAAAATCCCATCAGACAGCATGGTGAAATAAAAATGTATTAACTACATAAACAACTCTTAATACTATAAACATTAATAAAAAAAATACATTTATGAAAAAAAAAAAATTGTTATTTTTTTTTACATGAAATGTATAAATCAGGATGTTCTTACTGTGCACTGTACATAAAATGCATTTTTACAGTTTCTGTAACTTGTAAACACATGTTCTGGCATGAATATGCACCAGTCATCACTATCAGGGGCACTTACACCTGCCCTGTAGCTGGTGCAAGTTATCTGGCTAAAAAACATATACCTCATAGTTGCCCAAAGCATGAATTAGACGAATGTGCATGTGCTCGACCACGGCACGCCGTTACTGTACATTGTCTACACGCATTCACTCCTTACCACCCCTATTCAGCCTTTAAAATCATAGATAGTTGGAAGTGTCATTTGTGTTTCAGAATGAATTGCATGCAATTGCATTCACTGGCAGAACAATCTCAAACAAGATACAGCATGCAACGAGACTAACGTCTGAAGATAAATCAGGCCCAATATGTTTAAAAGACCAGTAGCACAAAGATTCACATACAATATTTGTATCGATATGAAAGAAAAAATTAAGCTGCTCTAGGTCAGCTAGTATTGTCAGGCCAGTATTATCTTTAGGCTTTTAGGAGCCTTCTTTCTCACAGAACTTAATGGCGCTGATACAGTGCTTGACTTACCCCAATTTGCATAGGATATATTGCGTGAAATGGCTCTACGCACACCCAGAAAGTAGGCGCATGCATAGGCTCCTATGCAGACTTGTGTGATTCTGGTACTTCTGACAGATCGAGTAAACCAATGGTGTATTCCCGCACATGTGGCTAATGGAGACCTGCAGAAACACGCATATACTCTTGTTAGAAGTTGTATGATTCAGTGAACATACGCGCTGATGAATATGATGTATCATAAATCAGGCACATATTCTGCTGATGCAGAGGTGGAGATAGAAAAATAATCATACAGTTACCCTGAAAAATAAGAACTGAGGGATGAATTAAGCACAAGAGAAATTAAAAGCTGAGGTTGTGTTCATAACACCTCTCTAAAGGGTTAAAGATCAGGCAAGAGATGTGAGTACGCCCACTGGTAGTGTCACTGGGAGAGGGCCAAGGGTCAATTTGTAAAAGTACTTGGTTGAGATGGAATCTGTCTCTAGGATCCAGGACATTGCCTGCCCACCTTCCCTGGTCTGGATGGATTTTCAGCACCCGGTGCTGGTTTTGTGAATGTTTTCTATTTTTGTGACAGTATTTTCGATTTTTCTGATGGCTACTAGACTGGTCTGGCTTCCGTATTTTTGGAGAACCTAGATAGTTGTTTTGTTTTGCAGGGAAACACCATGCAGCCAGCGGCCAATGTTTGGTGAGCGCACATCAGTTTAGTTTGGGCATTTTGAAGAGTCGGCTACAGTTTCGGTACAAGTCCCTCCCTTGGGGACCAGGTTGTGGTTGTGCTACTTTCAGCCCAGAGGGGTTGAGGGTTCTGGATGATTGATCAACTGGTGAAGGTGAAGGATGATATTGGAGCCTGAGTGCAAATATTACCCATGTTGTTTGATATCCAAAGGTTATTTGACCCACGTTGGGATATCCGGTTTATTGGGCCTTGCCGCACTGCCTGCTGTTTTCTTCTCCAAACAGTTGCTTGGTACTAAAATAAACTACTTTACCACATTTAAGTCTGGTGTCAATTATTCTAAGGTAAATGTCAAGAGGGTAAGAGAGGTTTAAGATAGGAAAATCAACCATTGAGCATTTTAATGTCTTGATTAGAAATACAAACACCACCACTCACCCTGGTTCCTATTCTTGCTCCCAGACTTGCAATCCAAAGACAGGAGCGCATTTAAGGAGGATAAATTTCCATTGCCCAGAAACCCCCATGATCAAATTGCGAGATTCACTGGAATATATCAATAATTTATTCCAGCCATTTCTCCAATATAGAAGCCATTTTAGATATGCCAAGAGCATAGTGTTTCATTGAATTGAGCTTCAATAATATGTCTGCTGCTCCATGTAAACAGGAGGTACTTTTTTCATATTGGTAGATACAGCCTATAGTGAGTTAACAGGTAGTAAAGGCAGCTCCAACTGCTCACTTCCTGCACATGGCAAGCTCCAATCAGGGAAGTGGAAGCCAGAAACAAGCCAGGTAAACACATTGTTGTGGACAAACACTGCAGTTTAAGAAATAATTTTCTTTTATGCTTTTAATTTTCAGTGGTATACTCTATGCCCAGTTGCAGCACCCATATAACCACATAAATTAGCCAACGACTTTTAGATGCCAGAACAGTCATACTGTGGTTCTTCAGCTGTTACGGAGCAATAAGATTAGCCATACTCTTCATGCAGACAGTCTACTGAGGGACTACAAGTCCAAGCATGCCTTGCCATCCAGAATTCAACAAGCTGATGAAGACTGTACTATACAGTATAATATGTCATGGTGCAGTTCTCTCTTTATCAATGAGGGTTTTTTTATCCTTTAGATTGCAAGGATTGGAGCAAGAAGAACAAACTCTCCTGAATTATGGGGAGATATAATGTGAAGGATGAGGGTGTGTTGGGATATTTTTATTTGTAATAGAGTAACGTTCTCACTATATCAGCGTTTTTTACAGGTGAACTACAGGTCCCGGTAGGCCAGCATACCCAAACAATTTAGACATGAAAGGGTTTGCTGTGATCTAAAGTTTAGCAGCAAAACATTTCTTTTTATCTATTTTTCAACCATTTTAGTAATCTACACCCACTGCACCAAGCGTGTGGAAGAGCCCTAGTGGTACACAACCGTGCACTTTATCCCTAGGAGGGGCCCACATTTTTCTTGTGAGCCCATTTCCCTTAGGGCCTTCAGACCCGTGCTCCCTGATTTTGCCACAACACTTTTTTGGAGTGAGCACATTCTTTTTTGTTTATTTATTTTTCCTATTTTTAAACACTGCCTTACTTTACTCAAGCTGAGTAAGAATGACTCTTTCCTATATTGACTCTCCAAGTTGTAAGGAGTAGCAAATGCGAGGCACTCTGTATACCCGCTTTTGATTAAGCATACTTATCACCTCCCTTGCGGAAGATCCTGGAGGAAAGGTGAACTGTGAGGACGGAAGGGGACGGGGAAGGGCAAATTGCTTCATTTTGGCTCCACCCCCATTATGTAATGACGCGATTCACCGACATTCTGGTAGAGTGGGCAAGTATGTGATTAAGGCCACTTTGTGAGCATGGGCAGTGCAAATTCACAAGGATTTATGCTAAGCAAACTAGTGTAGTACTCACTCTGCATCAGTCCCAATGTTGTTGGGAGCATAAGGTATAAAACTCCTGTATTCCATACTTACCTACTCCTGTAAACTTGGTTCCGGGAGAGGGGGCGTGACTGGAGGGCGGGAGGGGGCGAGGCGGGCCCAATCGCGTAATTTTGGCCCCGCCCCCAGTGAAAACGTAATTTACGTTGCGGGGAGCAGGGCCAAAATGACGCGAATGGCCTCACCCCGCCCCCTCCTGCCCTCCAAAATGGCGTGATTCACCGAGACGCGATTCTCGGTGATTTCAGGGATGCGGGAGAAATGCCAGCTCTCGCGGGAGCCCGGGAGACTGACCCGAATTTCGGGAGTCTCCCGGACTTTCCGGGAGAGTTGGCATGTATGCTGTATTCTGCTTAGTAACAAGAATTTATAATAAGCCACTTTTTAATATCCCCAGAGACAAGAAAAGGGACTCTCCAAAAGATGAAATGAAATGAAAGTCAAATTAAACTAGATATTATTGGCTGCAATGTGTTATATGAATGTTATTGGTCCTCTATGTAAATTCAGTCTGTGTAAATTCCACCCTGAAAAAGCTGTGTCCTGTGGAATTTCTGCATGGTTATACGAGTCCATAGTTCTTCAGGGATATGTAAATGTTTTAGCAGAGCAAACAGAGCAGAGGAAAAATATCTACTTCTAGCACACCTATCAAAAATCCCAAAATATGCCATCTATTCTATAAGTGGGCCACCAAACTACTCTAGAAAGTCACAGGACAGACTTGTGAAAACTTGTGTGATGGGCTAGTTTTGTGCCATGTATTTCATTAACAATGCATAGACAGAGATTGGCTGGAAAAATAAAATGATTCTTTGATCAGTAGGGTGGATAGAAAAGTTGACAGCTGTGTTCATGCAAAAACAAAAACCTGTGACACAGGTTATTAGAGTTAATGCATTTTGGTCATGATGTATATATGTGATGTTAAAGGTGAATTATAATAAAAACGGGGACATCACACTTATAGAGTCTGGAATTCAGTATTTTAGCTGATTAAAAATATTCAAGCTTCATATAATCAATATGTACCATGAAAGGAGGTAAAGTCAGGGGCGGGCTGGCCCGGGGGCAGGGGGGCAACGCCCCCCGGGCCGCTTGGTCAGACTGCTATTAGGGCCGGGGGGTAGGCTGGCCGGCCGCCCCCCCGGATGCAAAAAACATAGTTTTCCCCCCGCGACCGCTTCTGATGACATCAGATGCGGCAGTGTCAGCGCACATGCGGCCGCATCACATGACAGGGGGTGTGGCCGCGTCACGCGGCCGCATCCCCTGTCATATGATGCGGCCGCCTGTGTGCCCCCCGGCCATCCCTCTCCCAGCCCGCGCCTGGGTAAAGTTACTTCTAACCAGTTGTGTTATTATGCAAATGCCTATTGGACAGCTAGAAGTTCTCAGTAAATGTCTGCCCTAGCTGAAGAAAGTATCCTGAAGAAATAAACAAAGGGCAAAGTGTTTTAGGGGTTTCAGAATACTGAGAGATTACTGCACCAGCATCAACTTCAGAGGCATTTCCAACTTTGGGACAGAAATTAGCTCTTAATTAATCATCTATAGTTATTAGCAAAATCCCAAAACCTCTGAATTGATTTTAGGTCCTTGGGTTGAGCCCAGTCTAATATAACTGTAACCTTTCCTGGCTCCATGTGTAACCCTGATCTAGTAATAATATATCTCAAAAATGGAACTTCTGTTGCTTTATCTATTTAACATTTATTTATATAGCACCATCATATTCTGTAGCTCTTTACAATTGTTAACAAACAGTAATAAAAACTATACTGGGTATTAACAGACAAGCAAAGAGTTAAGTGGGCTGTTCTAGCAACCTATAGGACAAGTTGACACCCACCTGTCTCCAATTGGAACCCAAGGCAATAGCCCTGCCTGTCAACCCCTATAAATGTGCTTTCTAATGATATCTTAAACATTTGAAATAACCAAATAACCTAATATTCTGCAGTGTAGACATTGATCACGGTATTCATTTGTGGGTCATAGAGAGGTGTGTGAGGTCCCTGAATCTGTACTATCAGGTGCCATTTTCCCTTACACATCTCCCTTCAATACATTGCACCTTCTGTTATCCAGGCACCTGAAGTTCACAAAAACGGTTCCATTGGAGTTATGATATTGCATGTGATAGTAGAGGAAGCTGTGTGTTAATAACATTTTCCCTACGCCGAAGGTGTAGTGCAGCAATATAGGTGATTTCCCACTTAGTGTAAAGTCCATGCAAAACACTAGCATTTCTTTATATAAGCTATTATCAGGTGATATCCCAATTAGTGTAAAGTCCATGCAAAACAGCTGTGTAAATGGTTTTATTACTTTGTACTGTGTTGTGATTTGTATGTAAATGAAAGACACCTACAGATTGCTTCAACTTGTATATTACTTCAGAGTAATTATATATATGTATATATATATATATATATATATATATATATATATATATTAGGGATGAGCGCACTCGGATTTATGAAATCCGAGCCCACCCGAACGTTGCCGATCCGAGTCGGATCCGAGACAGATCCGGGTATTGGCGCCAAATTCAAATCTGAAACTGAGGCTCTGACTCATAATCCCGTTGTCGGATCTCGCGATACTCGGATCCTATAAATTCCCCGCTAGTCGCCGCCATCTTCACTCGGGCATTGATCAGGGTAGAGGGAGGGTGTGTTAGGTGGTCCTCTGTCCTGGTAGATCTCGTGCTGTGCTGTTTAGTTCTGTGCTGTGCTGTGCTGTGCTGTGCTGTGCTGTGTTCTGCAGTATCAGTCCAGTGGTGCTGTGTGCTGTGCTCTGTCCTTCTGAGGTCAGTGGTGCTGCTGGGTCCAGTGCTGTGTCCTGTTCAGTCCAGTGGTGCTGTGTCCTGTGCTCTGTGCTTCTAAGGGCATAGTTATTTCCCCAATATTCCCCTGTGTTTAAAAAAATAAAAAAAAGTTATTTAAAAAAATACCAAAAACTAATTTAATTTTTTTTAATTACCACAAAATTTGCACAACCAATCCTGCAGTATAAGCCCATTGGTACTGCAATATTACCAAGTTCACACATTCAGCAGTAAAAGTCCAGTGGTACTGCAATATTACAAAGTTTACACATTCTGCAGTATCAGTCCAGTGGTGCTGTGTCCTGTGCTCTGTCCTGCTGAGTTCCGTAGTGCTGCTGGGTCCTGTGCCGTGTCCTGTTCAGTCCAGTGGTGCTGTGTCCTGTGCTCTGTGCTTCTAAGGGCATAGTTATTTCCCCATTATTCCCAAGTTTTTAAAAAATAAAAAAAAAGTAAAAAAAAAATTACAATTAAAAATTAAAAAAAAAATATATATAATTATAACCAAATTTGCAAAACCAATCCAGCAGTATAAGTCCATTGGTACTGCAATATTACAAAGTTCACACATTCTGCAGTATCAGTCCAGTGGTGCTGTGTCCTGTGCTCTGTCCTGCTGAGTTCCGTAGTGCTGCTGGGTCCTGTGCCGTGTCCTGTTCAGTCCAGTGGTGCTGTGTCCTGTGCTCTGTGCTTCTAAGGGCATAGTTATTTCCCCATTATTCCCAAGTTTTTAAAAAATAAAAAAAAAGTAAAAAAAAATAAAAAATTAAAAAAAAAAAATATATATATAATATATATAACCAAATTTGCAAAACCAATCCAGCAGTATAAGTCCATTGGTACTGCAATATTACAAAGTTCACACATTCTGCAGTATCAGTCCAGTGGTGCTGTGTCCTGTGCTCTGTCCTGCTGAGTTCCGTAGTGCTGCTGGGTCCTGTGCCGTGTCCTGTTCAGTCCAGTGGTGCTGTGTCCTGTGCTCTGTGCTTCTAAGGGCATAGTTATTTCCCCATTATTCCCAAGTTTTTAAAAAATAAAAAAAAAGTAAAAAAAAATAAAAAATTTAAAAAAAAAAAAATATATAATAATTATAACCAAATTTGCAAAACCAATACAGCAGTATAAGTCCATTGGTACTGCAATATTACCAAGTTCACACATTCTGCAGTATCTTGTGCTACATATAATGGAGACCAAAAATTTGGAGGATAAAGTAGGGAAAGATCAAGACCCACTTCCTCCTAATGCTGAAGCTGCTGCCACTAGTCATGACATAGACGATGAAATGCCATCAACGTCGTCTTCCAAGCCCGATGCCCAATCTCGTAGTACCGGGCATGTAAAATCCAAAAAGCCCAAGTTAAGAAAAAGTAGCAAAAAGAGAAACTTAAAATCATCTGAGGAGAAACGTAAAGTTGCCAATATGCCATTTACGACACGGAGTGGCAAGGAACGGCTTAGGCCCTGGCCCGTGTTCATGACTAGTGGTTCAGCTTCACCCACGGATCTTAGCCCTCCTCCTCCTCCCCCCCCCTACAAAAAATTGAAGAGAGTTATGTGGTCAGCAAAAAAACAGCAAACAACTCTGCCTTCTAAAGAGAAATTATCACAAATCCACAAGGTGAGTCCAAGGATGTTGGTGGTTGTCAAGCCTGACCTTCCCATCACTGTACGGGAAGAGTTGGCTCGGGAGGAGGCTATTGATGATGTAGCTGGCGCTGTGGAGGAACTTGATGATGAGGATGGTGATGTGGTTATTGTAAATGAGGCACCAGGGGGGGAAACAGCTGATGTCCATGGGATGAAAAAGCCCATCATCATGCCTGGTCAGAAGACCAAAAAATGCACCTCTTCGGTCTGGAGTTATTTTTATCCAAATCCAGACAACCAATGTATGGCCATATGTAGCTTATGTAAAGCTCAAATAAGCAGGGGTAAGGATCTTGCCCACCTAGGAACATCCTCCCTTATACGTCACCTGAATAACCTTCATAGTTCAGTGGTTAGTTCAGGAACTGGGGCTAGGACCCTCATCGGTACAGGGACACCTAAATCCCGTGGTCCAGTTGGATACACACCAGCAACACCCTCCTCGTCAACTTCCTCCACAATCTCCATCAGATTCAGTCCTGCAGCCCAAGTCAGCAGCCAGACTGAGTCCTCCTCAATACGGGATTCATCCGAGGAATCCTGCAGCGGTACGCCTACTACTGCCACTGCTGCTGTTGCTGCTGTTAGTCGGTCATCTTCCCAGAGGGGAAGTCGTAAGACCGCTAAGTCTTTCACAAAACAATTGACCGTCCAACAGTCGTTTGCCATGACCACAAAATACGATAGTAGTCACCCTATTGCAAAGCGTATAACTGCGGCTGTAACTGCAATGTTGGTGTTAGACGTGCGCCCGGTGTCCGCCATCAGTGGAGTGGGATTTAGAGGGTTGATGGAGGTATTGTGGCCCCGGTACCAAATTGGGTACCGGGGCCACTCCACTATGCAGTCCAGATAGAGGTGTATCAGATATTAAACAACGTTGACTGTTGATGCCCAATTTTTTAATTATATTGTGGCCTCGGTACCAAATTGTGTACCGGGGCCACCACACTACGCAGTCCATACCCTTTTTTGGTGGAATTCTGACACGTGGAGGGTTTTTTAATTATATTGTGGCCTCGGTACCAAATTGTGTACAGGGGCCACCACACTACGCAGTCAAGATAGATAGCTGCGTATCATAGATAAAGTACATTCAGTGGTGTGGGGCAAATTGAAAAATATTCAAAATGCACTGACATTATCAAAAACAAGAGGTTGTCACACGCTAAAACTCCAACATGTATATGATGGGGAGGATGGAGGAGCAGCCGTATGTGTAGTGTAATGCAGACCTGTTGAAGGTTTTTTATATATTTTATTGTGGTGCCCAGTGCCCACTCCTCTAGGCAGTCCAGGTACATTTATTGGTGCGATTCATAAAAGTTCAGGGTTTTTAATATATATTGTGGTGACCCACTCCTCTACGCAGTCCAGGTACATTTATTGGTGCGATTCATAAAAGTTCAGGGTTTTTAATATATTGTGGTGACCCACTCCTCTACGCAGTCCAGGTACATTTATTGGTGCGATTCATAAAAGTTCAGGGTTTTTAATATATTGTGGTGACCCACTCCTCTACGCAGTCCAGGTACATTTATTGGTGCGATTCATAAAAGTTCAGGGTTTTTAAGATATTGTGGTGACCCACTCCTCTACGCAGTCCAGGTACATTTATTGGTGCGAATCATAAAAGTTCAGGGTTTTTAATATATATTGTGGTGACCCACTCCTCTACGCAGTCCAGGTACATTTATTGGTGCGATTCATAAAAGTTCAGGGTTTTTAAGATATTGTGGTGACCCACTCCTCTACGCAGTCCAGGTACATTTATTGGTGCGATTCATAAAAGTTCAGGGTTTTTAAGATATTGTGGTGACCCACTCCTCTACGCAGTCCAGGTACATTTATTGGTGCGATTCATAAAAGTTCAGGGTTTTTAATATATATTGTGGTGACCCACTCCTCTATGCAGTCCAGGTACATTTATTGGTGCGATTCATAAAAGTTCAGGGTTTTTAATATATTGTGGTGACCCACTCCTCTACGCAGTGCAGGTACATTTATTGGTGCGAATCATAAAAGTTCAGGGTTTTTGATATATATTGTGGTGACCCACTCCTCTACGCAGTCCAGGTACATTTATTGGTGCGATTCATAAAAGTTCAGGGTTTTTAATATATTGTGGTGACCCACTCCTCTACGCAGTCCAGGTACATTTATTGGTGCGATTCATAAAAGTTCAGGGTTTTTAATATATATTGTGGTGACCCACTCCTCTACGCAGTCCAGGTACATTTATTGGTGCGATTCATAAAAGTTCTGGGTTTTTAAGATATTGTGGTGACCCACTCCTCTACGCAGTCCAGGTACATTTATTGGTGCGATTCATAAAAGTTCAGGGTTTTTAATATATATTGTGGTGACCCACTCCTCTACGCAGTCCAGAAAGATACCTTGTTGCAACGTTTTGGACTAATAACTATATTGTGAGGTGTTCAGAATACACTGTAAATTAGTGGAAATGCTTGTTATTGAATGTTATTGAGGTTAATAATAGCCTAGGAGTGAAAATAAGCCCAAAAACTTGATTTTTAAACTTTTTATGTTTTTTTCAAAAAAAATCCGAATCCAAAACCTTAAATCCGAACCGAGACCTTTCGTCAAGTGTTTTGCGAGACAAATCCGAACCCCAAAAATAACGAAAATCCGGATCCAAAACACAAAACACGAGACCTCAAAAGTCGCCGGTGCACATCCCTAATATATATATATAACATCCAGAGTGTCTTATGGCATTTACCCATGGTATGCTGGAGTATAATGTCAGTCCCCAGATCTTTTCTGCTTTACTTTAATGAGAACAACAATTCACCTTTTTAAAATAATATTCATGCTGCCTGCTACTCTCTCATAAAGGAAATACTAATTTTCCAAGTATATGGAACCAATAAAGAAAAAGGAGAAAGCGTAGAGCATTAAATATAAAAACATTTAATACAGGCTTTTTACATACACCTTAATGATATAAACAAAATATACATATATATAGCTTATTGTTATTCAGTAGAAGAAAGCTACTTTTCTCTAAACTCCACGTGTGCTCACACTAATATTATACACAGTACACCTTATATCAACTATATATACCGTGGATGCCTTTCTTCCACTTCACAATACATTTCATTATTACTTAATGGAAACTTATCTAAAATAAAGACTCAGAGATATTTCAAAGTGGCTAAATAGGTCACAGTTTATTAAAATTTGGGGGCTCACCACTAATCAGGCCATGATCCAGGGAAAAAATATGAAAAATCCCTTCACACCCTCACGTAAAAGTGACAAGCAGCAAAGCCATGGGGCGGTGGGTGTGGGGCAGGAGCGGAGTAGAGGGGGGGGGGGGGAGGGAAATGAAAAGAAAGGGAGAAGAGATAAAAATCATCAATGCATTCAAGCATCACGCCTAATGTATTTCTTGTATACTGCTGATTCACATCTACAGAATATTTTAATGGCAGCCGCAGATGAGCCTGATAAAGCCGTGGACATATCCACAACAATCCTAAAGGAGTGGGTACCAATTTTTAGAATTTTGTCTCAGGGAAGATGACAACAACCTGCCAGGGTGTCGATTTCGATCCTCAGGAAAGACAAGCAAGATATTAGTTCTTCGGTTTTCACGTTTGCAATAGGCACAGCTAGCACCACAAACAAAGCTTGTCCTGCGACTAGTAAATTACCACACTGAGGGGAACCCACTAGACCTTTTATCAGGAAGTCATCCAAGTAACTGGCTATTCTGTGATGCCCCGTTCCTGCTTGAATGCACCAACGGAGGAAGGAACTGAACCTTTCAAAGACTGCACAAGAAATTGAGCAATGCATGGAAAGACAACGGTCAATGTAAAAAGCGTCTTGATTTCTAAAAACCATAAATCTAAAGGAATCTGGGTGTAAACTGTAAAGGCAACAGCCGGAATCCCGATTCAATATCTAACTTGGCTAACAGAGCACCTAGACTGAACTCCTGTACTAGGGCCAGCGCAGTTTCAAAGTGGTTAGTATTTCACCGTGCTGTGCATGGTATCTATTGCATCATTCGCCGAGCCGGATGGATATGATAGATGTTGGATCAGCCTTAATTTACCCTCTCTTTTCTTGGGGACAACACATATTGGAGAAACTATCAGGGTGGGTAAGTGAAAGGGCCCAACATGCAACCTAACTTGATTTCCTGAACACCATCTTTTAAGAAAATGTCCGCTTCAAGATCGAGGGAGAGGCTAAGCAATTTGTGTAATGCTATAAGGTTAAATAATAAAGGGGCCTTGGTGTGCAGCTGCTGATGGAGCACCACGTCCTCTATCTGCACTCGAGGCAGGCCTGGGACCCGTGGCGGGATGTGGTCTGCAGGTGTAACACGCATGTTGATATTTGCACATTGTGCCCCACAAACAAGATCCAGAGTAGTAGGCATAACAATTATTTTTATGGGGGCGGGATGTTTGTGTCATCCCCGACGGGTGAAACCGTTTGGGGGCCGTTGAAGTTGAGGCCTGACTACTAGGCCTTATCAAATCCATCCAGGAGTCAATATCTTTGTACCCTAAGGGTAGATTGGCCCAGCCGCTTATCTTTCTCCTAAACATTTCATAATATGACCGCCATATTGTGTCGCCGCCTTTGCTGTAAATAGTGTTAATTAATTGTACATAGAGCCAGACGTCCATGCGTTCATCTGGCCTATATTCAATGGAAATGGCTGGGAAGACGCAATACCCAATTGAGAAATTAATTATATGCTTATTCGCCAATGCCATTTTTTTCCACACGCAGGTTCTTTTTGCCCATTTCCGTAAAACTTTTTTCATTTTATCTCTAGCACTGGGCTGCATTTCTACGTGACCCATGTCACCAGCACATACTCCTTGATGGGGACCTAAACTTTGGTCAGACCTGTTCACGTGTTTGCCTAGCAGTTGTGTCAGTAATAGTTTAATGAGCTTGCGCAGGTCCTGTTCTGTGTCTGAGTAGTCTTTGCTGGTGCTGGCTATTAAGGGGTTAGTTCTGCATTTAAGATGTGAATTAGGTAGAAGGTTCTCACCAATGGTGGCTGACGCAGAAGATTCACCAGTGAAATTAACAAGTGTCCTGCTGCTGACAGATTGTCACGGGCACTAGGAGTCTTTACCCAGGAAATCACCAGATAATGGCTTACCAGAGTAATATAGATGGTAATAGGTACTCTGGTAGCAGAGTGACAACGGAACAGGAGGAACAGCAGATGGTGAGAGAATGCACAGGGAAAGTCTATGACTAGTAGCACTGGTAATGAGTATATGACTGTACACGAGGAACTAGATGGACAAGGAAACGTGAGGATAGTCAGTGGTCTGCATATAGCAAGTTGTACCACTGCTATAGTGAGGAGGAATGTCCAGAGGTAACGAGGAGGTAGTGAGAGTCAACGGTCTGCGTATAGCAAGTTGTACCGCTGTCTAGGTGAAGGAATGGAATCCAGGTGAAGGTAGATAACAGGAAAGTCAGTGGTCTGCGTATAGCAAGTTGTACCACTGCTATGTGAGAGGATACTTGAAACTGGTGTCACAGGGAACAGGAATCAGTGGTCTGCATATAGCAAGTTGTACCACTGCAATATATATGTGAGGAGGGCACGAGGAGATAAATGCTATGCAGAGTATACACGGGCACACAGAACTTGATCCCACGATGATATCACAATACAATGAAACAGAGCAGCACTGCTAAAGTATACAAAGTCACAATAACAATCCAGGCAAATAGGAAACAAAGTTAATGGTAGCGATAGTCTCAGTGGATAGAGGACTCCGGAGGAGAACACAACTCAGTCCAGCTAGATATGCAATACACAAGCAAAGTCAATGAGAAGTATGCATACCGCGGTTCAGGGGAGCAGGCTGTCAGAGAGACGTGCAGGGATACCTGAACGGCTGAAGGCCGGCAGGAGGAGAGACCACTGGAAGGTGGAAGCGGTAATCAAGTTGGTGCAGCGCACGGCAGGTAAACCAGCATGAATGAGGCAATACTCTGGAAGCAGTAGTAAATGGAACTGGAATATGAAGAACACGGGAGAGTTGAGGTGGTCTGAACTCCAGTAGCAGAGATGGAAGCAGCGGAGCTCTGACCCGATGAACACAGGAGAGTTGAGATGAGCTGGAACTCTGTAGAAGCAACGGAGGCAGCGGATAGGAATCAGCTGGCTGCAGACACGATGAACACCGGGGAGTTGAGGTGAGCAGGAACTCTGTAGAAGCAACGGAGGCAGCGGATAGGAATCAGCTGGGCAGACACGATGAACACAGGAGAGTTGAAGTGAGTAGGAACTCTGTAGAAACAATGGAGGCAGCGGATAGGAATCAGCTGGTGCAGACACGATGAACACGGGAGAGTTGAAGTGAGTAGGAACTCTGTAGAAACAACGGAGGCAGCGGATAGGAATCAGCTGGTGCAGACACGATGAACACGGGAGAGTTGAAGTGAGTAGGAACTCTGTAGAAACAACGGAGGCAGCGGATAGGAATCAGCTGGTGCAGACACAATGAACACGGGAGAGTTGAAGTGGTCTGGAAACCACAATAGAAATAACAGGAATCAGCAGGAGCTGAATACACGAGGAAACACAGGAACACCTTCAGAGGCTCATGGGAATGAGACTCCAAGATCAGGCAACGAGGTATTACCCACAGGTGCTTTAAATAGGGAGTGTTGACTGATCAGCCAATTAATGAAAAGCAACAGATACTGAAGGCTTGAAAGGGGTGCACATGCGCAGACCCTCAGAATGGCGGACGGCCACGGTTCCTAAATACACGAGAAGTAGCACTCACAGTCCGGTGAGTGACAGTACCCCCCCTTTTAAAGGTGGGCACAGAACACCTCGAACCGGGTTTGTCCGGAAACTTGGAATAGAACTTCTTAAGAAGAGCTGGAGCATTGAGATCTTCTGCTTTGATCCATGAACGCTCCTCAGGACCAAAGCCCTTCCAATGAACGAGGAAACGAAGAACTCCTCCCGAAATTTTTGCATCCAATATGTGAGTAATCTCAAAGTCCTCCTCTTGATGACTCTGAACTGGCCGAGGTGCTGAAGGAAGGGACCGAGAAACGGTTGATGATAAGAGGTTTGAGCAAAGACACATGGAAGGCATTGGAAATACGAAGGTTCTTAGGAAGTAGAAGTTTGAAACAAACTGGATTTATCACTTGAATGATCATATATGGACCAATAAAACGAGGAGCGAACTTCATAGATGGGACCTTCAAACGAATATTTTTGGTTGATAACCAAACACGATCTCCGATTTTCAGTGGTGGAATAGCCCGTCTCTTTTTATCTGCAAAAGACTTATATCTGGTAGATGTCTTCTTTAAACAGGTTTTGACCTGCGACCAAATATTTTTGAAGGTTTGGCAAACAGTCTCTACAGCAGGAACTTGGGTGGGAGGGAGGGCAGGAAATTCCGGAAAAGACGGATGGTGACCGTAGACCACAAAGAATGGAGTTTTAGAAGATGACTCATGGTACATGTTGTTATGAGCGAATTCAGCCCATGGAAGCAATTCTACCCAGTTGTCTTGGTTGATCGAAGAGAACATCCTTATAAAAGTCTCAAGATCTTGATTGACCCTTTCGGTTTGTCCGTTTGATTGAGGATGGTAGGAGGATGAGAGTGATAATCGTATACCCAAGGTCTTACAGAGGGCCCGCCAGAATCTGGAAACGAATTATACTCCTCTATCTGAAACAATCTCGGACGGACATCCATGAATACGGAAGATTTCTTTGATGAAATACTCAGCCAGAGTAGAAGAAGAAGGCAAACCAGTCAAGGGAACGAAATGCGCCATCTTCGAAAATCTGTCCACCACTACCCAAATAGTATTGCAGTTTTTACTAGGAGGAAGATCAGTAACAAAGTCCATACTAATATGGGTCCATGGCTTGGACGGAATGGGTAGTGGTTGAAGCAAACCCGCTGGAGTTCTGCGGGGAGTCTTGAACTGGGAACACAATTCACATGCAGCCACAAAATCTTTGACATCTCTCCTCATAGAAGGCCACCAGTAACTTCGAGAAAGAATTTCAAAGGTCTTGCGTTCACCAGAGTGTCCAGAAAAACGAGAAGAGTGAAACCACGAAAGAATTTTCTTCCTAAGAGCAGGAGGCACGAGGGTTTTCCCAAATGGTAGCACTTTAGTGGAAGAAGCAGCCAGAGAAACACATTTGGGGTCTAATATAGAGTGGTTGGGACCATCTTCAACGTCTGAGGACGTCACAAAAGCTCGAGATAGAGCGTCTGCTTTTTTATTCTTTGCAGCTGGTTTGAAGGTTATGATTAGTTCAAAACGAGAAAAGAAAAGAGACCATCTTGCTTGACGAGGATTCAAACATTGAGCAGACTGTAAACATGACAAATTCTTATGATCAGTAAAAATTGTCACAGGATGACGAGCTCCCTCCAACAAGTATCTCCACTCCTCTAATGCTACTTTAATAGCCAGCAACTCCTTGTCCCCGATGGTGTAATTCTTCTCCGCAGGCAGAAGACCCCGAGAGTAAAAGGCACAAGGATGGAATTTTTGTTGCTCTGATCTTTGGGAGAGAATGGCTCCTAAACCAACATTAGAGGCATCTACCTCTAGGAAGAAGGGAAGCGTCACATCAGGCTGTTGAAGAATAGGAGCAGAGGAGAAGGACTCTTTAAGAAACTGGAAGGCTTGAAGGGCCTCAGAGGACCATTGCTTAGTATTGGCCCCTTTACGAGTTAGGGTCACAATAGGAGATGCAATCGAGGAGAAATCTTGAATGAAGCGTCGATAGTAATTGGCAAAACCTAAAAAACGCTGAATTGCACGAAGAGTAGTTGGCTGAGGCCAATGTAACACAGCATTCACCTTTTCTGGATCCATCTGAAGACCAACTCCGGAGACAATATATCCCAGAAATGGAATCTGGGGCAACTCGAATGAACACTTTTCTAACTTGCAGAATAATGAATTTTTCCGGAGTCTGGAAAGGACCTCTGCCACATGTTGATGATGAGAAGGCAGGTCCTGCGATAAGATCAATATGTCGTCCAGATAGACGACGACACAAACATATAACAAGTCCCAGAAGATCTCATTAATGAAACCCTGGAAAACAGCGGGGGCATTACATAAGCCAAAGGGCATTACTAAGTATTCATAATGCCCATCTCTGGTGTTGAACGCCAAAGACGCCGAACTCGCGGGTGTTGAAGAACCCGGAGCTTAATACATTTACCCCCTGGACTGATTAGAAACCACGTGGGGGGTTGGGAGCACCGGAGGGGCTACTTCGGATCCAGCGTATGGAACCTGAAGAGTGGGGTGCCCCCTGGCTTGCGAATCCCTTTCTCTGTGGGGTGCAATGTCAGCATATGTGCATTACTGGGTCCCGCACCCTTGTTTGGGGGAGGGGGGGTGAACCGCCTGCAGGAGGCTGATTGCTTACTGTCGTTGCTGAAATATAAATAGCAGTCCTAGCAGACTTTTCTTCTGAATTTGCAGTCAAATTGTATGGTATTATATAGGTTACACACAAAGAGGAGTGCTCCATTGCTAAGTGTCGTTGCTGAAATAAAATTATACTAGGCCTGGCAGGCTTTTCTTCTGAATTTGCAGTCAAAGTGTACGGTGTTTTCAAAATGGATTCACAGCAGTAGACAGAACAGCAGGAGCACCAAGCAGCTGCTGGCACCAGTCATGATGATAGTAATCCCTCTAATTCAACTGATAAAGCCTATGTAAAAGTGCATAGTATTTACCTTGATCAAGAAAAAAAGACTTGTAATCTAGGCAAAGTTGTCTTAAGAAAAAAATTTAATTGCCAACATGTCATTCTATACACGCAGTGGCAAAGAAATAATGAGGCATTCGCCTTTCTCTATGAGTGCTGTTCTGCAACTGTCACAGAGGCATCTTCTTGTAAGGTCACTCTTGACCAAGCAAAACCTTCTCATGCGGACACTAAAAGTGGTGTCCAAATACTTTTGCATGTAAAAGTCGAGCTGGAAGAAAACAGTAAGGCATTACAGGAAAATGTATGTTCAGATTCAGAAATGTCACAAATCCCTGAGGAGAGTCTATCCGCGAGTGTTATGTTTAATCGTAACCATTCTGATAGTGTACCCATAAAGAAGGTCCCTTTCAACATTTCTGCAGGTGTGTGCCTGAACAGCCCAAGTGTAGCCGGTAAATGCGCCAACTGAGGATACCACTTTGGAATTGCAACAGGATGAGGGGGATATTTGTGTAGATGACGCTAATGAGGATGTTGTTTGTGTAAGTCCTGCACCGGTGGAAGCAGTTCACGTAATAAGAAGAAGGCCATTGTCATGCCTAGACATAAGACCAAAAAATCCACTTGTTATGTGTGAAATTATTTTTACCCAAATCCTGATAACAGTTGTCTAGCCATTTGTAGCATACGTAAAGCCACAGTCAGTCGAGGTAGGGACCTTAACAATCTAGGAACCTCATCCATAATACACCATTTGAAGTGAGTTCATGGCAAGCTGTTGGGAAAATCAGAAACTTATGCTAAAAAAATAACAACAAGCAGTCCATCATCAGCTAGGACCCTTCTCTCACCTACATCCCGATGCCTGCAATCTACACCCATAACACCGTCCTCATCAATATCCTCAGTACCGATCGAAGTTAGTTCTGCATCCAAGTTGGTAAGGCTAGATGACTCCTCCACTATGAGAGATCAGTGTATCCCTAAAATTTCTGGTAAAAAAGGACCACCGCAGAATGCAGTGAACAATGCTCAAATATGTAGCACATTGTAACCCTTATGTGATATGTATTCTCCCATACCATGCTGTATTACAGCTATTTGAGTGATTTATGTAAATCAAATGAAATTTACTTTATTTCTACAAAGAAATCTGCTTAGTGATGACTGTCTAAAATTTGTCAAAACATAAAAACAAGGTAAGGCATAAATTTGTGAACTTGTAGATTATCAATCCTACTTTACAACCCTTTTCAGTGTTAAAAAAAAAGGTTTCTGGCTGGGTAGCTTTCTTTTTTTTTTTATAATTTTTTATTTTCAGTGGTCAATCAAGAAAATACAGACAGCAAAACAATAACACTGTGTAGCATACACAGTAAAATCACAACAGTTATTGTGGTGTATCGCATATTAGGAAACCTTTAGACAAAAATGACCGGTTTTTACATTTTTAAAGAGTAATATAAAATGGGTGTTGGAACAAAAGGGATTGTGGGGGATGGGTGAGGGGGGTAGGACCACAAAGATAAGCACTGTAAGTATTTAGAGGATAACTAGGGTGTGTTGAGCCTATAGCATAGGGGGAGATATGTGTCGGGAAGAGTTAGGGTCATTGCATATGGGTCAGGTCGGAGGACGCGGAGCGTTGAGGGGGGAAGGTGAGTTCCACGGCTAGCCATGGAGCCCAGACTTGACTCTATCTGGAGGTAGTACGTAATCTCCTCCATAGCGGCCACGTGCCAAATCTGCTTCTTGAGAGCCAAAAGGGATGGAGGTGAGGTCTTTTTCCAATTAAGGGCTATGAGTGATTTGGCTGCTGTCAGGATGTGGGCAGTTAATTTCTTGGAAAATTTGTAGCTTTCTTTTATATTAGTATGAGAAGTTTAGCTCCTCTTCCATTTATATCCAGATGTATGTGTGGAAATTATTTTGGGCAGTATACATGGCAACATTCTTAACTTTGAACATTTCAAACAGGTGAGAAGACTTTAGGCGTCGCCTCAAGCACAAGTTCAGGGACCACACCAGACATGCTAGGGGCCCCGGCGGTGTTTCCATGGCTTCCTTGGACTCAATCCCCTGGAGACCATGGTATTTACTTGCATTGATGTGCAGTTGGTGCATGGCGTGGACCGCATTGACACCAGTGAGAGTCACCCCCTCCCCTTCTTAACCACACCACTATCCCCCAGAGGTAGATTTCAGGTCACAATACATGCATAAATAATTCAATTGACTAATGTTTTGTTGAAAGAAATATTAACAAACCCAACAGCAATAGAAATATTGAAGGGTTTTTTTAGAAATATAAAGTTTTTAGCACTTGTCAATTTGAATGCAAATAAAACTCCTAACCAATCTATTGTATAATCTAGACATGGTCTTCAAGATTACTGAGTATTTTCAGAGAAGATCACTTAGAGATTTAAAATGGATGCCTAGCTAAAATTCCCATCCAGCCAAAGTTATGCAGGTTTTGTTTTAGTATTGTACAATTTTTTTGTTATATTTTTTAAAACATGACCTCACATTTACACATAGACTCCCAGAAAACCAAAAATAAAAGGGTTGTTATGATATCTACTAATATGATGCAAAAACATGGATGGTATGGACATAGATACTTATGTAATTTCTTTTTCATTCGCTATGTTAGCTAAAGATGCAGGTATACAAGATGAAGAGGATGCTACCGTGTAGGACACCCGTGATGTTGTAGATATACAACCCCTGGATATGGAAACAGGACAGTGGGCAGCCTTCAAACCTTCAACAATTTTATTCCAATATGTATGCCTCCAATAAAAAAAAATGGAAGCAAACACAGATCATTTGAACCAACTCTCTCCCATATCCTTCACACTTTCCAAGACATAGACACTACCTTGACCCATCTCACCAACCTTGTTTCCCAGTATGTCACCAATAATCCTCATGGCTTTATGCCACATGTTTCCCCTCCTGCCACTATGGCATATGATACTATTCCTTCGCCTATGACAATTTCATCCCTCCTGCCCCTATGCCACATTTGTCCCCTTATGCCTCTATTCCACCAGGTTACCCTGAGTATTGCTGCCAAGTTTATCCTCATTTGCCCTCCTAAATTTACCATAATTATCCGCCCCCCATATTGTTTATTCAAAGTGTCAGAAAAAGCTACCGTTTGATAAAATAGCGCTATAGTAATGTCCCTCTGTTGGTCTTCTATAGTGTTGTATAACGACTGGTGTCAGGAGGTTGTGAATACTGTGTTTGGTCATCACTATCATCCGTGAGTTAGAAGTGACCTTGAGCACGTGCAAAATTTACGTCTGAAAAAAAGCGTACTTCTGCATGCACTGGAGCTTTAATCCCAAGTATCTGTTGGGGTACACCTTTACTGTACATTACCTACATTCAGACGCCTCTTCCACACCCCGTTCTGCCCATGAAATCCTAGACTGTCGTAAGGGTCCTGTGCACTCAAAGATGAATTGGACGTTACTTCATTCACTCCGAGCCTGAGCATGAGCAGAGCGATTGTCCGCAAAATGTGTCACATATTGTTCCTTAATGAATCAGGCCAATGACGTTTGGATTACTGACACATCAGAAATATATTCAGTTTTCCGAATGAACCTAATAGTTCAAATGTTGAGTGTGGTAAATTAAGCAAGAGTTTAACCAATCAGCGATCATAGAGACTGCCCACACAAACTACTTAATAGAGATGATTATAACCAACTACCACACACAATGCTACAAGTAAAAATCATTTGATTGCGTTTCCTAATTGGTCTTCCCGCTCACACCCACCTTGCAACATCACAGAGCCCTAGTTTTGGCCAAGGTTATGAGAAGAATTGAGTGTCAGTAGCATGTTATTAAAATTTACACAAGGTGGCAGAGCAGCTTTAAGCTTCTGCACAAATTTAATACACTCAAAGCAAGTTTAAACTTGGTGTAAAAAATAAAACTCTGCTCATTTGTATATCTTCCGAAGTATTAAAAATAAATTATGGAACTGGTTGTCTAAATATAGTGCCCATGTTCTAAATGCAAAGTTTAACCTTGTCTGATGTTCACCATGTCGACACAGAATATGTATCAACATATTGTTTTTTAATGGTCTTCACATTTTTATTAATATAACTTGCCTAGGGAACTATTGCTGCACTTAACCAGATCAGAAATAAAATATTTCTGCTTCAATCCATTTCAATTACAGTGTGGACAATATGATTCCTTGAGTCAGAGTGTCAATAATAATTCTATAGAGTGACACATTAAGCCAGAGAACATACCTCCCAACTATCTTGATTTCAACGGGATAGTCACAGTTTGAAAGGAGCAGAGCGTAAACGTAAGTGCATGTGTTTTGTAAAAAATTGGGCTTTTTGGGACAGATCAAGGCTAGGTTTGGACGGAACTGGTGTGGGAGATTCTGTGCTGACCAGCCTGGGGCTGGTTTGACATTATGGCAAGAGGATCCCACGCTGCGCTTCAGGGTATTGGTGGTCACATGACCACAACTTGGGCGGGGGATTAGAAACTACAGTGCATTTAACCCTCGTTCTGACAATAGTTCTGTGTCAGAGCAACTTGTGGGATCCTGACTCCTGCTGCAGCCCATGCCTTGTCTCTTCCCTGTGCCTCTACTGACTCCTGTGTACGAAACCCTCTGCTTGGCTGACCATTCTCTGTTCTGATGACCCCAGTGTACTGTTCTTGGCTTGTCTGACTATTGGCACCTTTCTCCGTTTTTTTGTGTACCAGACCCAGCTAGACCAGACCTTGACTACGCTTTCTGATTCTGCACTTCACTGTCAACCTGTGTATCCAGACCAGGCTTGCTTGACTATAAACACCCCTTTCTCTATCTATCTGCGTGCTATTCTCTATCACCATATGCAGTGCTACATCTAGAGGCTGATCAGTGAACGTGACTTGCGAGCTCCTGACAGCAAAGCATATCCCACCATGCGGCAGTTATTGGTGAACATCGGGGTGCTCGTTAGACTCTGTACCTCTTGCCAGCAACTGTCAATCTAAGATAAGCACTAGTATCCTGAAAGGCATTCATTAAACTATAGCTTTCACAATTTAATGAGTCCTTTCCCTGTTTTGGAATTAGCACATTATGTGTCATGAGCATATTTAGAGTAGGAACAGATCCCTCAAAATAATAATGAAAAAGCTGTTGTAGACGAGTGCTCAAGTTTCCATCCTAGAAAACAAACCAGCCCAGCCTATACATGACCTATCATTCAATTCACACTTTCAATTTGGGACATAATGAACAATCAATTGAAACTTTTGGAATATCCCTCTTCATTACCCTGATATGAAGACATCCTTTATTCCTCTTAGGAGAAGCTATTAAATGTACACTGCCATGATTCGGTAAGGATATTAAACAAGTTTTGAATATTCTAGGGGACTTGCAGAGATGCATGAAACATTTCAGATTCCATATTCTCAGCACATTCAATATTAGAATTCGAAAATTAGAATCTTTATTCAATCACATTTACAAGCTAATAGGGTTTGTCTCCTAACACAATTTGAGCACCTATGAATTTTTTCCGTAGGCAGGAGGAGAACAATCTCTATCTATACCAATTTTTAGCCCCAGGTTCTGAAACTCACAAGTCACGTGGGAAAGCATGGGAAAGAGACTTGAGAATATCTTTAGACAACTAGGAATAGTCTACCATCAGACAGAGAACTGCAAAGTATCCATTAGCATAGCTATTTGGGAGAATGCATTGATAATATTCTCCAGATGGTACATGGTTCTTGTCAAGGATCACATTTGCAGAATCCTCTAGACTGAAGAGTATGGCTGAAATGTATAGCGCTGGATGGAAGAAGGTATATGTGGGGCGTCGGAGGGCTCGTGGTGATGTGGGCTAAACTGATAGTGATGGTGGGGAGTAATCATTTAATAATGGGTAGGACATATTACTTTATTATTGTGGGCAATTTAATTGATGGTGAGGGCTATTTAATTTAATAACATTGTCATGATAGTGTCTACTAATTTAATTGATGATGGGACAATTTATTTAATAATTTGGTAGTTTGTGGACTATTAGTTGAGTGTGGAGATGAGTTTGGGCAAGAGGGATATTTATTAAATATGAATACTAATTATTTAATGTTGGGGCTGTTTGGGGGGATATGTGCATTTATTAATTGTGACTATTGTACTATTAATTTAATGTATTTGAGGGGAGAATATATTTATCTATTAAATGTAAATACCTGTTCTCATTTTGGTGGGACATTCCCGATTTTGGTAACTGTCCCATTTAGTTAGAATTAAGTCGGGAAGCGAATCCCAATTCACACTGTTCTGCTCGTGAAGGGGGAGCTGTATGCACCTAATAGTAGTGCATATGCAGCATTACCTGTTTATGTAAACTGGATGGGAAGGGTTTGTAGTGCGGCTTCACACAGAACACAATGATTGCCATATCCCTTGCAAGATTGTCATACACACTCTGGGGGTGTGGCATCAGAACCCTACGCTAGAATTCCTGTGTTTACCTCTGTAATAATCACCCCCACTCAGGAGACAAAGTGACATATTCTAAAATATGGATAGATTTCCAAAAACACTTAGTAAGAGAACATTCCCACATGCTGTGTAACAAATGAGGCATCACTTGTTTGACATTTTGGGCATGTGCAAGTTTTCAATAATCCCAAAAAAATCTACATTGGAATATGCTATAGAACATTTTTCTGAATATACTAGCTGTTTTAATTGATATGGAGTGTGATAGTGTTTTAAGAAACCTATCTATTGTAATATGAGGACAGCCTTCATCATCATATATTGCTTCACTAATTCCGCAGCGCTGTGCTCACTCACATCAGTCCCTGCCGCATTGAAGATTACAGTCTAAATTTCCTAACACACACACAGACATCGAGAGAAACTAGGGTCAATTTGATAGCAGCCAATTAACCTACTAGTATGTTTTTGGATTGTGAGAGAAAACCGAAGCACTCCCACACAAACACGGGGAGAACATACAAACTCCACACAGATAAGGCCATGGTTGGAAATTAAACTCAATAATCCTGATCTTATTTTGAATGATTAAAAGATGTATACAGCATTCAATAATTGTAACGGATTACTGGATAACACTACTAATCTTGATTAACGCTGGCTTACCTGAGGTGCGGAGTCTAACGATCTCCCCGGTATTCACCAAGAACCGCCGCAAGGCGGGGTGGGCTTTGCTGCCAGGAGTCGCAGGTCGCGGTCCTCAGGTTTGCCCCAAGATGTAGTACAGCGGAATAGGAGCAGGAAGAGAGTAGTCGGACAGGCCGGGTCGGTACACAGGAATGCAAATGCAGACAGAATCAGGAGGCAATCTCGGAGTCAATCAAACCGGAACGGTACACAGGTCACCAGAACAGAAGCGTAGTCAGCTAGCCGGGTCGGTACAAAGGAATGGCAGGTAAATGTGAAGAGAGAGAAGCGTGAGGCTATCCGAGTCAGGAGCACAGGCAATCAGGATGGTCAGCAAGCCGGGTCGGTACACAGGAGAAACGGAGTCCAGAAAGGTTAGCAAGCCGGGTCGGTACACAGGAGGTCAAATACACAGGGAGCAGGCACAAGGAGGAACATGAATCAGGAGCCAGGAACAGGTAAGTTGCTCTGACACTCCTAAAGTGTCAGAGCGCTGTTTATATAGGAAGTCCCAGTTTGAATTCCCCGCCCTTGATTATAGCGGTCATGTGACCGCCGAACCCGGAAGTGAGGCTTCCGGGTCCGATGGGGAGCGAGGACGGGTAAGTATCGGAACAATAATGATCTGAAATGGAGCTTCTGCCTGTCAGTTGGCCTGGTTTAATGCAAGAGTTTGGGAATAGAGCATCTTCAATCCCTCTAACCATGAGATATCTTCATTCAACCACTTAGTAAATGAGTGTAGGGCTTCCCTGATTTGAAATTAAGAGTTAAAAAGTGAGTGATGACTATTAAGGTAACTTTTACTATGAATGTTGTGCCATACTTTCAAAGAAGACATCAATAGAAGATTCTCAAGAATTTCTCTTGGCATTTCTTGCTTATGTATGTAAGAAGGAGGATAGACTGTGAAAATAATTTTGCAGCTAATGTGTTAGCATGCATATTCTCGCATATGCAGCCAATCTCTATTAATTCTGAGTATTCCTGCATAATTATAAAGTTAATATATATTGTAAAGTCAATCCCTCCATGTAACATACTCTGTTGCAGTTTTAGCAAACATATTCTGGGGCGTTTGTTTTGCCAAATACATTTTCTGACCTTCTTAATGATTAATTGTTCATCCTTGAGTGTAAGCATCAACTGTATTGGATATAATGGAGGTCATTTAGCATTGAGAACTTTTAATTCCAAGACAGACATAATATGTTTGTCACGAAAATGGTTCATTTATATGTTTAAATTGAGTTGCGCATATCTTATGATACCTATAATTTAAAATAAACTTGTAATAGTTCCAAAACAAAAGAAAACCTATTAGTTATAAAATACAATAATTATATTTATCAGCAAATTTATATCAACAACCGGAGATCAGCCGCTTCTCCTATCTAGACCTAAATGCAAGAAATAAATATATTGTATGAGCACAATTTGTTTCTCTGGTTGTGAATACACTATAAATGGTATTGTGACCAGATGACCATGGTAGGTCAACAATAAAATCCATTGAAAGGTGTGTCCATGGTTTAGCCAGAGTAGACAAGGCCATTAATTGACCTGAAAGGTGGCTTCTGGAGGCTTTGCTTCTGAAGCATACTTTACAGGAAAGGACATAACTCCGAACATCAGAAGACAAGGTGGGCTACCAAACCCAACCTGAGAGGATTTCAATGGTCTTAGATATTTTTGGATGCCCAGCAGATATGTTCTCATGGCATTCGGCGAGTACAGATTTTCTACGATGAACTGGAATGAACAGCCTTTCGGAAAGGGTTTCAGCAGGGCAATTCTTTGAAATTGACGAAGAGTAATACCAAGATCTTTTGTCAAACCAGCATGAATCAAGGAGGATGGAATGATGGGTTGAGGTTCCAGAGTCTGAGCATGACAGGACATGAATCTCCGAGAGAGTGCATCGGCCTTGAGGTTCTTAGAGGCTAGTCGAAGGGTAATTAGAAATTTGAAACGATTAAAAAAGAGGGCCCGATGGGCTTGCCTAGGATTCAAGGTTTTGACGGCCTGAATGTACTGAAAGTTTTTATGATCTTTGAAGATGGTGATTTGATGAGTGGCTCCTTCCAACCAGTGTAGCCACTCTTCCAGAGCCTATTTGATGGCTAAAAATTTGCGGTTGCCACATCATGTTTTATCTCTGCGGCTGAGAATTTTCGGAAGAAATTGCGCAAGGATGCTGCCAGTGGTTCCGAGGATCACTCTGAGAAAGAATAGCACCAGCCCCCACATCTAAAGCATCCACTTCAACTATAAACAGAAGTTCCGGATTTGGATGCTTGAGGACTGGAGCAGATGTAATGGTATCTTTAAGGGTTGAAAAAGATGCTAAAGCTGCCAATGACCAATTAGCTGTATCGGCACCTTTACGCGTAAGAGGGAGTAATAGGTGCCATAAGTACTGAGCATGAACGGATGAACCTCCGATAATAAATGGCAAAGCAAAAAATCTCTGAATGGCTTTCAAATGAGTGGGAAGTACCCAAGTCTGGACGACTCGAACCTTGTCAGGATCCATTAGGAGAGATGACATAACCTAAGAAGGTAACACGGGTGACCACAAATTCACAATATTTTTCGAGTTTAGCATAGAGGTGGTGCTGGCAAAGTTTAAGGATCATTTCCCAGACATGCTGGTGGTGCTGGGCCAAAGACTGCAAATAAATTAAGATCTCGACCAGGTAGACTACAACAAATTTGCCCAAGAATTCTTGTAGAACACCATTAATTAAATCTTGAAAAACTGCCGAAGCATTGCAGAGGCCAAACGTCATAACCAAATACTCGTAATGGCCTGAGTATTAAAGGCTGTTCTCCATTCATCTCCTTCTCTTATCGAATCAGGTTGCAGGCGCCTCCGAGATTAATCTTAGAGAAGATAGTAGCCGATCTCAGTTGATCGAAGAGTGTAGAGATGATGTGTTTTTGACCGTAATTTTGTTCAGACCGCGGAAGTCAATGCAAGGCCTCAAAGAAACATCCGGCTCCCACCAGAGACTTGGAAGGTTGAATGAATACTTTTTGGAGATTCTTTTTCACATACTGCTCCATTGCCTGGGTCTCAGGAATAGACAGAGAATATAAACGTCCTTTAGGCAACTTAGACCCAGGGATAAGATCGATTGCACAATCATATTCCCAATGAGGGGAAGCGAGTCCGCTTTTATCTTTGAAAATACATAATGAAATTCCTAATAGGGAGCAGGAAGGGATTCCAGAGTAAGCCGAAGAAGTCAAAGAGGTAAGATCAGGCAGGTGGATGAACAATCAGGACTCCAGAGAATGATTTCTCCTTTCTTCCAATCAATGTACGGATTATGGCCTTAAAGCCAAGGATGCCCCAGAATCAAGGGAGCGGAAGGACACAAGTTCAAATAGAATCAGAGAACATCAGAATGGAAGATACCGACAGATAACTGAACGGGTGGAGTCCTGGCAAGCATTCTGCCTCCAATCAAGGGGTTAGCGTCCAATCCACAGACTCACCGTCTGAGTCCAACTTTTTTAAAGGAATACCAAGAGTCTGTGCCAACTTGAGGTCAAGAAAATTATCTGCTGCACAACTGTCATAAAAGGCTGAAACATCAGAGAACTGAGCATCATAGTAAAGACATACAGGAATCAACACAGAATTTTCTGAAGAGATTATTTGAAAACCTAGGCACACCTGTTCTCCAACACCTAGGCCTGGTCTTTTCCCGGCTTATTAGGACAAGCATGTATTGTGACCTTGTTGCCACAATACATGCAAAGGCTAAAAGAGTGTTTTCTGGATCACTCTTCTGAAGAGAGATGGTAGGCGCCTTACTGCATGGGCTCCAGAATTTCCAACAGTACAGGGTAAGAGGTTGGCAGAGAGCTAGAAGAAACTGATGTATGTCTCTCCTCTTTCCTTTCCTTAATCCTACGATAAATCTTGATTACCAACTGCATCAGGTTTTCCAGGGAAGTTGGCATAGGGTACTGCACTAAAGAATCTTTGATTTTCTCAGAGATACTTAGGCGGAATTGACTCCGGAGCTTCAGGTCATTTCATTCACTATCAGTGGACTATTGCCTAAACTCTGCGCAATATTCTTCGGCAGTGTGTCGCCCTTGTTTCAAGGATCTGAGATGAGACTCTGCCCAGGCCATCCTGTCTGGGTCGTCATAGAGCAAACCCAAGGCATTAAAGAAAGTGTCATCTGATTGCAGAGAGGGACTCCTAGGATGAAGACTGAACGCCCAGGACTGAGGATCTCCTTAGAGCAGAGAAATTATGATGCCGGCTCTTTGCTGCTCAGAACCTGAAGAACTTGGTCTTAAGCAAGAGCTTACAACTCTCTTTAAAGTTGCGGAATAAGGCTCTATCATCAGAAAACGTTCAGGTAAATTCAATTTCTGCTCTATTGTGAGGTTCTAGAGACTTCTTCTTGCGTAGACAACTGGTGCGACAGACCTTGAACCATCTGGGATAAGGTTTGAATCTGAGCAGCCAGAACCTGGGCTGGAGAAGGAATTGTCCTGCTTTCATCCATGGAAGTGAGTTCTTCCAAATTTTTCACTGGTCGGTTATAATGTTAGGGCTAACGGCTACCAAGATAAACTTTTAGAACAATAGGTATTGAGGTCTTCACCTTTGGCAGCCGCCTTTCCCGTAGAGCTGAATGTGCATAAGCTGCAGGACTTGCCTAATTAATTAGTACAGCCCTCCTCCTAATGCCCAGGAGGCTGTACAACTAACAACTACATAAAATGCGCACTCGCCCGGCTGCCTGTTTGCTGGGTCGCGGTGCTATTACAGATGAGGGGAGAAAGCGATGCTGCTCACTACATAGTAATTATGAATCTCATTACCATGCATGTGTGCTCTTGCTCCTCATTAACTCCTCCTCTGAACACACCCCTAGCACATGGCTGCACAGAGCGTCTGTCATGAAGCAATTATGGCGGACAGAGTGGACATGCACTACCGTTTCCTCCATATCTGATTAATACATAGACATCTTTGTATTTAATGAGGTTGTGTTTGTCAGGTTGAACCATTACTTATTGTGATGTCATTATGAACAAGCTAAATTGAGTTGGACAAGCAGGTGGGGGAAGCAGCAGAGCGTTGTCACATCCTGCCCTTGGGGCTGTATAACTATCAAGCTGTGTTCCCCCTCTTCTCTTCAGGCAATCCCACCCTTCTAACCGATTTGTTATCAGGGTAAGCTGTGCGCATAGTAGGCTTAATTTTACAATAGGAAGAAAGAATAAGTAGGAGACACACAGTGGTGAAATAACATGAAATGCAGCCAAAACATGCACAAGAAATGGCACTTAATTGAATTAGTTCACAGCAGAGTGATATTCCCTGGGTAGAAGATATGTTCACACATTAATCCCCTTCTGTATTGGCACTGCTTAGTGCTAGGAACTTTCACAGAATTTCAGACTCCAATGGGTCTGAACATAACAAATGCAGCATAATAGTGTAGTATTTTGAAATTAAGTACAAGGTTTAATAAACATATAATATAAAAGGTAAACATGAAAATAAAATGCAATAGGTTATCTGGATGTGGATGTGACAACAGTCCAATTCAGATACTCCTAGAAAGTGACAGTGCCAGCATCCCTCTACATTGGGCTATTTGATCAGCAATTATCAATTTCTGGCACGTGCTTTGGCTGCATTTCATATTATTCCATCACTGGGCACTTCCTATTTGTTTCATTTCTTCCATTCATTATCATCCAGACTAGCAAAAGGAATTTTGGAAGGTTGCCACCCTCAAAATATTATGAGGGAGTGATCTATGTGGACATTTATTGATGTTATGAGTATTGTATATGATTGTGCAACAGATTTTAGTGTTGTACAGATTTGTAAGAGCCGTTGCATCCCCTTTATGTGGGGAGCCACAGCTCTGCATAATTTTATTACTGTGGGTCCACAATCATACTTACCAACTCTCCCGAAATGTCCGGTACTCGGGTCCGGGACATCGGTCCTTCTGACAAATGCCAAAAGGGCCAATGGCTAGATGGGCCGGCCCGACACTTCCCCTGGCTTCCTGGTGGCTGGCTCCTCCCCAGGAACCAAGCACCTCTGTTGCGTGATGGATCAGGGTTCCTCGCTCCCTCTCCCCTTATTCTCTGCAATGTGCCCTGCAATGTGGACAGGTAAGTTCATATATTTTCTTGTGTGCAATGTGTTTTTAACCATCCTTTGTTGAACTGAGGGTAATACTATGTGGCATAATATGACCTGGGGGCACTATGATGTGACATAATATGAACTGGGGGCACTATAGTGTGGCATAATATGAACTTCTGCCAAACGTAAGTCTCTCATTGTTGAATATGACGGGAGCCCAAAGAAGTTGCTGTATCGGGGCCCAAAGTTTCTCTTGTCGGCCTTGCCTGTGAGTCAAGGCGGTAGATGTCTCCAGGTAAATAATCTAAATGTTTCCTATCTAATCAAACTGATGGATCACATCCAATTATCTCTCACCCTCCTCCTCTATCCTCCTTAATTTATATACTGTGATAATTAAAATGAATAGACAAGTCGCATATCCAGTTACTGTAGTAAAAAAAATATTTTTCTCTGACATTTTGCTGTAGATGGAAATACTTTTAATGCGGCCGTGTGGGTTCAAATGATCATTCAATAGTTCTGTTTTTTCTGATATATTTGTCAGAGTTTTATTTCATGTGGAATGATACATGAACATTCTGCCATTACTATTTAATTGAGGGAAAAGGGTACCTGTTAACTATATGTGTGTAAGTATTCTGTTGTTGCTATTTTGTGGGAGATTTGAAAATAGCAAAACATTGGTTTCCTACAGTGGCGTCTGTATAATTGGTGGTATTGCTGTAGTATGGGGTGGCATGGTGGTGGCAATGTTTTAGTGTGTTTGGGGCTTAGTATTGCTAATAAGTAGGAGAGGGTATTGCTATAATGTGGGAGGTGATGCCGGATGCTGTAATGTGGGGGGGTGATGCTGGACGCTGTAATGTGGGGGGTGATGCTGGATGCAGTAATGTGGGGGGTCATGCTGGACACTGTAATGTGGGAGTGATGCCGTTTGCTGTAATGTGAGGGTGATGCTGGTTGCTGTAATGTGGGGGGTGATGCCGGTTGCTGTAATGTCGGGGGTGATGTAGGTTGCTGGAATGTGGGGGTGATGCTGGTTGCTGGAATGTGGAGGGGTAATGCTGGTTGCTGTAATGTGATGGGGGGGTAATGCTGTAATATGGGTGGGTATTGATGTAGTATAAGTGTGTGTGGGGGGTTATTTATTGCTGTAATTTGGGTTCTAATAATGTATTGTCATGGTATTTATTGATTTAATTGGGGTACTAACAACGTAATGTCGAGGGTCATTAGGAGAAATAAATACCCCACATACACACACACTCATACTACATCATGTTGTACTGCACCAGCAACGCGCACTACGCCAGCATCAGTGTGCAACAATATAGTGCATGGAGCCCAAAACAGGTGGACCTGTGTGCTTTAAATGCCAGGGCTGATTAGTCCCAGTCTGGCCCTGGATCTGACCCATTACAATGCAATATGGCTGATGTTTCTGATTCACTATGTGATTCATATAAACTGCCACAATCAAGTTCATCTGTAAGTGGTGTAGAGGTGTATTTATTTAGCCACTCATTGTCAATGTGTGGTATTGGATATTTCCCAATGCAACCTATCATTATCTGGCTGTCTCTATATAAGTGTGAGACAAATATAACCTTTAGAAATCAGCTAATGTGTCATATTTATTCCAACAGAATGCCTCTGCGCGCTCTGCTGCATAAATATTCACTAGAGACAAAGTGTGGCGAGGGCGGAGCCTGCGGAGGAGCAGGAGGTCCTGGAGGAGCAGGAGGCCGAGGAGGCCGTTGATTTGGACCAGGGCCAGGAGGGCGAGGAGAAGGCTGTTGAAGAATGTAAGAAACTTGATATAAAACTGTAGTATTTGTTTTGGGTGGGGTGGACATCATTAAAATATAGTTCTCATAAAGCCTTGATTTCCCACATGTGATGTACCCTAGACTTAGGCAAAGTTTGCCATTCCACAAGTGTCTGACATGATGGGCCTAATAAGTGTTTGTTGTCAAGCAACTTCCCCTCCACCCCCATCAAATATATTCATGCATGTTCCTCCAAAAAGTGGTAGTCCCGTGGCTACTACTGTTTATAGCATAACATGAGCCTTTGCATAGAGTTACAAGTAATGTAATAATTCACACCTCTGCTGAGCCCAGAAAATGTGTAAACAAAGTACACCCATAGAACTAATATATGTTGTAAAAATTTTCTAAGATTTCCAGCCCCCAACATTCAGTTTCCAGCCCCTCTTACCCAGTCGGCACTCACCCAGCTACTTTCCATCTCTCTGCACATGTTTGGGTGCAACAAACTGTAAATATATTTTTGAAAAAATTTAAAATATTTAGAAATGCTACAGAAATATTAATATACATGTTTTTTTATTAAATTTTTTGCTGTTTTTCTATCTAAAAAAAATATTTTAGTTCCACAAATTGGTGTGTGTGTGCTTTTTTTTATAAAGGGAAATGTGTATTCTTGTACATTTGTACCATAATGAGGGGACAGTTTGAACATAAACAAATATCTGATATATATTTGTCCCTTTTGACTGGATATTAACTACAACACATTGTTAAGCTTAATAAAGTGTTTGATGAGTGTAGCAAAGATAAAAAAAAGTATGACATCATCCCCTATTACTGTAATGAACAAGATGCAGTTTGTGTGGGGGACAATCGTTTCCTTTCCACACACACTATTATGGGCTCAAAGCCATTATGCCATTATCATCACATGGGATACCACCACTATATTGCCACAAATCCTGACATTTATACAGACAATAAAGTAAAAATGGTGGGTCCCCCAAATAGCTTAACCAACACTAGTGCAGAAAGCCTAGGCTGGTACTAGCAAAATCGGGGGGCAAAGAGCATTAGTTCACCCCAATTTTACTAATAACAGTACTAGGCTTTGCCTGCCTGGGCTGGTTGCATTATAGTAGGGAATCTCACAGCATGGGGTCCCCCTGCCACATTGACAACCAACCCCACCATGATCAGCACCGTTCTGCATTTCCTAGGGAGTTGTGGCTCTTCAAAACCACCCACCCTAGATATACCCAGCCCCGTGCTGAAAGCACAATGGCCCTTCCCACATCCCTTGACAGTGGGCGTGGGGTAATGTTAACAGTATAATGCATCACAATATGTTGTCCCTGGTGCACTACAGGTTACAGCATGGACAGACTGCCATTAAGTGTCTGGACATGCTGGCGCGTGTAGTGTTACAAGCATATCCGTGGCTGCTAGGACATAAGTGTAAGTGTAAACTTCATTTTTAATGCCATAAATACACCCCATACACAACCCACATTTACCATCTTTTTTCCAGCTACATCAATGGTCTTTCCTGTGTAATACATTCTAGGATTCTATGAAAATCAAAACTCTGGTAGATGATGGAAAATCAGCTCCTAAGAGATCCGCTGCAAAGTGAGCTGAAGTTCCACCTATTTATAACATATATATTTATAGTATATGATAATAGATTCATTAGATGATAGTCCATGTTCAGCTATCAGGCAGAAATCGGCATTTGCAGTGAACATTTGTATGAGAAACACAATTGGTAAACACTATGGGTCATATTCAATTAGCTTTCTGGTTCGCAGTAACGCGCGTTACCGCGAAACCTGCGCAGTATTGCCGGTAATACGGTACCGCAATAACGCAGATTTTTGTACACAATCCTATGGGCTGCGAACAAAAATCCACGTTATTGCGGTACCGCGGATTGACTTCGCGGCCCGTTCCAGCGCGATCCCGCAAACCGGAAAGCTAATTGAATATGCCCCTATATATAGTTTTTTAAAGTATGGCACATATATAAAAATTATAGTAAGTAGAAATGTCTTAAACTTAGGTGAGTAATCCGAAGATAATTCTTATGATGATTAATTAAGAATGGGTATTGTACTTTCATTTTTTCCACCAAACAGCTACATACAGCTACATACATATGTAAGAGCTAATTTTGTTATTCAATAAGACACATGTACCGTGTAACTTATGTTTTCCAAATGGCTCCATTTGTTTTAAGCTTTGTATTTTTATATAGTTTTAATAAAGATGATTTTGTTTTAGAAACATGTAAAGATGGGATATATATCACAAACTATACTGTAGTAATTGTTTATAGAAATTGCAAATTGTTACTGTTTTCTGTGGTATCCACATTATAATAACAATAAATCCATTTACATAGTTTACACACTACATACAGAGTACAGACATGTGGGGGGTGGTCACACTGAATGCAGATATGGAGATGGATCTTTCCTCTCATATATATGTAGTAGCCCTAGGTGGTGTCATGTGAGTCCAAGAGGGGGGCGGGGGCATCTCTGGAGAGGACACAGCTGACCTCGATGCAGAGAGAGAGGAGACCCCACCATGGATGGCGATCCTGAAGAATTGAAATGGATCACTAGGTCAGGAAAGGCTGTTACTGGGGAAGAATTTGGGAAGTGAACAGTGGGAAAGGGTCACAAGGGATTAGTAAGATCCAATTATCCAATAAATGAATAGCTGCATCCAGCTCAATGCTGTCACCTCTGTCTATATTCACTACCACACAGCTGCTCATCAGTTGTTACTATGGCAGCACCACAGCACTGTATCAAACTATTCAACTTTATTGCAAACAATCAATTTCTAATATGAACAACTGACATATCTAGCATACAAAACATCAAATACTATTACCTTATTAAACGTTCCTATGTAATGTCTTACCATTTTTCATTCCAACATCCATATACATTAAAACTTATTTGAAGGGCAGTCCAGGACACTACATATACAAATGCAATACAGCCTGTTTTGTATGCCATGTTCATGTTTTATCTTAGATGAATTTAATAGACGTGCACTATGATAATTCCCAGTAAAAGTTGTGTTACTCTTATTACACCTTCATACAAGTCACATTTCATCTGATCTGGCCAGTACATAATCTTCGTTCCTAATTTTCATTTGTTATAAACGTTGCTGAGCTAATGAATTAAATATTGGTGATTTGTTTGTTAATTTTGTTTATTGACAGTAACAAATTTGGCACAAGTTAAAACAAATGCAAAATAAAGTGGTGATAGAACATTGTGTACTGGGTGAATTGGGTTGGTTTGGAAGGTATTTATAGCTCTCTGACTGCATACAGTGTACCACACATGACTTTCAGTAATGCACCTACTACCAGTACATATGGCATTGGCTGCTAATTGTGGCAGATGATAATTTCTAAGACATTAAGGTGTCCATGTATTAAAGGGAGGTGTGCCCTAAATCCTACAAGAAGGGGATTTCTTGCAGGAGTTAGGGCTTCTCCCAATTTATCAAAGCCCCCCGACAGTAAAGGCTATTGCCACTGTCCTCTGATAGCTAACTCCATCTCAGGTTGGTGTCACCCGCTGTGCCCACAGAATAAAATATCTTATTATTCAAGTAAAGTATTTCTGTTTTTTTTGTTTTTTTAAAGAAATTATATTTATTTATTTTTGCACTGTAATATTTTTCTTTGTAGAATCTGGAACTGAAAGCCCCACACTGGGTTTTCAGTTCCAGTTTGCATGCTCGGGTTAGCATGTTGGCTCAAGCACGCACAGAGGATCCGATGACCGGCTTGGCCAGCGTTAAGATACCTCCGCTTACCTGCTCAGCTGCCCCTGGAGATATTTTCTTAATCAATTGCCTCATTAAAGATATGCGATATACATTGATATAAAATCTCGTTATAGGAGGGATCTTAAAAAATAGACCCCTTAATTTGGCTGCAGTTTCTGTCTTCTATTTTTCCACCCAGATTATAGCAGACAAAAACTGCACTTCACTAATTCTAATTTGTTGGGTTTGAATATGTTGCCTGCACACATAACATGTAGCAATATGAGCATTTTTGCAAGGGCTATTTTACATATAATTGTTTTTTTGTTGTTTTCATTATTTAATATGTAATATTTATAATGATAAAGCACTGCTGGGTAAAGTAACACTAAAACAGCATCATTTTATATTGACAAATGTGTATTGTGCTGAAACCCCCCCGTTCATATGTTTCAAATGTAAAAGGGATATTGTCTAAGAGAATATACCAAATTGTGTACTGCATCACATTTTTTAAGTGTATATATGTATAACTTTGTATGGAGTTTATTCTTGACGGTGGTTACTGACAAGTTTTAAAACTTTCCAGCTCTGTGTGTGATGTACGATTTTTCTTTCCTCTCCAGAATTATGCACACACAGGTAGCTCTTCAGTTTAATATTGAAATTTTAATTTCAGGGTAGTCATGGCATTTAACTGCCCTCTACTTCGCTCCACTCACTGACTGTCAGTCTCTCTAAGATAGATGCGGTCCAACTGATTAGAACCCAACCAATTTGAAAAATGCTGAAACTGTTTAGTTTCTATGGTAACAGCTACGGTTATTGCAAACTTCATCAGATGATAGTGCAGCTATCAGGCAGAAGTCAAGCTTTGCTGTGAACATTTGATTGACAAACTTGATTGGTAAGTACTATATATAGTTTTATGAAGTATGGCACACATTTAAAAATGATAGAAAATAGAAATGTTTTAACATAAACTTAGGTGAGTAATCAGAAGACAATTATTATGATGGCTAATTGAGTATGGGTATGTTACTTTTATTTTTTTCCACTAAATAGATACATCCTGTATATTAACAGCTGATTTTGTTATTCAATAAGACACATGTACCGTGTAACTTATTCTTCTCAAATGGCTCCATTTGTTTTAAGCTTTATATTTTTTTAAAGTTGTAAAAAGGATGATTTTCTATAAACATGTAAAGTTGGGATATATATCACAAACTATACTGTGGTAATTGTGTATATAAAATGCAAATTGTTATTGTTTTCTGTGATATAGACATGTGGGGTGGGCAACATGTTCCTCATATTAGACCTTCATAGAGATCACATTCCATCTGATCTGGTCAGTACCTTAATTTTTCATTTGTTGTAATCTTTGCTGAGCTAATTAATTAAATATTGGTGATTTGTTTGTTAATTTTGCTCATTAACATCAACAAATTTCTCAAAGTTAAAGCAAATACAAAATAAAGTGGTGATAGAACATTGTGTACTGGGTGAAATGGGTCATTGAAATTTTAATTTCAGGGTAGTCATGGCACTTAACTGCCACCTACATCGCTCCACTCACTGACTGTCATTCTCTCTAAGATGGATGCGGTCCAACTGATTAGAACTAACAATTTGAAAAATGCTGAAACTGTTATGTTTCTATGGTAACAGCTACAGTTATTGCAAACTTCATCAGATGATAGTGCAGCTATCAGGCGGAAGTCAAGCTTTGCTGTGAACATTTGATTGACAAACTTGATTGGTAAGTACTATATATAGTTTTATGAAGTATGGCACACATTTAAAAATGATAGAAAATAGAAATGTTTTAATATAAACTTAGGTGAGTAATCAGACGATAATCCTTATGATGGTTAATTGAGTATGGGTATGTTACTTTCATTTTTTCCACTAAACAGATACATCCTGTATATTAACAGCTGATTTTGTTATTCAATAAGACACATGTACCATGTAACTTATTCTTCTCAAATGGCTCCATTTCTTTTAAGCTTTATATTTTTATAAAGTTGTAAAAAGGATGATTTTCTATAAACATGTAAAGATGGGATATATATCACAAACTATACTGTAGTAAATGGGTATAGAAATTGCGATTCGTTGTTGTTTTCTGTGGTATAGACATGTGGGGTGGGCAACATGTTCCTCATATTAGACCTTCATACAAGTCACATTCCATCTGATCTGGTCAGTACCTTAATTTTCATTTGTTGTAATCTTTGCTGAGCTAATGAATTAAATATTGGTGATTTGTTTGTTAATTTTTCTCATTAACATCAACAAATTTGGCAAAGTTAAAGCAAATACAAAATAAAGTGGTGATAGAACATTGTGTACTGGGTGAAATGGGTCATTGAAATGTTAATTTCAGGGTAGTCATGGCACTTAACTGCCACCTACTTTGCTCCACTCAATGACTGTCATTCTCTCTAAGATGGATGCGGTCCAACTGATTAGAACTAGCAATTTGAAAAATGCTGAAACTGTTACGTTTCTATGGTAACAGCTACAGTTATTGCAAACTTCATCAGATGATAGTGCAGCTATCAGGCGGAAGTCAAGCTTTGCTGTGAACATTTGATTGACAAACTTGATTGGTAAGTATTATATATAGTTTTATGAAGTATGGCACACATCTAAAAATGATAGAAAATAGAAATGTTTTAACATAAACTTAGGTGAGTAATCAGAAGATAATCCTTATGATGGCTAATTGAGTATGGGTATGTTACTTTCATTTTTTACACTAAACAGATACATCCTGTATATTAACAGCTGATTTTGTTATTTAATAAAACACATGTACCGTGTAACTTATTCTTCTCAAATGGCTCCATTTGTTTTAAGCTTTATATTTTTATAAAGTTGTAAAAAGGATGATTTTCTATAAACATGTAAAGTTGGGATATATATCACAAACTATACTATACTAGTAATTGGGTATAGAAAATGCAAATCGTAATTGTTTTCTGTGGTTTAGACATGTGGGGTGGGCAACATGTTCCTCATATTAGGCCTTCATACAGGTCACATTCCATCTGATCTGGTCAGTACCTAATTTTCATTTGTCGTAATCTTTACTGTGCTAATGAATTAAATATCGGTGATTTGTTTTTAAATTTTTCTCATTAACATCAACAAATTTGGCCAGACGATTATTATTGGCAGGGGCGTAACTAACATGTATTGTCTGCTGTTGATAAACTCAAATAATGTAACAGTATGTGAGCTTTTCAACATTGGTCTTTAATATGGAAGGTGGCCCCCTCAGCTGTGGGCCCCATAGCAGCTGTACATAAGGCAGTTATGCCTGTTATTATTGGTATGAAATAGTGGTCATACTTATTCGGTGCTTATCATTCTGCTCATTCCACTTATATGGAACTGAAGGACTTTATGTGAGCTGGTGCACGGCTAACTATGCACAAACTGTGGTATAATATAATAACTGATATTTGTGTTCATGTTTAAGATTGTACTGTAAAAATAAAAAGGTTGGTTGATATGAGTCTCACCGATGGCAATATGCTCCACAACAACTCTCATTGGAATTAATCTTTTACAGATTTTACGATGTCTGGTGAGCCACTTGGAAAGGTCCTACTGAGGAATGCGCTTCGCCAGGTGCTTGCCCATAACAAGGTGACCAAAATAACTTTTTGTCATTTTTATAGGTTGCAGTAATCTGAAATTGCTTTAAGTATCATGTAAAAGTATTTGTCTCTCTCCTATTCTAGAGCATAATTTACTTGTGTAGACTAAGAAATTAAAATGTTTCTCCCTGTGAAACTGGCACATGGCCAAAACTTGAAATTTGATCTTGCTACAAAGGAGGAAAATATATTGTTGTATGCAAAATTCTTTTTATGTCTTTTGAGGATAATCATTTTATCTTGGTTGAGGAAGCAATTTGTCAGCTTCTAGTAGATGAATGCAAAGGTATAAAAAGTAAGGTTACTTGTGTAGTAAGGTTACTAGTGCAGAATAGTTGTGTCCATGTCCTTTACTAAACCTTCAAGCATTCCCTGAAAACTCATCTTCTTAGACAAGCTTGCCAAATTCTTGAGCCACCTTCTTCACCTCCCTAGAACATCCTACCTGATTACCGGCACTCTACACAGTTGACACAAGATTACATTTACTCTCTTTCTGTGTTAAAAAAAACCCTCTGAGCCCCTGACTAGATCACACAGTCCCACTAACCACTTCCCATTGCTATCTGACTGATCCAATACACAATGGGCCTGAATTATTAAGCAAAGTAAGGCAAAAAAAAGAGAACGTTTTCCCCTGGCCAAACCATGTTACAATGGCAAGGGGTGCAAATTAGTTTATTATTTTGCGCATAACTTAAATACTGACTGATATATATAGCACACAAATATTTGATAGATTTATTTTTACATTGAAATTTAAAGTTGATCTAGGATGTGCTCTATCCAAACTAATCTGTCCGCACATTTAAAATTTAGCTCCCCTCCAATGCAACATGGTTTTGCCAAGGTGCAAAGTTACTCTTTTTTTTTTTTGCTTTAATTTTCTTAATGAATCAGGCCCAATAAGTGCACTTAACCTCATCAAACTATTTCTCTATAGTTTTAAACTTTTACCACTATCCATTTTATTACAGTTAGAAATGTAAACCACTACTGAGTATGCTGGAGGTATATGAAAACATGTTATTATTAATAATAATAATAATAATAATAATAATAATATTATTATTATTATTTTTAGAAAAACATAGTGAACTTTCCTCTATACTAATTAATCCTACAGATTAGTAAAGCAGTGGGGGCCACTGTTATTTTATAGAAGTCACCACTCATCAACATTAACCACTTAAACCTATTGTTGATATTACCTGGTTTTATACACTTTTGTTTTAATATGTGGCGTAATGGCCTTTTAAATCTGAGCTGCGGATGGTGTCGGTTCTCCTCTGAGAGCAGTGATGTTGCTAGTCCCAACTCTCAGTGACAGCCTGGAAATCAACAGAGGGTTCCAGGAACATGTTAATTACGTTCCTGACACCCCAGACACATCACACAGCATACAGCATGAACACAATGTGTTGCTTCCTCATTTGAAAAGGAAGGTGACTCTCGGTGTATCCAGAGTATCTACATTTGTTAGCGATGTGCATGCTGGGTGTTTATGTAGAAACTTCCTAATGATGTGATTTGCTGTGTGTTTGTGGGTAATTCTGAAACAAAAAATGGCTTTGAAATTCAATATTCCAAGATTAACAGCACACTTTATATTCTACCCAACTCTCCATCATTTAGGTCTAAAAATAAGAAGTCGGACAATACACTAATAGATTCTGTCCTGTTATGTCTAGTTTACACTGATACATTTAGTAGTGGCAAAAGAGGAGACCCGTCAAGCAAACTATAGTCTGTTCCCAAAAGAAAAATAAGAATCACCAAAATAAATATGAGTGCAACAATTAGCACCCTTCATATATAAAGGGACATTATAACTATACTATTTATAGATATTGTTATTTTATAATTTTTTTACTTCAGTGGCCGTTGACTTAGGTATAAAACTGCACTATTGGGAGTTTATGTGATTAATGTTCCGCCATCAGTTCGGCATTAATGACATTCATGTGGAAAAATTGGTGCTGGATCTCTCCTGCACAATTCCAGACATTGTAGACTCAATTGCACACAAAACGAAAAGATGAGTATACCTCACAGCGCTAAGTTGAGCAGGCATAGACACAATTCATCAAACAGTGGTCGCATATGGATACTGTAACACAACAATAAATACACATAGAGTAGTATTGTAACCACAGCATTGAATTATAAAATGAGTCTACAGGTGTCACATGAATAGCTGCCCTTCTCCAAGTGAACCTAGTCCATATGGCCGAGTATAGATATAAACCACGTGAAGGAGTCCCCGCAGGGGATCTGCTTACAGAATGCCTCTTGGACACAGCGCATCTAATGGCATCTAGTCATAGATGGAATCTTAATCCTCCAGAAGCACTCCAATGATAATCATATGATAAAGGGAACAAGACGTTCATAGCATAATTCCGTTTAATGATTAAACATATATTAAAACATTAATGCAGGAACTGGTGTCCTCCTATTCGCGTACCACATATGGTTATTTTTGATATTGTAGACTCAATGCTTCAACATATATTGGCCGCACGTAGTGACCCAACGCCCTATTGAGTCACTTTATTTTGGTCTTTCCATTGTTGTGTTCATTACCTATAGTTCCTCATCTGCTGTAGAGCCAGAGTTTAGATCTATAATTACAGATATTTAGTAAACAGATATTGGAAAATAACAATTAGAGCTGTGTTAATCAAAAGTCATATTTTTGCTTTATTTTGGTGATTGTATCTCTTTAAGATAACACTTTATTGGTATGACTATATTCAGGGGAGATAATTGGTTATATTTTTATGGTTATATACACAAAAAAAGCACAATCCTGAAAATGTTTATTTTTTTTCCCAATTTTGCCCCATATAATGTAATTTAAATAAAAATATTTATTCCAATATGTTGACGAAGAAAGTCCTATATTGAGTGAGTAAAACAAATTAATATTTACTCAAACAATTCATTTCTCTAGAATCACCTGCGCTATCTCTACATGCAGCAATTTACACCTTAGGTTTATATCTAAAAAAACAATATAACTAGTGCCAACAAACAATTTTACTGTAATTTGCGCATGTCAAAAAATGAACAATACTATAATTTTGTGAATAAACAAATTCAATGCACATACATACATTAAAATTTGTTATGCCCATATTATCTTTTAAAGTGCTGTATTCTCTACTCTTCTGATATAAGTGTTTTATTCCTCTTTTTCCAGTGTCACATGAAAAAGAGCAAACAGAAAAAAATTGTGAAAAACTGCATATGAAAATCTTTCCAATCTAAAATTTCATAAAACACTGATGTTAATCTTGTCTCATTTTAGACCTTTTTCAATTGTGATGCAATTCAATACACTCAGACTTTACATGAAATTCCTCTTTTTATATTCAAGTGGGTGATACCCATACAATTTACCTCCAAAGGGAGGGAGAAAAGAGACAATTGTGTTTTTGAAATAACTTCTAATAATATTCAGATAATAACTTCAGATTTTGTCATTTTTCTAGCACAGTACAGAAAATTACAGAAAAAAACACACTTGGTGCAATATTAACTATTGTTTTTTGGAGAAGGTTTATATATAATCTGAAGTGAGAAGTATTTTTAAACTGCATTATACACTCATTATTTATTCTACCTTCTTCTTGACCATTGTCAGATCCTGGAACAAAAGCAGATGTGGAGAATGAAAGACCTGGAGAGACAAAATGAAAGAAAGAGGAGACACCAGTCATTCTATCTTAACAGGTAAATTGTAAATCCTGAAAGAGCAGCTTTATTGTCACATTAGTTATTAGCACTGAACACTGAAGGGTGACACCCCTGATCACACCCCTAGTTGTTACCAGCACAATCAAGTGTTTATAGTGGTGTCCTTCTGAACTACTGCTAATCTCCACACACACTGAGAGCGAGCTCTAAGGATCATTCTCAGATTTTGAAAGCATTGTCATATGAATTACTGATTCATACAGAAGTCGTTATTATAGATGTTCAATCGATGAATGTCTCAAATATCCTTTGTATGAATACATGTTTAGTGCAGCCCAAGTTGTCTAGTTTACTCATGTGAGCAGAGATGGATTGGCTATAGACGTTATTGGGACTTTTCCCAGTAGACTGACGGCTTCATGAAACCCCCTGGAGGCATTGACCAGCTCTGTGCACATAAGGCCTGAGTCATTAAGGCACCTTTCTAACGATTTCGACCATATCGTGCGTAAAATCAGACTGCACTTGTCCAGAACCAGGCCATACGCCCCTAAACGCAGCAATGTTCATTGCATCTATGTACACAAAGGATACTTACTATAGCCTACGATTTTTGGGTAGTGAAAGGGGAGTTTGTCTGGGGTCAAATTACAGTAAGGACATGCCAATCCCAAGCGCACAAAGCCACGTCCTAATCAAGCTTTAGGCATCTCAAAGTTACTTGTTTTTCTGCTTTATCTTAGAATTATAGACTTATAGCTAAAAGGCTAAGTCCTGAGTCCTAGTTATGTCAGTATCATATGCATGTTATAACATGTGTCTGCAATCAGATGCAACTGTAAAAATGTCTGTAATGTACAGTAGACATTAAGGACAACCTACTAAATGTTTTTCCAAGGAACAAATATATATAAAAATCAATATTTTAAAAATGTCCATGTATAATCATAAATTACTATATTATTGACAGGTAACATTAATTGCTGAATACTTTTTTCTTCTGTGTGTTCTTTTGAGACTTTCTATTCCACATTGGTATTGTATGTACTGTATCCTGCAGTGTCTTGTCTAATAGAGTAGAGTAAACCTACACCCATAGTCAACACCACACCTATCTTTAGATCCGTTCCTTGTTGACTTCAGGAGTACGCAGAGCCAATTTACATACAGATTAAAGCAACCGCAAGATGCGCTCAGTGGGAGTGAGTCATTATCGAGAGTAAGGTGAGAATAGGAGTAAATGTAACCTTGGACAAACCATGCTACAAAGCAAGGGATGCAAATCAGATTACTATCCTGCACATATGGAAAATACTGGCTTTTCAAGTAGTACACAAATACTTGATAGCTTAATTTTTACATTTAAATTTAAAATTGATCTAGGACATGCCCTATCCCAAATATAAATCTGTCCCCACATTTTAAATGCATCTCCCCTCCACTGCAACATGGTTTTGCTCCTTTTTTATGCTTTGTCCTCCTTAATGACTCAGGCCCAGTATGCATACCTTAATGATTTAGACCCATAGTCTATTGAGCCATGACCTGCTTAGCCGACCTGCAGGTTCTGAAATCAATTGCCAAACCAGCAGCTTTTATTTATACCTGCTGAATACATTGGGCATATAACTTCTTGATTGATATTACCTGGTATCACGTGATCACAGCTTCAGGGGCGAGCATTTTGAAAATAAGTTCTTCTATTTAAACCAGCTCACTGTCAGAGCAACAGGTTTCTTTATCATGGTCTCTGGCACCCTAGTTCCCTTTCAGCATTCTCTTTGCATTTCCTGGTTTGATTTTGGCTGGTTATCTGACTTGACATTTGGATTCTGAACTGGCACTTCATCCGATCACTTGGGTTCCAGTTTGCTGATTGTTGACATCTCTACCAGTTCTATCCTTGACTCCTCATCATGCCAGAAGGCAACTCCGAGGGCCGTAACCTGTTAGACTCCAACAGCAAAGTCAGCACCAACTTGCACCAGTTGCTGGTGAAAACTAGGGGGCTTGTTAGACCCTATGCCTCTACGTTGCTAAAGCTAATTCTGGCAAATAAATTGGAATCCACCAGTATCTGTCACGAGCCGCGGCGGTACGCCGCATCCTGGCGTGATGTAGCAGCCGGGCACGTATGTGCACTATTATTATTCTTTGGGGTTATCTTTGTGGCATAGAGTAGGAGGGTATAGGGATCTGACCCTACTTGTACCTGACGTCTCCGCCTGTGCTCTGTCAGAGCAGTCAGACATTATCATCTCTGTCCAGTCCGCAGACCTCTAGCCTGTCCCTACTTCGTGTATTCCCTCCCGTTCCTGTGTGCCACTGTGTGACCATAAACTTGTACTACATTGAGTCTAAGACCTGGGGGCATCCGAGTACCTGAGAGCATAACCAGGTTCTACGGGAAAGGCAGCTGCTATAGGTGAAGGCCTCTTCCGCTAGTTCTACAAGTTTATGACACACTAGTGGCCATAACATTATAACCGGCCAGTGAAGATTTGAGGTAATTCTGTCATGGACGACAGCAACCCAAACCTTTCTTCAGCCCAGGTCCTAGCTAATCAGATCCAGGCTATTTCACATGTTGTACAAGGTTTATCTCATCGCTTGTCAGCCCAAGAAGAGGCCTCCAGAAACCCGCAGCTTCAACAGGCCTCCTCTGGCGTCTTTACGGAGCTGAAACTGAACCTGCCTGATCGATTCTCTGGAAGCAGACCCACCTTCCACAACTTTAAGGAGAGTTGCAAGTTATACTTTCGTGAGACCACACTCCTCTTGCTCTGAACAGCAGAGAGTCGGTGTTGTAATCTCTCTACTCCAGGACGATCCTCAGTCCTGGGCCTTCTCCCTTCCACCAACGAGTCCCTCCTTACAAACCGTGGATGCCATCTTCCAGGCCTTGCGTCTGCTATATTACGACCCAGACAGAAAGGACTCAGCTGAATCCCATCTCCGGGCACTAAGGCAAGGACATTGCTCTGCTGAGGAGTATTGTACAGAATTCCGGCGGTGGTCAACTGATAGTGAGTTTAATGATCCGGCGTTGCAGAGTCAGTTCCACTTAGGCCATATGGAGCAAATCAAGGACTCATTAGTCCAGTATCCTGCACCTACCTCACTTGAAAGTTTAATGCAACTTGTAATCAAGATTGATCGCCGAATCAAAGAGAGGAAAGCTGAAAGAGAGTCATCTATACCTCCTTGCTCACCACCAAAGTCTGATTCTACCTTTCTGGACTCCCCTGAACCCATGCAGGTGGGCGCTTACTGTCTGCCTCCTGAGGAACGTTCCAGGCGACGCTCTTTAGGTCTCTGTTTGTATTGGGACCAAACGGGCCACCTAGTTTGTTCCTGCCCTGTCAAGTCGGGAAACGCCAAAACCTAAGTGCAAGTGACGAGGTGCGCTTAGGTCTTCAAATTATCTCTTCAAAAAAATGTTGTTAGTCACTGCACGTCTAGTCTTCAACAATCACACCACGGAGGTGTCAGCCTTCCTCGATAGCAGTGCGGCAGGTAACTTTCTGGATATCCACCTGGTTAAGATGCTTGGTATTCCTGAAGTCAGACTGGGTTTGAGCATGACCGCCTGTGGTTTGGATGGAAACCCCTTGATTGGGGGCAGAATACTCGCTAAGACTCCATTGCTTCGCTTATCTGTAGGAGTTCTCCATACGGAGGAGGTCTCTTTCTTTCTGATTATCTGTCCCTCTGCTCCATTGATTTCTGGATATTCTTAGCTGCAAAGTCATAATCCCCTTATTGATTGGAAAAAAGGGGAGATCATCCATTGGAGTTCAGCGTGCTCTTCCACCTGCTTGACCCTACCTCTTGGAGTTCTTCGGCCTAGTCCAGAACAGCTACCTGCACCCTACCAGGATTTCGGTGATGTCTTCAGTAAAAAGAAGGCTGACTCTTTCCCGCCTCACCGGGACTATGACTGTGCTATTGACCTCGTACCTGCTGCTAAATTGCCCAAAGGCGACCGGGATGTGACTTCCACATTGTCATGGCCATCCCCTAGGCAATGGCCAGGATGCTCTGCTAGTTAGTGCCTCCCTGAGAGGGAGCCGGGAGTGTGCACGTATTTTCAGTTATTAACAGCCTACTGAGGCTTAGCCTACCTGCTGGTTATAGCATTCTCTGTGCCTGTACACTTTGCTGACCAGCTCCCCTGTTTCTGCATATCCTCTGCCTACCTTGTATTGATTCCCTGTTGTGATTCTTTGGCTTGACTCTGGACTCCGCTTAAACTCCTGTGGATGCCCTCAGTATTGCATGGCGGTCACGTAAATGTATTAATATTTATTTTATACTCTCTGTATTATATGGCAGTTATCATGTTGCTTTGTGTATTGTATAGCAGTCACTGGGATGCTCTTTTCATAGTTTATCAGTCTCTGGAAGGATTCCTGTATTGTATACAAATCCCTAAAATGTATACATTGTATAAGTCTCTAAAAATCTGCCATTCCTGTGACTTTGCTGACCATTGCATGTTGCATTGGCCCTGCCTACCACCAGGGATAATGGTCTGCTAACCCTGCCTATTTCCGTAGTGGTCCCACATACAGTTGATTTGGTCCCACCTACATGATGCCACTTTCAGATATTATTCCAGGGCCACTTTAACTTCCCAATCAACCCTGTATATCTGATGCATTAATAAGGTCCATTCACAAAGGCATAAAGTTTAGATTTCATATTTTATTTATTTTTAATCAGGAGAGATACTTCATCAGACAAAATAGCCATTGTCATGTTCTATAGCGTCAGTAATTAACATCCCATCTACCTTCCATGCATAGATGTATGCAGCACACGTAATTGTCCACGTAATTGTCCATCGGTTAGTAACAGTTACCAGTGTTGTATAGAATGGATAATCAATTCTATCAGGCGCTCCACTTCGGCATGCAGCCGCGTGTGTACTCTAGAATTTCCACAACTAATTCAAAATCACATAGATATATACAAAAATTGAGTACATACACTTGTGTATGTACTCAATTTTTGTATATAGTTACCAGTGTTGGTTCAGAGGTCATAAATGCTGTTTTTCATAGAGGTCCTGGGATGGTGGCTGAGAGGTGGAGATGCGAGACGGTTGAGCCAATGGCTCACTACTTTGCTGTCTTGCCCCATTACATGTGGTAACCCCAACAAGTGAGTAAGCCCCCACAGAACCCCTAACTCAATTTCCTCCACCCTGTTTACCCAATCTATATGCACTCTGGCTAAGAGAATATCTCTGGTTTCAACTCCTGCCATAGTGACATGTTCTCTACTGTTATAAATAACTTGTTGTGGTCTAACAAACACAGGATGGACAAGGGATATGGATGTCCTAGTATCCCTTATACCCTGCTGGGCTTCCCCATTTAACACTGTATTGTATATGTATGTTCTTATGGGTGTGCTTACCCATTGCTGCAACTGTTTTAACCTGATAGACCACACCCCCTCACCATGTATTCCCATGATATTGTGATTTCCCACCTCCCCTAATTCACATCTATCATAGCAAATGAATACACAGGAAATGAGAGGCCCTGCTTCTGCTAGCTGCCCACAGCCTCTCAGACAATTAATTTGCAGATGTCCCTGCAGATGACAGTTGTAACAACTCCGGGTCTCCTGATCACCAGTTCTCCTCTGTCTTGGTGAAGTAGGCAGCCTGCTCTGATGCCTTTGGTCTCCTATCTGAGACCCATGCCTTTATCTCTGGGCTCATATGAGCAAGGGACTGCTTCATAAGATTACTGTCAGTTAATTGGAAGAATGTATGCACTTGCAATACTGCCAAACATTGACTGCAATTTCACCTCAGATTCCTTGCAAACTCTGTGTGTATTGACTCCCCTGCCTGTGTCATGTTGCTGAACTTTACCCTATAGGATTCAGGGGTGATGATATAATGGGCTTTCAACACAGTCTGTATTACCCCATACTGAACACTTTCTTCAGGACTTGAGGCGGAATAAGCTTCCAGTGCTTTTCCAGTTAAACTGGAAAATAAATATCTTTTCTTTCAAATTCTTTCCCTCTTTGTAACCTCATTATAGACTGAAATACAGTATATGTAGATGAGTGGTAGTGTCACTCATTAAAAGCGGACACATCTTTATAAACTAATCTGGGTGTTGACATTACAGAATTTACTGGTGCTGGGAGAAATACAGGGACACTCAGTACTGCCTGCAACACTGCCGCTTTCTCATGTAGGGGTGCCCCCCTCCCACAGTTCACCAAGAAACTCGCAGAGTTGCACTGGACTTCCCATAACAAAACAAGCAGTTGGCATACTCTCGATAGCCGATACTTGACTGGCTACTGCTTCCTTGTCGTCATACTTTTCATCCTCCAGTGGGGGTTTCTGTAGGTCCCAGCGGACCAACTTCCGGTCAGGACAGGTCAGGTCTCAGCTTCCGTCGTCTCTATAACTCTAGTCTGGCACACTGGATACTTTAATACCACAACTGACACCAGGATTATGGCACAACACGATTTTATTTTGAGGTCAGCAGATCAGAGCTATACAGCATGAGACTCCAGATCTTAGCTGACTAATAAAACTGACAAACATAACTCAACTTTAATTCTCCAGCAGTTTGGAAGACTGGCCTCGAGGAACATTAACCAGTTGATTGCCAGTCTAGCTTGTGCCCCTAACCCTTATAAAAACTATACTCTAATCTAACTTAACTAACCTATACTTGGCCTAATTAATCACTAATGTCCTATGCTAATTACTAACTTACTTATCTATACTATAAGGGCCTGATTCATCAAGGCAGGAATACTAAGCACAACGCACGCATTATGGCAAGGCACAAATATCATGATACGTACGTTGTTGAATTTGGGTGCAGGTCTGTTGTGCTCTATTACACAAGATACTGCACGATACATTCAAAGCATATGTAGATTATAAATTTGCAAAAGAATGCACAGATTTTTTTTAATACATATTATTAATGCCACCAGTTAAAAATAAATGCATTAAAAGTTGTTTTTTAAAAAAATTATTTTCATGAAATACATTTATTAGTATGCTGTTAAAGTGTACTGAAAATAAAATTAAGTTTTACAGTTGCTCCTGATTGCAAACACATTATAGCATATATATGAGACAGTCATCACTACTGCTCAGGACTTAGACTAGCCCTTTAGCTGGAGCTCAGAGCTTGATTCGGATGTGCCTGCATGCGCTTGAGTTTGTCATGGCCCTACTGTACATTGACTATAGAAAAATCCCCTTCAGTCCCCATTCACTCCCTGAAAACATAGTCTGAAGTAAATTGCGTTCAAAGACGAACTGGACAGGGCTGCGTTTACTATCATATGTCCCAGTTTTAGGCATGCACAAAGTGATTTTGCTTATGATACGCTCAAAATCTGCAGATATGTGCCTTGATGATTTAGGCCCTACATGCTTAAATAAAATAAACTATCTACATAAGGTATTCCTTTACAATAATCATCTCCTTTTAACATTGTTGATTTATTATAACTTTGCTACATATTTCGTTTTATGCTAAAACTTCTTTAAATAAATAAAAAGTTTTGATTTCTTTTTTTTTTCCAGTTGGTCTCATAGCCATGATGGAGATCTACACTATGGAGATTGTGAAGCAGACAGGTATGTACAGTAAAATTAGAGTTTGATTGTTATGATATTTGTCATTATGATACACAAGTATAGAAGAACTTCCAGTCTGGTGGCTAGTGTATAAAGGAGACTATCTTGTGTGTTGTGTATATCAGAATTTCAATCTGGTGGCTAGTATATAATGGAGACTGTCTGATGTATAGAGACTAACAAGCTTCCATTCTGGTGGTTAGCGTATAAAGGAAACTGTCTGGTGCAGGGGCTGGCTGGCAGACTTTAGCCCGGGGAGCAAGCAAACAACACTGGCCCATAAGTAGCTGCCTATCCTTAAAGGGTGGTCTTCGGTACAATATATATTTATCAATATAAAAAGGGGCTATTTTACCGCTGCTTAACCCAGCTACATTTTATTATTATAAATGATAAATCTTAAATAATGTAAACAAATAATGTAATAAAAAACAAACCTCAGTCTATATTGCATTTTATTTTATATGTTACTCTCCCTACAGCAGTTTTGTTTTTCTTTTTGCATACCTCGCTGATTATAATGGGGTATAAATCATATTATAGCAATAGATTATGTAATGTTCTACTACTTTACTGAACACAGGGGCTAATTTAACAAAATGCAAAAAGTCCTTTTGCTTTAAAAACCTGATGTTTTTGCCAGCAAAAGGACATGTTTTTGCATAGGACTATATACTAGGGATGTGCACCGGCGACTTTTGAGGTCTCGTGTTTTGTGTTTTGGATCCGGATTTTCGTTATTTTTGGGGTTCGGATTTGTCTCGCAAAACACTTGACGAAAGGTCTCGGTTCGGATTTAAGGTTTTGGATTCGGATTTTTTTTGAAAAAAACATAAAAAGTTTAAAAATCAAGTTTTTGGGCTTATTTTCACTCCTACGCTATTATTAACCTCAATAACATTCAATAACAAGCATTTCCACTAATTTACAGTGTATTCTGAACACCTCACAATATAGTTATTAGTCCAAAACATTGCAACGAGGTATCTTTCTGGACTGCGTAGAGGAGTGGGTCACCACAATATATATTAAAAACCCTGAACTTTTATGATTCGCACCAATAAATGTACCTGGACTGCGTAGAGGAGTGGGTCACCACAATATATATTAAAAACCCTGAACTTTTATGATTCGCACCAATAAATGTACCTGGACTGCGTAGAGTAGTGGGTCACCACAATATATATTAAAAACCCTGAACTTTTATGATTCGCACCAATAAATGTATCTGGACTGCGTAGAGGAGTGGGTCACCACAATATATATAATAAGAAAACCATCAACTTGTATGATTCGCACCAATAAATGTACCTGGACTGCGTAGAGGAGTGGGTCACCACAATATATATTAAAAACCCTGAACTTTTATGAATCGCACCAATAAATGTACCTGGACTGCGTAGAGGAGTGGGTCACCACAATATATTAAAAACCCTGAACTTTTATGAATCGCACCAATAAATGTACCTGGACTGCGTAGAGGAGTGGGTCACCACAATATATATTAAAAACCCTGAACTTTTATGATTCGCACCAATAAATGTACCTGGACTGCGTAGAGGAGTGGGCACTGGGCACCACAATAAAATATATAAAAAACCTTCAACAGGTCTGCATTACACTACACATACGGCTGCTCCTCCATCCTCTCCATCATATACATGTTGGAGTTTTAGCGTGTGACAACCTCTTGTTTTTGATAATGTCAGTGCATTTTGAATATTTTTCAATTTGCCCCACACCACTGAATGTACTTTATCTATGATACGCATCTATCTATCTTGACTGCGTAGTGTGGTGGCCCCGGTACACAATTTGGTACCGAGGCCACAATATAATTAAAAAACTCTCCACGTGTCAGAATTCCACCAAAAAAGGGTATGGACTGCGTACTGTGGTGGCCCCGGTACACAATTTGGTACCGAGGCCACAATATAATTAAAAAATTGGGCATCAACTGTCACCGTTGTTTAATATCTGATACACCTAAATATGGACTGCACAGTGGAGTGGCCCCGGTAGTAAATTTGGTGCCGGGGCCACAATAAAATAAATACACCCTCAACTGGTCTGAATTCCACCAAACAAGTATCTGGACTGCGTAGTGGGGTGGCCCCGGTACCCAATTTGATACCGGGGCCACAATACCTCCTCCAAACATGGTACAGACAATTCGTCATTGAGATCCCATCAAGTATGTTAAAGACAGACAGGGTCGAAGTGTTATTGGTTGACTTTGTAAACCAAAAAACTGTCCCTGTTGCACATAGTCGTGCAATGAAGACTGACTTTTTCATTTAAAGGCACCATCTTTCAAGTGTAGTGTTTGTAAGTCTAAGTCATATTATACTTATGGTAAAATTGGTTTATTTTGTTCCTCTTTATGGTAACTACTAATAGAATTAAAGTATTAAATAGAAGCGGCAGTTCCTCTTTATGGTAATTAGTAATAGAATTAAAGTATTAAATAGAATTAAAGTATTAAATAGAATTAAAGTATTAAATAGAGTGGTATAGAGTTGTAGTGTGGTATAGATAGAGTGGTCCCCACAATATAATAATAAAACCCTCAACTGGTCTGAATTCCACCAAACAAGTATCTGGACTGCGTAGTGGGGTGGCCCCGGTACCCATTTTGATACCGAGGCCACAATAAAATAAATACACCCTCAACTGGTCTGAATTCCACCAAACAAGTATCTGGACTGCGTAGTGGGGTGGCCCCGGTACCCATTTTGATACCGGGGCCACAATAAAATAAATACACCCTCAACTGGTCTGAATTCCACCAAACAAGTATCTGGACTGCGTAGTGGGGTGGCCCCGGTACCCATTTTGATACCGGGGCCACAATAAAATAAATACACCCTCAACTGGTCTGAATTCCACCAAACAAGTATCTGGACTGCGTAGTGGGGTGGCCCCGGTACCCAATTTGATACCGGGGCCACATTACCTCCTCCAATTTCCAAGTGTAGTGTTTATAACATCTTAACACTACACTAATTCTAGCACATCAAAACCTCTTGTTTTAAATAATGACAGGGCATTTTACTTTTGATTTAATTTATTGAATTTGTTGGCATTTTCTTTTACTTTTTGAACATGGCAAACGACTGTTGAATGGTCACATAATGCCCAAAAAAAAGTTGCAAGATGGAATTGTCCTTGGGCCCTCCCACCCACCCTTATGTTGTTGAAATAGGACATGCACACTTTAACAAACCAATCATTTCAGCGACAGGGCCTACCAAACAACTGTGGCTGAAATGATTGGTTTGTTTGGGCCCCCACACCAATAAAACAATTCATCTCTCCCTGTACAAACTAAACAGGCTCTACTGAGGAAAGATGTCGTCCTCATCCTCAACCTCTGATTCCTCTCCCCCTACAGTGTGTACTTCCTCCTCCTCACACATTATCAATTCGTCCCCGCTGGACTCCACAACCACAGTCCCTCTGTACTGTCTGGAGGGCAGTGCTGTACTTCATTGAGGAATTGATTATTCATTTTTATAAACATCATTTTTTCAACGTTGTGAGGAAGCAACCTCCTTCGCCGATCACTGACCAGGTTCCCCGCTGCACTAAAAACTCTTTCCGAGTACACACTGGAGGGGGGACAACTCAGTTAAAAAATAGAGCCAGTTTGTACAGGGGCTTCCAAACTGCCTTTTGGAGTTCTACCACGTCACTACCTCTAGTTAATTTAGATTGCAAGGCTTGTAAATATAAATACTTTGAAGATAAAAAAAAGCAGGCTGCACAGACTGTGGAGCTAGAAAGTGAAATTAAATGGACCACGTTACTTTGGTGGCTATCTATGCCCCCCCCCCCCCCGCCCTACACTTGTAGTTGAATATAAATAAAGCAGCCTGCATAGACTGTAGAACTAGCAATTCAAATATACAAAGAAATGGACAAAGGCAGTTTGGTATCTGTCTGCATCAGATCCCCTCTCCACTAGGAGTAAAACAGAAAACTTTTCAGCCGTTATATAATCTAGAATATAAATAGAAATTGAGAAATGCAATTTGGTATCTGTCTGCATCATAATCATCAACATCCTCCTCAGCGCCAGCTACATCAATATCCTCCTCCCAGTGTACAACATTCACACCTTCATTAGCCAAATCTGTAACTGGACTGTGGGTGATCCTTCCAGCATATGCAGAGGGCGTGCTGCAAATGCTGGATGGAGTCACCTCTTCCCGTACAGTGATGGGAAGGTCAGGGTTCACAACCAACAACACCCTTGGACTCGCCTTGGGGATTTGTGATGTCATCTGTTTAGAAGGCAGAGTTCTTTGCTGTTTTGTTGTTGTTGCTGACAGCATAACTCTCTTAAATTTTTTGTAGGGGGGGGAGGAGGGCTTAGATCCTTGGGTGAAGCTGGACCACAAGTCATGAACACGGGCCAGGGCCTAAGCCGTTCCTTGCCACTACGTGTCGTAATTGGCATATTGCCAACTTTACGTTTCTCCTCAGATGATTTTAAGTTTCTTTTTTTGCTGTTTTTTGAGAACTTGGGCTTTTTGGATTTTACATGCCCTGTACTAGGAGATTGGGCATCGTGCTTGCCAGACGACGTTGATGGCATTTCATCGTCTATGTCATGACTAGTGGCAGCAGCTTCAGCATTAGGAGGAAGTGGGTCTTGATCTTTCCCTACTTTATCCTCCAAATTTTTGGTCTCCATTATATGTAGCACAAGATACTGCAGAATGTGTGAACTTGGTAATATTGCAGTACCAATGGACTTATACTGCTGGATTGGTTTTGCAAATTTGGTTATAATTATATATATTTTTTTTAATTTTTAATTTTTTATTTTTTTTTACTTTTTTTTTTTTTTTAAAAAACTTGGGAATAATGGGGAAATAACTATGCCCTTAGAAGCACAGAGCACAGGACACAGCACCACTGGACTGAACAGGACACGGCACAGGACCCAGCAGCACTACGGAACTCAGCAGGACAGAGCACAGGACACAGCACCAATGGACTGAAACTGCAGAATGTGTGAACTTTGTAATATTGCAGTACCAATGGACTTATACTGCTGGATTGGTTTTGCAAATTTGGTTATAATTATATATATTTTTTTTAATTTTTAATTTTTTATTTTTTTTTACTTTTTTTTTATTTTTTAAAAACTTGGGAATAATGGGGAAATAACTATGCCCTTAGAAGCACAGAGCACAGGACACAGCACCACTGGACTGAACAGGACACGGCACAGGACCCAGCAGCACTACGGAACTCAGCAGGACAGAGCACAGGACACAGCACCAATGGACTGATACTGCAGAATGTGTGAACTTTGTAATATTGCAGTACCACTGGACTTTTACTGCTGAATGTGTGAACTTGGTAATATTGCAGTACCAATGGGCTTATACTGCAGGATTGGTTGTGCAAATTTTGTGGTAATTAAAAGAAATTAAATTAGTTTTTGGTATTTTTTTAAATAACTTTTTTTTATTTTTTTAAACACAGGGGATTATTGGGGAAATAACTATGCCCTTAGAAGCACAGAGCACAGGACACAGCACCACTGGACTGAACAGGACACAGCACAGGACCCAGCAGCACCACTGACCTCAGAAGGGCAGAGCACAGCACACAGCACCACTGGACTGATACTGCAGAACACAGCACAGCACAGCACAGCACAGCACAGAACTAAACAGCACAGCACAGAACTAAACAGCACAGCACGAGATCTACCAGGACAAAGGACCACCTAACACACCCTGCCTCTACCCTGATCAATGCCTGAGTGAAGATGGCGGCGACTAGCGGGGAATTTATAGGATCCGAGTATCGCGAGATCCGACAACGGGATTATGAGTCAGAGCCTCAGTTTCAGATTTGAATTTGGCGCCAATACCCGGATCTGTCTCGGATCCGACTCGGATCGGCAACGTTCGGGTGGGCTCGGATTTCATAAATCCGAGTGCGCTCATCCCTACTATATTCTAGGGTAATTATTTGTTTCAGGGCTAACCTATAACAATATGAGCGGTGCTACTGGTAGTAGGAGCAGAGCATTAGATGTCAATCTGACACCCTGGCCCAGAGCTGGATTAAGGCTCTGGGGGGCCCGGGGTACTTTAGACAAAGGGGACCCCTATGATGTAACATGGTTATCATTTTAGACAAATACACAGGCAATACTGTCTGCACTACAGTTAGGTGCACGCAGCACTGCCATCACGAGCAGTACAGTGTGAAGCCGGACATACCTCCCAACGTCTTTGCAGTAGACCAAATCCTGACTAAGCGAGACAGTCACCCAAATTCGGGACTGCTCCAACAGATTCAGGACAGATGGTAGATTGTCCTCCTCTCTCCTAAATGTTCTTGTCAGGTTCACCACTTGTGGCTGCTGGTGTCTTTAGATCAGTTGCTGCTTGTCAGAATCGTGGAATGTTGGAGGCCCTATCTGGAAACAAAATCAGTACATGAAATTTAGAAAACTCCAACCAGCCTCAGTGTTAAATCAATATAACATTCAAATTTCATAAAGCCTCCCTCCAGCCCAAATTTAAAATAATAGTATTCACATTTGATAAATAGATTTACTTCCTTCCAACTTGCCCCAACATTAAATTAATTGCATACACATTTATTAAATAGACCTATTTTCCCCCAACATTAAATAGTATTTCCATTTAATAGACAAACCTATTTCCCTCCCTCCAAACAGCCCAAGCAATAAATTAAATAGCATTTCCATTTAATAAATATAACCATTCCCCACAACCATCCCAGGCATTAAATTATTCATAATCACATTTTAATAAATAGACCTCATTTTTCCCAAACAGTCCCACATTCTATTAATAGCTCTCAAACCACCCCAGCATTAAAGTAAAGGTCCAATCACCCCATCTTAACTTCATAGGCCCCACTAATAAATTGCCCCACCACCCACAAATAAAATAGCCCCCATAATTAGCCTCCAACCTGCACCACACCATTACTTTAGATTCCCCTACCCTTACACATTATATTAATACACAGCTCCCCCCCCCCACACACACACACTTTATATTAATATACTAGCCTCTACATTCACACACATTATATTAATATACTGGCCTCCTCATACACACGCTATATTAATATACTACCCCCCCCTCCCACATTATATTAATATACTGGCCCACACACACACATTATATTAATATACTGCAACCCTCTCTCTCACACACACACACACACACACACACACACACACACACACACACTATACTGGCCTTCTCTCTCATACACACACAATATACTGGCCCCCTCTCTATCTCTCACACACACACACAATATACTGACCCTATCTCTCATACACACACAAAATAGAGTTTGTGGTCCTGCCCGGAGGACATTTTCCCCCTGCCCTCCGGCCCAGCCTGCCCCTGGTCTGCGTTTAATGTATAAAAGAGTTCCAATCAAGCGGCCTGTGTGTAAAGGAGACTGTCTGGTGTTTAGTATATAGTGAAGTACTCCTCATGATACAAGAAATGTATTTTACTTAGTCACAAATATTGGACTTCTGTGGGGTTTTGGGGAGGTTTCTATAACAGTTTTTCCATATGCAGCCTTCTTCATACAAAAACCAAAGCTACAAGTATGTTTTGCATAGAAGTTCATAATATAGAAGTAAATTACTTTTGGGGGAATATTTTATTTTCTAGCAATCAAATTTCCTTTCTGACTTTTAGAGAAGTATGCAGGGAGCCACACAGCTTTTATTGCTGAATACATTAGAAATTGGCTTTAAGATTTATATTTACAATGTTTGGTTGTGTCTACAGGTATTGAGAATGTTAATATAGTTTTTTCATGCTAGAAATATTTGTGGCTTATGGCTCAGCCATCATATCAAGTGTAAATGTTGATCCTTTTAATTTAAGGTCATGTTATTTCTTATTCCTGACAGTGATATGGAGAAAATAAGAAGGAAGGACAATGGAGAAGAAAAATCACAAAGAAAAGATTATAAGAGACATAGCTCCCACCACCGAAAGAAGTCAAAGAAAAGTCATAAGAAAGAGAAGAAAGAGAAGAAAAAGGATAAGAAAAAGGAGTCGAAAGATGAGAAGAAAAAGGAGAAGAAAGAAAAGAAGCGTGTAGAAGATTGTACCCGGAGTGCTTTTCCGGGGAAGGAATATCGAGTCTCCTAGTTGGAGCGGTTGTAATGGCAACAGATGAGGCAGTTGATGAAACAGAGAGCAATGAAATGGGAAATGGCAGAGTATATTAACATCTTATAATATATATTAAAATAGTATAACATAGTAACATATATAGTATGCAGGGCATACTTTCTATTTTTTTCTGTAAAATTTTGTATTTCTCTTATTGCTGGTACTGGTCTGTTCGTTTGTTGAACTACTGTGGATCATATATATATATATATATATATATATATATATATATATATATATACACACAAATATCAACAATAGGTGATAATGGCGCTATTTCACAGTCTCAAGTTCAAACAATATTGGTACCCACAAGGGTTATCCAAAAGTCAACAGTGTGGATCGCATTTAAAAGTACACACAGTCCTATGTTCTGGCGGTAGCACACTTTCATGTAACCAGAAGATCAGTCCGGATGATAAAATGGATCTAAAACAAAAGAAGAGTAGGGCTCCTCATGGTGTAGCAAAATTAAAATAGAATAGCCAATTTAATAGAATATTATGCATACCAGATAGAGGCTTCATCAAAGCTCAGAGCATGTGGGCATCACATTGGTACACAGGATCTTCCGTCTGGATCTCCCAGCATATACAAAGATATGGAAATCGATAATAGTGTAGTATGCCAAAAGACTACTTGTTCACCCAATGTTATAATTCACTGATCACCGTATTGAAGACACCAGTGTTTAAAACACACAAGAATCCGTGTTTGTGACACACCAAATGGTATTACACGTACCAGAAAAAAGAGCAAATAGGCATATCTGTAACTGGATATCAGCAACAGGCTCATACATACATCTCCTTGTCAATACTGCTGGATTAACTCTATCAACAGGAAGCTTGTGTGCTAAATGGTTGTAGTATTTAGTTTAGACTTTCCAACGAGGAACATTTCTGTCCCCTGCACCTCAAGCTTCAACCTGGTTTCTTTATGGTTGCTGGCTCAGTGGGTCCTGTCAAGTACAGAGAGATTGTCTGCATCACTTCCTAACTCACAGTATGTGATGTCTGCAGTCTCCACAGAATAGTTTTGTGTACCAACCAGTTCCTTTGAAGGACACCAATATATATATATGTTTTCACAGAATACAGTTGTAATAGGAAACCAGGAAGCCCTCCCAAGAAGAGGTAAAGAGGGCATTGGGAGGGTGGAACCTCTTCTTGGGTACAGGGCATTCCCACCACCAAGGTTATTAACAGAGAGTAATATGGCATAATATCACAGAGTATAAAGAGAACATAAAAACAGAATAATAAAAAATGGAACAAAGAAAAATGACACGCTAAAAACAGAATATTAACAAGTGTAATAAAATAGAGTATAAAAACAGAGAATAAAAACCTAAGACAAACACAGGAAGACAACAAAATAATAACTCAGCCAATTAGATAGAGTAAAACATAGTAGTAAAACAGGGCAATAAGACAAACTAATAACAGAATAATAACACAGTGTGATAACAGATTTTAAAAGATACTGAGTAATAGCATAATAACAACAGAGAATAACAATAGAGAGTTATACAGAATAATATCACACGGTCATAACAGTGAGTATTAACACAGAGTAATAACACCAATTTTTGTTATTTATCAAAGGGTTAACATTGGACAAATTATAGAATTCTCTGGCATTAGCCTAATTATCAGAGCTGATGAAGCTGTGAAAAGCAAAGCTTTGTGCAGCAAAGGAATGCCATCTCAGGATGGCGTTACTGGGTATTTTCAATGGGATCTATCTGAAGCCTTTCCGACTTTACTGGATCCCTCACCAGTAAAGCACTATGTGCATAGCACTTTTTCCATTTGTCAGCAGCTTTAGCCTGCTTGTAAAGAAGGAAATACTTTGTGGACGAGGGGGCTTCCAGAGCAGCCCTAGCGATTTCCAGCGCTACATATCGAGGCTGACTGTACTAGGGTAATAAATAGACGTCTGAAAGTTCTATTTATCAAGACTCTGCTAATTTGATTATTTTCTATCATTGCCTATTGCAGCAATAGAAAATCAACTTCTGCACAATTTATCATTAAAATGTCACCAGGAAGGTTAAACAAAGCTCAGCTCACGGGCGACACTGTCCAGCAGTGGTAAGAGGAGTCTTCCTGCTTGCCAGACCAGTGCAGGTTACCTCTGAACATGTGTGTAGAGGTGCCCAGTGCTGCAGACCGACTCACCTGGACGTTGGAGATGATCCGGACCTGGACTAAGCGGATCTGTGTAGATTTGCTTAGTCCAATTAGTGGACACCATGGTAATTCAATTGGAACGTTCAGTGTCCAGTTTGAATATATGCGTCCATTGGCTCACTATGTCATGATCTGGCACCCCTCACAACTGCTTATCTTTAGCCATTGCGAGTGGTAAAGATAGTCTGACGGTGGAGAGGCACCTGGAAAGATGTCCAGAGTGAAGACATTAAATTCAGGGGACAGAACAGCGGCAGACCTTTGAGAACAGCAGCAGTCAGCGAATCAAGCATTAAAACGGTGGAATCAAGCAAGAAGATGGCACTGCATCCAAAGAGACAGTAAATAACAGCAACCATCAGATTGGCTGCCGGAAAATTTGTCCTCAGAGGGCAGAGGAGTTGCAGGAGACTGTGCCATGAGAGGAGCTGCAGAGCACTGACCACTCAGAGGAGCTGCAGCAGACTGGATTCTCGAAAAGTAGATGAACCGCAGATGCAACAGATTGGTCCAGCTGAGGAGCAGCAGCAGACTGGGCCAGCAGAGGAGCTTCAGCAGACTGGACACTCAGTGCGCAGAGGAGCTGCACTCTGGAGCCGCAACACACTAGGGCCTCAGAATGTGGAGGCGTTGCAGCAGACTGGGTTCCCAAATGAGCTGTAGCAAACAGGGCTTTCAAAGAGTAGAGAACAGCAGCACACTGGGCCCTCAGTGAGAAGAGGAGTTACAGCAGACTGGGATCTCAGAGAAGCTGCAGCAGACTCGGCCCTCAGAGGAGCTGCAGTTGACTGAGATTTCAAAACACCAAGCGGCTGCAGCATACTGGACCCTTTCAAAACCTACTGCAGACTGGGCCCTCACAGAGCAGAGGAGCCACAGCATACTGGGTCCTAATAGCCCCTATAGCAGATTGGGCTCTCAAATGCTGAGGAAACGCAGCAGACTGGGACCTCAGATAGTTGAGGTGCTCCAGCATACTGGGCCCTCAGTGGAGCTGCAGTAGATTGGGCTTTAAGATAGCAGATGAGCTGCGGCACAGTTGGCCCTTAGAGAAGTTGCATCAGACTTTGCCCTCATTGAACAGTGTAGCAAACTAGACCCTCAAATAGCAAATAAGCTCCCAGAGGAGCTGAAGCAGAGAAGGCCCTCAAAAAACAGAGGAGCTGAAAGAGTTTGGTCCCTCAAAGGAGCTGCAGTAGCCACAACAGACTGGGCCCTCAGACGAGCTGCAGGAAAACTGGGCACTCATTAGGCAGAATGGGCTTGGGAGAAAGAGTTGGCTGGGGGGTGAACTGACGTGGTTTGAAAATAAGAGGCTGGTAGTGACAAATTATACTGTTGAAAAAATGGGTTAGGGCCAAAAGAATGAAATTGGGTTGGAGAGGATAGTGAGGCAGCATTACGAAAGTGGAGATTATAACCATGGAAAAATATTGATTGATGTGGCAGATGATCTTGTGTGGGTAAGTTAGGACGATGGACAGGAGTGAGGTATTGTGCTAATGGGGAATAGGGAAGGAAAGGAAACATGTGACATTTGGCCAGGAAACAAGGTCAGTGAGACGGGAAAGGATATTTCTGAAGTCAGTGAAAATGCTCTTCTCCTTGGTAGTGTTTTCAAGCCTGGGGTTTGATTGATGAAGGTTGTAGTACAATTGAAGGAGTGCCTTCTGACTCCTGTTTCCTCTACATCACGGGCCTCCTCCACCACTTCCTCCTCAAATTTCCCCCGGATCACGCTCTTCACCTGTAAAAACAAAATTAAGGTTATTCACGAACACTCAATTATTTGTGTTATCTTAATCAATGTCACTAAAATAATTGCTTGCACCCCAATATGCTGTGTACCTAGGCTGAAATATTACCTCAAAATTTGGGATTGAAAAGTAAACACTGTATCAACTAACATATTTGATGGTGTTGGTTGGACTGTTTACTATGCATCATTTGGAACTTGTTATATGATTTTGACACTAAATAATCCTTAAGCTTAAACATTATTGCCTGATTGTACACTAGGATGACTATGTTGCAGGATAAGTGGCAAGGATTTGTAATGTGTATTACAAATTACCAGTAAACCAGTTAATGTTGTTGGGGTTTAGTTAGTTTAAGCAAAAACATGTAATTTTGGGAAAAAATTTATTAGCTCTATTAGGAGTGGGCTGATCCCGTATCAATGTGACCCATCCCTTGCACCATCTGCTCATCAAGGCAGGCCAATGCCATGGTCTCCTGGGGACTCAGGTCTAATTGTGCTGGGGGACCACTACCTTTGAAATGATGGGCTCACTTTGCCACACGGTCTGTAGGGGAAGAAGGATGAAGATATAGTCTTCTTACACAGTTTATCTGGGTTTCTTTCTCACCGTCAGTAACCAGCTGTTACTGACCCTCCTACTGGTGACACCTAGCCCCCAAACACTCACCAACTGTGAATGCCAACTGTGCAAAAGTTTTAGGAGAATCTTGCTGCCACCAACAGGCTCCTTCATGGCACCTAGAACCTCTCACTTTTAGGTAGCTGGTATAGCTGCTGCACTGCCTCTTTGCTGTATTTTTCTTACGATGCAACAGCGTCCATTTATAATACATTTATTTTTATTATATACCTTTAAAATAACTATTTTACACAACCCAGCACCTTGTGATGGTGAATTAACTCCTACAGTGCCAGGTATTCACCCCCCCCCCCCCCTCAGCACTGGAGCACATTTAAAGATGGCCTCCGCATACGTGTTACGGATAGAACACTGAACCCGGCCACACTCCTCCCCCCTTAGTCTATGCAGTCTACCAGCAGGCTATGTGCCCACGATTTGCCTCCTAATCCCGCTCGGGGATCCGGCTCTTCTTGTCGCAAAAGTCCATCTGCATTGCTGTGGGACTTTCCTTGTTTGTGAATGATATGAAAGTCATAAATCTGAAGAGCAAGGCTCCATTGCAACACTCTGCCATTCTCCCCTGGGGTGTGCTGTAGTCACTTTAAAGAGTCGCGGTCAGTCACCATGGTAAAATGTCATCCATACAAATAAGGTAAAGTTTCTTCACTGCCTAAACAATGGGCAAATATTCCTACTCAATTGTGCTCCTGCCCATTTGGCCCCACCTGGCTAAATACTGTGACGCATCAGTTTGCCTTGGGCATGGTTCATCAAGGCACGTATCTGAAGATATTTAGCATATCCTATGCAGAATCTCTCTGTGCATGACCAGAACCAGGAGATAAGGCCATGAACACAGCCTTGTTCTGAGAGATTGTGAGCACATAGAGCACTTACAACAGTGTTTGATTTCAAGAGGGAAAGGGGGGGGGAGGGCCAGACACCCGTAAGGAATAATCAATGAAGGTGTCAGGTCCCGCTGCTTCCTTGGGGCGGTTACCTGTCTTCTCTCTCGGTGCATTTAGTTGCCTGGCAACCATTCTTTCGGCCGGACCGCCAGGGCTTCTGCGCATGTGCGTCCCGTTGCTAGGCAACGGAATGCAATTCTAACCTCTGGCTGCGGCCTCTCAGCCTCTCATTGGCTGCCTACAGTATATAAGGCAGTTCCTGTGCACCCACCTGTGCCAGAGTATTAGGTCTTCCTGCCTGCTCCAGCGTTCCTGTGTGATTTTGGCTTGCCTGACTACCTCTGTTATTCTTGTGCCCTTATTACTCGAATAGTTTTGACAACTCTTGTGGATCTTCCTAGTGCATTGTTGCTCCTGACTGTTACCGACCCGGCTTGTCTGACCCTTCTTTTGGATTCTCTCTTGTACCACGATGCCAGCACATTACCGAAGCGGCTCACCAGACGAATGTCATTCTGTGCCTCGCTATACGACTCAGTGAAGGACCACGACCTGCGTGTCTCCTGCAGCGGAGCCCATACCTCCTTGCGGGGGTTCTTGGTGAAAACCAGAGGCACGTTAGATTCCCTACCTCCCTCTTGAATTGTTGCAATGTTAGCAGGTGCTCTACACCTAGTTATGACAGAAGGTGTTTACCTGCACTTACGTGAGATCCATACTCTAGCACACGCAGATAGTCACACATATTCAGAGGTAAAGCTTGCACCACCTTGGGGTCTAGTCTAAGTCCTCGCTGACAGCTCTGAACAAACACAGCTTGATAACTGCATCATCTAATGCAAGTTTGACCCATCCTTCGGCATACACTTACATACACTCGTCTCATTATACATCATTATATAAGACCCATGGGAGGAGATTACTATGGTGCCATTTTGTGAATTATATTAGTTTAGTTTTTGACAGTTGAGATTACCAGTGTATTTTTCTTAAGAGGTATGTTTTTTATTTGTCATGCACCGCATACTAATGTGAATAGTTCAAATTTTATTTGTTGCAAATTGTATGTTCATACAATTGTATTATAGCAATGTGCCACATTACCAATGCTTCTCTCTTTTAAAATGTTGTGTACCTGTTAAATAGTAATGCGTGCTTGACTAATGAAGGAAAGTTACCAGTAGAGAGAGAGATTACAGATTTTAGTTAGAGGAGTAGATACTTCATCTTCGTTTGTGGGATCAAATGAAGAGAAGATGTCAGAGGGTGCTTGGAAGGAATTGAGCTGATTGCTAGTTGAGGAATAGGATACTGTTTCTAGTCTGATCTTATCAATCTTGTTATTAAAGTAGGAAGCAAGATCCTGGGCACTGATAGTAGTTGGAGGGTTTGCAGGCACGGGCTGGCAGATATCAGCCCGGGGGCACACAGGCGGCCGCGTCTCAGGACATGGGATGTGGCCGCGTCATTGATGATACGGCCACATTGCGTGTCATGTGATGCGGCTGTCAGTAAAAATCAGCAGCAAATGCCTCCCGGCCGGCCCTAACAGCGGTGAGTCTGAGTGGCACGGGGGGCCCATGCCCCCCTGCCCCTCCGGCCCAGCCCGCCCCTGAGGGTTTGGTGTGGGAGGGTTGAGAAGAGATTTAAATGTGTTAAAGAGGTGTTTGGCTTTAGAAGCTTGAGCAGAGAAGAGAGATTGGAAGTATGTCTGTTTTGCAGTGTCCACAACATTTCGATAGGAGTGGTAGATAGCAGCATATGTGAAGAAATCATTAGAGCTACGATATTTACGCCAGTGATGTTCTGCTTTACGAAAATGTTTTAGAAGATTTCGTGTTACTTTAGTGTGCCACAGCAGACATCAAAGTCTACGTGGAGTATGAACTGTCACTGGAGCCACTTGATCAAAGACTGTTGCTAGGGTTTGAAAACAAGGTTCTGCAATATCAGGGAATGAGAATGTAGAAATTGGGGAGAGAAGGTATTGGAGAGAGGTTGAAAAATGTTAATAGATTGATAGATTTAAGATTTATGCGGGTAAGAGGAGGTTTGGTAGATTTTGACAGCAGACAGGTTAAAGTACTGGGGGTGAGAGTGTTACTGATAAGGTGATGATCCGAGAGGGAGTAAGGAGTTAAAGAAATCAAAAGTGGAGCATAGTCTAGAGAAAACAAGATGAAGGCAGTGGCCATCCAGATGAGTATAGGATTCAACCAACGGTGGGAGATTGAGAGAGGAGGTTAAATAAAGTAGTTTGGAAGCAGTATTGGAACATGGATTAGTGATGGGGATGTTGAAATCACTCATAATGATGGTGGAGATGTTGGAAGATAAGAAGTGAGGCAGCCATGCAGAGAATTGTTCAAGAAATTGTTGGTGTGGTCCTGGGGGTGATAGATCACAACAACACGCATAGAGAATAGATTGAAAATGTAAATAGCATGTACTTCAAAAGCTGTGAACATGAGTGATGGGACATTTGGTAAAACTGTGAATGGGATTTGTGGAGAGATAAGTAGTCCAACCCCATCTCCTTGTCTGCCTCCAGGTCTGGAGTAGTGGGTGAAATGGAGGCCACCATGTGAAAGGGCTGCAGGTGAGGCAGTGTCTGATTGTGTGAGCCATGTTTCTGTTATTGCTATAAGGTTGAGGTTGTTTGACAGGTCGTGTATTGAGATAATTTTGTTACAAACAGAGCGTCCAATCCAAAGGACACATTTAAAGGACTTTAGAAGAGAGGAGAAACAGGTGATGTGTTTGAGGTTTGCAGGATTTCGGTAGTGTTCAGTAATATGTGTATGGGCGACGCGAGGAGGGCACTGAATTAGGTGATATATTAGCAGCTATTGGAAGCAGAGAGAGAGAAAGATAGGAAAGATGTTTGAAAGATGAGTGACCATTTAATTTCTGGCGACAGAATGAGGCTGTTCAAGTTAGTGAATATAAATAGGAAAAAAGTTAATGCGTGTTAAATAGAGGTGAGTGGAGTAATGAAGGGGTGATGTGAACAAATGTGTGTATTACAGGAAGGGTGAAGGATGAAGGATTATATAGTCCTAAAGTTAATTCGTTTAAAGAGAGTATAATAAGCAATATGTTAAACATTTGGATTTCAGAGTAAAAGCAAGAAACTAAGGGATATAAAAAGAAATAACTAGTTACTATGTTCACTGTACTTAGAGAGGAAGAGAAGAGACAGGTTGAAGCAGATGTAGCTTATTGCTGAATGTCCTCAATGGTTGTTCATTGTTTCTTCAACTGTGTTGTTTTACTATATTTTCTAAACACTTAGGGGTAAATTTATCAAGCTGCGGGTTTGAAAAAGGGGAGATATTGCCTATAGCAACCAATCAGATTCTAGCTGTCATTTTGTAGAATGTACTAAATAAATGATAACTAGAATCTGATTGATTGCTATAAGCAACATCTCCACTTTTTCAAGCCCGCAGCTTGATAAATTTACCCCTTAGTGTAGAAAACATACATCTGTCCCCTTAGACTGAATGCTAAGTTATAGTGATACTGATTTCAGGATAAGCTAAATCTGTGCTAATTGGTCAGCTGATCAGAGGAAAAAAACAACACACAACAGCTATTTGTCTTAGCAGGCTAGATAATGCCAGAACTCTGTCATAAATTAGGCACCTATGATCACTAGGCCAGCACAGGTTAGAACAATATATAAAACATTCCTGTTACATACTTTTTAAAACACAAACATAGTTGCACAGATGAGAATAGAAGAGAATGAGAGGGTGAGAATTTCAGTATTTCCTTGACATACCTAAATAGAAGAGATGAGATGAAAGATGGTTAACAATTATGTTGTTTAACTGTATTTTCTAAACACTTTGTGACAAAACACTTAGTGCAGAAACACATGTCTCTCCCCCCACTGAAATGAACTAAAATATCCAGAGACTGTAGACTCGGAACCTGGAGATTGACCAGTTATGCCAACAAGGTTCCCGCCTCGTATAAGACTTAATAAAAATGTGATTAGATGTTGTAGATGTGTGACTTAGGAAATATTGCTGCTAATTGTCCACGTTACTCTGAACCAATGCAATGTGATACTGCTTATATACATAAGGTATACCAGCCATTGAAAAGAAAGCCAAAACAGATCTACATTAAACCTTATAAAAGCATGGAAAGACAGAGTAGCTTTGTCAACTACCCTAATTACCCTGGTTTCCGCTATACCTCCGGTTCCAGAAGTAACAATAGCTAAAAACCTCTCAACCACTCAACAGCATGAGGCTAAAGAGTTACTCATAGGAAACAGAGACTTGTTTTTGGATGTACCTGGTAAAACAACAGTTATTAAACATGACATAGTCACTGAACCGGGGGTTAAGGTTAATCTAAAACCCTATAGAATACCAGAGGCCCAAGTGGAATTGCTGTCTAAAGAAATTTAAAAATTGCTGGAATTGGGTGTAATTGAACAGTCACATTACACTTCTGCAATGACTTCCTTAAACTAAATAAGGTGTGTAAGTTTGATGCATTCCCAATGCCTCGTGTGAATGGGCTTATTGAAAAGCTGGGAACAGCACTGTATTTAACCACTCTAGGTCTAAGAAAAGGGTACTGGCAAGTACCGTTGACAGACAGAGCAAAAGAAAAGACAGCTTTTTCAGCTCCATAGGGTCTGGTCCATTATAAGAGGTTACCATTTGGGTTACATGGGGCACCTGCCACATTTCAGCGAATGATGGATACATTTCTAAGACCCCATAGACAATATGCTGCGGCCTACCTTGATGTTGTAGTCATCCATAATCCTGATTGGCAGTCTCACTTACCCAGGGTACAAGCAGTGTTGGACTTCATCCATGGGGCAGGGTTAACAGCTAACCTAAAGAAGTGTTACTTAGGGAAAGAGGAGGTAAAGTATTTGGGGTACACCATATGAAGAGGTTTGAAAAAGACCCAACTTAAAAAAATTGAGGAAATACAAAAATGGCCACAACTCTTAAATAAGAAGCAGGTGCAAGCCTTTCTGGGAATCACAGTTTATTATAGAAGATTTATTCCCAATTTTGCCACTACTGCTGTCCCGTTGACCGACCTTACCAAAGGTAAGAAGTCCATTGCGATTAAGTGGAATCCCGAAGCAGAAAAGGATTTTCAGTCATTGAAGGTAGCATTGTGCACCCAACCCATTTTAATGACACCTGATTTTAAAAATGAATTTGTCCCAGTGGCGCACGCAGGGGGGGTTTTTGGGTCTCCAGAAACCCCCCCTTCTCCGCTAATTAAGTGCCCACCATAGTGGTACTGTATACAGCACCGCCACGGACGCTTCTTTGACAGCGCAGCGGCTGCTGTATAGGACAGCGCTGCCGAAACGGAGCTGCTGCGCATGCACTTTGTCTGCACCACTTTAAGCGGAGCAATAGATGAGGACAGGAACTTAGCTTCCTGATGCGGCTGACTTTTCAGCCCCTTCAGCTGCGTCGGTGACAGGCTGGTAACATCCACAGTCTGTGCCACCTTTTGGAGAACATTATTAACTTGTTTTGTTACCTGTGGTCTGCAGTACACTGAAGGCGAGGTGTGATAAACTATCTGTGCTGTTGTAGTGTCTAGGGGTTCAGAGGCCGGTTTGGCAAGCTTAGTAGCACCTTTCTTGCTCAACTATCTTCTTTCAGACTGCAGAACCTTTCTCTCCAGTTGCATAACATCCAGTCCTACCTTCAGGGTGCTTCCTGCAATTGGCAGATCTCTACACACAGCAGGTTGCAATAGTGTCTGTGTAATGAGCAATTCCACCATGCTCTTACTTGGGATAACATGTCTAAGCTTTTTCTGGTCCTTTGCAGAATCCTCCTCCTTTAGGAAGTTGAGGATAGGATTAATGGCTTCCTTATGAGCAGAGTTACATTTTCTCCAGCTCAGGTCTGTTGTCACAAGCCCCCTTGTCTTATCAAGCACTGGTTTTCTTAACTCTTTTCCTTCCTTTATGAGCAGGGAAAGAGCTCCACAACTGTGACCGAATTTGTGAGGGTTTTTCCTGTTGAGAATTTAGTTAATTTTCTTTTTCATCTACAGACCTTTGTTGGCTTTTAAGTACTGACATCTTTGTTTCAGCCTGAGCATGAGAAGCTCTTAAATCTTGTACTTCTTTTTGAGAAGCTTGCCCTACCAATTTTGCTGTCTGAGCTGTGAAGGTCTCGACAACCAACTTATCATGCTTAATCTTTAGTTCTTCATAATGAGTTTTGTATCGCTTCCGAACATTTTCAAAATGGGTTATGGTCTTAATTTTCTCTTGTATATCTGTGACTTTGGCAAAAGTTCTTTCTGCAGATTTTCCTTTTCATTCCTCAGTTTTTTGCTTCTTCTTTTGCTCTCCGATACTGACTTTGGCTTGTATTTTGGGCTGCATTTACCCTTGCAATATCAGTTTTCCACTTTCCAATCTCTTCAGTGAGCTGTTCTTTTGTGGCCCTCCAACTTTTTACATCTTCCTCAAGCAACTTTTTTTCCAACAGTAACATCTCACTTTTCTTGCAGAGTTCAGAGTTAACTTCTTACAATGGTAATATATTTGCTTCAAGTTTGTGTATCTTAGCTTGAAGTTGCCAGTGGCGGATCCAGGGGGGGGGGGGCGATCGGGGCATTCGCCCCCCCTAGCAGCAAAAAGCTAGGTCCCAGCCGCCGATTAAAATGGGAGGGGCGGGGCTAAGCACAAGCGGGGGGCGGGGCTAAATGTGGGCCAGCCAATCAGAGTGGTCCCAGCTGGCGACCACACCGGGAGGGGGCGGGGCCAATCGCGGGCGGAAGGCAGGGTTAACGCAGGCCAGCCAATCAGAGCAAAGGAGGAGCATGATTATGCAAAATCGCCCCCCCTAAACATAAAGTCTAGATCCGCCCCTGGAAGTTGTTGTAGGTCATGACCTAGTATCTCTTTATGTTGAGCCACTGTCTCCGCTGTTACCAAAACTTTTAGATGCTCTGTATTCAAACTATCTTGTAGCTCATTTATTTCTCTCCCCATGTGATCTATATGCTGCTGGTATCTTAAACATTCTTCAGTTCTGTGCATCTTCAAATCTTGTTTCAGCATATCTGAGTATTTCTATGACTTGCTTCGGAGACCATCCTTCATCACTAAAAGGGACATTGAGTGCTCCCTCTTGAACAGAGCTCATCTTATTTTACTTTACATTAATTTTATACTTATGTCAATACTTGTCTATGCAGGATGTATTTAATTTGATTTATTATTGTTATATAATTTAATTATTTTAGTTTATTCATATTGTCATATTGTCATTAAATTTTATTATTATATATTTATTTGCTTGTCTTTATGATGTGCAAAACATATACTGATTTTTAAATCTCATATGGCTGTGTTTGTATATAGATGATACTTTGATAGAATATACATATGTATATATTCATACCAATGTGAATGTATCCAACTAATAATGGCTTAGTGACTTAAGTTCTATCAATCAATATGCAGGTCTCACTAATTCATTCCACTCAACACATGGATGTGATTAACCTGATGAATTCACCACTTCCCCTATAAAAAGACCACAAGATGAGAGTTAACTATACTGCTTGCGTTGCAAGTTTACTCTCCATTCCACGATTACCGTATTTTTCGCTCCATAAGACGCACTTTTTCCCCCCAAAAAAGTGGGGGGAAAAGTGTGTGCGTCTTATGGAGCGAATACTGCAAAAAGGAAGCCTGCAGATCTGACTCATTCATTCATCGCACATCGCATATGTCACCACAAAAGCACTTAATGTATTGATTTTTTTGTGACTTCCTCTCTCTTATAACTTTATTGAGAAAATTGGTAGTGGGGCAAGAACCAGTGCAGAGACTGGCAGAATGGGGCAAACATGAAAGTGCAGTCAGTGAAGTGAGTAAAGCTGGGTTCACATCTATGCACATCGCTACTGCACACTAAAGAATATCAGCTCGGACGCCGGCAACGTTCTGCGCATGCGCGCACAAACGGAACTCAGACAGTTTTCACTCTCTCCGATCACACACATATCGGAATGGACTCCATGCTAGCAGAAAGTATCAGAAGATGACCGTCTCTCCGCAACTGTAAGTGTACAGACTCCTTTACATCTGTGAAGTTATTTACTCTGTACTGCCCGCTGATACGGTAATCTATTGACATTATACCCACTCACTGTGGAGGAACCTGTCACGTTTATGCATGGATATATCTGAGTACCACACTGGGTTCTTAATGGGTGGAGGACTTTCCAACCCTCTTATATGACCCAGCTGTTTGCATCAGTCATTGCTTTAGTGGACTATTGCTAAATCACCTGCTATATGTGCAGACTGCATATTATGAGATTGTTACCATTGTGATTCTATGTCCTTACTGTGTTCATTGTGTTGAATGGTTTGGGGTTTGGTTCAGAATATTTTTTTTCCTGTTTTCCTCCTCTAAAAACTAGGTGCGTCTTATGGTCAGGTGTGTCTTATGGAGCGAAAAATACGGTATGTGCTCTTTCCTAGCTTCATTGCTATTGTGAAGACTTTGTAACATTGTTTCCAAGAGGCGCTATTCTTATATCAAGAGGATCCACTTTTTTACATCTGATTTGCAGTCCGGATATTCTCTGTGGTGCGCACCACATACAGGCACAGTCTGGATCGGAAAGCAGCTTATGCGGCCAGAGAGGAGATCATACCCAGGCACAGCCCGGATCCTAACAAGCCGCTCATATCACCGGATAGGTGTTCTGGATCTACATCCTTCCCAAGGCGGGTAAGCTCCACATATTTACCGGTAACTGGTGGAGTGATTATTATATTAGCCGTATTAACAACTTATACGGCGGATGAGCTCCAAATGCTTACATCGTACCACTGGTTTCTAAAACAAGAGTATGAAAACCAAATGTGAATTTACATATCAATATATCTGTTCTATGGAACATTGTTATCAGAATCAGTGAATTAACCTACTGGAATAGAACCTGGAATAGAATCTATATTTATATTACTAGGAAGTAACCATATATACAATCTGTTTGGTTGCAGATTTATTCAACTTGTGGAACTATTGAGAGTTTTTTTCATGCATATGATATTTGCTGGACATTATGTATTTATAGACAGACTTGTGTCTGCCCACAGCCATATGTGAGAATATTTGAAACATTTTATAACTATTTACATTTATATCCAGTTGAGAATCAGTTTGTTGGATAGCTGAATTTTCTGTCTGGTTTTTATTATATGTGCTCATATTTTTATACATAAACACCATTTGCGCAATCTGTTTTTTTGTATTAAAATTTAAAATATTAAGATTAATAAATAAATATTATAGCAATACTTTTTAACATCTCTACATATTGTTTATTATTTTATCGTTAATTAGTTGGTTCTGAAAGGACATGTTATTTAAGCTTTTCATTACAAAAAGGGCCATATGTCAAATTCTTTAAATATCATCATACCTGATGATTTTAAGGTTTTTAATTTATATATATATGTTCAATTTCTATCCTTGACATTGTGGCAACATAGTTGCCCCGTCTCTAATTGTTTGGCACATGTTTGATGCAGAAGAAAATCAGATCAGTTTGGTTTTTATTTTAAACAATAATAATAATTATTTTCTTTTTATTATATTTGCTTTACTTAAATTTTAAGGTAATCTGTTCAACACTGCATTATGACAGTTTTGTTCTAATTCTGTTTTGGTCACTGATAGCTGTAACTTGGTAGTGCTGCTGTGGTTGATATGTTTGGCATCATAGATCTCTCCAGTGACATCACAATGGTGCACCCCATAACATTATATGTACAGTAAGCTGACTGCAGTGTCAAGTTACCTGCTAGGTGACATCTAACCAACTGCTATCAATGAGAAGGATATAAAAGGTAAAGTTATAAAGAGAAAGATATGATGAAGGTGAGAAATAACAGAGTGTAATCTATTTAGGATGAAAGACAAGAGAAAAAAAAACAGGTAATTTGGGTAGAAGGACAATTTATTGGGAAAAGTACAGTAAAGGATTTTTAGGAATACAATTCAGAAGTGGAGGAAGGAGCAGGGATGTGGGTCATGGAAAGATAATGGGAGAGGAAGAAACAGGGTAATTGTGTATGTAAGAAGGTAAAAGAGGAAGAAGATGCAGAGTGCAAAGTGAAGAGGGCAGCCAGAGGGGGTCAATTAGTAATAAACTAGTATGTGTGGAGAGATAGAAAATGGAAAAATTTATTTGAAGTAGTTAAAGTTAGAGCTAAATATACTTAGCATGTGAAAACAATGTGCATTAAAAACTTAGACATTTATTTATAAGCTAAACCCCAATTGCAGCAATAATGCTTGTAACATAGCACTAGAGAGCAAGGTTCAATAGCTTTAGGAAGAGTGACTAGAGCGTGGCAGTGCAGAGGGTAGAGGGACTGCATCTTGAGTCCTCTTGCTGACCCTTCTATGAGCATGGGTACATCCAGAAAGAGTTTTGCGCTGGCTTGTGAGTTCTTGCTCATAGAAGCACCTATGGGTATTTGCTGAGCTGAACTTGCAGAGAGACATGTTCTATAGCATAGGGTCATAAGAGGCATGCCCTCCACTCCATGTTACACATGATCCCCTTTTTATGCATGCCAATATTATATTTGCCCTTGCAGCTGCTGCTTGACATTGAGCACTATTGCCAAGTCTACTGTCTACGAGCACTCCCAAATCCTTTTCCATTATAGAATCTCCTAAATTAATTCCATTTAATATATAGATTGCGTTCTTGTTTTTGATCCCTAATTGCATAACCTTACATTTATCTATGTTAAACCTCATATTCCATTTGGCTGCCCAATCCTCCAGTTTATTTAAGTCCCTCTGTAGAGAAGCTGCATCTTGCTCTGATTTTATTACCGTACAGAGTTTAGTGTCAACTGCAAAAATAGAAACTTTACTCTCTAAACCATCACCAAGGTCATTAATAAATATATTAAAAAGGAGTAGCCCCAGCACGGAACCTTGAGGTACTCCACGTAAAACTTTTGACCAGTTAGAAAATGTTCCATTTATCACAAGTCTCTGTTCCCTATTCTCTAACCAGTTTTCGATCCAAGTACAAATGTTGTTTTCTAGTCCCAGTTCCCTTATTTTAAAAAACAACCTCTTGTGTGGCATCAAAGGCCTTTGCAAAATCTAAGTAGACCAGATCTACTGTGCTGCCCTGGTCTAAGTTCCCACTAACCTACTCATAGAAACTAATTAGATTAGTTTGACATGACCTATCCCTCAAAAATCCATGTTGATTCCAACTAATAATCTTATTGCGTACCAAGTAATCCTGAATACTGTCCCTTAATATACCTTCCAGTAATTGCCCACTATTGATGTCAGGCTGAAAGGTCTATAATTCCTTGGTTGTGATCTTATCCTCTTTTTAAACAATGGCACCACATCTGCTATTCGCCAATCACTTGGTACTGAGCCTGATGAGATTGAATCTATGAAAATTAAGAATAGCGGTCTAGCTATTTCAGAGTTTTGCTCCATAAGAACCCTTGGGTGTATGCCATCTGGACCTGGAGCTTTATTTATCTTAATATTCTTCAGTCACCTTTGGACTTCTTCCTCTGTCAACCAAGTATTAATTAATGGTACAGTTTCATTTCCATTTTTTTTTTTTTAAAGATTTTATTTTTTGCAAGGGTCAACCAAAAGTAACATTCTGTACAACACTGTGTTATAAACATCTGAGGAATACATATGCAATAAAACATACAGCGTCTTATTAGAAGAGAGCATTAGTAAGGATGTTGACCCAATTTTTCAAGAGAAGCAATAATTTTAGAAAGAGAAGTAAGACTGAGGAGAGTAAGGAGGGGGGGGGGGGCGGCGTGGCGGGCCGCCTAAGTATAAGAGAGAGGAAGGAGTGTAGTAGAATATGGAAAAAGAAAATGAAGAGATGGGAGGGATGGAATAGGGAAGGAGAAAAAAAAAAAAAAAGGATCCAGATGGAGTGATGCTGTAGAATCAAATGACAAAAGGGGTTTGGATTTGGAAGTTTGAGGTCCACGGCCCCCAAACCTTAATGAATGATTTAGAGGTATTACGGATTATGCATGTCATGTATTCCATTTGATAAACATACCAAATCTTGCCGATAATCGTCTGTAGAGTTGGAGCATTGGGCTGCTTCCAGTCCGTAGCAATCTGGCATAGGGCAGCAGAGACTACATGGCGAAACATTTTCATTTGATGTTTGGTGGCCGATGGGATCCCGAGAGGGAGAAGGAAAAACCCGGGAGAAAACGGGATGTCAAGCTGCAGTAGCTGTGAGGCGAAGTCCCGAAGTTCCGTCCAGATATGGAGGAAGGACCCTTCTGCGCCACAACCTCTCCAACATGTGCTAGATGAATCTGGGAAGATTTTTTGTAGTTTGGTTGGAACCAGATACCAACGATAAAGTAGTTTCTAAGCATTTTCTTTCAGTTTAACACAAATTGAACTGGAGGCTGTGTTAGTTCTAATTTCCTCCCAGTCTTCATTGTCTAGTGTTTCCCCCAGGTCTCTCTCCCAAGCCCTCTCATGAGAATCTCGGTCGTCTGAATCAGGGACTTTGAGTTCCCAGTATAGTAAGGAAATGAGACCTTTGGTAGAAGATCGCCGGAGCGAAAGCGCTTCGAAAAAGGTCAACGGTCTACGACCTAGAGTTAATTTATTGGTAGAGTGAAAATTTCTTAATTGCAGGTATTGGAAAAAATATGTGTTTGGGGTATTAAGTTTTGTTTTTAATTCATCAAATGAGGGAAACGAGATGTCTTTGGTGATATCATTGAGATAGCGTATGTCTTTTCGTTTCCAGTGTTCAAAAGATGAAGTTATACACCCTGGTGGAAATTTGGGGTTATCAAATATTGGAATGATCGGGCTGGGAGTAGGAGCAGGGTTAAATTTCATGTTTGCTCGATCCCAAAGAGATAACGAGTGGGCTACAATTGGGTGGTGAGAAATGGATTGTGGACGACTGGTGCGAGAGAGCCACAGGAGAGAGGATGCAGAAGAGACACCCAAGCTTTCTGCTTCGATCGAGACCCAGACCCTGGAGGAATTAGGAGAGTTCCATAACACGCATTGGGCAAGTTGCGCTGCTAAATAATACTGCCTAAAATTGGGTACCCCTAAGCCACCTTCCCGCACCGACCTCTGCAGGACTAGAAGGCGGACTCTTGGGCGTTTTTTGCCCCATATAAATTGCGATGTGTAGTGTTGTAGAAATTTGAAAACATATGGGGGAATGCGTATTGGTAGGGCTTGATATAGATATAGTAATCTAGGCATGATGTTCATTTTGATTGAATTGATGCGCCCTATCCATGAGATAAAGTGTTGGTTCCAAGCTTCAAGATCAGATTTAATCTGGGAGAGTAATTTTGGGTAATTAGCTTGAAAAGGTTGGTTATATTGCTTAGTGACGTGAATGCCTAAATATTTAATCTTTTTTTTATGCCATTTGAAGGGGAATTGCTGAGAGAGGGAAGATCTAGTTTTATCTGTCAGAAAGAAATCAATAATTTCTGTTTTTTGGGGATTTATTTTGTATCCTGAGATGGCGCTGTAAGTGTTGATATCTGCAAGGAGGGGGGGGGGTAGAGAGACTGCTGGGTCCGAGAGAGTCAGGAGAACATCGTCAGCATACAATGATATTTTGTGTTCAGATTTCCCTGCTTTAATTCCATGAATAGCCTTATTAGAACGAATCTTTGCAGCTAATGGTTCAATTAGAAGGGCAAAGATTAAAGGTGAGAGGGGGCAGCCTTGCCTTGTCCCGTTGGAAATTGAAAAGGGGGAGGATGAGACCCCATTGGCCACCACCGTTGCCCTGGGTGATTGGTATAGAGCTAGTAGACCGTCTAGAAATTTACCAGAAAAGCCCATTGACCTCAAGATCCTAGACATGAAGGGCCAAGAAATTCGGTCAAATGCCTTTTCAGCGTCAAGCGCCATAATCAGTGATGAGTGTTTAGTGGCATTAATAGAGTGTATGAGGTCAATAGCGTGTCTAGTGTTATCTATGGCTTGGCGGCCTGGTATAAACCCGACCTGATCTGGGTGGATCAGGGAAGGAAGGAGGACATTCAACCGATTAGCTAAAATTTTTGCGTATATCTTAAGATCTACATTCAGTAGCGATATTGGTCTATAGCTGGAGCACAAGGTGGGATCTTTGTCTGGTTTTGGTATAACAACGATGGTGGCCAAGGTCGTCGCTTCGTTAAACGGGGAACCTGTTAATACTTTATTAAAAAAGTCTGTCATGTGAGGGGCAAGAACTTTAGCGAATTTTTTGTAATATTGTGGGGTAAGTCCGTCAGGGCCCGGGGTAGAAGATGATTTCATCATCTTAATCGCCGAGATCATCTCTGTCTGAGTGATATCAGCGTTTAAGAAGGCGAGGTCACTGTCTGAGAGATGCAGCAATGAAAGAGATGATATAAAGGATGTTATCTTCTCGTCAAGAGAGTCGGCAGAGGATATGGCACCGTGGAGATTGTACAGTGCTTTATAATAATCGTGAAATACTTGGGCGATTTGCACAGGGTCATACACCGGCTGAGAGTTAGATGTTTTTTTAAGTTTTTTGATCAGTCCTTTAGCTTTTCTCTGTCGAAGTTTATTAGCTAGTATAGAGTCTGCTTTGTCAGTTTTATCATAGTATTGCTGGTTTAATTTTTTAAGTGTATTTGCAGCTCTGCGGGAGAGGATTGTATTCAGTTGGCCTCTGACTGCAGAAATTTGTGTTAGAAGAGTAGTAGATGGGTGTAGTTTATGTTGGGAGAGCAGTAAGGCTAATTTTTTCTCAAGGCATATTATTTCTTGAGAGGCCAATTTTTTAGCTGCGGAAGTCTTGCTTATCATTTTGCCTCGGATGGTAGCCTTATGAGCTTCCCAAATAATTCCTGGGGCGATCTCTTCTGAAGTATTCAGTTCAAAGTATTCTTTAATTGCTTCATTAATCTCTTGATGGACAGAGTGGGACAACAACAGTGAGTCATCCAGGCGCCATCGACGAGGTTTTGGAGCTAATTTTATCAAGTCAAGAGTGATATCTACTTCTGCATGATCTGTCCAGCTAAGAGGGGTAATTCCTGCATCTAATATCGCCTGAGTGAGTGAATGGGAAACAAAAATCATGTCTATGCGAGAATAGCTGCCATGAGGGGCTGAATAATGTGTGAAGTCTTTTGCATCCGCATTTTTAAGTCGCCAAGTGTCATGTAGAGCCAAATTGTGTAGACATGCCAGTAGAGATTGAGAGTCTCTTAAGGAAGTGGGTGAAGGTTTTTGGTTGGAGGTGCTAGAGGATCTGTCTAGTGTTGGATGTAAAATTGTATTAAAGTCCCCAGCAAGAATTATATGACCCTGTGCAATGCGCCCAACACGATTAAACACTTCCGAAAAAAAGGAACTCTGGCCCTGATTAGGTGCGTATAGAGAAATTAGTGTAATCTGCTCAGATCGGAGTGTGCCAATCAGAATCAAGTACCGACCGTCTGGGTCTGAATATGATTTAGTTAGGAGAAAGGGAACCCTATTGTGTATTAAAATTGCCACCCCACGCTTCTTGCAGTCCGCAGAGGCAAAAAACGTTTGGGTATAAAGCTTACTTTGTAGACGAGTGTGTTGTCCTGTGAGGTGGGTCTCTTGAAGGAAGACTATATCAGCTTTCTCTCTCCTGCAGGCTCCCAAGACCACCGCACGTTTAGTAGGCGAGTTCAGACCGTTGACATTAATCGAGAGTATCTTAAGCGCCATGGGTGCAGGAGGAAGCGTAATTCCTACATAATTTTAGTAAAAAAATTACATGAGTGAATAAAAAAGAAAAAAGATCTTCAGTCCATCTGGAAGCTTGGGGGAAGGATGGGGGAAAGGGAGGGATGCCACAGGTAAGAGAAAGGTAGAAAGAAGAAAGAGAAAGAGGCCTAATTAGGCCAATACCCTCAGAGAGGAGAGCCCTGGGTAGGGCAATCAATAAAATTATCAAACAATGAAGAAAAAACATTGTAATACAAGTAAGGGTGCGTGTGGGGGGTGGTTAGTTTTAGTGAGATACTGATAGGCCGCAAAAGGGGCCAGGTATAATTATCTAGTATGATAGATTAGAGTATTCTGAGCAAAGTTGGAGTGGATAAGTGACCAGAGGATGGGGTGTTGGGGGGAAAAGGGGGGAGAGGCGAAAATAGCAGAAAGGAGGGAGGGGTGGTGGAAGTTGGGGGTGGGAGGAGGACAAAGGGGGAAAGTGTGGAGGAGGAGAGAAGTAAGGGAAGAAAGGTTGTGAAGGAAAGGGATGGGAAGAAGGGAGAATCCGGAAGGTAGAGCTGGAAAAAGGGGGGGGAGATTCATTTCCATTTTTATGTATTATTTCTACCATGTGTTCCTCCCTAGTAAATACTGAAGAAAAGAAAGTGTTTAATACCTCTGCTTTTTCCTTAGTATCATTTATCAATTCGCCCATCTCACTTCTTGGGGGTCCTATATTATCTTTTTTTAATCCTTTGCCATTTATATACTTGAAAAACTTTTTGGGGTTTGTCTTACTTTCTTTTGCAACTTGTTCTTCATTTTCTAATTTAGCCAATCTAATTTCCTTTTTGCATGTTTTATTACATTCCTTGTACCTACGGAAGGACTCCTCAGACCCTTCAGATTTAAACAATTTAAATGCACGCTTCTTCCATTGCATTTCTTCCCTTACCTTTTTATTTAGCCACATTGGTTTAGACTTAATTCTTTTACATTTTTTGATGTGTCAAAACATAATTTGCACTTTAGACTAGAGATGGGCGGGTCCGGTTCCCCGAGAACCGAACCCACCCGAACTTTGGGTATCCGAGTACCGAGCTGAGCAGCTCGGTACTCTCCCACCCGTTCCGAATCCAAATCGAGGCCGAACGTCATCGTGACGTCGTCGGATCTCGGGGCTCGGGTTTCGCGATACTTCAACTTTATTAATACACGCCTCCACAGCAATCCATCGCCATTTGACAGAGGGAGAGAGCAGGGTGTAGTCACAGGCTGATTAGAGCAGGGACAGAGAATACAAGATTGTTCTTGCAATTGCTCTAACCAAAATCGCTAGTGAAGAGAGGAGGATAGAGATTTATTATTTTTTGTTAATATTTGGCACTCCCCAGCGCTTTTGGGGTGTCCCCCATAATTGTGCATAAATATTTCTGGCTGTCAAAAGTCATATCTGTCAGCAGTATCTACCAACTAATTTTTAGCACTCCTCAGTGCTTTTGGGGTGTCCTCCCTAATTGTGCATTAATATTTCTGGCTGTCAAAAGTCATATCTGTCAGCAGTATCTACCAAATAATTTTTAGCACTCCTCAGTGCTTTTGGGGTGTCCTCCCTAATTGTGCATTAATATCTCTGGCTGTCAAAAGTCATATCTGTCAGCAGTATCTACCAACTAATTTTTAGCACTCCTCAGTGCTTTTGGGGTGTCCTCCCTAATTGTGCATTAATATCTCTGGCTGTCAAAAGTCATATCTGTCAGCAGTATCTACCAACTAATTTTTAGCACTCCTCAGTGCTTTTGGGGTGTCCTCCCTAATTGTGCATTAATATTTCTGGCTGTCAAAAGTCATATCTGTCAGCAGTATCTACCAACTAATTTTTAGCACTCCTCAATGCTTTTGGGGTGTCCTCCCTAATTGTGCATTAATATTTCTGGCTGTCAAAAGTCATATCTGTCAGCAGTATCTACCAAATAATTTTTAGCACTCCTCAGTGGTTTGCGCTCAGAATGGATTCAAAGCAGTCCACATATGATCAGAATGAGTAACCAGGTTCTGTCACTAGTCCTGATGTTAGTGTTCCCAGTACGTCATCTGGCCAAGGCGATGTCAAACAACAGAGTGTTTCCAAATTAGTGCAAAAAACAAAAACCAAACATTTTTTTACTGTATTGAAGCGAAAAAGAAGTGTAACTGAGCAAAAGTTAAGTGACAATAAAAAAAAAATTGCAAGCATGCCTGTCACTCACCGGACTGTGAGTGCTACTTCTCGTGTGTTTAGGAACCGTGGCCGTCCACCATCCTGAGGGTCTGCGCATGTGCAGCCCTTTCAAACCTTCAGTACATGTTCCTTTTAGTTAATTGGCTGATCAGGCAACACTCCCTATTTAAAGCACCTGTGGTCAATACCTCGTTGCCTGATCTTGGAGTCTCATTCACATGAGCCTCTGAAGGTGTTCCTGTGTTTCCTCGTGTATTCAGCTCTTGCTGATTCCTGTTGTTCGTTTGTGGTTTCCAGACCACTTCAACTCTCCTGTGTTTCATCGTGACTGCACCAGCTGATTCCTATCCGCTGCCTCTGTGCTTCTACAGTTTCCAGTCCACTTCAACTCTCCTGTTTTATCGTGACTGCACCAGCTGATTCCTATCCGCTGCCTCTGTGCTACTACAGTTTCGAGTTCACTTCAACTATCCCGTGTTTCATCGTGACTGCACCAGCTGATTCCTATCCGCTGCCTCCGTGTATCTACAGTATCCTGCTTACCTCAACTCTCCCGTGTTTCATCGTGACTGCACCAGCTGATTCCTATCCACTGCCTCCGTGTATCTACAGTATCCTGCTCACCTCAACTCTCCCGTGTTTCATCGTGACTGCACCAGCTGATTCCTATCCACTGCCTCCGTGTATCTGCAGTGTCCTGCTCATCGCAACCCTCCAGTACTCCTCGTGTCTGCAGCCAGCCGATCTGTTGTCTCTGTGCTTCTACATTGTTCCTGCTTGTGTCAACTCGCCTGTCTGCATCGGATCAACGCTCCGCTGCTCTCATCTCGGCTAGACCGTGTTCTCCAGGTGTCCACTTCTATATACTACTGCTTCCTGAGTATTGTTTACATCCTTGCTGGTCTACCTACCGTGCGCTGCACCTACTTGGTTACCGCTTCCACCCTCCTGGGACTTCGCATCCTGCCGGCCTCCAGCCGTTCAGGTATCCCTGCACCTCTCTCTGACAGCCTGCTCTCCTGAACCACGGTATGCATACTTCTCATTGACTGTGCTGGTGTATTGCATATCTTGCTGGACTGAGTTGTTCTCCTCCGGAGTTTCCTATCCACTGAGACTATTGCTATCATTTGACTGTGTTACCTTTTAGCCTGGATAGTTCTTGTGACTTTGTATATTTGTGCAGTGCTGCTCAGTTATTACTATTTTGTGCATATCATCGTGGGATCAAGTTCAGTGTGCCCGCGTATACTCTGCATTGCATTTATCTCCCCGTGCTCCTCCTCACATATATATTTCAGTGGTACAACTTGCTAGAGGCAGACCACTGTTCCCTGTTTCCTGAGTCACCAGTTTCCAGTATCCTTTCACATAGCAGTGGTACAACTTGCTAACGCAGACCACTGACTTCCCGGATACCTTCACCTGGATTCCATTCCCTCACCTAGACAGCGGTACAACTTGCTATACGCAGACCGCTGACTCTCATCACCTCCTCGTTACTTCTGGACATTCCTCCTCACTATAGCAGTGGTACAACTTGCTATCCGCAGACCACTGACTACCCTCACGTTTCCTTGTCCATCCAGTTCCTCGTGTACAGTTATCTATATATTACCAGTGCTGCTAGTCATAGACTTTCCACGAGCATTCTCTTACCATCTGATGTCTCCTGTTCCGTGATCACCCCGCTACCAGAGTACCATATTACCACCTATACTGCTCTGGTAAGTCCATCATCTGGTGATACCTGGGTAAAGACTCCTAGTGCCCGTGACAATGCCATTCTACACACGCAGTGGCAAAGAGAGAATGAGGCCTTCACCATTGGCTATTAGTGGCAGATCCCAAAAAGTTACCCAGCCTACAATTGGTGCACAACTACTGTTACGTGTCAAAGCCGAGCTGCAAGATAACAGTAAGTCATTAAAGGAGAATGTTTGCTCTGATTCACAAATGACAACAATCCCTGTGGAGAGTCCATCCAACAGTGGGATGTCTAATCGTGAGCATTCTGCTGATGTGTGCCTTAATAGCCCGAGTGTAGCCGGTGATACCCAAATTGAGGATGCCACTTTGGAATTAGAAGAGGATGAGGGGGAGATTTGTGTAGGCGACGAGGGCGCTAATGATGATGTTGATGATTATGATGCAGACAGATACCAAATTGCCTTTCTCAATTTCTATTTATATTCTAGATTATATAACGGCTGAATAGTTTTCTATTTTACTCCTAGTGGAGAGAGTATCTGATGCAGATACCAAACTGCCTTTGTCCATTTCAATTTATATTGTACAGTATATAACGGCTGAATTTATTAGTATTTTATACAAGTGGAGAGGGGCCTAGAGAGACAGAAACCAAACTGGCTTTCTCCATGTCAATTAATATTGTACAGTCTATAACGGCTGAATTTTTTGGCATTTTATACAAGTGGAGGGGGGCCTAGAGAGACAGAAACCAAACTGGCTTTCTCCATGTCAATTAATATTGTACAGTCTATAATGGCTGAATTTTTGGGTATTTTATACAAGTGGAGGGGGGCCTAGAGAGACAGAAACCAAACTGGCTTTGTCCCTTTCAATTAATATTGTACAGTCTATAACGGCTGAATTTTTTGGTATTTTCGACAAGTGGAGGGGGGCCTATAGATGCAGAAACCAAACTGGCTTTGTCCATTTCAATTAATATTGTACAGTTTATAACGGCTGAATTTTTTGTTTTTTTAAAAAAGTGGAGGGGTGCCCATAGAGACAGAAAGCAAACTGTCTTTTTCCATTTCTTTACATATTTACCTATAAGTGTAGGGTGTAATATACATCCAAAGACGATGGCTGCATTGCCAATATGCATAGATGGAGAGGAAGACAATCTGTTTTGTGTGTAGAATAAATTAAGGCCTACCAACGAAGAATTAAACTGTTTTTTTGGATGATTTATTACCTCAACAATTAGATTACTTATCTCTAAAACAGTTGGAGCACTAAATTGGGTTATTTTAGGCCCAAAAACATGGATTTTCCAACAAAATAGCAAAACAAAAACAAACAAAACCAAAACCAAAACACGCAATGGTGGTTTTGCAAAACCAAAACCAATACCAAAACACGACGGTAATCCAGATCCAAAACCGAATCCAAAACCAAAACACGGGGGTCAGTGACCATCTCTACTTTAGACCCACATTTTTGCCTCTTTGCAAGTGGCCCTTTCTGTCTCTAAACCTCAAGGTAACACTTTCTCATCAAATTACAATTCTTAAAATGGTGTTTCTTAGGACAAAATAGTTTTGGCTGTATGCATTATTTTGATAGGATTGTATCCACCTTAAGTATGCTGTGTTAGATGTAGAGATTGTAGTGATCAGCTGTTCTTTTTCAGCCAAAAAGTGATGGTTGTAATATGGTAATTTTGTATATGGTTTAAAAAACCAAATACAATCATTACTTCCGTCCTCATAAAACACATTACAATGTAAATTTCTAATTAATATTACACAACACATGAAAAACTATATTTTATAATATTTTTAATTTGAGTGCCACATTGATAAGTTTGTCCCATATCATGGCACAAACACAGGCCAAATTACAGTGTTCTAAAATTTATTTTATATTGGTGTTTATCAATCAATTAATTAATTGAGCGAGCCATTTTCTGCACCTGGCTCTGTGCAAAAATAAATAAATAAGAAGACTCTGTGGGTGTCATATGTAAATGAGCCAAATCTGTATGCAAACCTTTAGTCAGGAGAAGGATGGGCTGAAGGCAAGGGGGCATCTGCGGTCTGGGCTGGTCCTACAGAGGACTACCTTGGCCTGGGTCACTTGCGCAAATTAATTTTTTTTTCCTTTAAAAGGCTGCTGAGTCACGACTATCCCCTGGCTAAAATTTGCCAGCCCTCCCCTGCCTTTAGTGTGCAAGTTAGAACCGTGACTTAAAATTTTAGCATCTGGGGCGAGAAGGAAAATTGCCGCACAAAAGGTGAAATGCAGCACAGGGTAGCAGGATGACCAGGATTACCAGGTTTAGCAGATGAAGCAGGAGACGCTGGACATCAGGCTTAAATGGTGAAGGGCAGATTCAGGTTACCAAGTTTAGTAGATGAAGTGCAGGCACAAGGAGACTAAATTACCAGCTTAGTCAAGAGGAACGAGGCACAGGTTAGCTAGGAGGCACAAGGCACTGGATGATCCATGGGAGAATCAGGCAAAATCAATGTCAGGCAAGCCAGAGGTCATAAGCCGCAAAATTCACCTTATACTTGGGAGTAAGCAGGAACAAGGTCAAACGAAGCTGGGGTCTAGGTCACAAGAAATGGTGCAGGATGATGGAACAAAGCAGGAGTCAATTGCCAGGGAGTAGCCAGGATCCAAACAGGAGTTTCACAGAGATACCAGCAGTAGCAAAGACAAATGAACTGGCACTAGTCTGTAGAAAAAGGAAATCTGAAAAAGGTCAGACGCAGGTGGTCATGATCTAGATCAGATGAGAATTTAACCCCTTGCAGGCAAGGGGAATAAGGACAGAGTACTAACAGAAAATAATTCTGAATCTGAGTCCTCACCTAAGAAAACCTGAGAACTGCTAGTGTTTACGTGGTCTCTTAACCTTGGGAACCTCAGGCAGTCCCTCCAATGAAGAAAATGCCTGTGCAAGAACAGAAAACAGACCTTTCCAGAGTCTTGGACCGTGCTGGTTCAGCCTATTCTATAGCAGCAAAACCTGTTGCTATCTAAGCAACTGTCTGTGGCAGGAGAGTGTCTGTTACAGGTGCAGCCACAGAAGGACGTAATAAAGGATTTACAGTCACCTCTATAGGAGGTGCAGCAAGTCTAGTCAACTCAGCAATGGACTGAGCCAGAAATCTTGCCCAAGCAGGCTCCGTCTTCTCAATTGTGTTCTCCCCTGTATCGCTTTGCAGGCTGGAAGTTTTGTTTGACACCTGGAACAGTGGAAATAGATAAGAAACTTCCCACTTCCAGCTTTTGCCTTATAACTGGTCACTAAATACATGCATACTTTGACCAAACACACATAGACAGAATCTGACCTAGATTATTAATTCTGATGTAGATCCCTCACAGAAAAACCCTCAGTTATAGAATAAATCAATAAAGAACAGAGGTACAGAACCTGTAACAATCTCCAATACACTAAATATAGGGATTTTGCAGAATTGAGAGAATAGAATGTAATCTCAAATATTAGGTACTTGGCCCTCCAGGGTTCCAGACAGCAGCAGTAGCCCTGTGAAGTGACTCAGAGGAGAGGAGTTTCAGTCCAACAACAGGAGAACTCTTTCTTTCTTGAAGCAGTCCCAGCTATGACATAGATGCTGTATCATAGCTTGTCTTACAGGGAGTGGCCTTCTGGAAGGCTTTACCTTGCATGGAAGTGCCAAGAAGGAGAAACCAACTGCAAGGGGTAGTCCTCCCTCCACTGACCTAGTGCAATGGGAGCCTACTGTCCAAAGGACATATCATCAATAGCTCACATGCCCCTAGCATTGATAAGCGGGGTGTCACATGCCAGCCCCGTGGACGGGCACCTGCACCATTACCTCCTTCCTGTAAGCAGTGATCCTGGTATTCTGGTCACATCCTCGGATGGCGGCCGCCATCTTGTTCCTGGGTCTGCACATATGCAGGTCAGCTCTCCCCTCTTCAGACCTCCCACTCGCTCCTCATTGGCCACGGCATTATGGAGCAGTATTTAAAAATCCTAGTTTGTCAGATGCCTGTTCTTCGTGTTCACTTCGCTGGCTGTAAGGATCTGGGTCTCTCCTGTCTACATAGATCTCCTGCTGTTCCGGTGACTCTATTACCTCTCCCAAGTTACTCCCACATTGGATGCTTCGGATCTACCTCTCCACACTGCGGACTGCTGCTAAACCACTGCTGTGTCTGAGACTCCATAATTACTCCTGAGTCCCCCAGCGTGCCTGCTTCGGTCCAGCCTTTCCATGCCACAGTCTGGATTGAACTATCGCTGCTCCTGTACCGCTACTGCCGTTACCCTGAGTTACCATAATTGGGTCAGCTATAGTTCTACATCTCCATTGCTCTTATTGAACTACCGCTGTTCCAGTGACTGTACTACCGTTACCCTGAGTTACCATCATCAGGTCAGCTATAGTTCTACATCTCCATTGCACTTATTAAACGACCGCTGTACCAGTGACTGTACTACCGTTACCCTGAATTACCATCATCAGGTCAGCTATAGTTCTACATCTCCATTGCTCAAATTGAACTTCCACTGTTCCAGTGACTCTACTGCCGCTGCTCTGAGTTACTCTCATCGGGTCAGCTACAGTTCCACACCACCGTTGCTTTGAACTTCCGCTGTTCCATTGCCTCTACTACCATACCATTCCATCTCCCGGTGTCAGCCATCCCTTCTCTCCTCCGCTTCTGGCTGGCTCCTCCTACCATTCTGCCCAGTACTTACTCAGGGGACAGTGACCTGTGGAATACGGGCACCTAAGACCATACCTCCTTGAGGGGGTCCCTGGTGAATACCACCTGTGACTGGATCACTGATAAATAACTTCTGGTATTAATTTATTTAAAGGAAATAGCACAGGGCACTTATTTATATAATTGCATATGCACTTTTTTTTTATATTGTATATATTCTGAGATAGGCATTTGTTATTTCTGAGACCAGGGTAGAAACTCGTTTTTCCTGTTCTAACCTTACTAAAGAATATGCCTTATTTCTGATGTATATATCTGATACAATAGGCCTTTGTGGATGGAGGTCTTTTGTGTATTGGGATGTGTTTTGTATGGAAGTGTCATTGTTTGGGATTTGTAAGGTTGCTAGTGGAAACCTCCAATTAGGCATATGTGGAAGGGAGTCTGATAGCAGGAATTGCTAACGAAGTTTTGTGATGAAGTATCATGCCTGCTCTGGCCAAAGGCCCAGCAGGGGGTCGTTACTGTGTTGCCTTTTGGAATTCATAGATACTGTAAGCGCAAATTTTGTTAGCTTTGCAATGCATGTAAATCCATGTTTGTGTAAGTAGGGTACATCTTGATGCTAAAAATAGCCTGTTTCTGAAGTGTATAAAAGGCACTAGCTTGTATTTGAAATGTGTTCTTCTGAATTTCATCTGATCTGATCACACAAATAAGCATCTGCTTCAAAGACCTGCTTGAAAACATCTTCAATATTGCTGTATTCCTGTGACCTGCTGATTAAACCCTAAATCTAATCCGTTCGCCGGCTGTTACTGAGTTTTGGACCCAGCTTTTCCAGTACCACCGCTCTGCCTGCTACCCATGCAGCCCTGGTCAGTGTGATAGGCCAGGGGGGGCCTATCCACAGCATCCCTGATCCATAGTAAGAGGTCAGGAGTACCAGCCCAGGTACACCAACAACGAGGTATGCTAGCAGCATCAGTTACGCAGAAGAAACACGGTTATGGATGCCGGTAAGAAGTCCAGTGTTGGCAGCTCGTGTAAACCCCTCCTACTGCAGCAAGAGGGCGCATTTGGGATAACAAAAGGGAACGATGTCAAAGTAAGCCCAGCCGGTTCCCAGCAACAACAGACAGGGTGGCATAGATGGTCCATCCTGTCACAAAAGACATCTAAAAATACAACAATCCTATATACAGGGTACTACACAGATTCTGAATATCCTTCAAGACATAGTCTGGGCTGAAGATTTTTGGCTTGCAACAAACAATGTCACTTCTCTATATACAGTCATTAAGCACGTACAAGGGAGAGAGAGCATCAGATATATTTTGGACAGGGATACAGAACTAAATTCAGCACAAGCTGACTTTACATTACAAGACATCAACTTAATATTGATAAATAACTACCTATGTGTCACGGGCACTAGGAGTCTTTGCCCAGGATATCATCAGATGTAGTCTTACCAGAGTAGTGTATACACACAGTGGTCCTCTGATAGTAGGGTGACTAGCGGAACAGGAGAATCAGCAGATGGTGAGAGGATGCTAAAGGAAAGTCTATGACTAGCAGCAACTGGTTATGGATTAGACAATATGAACACGATGATCTTGATGGACGTGAAGACGTGAGGAAAGTCAGTGGTCTGCGTACAGCAAGTTGTACCACTGCTATAGTGAGAGGAGTTGTCCAGGAATAGATAGGAGGTAGTGAAGTCAGTGGTCTGCGTACAGCAAGTTGTACCACTGCTTGTAGTGATGGGACTGGTTCCAGGTGCAAGTAGGTAACGGGGAAGTCAGTGGTCTGCGTACAGCAAGTTGTACCACTGCTTATAGTGAGGAAACTTGTAACTGGTGCCAATAGGAAACTGGGAGTCAGTGGTCTGCGTTCAGCAAGTTGTACCACTGCTATAGGTGAGGATAGGCACTAGTGTAGATGAGTGGAACATCGAAGGTAACACGGAGAGCACAAGGAACTTGATCCCAAATGGTATATACAATACAATAGCAAATGACAAGCGCTGCTTGAAAGATACAAAGTCACTACTGAGATCCAGGTCAAATGAGACAAAGTCAATAGCATCTATATCTTCTTAAGATAGATAACTCCGTAGATGAGCAGGACACAGTCCAAGCGGATATGCAATAAACTAGTAAAGTCAATAGAAGTTGAGCATACCACGATTCAGTTGAGCAGGCTGTCACGAGAGAAACACAGGGATAGCTGAGCGGCTGAACGCCGACACGAGTAGAGACCACAGGAGAGTGGTAGCGGTAATCCGTGTCTGTGTAGCACACAGGCAGAGAACTTGACACGAGTGGAGCAATGATGATTCTTGCGGAAATCAGCAGGAACTGAAGACACGATGAAACACAGGAGAGTTGAAGCGGTCTGGAAACCGGCAATGCAATAGTCAGGAATCAGCTGGGACTGAAGACACGATGAAACACAGGAGAGTTGAAGCGGTCTGGAAACCGGCAATGCAATAGCGAGGAATCAGCTGGAACTGAAGACACGATGAAACACAGGAGAGTTGAAGCGGTCTGGAAACTGGCAATGCAATAGTCAGGAATCAGCTGAAACTGAAGACACGATGAAACACAGGAGAGTTGAAGCGGTCTGGAAACCGGCAATGCAATAGCGAGGAATCAGCTGGAACTGAAGACACGAGGAGAAACACAGGAACACCTTCAGAGACTCACAGGGAATGAGACTCCAAGATCAGGCAATGAGGTAATGACCACAGGTGCTTTAAATAGGGAGTGTTGCCTGATCAGCCAATTAACTAAAAGCAACAGGTCTGAAGGGTTCATAGAGGCTGCGCATGCGCAGACCATCAGGATGGCGGACGGCCGCGGTTCCTAATAACGGGAGAAGAGGCACTCACGATCCGGCGAGTGACACTATGGTTCGAAGGAACATTCTACTTATAGATGAGAGGAACAGCCAGGGGGACCAGTTTTGCTCATGAGCAAGTATGTGGACAATTACATCTGGTCCAACTGTAAGTACGTAGAAAACCTGGAGGTTGTTTATAGGTGATATAATCTTCATCTGGCGAGGTGATGAAAGATCACTTTTGAGTTACATGCAACACCACAACAGCAACCCCCTCAATCTAACATTTACCACAGAGTACAGTAGGTAGAATTCCTGGACCTTGATATCTATGTGCCCAGTAACAAGTTAGAAACATTCTCCAAAAAAGTTGATGTAAATAGCTATATTCTCACCACAAGCAGTCACCATCTGAAATGGTTGTCAAATATCTCCACAAGCCAGTTCAACAGACTAATATGTAAATGTTCAGAAATATAGAATTGTGAATCAGAAAATGAAAAGCTAAAAAGCCAATTCACCGAATAATTGTACAAGGAGGCACCATTGGAGAAAGCATTTAGAGAAAGAAAAACTAATAAAGAAAGAATCTTTATTAATAGACAAACAGAAAGTCCAAACACTAATCCAAAAAGTGACAGCAAAATCTATTTAATTACAGTGTCACGGGCACTAGGAGTCTTTACCCAGGGATCACCAGGTGATAAGCTTACCAGAGCAGTATAGGTGGTAATATGGTACTCTGGTAGCGGGGTGATCACGGAACAGGAGACAGCAGATGATAGATATGCTCGGGAAAGTCTATGACTAGCAGCACTGGTAATATATATGTAGAAATACACGAGGAACTGAATGGACAAAGGACACGTGAGGGTAGTCAGTGGTCTGCGGTAGCAAGTTGTACCACTGCTATAGTGAGGAGGAATGTCCAACAGAAACGAGGAGGTGATGAGAGTCAGCGGTCTGCGTTTAGCAAGTTGTACCGCTGTCTGGGTGAAGGAATGGGATCCAGGTGAAGGTATCCGGGGAGTCAGTGGTCTGCGTTAGCAAGTTGTACCACTGCTATGTGAGAGGACACTGGAACAGGTGACACTGGAAACAGGAATCAGTGGTCTGCCTCTAGCAAGTTGTACCACTCAATATACATGTGAGGAGGAGCACGGGGAGAGATTGCAATACAGAGAATACACGGACACCTTGAACTTGATCCACAATGACATGCACAATATAGTAATGACTGAACAGCACTGCAATAATACAAAGTCATAGAAACTATCCGGGCAAAAGATAACACAGTCAATGATGGCAAAAAGTCTCAGCGGATAGTAAGCTCCAGAGGAGAACAACTGAGTCCAGCAAGATATGCAATACACCAGCACAGTCAATGAGAAGTATGCATAACGTGGTTCAGGAGCAGGCTGTCAGACAGGAGTGCAGAGATACCTGAACGGCTGGAGGCCGGCAGGATGCGAAGTCCCTGGAGGGTGAAGCGGTAATCAAGTAGGTGCAGCGCACAGGTAGGTAGACCAGCAGGGGAACAAATACTCAGGAAGCAGTAGTATGTAGAACTGGACTCCTGGAGGACCCTGAAGAGTAGCGATGGTCTAGACGGGATGAAAGCAGTGAGGCGCAGATCCGATGCAGACTGGCGAGTAGACACCAGCAGGAACACTGAGAAGCACGGAGAGCGGATCAGCTGCTGCAGACACGAGTAGAACTGAGGAGTAGCAGCCAGCAGGACTCTGCAGGTACATGGAGGTAGCGGATAGCAACCAGCAGGTGCAGCCACGATGAAACACGGGAGAGTAGAGCTGAGCTGGAACTGTTGAGCACGGAGAGCAGCGGATAGGAATCAGTTGTAGCAGTCTCGAGAAAACACGGGAGAGTTGACATGAGCTGAAGACTGTAGCGCACGGAGGCAGCAGATAGGAATCAGCCAAACAGTCACGATGAAACACAGGAGAGTAGAAGTGGTCTGAAGACTGTAGTGCACGGAGGCAGCGGATAGGAATCATCATCATCATCATCATCATTTATTTATATAGCGCCACTAATTCCGCAGCGCTGTACAGAGAACTCATTCACATCAGTCCCTGCCCCATTGGAGCTTACAGTCTAAATTCCCTAATATATACACACACTCACACAAAGACAGACAGAGAGGGAGACAGACAGAGACTAGGGTCAATTTTTGATTGCAGCCAATTAACCTACCAGTATGTTTTTGGAGTGTGGGAGGAAACCGGAGCACCCGGAGGAAACCCACGCAAACACAGGGAGAACATACAAACTCCACACAGATAAGGCCATGGTCGGGAATCGATCTCATGACCCCAGTGCTGTGAGGCAGACGTGCTAACCACTAGGCCACTGTGCTGCCCAGCTAACAGTCACGATGAAACACAGGAGAGTTGAAGTGGTCTGAGGACTGTAGTGCACGGAGGCAGCGGATAGAAATCAGCTAACAGTCACGATGAAACACAGGAGAGTTGAAGTGGTCTGAGGACTGTAGTGCACGGAGGCAGCGGATAAGAATCAGCTAACAGTCACGATGAAACACAGGAGAGTTGAAGTGGTCTGGAAACCACAGGAGTAGAAGTGGTCTGGAAACCACAGGAATCAGCAGCGCTGAATACACGAGGAAACACAGGAACACCTTCAGAGGCTCATGGGGAATGAGACTCCAAGAACAGGCAACGAGGTATGGACAGCAGGTGCTTTAAATAGGGAGTGTTGCCTGATCAGCCAATTAAGTTAAAGGAACAGGTACTGAAGGTTTTGAAAGGGCTGCGCATGCGCAGACCCTCAGGATGGTGGACGGCCACGGTTCCTAAACACACGGGAAGAAGCACTCACAGTCTGGTGAGTGACATACAGACTACACTTTAATTACAGATAAGTATGCCAACGAGGTCAGTAATATTGTGAAAAGGCATTGGCCAATTCTGCTGAAACTGTGTGGGACAATTTCTGCCAAACCCTCCAGATATTATGTTCAGTAGGGCCCCTAACTAAGAAGTAACGTGTAAAAATAATCTAAAAACTCATCCCATGATACAAACACTCATGTCTAATCTTCTCCGATATTGGAAGTGATACAGCACAGGCCCTTATAAGTACTAGGTTAGGAAACAACCTAGGAATGCCAGGACCTGTAATGAAATTTGACATCAGCACAGTTTGTTTCATCCTAAATTGGGCACCATATTTCCCATTTGTATTCTACGCAAGGCCCACTTCGCCAACAGTAGAAAAGCACAGTTAACTAAAAGAAGACCTCAGGCACTCATTCCATTCATCTTCTAAATACACTGAAGATTAATGTTTTGCATCCTGGTCACTGAATAGGTAAGTGCATACATAAATCTTAAGTTATTAATGGTAGAATTTCTTATAAAATAAGAATTTATAACAATTATAAGAGGTTTGTACCTTTTCTAACATACTGGAACCCAACACCTAAAATTAAATAACTCCACAAGCAGTGGTTGAAGTGGAAATTTTGAAGTGGTAGAATAGAAATTTAGGAGAAGCGACATGGAAAATGTAAGTGAATGGAATTTTATAGATTTACAATGAATGCAGTAGGAGAAGTGGCAGTATCGCAGTGTGAATGCAGATAGAGCCTCACAGCTCTATAGACAGCCGTTCAAACACAACCAATGGCAGGAGAGAACACCGTTGCGAACTTATATAACAGCTTTACAGGCAATCAATGAGCCCTGCCATTTTGTGATTCAAAACTTTGAACTTTTTACTTTGATTTGTACTGGATACTACAGCTTATTTTTACTGACAAATAATGCATTTCTGTGTGATCTATATTTGCTTCAAGTGGTGAGTACAAGGAAATACGTTGGAAATGGGATGTAGTTGAAAAGTCGACAAACAAAATGCGGGCAGTGAAAAATGTTTACGCCAAAATGTCAACAGTCATAATATCGATACAATTATAAGGTCGAAAGTTATAATGTCCTCATATTCATAAGGTCAACACTGTTAAATGTTGACATGTAAAATGTATACAAGGCTGTAAAGTCAACAGTCAAAATGTTGACATATTTAAAACACAGCAGTTCAGTAATATTTATAGCATAGATTTTCCCATGGCTTGAATTCAAGCCCTGAGTTCAAGCAGGCAGCACTAGGGTTGGAGGAAGGGGCACAGTGTTTTTTTACTTCTTTTTCTCATATATTGACGTTTTACATCTAGTGATATAAGTCGACATTTTGGATATCAACTTACAACCTTGCAGACATGTCTACATGTTAACTGCGTTAATGTTATGGACATGTAGACATTATGACTGTCGACATTTTAACAGTGTAGACATTATGACTGTCGACATTTATGTGTACACATTTTGACTGTCAACATTTCATAACCCATGGAACATATAGTGCAGTGAATATACAATGAAAGATTTTTAGCAATCACTGGCTTGTTTTCCTGTTTAAGACACTACAGCTTGTTATCACTGACAAATTATTAATTTATGTGCGGCCTATATTGGCTTCAAGTGGTGAGAACAAGGACATATGTGTACCAATAGTATAGTGAATATACAATGATAGGCTTATTAGTAATTACTGGCTTGTTTCCCTATTTAGTATTGTTTTGGGATGACCTAGCCAAAGAAACCTGGGCAAAGCCAAGACTTGGGAACCTCAGTGTCTAGGAGAAGGCAGACCAATTTCTCTGCCAAAGAGGTTGAAGTGCTGGTTGAGCTGGTGGCGGAGAGGCTGCACAACTCTCCACCCTAGCTAAACAGAGTATATGGGAGGAGATCATGGTGCACGTCAATGCCGTTGGTCCAATCAGAAGATCGGTGACTGATGTCAAAAAACAATCGGCAATGTTTTTTGGGTTTTTTTTTTAATGTAAATTTAATGTAAATTATTATATTGCGCTCTGCATACCTAGTACAGCTCATGTAGATCAGAGAGTGATCCCGGTTTATCTGGTGTCCTGATACAAGTAAAAAGAATGGTTCTAGATCCTGTGTCATGACATAGATGATGACAAAGATATGTCTTTTTTTAACATTACATTATACATTTAATATGTTGATGTTAAATTTGAAATAAAAATTGAAATACTAACAAAGGTCTGCTACTGCATCTTTGAACTATGCATACATTATAGTGAACATTTAATGGCATGTGATGAGTGTGATGTATATTGAAGATCTGAAATAGCTATTAATTTATGTAATGTAGCCTTGCAGGGGAAACAATGTAAAATGTGTGTGCTTATTTACATTTTGGATGGGTGTGTGATCTAGGCAAGCTATACATTTAAGTGCATATGTATAGCAGCCCAGTATGTGTATGTAGCATGCAATCATCATCATCATATATTATATAGGCAGTATGGGTGCATTAAAACATGGTATGCCACAGTTGAAAACAGTCTGAAGCTGTCTAAAATGTTCATCAGACCCATAGTTCATTTACATTTTGTTATATGCATTTTTCTTCTGTACTTAAAACTGAAGTTTTGATAGATAACATGGTCCCTCATTATATGGCCTTCTTTCATTTCCTGGAGTGAGCCTGGATCTTCATCACTTACCGTATATACTCGTGTATAAGCCGAGTTTTTCAGCACATTTTTTGGGCTTATATTCGGGTCGGCTTATACTCGAGTATATACGGTATTTACTCAGGCTGCTATAACCACACATCAACTGGCATGCCTAGAATATTTCCTACATTATGAAATAGCCACTGCTGTGCACCTTCCCTCTCTGTTAGATTCCCTGCCTATAGACCTAGTGGAAAATTTGAAAGACTAAATGGGTGCATTAAATTGAAATTTTTCAAAACAATGGCTGAAACTAACAAAACTTGGCTGGAACGTCTACCATTTGGTTTGTTCTCTGTAAGGAATACTCCAAATACCAAAACCAAACTAACCCCTTATGAGATACTGTTTGGTTGTCCCACTAAGTTAGGATGTTTTTTTCCTCAGAAGTTACAGCATAAACGTGGTGATTTGACTCACTATATGATAAGTTTGCACAAAAGAACTAACCAAAACATCAGTTGTTTGCTTCGAATCCAGATCCTAATCAAATCAGTAGAACTCACAGTCTCGAGCCAGGGGACTGGGTAAAGAAACACGTCAGAAAAGTACTTGAGCCATGGGTTGACATCCGTTTTCTAGAGTTGCTGACCACACCAACCTCAGGCACGAAATCTGGATGAAAGATCAATATACCACAATCGTAGCACAAGAGAGTTACATTAACACTTGCAGGATCCATAGGACAATGCAGGAAAAGGGAAATTTTCTGATTGCTGGATATGCACTCGCTCTCCCATTTCATCACAAACAATACCCATAACATAGAGGCCTTGGCTAACCTATGAGATAATGTCATAGACCAGAGCCTGAACATACTAGAAATTCAAACTGACACTTTGTGTTTTTCATGTTAAGATTCTTAGACAACATCAGCTGGTACTTGATTACCTCACAGCAGCCCAAGGGGACATGTGCCAGATAGGAGGCCCCACCTGCTGCTCGTACATTCCAGACAATTTCAGTGATCCCATTGTAGCTCATACTGCTGAGATCCACACATTGAAAGACAAATTTAGAAAGCAACATAATGACCCTGAATATGATCTAGACAGAAATGGCTGGTTTTCATGGTTAAACCCGGTTAACTGGTTCAAAGGTCTATGAGGATGGGTTATGGGAATAATTCAAACAATGATATAAGGATTGTTGATAATTTTTTTTTTTTTTTAACTTTTTATTTATAACAGCAGGTAGACATAAAACACAACAATACATGTCATTGATATTGAGTACCGAGAATATAAATTACTCAGAATCTAAGAATAAAGAGATAAACAAAAAAACACATAGTACATAAATGTAACTCTCACAATGTGGTACATTCCAAGTGGTAGCTGGGAATTGAAGGCCTGAAGGGCGAATAAGACAAAAAGTGAATATTTTTCCAGTAACAAAGATAGACTATGTAAGGTTGGGACTATATATCAAGTAGGGTAAGCTGCTGAACTTTTTTTTTTTATTATTTTGTAAGGGGGAAGAAGGGAAGGAACTGGAGGAAAGGGGAAGGGGCATTTCAAAATGGGGATACATCTCTGTCTGTGAACCCTACAAGCCCGGGTGGTATTAAAAAAGGGAGAGATAGATAGAGAAGAAAAAAAAATTAAAAAGGGAGAAAGGAAGTAGAGAGACACAGAGACAGATACATAAGAAACTCAAAAAGGAAGGGAATTAAAGAAAAAGAAGGGGGGAGAGAGAGCATATAAGGCTTATAAGAGGCCTGGCATAGTGCTATTATTAAAACTATACCAAGGGCCCCACACTTTGTGGAAAGCGGGAACTCTGTCATGGAGAAGACTTGTCGTATATTCCATGGAGGCAGTGTGCCAGGTTCTATTTATAACAGCCCCTCTAGAGGGTTGTGTCGCTTTCTTCCAATCACTAGCTAACTGTAGATTAGCTGCATTATATATGTGTCGAATAAGTTTATCCAATGGTTTCGAGATCCGTTTCATAGGTTGATACAATAACACTGATAGCGGGTTCTTAGGCATTTTGATTGAGGTAACCTGTTGAACCAGTAACAATACCTCATCCCAAAATCTGGACACAAGCGGGCAGTCCCACCGTATGTGGAGGAAAGAACCCACATATCCACAGTTACGCCAACATAGGTCTGAGGCGTGGGGAAAGAAAGAAGAGTGTAGTCTCGAGGAACAATGAACCACCTTGCATATATCTTGTATGTGTTTTCACAAATGGCTGTGTTAATGGAAGATCTTGAAATCTTTTGTCGAATGAGCGACCATCCCTCCTCGTCCAGAGTTACTCCAAGATCCTGTTCCCATGCCCGTTCAAACGATTCCGTGGAAGGGGATGAGGAGGATACGAGAGAACTGTACAGGATCGATATGTAGCCACGGCCGGCCGGGTTGTAAATACATTGCCTTTCAAAGGGTGTTGGGGAACGTAGCTTGAACTATTGTGTCTGGGCTTGAATAAAACTTTTTACTTGCATATAGCAAAAATAAAATAAAGATTGCTTGGGAGAGCGTGTCTCTCACTCAGATCTGTGAAGGAACATGGTGCGTGCTCAACCATCAGATGAAAAAATCACTCTAGTCCCACTTTCCTCCAAGGGTAAGCAAATGCCTTAATACAGCCTTGTGGGAAACGAGGGTGTCACCACAGCTGAGTGAGTGGAGAGGGGTAGGGGGCTAGTGCGTATTGTTTATTCAGTTTGTCCCAAATCTCCAACGTGAAACGAATGGAGGGGATAACATAGGCTGAGGCTGGTCTGATACTCCCAGGGATCCAGGGTAAAAAGCACACTCCTATATCTTGGGACAGCAATTCTTCAATATCTACCCATTTTTTGAGTCCTACAGGCGAAAGCCAAGAAATGAGATGGGACAATTGTTAGGATTGTTGCTAACTTTTGTTGTCTTCCTAGCAATCAAGATTTTGATATTGACCATTAAGAAAATCATGTCCATGAAATGCTCCAAGAAGGAAACTGTGAATGTGACAATTACTGCAACAGAGCAATAGTCAACCCGGGGGGGGGGGGGGGGTTAGTGCCTGAAACCCCCCTCCCTGCCCGGGGTACTTGAGGTGGCTGGACCCTGCCCCGGGACCAGTCACTTTGCAGTTTCTGTGCAGATCGTTTCTATCTGCACTGTTCACAGCCATCTCTCCCCAACAAGTATTGAAAGCAGCAAGAACAGGTAGGAGAGAGCAAGACAGTCTGTCAACTGTTCTGACACACTCAATCAGGACATTGTCCTGATTGTAGGGACAGTTGGGAGGTATGTCCCACTTCACATGGCTTGCTCGAAAAGGGAGAGCTGTGTGGCCCTAACAGTGGTGCACGCAGCATTGCCAGTGTTGGAGAACAGCCAAGCACTGTCTAAAATTACAGCAACGCCCTAAAGCATTCTGGCCACGCCCAATGGCGGTGTAGCATGGAAACCCCTCTCTGCAAATTCTGCATTTGCCCCTGCACTGCATTATGTTATACTAGGGATAGTGATTTGCAAGGATCACATATACATAAGTATGAATGGACCTGTGTGTCCCATCTTATCTCAGCATTAGGTTAGGTAAGGTGAAGTAGGGCTTATGTGGGTGAGAATTGTAAGGTAGGGACAGATAAGGCTTAATTTAATAATTAAAAGGATGGAATGTGAAAGAAATAATGATGCCTTTAATTAAGTAATGTAACTTGTATAAAAATATTTGGTATCAGAATGAAATTAGTTAGAATAACTTACATGCAGAAGTGCACAGTTGCAGTAATTGTGATTATAATGGCAAACTCTTCTCTGAGCTGAGACAAGAACTGTAAAACTGAGATAACAGGGGGTCCATACTACAGGCTGCAAGACACAAGACAAGATAAGCAGAAGATTTGCAGAAATGTTTAAAGGACATAGTAAATAAAAAAGAAATGTGCTAACTATTGCACAACGTAAGCATAAAGATAAGTTGTGCATGCAATATCCTTTGTATAAATGCTAGTGCTTAAAGCCTTAATAAACAGAGCTGATTTGACAGACTCCTGTGTGACTGATCAATTCTCCAGCGCTGACCAAATCAGAAGGGTTCATTATAGATGACAAAATCTTGCTCCATTAGCAATATGAATGTAGATATTTTTTCCATTTTAATCGTGGTGTTTTTCTCTACATGCCTTGATGATATGAATATGGAGAGGAAATGAGATTATCCATAGGAGAAAAATCCATCTTTATCTTATGGACTGAAAATTGATGTTCAATTCAACTTATTGCCAATGCCTTCACTTTTGGGACAATATATTGCTGATTATGAACTGAAAATCGATATTTAATCATGTCAATGCTCTTACCTTTGGGACAATAATTACTGATAATATTTAATATATATACCCATATGGTAATATCATGGCGTTTTTTGTTGTAGTGTGACAGTACAATCTCATACTACATATGTTTCATTTTTGTTTGTGTTTAACATTAGCGCCTATTTGAAGTGTCATTTTATGTATTCTGTTTGGCATGTGATGCAGTTGGTGACATCCTATTTGCACTTCTGAGGCAGCTTCTGTTGGAGCGTTCTACTGTGGCTTTATATTTCTTAGCCTACTAAGAACATTGTAAAGGATTAAAAATGCAGGTGGCGCAGTATCCCAGCACAAGGTAGCCCACTAGGGTACCAGCCTTGGGGGTAGATGCCCTCTTGCCCCACAGCCCAGCCTGTCCCTGGGCATGTTCCTATATCAGAAAGTATGTGTGCACCTTGCTATCCATGAATTGATCAAATAGGCACATTTGAATAATACTACATAACCAAATATTTGCACTTTGTAACTGACCCTTTTAGGGAGCATGTATGTAGTCCACACATCAGTTGCATTGAAAATGAATAAACATTGTTCTCGTTCTATAAATCATGTTTTGCATCATCACTAAGTTAACTCACTGCATATCTTTCTGAGACCCATCAGTTCATATCACATGTTATTTAAGAGACAATTAACTGATTACCGTACTTAAAGCAATACATTTATTGACAACTAACCTGTTTAAACTACTTTTTAGAATGATTGCAAACTACTTTTTAGAATGATTGCCAACCATAAAACGCATGTTGTGTTACATTTGTACCTGCTAATAACATAAGAAATAATATGCATTAGATTCTGAGCCATACCACAACTGAATATTTTTGAGATAAGGTTTTAGCCATAGGGGTTCCTTTTTGCACAGGAATGCAATTAAAAAAAATTGCAGTCAGCTAAGCTGAAAGTATCTACAATAATACAATGTACGAAAGCAATTTACAGTGAGGTAGATTGCAAATTGATTTTCAATTTCAAATAGCTTTATTTCTATGAGAGACAATTATCTATTATATATGTATTTGAGAATGTTACAAATACAATATTGCTTTTCATATTGAGTGAATTTGCAATTGAACAAGTAGACGTTACCCCGAGGGAAGGGGACAGGTTTAATCTTTTATGTATGAGGGAGGCCTACTGGATTTTCAGATTAAGAACTTTGGCTCCTCTTGGCTTAAACTACACTAATGAACTTAATAATGTCTGATTATCTTTGATTAGAATTTAGTTAATTAGTCTGGTTTCTTTGTTTTTTATTTTATTGTTTTAAGGTATTTTGCATGTTTATTCATGTAATATTATTTTGTTCATTCTTTCCGCCACACATCTTATGGATTTATCATATTTTTTTATAATTTTTTATTAATTGATAATGGTTTTATCTGATTTATTCAATATTCATTTTACTACATCTATACAGATGGTTATAGCTCATTTAGTAGTTATTGATTTTTAAATATTTATACATTTTTGTCTGATGGACAATTTCTGTATATACATGAACATTTTTAACATTATTGATTTGTGGGGTTGTGTAGACCCGGACCGTGGCGTTATTTATGTCTATTATGAGTGTTTTGTTATTAAGTTATTTGGATTTTTTAATATTGTAGTTTTTGGTATTTATTTATATTAATGGTTGAATATTTTCTTAATTTATTGTTATTATATTTATTTAGTCATAATATACTATTGTGGCAAGATGTGGGATTTGTCCGTATTACTGGATTGCAGCAAAGAGATCCAATGTTGATAGGTTTGTTTATTGGCTGTTGTATTAACATGTCTGGGGAGATCGGTTATAAATACTGTTTCCCGATCTGCATATTTGTTACCTTTAAAACGTTCATCTAGCCACATCTGCTATTTCCCGATCTATATATCAGTTACCCTGACAACGTCCATCTAGCTTTATTTACAACACCTTTTAATGTCACATGAGCAATCAGAATTATAATGGTGTGGTCATTTCAGGATCGATACTGGAATATTTGTATATTATCTCTCTGATCCCTTGGCAGTTATCAGGTGGGACAGGCATCTAATTACTTCCTATATGAATTTCTTGCTGCATTGAGTCTGCATGCTAGACAGGAACTACTTGGTCGTTGTCTTCTAGTCTTAGCCAGGAGAGTTTGGATTTATTTCTCAGTGATCCATTTACTACTTAACTTCAACATGTTCTATCCAGGATACCTACGTGACTTTACTTACGATTAAATGCCGCTAATACAGTTTTTTATCTGATATATATTTGTTGAATTTTTAGCTATTTATGTACAATTGTTTGGTCTAATTATTAAACACTGTTTGGATGCAGTGCTCTAATTAATTTCTTTGTTTTGGTTGTTATTTACAGAATCAGATATCTGTACAAATGGAGCTGCAGTCCATTCTGTGTGCTGTTTTTGTTAATGATTTTTTTTTTTAATGATGTTAATGATTTTTAGCGCCTAATATTATTTTTTATTTGTTTTTCTGCTGTGGGGTAAAGCCTTGTGCCACAAGCAAAGAGAATAAACCCACGAGTTTATGCAGTTTTAGCCCCGTGTGCCTTGTTTTCTTCCAAAACTATTGGGGGAACCTTCTCTTCTCTACTATACCATCGGGCCTGTAGAATGTTTCCTTACACTACTTTTGGGATGCCAACCATCTGCCACGTTACAACTTGGCATCACGAACAGGATCTACTAAGATTTCAAAGCAAATCACCCATCCAGTCTTAAACAAGATGTCGCAGGAGGAACAAGTTGCTGACCATGTAGTGCCACAGGAACAAAGAATTGCAACACCTGCAGATCGGTGGTAATCGGATTACCGATTACCACCATGCCGACAACTGTGATTCCTACATAAAAAAGCCAAAGGCAGAAGAAGACGACTGAAATACAAGCAGACTTACCTGAAAAATGACGAGGGAGATGTCCGAGGCCAGCGCAGGGTGACAGGAGGCGATTCCGACTTACTTCAATGGTAATTTAAACTGGCAATGTCCGGACCCCGCAGGCTAACTGGCTTAACACTTTGCCTGTGGGGTCTGGACATTGCCGCTTTAAATTACCATTGAAGTAAGTCGCGCACACGTCACACTGCAGTGTCGGACAAGTCTCCAGTCGGAATCGCCGCCTGGCCTCGGGCATCTCCCTTGTCGTTTTTCAGGTAAGTCTGCCTGTATTTCACTCGTCTACTTCTCCCTTCGGCTTTTTTATGTAGAAATCACAGTTGTCGGCATGGTGGTCATTGCTCACCCGTACCCAACCCTTGCAGATGATACCTTTCAGGGAATGAGAGAGAGTCTAACCATGGCTGCCAGCACACCTATAATCATGCCTTATTACTTTGGGGCCCCATGGCTCCCCAACTTTTTCTGGGGACTCATATCAAGTGAGCGCCAGTTCTCTCGGCGAGTTCTGGAGCAATATGTATTTGATATTCCGTTTATATCCACTACTGGAACAACAGAAGATTGAAATTCAGAGTTATGATCCTAGTGAAGTTAGACAGGTGGACCAGACTTTAATAAAACAATTCATTGAAAGTGCGTGTGGAGAAACCCTGAAGGTTTAACTGCGTATTCTCAGTCAGCAAGGTCCAGCTAACACATTCTCAGAGTTTAAGGAAACTGCCATTCAAAGCATGGGCTCTGACCCATGCGAAGAAAGTACTCTGGCAGGAAAACCCAGATATAAAGAAAAAAACAAACTGGCTGAACCCAGTCAAATGAGGGAGGCGAACCTTGACTTGATCCAAGAAATTACCAGCCAAAGGACACAAACTGTTATGCCGGACCAAGCCAGCACCCTAATGAGACAAATGGTTGACCATTCTTCGTGAAGTCAGCATAATAGGCAGGGAGTTGCAACATGTCAAGGGTCAACAAACACAACACAAAGAAAAGAGTGAGTGGCGCCCAGAGAAACAGCAACGCTAAGAAAATCAGCAGGATCTCCCCAGATATACTGGAAGACTGTCCCCTGACCAGTTTATTGGACAAGAAGGACCCATTTGCCGTTGTTGTAATAATGTGGGCACGTAGAACGAAACTGCTGATCAAACAAGCATTTAAACTGCAAAGCCCCGAGGCAGAGGACTGACTCTTGGGAAGAACCTCTCCAGTAGGCCCACCCCAAGGGGAGTGGTGTCCCCAATACGTTGGCCACTGCCCCACCATCAACATTCAAATTAATGAGATCAACATCCCTGCTCTCTTGGATACAGGCTCTAAGGTCTCGAATATCCAGTTGGAGAAATTCAAACAACATTGGAGGGAGGAAGAACTAACCCTGCCACCTCCTGCCTGGTTGAACTTGCTGGCCGGCAACAGTCTTAGCATCACCTGCCAGGGTTATTGGGAAGTTGATTTGAAGATGGGACAGACTGTTTTGCAAAACAAGGGTGTATTATTACAGACGTCCGGGATGACAGGATATCTCCAATGATAATTGGAATGAACATTCTACAGAGTTGTCCTGAAGAATTGATCACTGCTTTGAAGCCAGAATTACAGACCATTGCACTGCCACATGGGCTTGCACTCCAACAAACAATTCAATTCCTACAAGGGCATCAGAAGTTTGTAAAGGCCGAAGGAGAATTGGGAAAGTCTGAATTGCTGACCAAAGGCCAGTGGTACTGAAGCCGAATTCAGAAACTGTGATCTGGTGCATGGCCAGGATTTGGCCTAGTGGAACTATTAGGTAATTGTTGACCCCTGTGAAGCAGAAAGGCGAAGTGACCTTGCTATAGCCCATACCCTGGTGAACATTGACAGAGACAATTGCCTGTAAGGCTTTTAATCCCGCATGATCACCCGGTGTAGTTGTACTCAAACCGTCCCGTGGCAAAATTGATCAAAGTGACATTGCAGGATGTGGTGGGTGTGGAGTCTACAGTGACACAACAGAGTCAAGTAGCCAACACCCGTCCTGAGGCATAATCTGTTCCCCTATATTGGGAAGAAATTCAAAAAAAGGATAATAACACTCCAGGAAGGGAGAAAACAGGAGTCTTGCAAGTGGTCAAGGAGCATGAAGCAACCTTTAGCAAACACTCCACAGACTTCGGGAAAGTGGAAGGTGTACAACACTGCATACCTACGGGATCACATGCTCCCATTAGAGAGAGGCATTGGATCCAGTTATGTACCAATCGGTCAAGCAAATGATCAATGAAATGAAGTCCACTGGAGTTATCAGGGACAGTAACAGTCCCTGGGCTGCACCGCTGGTACTGGTGAAAAAGAAGGATGGTAGCCTACGTTTCTGCGTAGATTACCGTAAACTGATTCTGGTGACCCATAAAGATGCCTACCCTCTGCCGAGGATAGAAGAATCATTGATTGCATACTTCTCCACACTGGATCTGACTAGTGGATACTGGCAGACTCCCCAGGCCTCTGAAGACTGAGAGAAAACGTCATTTACAACTCCTATGGGGCTCTTCGAATTTGAACGAATGCTGTTCTGACTATGCAACGCACCCACTACATTTCAGCGAGTCATTGAATCCTACCTGGGTCACATGACTTTCGAAATTGTGTTACTGTATCTGGATGACATCATCATCTTCTCCAGATCATATGAGGAACATCTGACACATCTGAGCGAAGTCTTCGAACAGCTTGCAAGGTATGGCCTAAAGGCGAACTGTCCAATGCCACCTGTGGATGCCGAAAGTCCAATACTTGGGACACATTGTCAGCTCAGAAGGAGTGACACCAGACCTAGAGAAGATAGGGGCAGTGAGAGATTGGCCTGTGCTCAGAACCATGAAAGATGTCTGAAGGTTCCTCAGATTTAAAGGATACTATAGAAGGTTTGTTGGAAATTTTGCAAAGGTAGCAGCTCTTTTGCACAAATTATTGCGTGGAGAACCCGGAAAGGGGCAACAGAAGAATATTCCTGTTAAATGGACTGAAGATCAACAAGAGGCATTTGACCAGCTGAAAGCTCTATTAATTGATGCCCCTTTGTTGGCCTATCCTGACTACAATAAAGTATTTCAAGTATATACTGATGCCAGTACCAGAGGGTTGGGCGCAGTCTTATCGCAAGTTCAGGGTGGGAGAGGTCACTGCCTATGCCAGCCGGGGTCTGCAAAATACTGAAAGGAATGATGAGAACTACAGTCCTTTCAAATTGGAATTCCTTGCCCTGGTATGGGCAGTGACAGAAAAGTTCAATGACTACTTAGCAGCCAACCTGTTCATTGTTTTCACAGACAACAATCAGCTAGCACATCTGCAAACAGCCAGATTGGGCGCTCTTGAACAAAGGTGGGCTTCTAGACTTGCCAACTTCCAGTACACTATTAGATACTGGAGTGGAAAATCCAATGGCAATGAGGATGCCTTAACTCAACTGCCAACTACCGTAGAGAAGGAAGAGGACAAGAATTGTTGGGAAGCTGTAGAGACCCCTGCTTTCTATTCTGTGCTTGTTGGACAACACGTTGGGAACCTCACCGTCCGTGGAAGTGGAATCTAGTAATTCAGAATATAGGTCGTCCAGAATTGACTGGAAACAGGTACAGTCCGAAAGCTCCCTCCTCCGAAAATTGAAGTCAATACTAATCTCACAGGCCATGCTGAATCGAACCCAAAGACAGCAGGCTGATCCAGAACTGTTGAATCTGCTGAGGCAGAGAGAGCGACTGAATATCAAGCAGCAACTGACAGTTCCGTGCAGTGTTGATCCTGGAACTCACTCCCTCATGACTCAAACAGTAGTACAAAACGGCATGCTAAAGTTCTCTTGAAAGCATATCATGACCAATCAGGGTATTTCGGATGTCAAAAGAATGAGTCTAATCTGAGAAAACGATTCTACTGGGTAGGGATGTATGAAGATGTGGAAGAATTCTGTAAGGAAATGTTCTACATGTGCTGTCCAGAGAAATGTACAGCCAGGCCTAAGAGCCTAACCCCATCCCATTCAAAGTAATCGTCCCCTTAAAATTGTGGCCATGGATCACATGAAGCTAGAGAACAGTAGAACAAGGTACCAATATGCATTGTCCATCATAAAACATCACACCAAGTTTACAGTGGTAGCACCTGTCAAAGACCTGACAGCTAGAACCCCAGCTGTTATCTTCTGGAAAGAGTCTGTCAACCCCTATGGGTTCCCTGAGAAAATCCTCACAGATCAGGGCCCTGCTTTTGAATTGCAACTGTTCAAAGAACTGTGTGATATATTCGGTTGCTAGAAGATGAGGATGACCTTATCATCCTCAATGTAATGGCCTTTGTAAGAGAATGAATCAAACCTTGATTGGCATGCTGAAAGCCATCCCTCTGCCACAGCGAATAGAGTGACCCAGTCTATTGTCCGAATTGACATTCCTATACAATAGTACCGAACATTGTTCTACAGGGTTCACACCCTACTAACTTCTGTTTGGAAGACAAGTCAAATTGCCTGTAGCCATGTTGTTAGACCCTTCTCAATAAGAAGTACAGGCTCCCTACACAGACTGGGTGGTGGAACAGCAGTATAGAATACAAGAAACTCAAGAAATTGTCCAGGAACGTATGGAAGCTGTGCACCAACATCGGAAAGAGAATTATAATGCAAATGCTAGGGCAGCAGCTTTGACTGTTGGCGATCGTGTGTGGAAGACAATAGTAAACTTGATAGTAGAAGAGAACTGATTCCGTATGTTTTCACTGACATTCCATTTGATGGTGTTGCTGTATATACAATTGAAAGAGAAGATGGTAGAAGATCTAGTGTAGTCCACAGAGACCAGCTCAAGATGTGCATACCCAGTTCTGCCATCATTCAGGATTTTGAGGAAGAAGAAGGCACATCCCTAACAGAGAGGTTTGTGTCCCCCCTTTTCAAATCCCATGGACTTATTCTATGTACGAGTCTGTAATCCAAGGGGCACCAATTGCTTTACCCCTAGAGTCAGACATGGAAGATATGGTCCAGGTAGAGAGTGATGAACATGTAAATGAGGATAATTATAATGTTGATACTAATAGTGACTTTTATGCTGATTTTGACAATGTACTTGAGCCAGTAGCCCTCAGGAGGTCAGAGAGAAGCACTAGGGGTATTTTACCTGTCAGATACAGACAGTAGTACAATGCTAATTTGTAAGTCTTGTTAACCTGTTAGATTACATTCCTTGCAGATACATTTAAAATTGTTTAGAAAAGACTTTTGTAGACTTTTGTGTTTCTCGTTCAGCGTATGGACACACTTTGTTCGAGTGGGGGAGAATGTAATACCCTGCAAATCACAGGTATGTTACTTCATGCACTCATTCAGAAAACTATAGTTTCCCAGTGTGCCTCTGGGAAATTAAATGCAAATTGTGTCAGCCATTTTTGGGTGGACAGACTGCATACTACAGTCCAGGCTGCTCTCTAGAGCCCAAGAATGTACTAGAAGGCTACAGGAGAATCTTGGGGGAAAAGGGGACGGGCCAAAAACGGACTGGTTAGTGAGAGAAGTGATGGTTATGACTGTTGGCTGAGATAATAAAGGATCTAAATATATGTCCAATAAAGATCCACTGAATGTTATGGCTGAATTGTTGTCCCGAGGGATGTTTGCAGCCATCCAAGAAGAAGCACCTATGCAGTATAGGAAAAGATCTAACTTGCCACTGCCCATGATATGGCAGCAGGACTCATATGAAGACATATGAGTTACTTTTGCTTTGCTATGTTCAAGTTCTTTAAGTGAGACATTAAACTGTGTTATTAAAACCTCTGACCAGGACTGTAGTATTGCTATTGAGAGGCATTATAGTACTGGCTAAAGGAAGAGTTTGTTCCAGCCAAATCTGCTGTATTTGAAGTTATCTGCAAGCTGACTGAAACTGCCTAAAATGGATGCTGATGAGAGAATTGCAAGTTGTTTATCCCTTCAGTTGCTGTGAGAGATTTGCTTAGTCCATTAGACAAATTGCTAAATGGACACTGTCCTTTAAACTGGAAATCATTTAATGTGTAGAATTGCTGTTGTTTACAGAGCTCAGGAGTCATGCATGCATCAAGGTGACTACTGATTTTAACTTGTACAAGTAAACAAGCTTCATGTGTCAGCTGACACTTCGCTTAAACCTGTGGATTATAATTTACCCCCTTGGGTTTTGTATATCATAAAGTCAACTAGAAAGCATTTAATGTGAACCAGCTGGATTGCTCCCTCTTGGATCTCTACTGATTTTTGTGTGATAAGTATAGAGATGGGCGGGCTCTGTTTCCTTGAAACCGAACCCACCAGAACTTCGGGGATCCGAGTACCGAGCCGAGTCGGCTCGGTACTTTTGCACCTATTCGGTTTCCAAAAGCGAGGCAAAACGTCATTGTGACGTCGTCGGGTCTCGGATCTCGCGAGTTTTAGAATGAATAAATAGCCGCCTTCACGGCGATCTAGCGGCATCTAGCGGCATTTGAGAGAGGGACAGAGAAGGGTTAGGTCACAGAATAGAGCAGGAATAGAGCAGGAATAGAGCAGTATAGATCAGGCATTTTTCAGAATTTGCACTACAAAGTGTTTGGGGTGTCATATGCCCCCATTCTAAAAAAGTTGTATTTGCTGACGGCTGAAATTGTAATATAGCAGCACAATATATTTCTGAATTTGCACTACAAATTGTTTGGGGTCTCATATCCCCCTTTCTAAAAACCCCACCTGTGATGAAGCCGCCACCTAGGGGAGGAGAAACTAGTTAGTTGACACCCACTTATGACATACATTAGATTAGATCTTTTTGTGTGGACTGCGATTTGATGTGGATAAGGCTCATTATTAGATCATTACTTCCAATGGGTGCCTGATGGATGGTACAGCTCAAGATAACTAAAAAATATCTATTGTATGTGCACATACCAACATACAAGCAATGATATACTGAAGATGTGGAAAGGACACTAGAAATCCTATATGTTCAAACCTCTGTATTCCATCTAATTGCTTTCATCAGAACAAACAGGATTGTCACTTTAAAATGGATCTCTTTATACCAATATAAATATCTTACAGATATATACTGCATCTATAAAGAATTCCTTTGCAATTTTTTACCAACTATATGCTCGGAAGAAATTTTGTGCATTTTTTGTAAGGATTAGATTCCCAACGTGAAATATAAGGATAACTGGATATCAAGTGACTGTATAATATATTATATCATCAAATCATTTTATTCAGAATTTTTTTCTTCCTTTTTTTAATGGGATTTATATATTTTCATATTATTAATATATATTATATATACCGTATATACTCGAGTATAAGTCGACCCGAATATAAGCCGAGGCACCTAATTTTACCACAAAAAACTGGGAAAACTTATTGACTCGAGTATAAGCCTAGGGTGGGAAATGCAACAGCTACTGGTAAATTTCAAAAATAAAAATAGATACCAATAAAATTACATTAATTGAGGCATCAGTAGGTTAAATGTTTTTGAATATTTATTTCAAAGAAAAACAGTAAATTAGCTCTGTAAGTGGAAAAGAGTCAACAAAACCAATATGGTATCAACAATAACTTTAAAAGTACAAAAACCTAAGCTCAATCAGCAACCAAGCTAATATTATTTTATTATGATGGCTCCATTATCAGGCTGAATTCATGGACATGGTTATCTACTTTGCTCCTCACTTATCATGGTTTTGGTAACGCTCTATGACACAGAAATACAGATTTATCTCTCCCTGTTCATCTTATAAGTGATTTACCGGTATATAAACTTTTGAATAGGACTGCACTGCTATATTTTTGTATTTTTTTTTTCCAGACACTTTGGGCAAATAAGTATTAAATGACTATTTTGGTGAGAAAAAAAATCAACTTACAAGAGTTTGGTGCTTGCCGTTAGTGCGCAGTGCGTTCCACAGACAGGAAGCTCAGCACTTGCAATGCCGAACTTCCTGTCTGTGGATGCGTTCCACTGCGGCACTAACGGCAAGCACCAAACTCTTGTGAGTTGGGAGGAGACATTACTATCTCTGGGGATAAGGCAATGGGACCGTGGGTATATATCTTTGCATGTGTACTTATATTATGGTGAGGTAGCTGAGCATAAAACATTACCTCTGTGTGTGCAATGATGTATTTTTCAAGGGGCGTGGTATTGACTGGAGCCAGGCTGCCCCCCTCTCTCCCTGAATGCCTGTAAGACTGTCTGTGTAGTTCCGCAGTGGAACGCATGTGCGTTCCACAGACAGGAAGTTCGGCACTTGCATTGCAAGTGCCGAGCTTCCTGTCTGTGGAACGCACATGCGTTCCACTGCGGCACTAACGGCAAGCACCAAACTCTTCTCCGTTAATATTTTCCTTCACTTTCTCTTCAGCCCTTAAGCGGGCTGAAGCTATGGAGGCAGGCACCACCCTCCTTACGGCCCTGCATTGTGGGCTTAAAGCATCACTCGAGTATAAGCCGAGGGGGGGCTTTTTCAGCACAAAAATTGTGCTGAAAAACTCGGCTTATATTCGAGTATATACGGCATTTTTATTTTTACTGGTATACATATGTGACTTATTGAAATTGATGTGCAACGTTGTTTTAATATATTGTCCATACCGAAGTTCAATTATATATTTAATATTTTAATTTTGCCTATTTTTACTTTTACACTGTACTAATTTAGAAATAATTTAGAAATAAATTGAATTAACATACCAGCGCTCCTATTTCCTTTCCAATATACCGCATGATACATTCCAGTAGGATGTTTTTCTGGTATTAATACTGTAGAGCACCTTTCATATTCCTTTCTACATCCCTTCTAAAAAAGCTGTATTTCCTCACTGCTGAATTTGCAATATAGCAGCACGGTATATTTCTGAACTTGCACTACAAAGTGTTTGGGGTGTCATATCCCCACTTCTAATAAAGCTGTATTTGCTGAGTGCTGAAATTGTAATATAGCAGCACTGTATATTTTAGGGTGGGCCTAGCAGGGATTAAACTGTATTTTTCTGAATTTGCACTTATAAATGTAGGGTCTAATATACACCCAAAGATGAGTGCTCAATTGCTAAGAGTCAGTTATTAAGAGGAAAACAAGCAGGCTTGTCTGTAGAATTTGCAGGCAAATTATACTGCGTTATATAGGTAACACCCAAAGAGAATAGCTCCATTGCTCCATTGCTAATTGTAATTGCTGAAATAGAAATTATAGGCCTGCCTGGCGTGGTCTAAATCTGCAGTTACATTTTATTGTACCATAGCTCACTCAGAAACAGGAGAGGTGGCAGGGCTTAGTACTAATCTTCCTCAAACAATACTAATTCATCCCTGCTGGAATGCACCATCATAGAAGTCTGTGTACTTTGATGTAATTGCCGATAATCGCCTTCGTCATGGAATTTGTAGTTCATTTTATGGCAGAGCTGTCACGAATTTTGGGCAATTCTTTTAGAGTAGAGCAAATATCAAAATGTTGTGCTGACTCATCTGCATCACCACTGGGTGTCTTGGGAAAGCTAATTTTTTTCCGAGAAACAGTTGCCAGAGAAACTGAAGGAGTAGACGTCATTACAAGATGTTGATAGCTCTTGGATCCTGGCAAAGCGAATTAAGTACTTAATCTACAATTACAATATAGTAAGCAGATTTACTTAGTTTTATTTCACCCGTAAAATTTCTCTAGCTGTTTCTCAAAAAGTATAATTAAGGCAATCACTTGACTGGAGCTAACCGTGTCTGCACTCTCTTCACAGGTGACTACTTCGCTGGACTAAAGTACATTCCCCTCAAATGCTAGGCTTCTTCAGTTGATGCATTCTCCTACATGCTGTTGCAGAATCCCGAAAATGATCTTAACTTTCTAGGGGACACAAACAGCATCTCCTGCATGTCATTATCATTTTTTAAAAGTTCTGTAACACCAAGTTGATTGTGTGAGCAAAACAAGAAATGTGATGGAATTCCTCTCCGCTGCAATGCTCTAACAGTATTGGTGTCGTTATCAGAAATCACATATCCTCAAGAGAGTCCAAGAAGGATTAGCCATGTTGCAATGACATCCCTTACTTTTTGTTACAGATTGTCAGCTGTATGCCTCTTAGTGAAGCTGCTGATACACAGAATTTTATTATTATTATTTATTTATAAGGCGTCACAAGGTTTCCGTAGCGCCGAACACAGTACAAACAATGGACAGTACAGGGAATAACAGTACAGAACAATAAACAACTAGTACCAAAACTTCAGAGGCTCCAGGCAAAGCAGATGTAATGGAGTAGGAGCAGAAGAGAAGGTAGAGAGACAGGAGGGAGAAGGGCCCTGCTCATAAGAGCTTACATCCTAAAGGGAGGGGAAACAGACAGCCGGCACAAAGGGAGTCAGAGGGGGGGGAGCAAGCGTGCACCCCAACAGAGGAGGAGCAAGGGGATGGGAGCGAGCATGGAGAGAGGGTTAGGTGGAAGGCTGGTAGGCTTTAAGGAAGAGATGAGTTTTGAGTGTCAGTTTGAAGGAGCACAAGTTAGGGGACAAACGGATGGAGCGTGGGAGGTCATTCCAGTGGAGGGGGGCAGCTCGGGAGAAGTCTTGAATTCTAGAGTGGGATGAGGTGATCAGAGTGGACGAGAGGCGACGGTCATTGGCCGAACGCAGGGCCTGGGCGGAAGTGTGGTTGGAGAGAAGGTTGGAGATATAGGGGGCAGTAGAGTGGGAGAGGGCCTTGTAGGTGAGGGTGAGAAGTTTGAAAAGGATACGGTAGGGGAAGGGGAGCCAGTGAAGGGCAAGGCAGAGAGGCGAGGCAGAAGAGGAGCGGCAAGAAAGGAAGATGAGCCTCGCAGCTGCATTGAGTATAGAACGGAGGGGGCCGAGGCGAGAGCGGGGGAGGCCGGTGAGGAGAAGGTTGCAGTAGTCCAGCCTGGAGATGATAAGAGCATGGATAATGGTTTTGGTTGCTTCATGAGAAAGGAAGGGCCGGATGCGGGCGATATTGCGAAGTTGGAAACGACAGGATTGGGCAAGGGATTGAATGTGGGGGGCAAAAGAGAGTGAGGAGTCGAGGGTGACACCCAGGCAGCGGAGTTGGGGAACAGAGGAGATGGTGGAGTTATTAACAGTTATGGAGAGATCCAGATGGGATGAGGATTTAGATGGAGGGAAAACAATGAGTTCGGTTTTAGCGATGTTAATTTTAAGAAAGCCTGAGGACATCCAAGAATAGATGGCAGAGAGGCAGTCAGATACACGAGAGAGGAGGGGGGGGGGGAGATCAGGAGAAGAGATGTAAAGTTGAATATCATCGGCATATAGGTGATGCTGAAGGCCAAGAATAGCCTGCTACTGAAAAATGTGACGTACTTGGGTACATGCTGCTGCTGTTCCTGCTGGTGAAGGCGAATCACTAACCCAGTGGGCTGTCACAGTCATATAATCTTTAGTTTGCCCAGTTCCGCTTGTCCCCATCTGTGGTTAAGCGTGCAGTGGGTAGAATGGCATTTTGTAGCCCAATAATTACATTTTTAAGAAATTTCTGGTAGAAATGAGGAATAGCATTTCTAGTAAAATGGTGTTGTGATGGAATTTGGTAATAGGCACAGAAGACCTCAAGTAACTGTCTAAAACCAGCTGCTTTAATAGTGGACATTGGATGCATATCTAATACTACCATAGTCCCCTTGGTTTCTGTGATCCGCTTTGCGACTGGGTGACAGCTTTCTTACTTTCTTTCTCTAGCAAATGATTGTTTAACAGTCAATTGTTGTAAACTACTAATAGTCTTCATCTGGGTTGAAGATCCACCCCCAGCAGCAGCAGCAGCAGCAGCGGGACAAACGCTCAACAATTCTTTAGAGGAATCATGGTTAGTGGAGGAGTCATCTAGCCTTAGCAATTTGGATGCAGGACTTACTCCCATCACTTGTGAGGAAATTGATGATGAAGGTGTTGGGGGTTGTAGATTGCAGGTGCTGAGATCTAGATGAGAGAAGGGAGGTAGATGATGCTGGACTGCTTGTTGTTAGTTTTTTAACATAAATTTCTGATTTTCCCAACAGCTTTCAATAAACTCACTTTAAATGCCGTAACATGGATGAGGATCCTAGATAGTTAAGGTCCCTACCTGTACTGAGTGTGGCTTTAAAAATGTAACAATTGGCTAGACAACTGTTGTCAGGATTTGTGTAAAAATAATTCACACATAAGAGGTGTATTTTTGATCTTATGCCCAGGCATGACAATGGTCTTTTTCTTATATTAGTGTTAGTGAGGTTAATAATAATGTAGGATCAAAAAAAGAGCAAAATTATGTGATTTTAGCATATTTGAGCAAGTTTTAGAAACTGGTGTAATGGTCTAATTAAGTATCTATCCAGTGAAATCCATTTCATTGATGCACAGTGCCTAAGTTCAAAGTGGGATATATTTATTCAGCGACCTATGTGTTGTGCTGATTTATGTTGGCATATTGTTGAACCAAGATTCCTAAAATGTTATTTATTTTACATTGCATGCTCATGGTATTGTGCTATTACTTCTCTACACTACCGCTACTTGTCTGCTGTGGAGTAAAGCCTTATGCCAGAAGCAAAGTGAATAAACCCACGAGTTTATGCAGTTTTAGACCTGTGTTCCTTGTTTTCTTCCAACACTACTGGGTGGATCTTCGCCTCTCTACCATACCATTGGGTCTGTAGAATCCTTCCTTACACCACTTTACGGGAGCCAACCATCTGCTCCAATACAAAAGCACCATTTTTTTGCGGGGGTGTGGCCAAAATTATGCGAATCACCACAAATCTCGCCATGGAGGCTCCCATCCTGCCCAGTTCACTAGGAAGTGGGCAGGATGCGGGAGAATGGCCTGCTCTCCTGGACATTCCGGTAGAGTGAGCAGGTATGCTTTATTTATTACTCTTTTCTATTAACATGTTAGCTCATTTCATGTTTAATGTTGCAATGTGATATATAAAAAAAACTTCAGATAACAGAACTAATTTTTCTGATGTATAGAAAACATTTGGACTTCTCTCTCTGGTAAATATTCACAATCCATCTGATAATTGTAGTTTTGCATCTGATGTGCATACATAAATGAATGGCTTTAATGACAGAAATTGTGTAATTAGGCTTTTTAAAAATATGTACATAAGCTGCTACAACTCTAATCCTCTCTTGATCTGAACCTCATCTCACCTTATTGTAACTTGTGCTTCACATATGTGCAAACTGTGCTTTTAAAAAGTATCTAACAGAAATGTGTTATCTACTGTTATAACCTGTGTTAGGCTGCTCACAGTTTAGAATGGTCTACAACACCATTCTGGCCTGGCTCTCATATAGCCTGACTAAGACCAATGGGGTTTATTATCAGCTGACCATTTAGCACAGATGTAGCTAGTTTTTATTCATGCTAAATATATTTTAGCATTCACGTTAAAGAGAGGCATGTTGGGGTATGTACGTGTTGGGGTATTTCTACACTAAGGGACTGATTCATTAAGGATCTTAATTTAAGAAACTTCTTATTTAAGTCTCCTGGACAAAACCATGTTACAATGCAAGGGGTGCAAATTAGTATTCTGTTTTGCACATAAGTTAAATACTGACTGTTTTTTCATGTAGCACACTTTATCAATCAGAAATGCACAGTTAAACAACACAGTTGAACAATGAGGGAACTATATCTGATGCCTGCAAAGAAAAAGCTTCACGTGATGCAGCTATCACTGCACTTCTTATTTCATTGTCCTGAACATTGTACCTTGATCTTTGTTTTCTCTCTTTATTTCCCAGCTTCATTCTCTCCCTCCAGCAGCTCAACATTTGCCTTTGCCATTGTACTACTCTACCATAACATTGTTTTGCCATAGTATTGCCTGTGTTGTTGTTTTACCACTTATTGCATTGCTGATTAGTGATTACATTGTCATTGTCATACCTCCCTTGTCTCCATCCAGGCTTCTAAACTTCTAGACCACTGCACCATCCTGGACATTGCCCAAATAGGTCTCTACATCATCTGGACCCTCCAGGACTCTGTACCACCTAGGCCCCTGCACCATCATGACCCCATCTAGGCCTCTTTACATGATGGCCTCAGTATCTTGCTGATCTCTGTACCATAGTGAACCCCACTATGCCTATTGTTCCAATTTGCTCCTTTTGTCTCTCATTATCCCCTCCATTTAGAATGTAAGCGCTCATGGGCAGGGTCCTCCACCCTATGTCTTATGTCTGTACTCTATGTCTCAAGTCTTCCCACCCTCCATCCTCCGCTTTGTCCCTGTTTGGTCTTATGCCAAAATGTTTTTGTATGCCACGTGATTTGTTATGTTAATTGCATCCATGCATTTATTATTCTGCCTATCTGTCTGGAGATAATGCACTAAAATAAGTATCATCATTCATCACTTTTGTTTTAAACAACTTGTTTTTTTTCAGACTGTTACTGGATTTGTTTTTTTGTTGTTTTTTTTCATGGAAGGAAATCAGCGCCATCACTCTTTCCATTCATTCTTTTGTCTGCTCCTGTTTCTTGGAGCCAGGGGCGGATCTAGAACAGTATCCTACCCCGGGCGATTTAGGGGGGGGGCAATTTAGGCCCCGCCCCCTTTTTTACTTCAAGGCTGCCGGCGGCTGCACAATATGTGCAGGTCCGCTCGGCAGTGACAATGTGCTGCCTGGCTGCTGTGATTGTGTTTTAAACACAATCAGAGCAGCCGGGCAGCACACTGTCACTGCCGAGCGGACCTGCACATATTGTGCAGCCGCCGGCAGCAAGCTCCCCCCCCCTGGATCCGCCACTGCTTGGAGCGCAAATTAGTTTTGTTTATTTACATATTTACATATCGCTATCCCTACCCATTGTTCTTATCTGTAATTTTGCAATCTTGTTGTATACTATAGCCCCTATTTACAGCACTGCAGAAGCCATATGGCGTCTTATAATTAAAAGATAATATTAATAATAATAATTACAGTATAAACTAAATGCAGTTCTACATGGCTACTTTATTCATTGGGAAACAGTAAATAAAAGTAAATCATTGACAGTTGTTTAGAGAATTTATCAAGAAAGATTCACTCTAAGGACATATCGACTTCTTGTCCTGCTCAGGCAAATCACGGTGGTGCCTGGAAAATAAAATTATGGTTGAAGGTAATGTCATTGTGTGTTAGGAAAACTACAGTATCTTATAATACATTATTAGTTATAGAGTAAGCAACGTGATTTTAAAATAATAATCAGTGTTAACAGTTCTATCACAATGCACCAATGTTCCCTCTAAGCTGAGTGGTGAGAAAAGGAAAGCATGATAAGTTTGTGTTAATGAGAGCTGACCACTGAAGAGATATTTTGAAAATCTGCTGCTATCCGCAGCCCTGCACAATGGATTTGTACAAACAAAATCAGTTTATAACACTATTATTTCCAGATCAGCTTAGATTGGACAGTGAAATGCACACAATAACATTTGATGCCAACATTTAAAGGGGTGAACCAGTTCCTGTATGAAAAAAATCATTGTTTTCAGCAATCGTGACTGAAGAAACATCAGAAAACTACAAATATGAGGCTTTCCTGGCAGAAAAGAGTGGTATGTGGTTAATTACAGGTCATTTGTTACATCATGTAATTGACTTCCATACCATTATGTGTCTCCAAACCCATGATATGAAAAGTTTCTAAAGCATCACTAAACCCAGTGGCATTTTGCTCCAGATCTTTCTCTCTCCATTAAAGAGCCACTAAGTATACCAAGAGTATACCAAGAGTATACCAAGTTACCTGGCATATTCTTCTTTTTTTAAAAAAAATAAAATATTTTATTCATTTTCAACACATTCAATACCTATCAAACAATACATGTTATTAAAAGAAGGCATTGACAATAAAAGAGAGAATAAACATTGAAGAAGGCTCACAGGGGTTGAAGAGGGAATTGACAGATTGAGGGGGAGATGTTCATCATCATCATCATCATCATTTATTTATATAGCGCCACTGATTCCGCAGCGCTTTACAGAGAACTCATTCACATCAGTCCCTGCCCCATTGGAGCTTACAGATGTTGGAGGTTTATCTTATTTGTGATGTTAAAGTAGTTTTGAAGGAGAAATAAAGTGATATTTAAGAGTGGAGAGGAGTATTTAAGTCATGTGTATATCTGGAGGGGTTGGTGTAAGTCACCAGGACTGTTGTAAATTGGGAATTATAATAATGAGATGTGTCATACGGTTGTTAGTGGAGGTTCGGCTTCATAATGATTCATCCAGGAAGATCATGTGTTTTGGAAATTTACTTGTGTCATTAAGAAAAGCTGATATGCTTTCCATTCGATAAACTGATCAAATTGTGTTGATGGTGGCAGATATTGTGGGGGGGCGGTTCCAATATGCAGCTATTAGACATTTAGCCCCACTTAAGATATGTTTGATGAGCTTTTGCATAGACTGGATGGTGTCAGGCAACGGTCTAGGAAGAAGAGAATATAGCGGGGAGCAGGGCCGGATTAAGGGAATGGAGGCCCCTGGGCTAAGAGGGCCTCCATTCCCCCGTGAGGGCCCCCCCCCCCCGTGATCCGAGCTGCCCGCACCCCCCCCCCCCCCGTGATCCGAGCTGCCCGCGCCCCCCCCGTGATCCGAGCTGCCCGCGCCCCCGCATCTCCCCCCTTCCCTGGCACTTACCTCCTTCTCCAGCGCGCTGTATGCTTTTTACTGAGGAGATCTCGTGAGAGTGAGACTCACAAGATCTCCTCCGTAAGGAGACTACAGCGCACCGGAGAAGGACCGCAGTGAAAGTGCTCAGCAGCATTGATCGCGCCGGGGGCGCCCCCGTCCCAGACCGATCAATACTGCTGCTGAGCATTTTCAAGGGCCCCCTGGATGCCATAGGCCCCTGGGCTGTAGCCCAGTTAGCCCTATGGTTAATCCGGCCCTGGCGGGGAGTCAGGCATTTTAACCCGAGCAATAGATTCAATAAGAGTATGGATTTGTAGCCAATAGGGTTGTATATTCCACCAAATATGCAGCAAGGTACCACGCAACCCACATCCTCTCCAACATCGTTCTGTGGAATTAGAAATTAGGAAATATAGCATGTAGATGGGAGGGGACCAAATACCATCTATAGAAGAGTTTGAAGGAATTATTCTTTATTCTAATTGAAATTGATGCCTTAGTTAAATTAGATTTAATTTTTGACCACTCTTTGGGAGTCAGGGTCTCTCCTGCATCCTGTTCCCAGTATATTTCATGGGGTTCTTTATCTGGTAGACTAAAGTTGTTAATCAGTTGATACAGAGTAGATATTGGGCCCCTGGTATTTGGAGAATTGCGACACAGAGATTCTAGAGGCGAGCATTGTTCCGAGAGGTGGTGGAGAGAAAAAATGATTTGGAAATATTGATAGAATATTTTGTGTGGTAAGTCTAATCGTGTCTTGAGAGCTGAGAATATAGGGAAAAATGTCATTGGGGCTAGGTCCCATACAAAGAGTTAGTTATGCAAAGTCCAATGATGAAACATTTTATGGTCCAAACCTGGTGCAAATTTTTTATTGTTCCACAGTGGGAATGATAGAGGATAATTAGATCACAATTTGTATGACCTGGTTACCTGGTCCCATATGGAAATGGAAAATTGTGTTGTGGGGAATTGAGCTAATCGTCTGGTCCTGTGTTGGGGTGGGATCCAAAGCAGTAAATAAGGAGAGTATAACTGAAGCATATCAGACTCAATAAGAGTCCATACTCTATGATAGGGGGGGCAGTGCCAAAGAATAGATTGGGACATGTGCGTTGCTTGATAGTATTTTAATATATTTGGGAGGCCAAGACCTCCGTTAATTTGATGTTTAGTAAGAATTTGTATTCGTACCCTGGATTTACGTCCCGCTCAAATAAATTTGGAAAGTGTTTGTTGCAGGTGCTTAAGTACGTGTGTGGGAACTGGGATTGGAAGAGTTTGCCACAAGTAAAGTAGTCTGGGTAAAATGTTCATTTTGACAGAGGCCATGCAGTCAATAGAGGAGATAAGGAGTTTATTCCATTGTGCTAAATCAGATTTTATTGTGTTGATGAGTCTAGGAAAGTTGTTGAAACACAGTTGGGAGTAATTCTTTGTTAGATAAAACCCCGAGATACTTGATCTATTTATGTTGCCAGCGTAAGTTACAATTAGCTTTGAGATTTTGAAAGTCCTGTTGAGGCATATTAAGGTCCAGGATTTCATATTTATCTGCGCTTATTTTATAGTTTGATAGAGAACTATAGTTAGATATTTCTTTAAAGAGGTTAGGTAGGGATATGTGCGATTTAGATACTGTTAATATAACATCATCTGCATATAGCGCAATCTTATGATCTTGAGTTTGTAGGGATGCCTGTGATGTCAGGGTTATTTCTAATTTTCACTGCTAGGGGTTCCATAATAAGAGCGAAAGGTAACGGGGATAGAGGGCATCCCTGGCATATTCCGTTGTTTATGTCAAAGAGGGGGCTACGTGTCCATTAGCTAATACTGAGTCTGTAGGATTATGATATAGGGCTGATATTCCTCTATTCCCCTTGGATCCCATGCTGATCAGGGTATGCTGCATGAAAGGCCAAGCCACTCTATCAAAGGCCTTTTCAGCATCTAAAGCGACTACTAGAGCAAGAAGAGATGTACTGTTAGCTATATGGATCAAGTTAATTATCCTTCTGCTAATGTCGGAAGCCTGCCTTCCCGGTATAAAACCAACTTGATCTGGGTGGACAAGTGAGGGGAGGACAGTACCCAATCTATTTGCTAGTATTTTTGAAAAAAGCTTTAAATGTACATTAAGAAGAGATATGGGTCTATAACTACTCGCCTCAGTTGGATCTCGATCTGGTTTGGGTATAATCACCATTCCTGCTCCAGTGGTGGCCCGGTCAAATTTGCCTCCCTCTAAGATGAATAACCCTGTGAGCATGGGGATCAACTGGTCAGCAAATTTTTTATAGTATATAGCAGTAAACCTGTCAGGGCCAGGGGCAGACTGACATTTTAATGTTTTGATAGCCTTAGTGATCTCCTCTGATGTGATTTCCTTGTTGAGCGATGCTAATTGTATTCTAGGGAGTTTGGGGAGTCAACATGAGCGAAGATAGATCTTAATATTTTCCTTAAGCAAGTTTGGATCATCCATTGTTGCGTGCAAATTGTAGAGGGAAGCATAGTATTCCTGAAATCTCTGTGCCATATTTTGAGGGTCATAAAGGAGAGAACCTGTGGATGTTTTCAGTGACATTATTTTATTTCGTGTGCGCCAGGCACGAAGTTTACATGCAAGAATGGTATCGGCTTTATCTCCTTTTTCACAATATTTTTGTTGGACCCATAAAAGTGTTTTTGCAGCCTTTTTGGATAATATTTGATTTAGTTGCCCTTTAAGTGATAAGATTTTGGTATTCAAATGTTTTTTGGGATGGATTTGGTAGAGTGACATTGTTTGTTGTATTTGTTGCTCTAGAACCTGTATGCGCTCTTTCTCTTTACGTCTCTCTGTCGCTGTCATTTTGATAAGTGTACCATGGATCGTAATCTTATGGGCTTCCCATAGAATAGATTGTGATATCTCTGCAGAGTTATTGTGAGCAATGTAGTCAGTGATATCCTGAGATATCTGATGAATATGCTCTTGATTAAGGAGTAATGATTCATTGAGACACCATCTGGGGCAGACTTGTGAATGCTGAGCTAAAAGTAGCAATAATTCAATAGCTTCATGATCAGACCAGGACACAGGAAGAACCTGGACCTCCCTTAGTTTCTGAGTTGTTAAGTGGTCTACAAAAAAATAATCTATTCTTGAATATAAGTCATGGGGGGCCGAATAATGCATGTAAGCTCTGGCTGAGGGCTACAATATTCGTAAGGCGTCGTATAGATTGTATGATTTTAACTAGGCTTTTAGTTTACAGGATTCTTTAGTATGACCTGTATAGATGTGTGTTTGGGTGGATCTATCATGTGTTGGATCTAGTGCAATATTAAGTCCCCTCCTATGATAGTCGTGTGATTTGTAGAGTCAGATAATTGTTGAAAGAAGTTGGCACAGAAGGCTCCCTGCTGCACGTTTGGAGCATATATTGCAGCTAAAGTTACTGCAGTTTGGCCTAAAAACCCTTTGAGGATAATATATCTATCAAGAGCATCATAAATCTATGAGTCAATAGTTAGTGGAACTCTATGGTGTATTAATGTATTGCTGTGCCTCTACGTTTCACATTTGCAGATGAGTAGTAAGCATGAGGATAAGATTTAGAAGCTAATGTGGGATGTGAATCTTTAAAATGTGTCTCTTGCAAAAAAATTAAGTCTGAAAAAATAAAATACTATTGAAGTTAAAAAAATTAAGTCGGGGTCTTGGCGTTTAAAAAAATGTAATGCCATTGTGCATTTATTTGGTGAATTTATACCATTGACATTAAGAGACAATATTTTGAGAGACATGGTGGTTTAAAGTTAGTGGCAGAATCTTCGTTAGTGGTGAGAAAGGTGACTTTGTGCGAATGGGTTGCGGGTAGGGCTAAACACACGAGGAGGAGAGGGCGGGAAGGAAATGGTGACCCTGAACTTAGAGCGAGTATCAGGGTCTAAAAAAAAAGCGATACAGTGAACTGTGTGATACCATCTGTATGATAGTGAAGATGATACGGACGGAGGTTATTTGTTGGGCATATGGCGAATGGGTCAAATCTGCAAATAAGAGAAATTCCGTGCACATGGGTGCAAGTAAAAGAGGTGTGGATTTTGGAGATTAACCCATAAATATTGATCAAAGAGATATAAATAACATAATATGAACAATAGGTAAATTGAAACTAAAACATTTCAACAATATAAACATTAATTGTATAAACAAGTATAATTAACTAAAACTGGACAAACTCACTTAACTTTAGTCAGAGAATAAGTGGGAACTCCAGATCTAAAGTTACTTAATTTGACACCTCACTTTCTAACTAAAAATTCAACAGAGAAATGGTGTGGGCATATTATCTAATCTCACATAGGTTTTGAGTAAAGTAGCGCACGCAATGAGCTTGTGAATAATTTTAAATACCAGAGAAACATTTAATAGTAGTCATAGTTAGTGTAAAAAGATTACTTAAATCTCATAGGAAATTTAATAAAGAGAACAAGAAAACTGGAGTCAAGTTATATTCCTGCTAATGCCTGCTGATAATGCCTGCTACCAAACAGGAGTCGGAGCAGAGGATCTTTGTTGAGACAATGCATTTGAAGTGGAAGACTCAAGAGTTCTGTAGGAGGCTGAAATTTTTGAGCAAGTCAAAGCCTTGGTCTGGTGTTTTCACCGAGTGGTTTTGGCTATCTTTGAAAACGATTAGTTGGAAGGGAAAGCCCCATTTGTATTTGACTGAGTGGTTATATAAAACTTTCGTTACATTGATGAGATCTCTGCGTTGTTTCAGTGTTGAAGGAGCAAAGTCCTGGTACCAGGGCCGCCATCAGGGGGGTACGGGGGGTACTGTTATACCGGGCCCGGGCTCACCAGGGGGCCTGGTACAACAGCGCAGCACAGTCTTACCTGGGGCCCCGCTGGTCTCCGTTACTCTGTCTTCAGGCTGGCTGTCACCGTGACAGCCAGGCACCAGGATGCGATCACAGGGGTGGAGGATTCATTGCACCTGCGATCATGTGATCTAGCTGTCACAGGCAGATCACATGATCGCAGGTGGAATGATTCCTCCACCCCTGCGATCGCATCCTGGTGCCTGGCTGTCACGGTGACAGCCAGGCTGAAGACAGAGTAGCGGAGACCAGCGGGGCCCCAGGTAAGTCTGTGTTGCTTTTGCTCATGGTGGGGCGCTCATCGGGGGGCCGTACTAGGCCCTATGATTACTGAAGGCGGCCCTGCCTGGTACATCTGCAGATGTGAGCCGGCATATGAGAATGATTGGATATTTCTGGCTGATTTAATATTCAAATCAGTGTATATGTATAGATCAAAATCAATTCAAATATGTTGAGTAGCACTTTAGAGGGCTTCCCAATAAATGTTAAGACATGTGAGTCACTGTTTAACACATTAAAATGAGATTGGATTCCCCACAATCATTGTATTTATAGTGGAGGTAACATCTTGTGTCACTTTGTTATTGAACAGTAAATCTTGCAAAATTATTAGTAGTTTTAGGTGGGAAAGGCTTAATATCTCACTGTGATCAAAATGTGTTGTGGTGTACTGTGAATAGTTCACTACAGTTTAAATATACTAAGTCACCACTTGATGGCAGTGTGCATCCAAGTTAAATCACAGCATCAATCAGATCGTGTTGTTCAGAGAGCTACCAGTAGATGGCAGAACAGATGTTACTGCAATAGTATACACAGACGGTGATCAGAAGGAGGAACCCCCCCCCCCTTTCCCCCCCAAAAAATAAAACAAAACCCACAGATCGTTTAAAAAGGGGGCATTTCTTATAATGTTTTCTGATGATGTTGAACAAGTATAGCAGTGCTATAGGGATGAACAAAAAAACTGAATACACAGGTAGTGATATATGTTAAGTTCTCTTCAGTTTAGGATCCCCTGTCACGCTGTGTTACACTGTAATTACAGTTGGAAAGGTGTTTTGGTGCCAAGATAAAGTTATGCAGTTAGACTGTAATAATTGTTCAATTAAAGTGGGTATAATTGAAATATAATCTGGTGATTATGTAATTGATCTATCAGTGATTTGTGAGGATTATTACTGCGATAAGGGAGTGAGCACACAGAAGTATATCACAGTGAGGACCAGATAATAGGTGGTTATGGTGTCCGGAGATCTATTAGCTATCAGACCTGTCAGTTCAGCAACAAATGATCCTAGATGACAATTAACAGGAGATTGTGCAATGCTGTGTCTCTGACCCAGAGGAAGATCAGACAGAGAGGTGCTCAGTAACTGTCATGCAGCACCAACCTCTATGAAGGCAACACTCGCCGTTGGCCAGATCTCTAGCTTCTCGACACAACTTTATGTCCTCTCAAAGGTAAACTGAAGCAGAAGGATGTCAGCTTAATCTGTAGAGATATACCTACAGCAGGCAAGGTTTGTTCGTGTGGCTGGAGGGTCCTTTATGTTAATGTGGAGAGGTACCCCGCGGATGAGGTGCCCGTGAAGAGGGAGAAGAAGGAAAAAGAAGGAAATTAATCACCGTTCCAGTGGTGAGTATTCTCCTTCTTTCCTTGCAGGTCCCGGTGGCCATGGGCAAGTGAGCCAATCAGGGCTCACTTCCCACTACTGGCCAATCGTTGGGCAGACATTTGCACTTTTGGTGCCGTCGCAAGCCAATCAGGGCTCGCGGCGATGACCAATGATGTCAGTGCGTCCATGGCTTTATAAGCCGCTAGGCACTGCCATCTTGGCAGAACAGTCTGGTGGCGGAGGGAGATGGACGTCGCTGGAACGGCACCAGAAGCAAAGAAGACACCGCAAGAGAAGCCTGCCGGAAAAAAGGAAGAAGACCCGGGATCAAGCCAAAGAAGAGCTCACCAGCGGGGAGTTCTTTTAAGGGCTAAGAGCCCCCTGCAAAGAAGACAACAGGGACACAAGCGCCAAAGAGGAGAAAAGGTGCCACCGGCTGGAGGGTCTGGAAGACCCGAAGATGGCGAGCCAAGCAGAGTTTCCTTCGCGGAACAGGTGAGTATAAAGATACTTAGGTCGAGCATAAAGCCTTTAGGCTTTTTCCCGGGCACTAGACCTGTGCTGCGCTAGATGGGCATAAGGCGCTGGGCAGTTAGGTGCAAGGTAGGTTTTGTTATGGGGCACGAGGCCCTCAGCGTAGGCAGGGCTCGAGGCCCTTAGAATAGGCAGGGCTCAAGGCCCTTGGTTCAAGCAGGGCATGAGGCCCTTGGTTCAGGCAGGGCACAAGGCCCTTGGTTCAGGTAGGGCACGAGGCCCTTAGGCTAGTCTGGGCTTTAGGCCCCAGTGAGGAAGGGTAGCAGGTCCTGGGGTTTATCTGGGCGCAAGGCCCATAGCTAGAGTTAGCAGGACGCAAGGCCCTTGAGAGTGTAGCAGGGCGCATGGCCCTTCAGTGTAGAGAGGAGCAGGCCTATAAGTGAGTGGGACGCTCGGTCTCTGGTTGTGTAGGGGACACTTGACATCTAAAGTCCTGAGCCCCCCAAGGCGAGTGTAACAGCTGGAGTTCGGGCCGCGGGCAGAGGCCTGTGGAGCAACCGATTTCAGTGGACCCGGGCGGCTGAGGATGTGTCAGTGGGAGATTTCTGTTTGAGGAGACAAAGGGTACGGTGCATCCCGTAGTGGTCCCTTAGGATTTGGTGAGTACCTGGGGTGTTGGGGAAGGGATTGTTGTGTGTGGCTTGGTCTCCCTTGTCTTACATGCATTGGCTGTCAGACAAGGTCTTTGCTAGACCCCTGTGAGTGAGAACCCCTGGAGAAGCAGGGATAGAGGGAGTCACCGTTTTACACCCGCTTCCATGAGTATAGCCCGGCAAGGGCTGGTCTCGTGGTGCACTCACCTTGTGGAGCTGCCCCTCCCATATTTCCCCTTTTCCTTACAGCATAACGAGTGACCAGAGCCCTTTTCCCCTGCTGCGTTTTGGGCTCCATCTTCTCACAGTATTCCTGATCTGAGGCTGTCACAGAAAACAAATGGCGTGAATGTGTCCTGACAAGATGATATCGGTATTAGTAGTGTTGCACCTCACTTTCGGTTACTCAAGTGGGACTATACAGTTGTTCGATAGATCACTAGTATTTTTGTGATGGTATCAAGAAAGGTAATTTAAGATAAGTGGATTGTTTGTAGGGATATATGGAGAAGTTCTTATACTCTTCGTTTTTATACAGTACAACAGTAGATGCTGACTGGAATGTGGTGTCAAACATATAAACCATAATAATATTAATAATTATATATTCCATTTCTAGAGTTCCAAAGTGACTATAAGCTTTTCTGTTGGATGGATGGGTGGATAGAAAAGTTCAAGTTGTTTATGTTTAATACTTACTATAGGAAAATAAAATATCTACCTGGAATTAGTTGTAGAGGTTAATCAACCAGGTAGTCCACCAATTAGTCCAGTAAGTACTCCAAAAACTTCTTCAGTCAAATGAGTTACTAATTTACCAACAGTGCCAAGAAGCGTGCCAACAAACCTAAAATGTTCTAGATCAGGTTTAATTCCACAGAATCTGGCAGTATTTTCTATAACGAATTTACGACAGTTACCAAGCAAAGGATCCTGAAAAAGAAAAAAAACACTGTCACAATGCTTTTCTTAAAAGTGTTCAACCAGTAATATTTTTGTTAATTTTTGCATGTAATTTTTTGGAAATGTATTATTTGTTCATTTGACAAGAAAAATGAGCATTTAAAGGGAAATCTAACAACCTGTTCCTTGAACCAAAAAAAGGTTGCACTCCCCTGATTTATATGAATATTTAGCATAATTACCATACTAGAGAGCTGTCCATTGAGTACAGCGACAAGATCGAATCTATCGTGGGAATAAATCTTAGCCTGAAAAAGAACGCAAAATAACACATTTCAGTGTTTTTTTTATAATATAAATACTATATTCATAATCACTTAAACCATACTAATAAAATGGTGATCATTTATATTTCTATATTAAAAGAAGAAATTCACAGAAGTGAAAAAAACATTGTAATAAACTTGGAAAATCTTCAAGGAGAACATAACATACAGACAACAGATAATCTACACATATTCATTTTAAAATTAAAAGTAATCAATAAAATTACTTTTCACTGTGCCAGTTTTGCACTAACATTACAGAACTTGTTGTCTATGAGAAAAAAAAAACATTTAATGGATGTTACATAAATGTCATTAACTGTGCTGAAAAGTACAGCACAAGAGAAGTGTTACAGTGCTTTGAATCAAACAGACAAACAAAACATTTTGCACTGTGTAATTTTAAAATAAAATGTGCATTGCTAGGCACAAACATTGTTCGGATTGTCTCTAAATTTCTCTTCACAAATATTTTTATTTGTTTACTTTTTATGCAACAACAACCTTATCAAGTTTGCATTGCAGGCATTTTGATACATTAATGCAGAAAAAATGAAATATAATTAAATTACCATTGCACAATGTAGAGCCTTAAAAAGATCGTCAATGGTTACAACAACGTCCACAGCTATAGTAGGATTGTTAGTCTGAAACAAATAAACAGATATGTATCATCATCATCAACATTTATTTATATAGCACCAGTAAAATCCACAGCACTTTACAATTGGGAACAAACACAGTAATAATACGATACTGGGTAATACATACAGACAGAGAAGGCCCTGCTCGCAAGCTTACAATCTATGGGACAATGTGTGCTGGGGGAATTTGTCTGTGTTTTTTCCTTTTAGGATAACCCCACCCTTTCATGCACCTGTTATAGCCTATAAATTGATTTGAGCAACTTCCAGTTCTTTATTTGTCTGAGAGGCATGTTGGTGTCAGTAGCTGAGGGGGAGTACTGACATTGGATTGCTATTTGGAGGTTTCTGGGGTACCTCTTTGGTAAGTTAGCTCTCAATTTAAAAACACATATGTATGGCCCAAATATATGGGACTCTCATTGTTTAGAGTAGGACCACCCTATTAGCAAAAGCACCGTGGAGAGGTGGGTGGCTTAAACATACATTTGCAAATGTGTGCAACCGAGACTTTTGCATTTTTATCTACAGTAGAAATAGCAGATCTGTTGCTGGCTATAGCAGTGTGCTGGGGGAATTTGTCTGTGTTTTTTCCTTTTAGGATAACCCCACCCTTTCATGCACCTGTTATAGCCTATAAATTGATTTGAGCAACTTCCAGTTCTTTATTAATCTATGGGACAATGAGAGTTTGATACATGAGGGTAAGTGCAACATATTGTATATTGGTCCAGATAGAATGCAAAGGTAAAAAGAACTTAGTGGGCTATATGATCCAGTCACACAACAATGTTAGTCATAGGGTCGTTGTTGTGTGTTAACTATGTACAATGTGGTTAAGGAATATTATAAGCTTGCCTGAAAAGGTGGGTTTTAAGAGAATGCTTGAAGGTTTGAAGACTAGAGGAAAGACTTATTGTGCAAGGGAGGGAATTCAACAAAGTGGGTGCAGCCCGAATAAAGTCTTGTAACCGAAAACGGAGCATGTGATGAGAGATGCAGATCTTGTGCAGAACGAAGATGTCGAGCTTGGAGATATATTAAGACAAGTGATGAGATGTATGTTCATGCAATTTTGTTGATGGCTTTGCATGTTAGAAGAAGAATTTTATGTTGGATTTGATGTAGAGACTGACAAAGTGGCTCAGAGTGGCTTCAATTTGAAGGGAAAATCAATCTAGTCGTAGCATGGAAAATAGATTGTAGGGGTAAGAGTCTGATTTGGGGAAGACCAGTAAAGAGGGAATTGCAATAATCAATGCAAGAGATGAAGAGTGAGTGAATTAAAGTTTTGCAGTGTTTTATGTGAGATATGTATGTATTCAGAAAATGTTTTTTAAATGCATGCAACAATGTAGACAAATAGAGTCGATGTGGGGAACAAAGCAGAGTCAAGGATTACACCTAGGCAGCGAGCTTGCGGGGTGGAATTTATGGTCAGGTTGTCAACAGAAATAGAAATGTCAGGCAGGAAACTTCTGTTGGTGGGTGGGAATAATGTTAACTCTGTTTTTGAAAGATTGAGTTTGAGTTGGCGAGAGGACATCCAAGATGAAATGGTAGAAAGACAGTCAGTAACACGGGACAACACAGACAGCAAGAGATCAGGATATAATAGATAAATTTGTGTATCATCCACATAGAGATAATACTGAAATTCAAAGGAGTTTATTCGTTTTCAAAGAGAAGTAATGTATATAAAGAATAGCAGAGGACCTAGGACTGAGCCTTGTGGTTCTCCAACTGATAAAGGAAGCGGAGTTGGATCCAGAGAAATTAACACTGAATGAGCAATTATATAGGTAGGATGAGAACAAGGATAGGAGAGTGTCTTGAAGGCCTAGGGATGTAACGTTTCTAAGAGGAGAGAGTGGTCAATGGTGTCAAATGCAGCAGAGAGATCCAGGAGAATTAGAAGATAATAATGGCCTTTAGTTTTAGCTGTGATGAAATCATTGACAACCTTGGTCAACGCAGTCTCTGTGGGTGGTGTGAGCGAAAGACTGACTGAAGAGAATCCGATAGATTGCTTGCAGTAAGAAACTGTGTGAGGTGAATGCAAGCAATTCTCTAGAGAGGCTTGGAGGGACATGTAAGCTAAGTAATAGGGTAGTAATTTGAAAAATGAGTTTTTTGTTTTCTCAGAATAGGAGCAATCACTGTGTGCTTAAATATTGATGGAAAGATACCAGTGGAGAGAGAGAGAGATTACAGATTTTTGTTAGAGGTGGAATGAGCACAAGGATCTACTAATTTGTGAGGGTGTAGGATCAAGAGGACAGGACAGGAGTTAGAGTAGAAAGATAAAAAGGGAGTAAATACATTTTCTTCATTCGTGGGATCAAATGAAGAGAGGGTGTCAGATGGTACTGAGAAGGAATTGAACTGATTAATTCACATGATAAAGAACTGATGAACATTTACAATTACCGTTTAAGGATAGTACATATGTGACTTTTATGTTTCATAATCAAACAGTGCTACTTACTGACAGTGCTAATTATGATGCAACAAGCAAAACAAATATGTAAAGAGAATAATGTCATGGTCCTTATAAACAAATTAGTTATATTGGTTTAAGTAAGTCAAATTAATAAAAGCAAATAATGTAAACCATTTGAAAAATCAATACTTTAAAAACTGGTAGTCTTTCTAGTTCATTGAGTAATCTTAACTTATTTGACAGGTATTAGAACTTCTTTATTGGTCTGGATTCTAATACACCCAATCTGAAAAAATTAGCATGTTATTTTCACATACAGTACACGTCATGAGTATGTATGTGGCAGAAATCTTTCTCTCTTTCAACTTTGTTGTACAATAAAATTAGTTTTGCCAACTATGTCAGAATGTCAGGGAGACTCCTGCATTAGGAGAGACCTCCCAGACTCCAGAAGAACAGGCAATTCTCCAACACATCACAGACCTGCAGCAGGGTGGGTGGGGACATGCAGCAAAATTGCAACACTAAGCCCTGCCAACCTCACTAAAACACATTGTGGCAGATGTGTATCCACATGAATTGTGCCATCATGCATCTGCAGGTCAGTTTACTGATTTGAGTGGGTTTTGTTGAGGTGATGATCCCCTCCCACTTAATGTCATGAAACACATTTTCAGACACAAAATCTCTTCCTCCCATCACTCCCCGGACAACTCTACCACTCCATCCTCCTCTCCCTCCAGCCACCACCTCTTGGGCTCCTTCCACTCCACTATGGGTGAAAAAATGTGCTTTCTTATATTATCCTCTCCATCCTCAACCTGCCCCTGGATCCCATCCTCTCTCACCTCCTTCACTCCCTTTCAATCACTGCCTGCTCCAAACTGGCTCAGCTCTTTAATCTGTCCATCTCCACTGGAATCTTCCCCTTATCCTTTAAACATGTTCTTGTCTCACCCATTCTTTAAAAATTCAATCTTAACCTCACATCACTCTCTAACTACAGCCCCATGTCTTTTCTTCTTTTCGCCTCAAAATACTTGAGCACTTTGTCTATAACTATCTCAACAGCTACCTCCCTAACAACTCCCTCCTTGATTCGCTCCAATCTGGATTCTGCTGCCTCCACTCCATAGAAACTACCTTGACCAAAGTCCCCAACAATCTTCTCTCTGCCAAATCCAGGGGCGACTTCTCCTGGCTTGTCCTCCTGGACCTGTCTGTGGCCTTTGACGCCGTGGATCACACTCTCCTACTCCACACCCTTCACACCATTGGCCTTTCTGACACCAATCGTTTGTGGTTTACCTCCTACCTCGCCAAATGCTACTTCCCTGATTCTATCTCTGGCTCCTCGTTCCCCCATCCATCCTTCCCGTAGGAGTCCCACAGGGTTCTGTTATTTTTCTGTGAACACCTTCTTCCTAGGTGAACTCATCAGTTCCTTTGCCCTCTGGTACCACCTCTAATCAAATGACACTCAATTCTACCTCTCATCTCCTGATCTCTCCCCTTCACTCCTTTCTCAGGTGTCCAGTTGCCTCTCTGCCATATCCTCCTGGATGTCCTTACGCTGTCTCAAACTTAACACAGTCAAAACTAAGCTCATTGTCTTCCCTCCATCAAGATTCTTGACCCCTACTGACGTCTCTATCCCTGTTGACAATACCACTATCTCCTCTGTTCCCCAACACCACTGCTTGGGTGTCATTCTTGACTCCACCCTCTCCTTTGCCTCTCACATTCAATCTCTTGCCCAATCCTGTCGCTTCCAGCTTTGCAAATTGCCCATACCTGACCCTTTCTATCCCATGATGCCACCAAAACTCTTATTGACTCGCAGATCATTTCTCCTCTTGACTACTGCAACCTTCTCCTTACTGGCATCCCCCCTCTCATCTCAATCCTGTTCCATCTACATATAATGCTGCAGCTAGACTTAACTTCCTGACTCGCCACTCCACATCTGCCTCCCCTCTCTGCCAAACCTTACACTGGCTCCTCTTCCCCTAAAGAATCCGCTTCAAATTCCTAACCCTTAAGTTTAAGGCCCTCTCCAACTAACGATTAAACTAAAAAAGATGAAAATATAGTGCTGAAAGCAATCTAAATACAAATCCAACGCAGATAAAATAGCAAATGATTTTAATTATTAATAAAATAAGATCCTTAAAAATGTAAAGTGCCACAAAACATAATCACGCTGTAGGACAAATATATTCACACCATTCTAATAGGATAACATCTATGTATGGAAGTTCAATTAATTGTAAACCTCAATTACTTCATAAAACACATTTAAACAACCAACATGAAAATAGGTTATTTGAACTCAGTGTAGAGCCCTCTCTAACTCCACTGATCCCTATATCTCCAACCTCACCGACATATATACTCTCTCCCTCCCTCTACGGTTGGCCAATGACTTTCACATTTTAGCCCCTCTGGTAACCACATCTCACTCCCTTTTCAAAGATTTTTCCCATGCTACCCCCCTCCACTGGAACGATCTCCCTCATTCTATAGACTACCCCCTAGCCTCTATAGCTTCAAACGGTCATTGAATGGTCACCTGTTTAGAGAAGCCTTCTTTCCTCCACATAACCATTTCCCTATCTAGTATATATCACCCTCTTTCATCCTCCATTTCTCCCACTTGCTTCTTGCCCTCAGATCCCCTTACATTGGCTCACCTCCATGTGTCAACCGTTTGTCTGGCCCTTTAGATTTAAAGCTCTAGCAAGCAGGGCCATCTTCCCTCTTGATCTTATTACCCATAACTTTTGCTCACTAGCAACACTGCGCACCTCCTCCTTGGGTTCTCTGTCTGTTAACTCAACACCTCTATTATTTTTGCACCTCTTTCAGTGGCTCTAAACCTGTTAGTTGCGCCCATGCTAATGGGCACAGTTTCAGCCTGCGCTGAACATACCTTTTGCAACCCAGTAGCTGTGTTGAGAGTTGTAGTGTTATTTGTTTACTGTATTGCACTGTTATACCATTTACTGTCTTGTTGTTTCCTCCTCCATCACACTAAACAGTCCCCCTCTGCCCACCATCACATTTAACAGCCCCCTCCTCTGCCCTCCATCACACTTACCTTGTTACAGCTGCTGTGGAGACTCCTCCCTGTAAACATGGGACGGCACCTGTCATGTGACACGTCCCATGCCCTCCTTTCTTACATAACAGCGCCCCCACTCTGCCCTCCTTTTCACATAAAAGCCCCCCACTCTGCTTTCCTTCTCACATAACAGCCCCTACACTCTGCCCTCCTTCTCACATAACAGCCCCTACACTCTGCCCTCCTTCTCACATAACAGCCCCCCATGACCTCCTTCTCACACAACAGCCCCCCCTCTGCCCTCCTTCCTATATAACAGCCCCCCCACTCTGCCCTCCTCACATAACAACCCCCCACTCTGCCCTCCTTCTCACATAAAAGCCCCCCACTCTGCCCTCCTTCTCACATAACAACCCCCCACTCCACCCTCCTTCTCACATAACAGCCCCCCTCTTCCTTCCTTCTCACATAACAGCCCCTACACTCTGCCCTCCTTCTCATATAATATCCCCCCACTCTGCCCTCCTTCTCACATAACAGCCCCCCCTATGCCCTCATTCTCACATAACAGCCCCCCCTCTGCCCTCCTTCTCACATAACAGCCCCCCCACTCTGCCCTCCTTCTCATATAACAACCCCCCACTCTGCCCTCCTTCTCACATAACAGCCCCCCATGACCTCTTTCTCACATAACAGCCCCCCCTCTGCCCTCCTTCCCATATAACAGCCCCCCCACTCTGCCCTCCTCACATAACAACCCCCCACTCTGCCCTCCTTCTCACATAAAAGCCCCCCCTCTGCCCTCCTTCTCACATAACAGCCCCCCCCCCTCTTCCCTCCATCACACTTACCTTGTTACAGCTGCTGTGGAGACTCCTCCCTGTAAACATGGGACGGCACCGGTCATGTGACACATCCCATGTCACTGCAACTGGCCACAGAGTTAAGGGGAGGCGGAAGGGACAGAAACAGATCCTCGGCCAGCCACAGTAAGGAAGGTGGCTGGTCCAGGAGGAAGGGCAAGCCACCTACTGCATGCCACCCCCCCCTGCCACGCCCGGTCCGGGGACAAAGGGGGGGGGTGCTCCACATAATTTTTTTAAAACCTTAGTAGAGACATTAGGCGGCCTACTGAAGCCACTGGCCTACTGGGAAAAGTCCCGGTATTTTATATGGCCAATCCGCCCCTGCGTGCAATGGACTCAGTATTTGAAATCTTATTATATTCATAGCAAAGTATCAGTTGCGTCATCTACACACTGTTCAAAATCATAAATCATGGAGCATTTTTTTCTTCCAAATGGTCTAAAATATATCTATGGTTATTTAAAACTGATGATTCTCTACGGTTTGCTGTCATGATTTATAACTGCAATTTTATTAAAGGTAAAGCCCATTGGGTATTGACTTTAATAAAATTGCCAATTTAAATAATGACAGCAAACCACTGAGAATCGGAGGTTTTAAATAAACGTTGATTGATACATTTACCCCATATTTACGCTCTCCAGAAAATACAAGGAAGTGTTAGGTATCATGAACATTTTGCCATGTCTGGTGAACATATCCAAAAGTGAAAATATTAGATACTTTAATCTATCTAACACTTGCTATAGCATCTCTATACCCAATATATAAAATAAATTAAAATTAATTTATTAAAGAATCTAAGAAAAAGTGCCAATGGTTAAATACTGCACAATTGCTAGATTACAGTTGTGAAATATAATAGGTATCTCAGTCAATGTGACATACACATTTCAGTTAAACACCAATAAAATAAACTAGCCATACATCATTCCCAAAGGACTATAGAATAGCAACATGTGTATTTTTCAACAAAATAAAATAAAAATGATATTTGCAAAATTATATGTTTCCACAGAAATCATTATAATAAATTAAAATAACACATACAGAAACAAAATACTAGGTGCTCATGACTGAGACAGAAAACTGCCTATAGGTTTCAACTAAAAAAAAAGAGACCTAGCAACATTGCAAACTAAGGATGAGCGGGCTCGGATTCCGCTAATCCGAGCCCACCCGAACAGTGCGGATCCGACGGGATCCGAGCACTGTTCGGGTATTTCCGGCGCCAAAAAATGAAAGTGAGGCTCTGAAGTCCAAGTCTCGCGTTGGATCTCGCGAGACTCGGATTGCATAAATTCCCCGCTAGCGGCCGCCATTTTCATTTGGGCTGTGATCAGGGTAGAGGGAGGTTGTAGGGTAGTGGTGCTCCTGCTCCTGTGTGATCAGTCCAGTGGTGCTTTATTCTTTCGTCCTGTGCTCTGTCCTGCTGAGTCCAGTGGTGCTTTGGCCAGTGTCTGTCCTGCTGAGTCCAGTGGTGCTTTTGTCCTGTGCTTTGTTCTGATAAGTCCATAGTAATTTTATAATTATTAACAAATCTTAAAAAAAAAAAAAAATGATACAAAAATAATTAACAAAAAATATAAAAAAATTATTTCAAAAGTATGAAAAAATTTCTGCAGTCCAGAAATATTAGTACTGCATTACCTACGTTCACTGTTCTTGCAGTCCAGAAATATTAGTACTGCTAAATTTACCTACGTTCACTGTTCTTGCAGTCCAGAAATATTAGTACTGCTAAATTTACCTACGTTCACTGTTTCTGCAGTCCCAAAAAATAGGTACTGCAATCTAATTTACTACGTTCACCGTTTCTGCAGTCCCAAAAAATAGATACTGCAATCTAAATTACTACGTTCACTGTTTCTGCAGTCCCAAAAAATAGGTACTGCAATCTAAATTACTACGTTCACTCTTTCTGCAGTCCCAAAAAATAGGTACTGCAATCTATATTACTACGTTCACTGTTTCTGCAGTCCCAAAAAATAGGTACTGCAATCTAAATTACTACGTTCACTGTTTCTGCAGTTCCAAAAAATAGGTACTGCAATCTAAATTACTACGTTCACTGTTTCTGCAGTCCCAAAAAATAGGTACTGCAATCTATATTACTACGTTCACTGTTTCTGCAGTCCCAAAAAATAGGTACTGCAATCTATATTACTACGTTCACTGTTTCTGCAGTCCCAAAAAATAGGTACTGCAATCTATATTACTACGTTCACTGTTTCTGGAGTCCCAAAAAATAGGTACTGCAATCTAAATTACTACGTTCACTGTTTCTGCAGTCCCAAAAAATAGGTACTGCAATCTATATTACTACATTCACTGTTTCTGCAGTCCCAAAATATAGGTACTGCAATCTATATTACTACATTCACTGTTTACGCAGTCCCAAAGTGTGTGTGGTTTAGGGGTACGCTCTCTTGTGCTGCATATAATGGAGTACAAAAATTTGGAGGATAAAGTAGGGAAAGAGCAAGACCCACTTCCTCCTAATGCTGAAGCTGCTGCCACTAGTCATGACATAGACAATGAAATGCCATCAACGTCGTCTGCCAAGGGCGATGCCCAATCTCCTAGTAGAGGGCATGTAAAATCCAAAAACCCAAAGTTAACTAAAATTAGTAAAAAAAGAAAATTCAAATCATAGGAGGAGAAACGTAAACTTGCCAGTATGCCATTTACGACACGGAGTGGCAAGGAACGGCTTAGGCCCTGGCCCGTGTTCATGACTAGTGGTTCAGCTTCACCCAAGGATCTAAGCCCTCCTCCTTCCCACCCCTCTAAAAAATTTAAGAGACTTAAGCTGTCATCAACAACACAGCAAACAACTCTGCCTTCTAAAGAGATGGCATCACAAATCTCCAAGGCGAGACCAAGGGTGTTGGTGGTTGCGAAGCCTGACCTTCCCATCACTGTACGGGATGAGGTGGCTCCTTTCACCATTTGCAGCACGCCCTCTGCATATGCTGGAAGGATCACCCACAGTGCAGTTACAGATTTGGCTAGTGAAGGTGTGAATGTTGTACACCGGGAGGAGGATATTGATGTAGCTGACGCTGAGGAGGAACTTGACTAGGAGGATGCTGATGTGGTTATCTTAAATGAGGCACCAGGGGGGGAAACAGTTGTTGTCCATTGGATGAAAAAGCCCATCGTCATGCCTGGTCAGAAGACCAAAAAATCCACCTCTTCGATCTGGAGTTATTTTTATCCCAATCCGGACAACAAATGTATGGCCATATGTAGCTTATGTAAAGCTCAAATAAGCAGGGGTAAGGATCTTGGCCACCTAGGGACATCCTCCCTTATATGTCACCTGAAGAACCTTCATAATTCAGTGTTTAGTTCAGGACCTGTGGCTAGGACCGTCAGCAGTCCAGGGATACCTAAATCCCTTGGTCCTTTTGGATACACACCACCAACACCCTCCTCGTCAACTTCCTCCACGATCTCCATCAGATTTAGTCCTGCAGGCCATGTTACCATCCAGACTGAGTCCTCTTCAATCCGGGATTCATCCGAGCAATCCTGCAGCGGTACGCCTACTACTGCCGCTGCTGCTGGTAGTCGGTCATCTTCCCAGAGGGGAAGTCGCAAGAACGCTACGTCTTTCACCAAACAGTTGACCGTCCAACAGTCGTTTGCCATGAGCACAAAGTACGACAGTAGTCACCCTATTGCAAAGAGGATAACTGCGGCTGTAACAGCTATGTTGGTGTTAGACGTGCGTCCAGTGTCCGCCATCAGTGGAGTGGGATTTAGACGGTTGACGGAGGTATTGTGTCCCCGGTAACCAAATCCCGTCTAGATTCCACTTCACTAGGCAGGCGATACCCGGGATGTACAGAGAAGTACGAAAGTGTCCTCAGTGCTCTGAAAAATGCGGTTGTACCCACTGTCCACTTAACCACGGACATGTGGACAAGTGGTTCAGGGCAAACGAAGGACTATATGACTGTGACAGCCCACTGGGTAGATGCATTGCCTTCCGCAGCAACAGCAGCAGCTGCATCAGTAGCAGCATCTTCACAATGGCTGCTCGTTCCAAGGCAGGCAACGTTGTGTATCACCGGTTTTAATAAGAGGCACAATGCTGACAACCTTTTAGAGAAACTGAGGGAAATAATCTTGCAGTGGCTTACCCCACTTACACTCTCCTGGGGATTTGTGGTGTCAGACAACGCCAGTAACATTGTGCGGGCATTACATATGGGCAATTTCCAGCACGTCCCATGTTTTGCCCACACCATAAATTTGTTGGTGCAGCATTACCTGAAGAGTGACAGGGGTGTGCAGGAGATGCTTGCGGTGGCCCGCAAAATTGCGGGACACTTTAGGCATTCTGTCAGTGCCTACCATAGACTCGAGCAACATCAAAAAAGGCTGAACCTGCCCTGCCATCACCTCAAACAAGAGGTTGTGACGCGCTGGAACTCCACCCTCTATATGCTGCAGAGGATGGAGGAGCAGCAAAAGGCCATTCAAGCCTACACAGCCACCTACAACATAGGAAAAGGAGTGGGGATGCGCCTGAGTCAAGCGCAGTGGAGACTGATTTCCATGTTGTGCAAGGTTCTCCAGCCGTTTGAACTTGCCACACGAGAAGTCAGTTCCGACACTGCCAGCTTGAGTCAGGTGATTCCCCTGATCAGGCTGTTGCAGAGGCAGCTGGAGAAAGTGAGGGAGGAGCTGTTAAAGCATTGCGATTCAACAAAGCATGTAGCTCTTGTGGATGAAGCCCTTCGTATGCTTTGCCAGGATCCGAGGGTGGTCACTCTTTTAAAGTCAGAGGAATACATTCTGGCCACCGTGCTGTATCCTCGGTTTAAAGCGTATGTTGTGTCTCTGTTTCCGGCGGACACAAGTCTACAGCGGTGCAAAGACCTGCTGGTCAGGAGATTGTCCTCTGAAGAGGACCGTGACATGCCAACAGCTCCTCCATTTTCTTAAACACCTGTGGCTGCGAGGAAAAAGCTCAGTTTTCCTAAAAAACCCGCTGGCGGGGATGCTGAGAACATCTGGTCCGGACTGAAGGACCTGCCAAATATTGCAGACATGTCTACTGTCGCTGCATTGAATGCTGTCACAATTGAAAAAATGGTGGAGGATTACTCTGCTGACACCATCCAAGTAGACATGTCATACAGTCCTTATTTTTACTGCAGGAAAAAAAGGCAGTTTGGAAGCCCCTGTACAAACTGGCTATATTTTACCTGAGTTGTCCCCCCTACAGTGTGTACTCGGAAAGAGTTTTTAGTCCAGAGGGGAACCTGGTCAGTGAGCGTCGAAGGAGGTTGCTTCCGCAAAACATTGAAAAAATTATGTTCATAAAAATGAATAATCAATTCCTCAATCAAGAACAGCACTGCCCTCCAGAGTCTACAGAGGGACCTGTGGTTGTGGAGTCCAGCGGGGACGAATTGATAATGTGTGAGGATGAGGAAGTACACACTGAAGGGGGCGAGGAATCAGAGGATGAGGATGAGGACGACATCTTGCCTCAGTAGAGCCAGTTTAGTTTGTACAGGGAGAGATGAATAGCTTTTTTTGTGTGGGGGCCCAAACAAACCAGTCATTTCAGCCACAGTAGTTTGGTAGGCCCTGTGGCTGAAATGATTGGTTTGTTAAAGTGCGCATGTCCTATTTCAACAACATCAGGGTGGGTGGGAGGGCCCAAGGACAATTCCATCTTGCACCTCTTTTTTTTCTTTGCCAGCTCGTTTTGTGGGGGTCCAAACAAACCAATCATTTCAGCCACAGTAGTTTGGTAGGCCCTGTGGCTGAAATGATTGGTTTGTTAAAGTGCGCATGTCCTATTTCAACAACATCAGGGTGGGTGGGATTTCCCAAGGACAATTCCATCTTGCAACTCTTTTTTTGGCATTATGTGCTCTTTGGGGCCTAGTTTTTCAAACTGCCATCCTGTCTGCCACTGCAGTGCCACTCCTATATAGTCATCCTATGGCAAAGCGGAGAACTGCAGCCGTAACAGCTATGTTGGTGTTAGACGTGCGTCCGGAGTCCGCCTACTGTGCAGTGAAATTTAGACGGCTGATGGAGGTATTGTGTCCCCGGTACCAAATCCCGTCGAGATTCCACTTCAAAAGGCAATCCAGAAATATTAGTATCAAATATTAAACTACGTTCACTGTTCCTGCAGTGTAGAAATATTAGTATCAGATATTAAAGTACGTTCACTGTTCCTGCAGTGCAGAAATATTAGTATCAGATATTAAACTACGTTCACTGTTCCTGCAGTGCAGAAATATTAGTATCAGATATTAAACTACGTTCACTGTTCCTGCTACATCAAAAAAGCATGAAACTGCCCTGCCATCAACTAAAACAAGAGGTAGTGACGTGCTTGAACTCCATCCTCTATATGCTGCAGAGGATGGAGGAGCAGCAAAAAGCCATTCAAACCTATACAGCCACCTACGATGGGCCACGTGTTTGTGCCGCCCACTTGTGGCGCTTTGCTTTGACATCCAGCTACCTCGGAGCAACCTTTTGGACTAAAAACAATATTGTGAGGTGTGAGGTGTTCACAATAGACTGGAAATTAGTGGAAATGAATGTTATTGAGGTTAATAATAGTGTAGGAGTGAAAAAAAAAACCCCGAAATATGGATTTTAGCACTTTTTATGCTTTTTTTAAAAAAAATCAGAACCCAAAACCCAAAATCAGAACCAAAACCTTTCGTGGGGTGTTTTGGCAAAACAAATCAGAACCCAAAACCTCAAGCTAATCAGAACCCAAAACCCAAAATACCAAAAGTGGCCGGTGCACAACCTTATTGCAAACCATTGTAATGTGTAGTCCTTATTCAAAAGCAAACACCAAACAAATGAACATATATAACTGGTAGCATCTCTGTCTTGCAAGATTAGCAGCTAGCCAGTCTACAAAGAATGTAAGGTGAGATTAAGTAATGGAGATGTGAAAGGTCTCTGCCCTTTCATATATATTCTTATACAAGGTGCTTCTTTGAGATAGGGGGTAAACTAAGTAAGGAGCAAAGTATGCAGGCATACATTGGGTAAGTATGTAACATTTTAAATGCTTAAAACTCTGCATCAGAGAGTACTGTAATAATTGTAGTCCGACTTAAGATTTTATAAACTTACCCGAAAAGCTTCAATCACTTTAGCTCTATTTTCTTTATTCATTTTCAGACATTCCAACTATTCACAAAAAATATGATTTTAATATAAAGAACACATCTTTCCTTACATAAAAAGAGACACTTTACATTCATGCACAGTTTACATGTATAGCATTAGTCTCTACACTTTAATCATAATGTGACTTAACAATGAGTCATGGAAAACTATTCATCTGCATGTATCCTATATTCTAATTAAAGACTACTTGGACCTTGTTCCTCATATATCCATATTTAGTCACGCAATGTGATGCTATATAGAATATTGTGCCCTCACATAAGAGGGGTTAACAGCTCAATACTAGGAGACTTATAAGAAGGGGGTAATTTCGCAACCTTCATTCAATCCTACTGGAGCAAAGGTGTTCACCATATAGATCCAATAGGTTTCCCTCTGTGATAACCTTAATAACCGATCTCCCCCCTCTCTTATCCATCTCTATATGCTTATGGCCTTAAATCGCAAACAACTCGGATTGGCATTGTGACAGCTAAAAAACATTTTGGGGATGCTATGGTTATCTATTGTATGCAGAATATTTCTTACATGTTCAAAAATGCGAGTCTTGAGTGCTCTTTTTGTTTTTCCTATGTAAAGTCTACCACACTCACATTCAATTAAATAAACCACATAAGTGGTATTACAATTCATAAGTGTTTTAATAATCCTGATTTTTTTTTGCAGTTGAATTTGCGAATGTTGTGTGAATTTTGTGCACATATTTACATGCTTTACAATGTCCGCATGGGAAAACTTTTAATAGATGTTAAACAATTATCATTCGATCTGCAAACATCCTTTAGGTAAGAGGGGGCTAAAATAAGACTTGAGAGTTCTTGGTCTCTTAAACACAATTTGTGGCTTCGCAGGCAGATAAGAGGAAAGCAGAAGATCTAATCAGTATGAGAAATTCTTGTCTAAATATACTGTGTAACTGTTTGTTATTTGTAGGTATAATAAATGTAGAGTATTAAGATAACCCTCGATAATACGGTTATATAATGATTACGATCTGTATATGAATACCTGTAATAATGATTACTTTATGTAAGAATGGGATCATATTGAAGTCACCGGGTGTGCATCTGTTTGAGTAATTATGTTGCCCTATAAGAAGACTGTGGGATGATGTTAGACCCACCCCTTCTGACGAAGTCGCCACAGACAGCGTAGAGGGATTGCAAGGAGTTTCTTGTGTGTGAGGTCTGCTTAGTTTACGGACACTGCGAGAGCGAATAGACCAGTGTGTGTTATATGCTTTGATTTTATGATCTTCTGGTACCTGCATCTTTGCGATTTTATATGAATACATTTTATGAAAGATAATACACAATTGAAGTGCCCCCATCTTTTTAATATATTTGATATTTAATTTACCCGTGGAGATCAGGAATACGAAGGGGACGACGCGCAGACTATAGTCTGCTGGACTTGGATATATCTTGTTATTAACATTTGTGATTACGGACATTTTTCATTGTTTTGACTTTGTATGTCATTTGCATCTGTGTTTAGGTGCTATATTGGTTTATACTACTGTGCGCACTGTGAAACCCCTATTTCTTATTTAATCTAGTGCAATCTTATTGAAAAACAAACTGTAGCATGACTCCTTTACATAATTACAATTCAGAAAAATTATGAAAGCAATTTCATCCCAGTGGAACTGGGTAAGTATTTAGTTTAGACTTTGATCTAAGCTATTGTATTAAATCTTACTTGACTGGATCTTTAAAAAAAAAATACTCTAATTTGGAAACAAAGTTTTCAAACTTTAGTTCAATATCCCGGTATCATATCACTTGAAGTAGAATGATATTGAAAATTTACTGCTGTATGGGATGTTATTCTAGGGGGGAATTCAATTGACTGCACTATTCGTGAGAATAACATGGCCTGCACAGTCTTACCGTTAGTACAGTAATTTTAACGTGTATTTTTGCTCACGGCTCACAGAGCTGCTAGAAAAAACCAGAGTTGAAATTACTGTACTAACGGTAATAATGCGCATTCTTGATAATAGCGCGTTCAATTGAATTCCTCCCTTTGATGTATGTGTAATATATGAAAAGTAACTGAAAATCATACGACTGAATTCAAAAGTCGCAATATGTGGACGGGCCTTTTAGTAGTTAGGGTGATAGATTAAAGAATTGTTTCTTCGATTATTTATAAAATCACATATGAGATTATAGAATTCTGACATTTAAAACATTCCATGTGGCTTTCAACACATTATGGATGAGTCATCTAAAAATTAACTTGTAAATCTCCCTATGACCTAAAAATTATATAAACAGTCACATAAATAACATTTGAAGTATAGTATGACCCAATTGCTGAATCAAGAAAAATAAAACTGATAAACCTGTATTAAAGCAATTTGTAATCCTGTATCATCATTGACATCATTAATGACATCATTTGAAATTTCTTTAAAATAGTTGTCATGTAATTTACCACTTCTGCTTTATAACATAACCAATGTTTAGATTGCAAAATCCATACCTTGTTGCATATTGTTTGTGATAATAAAATAGTTTATAAAACATATTTAATTGAATAAATTGTAAACAAATACTGTACCAATTGCATAAAGACAAAGTCTACGTTACATCTCTTGAAACCAGCCACAAGTTTCTAAAGTACAAAGAAAATAAGAAATAAAATGTTTTGAACATTTACCTATGGTAATATTGAACAGAAAAAAATGTACTGATGCATATATATTAATACATTAAAGATATGTATTAAATAAATAGATAGGAAATGTACCTGTTGACTTTCATCCACATGTTGTTATTTGATATATGCTGAGGCAGGTTGTGTCTATGAGCAGCTTACCTAAGAACTGTGTCTTAAACGGCTCTCAGTTACTGATGAGGAAGTGCTATTGTGCAGGACGAGAAAGGGAAATGAGACCACTGCCAGGAATTGTTGGAGACTGGTTTGAGGAAAGCAACTTTTACATCTCGAGCTTTTATACATAACAAGTGAAACATTAAACTAAGGGCTGCAGTGGGTAAAAGGCATGAAAACCTTTCAAAGAGGAAACAAATACCTACACTGAGAAGAAGCATTGTGACTCCAGAGGGAAGTCCTGCTCCAACAAGTCACAGCGAGCCAGGAGATTCTAGACTGGGTGTTCTTGCCAGACCTGTTTGGTCATCCATAGATTAGCACAGCAGAGCTGCAGTCACTCATCCTTCTTCAATTGGGGATACAGTTATAACTATAGTATGTACCTTCACCGGTTAATAAATTAGTGCAGTGCCAGTGTTCGAGAGGATGTGGGCGCCTTTATGTGGTTCCACAGGTGATTCTGCAGATGGTTACTGCAAGGAAGGGCTATATATTCAGAGGGTTAAACACAATGGGCCTGATTCATTAAGGATCTTAAATTAAGAAGTTTCTTATTTAGGTCTCCTGGACAAAACCATGTTACAATGCAAGGGGTTTAAATTAGTATTCTGTTTTGCACATAAGTTAAATACTGACTGTTTTTTGTAGAGATGAGCGGGCTCGGATTCCGCTAATCCGAGCCCACCCGAACATTGCGGATCCGTACGGGATCCGAGCACTGTTTGGATATTTCCGGCGGGCAAAAAATTGAAAACGAGGCTCTGTCGTCCAAGGCTCGCGTCGAATCTCGCGAGGGGTAGAAGGGAGGGCCCAGAACAATTCCATCTTGTACCTCTTTTTTGGGCATTATGTGCTCAAGCTACCTCGGTGCAACCTTTTGGCCTAAAAACAATATTGTGAGGTGTTCAGAATAGACTGGAAATTAGTGGAAATGATTGTTATTGAGGTTAATAATAGCGTATGAGTGAAAAAAAAAACACAAAACTGGTTTTTAGCACTTTTTATGTTTTTTTCAAAATCCCTAGTTTTTTCATGTAACACACAAATACTTGATAGCTTATTTGTACATTGAAATTTAAAGTTTATATTTGTGTGCTACATGAAAAAACAGTCAGTATTTAACTTATGTGCAAAACAGATAACTAATATGCACCCCTTGCATTGTAACATGGTTTTGTCCAGGAGACTTAAATAAGAAACTTCTTAATTTAAGATCCTTAATGAATCAGGCCCCATGTGTTATTAATTTAAACTTGCTACAAAGAAGTTGATATGTCAGAAGTTAACATGCTGGTGTTTCACTTACCTTCACAAATTAATGAAAGGATATGGAAAGCTGAGCATGTTCAAATAGTATCTATGTTACCTGCTTTAACCCCCTCAGTGCTAAGGACGAATGGGGCTCGCCTTCCACATATAACCCTAAAGTGTTGCACTCATTGTGCTCAAAGACTTAAAAATAATTCTTCCCCTTCCCCTACCGATATTTTCTGTTGGTGCGTTCTAGGGGAACAGAAGGCTAATAATGACGTCATCTTATCAGTATGTGGTGAGGTCACAGAGCTCCCACCTTGCAGTCACTGTGCTACAGAAAACTATCAGAAGTTGTTAGTCCCCTCTTTCAAATTATGTGAACCCCTAGAAGTTATTTTGGTTGTTATGTGTGATCAGCAGACAATTAAACCCTACACTACAGAAAGTATTTAAGAAGTTTATGGGTGGCATAGGAAAACTTGGATCTCTCTTATTCTGGCTTTAATAAACTCCCTCTTTCAAATCATGTGGTTTCTTAGTAGTTATATTTTACTGATCACATAATCAACAGACAATAACACTTTTCACTACAGAAAACATTAAGCAGAGCAGGGATGGGGGTTATGCCCAGACCTCCCCCATCCTGACTCCGAGTGACTATAAAACTACGATGAACCCTCATTTGAAAGATGATTGTCTTTCAAACTATATACCCCCTTAGTAGTCATTGTTTGGTAATCACACTCTGCTCTACAGAAAGTCTTAACCTTTCCAGCAATTGGGGAGGTTGTAATGCACTTTGATTTTCAAGTGCAGATTTTATAATGAATACCTTTGTAAAGGTGGATTGGTGCCAAAGCATCATATCTCTTTGGGTTATTTAGAAAAAAACACACACATTTGCTTTTAATTTACTTCCTTGCAACTTCACTAAAACAACACATCTATTTGCTGTGTCAGGAGGTACAAGAAATTACCCATATTTTCTGAAAATCCATAAAATGCCCCAAAGCTACCTAAAGCTCTACATGTCCAAAACAGAGGTTTTCATCTTTCCTCTTCCACAGTGACCATCTCCTTTCAAATCTGTTTCATCATTATCAAAATCACAATTGATTCCACCCTCTACTCTACAACTCACATCACAGTTATGTTGCCTCCACCTTCAAAATATTCCCAGGATATGCTCTCTTCTAACCCAAAATGGAACCAAATATTTTATACTGATCTTCCTCTCTTCACTATAACATGCAATGTCCTGAAAAATACAACCTTCATATCTATCAAGCCTCATGTTGAGTCATTCTCTCACATATCATCTTAGATGACCTAGCCGTTGTCTCCTCTATGAATATCACTTCTCACTACTGCCTACAAGACAACTCCTATGCCACTACTAACCTATGGAATGTCCTACAATGTCTGATTAGATCTCCTCCATCTTTAAAATCTTTAAATGCTGCCTGAAAACCCACATCTTTACTAGAGCCTACTCTCTTCCCATCTATACAACTTAACAAATGTCACAAAATTGTAAATACTGCTTCTGTCCTAATCACACTCACTCTTCTTACCTCAAATTTGCCCTTTCTAGACTGTTAGCTCTCACAAGCAGTGAGCCCTTCATACCCTTTGTTTTCACATCTGCACTTTTATTTACTACCTTGTATACCCCTGCTTTACATATGCTCTGTATTCCGCACTGTTGCAGACCTACAGATCAGTGATAACATACAATAATATCTTGAATTACAAAAAAAGCTTCTGTGGACTTTTCAGTGGCTGTTTCTTTAATGCAGGTAAGTATATTCAATTGAGTATGGGGATAGAACCTGTTGTTCCAATGCCCACATAGTCACTTCCACTTGTGCCACTGGTCGTGAGTACCGGTGGTAAGGTATTGTCTTTTAGATGCAGCATGCTCCATTTTGTTGAGTTCTCTGAAGTGAATACAAGGGTATTAATGGAGTGTCCGATATTAACCCCCCCTCTACTTCCCAAGACTGTAGGTGTAAGCACTGGTTACACACCACGTGTCAAATACGATTGTGCTTAACGTGCATTGCCACTTGCTTTTTATTAATGCCAGTGGGGAACCAGCTGAAAAATGTGAACTTGGATTTACAGCATTTTGTATTTTGCATTTTTGATCTATGCTGGGTAGCTAGAAGCCTCACTAACGTAAATCGCATCAGCATTACAATTAGCATGAAGTGTACATTTTGCAGTCACCAAAAACATGCTCTATGAGACTGAATAAGAACTGATATATTGATTAAAGACATTAATATTGTTAGATATAATTACATATTATACATATGTTATACATGCCATAGTTTTTTGGGGTAAGGGGTAAAATATTAATAAATCTTTCATTTACCACAATTGTGAAGATAGATTTTACAATACAAATTTTTTCACATGACCTTTCCATTTCTTTTTCCTGGAATAAGAGAAAAACAAATAATAGTGAGTGTTAGAGAAGGTATATGTAATGTTCTCTTTTGTGATTCCACGTCCATGATGTTAATAATTCAATAATTATTAATTATACATGTTACTTTCAATGTAAGTAATTTAAATGTGCATACTTTACATGGAAATTAGCATGGGAAAGAAAACTGCATCTGAATATTTGCATATAATGTAACTTTTTTGTTTACATACATATTTAGGACACATTTTTTTTAAAAAAAAAAGTCCTAAAAGACCAAAAACCAGACTTCATAGATAAATATTTGTGAAACTACCTGGTACCTGTTAATTTTATTCTGTTTGTAATTTTGAGTGTTTTTTGCATATAAGAAATATGTTCTATATTCTGCTACAATCGGCTTTCTTTATCTTATGCAACCATACTTGAGTTCAGGCCAAGAGTGTCTTTGGGGGGGCAACTCTTCAGCAGGGGCTGCAATTAATAGCTTTAGTTGTCCCATCTGCCTAGGGTCTAAACTGTATTATAGTATTACTGCAGAGGACCTATACTGACAAAAATGGACACTTAAGGGCCTGAAAGTAAGGCAAAATAAATAGTAAGTTTGCTACTGGACAAACCATGTTACAATGCAAGAGGTGCAAATGAGTTTATTATTTTGCACATATGGAAAATACTGACTGTTTTTTCATGTAGCCCACAGATACTTGATAGCTTTATTTTTACACTGACATTGAAGTTGATCTAGGACATGTCTTACCCCAATTATAAATCTGATCCCACATTTTAAATTTATCTCCACCTCCAATGCAACCTGGTTTTGCCCAGGTGAAAAGTTACTTATTTTTTTTGCTTTACTCTCCTTAATGAATGAAGCCCTCACTTCTTGTTCTCTTTTAGGCATTGCAAGGTTACATTTTAACATGTTGGTAGATGCAATTTAAAGTCACTTCATACTTATAATGGGAACTGTATAATAAAGAAAAAGGAAAGACGTACCTTTAGTTCTCCATACTCACAAACAAGTCGAAGAAGCTCTATACCAATAGTATCAGCTTGTCCTTTCTGATAAGTAGTAAAAAGAAATAACGAAGTTTATATAAAGTAACTACAGTATTAATTGTTTTTGTAACATTAATTTTTACACCAAACGTTACATAAGTAATGCACCTTAAGTGTAGAAAAATATAGCTTTAATATATGTAGAAAATGTGTCTCATCAGATTTGTTGTGTTGATGCTTATGTTTCCTTTACAGTTTCTCTCATTTGTGATTCCACAAAGCACCAAGTATGTTATGTAAAATGGCAGTCTTTTCATCTTCATATTAGTACTGACATTGCTGGTCATGATTTTTAAACCACTAATCCACTAATCTTTACAGGGTTAATATGTTTTCATAGAAATGACAAAGCAATGGCTCAGAGCATGCAGGCTTTAGTCTCTCATGTACTTCTCTCACTGTCACTACCAAAATGATGAGCCTAGTTGTGTTTTTTATCATTGCATATGGAGAGAAGTCTTGTGAATTGCTCTTCTATTGTCAACTCAACAATGAGACTAAAGGTTTGTGCATAGTCCAAATGAATGAATAAATGTCTGGGATCAAGGATTCTGTTGCAGTTAAAATATAATCCTTACTCTACTTTTTATGATGTCTTATGAAAACTAAAATTGCTTTATATTTATAATACACAGTGCAGAATGTATATATATATATATATATATATATATAACACACACACTCTACAACGTTACATTTTGAGTAGACAATAAATTGTGATTTATAATAACCCCTTTTATAGTCTGTTATAAAGCTCAAATCTACAATAGAGATGAAGCAATAATACTAGATCTACTAGATCTAATACATCATTTCAAATAATGTTGCAATAATACATTCTGCAATACTAACAAGGAGACAAACAGGATTTACAATGAAAGAGAATAACAGGGTAATAGAAGGTATTAGTTGCTGTGAGAATTTAATTTTATGAAATTTTAATTATTTTAACACTACCTAAATCACTGTTGTAAAAGATTTTATTCAAAATACCTTTAATACATTGGGGTACTGTACTTCCCACATGTTAGATTAAATTCTTACCATGTATTTCATTCATTCATCATGTATTCTTTGAAGCATATAAGTTAATATTTAATGTCTAGAAGTATATAAAATGCAATGTCAAACTGAGCAAATTACTCATAATAGAAACTGTAGTGTTCCAAGGTCCATCTACACAATATCACACGGGAAGTGGCCAGATACACAGACTGTGCAGCAAAGTGTTCCAAGAAACTGTTGGCAACTATGGGAGAAACAATTGCCCTTGCTCAACAAAAAATAATAAACATATGAAAAAATATATGTTTACTTACTGAGATTGGCCCCATGCATGGGATAAACGCATCGGTAGAAACTAGAAAAAGAAATATTTATTGAAATATAAACTATACATACAGAATGGTTATATAAAATAATATTGATCAGAACAACAGTTTCATTATTGATTGAGAGCAGAGAATAACACTGTTTCCATCCTAGAGCATAATGTGTGGCTAAAGGGGCTTCTCCTACAAACATATAAAACCATTTGTAGAATAAGTGGAAGTAAAAGTGCACAAAAGTCAATTCAAATTGTTAAACCTAACTAACATGAGGACTATATTACAGCTTCTATCACAATCATTGTGGTTATACTGCTGTGAACATTAATGTCTACCAGCTCTGTGAAGGAATGTTACACATTTACTACCAAACTCCACAATGCATTATGCAGTAACTTGATAAATATCTTACATGCACATACAATATTATTAAACAGAACAGATCTTACCAAAGCAGCTGCTGAGAGCCACTAACAGGAAAGCAATTGCAATCTTCATGGTTGAAATAATTAGCGTTTCAACTTGAATACTCAATTACACATATCTAATACTACGTGCTGCAACTCAATTTATACTGCAAAATGTAGCTTAAGGGAGTTGACATTAGAGTCTCTGTTTAACATTTGGCACAAAGTAGAAGTCATCACTGTCTTCGTCATAAGCTACTGAAACTTTCTAATTATCTCAACAGGTTCAACCTCCTTAATCAAATATTTCTGAAATGATGTGTTGCCATCTATTCATCTTTCATACATCTGGACTGTAAATTTAAAACCCAATAATAATTTACTGCTTATTATTGTACAGGTTACTTTTATTTCTTCTTCTCAATTCATTTGTTCACATTTAAAACCATGAATAAAAATTAAACGTGCTTCAGTGGACATTATTTTAGACAACAAAATCATCTTCAGTTTCATTACAATAAAATAATAAATGTTTTTCTTGTGAAAAAATAGTATAGTATTCTACAGTTACTTTAAGGTAAGTATCTTTCTTTATCCACAGTATTTTATCCTGTGCAACTATTGGTGCCTCCACCTGAGTCTGAATAGGGACTTGGTAGGTAACCGAGAATTAGAGCAACCCGGGCTGGTTCACCCTCCTGAGTTAAGATATGCATACCATAAGGAGTTGGCGGCCCTATTAACCCCTGTCATCAGTCTAGAGTAGAGAAGTGATGGCGGTTGTTGCAGAGTGGTGTGTGCATAGGGAAGTCAGCCAGTGTCGGACCTGTAAGTATTTATAAAATTCTGATTCGGTAGCTGCAAGAAAGATAGAATTAAGAGGTTGACCAGTGGGAAGTTGGGCCAGATTAGCAATGGGCCTGATGGGGCTGCAGCCCCAGGGCTCTTCACAGAAATAGGCCCAGGCCAGCCAGGAGTAAAAAAAATAATCACATTCTCACACATTAAATGTGTAGTTTGTATCAATAAAAATCATATTTCGCTCTCTGTATTGAGTGGTGGTCTCATGGCTGCCTTAGGTATTGTTTGGTGGTCACAAGGTTGCCTTCTGTATTGTGTGGCCATAACAAAGTTGCTATGTGTTATATGGTGGTCATAAGGGTGCTGTGTATTTTGTGGTGGTCACAAAGGTGCAGGGTGGTCTTCTGCTGCTGTAGCACATTCATTTCAAGGTTGGGTGTGCCGTGATTTCAGAGATTCTCTTCTGCATACCACCCATGGTTAATTGAATTACTGTCGTCTTCCTATCAGTAACCAGTCTGGCCATTCTCTGCTAACATCTCTCATTAACCAGATGTTTCCACCCACAGAACTACCGCTCACTGGATGGTTATGGTTTTGGTTTTGAGCACCGTTCTCTGTAAACTCTAGAGAACTGTTATGTGTAAAAATCCCAAGATATCTGAAGTTTTGGCGGTACTTAAACAACAACCCATATGACACCAACAATCATTCTACAGTAAAAGTCACTTAGACCATGTCTGCATGCTTTTATGCACTGATTAGATATTTGCATTAACAAGCAGGATTACAGATAAAACCTAAGTGAACAGTGAATGTGTGTATGTATATATATATATATATATATATATATATATATATATATATATACATACATACACACACATCATCAACATTATATAGTGTCAGCAATTTCTGTAGCACTTTAAAATTGGGAACAAACAGTAATATAACAATACTAGGTTATACATACAGACAGGGCCGGATTTACCGCTAGGCAACCTAGGTACCTGCCTAGGGCGTAACGGCTCTCGGGGGGCACAGCTGGGGGGGACAGGAGCAATTAAAAAAAAATAAATCCGGCCCCTCCCCCGACTCGCATCACCCCCCCTCCCCCGACTCGCGGCACCCCCCCCCCCGCACAAGTTGGGGGAGGGGGTTCGGGTGCCGCGAATCGGGGGAGGGGTGTCGGGTGCCACGAATCGGGTCGCGGCAGCCTCTTCTCCTCTCAGTGTCTCAGTGATATCACTATGTGCCGGGACCCGACGAGCGATCACGTGACTCTTTTTTTTTTTTTTTTAAATCTGGACTGACCGAGGAGCAGCGCGCTGGAGAAGAAAGGCAATAGAAAGGTGAGTAAAACAACGGAGGGACAGAGGTGGTGATGGTGAAGGGGCACAGAGGTGGTGATGGGCACAGAGGTGTTGATGGTGAAGGGCACAGAGATGGTGATTGGCACAGAAGTGGTGATGGTGAAGGGCACAGAGGTGGTGATAGTGAAGGGGCACAGAATTGGTGATGGTGATTGGCACAGAGGTGGTGATGGGTACAGAGGTGGTGATGGTGAAGGGCACAGAGATGGTGATTGACACAGAAGTGGTGATGGTGATTGGCACAGAAGTGGTGATGGTGAAGGGCACAGAGGTGGTGATGGTGAAGGGCACAGAGGTGGTGATGGTGAAGGGGCACAGAATTGGTGATGGTGATTAGCACAGAGGTGGTGATGGTGATTGGCACAGAGGTGGTGATGGTGATTGGCACAGAGGTGGTGATGGTGAAGGGCACAGAGGTGGTGATGGTGAAGAGGCACAGAGGTGGTGATGGGCACAGAGGTGGTGATGGTGAAGAGGCACAGAGGTGGTAATGGTGAAGGGCACAGAAGTGGTGATGGTGAAGGGCACAGAGGTGGTGATGGTGAAGAGGCACAGCGGTGGTGATGGTGCCCCCAAAGATGCAAGCCATGCCCTCACCTCCTTTGGCGGCACATGCTTTCATATCTACGTAACTATAGGGGTATATGGTAGGCTGCAAAAATATAGTGCTATGGATTGTTTTAGGGAGGGGGCCCAAAAACAGTATCCTGCCTAGGGCCCTATGAGGTCTAAATCCGGCTCTGCATACAGACAGAGAGTGAAGAGGGCCCTGCTCGCAAGCTTACAATCTATGGGTCAATGGGTGTTTGATACACAGGGGTAAGTGCTCCATCATTTTGCATATTGGTCCAGCTAGAATGCAGAGGTAAAATTTATTTAGTGGGCTGTATGATCAGTCACACAACAATGTTGGTCAGAGATTTTTCGTCTTTTGTTAGCTGTGTAGAAGGTGGTAATATGGTAAGCTAGGGCGATTAAGAGGGTAGTTAATGTTTTAAGCTTGTCTGAAGAAATGGGTTTTCAGAAAACGCTTGAAAGTTTGAAGATTAGAGAAAAGTCATATTGTGCGAGGGAGAGAATTCCACAAAGTGGGTGCAGCACAACAAAAGTCCTGTGACTGGGAATGGGAGCATGTGATGAGAGTGGAAGAGAGATGCAGATCTTGTGCAGAACGGAGGTGTCAAGTTGGGAGATATTTTGACAAGTGAGGAGATGTATGTTGGTGCAATTTTATTGATGCCCTTGTATGTTAGTAGAAGAATTTTATATTGGATTTGTTGAAATACAGGCAACAAATGAAGAGACTGACAGAGTGACTCAGCAGAGGAAGGACGATTTGAAAGGAAAATCAATCTAGCTGCTGCATCTAAAATAGATTGTAAGGGGTTGATTCTGATTTTGGGAAGACCAGTAAGGAGAGAATTGTCGATGCGGGAGTTGATGAGTGCATGACATAAAGTTTTTGCAGTGTCCTGTGTGAGATATGTACGTTTTTTGGAAATGTTTTTTAGGTGTATACTACTGTTAGGAACCCCTCCAGCCGGCACAACACAACCCGGAGTCTACTCTGCCAGTCAGGTGTTCACTGGAGCCCCTGGTGGTGGGGACAGACTGGGCCTCAGACTGACAGAGGGTCGTGAAGTGTGTACCGGCTGGGGAGAACCCAGGCAAGAAGAGTCAGGTCCACGCAGAGTCAAAGGCCGGCAGCAGGTAACAGTAATGATGAACAAGCTGAGGTCAGAGGTCACAGGCAAAGTAGCAGAACGGGTAAACAAGCCAAGGATCAGGGTCACAGGAAACACAAGCGAAGTCCAATACGAAGCCAAGGGTCATACACGGGAAGTCAAACGTAGAAACAGGATACAGGGACTGGAACAAGCAGATCAGCAGACTGGAGCACAGAAGCTATAACCGGCAATGAGGCAGCAGACCTCATTGCCTTAAGTACAGACACAGACCAATCAGCAGTTGAACACACTCCTGCAGGCTAATTTACTAGTATCCAGCAGGGCCAATCAGGGCTTGCCCCTGACCTACACAGTTGCAGGCTAATGCCTGTTAATAAGCCTAATCAGCCCACAGGCTGCCTGCTATGCGCACGCGCCCGGCTACCAGCACCGCCGGGACGCAGCGCTAGTGTACTAGCGTCTGGCCGTTGCCCTGGTAACGGCCGGACAGGAAGAGGAAATGACGTCCTGGTCGTCAAGGTGACGGCCGGGACGCTGGGGCGCATGAGAAGCGAGCCGCGGCGGCTGTGAGTACCGCCGCGGCTCGTGACAGTACCCCCCCCTTGAGGAGGGGTCAAGGGACCCCGACACCCAGGTTTTCTTGGAAATTTCCTGAAGAATTCCTTCAATTGTTTGGGAGCATGGAGTTGTCTCCGCGGAACCCAAGAGCGTTCTTCTAACCCGCGGTTCCTCCACTGTACCAAAAAGTGCACCTGTCCTTGCACTTTTTTGGAATCTAAGATTTTCTGAACACTGTACCTCTGTGGCTTGCCTGAAGACTGGGCTTGAGCTGGATAAAGAACTGGTTTTAACAGAGAACAATGAAATGTGTTTGGAATTCTTAACGAGCCCGGAATTTTTAACCTAAATGCAACAGAGTTCACCTGCTTGATGATGGGAAACGGCCCGATGAATTTAGGGCCCAACTTCTTGCAAGGTTGCTTCAGCCTGATATTTTTTGTAGACAGCCAGACTTTCTGGCCAACCTTAAGAGAGCAGGGGGTACGGTGTCGGTCCCAATTTTTTTTTGCAACAAGTGAGGCTTGTTTTAAAGATGAATGTACTTTCTTCCAGACAACTCTGAGATCCCTGGCAGTGGAATGGATCTCCTGAATACCAACGGACTGGAGTGAATACAAAGAGTTAGATCTGGGGTGGAAACCATAATTGCAAAAGAACGGAGAGGTTTTCGTGGATGAGTGACAGGAGTTGTTACAGGCAAATTCTGCCCAGGGCAACAAGGAGGACCAGTTGTCATGGAACTCCGATATGTAGCATCGCAAGAACTTCTCCAAGGACTGGTTAACCCTTTCAGTCTGCCCATTTGACTGAGGGTGGTATGCAGATGATAAACTGACCTTGATTCCCAGGAGGGTACAGAATGATCTCCAGAACTGCGCTATGAACTGGGAACCCCGATCGGAGACGATGTCTGTAGGGAGTCCATGGAGGCGGAAAATGTGTTGAATGAACAAGATTGCCAAATCTCGAGCAGTAGGAAGCCTAGTGAGTGGAATGAAATGCGCCATCTTGCTGAACCGGTCTACCACGACCCAAATGGTATTGTGTCCCGCAGAGGGTGGCAGATCGACTATAAAGTCCATGGACAGATGTGTCCAAGGTTTACCAGGGGCGGCCAACGGAACTAACTGACCTACCGGGCGAGTCCTGGGAACTTTGTTCCTGGCACAAACTTCACAGGACCGGACGTGACTCTTGACGTCAGCAGACAGAGACGGCCACCATACAGTACGGGAAAGGATTTCCAGTGTTTTGTAGACTCCAGGATGCCCAGCAGTCCGACTGTTGTGTGCCTCAGCAAGGACTGTCTTCCTTAGATGAACTGGGACAAACAAACATCCTGCCGGAGTGTTATCAGGAGCCAACCTCTGGAACCTTTGTAAGGTACAGCTCAAATCTTGAGTTAATCCGGCATGAATCATAGACACAGGAACAATAGGCTCTGGGCAGGTGACCGGAGCATGATGTGCCAGGAAACTTCTAGACAGGGCGTCCGCTTGAATATTTTTGGAACCAGGACGATAGGTGATAATAAAGTTGAACCGAGTGAAGAACAGCGACCACCGAGCCTGTCGGGGGTTCAGACGTTTGGCTGACTGTATATACTGTAAGTTTTTATGATCCGTTATAACGGAGATCTGGTGTGCAGCGCCTTCCAACCAGTGCCGCCATTCCTCAAAGGCCCATTTAATTGCCAGCAATTCTCGGTTTCCCACGTCATAGTTGGTTTCCGCTGATGAGAACTGACGGGAAAAAAAGGCACATGGATGTAAGCGGTGGGTCTGGGGGTCTTTTTGTGACAAGACGGCCCCAGCACCGACGTCAGACGCATCTACCTCAAGAACAAACGGTACCCTAGGATCCGGATGTCTGAGAACCTGAGCAGACACAAAAGCTTTCTTCAGGGTTTTGAATGCATTTATTGCCTGTTGTGACCAAACAGTTGGATCACCTCCTTTGCGGGTCAAGGTGACGATAGGAGCCACGATATCAGCAAAGCTGCCAATAAACCATCTGTAGTAATTGGCGAATCCCAGGAATCTCTGGACCGCCTTGAGGTTATTCGGTTGTATCCAATCCAGAATTGCTTGGACCTTGGTTGGGTCCATGGAGAAACCTTCTGAAGAGATTAGATAACCGAGGAAGGATACCTTCTGAACCTCGAACTCGCATTTCTCGAGTTTAGCGTAGAGGTGATGTTCCCGTAATTTCTGTAGGATTTGTCTGACATGACCCTGGTGCACAGACAACGATTTTGAATATATGAGGATGTCATCTAAGTAAACAACAACAAAGTGTCCCAGGAACTCACGTAACACCTCATTAATCAAGTCCTGAAATACGGCAGGAGCATTACTAAGGCCAAACGGCATGACCAGGTATTCGTAATGGCCCGAGAGCGTGTTGAAAGCCGTCTTCCACTCATCACCTGCTCTAATACGTATGAGATTATAGGCCCCACGAAGATCAATTTTTGTGAAGATAGTGGCTCCTCTTAATTGATCAAAAAGAACGGAGATGAGGGGAAGGGGGTAGGTGTTCTTAACCGTAATAAGGTTCAGCCCTCGATAATCGATACAGGGTCTGAGTCCACCGTCCTTCTTGGGTACAAAGAAACACCCCGCTCCTACTGGGGACTTGGATGGCCTGATGAAGCCCTTCTCCAAGTTTTCGTCAATATACTCCTGCATGGATTTGGTCTCTGGACCAGAGAGAGGATACAAGCGTCCCTTGGGTAATTTAGAGCCCGGAATGAGCTCAATGGCACAGTCGAAATTGCGGTGCGGTGGTAGTGTGTCAGCAGCCTTTTTGGAGAAAACATCCCAATAGTCATGATACTGAGAAGGGAGCTGCTCCGGAATAGACTGAATAATACGTAGAGGTAGTGTCAAGCAAGACTGTGTACAATGGGGGCTCCACTGGACAATTTCTCCTTTTGCCCAATCCATGACGGGGTTATGGCAGAATAGCCAAGGGTGGCCCAGAATTAAAGGAACCGAAGGACATTCGATAAGACGTAAGACTATGGATTCCGAATGGAGAGCGCCAATGTTCAACTGTAATGGTGGGGTCTCCCAAGTAATCTTGCCGCCTGGCAACGGACTACCATCTAAGCCACATACCGTAAGGGCAGATTGGAGTTTAATCCGCGGAATACCAGCAGAGCGGGCAAACTCGATGTCAAGGAAGTTGCCAGCAGCTCCACTGTCAATGAAGGCTGATAGTTTCGTAGAACGAGCACTGAACGTGAGCTGTGCAGGGACCAATAGTGCATTTTTCTGGGAGACAATTTGTAGACCTAAGTGAACTCTCCCCTCGTTCCTTAGGCATGCTCGTTTCCCGACTTGTTTGGGCAAGAATGGGAGAAGTGGCCTCTTGCGCCACAATATAAACATAAGCCTTGGGACCGTCTCCTGTCTCTCTCCTCAGAGGAAAGACGGTATGCTCCCAATTGCATTGGTTCCTCACCATCCTGGGAGATAGGAATGAAGGCGGATGGAGGTGATGACGTTTCCTTTTCAGTTTTCCGCTCTTTATATCTCCTGTCAATTTTAATGGAGAGGTGCATCAGATCCTCCAGAGAGCTAGGAGACGGGTATTGCACCAGCGAATCTTTAATCTGTTCAGATAGGCCGACACGGAACTGACTACGTAAGGCAGGGTCGTTCCATCCACTGTCAGGTGACCATCTAAGGAATTCCGCGCAGTATTCTTCTGGCGACCGTCTGCCTTGTTTCAAGGACCGTAGGTGAGCTTCCGCGGAGGCCACTCGATCCGGGTCATCATACAGTAAACCCAATGCCTCAAAGAAGGAGTCTACGGACTGCATGGCCAGACTGGTCTGTGGCAAAGAAAACGCCCAGGACTGGGGGTCACCCTGTAGAAGGGAAATAATAATCCCAACTCGTTGCTGCTCTGAACCGGAGGAGTGGGGTCTCATCCGAAAATAGAGCTTGCAGCTCTCCCTGAAGTTCCGAAACAAAGTTCTATTTCCGGAGAACTGATCCGGTAAATTCATTTTGGGCTCACAGATGGGATCTGGAGGAGATTGTGAAGCTTTTGTGGCTTCTTCTTGAACAGACATACGCTCAGCCAATCCCTGCATCATCTGATACAAAGACTCAACATGGCCTGCTAGGGTTTGTGCCGGAGACGGTGTGGATCCACTTGCATCCATCCTAATCTTGTCTCCGTGAGTGGGCCGGTTATAATGTTAGGAACCCCTCCAGCCGGCACAACACAACCCGAAGTCTACTCTGCCAGTCAGGTGTTCACTGGAGCCCCTGGTGGTGGGGACAGACTGGGCCGCAGACTGACAGAGGGTCGTGAAGTGTGTACCGGCTGGGGAGAACCCAGGCAAGAAGAGTCAGGTCCACGCAGAGTCAAAGGCCGGCAGCAGGTAACAGTAATGATGAACAAGCTGAGGTCAGAGGTCACAGGCAAAGTAGCAGAACGGGTAAACAAGCCAAGGATCAGGGTCACAGGAAACACAAGCGAAGTCCAATACGAAGCCAAGGGTCATACACGGGAAGTCAAACGTAGAAACAGGATACAGGGACTGGAACAAGCAGATCAGCAGACTGGAGCACAGAAGCTATAACCGGCAATGAGGCAGCAGACCTCATTGCCTTAAGTACAGACACAGACCAATCAGCAGTTGAACACACTCCTGCAGGCTAATTTACTAGTATCCAGCAGGGCCAATCAGGGCTTGCCCCTGACCTACACAGTTGCAGGCTAATGCCTGTTAATAAGCCTAATCAGCCCACAGGCTGCCTGCTATGCGCACGCGCCCGGCTACCAGCACCGCCGGGACGCAGCGCTAGTGTACTAGCGTCTGGCCGTTGCCCTGGTAACGGCCGGACAGGAAGAGGAAATGACGTCCCGGTCGTCAAGGTGACGGCCGGGACGCTGGGGCGCATGAGAAGCGAGCCGCGGCGGCTGTGAGTACCGCCGCGGCTCGTGACAACTACATGAAGAAAATATAGAGTTGATGTGGGGAACAAAGGATAGTTGCGATTCAAGGAATACACCTAGGCAGCGAACTTTCAGGGTGGGATATATGGTCGTGTTATCAACAGAAATAGAAATGTTAGGCAAGGCGCTTTTGTTGGTGGGTGGGAATATTATTAGTTCTGTCTTTAAAAGATTGAGTTTGATGCTATAGAAAGGGGGGTAGAATGGATGCTATAGAAAGGGGGAAGAGTGGTTGCTGTAGAAAGGGGGAAGAATGGATGCTAAGAAAGGGAGGGGGGAATGAATGCTATAGAAAGGGGGGAATGTATGCTATAGAAAGAGGGAGAAAGGATGCTACAGAAAAGTTAGAGACTATGGGGTCTATGTACTATAATAGTGTAGTGACAAATTGCAGCAATGCATAATGAAGCACCACTGTTATTCACCAAGCTACTCTAGAATAGTTGAGGGACCATTTATGTTTTTTACTATTTGTCCTCTATGTAGCTCTCCTTTGTTGCTTTCTATTAGTATAATTAATTTTACATCTACAGAATACATTAACAAATGCAAATAAATATAGAACCGTCTAGATTATCTATATCATTTACTTTACCTTTCTCTATTTATTTGCATGTGTTAGTATATTTAATATTACATCTACAGAATATATTAACAGATAGTGTTTTGAGCACGCTCCCAGCTGCCGTGACTTTGGGGTGTTCGCTGTATGAGGTCACACACGATTTCAGCCCGCAGTCTCTCTCTATCTATCACACAGGTTATAGACCTATGGAATCGCCCCCAAACACAGCGCTCTCACACCCCCAGACACTTCAGGTTTTGCCACCACCTATTGAGTACAGGCAATAGGACCCCAATATACTGTCCCACACTGGCACACAGGCTTCTAGTTCCACAAACTAGCAAGAGCCACGCCAGCACACACAGGGTTAACTCTTCACACCTCCAGACTGTTACACAAATGTAAATGCAAACACACACAGCTTGTTAATCAACTGTATCAACAAATCACACACTGGCATTCCAAGGGTTAACTTGGTCGAGCTCTCTTTGAAACAGGCTAATGGATTCGTTAGATTATCAAGGACGCAACTTATTAAATTATAGATTTAATATACAAAAATACCGGGCGTTCAGATATAAAGAAAAATAATGAATAAACAATTAATAGACTGACAGAACAAGCAAAAACAGTTTAAAATAAAAAGGGATAAAAGTACAGAGCATAACTCACTTATAATCTGTATGCCTGGGGCATGCAGAGAAGATGGACAGTCCTTCAATTAGATTGATTCTCCAAGAAGCTGACCGTTTGTCCTTTCCAAAATACAGGTTTTTAAGCAAAATGAAATGGGATGGTCTTCAAAGGGGCAGTGTTTAATGCTTAATAGGTGGCAGGGATGTCCCCTGGGGGTCACTAAACTTTGCTCACAAATATTTCCAAAGTCTTGACCTGTGGGTAATTCTTCACAGATATTTCCCAGAGAAACAACTCCCCCTTCAATAAACCGGTCATAATCTCCCGCACATTTAAATACCAAACATGATGGAATAATGACAATACCTGTTTCAAAGATATGTGATTTTAGCTGTTCAAGGATACCCCCCATACCTGTCATTCCCAACCCTGGTGTGATTTCTGCTTCTCAGAATGGAGGACACCAGATTTCCCGAAATATGAACTATGACCATATTTTCCATATTTCTATATACCTGTATAGGCTTTCACATGCTGCCTGCAAGGATCTCCAGCTGTGATCAGCCCCACAAAGTCTATTGAAGTGTCCAAGACTCCCTCCCAAGCCAGGCTGTCTCACAGTAGGAGCCATTTGAAGATGTCCCAGGTGACCCACTTATCTTTTCACACTGGAATGTGCAAAGCCATCAAACACACTTACATCAGACTCTCTGGGCCTGAGTCATTAAAGCAAAAAAAGGAGTAAATGTTCTCCGGAACAAACCATGTCACAATAAAAGGGGTGCAAATTATTTTATTATTTTGCACATAAGTTAAATACTGGCTGTTTTTCCTTCTAACACATAAATACTTGCTAGCATTATTATTACACTGAAATTTAAAGTTGATCTAGGACATGTGCTACCCCAAGTATAAATCTGCCCCAACATTTTAAATTTACCTCCCCCTCCAATGCAACATGGTTTTGCCCAGGTGCAAATATTACTCCTTTTTTATGCTTACACTTTAATTTATCAATGGATTCATTTGATAAAACCTATTTACACTGCAGTTATGAATTATCCCTTATTAATAACTGCAAGCTCTCTATGTTCATGACAGACAGCAACAGAGGAGAGCCAAGTAGTGGGCAAATACTAAAAAAAAAAAAAATGGATGCTCAACCTTTAACCATTATTATTATTATTATTATCATTTATTTGTTAGGCACCACAAGGTATCTGCAGCGCCACACACAGTACTAACAGTAGACTATACAGGGTGAAACCATACAGAACAATGAACAAAAAGTACCAATACTTCAGAGACTCCAGCTAGTCATATGCAGTAAAGACGGAGCGGAAGAACAGGTATGGAGACAGGAGGGGAGGGGGCCCTGCTCATACGAGCTTACATCCTAAGGGAGGGTAAACAGACCAGGCACAAGAGGAGCCAGTTGAGGCAAGAGGAGAGAAGGGAGGACGAGCAAAGGGAGGAGATGGGGGTTAAGTAGATGGTTGGTAGGCTTTGAGGAAGAGGTGAGTTTTGAGTGCACGTTTGAAGGAGCACAGAGTAGGAGAGAGACGAATGGAATGAGGGAGGTCGTTCCAGAGAAGGGGGGCTGCACGGAAAAAGTCTTGGATTCTGGAGTGGGAAGAGGTGATAAGGGTGGAGGAGAGGCGGCGGTCGTTGGCCGAGCGCAGGGAGCGGGCAGGAGTGTGAATGGAGAGGAGGTTAGAGATATAAGGGGCAGTAGAGTTGGAGAGAGCCTTGTAAGTGGTGGTGAGGAGTTTGAAAAGGATTCTGTAGGGGAAGGGGAACCAGTGTAAGGCAAGGCAGAGAGTGGAGGCAGAGGAGGAGCGGCGTGAGAGGAAGATGAGTCTTGCGGCCGCATTGAGTATAAGCTGTTTATTAAATGTTTGTAGGCAAGAGGGTTTGTGAAAAAAGATCTGTTTGGCAAGTGAGAGGAAAGCAGTTTGTCAAAGGAACATGTTTGAGAAAAGCAGGTGGATGGGGGGCATTTTAAAGGAAAGCTGGTGGGCAAAAAGCTGGCTAGGGCACTTAGGACAGTGGTGTATATGAGAGGCAAGTTGGTTGTCAGATGGGCATGTGAGTGAAGCTGGTGTTATGTGGGTAGTGACAAAAGCTGATGGACCAGGGGTGGCATATGTGAGACTAGCTAGTGGGCAGATGGGCATGTGTGAGAAAAGTTGTTGGGCAGCCAGGGACATGTCAGTGTGTAACAGATGAGAGATGTCAAGTTTTTGTTTTGTTTTGTTCTGAAATCTGACATTTGGGGGTAAATGGAGCTTCATACATTTACCACTTGGAGCCTCCCCTCTAGATATCCTGTGTTTGTTCCTGTGCAGCAGTGAAGCCTGGACAGCATTCTGTGTCAGACATCAGTACCTCTGGACATCAGTGCATCTGGACTGCAGCCAGCCAGGAATAGATAAGAGTTATTATTTTTATTTTAGAAATATCAAGTATGTTAGGGGCTGGGAAATTAGATTTCTTGGGAGGAGAGGGGCGGAAAGTTTAAGCTTTACAAAAGCAGCATGAAGGGCGCAGTGTGATTATAATGAGGCACAGCATGATGATTAAGGGGCACAGTAATGTGTGTGATGGCACAGCGGGCTTGTGGTAATGTAATGTGTGTGTGGTAGGTGGTGGCTAAATAATGGGTGCTATTTCGTTTGTAGGGTGAAGGTGGGGCAATTTAATTTTATAGTGGGGACTATTAATTTAATATGGGGTGGTTTGGGGACTATTAATTGAATGTGGGGCTGAGTTTGAGGAACATGAGGTCTATTTATTAAATGTGAATATGAATTATTTAATGGCAGTGATGGTTGCAGGAAATAGGTATATTTATTATACGTAAATGCGATTAATTTATTGCAGGGGCTGTCTGGAGGGAGGGAAATAGGTTTATTAAATGGAAATACTATTACTTTAATGTTGGGGCTGGAGGAAGGCCTAAGTATTAATTGTGGGTCCTATTGATTAAATGCCGGGGCTGGTTGGAATTTTCTAAATGTACTCATTATTTTTTCCAAATAGGGCCCTCAACATTCCAGGATCCAGACAACACGCAACTAAAGAAACCAGCAGTCACAGGTGGTAAAAGTGACAAGAACAGGTAGGACAGTCTGTCAAATGTTCTGAGTCTAGTGCAGGCTAGGCTAGCCTGAGGCACTCCAGGTGTTGTGAAACTACAAGTCAAAGCATACCCTTCCAGCAATAAGCTGCTATATATTGGCAAAGCATGCTGGGGCTTGTAGTTTCACAACACCTGGAGTGCCACAGGTTAGCCAAGCTTGGTCTGGTGGAACAATCCCGATTTTTGGTGACTGTTCTGCCCAGGTCAAGACTGTGTACTGTTTATATACACACTGCATTCTTTAAATACTACACTATGGTGCTAGCCATCCTTTGTGGGCTAACCACTCCCCCTCTAGTGTCTGGTCTCGCCTCTATGATGACTGGCCACACCCCCTCTGGTGGGCCCCTAGCGTTGCAGTCCCCCGGTGAGCCTTTCATGCTCCAGTCCAACACTGCCTGGTATAGAGTGGAATTCGTTATTCCATTGATTTTCACAAAAGTCCCTGGGCCACTAGCAGCAAAACAGCACCGAAGCATAAATGATTGAACACCATATTTGACTGGTGAAATCAAGTGCTTTTCTTTGTATGCAGTCCCTTTTTTCTCCAAACGTGACGATGGTGTACTTGGCCAAAAAGTTACATTTCATCTCATCTTGTCTCACACGATTACATTCCTAGTTCCAATGACATTTTGCAAAGTTCAGGTTCTACACTTTGTGTCTTGCTGTTAGGAAAGACTTCTTTTGTGGAACTCTTCCAAAAGGCTTCTAGTCATGGAGGTGGCATCTGACAGTGGATTTAGAAATTTGAATCCCCCAATATTCAACTAAACTGTACAGTTCTGAAGCTGTGATCTTTGGGTTTGTCCTTGCCTCTCTTACCATCCTCCTCACCGTGAGCCTGATTCATTAAGGAAAGTAAAGCAAAAAAAAATGAGTAACTTTTCACCTTGGCAAAACCAAGTTGACTTTAAATGTCAGTGTAAAAATAAAGCTAGCAAGTATCTGTATCTTACATGAAAAAACAGCCAGTATTTTACTTATGTATAAAATAATAAACTAATTTGCACCCCTCAAATTGTAACATGGTTTTGTCCAGGAGAACATGTACTCATTTTTTTTGCCTTACTTTCCTGAATGAATCAGGCCCTGTATGTGGGGGCAGTATACTCGTGCCTACTGTTCCAGACAAATGTTCTACTGTTCCATGGTATTCTCATTTTTTTTCTATTATTGCCCTGGTTGTGCTTAATGGTAATTTCAACTGACTATTATTTTTTAATAACCATTTCCTAATATGTGCAGTTCCCTCTGTCTCGGTTTTAGCCAATGGTTGACAAAGGGATTTGACATGTGTGTAGCCTCATTTTTATACTGCAGGGAAACAAGAAATGGAGTTAGCCAACAATAGAGTTTTTGGAAAGTAACAGCAATAAAAAGACAGCGTTTTTTTGGAAGAATACACTATTCTTAAAATAAAACAACACTTTTATAGGAGCGATGTCTGTTATATAAATGGTAATCAATTTCTCCTAACATTTTTGAGGAACATTTGTATCATTTTATATTTTGTTTATGTTATGATTGTTTTTGCCCAGTTTCTTGAGGAGTGACAACAATTGTGGAGCTGACTGTATTGGAAGTATAATGATAAGATCTATGAAACTTATATTGGAGCTCTACATGTGTCTCTGTGAGAATTGAGGGTTAATTACTTTAACCTGGTGCAGCAGGTGTTTGCTGAATTTCCTGGTATTACATCCAAAGAGGATACTGGATACCAGGATGTAGCTTTAGGGTGTATTTAATTTGTGTATTTTAATATTAAATGTAAACATGCACTACTTAGAAAAATTAATACATTTGAGAGTAATCAGCCTAAATTCTGAGATTTGCAATCCTTTGATGAAGAGCCAGTAGCAGCATGCCCAGATAATCATTCATTACAGTTAGCTGTGCCAGCAAAGTCATGTTATCTGGTAATGGTGGCCTGTATCTGTAAGTAGCTCACAATACACACAAGGGAGCAGAAAACTAGGGTTCGGTGAACACCACAATTTGCCTCCTGTTCAAATACTGGCCAATGTTCACAGGGAGCACTCAGTTTGTGTCCATAGGTGAGCAAAGGGTTTTTGAGCATTCAAAGTGCGCTGAAAACATCCTCAGCACAACACACTTTTTATGCTTTATCAGTGACTAATTTTTGCTAGTGTGTATGATGCTTAAAAAACATGAGGTGTGCAAGGGGACAGAGGTTTTCAACTAGAGATGAGCAGTTTGAATTCTGTAAAATCCGACAGATCCAAGTTGTGGGCTCCGAGTTGAACCGAGTCATGAATTGGTTTCTCACGCCAATTTCAGACCTGAAAACAAGTCAAAACAACATTTCTGGTAAAATTACGCATCTTGCGAGTTTTGGTTGATATCTTTTATACTGTATATAGCCCTCCCATGTGTTCCCATCTGTCATTTTAGAAGAGATAGCATTTGGGCAGGAGGGTGGCTGCAATACTGTGCTACGAAAATCGCATGTAGAGGGTTAGACAGGGTGACAGAGGCAATTTATATAGCAAGCAATAGCAGTGATTTTACTGCAGTTTATGTAGAGGTCAGTCTGCTAGAATTGTGTGCCGATCAATTGGGGGTCAGAGAGGCTAAAGTAGTTGCTACTGGTTATATTATACTATATATAGTTTAGACATCTGAATTAGTATTTAGTGGGGGAAAACAGGTTGCTGTTGCTGTATGACTTTAATCAACACACTCCAAAAACAAATAGATTTCTTGCTTTTTAAAATCCATTGTGTTTGAAGCTGAAAGCTATCTTTTATCAGTGAGTGTGACATCTCAACTATGTCACACTAAAACAGAGTGATCTCTGACTGTGAGCAGCAGGCCCCAAAAAACAAATATATTTTTCTCTATCATGCTTTTAAAATACAATGTGTTGAAATCAAGTTGGCAAGGGGCAGTATTAGTGCAAAGGGGGTGTTCTTTGACTCTGAGCAGCACAACCCAAAATATATAATATAATATATTTCTTGCTTTAAAATTACCCAGTGTTTCAATTTGAAAGCAATTATGTGAGGGGCAGTCACATCTTTAGCAAGCGGCCAAAAACAGGGTGTTTTGAGTGTGAGCAGCACACCACAAAAAGATATATTCCTTGCTTTTTAAAATACCAAGTGTTTCAATCTGAAAGCAATTTTGTGAGTGGCAGTATCAGTGACATCTTTAGTAAGCGGCCAAAAACCAGGATGTTCTTTGAGTGTGAGCAGCACACCCCAAAAAACAAATATATTTCTAGCTTTTAAAATCCAAAGGTGTGAAAGCAATTTTGTGTGTTGAGGGGCAGTCTCAGTGATATCTTCATTAAGGGGGCAAAAAAAAGGGTGTGAGCAGTACACCCCAAAAAAAAAAATTTAAATTAAATTCCAAGGGGTAAATGTATTAAGCTAAGAGTTTTATGATGGGTTTGAAAAACCAATCAGATTCTAGCTATCATTTATTTAGTACATTCTACAAAATGATAGCTAGAATCTGATTGGTTGCTATAGGCAACATCTCCACTTTTCAAACCCGCTGAAAAACTCTCAGTTTGATACATTTTCCCCCCAAGAGTTTCTATTGAAAGCAATTTTGTGAGGGGACAGTCTCAGTGACATCTTTATTAAGAGGACAAACAACAGGGTGTTCTCTGATTGTGAGCAGTATCCCCCCCACCCCCCAAAAATATATTTCTTGATTTTAAAATACAAAGTGTTTCTAGTGAAAGCAATTTTGTGAGGGGCAGTCTCAGTAATGTCTTTTGTAAGTGGTCAAAAAACAGGATGTTCTTTGACTCTGAGCAGAAAAAAATATATTTTTTTTAAAGAACCAATTGTTTAACTTTGAATTATATTGTGGAACAGTGTCAGAAGAATTGTAAGATAAAATTCCTTCCTTTCCCTAACTCATTGGGCGTTCACTTGGTGTGGTGATAGCTACAAGTAGCTCCAACTTGTTCAAGTAACATTACTCCTCTTGGCAACCAAGGATCACTCTACAGATCAGGAGTATCCCAGTACCAGTACTGGCAGTAGTAGTACTTTTATGACTTCTACTAGTAAAAATGGTCATGCGAGAAGAAAGTGTAAGAAAGCATCCTCAAAATCCAAACACTCTTGTCACTCTCAAAGAAACATCAGCTCTTGATGTAAGGATTAAGAGAGAAGGTTCTGATGAATGTGTAATTTGGCCAAAAAAAAGAAAATAGCTAACATTCCATACACCACCTCCTGTGGCAAGACAAGGCTCAGACCATGGGCACTTTTGCTAGTATGGGTCCTGCTACTGCTAGTACATATACTAGATACAAAATTAGGTGTAGGAATAAGTGCTCCAATTCAATCAATCTACCATCCCTGTCACAAGCAGCATGTAGTACGATTCTCCCAAGATCTCAATACCACATATTTGCTAAATCTACAGCGCTCAGTGTCTCAGTGGAATTGATGCCTTGTATTTTCAATTTATTTTATTTATTTATTGTTTGTGGGGATTGATGCCTTGACACTGAGCGCTGTAGATTTAGCAAATACATATACTAGATGGCCTATTTCAAAAGAGAGTGCCCAACACGGTCATGCATCGTCCTTAACTTCCCATGCCCCACCTTCTCACTCACAGTGTAGGTCTGTCTCCCTAATACATGTTGACAGTCACAAGGTTGACAGAGAGCATTAAATTGAAAGTGGTAATGCCGGCACTACCACCGGCTCTACATAATGAAAAAAAATAAAAAATAAAAGCCTCCCCCATCCCCTTCTGGCACATAAAAAAACTCAGTAAATAAACAGCTTATTAACCCTAGTGAGGCCAGCCTAGGCTGATACTAACAAAATCAGGGGGCCAAAAAGCATGGGGTCGTCCTCAATTTTACTAGTACCAACACTAGGCTTTGCCAGCTGGGGAACCCGCAGCGTGGGGTCCCCCTGCCATAATTGCAAACCAGCCACAGGCACGTCAGCATGTGGCTGCATTTCCTAAGGAGATTGTGTCCGCAAAAAATAATGGGGACCCTCCACCTAGGGGTACCCAGCCCAGTGCTGAAAGCACAACAACTCTTCCCTCACCCCTTAGTTCAATACAACCATCATCATCCTCCTCATTATCTCATTCAAGTACAATACATTCATTATCAGATCCACAATTATTCTCCCATCCTCTTGCACATTTGCAACTTCCAAAGTAGCATCCTCAATTTCTATGTCTAAATCATCATCATTGATACTACTCATCCTCACCAAATGGTTAAGAAATTTTGGAAGGAGGCTGCTCTATAATTATAGTGTCAGAATCATTCTGGGGCATATTCAATTGACTGTGTTACTGCCAAAAGTAATGTGGCCTGCGCACTATTACTGTTACTACGGTAAATGTGTTCATAATTACCGTTAGTACAGGTAATCTTTAACAATGGTTTAAATTTGGGTTAAAATTAGCATATTTACAGTAATATAATAAAAGCCGCGTTGAGCAAAGCTGAATTCCTTCTGAATGTTGACGGAATGGTGTCGCCATTCTGAATGGCGAAATTTTCATTGTTGCCATTTCAACTACATTCCACACAACTAGGCGCCAGCAGAAACACTAAAACAGATATCAGCAGCAGTATATAAGGAACGGTACATATGTAATTGTTAATTTATTTACTTGATTTTGAGCTGACTAATAATAAATGCCTGCTAACACATCTTTGGACTATGCATACATTGTGAACATTTTATAACCGGGTGAGATGTGCATGTACTGTAGGACCTCAAATAGCAATTAGTTTAAAAGGCATGAGGTACTACAGGGGGCAAAATGTGAGAAGTGTCCCGATTTAAATATTGGTGGGTGGTATAGCCTAAGCGCACTGTACATTTAAGTTAACAATGACAGCCGCCATCATTTGTGTGCAGCATGCATGAGGATGCATTATGGGGCTCAGCATGTACATTTTTGTTGTATTTGTCCCAATTCCATAGAAAAATAATATCCAATAGCTAAATTTGCTCTAAACTGCAAATCTGTTAGAGATGAGCTGTTCGAAATCAGAGAAATCTAACAAAATAGACTTTTGGGGCATAGAGCCGAACGGAGACATTGTTCGGTTTCTCTTGCAAGATTAGGATCTAAATATGAGGCAAAACGTCATTTCCAGGAAAATGTCAGATCATGCATGTCTCGGATCGAGATCTTCTACATATAGCCCTCCCTCCTGTTCTCAGTTGCAATTTTAAAATTGATAGCTTGTGGGGAGGTCGTTTAATTTAATTATGTGCTGATAAAGGGGGTTGGAGAGTTTTGAAAAAAGGCAATATTTGTGTACTGAATTAGCTGTCATTTTACATCAGAAATCTTTACAGCTATTCACAGCATAGTTGTCTACTCTCCCGGAATGTCTGGGAGACTGCCAAATTTCTGGGAGTCCTCCTAGACCCCCGAGAGGGCAGGGCAACCTCCCAGATTCCTGCCAGTTTGGTAAGTTAAATGGAGGGTGCGGGGCTTAGTGACATGATTCTCTGAGTCTCGTCCCCACACGCCCACCTGCCCCAGATCAAATTGACAAAGTAGGCAAGTATGATTTACAGATCAATATAGAAAAGGGGTTTCTAAGAGTTCTAGTGCTAGGTAATAACCCAAGGCTCAACTACAAACAAAAAAAACATCAACTGAAAAATAGATACTTATATTTATCTGATGAAGATGGTGAGTAAAAGATATGTTTCTCCCTCAGAAGTTGTCAATCAACTGCATCACATATGACAAAAACACAACTGAAGAAATATAGTGTAGTATGTCATACCATACAGAGAAATATTATCGTTAAGAATATGTGTAAAAATAAATAATAAAATATCTTCTATCGATATATTATGCCAATAATTATAGTAATATCTTTATAATGTGCCCATACCGAACTGATATTGGAATAATAACAGGACCAATATCTATCTTCAATAAGTTCAAATAGGAATGCAGTCACATCAAAAGAAATGACCTGCACCACTTCGACACACCAGTGCTCTTATTCAACTGGGTTCCTACCAGAGTGATATGGATCATGAGCCCTCAAAGGTTTCTTTGGTCTCTATTTCTCCACTTCAAGAAATATACTTTGGATGGATGCCCATAAAAATAAAGAAAACGGAAGGGGACAAGAGTAATATTGTTACGATATCCAATTTAATAAAAAAAATAAAAATGCATAAATACATAGATAAAAAACAAAGGTATACAAGGGTACTCCTACTGGGAGTGGAAGCTATTTGCGCATATCCGGAATATAATAGATGTAGCAAATGTCTCGGGATGATATAGATCTTTTTCAAGGAAAAGGACCTATTGTTAGTCTTTTTTTTTTAAACCCAAATGTTTGACTGTGTAAGCAATTGTGTGAGGGGCAGTGTCACATCTGTAATAGAAAGCAGCCAAAGATGGTGTGCTTTAAATCTAACCAGCACACCCTAAAATCAGATATTTTTTTTATTTACAAACCAAATGTATGAATGTGAATAATATTTTGGAGAAATGACTGAATTGCAGGGTAACAGTCCCTCCTTTCCTTATATCATTGGATGTTCACCTGGTGTGGCAACTACAAGCAGCTTCAACTTCCAATAGCTTTTCTCTTTGTCAATCATGGATCAGTCTATAGATTAGGATAATCTCATAACTACTACTGGCAGTAGTAGTTCTTTATCAACCTCTATTAGTAAAAAAGGTCATGTGGGAAGAAAGTTTAAGACTGTTTGTCAATCTCAAAGAAAACATCAGCTCTTGCTGTAAGGATTAAGGGAAAAGTTACTGAGGAATGTGGTGATTTGTCTAAAATAAGGAAAATAACTAACATCCCATACACCACCCACAGTGGCAAGGAAGGGTTCAGAGCATGGCCACCTTTTGCTAGTTGTGGTCCTGCTACTCCTCTTACATGTACTAGATGCCAATTGCAAAACCAAATGCCCACCACCGTCAAGCATCTTCTTGCTCTGAGTGTAGGTCTGTCACCTCCAAAATAGCCATTTTGTAGAATGTACTAAATAAACGATAACTAGAATCTCATTGGTTGCTATAGGCAGCATCTCCACTTTTTCAATCCCGCAGTTTAGTAAATCTAGCCCCAAGACTACAAAAGCTCCGAGCATAGCTAGTACAGTGAAGCTGGATCATAAGAATAGGTATAGACATAGGAAAGAAGAGGGCCCTGCTCATAAGAGCTTACATCCTAAAAGGAGGGTAAACAGACAGCAGACACAATGGGGAATCAGTGGAGGGGTTATAGCGCAAGAGTGAGTAAATGGACAGGGGAAGAGAGAGGCGAGGAGATCAAGCATGGAGAGATGGTTAGGTGGATGGCTGGTAGGCTTTGAGGAACATATGAGTTTTAAGTGCCCGTTGAAGGCGCACAGATTAGGAAATAGTCAGATAGAGCGTGGGAGGTCGTAATGATGATGATTTAAATATAGAAAGTGAGGATGCTGCTTTGGAACTTGCTAATGTGCAACAGGATGAGGGGGGAAATTGTGGATCTGAAAATGTTGATTGTGTTGTACTTGAGAGAGATAATGAGGAGAACCATGTTGATTGTGTCCAATTAGGCAACCACCAGTGGTACCTCTTCATACCCATAATAAATGTATTGTCATGCCTGGACAAAAGACAAATATATTTATCTCTTGCTTGTGGAAATGTTTTTTTCCCCAAACCAGACAAAAATTGTCAATGCATCTGTAGCCATTGTGATGCCACAGTGGTAGGGACGTTGATCATCTAGGCGCCTCCTCAATGTTACGTCATGTGCAGCAAGTTAATTCAAGTAGTTTATTAAAGGCAGGAAAATCATGCAAGATGAATCCTTGCATGCTAGGGCTGCTGCTGGGGGTACATCTTCTATACAGATGGGAACCATGAAGACCAAGCATTGTTTTAAACAACAATTCTCTGTGAATCAATCCTTTGCAAGAGGAACTAAGTATGTCAGGCAGCATCCTGTTACAAAGCGGATCACTGAAGTCATAACAACTATGTTAGCATTGGATGTGTGTCTAATTTCTCCCAACAATGCACCAGGATTTAGCAAATGACATGTCTCCACGCTGCCAATTTCCTTCTAGATTCTGTTTGTCCCAAACAGCAGTTCCTCAGCTGCACTGTGAGGTTAATCACAAAGTTATTCAGTCTGTTGAAAATTCTACTGTATGGACTATCCATTTAATTACAGATATGTGGGCAAGTGTTGCTGATCAAACAAAAGACAGCCCACTGGGTAAGTGTACCACCTTCAGCAGCAGCAGTGCCTGTAGCATCATCACCCTCCATATCCCAATTGTAAAGAGCTACGGAATTTGCTGGCACTATATAAATAAATGTTGATGATAATGATATCAGTGCTGGCACACAATGCCAGGTCATGCACAGTCACTGGCTTCACTAAGAAACATACCAGTGTCAATCTGTTGGAAAATGACAGGAATATCATAGCAAAATGTCTCACCCCACTAAGACTTCATTGCTGATAACAGAGCGAACATTGTGTGTGCATTACTTCTAGGTGTACCATGCTTTGCCCACACAATAAACTTGGTAGTTCAGAATTTCTTACAAAATGAGAGGTCAGTGCAGGAGATGCTGTCTGTGGCCTTTAAAATTTCTGGGCATTCAGCAACCGCACGTAGAAAATTACAGTAGCTGCAAAACAAAATATCATCTGGAATGCCACCAGCTGAAGTAAGAGATAGTAGGATGAATTCCACACTTTATATGCTTCAGTCACTGTAGAAGCAGCAACAAGCCATCAAGATCTAAAAGCCATCAAGCACACTCCTTGACAAAGTCCAGTAGCGGACGAAATGCATTGGAACTGACTGTTTCTAATTTTGGTCCAGGAAGGACACCGTCACTACCCAGTGCGGACTCGCGGCGACTGTCAGAAGCCGCAAACTATACAAGTTGTCTACACTCAATAGCAGTGGTCTACGGTGGACTCTACATAGGACGGATTTCATCCCTGAACTTGGATTCCAAGTGTTTCAATCTGAAAGCAATTTTGTGAGTGGCGGTATCAGTGACATCTTTAGTAAGTGGCCAATACCAGGATGTTCTTTGAGTGTCAGCAGCACACCCCAAAAAACAAATCTATTTCTTGCTTTTAAAATCCAAAGGTGTGAAAGCAATTTTGTGTGTTGAGGGGCAGTGTCAGTGATATCTTCATTAAGCGGGCAAAAAAAGGGTGTGAGCAGTACACCCCAAACAATATTTTTTAATTAAATTCCAAGGGGTAAATGTATCAAGCTGAGAGTTTTATTATGGGTTTGAAAAACCAATCAGATTCTAGCTATCATTTATTTAGTACATTCTACAAAATGACAGCTAGAATCTGATTGGTTGCTATAGACAACATCTCCACTTTTCAAACCTGCCGAAAAACTCTCAGCTTGATACATTTTACCCCCAAGTGTTTCTAGTGAAAGCAATTTTGTGAGGGTACAGTCTCAGTGACATCTTTATTAAGAGGACAAACAACAGGGTGTTCTCTGACTGTGAGTAGTATCCTCCCCACCCCAAAAAAAATAAATTACTTGATTTTAAAATACAAAGGGCCTGAGTCATTAAGGAGAGTAGAGAATAAAAAAGGAGTAACTTTGCAGCTTGGCAAAACCATGTTGCATTGGAGGGGAGGTAAATTTAAAATGTGGGGACAGATTTATAGTTGGGATAGGGCATATCCTAGATCAACTTTAAATTTCAGTGTAAAAAATAAAGCTCAAGGTCTTTTTAAATGATACTTTAATCCTATGAATACACCTATTATACTATACTATATTGTGGACTATTTGTTGGTTATCCTTTATCTTACTAGGCAACCTTTTATCCCCATTCCAGTGCATTAATACTTGCACGTACTATCTGACTGTTGGGTATTTTCACTAGTCTGTTATGATATGCATGGTATTACATATGCTAGGTTAGCCTCACTACCGGGTGTGTTATTTTAAACTCTTTCTTTATTCATCACTTTATTTTAATATTCGCCTCCTCAGTTTGGTTGTGTACTCTCATAAAATTTTAATTAATACCAATAAAGGCTATGTTTTAATAAAAAAAACAAAAACATTTTTTTATACCTGGAGTGCTTATTAGGTCATTCTTTTCCTCTTTTTGTAAACACATAACCATGAACTTTGACCAGAGCACCCCCTCACCACTTATACAATTTAGTTCGGTTTAATGGTGGGGTTGGTCTCCACCTAGTGCGGAGCTCTTTTTCCTTCTCCCCATTCCCTTTCTTTCCTAATTATTTATAAAAAAAAAAACTATTAAGTATTTGTGTGCTACATGAAAAAACATCCAGTATTTATCTTATGTGCAAAAAAATAAACTAATTTGCACTCCTTGTATTGTAACATGGTTTGTCCAGGATCAAAATTACTCGTTTTTTTTGCCTTGCTCTCCTTAATGACTCAGGCCCAAAGTGTTTATAGTAAAAGCAATTTTGTGAGGAGCAATCTCAGTAATGTCTTTTGTAAGTGGTCAAAAAACAGGATGTTCTTTGACTCTGAGCAGCAAAAAAAAAAATTTTTTTTAAAGAACCAAATATTTAACTTTGAATTATATTGTGGAGCAGTGTCAGAAGAATTGTAAGATAAAATTCCCTCCTTTCCCTAACTCATTGGGCGTTCACTTGGTGTGGTGATAGCTACAAGTAGCTCCAACTTGTTCAAGTAACAATACTCCTCTTGGCAATCCAAGGATCAAGATCAGGAGTATCCCAGTACCAGTACTGGCAGTAGTAGTACTTTTATGTTTTCTACTAGTAAAAATGGACATGCGAGAAGAAAGTGTATGAAAGCATCCTCAAAATCCAAACACTATTTGTCTCAAAGAAACATCAGCTCTTGATGTAAGGATTAAGAGAGAAGTTTCTGATGAATGTGTAATTTGGCCAAAAAAAAGGCTCAGACCATGGCCACTTTTGCTAGTACGGGTCCTGCTACTGCTAGTACATATACTAGATGGCCTAATTAAAAAAAGAGTGCCCAAGACGGTCATGCATCGTCCTTAACTTCCCATGAACCACCTTCTCACTCACAGTGTAGGTCTATCTCCCTAATACATGTCGACAGTCACAAGGTTGACAGAGAGCATTAAATTGAAAGTGACAATTCCAGCACTACCACTGGCTCTACATAATAAATAAAAATAAAAAATAATAGCCCCCCCCATCCCCTTCTGGCACATAAATAAACAGCTTATTAACCCTAGTGCTGCCAGCATAGGCTGATACTAACAAAATCAGGGGGCCAAAAAGCATGGGGTCGCCCTCAATTTTACTAGTACCAGCACTAGGCTTTGCCAGCTGGGGAACCCGCAGCGTGGGGTCCCCCTGCCATAATTGCAAACCAGCCACAGGCAGGTCAGCATGTGGCTGGAATTCCTAAGGAGATTGTGTCCGCAAAAAAGAATGTGGACCCTCCACCTAGGGGTACCCAGCCCAGTGCTGAAAGCACAACAACTCTTCCATCACCGCTTAGTTCAATACAACCATCATCATCCTCCTCATTATCTCATTCAAGTACAATACATTCATTATCAGATCCACAATTATCCTCCCATCCTCTTGCACATTTGCAACTTCCAAAGTAGCATCCTCAATTTCTATGTCTAAATCATCATCATTGATACTACTCATCCTCACCAAATGGTTGAGAAATTTTGGAAGGAGGCTGCTCTATAATTACAGTGTCAGAATCATTCTGGGGCATATTCAATTGACTGTGTTACTGCCAAAAGTAATGTGGCCTGCGCACTATTGCTGTTACTACGGTAATTGTGCACATAATTAGTATGGTAATCTTTGACAATGGTTTCAATCTGGGTTAAAATTAGCATATTAACGATAATATAATTATCGCTGCGTTGAGCGTAGCTGAATTCCCCTGTTGACGGAATGATGTCGCCATTCTGAATGGCAAAATTTTCATTGTTGCCATTTCGACTACATTCCACAAAACTAGGCGCCAGCATTAACACTCAAGCAGACATCAGTAGCACTATATAAGGAATGGCACATATATAATTGTTAACTTTTTTACTTGATTTTGAGCTGACTACTAATAAATGTCTGCTAACACATCTTTGGACTATGCATACATTGTGAACATTTTATAATTTGGTGAGATGTTCATGTACTGTAGGACCTCAAATAACAATTAGTTTAAAAGGCATGAGGTACTGCAGGGGGCAAAATGGGAGAAGTGTTCTGATTTACATATTAGTGGGTGGTGTAGCCTAAGCACATTGTACATTTAAGTGAACAATGACAGTCACCATCATTTGTGTGCAGCATGCATTATGGGGCTCAGCATGTACATTTTTGTTGTATTTCATAATCATCATCATCATCTATTTGTCCGTATTCCATAGAAAAATAATATCCCATGGTTAAAAATTGTATCCTGAAGCTGAATTTGCTCTAAACTGCAAATCTGTTAATAGAGATTAGCTGTTCGAAATCAGAGAAATCTAACAAAAAACACTTTTGGGGCATAGAGCCGAACGGAGACATGGCTCGGTTTCTCTCGCCAGATTAGGATCTAAGTATGAGACAAAACGTAATTTCCAGAAAAATGTCAGATCTTGCATGTCTCGGAACGAGATCTTCTACATATAGCCCTCCCTCCTGTTCTCAATTGCAATTTTAAAATTGATAGCTTGTGGGGAGGTCGTTTAATTTAAATATGTGCTGATAAAAGGGGTTGGAGAGTTTTGAAAAAAGGCAATAATTGTGTACTGAATTAGCTGTCATTTTACATCAGAAATCTTTACAGCTATTTACAGCATAGTTGTCTACTCTCCCGGAATGTCTGGAAGACTGCCAAATTTCTGGGAGTCCTCCTAGACCCCCGAGAGGGCAGGGCAACCTCCTGGATCCCTGCCAGTTTGGTAAGTTAAATGGAGAGGGCGGGGTTTAGTGACATGATTCTCTGAGCCTCGTCCCCACACGCCCACCTGCCCCAGATCAAATTGACAAAGTAGGCAAGTATGATTTCCAGATCAATATAGAAAAGGGGTTTCTAAGAGTTCTAGCGCTAGGTAATAACCCAAGGCTCAACGACAAACAGAAAAAACATCAACTGAGAAATAGATACTTATATTTATCTCATGAAGATGGTGAGTAAAAGATATGTTTCTCCCTCAGAAGTTGTCAATCAACCGCATCACATATGACAAAAACACAACTGAAGAAAAATAGTGTAGTATGTCATACCATGCAGAGAAATATTATCGTTAAGAATATGTGTAAAAATAAATAATAAAATATCTTCTATCGGTATATTATGCCAATAAATATAGTAATCTAATATATAAATGTCTAGTGGCGTGTGTTAGTCTGTCTGTCTGTGTGTGTGTGGAAAAAATAAAACCAAGCTGCAGCGCCACCTGCTGGGCGGAGTTATACACTGACCTACTAAATTCTTAGTGTGTGTGGAAAAAAAAATTCAGAAAGGACTGAAATTTGGTATACTAAAATGTTTTTAATTTGTTAATTTAATTTGTTAATTGTTAAAAGTGTTTATAAAGATTTAAAAAATATATATATATATTTCTTGAAGGAGAAGTGACAGTTGGGAGTGGTTGGTGGTTGCCGGGGGTGACAGTGGGGAGCGGTTGGCGGTTGAGGCCTGGGCTATGGCCCAAATGCATGACAAGAACCTTTTTAACACCTTAAGTAGCTTGATTTGACTAGAATGCATGAGTATCATGCCCGGGTTAACTTGTATCTTTATAATGTGCCCATACCGAACTGATATTGGAATAATAACAGGACCAATATCTATCTTCAATAAGTTCAAATAGGAATGCAGTCACACCAAAAGAAATGACCTGCACCACATCGACACACCAGTGCTCTTATTCAACTGGGTTTCTACCAGAGTGATATGGATCATGAGCCCTCAAAGGTTTCTTTGGTCTCTATTTCTCCACTTCAAGAAATATACTTTGGATGGATGCCCATAAAAATAAAGAAAATGGAAGGGGACAAGAGTAATATTGTTACAAATTCCAATTTAATAAAAAAAAAAAAAATCATCCAATAAAAATGCATAAATACATAGATAAAAAACAAAGGTATACAAGGGTACTTCTACTGGGAGTGGAAGCTATTTGCGCATATCCGGAATATAATAGATGTAGCAAATGTCTCGGGATGATATAGATCTTTTTCAAGGAAAAGGACCTATTGTTAGTCTTTTTTTTTTAAACCCAAATGTTTGACTGTGTAAGCAATTGTGTGAGGGGCAGTGTCACATCTGTAATAGAAAGCAGCCAAAGATGGTGTGCTTTAAATCTAACCAGCACACCCCAAAAAACAGATATTTTTTTTATTTACAAACCAAATGTATGAATGTGAATGATATTTTGGAGAAATTAATGAATTGCAGGGTAACAGTCCCTCCTTTCCTTATATCATTGGATGTTTACCTGGTGTGGCAGCTACAAGCAGCTTCAACTTCCAATAGCTTTTCTCTTTGTCAATCATGGATCAGTCTATCGATTAGGATAATCTCATAACTACTACTGGCAGTAGTTCTTTATCAACCTCTATTAGTAAAAAAGGTCACGTGGGAAGAAAGTTTAAGACTGTTTGTCAATCTTAAAGTAAACATCAGCTCTTGCTGTAAGGATTAAGGGAAAAGTTACTGATGAATGTGGTGATTTGTCTAAAATAAGGAAAATAACTAACATCCCATACACCACCCACAGTGGCAAGGAAGGGTTCAGACCATGGCCACCTTTTGCTAGTTGTGATCCTGCTACTCCTCTTACATGTACTAGATGCCAATTGCAAAAGCAAATGCCCACCACCGTCAAGCATCTTCTTGCTCTGAGTGTAGGTCTGTCACCTCCAAAATAGCCATTTTGTAGAATGTACTAAATAAACGATAACTAGAATCTCATTGGTTGCTATAGGCAGCATCTCCACTTTTTCAATCCCGCAGTTTAGTAAATCTAGCCCCAAGACTACAAAAGCTCTGAGCATAGCTAATACAGTGAAGTTGGAACATAAGAATAGGTATAGAGATAGGAAGGAAGAGGGCCCTGCTCATAAGAGCTTACATCCTAAAAGGAGGGTAAACAGACAGCAGGCCCAATGAGGAGTCAGTGGAGGGGATATAGTGCAAGAGGAGTGAGTAAATGGGCAGGGGAAGAGAGAGGCGAGGAGATCAAGCATTGAGAGATGGTTAGGTGGATGGCTGGTAGGCTTTGAGGAACATATGAGTTTTAAGTGCCTGTTTGAAGGCGCACAGCTTAGGGGATAGTCAGATAGAGCGTGGGAGGTCGTAATGATGATGATTTAAATATAGAAATTGAGGATGCTGCTTTGGAACTTGCTAATGTGCAACAGGATGAGGGGGAAAATTGTGGATCTGAAAATGATGATTGTGTTGTACTTGAGAAGGATAATGAGGAGAACCATGTTGATTGTGTCCAAGTAGGCAACCACCAGTGGTACCACTTCATACCCATAATAAATGTATTGTCATGCGGAAATGTTTTTATCCCAAACCAGACAAAAATTGTCAAGGCATCTGTAGCCATTGTGATGCCACAGTGGTAGGGACGTTGATCATCTAGGCACCTCCTCAATGTTACGTCATGTGCAGCAAGTTAATTCAAGTAGTTTATTAAAGGCAGGAAAATCATGCAAGATGAATCCCTGCATGCTAGGGCTGCTGCTGGGGGTACATCTTCTATACAGATGGGAACAATGAAGACGAAGCATTGTTTTAAACAACAATTCTCTGTGAATCAATCCTTTGCAAGAGGAACTAAGTATGTCAGCCAGTATCCTGTTACAAAGCGGATCACTGAAGTCATAACAACTATGTTAGCATTGGATGTGTGTCTAATTTCTCCCAACAATGCAACAAGATTTAGCAAATGACATGTCTCCACGCTGCCAAATTCCTTCTAGATTCTGTTTGTCCCAAACAGCAGTTCCTCAGCTGCACTGTGAGGTTAAACACAAAGTTATTCAGTCTGTAGAAAATTCTACTGTATGGACTATCCATTTAATTACAGATATGTGGGCAAGTGTTGCTGATCAAACAAAAGACAGCCCACTGGGTAGGTGTACCACCTTCAGCAGCAGCCTGTAGCCTGTAGCATCATCACCCTCCATATCCCAATTGTAAAGCGCTACGGAATTTGCTGGCGCAATATAAATAAATGTTGATGATGATGATATCAGTGCTGGCACACAATGCCAGGTCATGCACAGGCACTTGCTTCACTAAGAAACATACCAGGGTCAATCTGTTGGAAAATAACAGGAATATCATGGCAAAATGTCTCACCCCACTAAGACTGTACTCAGGGTTCTTCATTGCTGATAACAGAGCGAACATTGTGTGTGCATTACTTCTAGGTGTACCATGCTTTGCCCACACCATAAACTTGGTAGTTCAGAATTTCTTAAAAAATGAGAGGTCAGTGCAGGAGATGCTATTTGTGGCCTTTAAAATTTTTGGGCATTCAGCAACCGCACGTAGAACATTACAGTAGCTGCAAAACAAAATATCATCTGCCATGTCACCAGCTGAAGCAAGAGATAGTAGGATGAATTCCACACTTTATATGCTTCAGTCACTGTAGAAGCAGCAACAAGCCATCAAGATCTACAAGCCATCAAGCACACTCCTTGACAAAGTCCAGTAGCGGACGAAATGCGTTGCAACTGACGGTTTCTAATTTTGGTGCAGGAAGGACACCGTCACTACCAGGTGCGGACTCGTGGCGACTGTCAGAAGCCGCAAACTATACAGGTTTTCTACACTCAATAGCAGTGGTCTACGGTGGACTCTACATAGGACGGACTTCACCCCTGAACTTGGATTATCCTCTATTTACAGGGGAAGATTAGTTAGTCAGCATGAGAGGGTGAGTCTGTATTCGGTAATTGGATCCCGTTTGCTCCGCTGCACATACTCTGCAAAAGACATAAACATTAACCTGCTCTTAACAGTACATTTTGTCACTATTTGCTTTATTAATATATTAGTATTTTCATATATTGACTGCATTTTGCACTCCTTTATTGTACTAACTAAACATTAAGCACACTGCTGATTCATTTTGAAATTTTAACAAATGAAGTGCATTCAGACACTGTCAAGTCTTACCACTAATCAAAGTACTGGAAAAGCAACAGGAGAGGTTGAATGACGATATGAAAGTAAGCAATTCTACTAAGTATGTTGGCCATGTAGATCAAGTTCTTTATTTGCATCACACACACCCAATGGTTTGCATTAAAGTTGGATCACTATATTTTTGCAACCTTTATAGCTTTCATTTATTTAGTACTTTCTACAAAATGACAGCTAGAATCTGATTGGTTGCTATAGGCACCATCCCCACTTTTTCAAACCCGCAGCTTAGTAAATCTAGCCCATGATCTTAACGGGTAAGTACTGCCTCTTGCAATGACAGAAACATAAGAAGGACAGCAAACCACTATGTAGTTGCATCTTCTCATGCCATGATGTACACTATGGGAATAAATATTACATTTGCCTCTTGATTTAAAGTCAGAAGGTTGATGCTATCTAACTAATCTTTAAATTAAACCATAAAAATAGAGAATCCCAATATTAATGTGCAGCATGCAAAAGCAGACATTACTTATACTGCATGCAGAAGTAATGTTTGCATTTGTACTCCTTACAGAACTGCTGTACCCGTTTTTGGCAGGTGCAAATACTGAGCAAAAATTTGCTCCTAACTCTACATCAGCCCCAAACTACATAATAGTCACAGCAGCTTTAGTATTAACTACATTTGCTAGAATCAGCTAAACAAATGTGATGTAACCTTTTAGAGCAAGGATAACATATATGCCAATAAAAAGGTATCAGCAGTAAACAGTGGAACATTTTTCGAAAGTTAAACTAAGCTACATATCTGCCTGATGTGTGCTTCAGTGTGCTAGGACTACTGATGAAATAGGGGTTTGTGGTTTGTTTGTGCCACTTCCTCCCAAAGCTGATATCATACATAGAGTAATGTTGCACAAATGTAGCTCTATATACATTATACTCATACTTTCCAACTTTTTAATGTTGGTCTCCGGGGGAGAGGTGGGCGTTTGGAGCCGGGGCTGGACAATTATCGTCATTTTGGCCCCATCCACCGCACAACAATGATACAATGTGTCATTTTACTGCGACGTGCCAAATGATGCGATTTCCTGAGAATCTCGTCATGGGGGCTCCAAATCCTGCCCACTTCCTAGTCATGTGTGTTCCTGTATGGGTATTCTGCAATAAAAACTTTAACCAATATATGAATTTGTATGTATTTTATGCAGTGTTGGCGAGTATGACATTACTACAGGTTCATAAAAACTGGAAACATATTAAAAGTACAATATTTACAATTATATAGCGTTATTCATAATATACTTACCTAATAGCCACTCGTGTGCACTATACCTCTCAGTTAGCTTCTACCATATCTATGAATGGCTCATTCTGCTGAGCCACTCTGTCAGTCTCTTCATTGGTTGCCTATTTTTAAACAAATCCAATATAAAATTAATCTTTTAGAATACAAGGTCATCAACAAAATTGCACCAACATACATCTCCTCACTTGTCTCAAAATATCTCCCTACTCGACACCTCCGTTTTGCACAAGATCTACGTCTCTCTTCCACTCTCATCACTTCCTCCCATTCCCGGTTACAGGACTTTTTTCGGGCTGCACCCACTTTGTGGAATTCACTCCTTTGCACCACAAGACTTTTCTCTAGTCTTCAAGTGTTCTCTGAAAACCCACCTCTTCAGGCAAAGTTATAAATTTCCACTACCACCCTCTTAATCTCCTTAGGTTACCCTATTACCACGCTCTACACAGCTAACACAAGACAACAACCCTCTGACCAACATAGTTGTGTGACTGAGCATACAGCCCACTAAATACTTCCTAACCTTTGCATTCTAGGTGGACAAATATTCAATAAGATGTAGCACTTACCCTTATGTATAAAACTATTGTCCCATAGATTGTAAGCTTGCGAGCAGGGCCCTCTTACCTCTCCGTATGTATTACCCAGTATTGTTTTAGTGCTATTTTTTCCCAACTGTACAGAGCTATGGAATCTGCTGGCGCTATATAAATAAATATTGATGATGAGTTGTGTGTTTCTTCACTATGCAACACACACTGCAGCATTGCAAGAAGCATAATTTGCAACTCTCTTGGGTCGGTGCAGAATTTATGCTCCATACATAGAGATGGGCGGCTCGGTTTCCTTGAAATCGAACCCACCCGGATTTCGGGGATCTGAGTACCGAGCCTAGTCGGTTCAGTACTCTCGCGCCTATTCGGATTCCAAAACGAGGCAAAACGTCATTGTGATGTTGTCGGATCTCACGAGTTTTGGAATCAATAAATACCCACCTCCACGGCAATCTAGCTCCATTTGAGAGAGGGACAGAGAAGGGTTAGGTCACAGTAGAGCAGGCAAAGTGATAGAGTAGAAATAGGAGGGTGTGTATTTTTCTGAATTTGCACTACAAAGTGTTTGGGGTGTCATATACCCCCTTATAAAAAAGCTGTATCTTCTGAGTGCTGAATTTGCACTAATAAGTGTAGGGTCTAATATACACCCTTATAGAAGAGCTGCTTTGGTCATTTTTATTAATCTACAAGTCTTTGCAGGCTTCTTTTCTTAATTTGTCCTAATAAGTGTAGGGTCTAATATACACCCTTATAGAAGAGCTGCTTTGGTCATTTTTATTAATCTACAAGTCTTTGTAGGCTTTTTTTCAGAATTTGCACTAATAAGTGTAGGATCATACTGGGTTTGCTGGGAATTTCAATGGCTCTTTTTAGTGCATTGTCTGGCACCCTGGATTGGTGTGTGTCTGATAAAAGCACTTATCCCAGAAGGGTCAGTGCTTGTTGCCATGTATTAGCTGTAGAATTACATCACTTATCCAAGAAACAGGTTGAGCGCACGTTGCCATGTATTAGCTGTAGAATTACCTCACTTAACCAAGAAACAGCTGGAGCGATCAAATTAACCATAACTGGTTTCATGATCCAAGGACAATTCCATCTTGCATCACTTTTTTTTCTCCCACTGCTCTGTGCCAATGTGTCCTAGATGTGCTAGGAACTGCTGTGTGTTTGAGTCATTGCTCTGTCCCTTACCATCCAGCCAGGTCGCTGCAGTATTTGTCTGAAAGTGTATGAAAAGCATATTGTGACCTGTGAGGTGGTAAAAGTTGAATGAAAATAACTGGTATTTAGTGATAGTGAGGTTAATAATAATGTAGGTACAAAATAATACATAAATTATGTGATTTTACACCCAAAAATATATTTTTTTTTTAAAAAAAGCTAAATAAAACCAAAACACGCAAGGGCGGTTTTGGCAAAACCAAAACCAAAACACGGGGGTCAGTGAGCATCTCTATCCATAAGTCACATTTTTAAAAATATGTGTAACTCAAATAACAGACACATTGCAAAGGATATAGCTAAATTGCATGTCCTCATCCTTACTGTACTTCACTTTATCCTGCAGCGGTACGCCTACTACTGCCACTGCTGCTGTTGCTGCTGTTAGTCGGTCATCTTCCCAGAGGGGAAGTCGTAAGACCGCTAAGTCTTTCACAAAACAATTGACCGTCCAACAGTCGTTTGCCATGACCACAAAATACGATAGTAGTCACCCTATTGCAAAGCGTATAACTGCGGCTGTAACTGCAATGTTGGTGTTAGACGTGCGCCCGGTGTCCGCCATCAGTGGAGTGGGATTTAGAGGGTTGATGGAGGTATTGTGTCCCTGGTACCAAATCCCGTCGAGATTCCACTTCACTAGGCAGGCGATACCAAAAATGTACAGAGAAGTACGATCAAGTGTCCTCAGTGCTCTTAAAAATGCGGTTGTACCCACTGTCCACTTAACCACGGACATGTGGACAAGTGGTTCTGGGCAAACGAAGGACTATATGACTGTGACAGCCCACTGGGTAGATGCATCCCCTTCCGCAGCAACAGCAACAACTGCATCAGTAGCAGCAACTACAAAATGGCGGCTCGTGCAAAGGCAGGCAACATTGTGTATTACAGGCTTTAATAAGAGGCACAACGCTGACAACATATTAGAGAAAATGAGGGAAATTATCTCCCAGTGGCTTACCCCACTTAGACTCTCATGCGGATTTGTGGTGTCAGACAATGCCAGTAACATTGTGCGGGCATTAAATATGGGCAATTTCCAGCACGTCCCATGTTTTGCCCACACCATTAATTTGGTGGTGCAGCATTACCTCAAGAGTGACAGGGGTGTGCAGGAGATGCTTGCGGTGGCGCGCAAAATTGCTGGACACTTTCGGCATTCAGCCAGTGCCTACCGCAGACTAGAGGCACATCAAAAAAGCATGAACCTGCCCTGCCATCACCTCAAACAAGAGGTTGTGACGCGCTGGAACTCCACCCTCTATATGCTGCAGAGGATGGAGGAGCAGCAAAAGGCCATTCAGGCCTACACAGCCACCTACGACATAGGCAAAGGAGTGGGGATGCGCCTCAGTCAAGCGCAGTGGAGACTGATTTCCGTGTTGTGCAAGGTTCTGCAGCCATTTGAACTTGCCACACGAGAAGTCAGTTCCGACACTGCCAGCTTGAGTCAGGTCATTCCCCTGATCAGGCTGTTGCAGAAGCAGCTGGAGAAAGTGAGGGAGGAGCTGGTAAGCCATTGCGATTATACCAAGCATGTAGCTCTTGTGGATGTAGCCCTTCGTACGCTTTGCCAGGATCCGAGGGTGGTCACTCTTTTAAAGTCAGAGGAATACATTCTGGCCACCGTGCTCGATCCTCGGTTTAAAGCGTATGTTGTGTCTCTGTTTCCGGCGGACACAAGTCTACAGCGGTGCAAAGACCTGCTGGTCAGGAGATTGTCCTCTGAAGAGGACCGTGACATGCCAACAGCTCCACCCTCATTTTCTTCCACATCTATGGCTGCGAGGAAAAAGCTCAGTTTTCCCAAAAGAAGCACTGGCGGGGATGCTGATAACATCTGGTCCGGACTGAAGGACCTGCCAACCATTGCAGACATGTCTACTCTCACTGCATTGGATGCTGTCACAATAGAAAAAATTGTGGATGATTACTTTGCTGACACCATCCAAGTAGACATGTCAGACAGTCCATGTTGTTACTGGCAGGAAAAAAAGGCAGTTTGGAAGCCCCTGTACAAACTGGCTCTATTTTACCTGAGTTGTCCCCCCTCCAGTGTGTACTCGGAAAGAGTTTTTAGTGCAGCGGGGAACCTGGTCAGTGAGCGGCGAAGGAGGTTGCTTCCTCAGAACGTTGAAAAAATGATGTTTATAAAAATGAATAATCAATTCCTCAATGAAGTACAGCACTGCCCTCCAGATACTACAGAGGGACCTGTGGTTGTGGAGTCCAGCGGGGACGAATTGATAATGTGTGATGAGGAGGAAGTACACACTGTAGGGGGAGAGGAATCAGAGGTTGAGGATGAGGACGACATCTTGCCTCAGTAGAGCCTGTTTAGTCTGTACAGGGAGAGATGAATAGCTTTTTTGGTGTGGGGGCCCAAACAAACCAATCATTTCAGCCAAAGTTGTTTGGTAGGCCCTGTCGCTGAAATGATTGGTTTGTTAAAGTGTGCATGTCCTATTTCAACAACATAAGGGTGGGTGTGAGGGCCCAAGGACAATTCCATCTTGGACCTTTTTTTTTTGCATTATATGACCAATCAACAGTCGTTTGCCATGTTCAAAAAGTAAAACCAAATTTAAAAAAATACAAGAAATTAAACCAAAAGTAAAATGCCGTGTCATAATTTAAAACAAGAGGTATTGACGTGCTCTAAAACTACTGTATTGTTGTTTATATTTTATAAACACTACACTTGAAAGCTTGAGTCTTTCAATAAAAAAGTAACTGTCCATTGCACGAATATTTGCAACAGGGACAATTTTAGGGTTAAGAAAGTCAACTAATAACACTTCGACGCTGTCTGTCTTTATAAACACTACACTTGGAAGTTGGAGGAGGTATAGTGGCCCCGGCACCAAATTTACTACCGGGGCCACTCCACTGTGCAGTCCATATTTAGGTGTATCAGATATTAAACAACGGTGACAGTTGATGCCCAATTTTTTAATTATATTGTGGCCTCGGTACCAAATTGTGTACCGGGGCCACCACACTACGCAGTCCATACCCTTTTTTGGTGGAATTCTGACACGTGGAGGGTTTTTTAATTATATTGTGGCCTCGGTACCAAATTGTGTAGCGGGGCCACCACACTACGCAGTCAAGATAGATAGATGCGTATCATAGATAAAGTACATTCAGTGGTGTGGGGCAAATTGAAAAATATTCAAAATGCACTGACATTATCAAAAACAAGAGGTTGTCACACGCTAAAACTCCAACATGTATATGATGGAGAGGATGGAGGAGCAGCCGTATGTGTAGTGTAATGCAGACCTGTTGAAGGTTTTTTATATATTTTATTGTGGTGCCCAGTGCCCACTCCTCTAGGCAGTCCAGGTACATTTATTGGTGCGATTCATAAAAGTTCAGGGTTTTTAATATATTGTGGTGACCCACTCCTCTACGCAGTCCAGGTACATTTATTGGTGCGAATCATAAAAGTTCAGGGTTTTTAATATATATTGTGGTGACCCACTCCTCTACGCAGTCCAGGTACATTTATTGGTGCGATTCATAAAAGTTCAGGGTTTTTAATATATTGTGGTGACCCACTCCTCTACGCAGTCCAGGTACATTTATTGGTGCGATTCATAAAAGTTCAGGGTTTTTAAGATATTGTGGTGACCCACTCCTCTACGCAGTCCAGGTACATTTATTGGTGCGAATCATAAAAGTTCAGGGTTTTTAATATATATTGTGGTGACCCACTCCTCTACGCAGTCCAGGTACATTTATTGGTGCGATTCATAAAAGTTCAGGGTTTTTAAGATATTGTGGTGACCCACTCCTCTACGCAGTCCAGGTACATTTATTGGTGCGATTCATAAAAGTTCAGGGTTTTTAAGATATTGTGGTGACCCACTCCTCTACGAAGTCCAGGTACATTTATTGGTGCGATTCATAAAAGTTCAGGGTTTTTAATATATATTGTGGTGACCCACTCCTCTACGCAGTCCAGGTACATTTATTGGTGCGAATCATACAAGTTGATGGTTTTCTTATTATATATCTTGTGGTGACCCACTCCTCTACGCAGTCCAGGTACATTTATTGGTGCGATTCATAAAAGTTCAGGGTTTTTAAGATATTGTGGTGACCCACTCCTCTACGCAGTCCAGGTACATTTATTGGTGCGAATCATAAAAGTTCAGGGTTTTTAATATATATTGTGGTGACCCACTCCTCTACGCAGTCCAGGTACATTTATTGGTGCGAATCATAAAAGTTCAGGGTTTTTAATATATATTGTGGTGACCCACTCCTCTACGCAGTCCAGGTACATTTATTGGTGCGATTCATAAAAGTTCAGGGTTTTTAATATATTGTGGTGACCCACTCCTCTACGCAGTCCAGGTACATTTATTGGTGCGAATCATAAAAGTTCAGGGTTTTTAATATATATTGTGGTGACCCACTCCTCTACGCAGTCCAGGTACATTTATTGGTGCGAATCATAAAAGTTCAGGGTTTTTAATATATATTGTGGTGACCCACTCCTCTACGCAGTCCAGGTACATTTATTGGTGCGATTCATAAAAGTTCAGGGTTTTTAATATATTGTGGTGACCCACTCCTCTACGCAGTCCAGGTACATTTATTGGTGCGATTCATAAAAGTTCAGGGTTTTTAAGATATTGTGGTGACCCACTCCTCTACGCAGTCCAGGTACATTTATCGGTGCGATTCATAAAAGTTCAGGGTTTTTAAGATATTGTGGTGACCCACTCCTCTACGCAGTCCAGGTACATTTATTGGTGCGATTCATAAAAGTTCAGGGTTTTTAATATATATTGTGGTGACCCACTCCTCTACGCAGTCCAGGTACATTTATTGGTGCGAATCATAAAAGTTCATGGTTTTTAATATATATTGTGGTGACCCACTCCTCTACGCAGTCCAGAAAGATACCTTGTTGCAACGTTTTGGACTAATAACTATATTGTGAGGTGTTCAGAATACACTGTAAATTAGTGGAAATGCTTGTTATTGAATGTTATTGAGGTTAATAATAGCCTAGGAGTGAAAATAAGCCCAAAAACTTGATTTTTAAACTTTTTATGTTTTTTTCAAAAAAAATCCGAATCCAAAACCTTAAATCCGAACCGAGACCTTTCGTCAAGTGTTTTGCGAGACAAATCCGAACCCCAAAAATAACGAAAATCCGGATCCAAAACACAAAACACGAGACCTCAAAAGTCGCCGGTGCACATCCCTAGTGATAAGACATATTGGTGAAGTGACATCTCCTTGTTCCACAAAAAGATTTTGATATGTGACTACTACCAAAATCAGTATTGCTACATTGGTATTGTTGTAATTATGGCAAAAGTTCAGCACATAATAACAGCAGTAAATGGAGTTCTCGCAGCAACTGCTCAGAACCTTGCTTATATATGGAGTGCTGAATACAAGTGCCGTAAATAGGACGAATGCAGGTGCAAGCAGTGATGAGGTGTGATGTCCCAATCCTGTTCCAAATACAAAAATCTCAGTACATCAGTTGCAGCAACAAATAGGTGGTATCATTGCATACAGGGGCGGATTGGGAACTTAAAGTGGCGCTGGAAAAATTTCTGGAAGTGGCCTCGTGTGGGCGGGACCATATCAACTGTAGGCGGGGCAAGCACAAAAGGAGGCGGGATTAGTACAAAGTCGACTATGCCACCAGAGGTCTGTAAAGTGCTAGACTCCCCTTTACATAGCACCCTTCATCCAACATTCCCACCCATGGGACAAACATGTCCCTGGGCGGGACAGAACCCTAAATCAGGACTGTCCCGCTAAAATCGGAACAGTTGGGTGGTATGATTATTGGCTCACCCACATAATGGCTGCCTTCTCTGTGTACGAGTGATGAGTACACTTTGACTAATACATAGTAAGTAGGACAATATGAGCAACTAAATTTAGCAGTAGTAAACCAGTAACAGAAAATGTCATCACAATATATAGTCATGGCCAAAATTTGAGAATGACACAAATATTATTTTCACAAAGTCTGCTGTCTCAGTTCTTATGATGGCAATTTGCATATACCCCAGAATGCGGGATCGAGGCACCAAAAGTGCATAGCATTCTCAGTATTGGCAGCAGGCAGGTGTGAGTGCACACACAGTGAGGTGAAGACTTTTGGAGGAAGTCCTGATGTCAAGAAGGCCAGCAAAGAAGCCACTTCTCTCCAGTAAAAACATCAGGGATAGAATGATATTCTGCAAAATGTACAAGGAATGGACTGCTGAGGATGGGGGTAAAGTAATTTTCTCTGATGAATCCTCTTTCAGATTGTTTGGGGCACCTGGAAAAATGCTTGTCCAGAGAAGAAAAGGTGAGGACTACCATCAGTCCTGTGTCATGCCAACAGTAAAGCATCCTAAGACCATTCATGTGTGGGGTGCTTCTCAGCCAAGGGAGTAGGCTCACTCACAATTTTGCCTAAGAACACAGCCATGAATAAAGAATGGTACCAAAACATCCTCCAAGAGCAACTTCTCCCAACCATCCAAGAACAGTTTGGTGGTGAACAATGCCTTTTCCAGCATGATGAATACCTTACCATAAGGCAATAATAACAGGGTGCAAAGGAACTGCCAATATAGAAAAATACAGTTGGCAGACTGTCCTGCTCTCTCTTACCTGTTCTTGCTGCTTTCCCTACCTGTGGTTTGTGGTGTCTCTTGCTCAGTTTGCCGATTGTCTGGATCCTGAAATGCTGGGGGCCCCATCTAGAAAAGAAAATGGGTACAAGAAATTTAGAAAACTCTAAGGAGCTCTGGGGGTAAATGTATTATGGTCCGGATTCTTCAACTCCGGCGTGTTCAGTGTCTTCGGCGATTAAATTTTAAGCGGCGCTTCATTGTAAAGGGAAGTTTCCCTTTACAATGCAGCGCCGCTTTAAATTTAATCGCCGAAGACACTGAACACGCCGGAGTTGAAGAATCCGGACATTAATACATTTACCCCTAGGTGTTAAATCAAAATAACTCACATATAATGATAAGGCCCTCCTCCAACCCCAACATTAAAATACTAGCATTCGCATTGAATAAATAAACCTCCCTCCAAGAGCCCCAGCAATAAATTAATAGCATTTACATTTAATAAATATAACCATTTCTCACAACTATCATGGCATTAAATAATTCATATTCAAATTTAATAAATAGACCTCATTGTCCCCAAACTCACCCCCACATTCAATTAATAGCCCCCAAACCACCCCATTTTAAATTAATAGGCCCCACTATTAAATTACATTACCCCATCACCCCACAAACAAAATAGCACCTTTTAGCCACCACCTACCTCACACCCACATTACATTGCCACACGCCCCCTTGTCATCACATACAGCACTGACATCAGCCCCCCCTACACACACACACAACACTGACATCAGCCCCCACTTCACACACACACGACACCGACATCAGCCCCAACTTCACACACACTGTACTGACATCAGCCCCCCCTTCACACACACTGTACTGACATCAGCCCCCCCTTCACACAAACTGTACTGACATCAGCCCCCCCTTCACACGCACTGTACTGACATCAGGCCCCCCCCTTCACAGACACTGTACTGACATCAGCCCCTCTTCACACACACTGTACTGACATCAGCCCCCCCCCTTCACACACACTGTACTGACATCAGCCCCCCCCTTCAAACATACTGACATCAGCCCCCCCCTTCACACATACTGACATCAGCCCCTCTTCACACACACTGTACTGACATCAGCCCCTCTTCACACACACTGTACTGACATCAGCCCCCCCCCTTCACACACACTGAACGGACATCAGCCCCTCTTCACACACACTGTACTGACATCAGCCCCCCCCCCTTCACACACACTGTACTGACATCAGCCCCTCTTCACACACACTGTACTGACATCAGCCCCCCCTTCACACACACTGTACTGACATTAGCCCCCCCTTCACACACACTGTACTGACATCAGCCCCTCTTCACACACACTGTACTGACATCAACCCCCCCTTCACAGACACTGTACTGACATCAACCCCCCCTTCACACACACTGTACTGACATCAGCCCCCCCTTCACACACACTGTACTGACATCAGCCCCTCTTCACACACACTGTACTGACATCAGCCCCTCTTCACACACACACCTGTTATCAGCGCCCCCACTTCACACTTACCTGTCATCCGCTTCCAGCCACGCTTTCTGCTCTGCTCACATGGGACGGCACCTGTCACATGGTGCACGTCCCATGTGATACTTAGCTGTTACAGGATAGGCCACGCAGAGGGGGAGGAAGGGACAGATCCGCGGCCACTAGAAGGAAGGTGGTTGGTCCCGGGGAAAGGGGCCAGCCATCTTCCTTGTTTAAAAAAAAAAACAAAAAACGTCAGACGGCAAACGGGCGGCCTCGGGTCATCGGCCTACCGGTAAAATTCCCGGTAGTGCCTATGGCCAATCCGCCCCTGATTGCATACTATCATGTGCACCCGAAACTCAGTAACGGGGGAACTTATCAAGTCTGTTAGCGTCTGCAGTACAGATGAGGTAGCCATACACACACACACACACTGGACAAGGGTCAGGTAAGTTAGATATTGTTATAATTATCTACTAACTCACAACGCACAATATTATATTATAATACTGAACAGTTAATCAACTGGACTTGAATTTGAAATTCCCTGGAGGAGAGAGCTTGCAACTAGCAGTTTGATAAGTACTAGGCTCAAACAGGCTAAAGGATTTCCTGCTCGGACAGTTATAGCCAAGGCAGGTCCCATCAAGTATACTGCAAGTATAATAAGAAGACTACGTGAGCATTACTTTCGAGCTCTACATGTGTCACTGTAAGGACTGAGGGTTAATGACTTCTGTGGGTGCAGCAGGTGTTTGCTGAATTTCCTGGTACTGCATCCAAAGAGGATGCAGGATAGTAGGAAGTAGCTTTTAGCTTGCAGAGGGTATATTTCATTTGCCTCTTTTTAAGATTAAATGTAAACATGCATTAATTTGTAAAACTAATACACTTAAAATGAATGGGGCTTCTTAATTTACTGTGATATATAGTCATGACCTAGATATCACATTCAATTGAATGAGAAAGCTTATCAAATCCATATTAACCCAGGTCTGTGCTAAGGGTATTCGGCTAATAGTTAAAAAATATTACCCTGTAGTGGCAACTTTAACACCCTAATGATACTACTATAATGGGATCAGGGTCACTCTTACCTGCCGTCCATTTTACTATTATGTAATAATTGCAATAATATAATAATTGCAAACTCAATAAAACACTACAAATACAATTCCAATACTTTTTTTTATATTTATTATGCAGATTACTTGTGTTCTATTGCAAAATGCAACAACTCTGTTTCCTAAGAGCTTATAGCACTATAGGTTCTAAGCAGAAAATTACTTTTCCACATGTGCCTTAATTATTTTTGTAAGGTTTCTTTATTTAAATAAGCAAAATGGAAAATATTTAAAGTGGTTCAGTGAAAAGTTTGTCGTTAATTGAGAGTTGGAAACAATTGCAGCTACTGGGTTGAATAATTCCTCATGGCCAAAACATTTCACACTCCTGGCGGTATATTTACTAAACTGTGGGCTTGAAAAAGTGGAGATGTTGCCTATAGCAACCAATCAAATTCTAGCGGTCATTTTGTAGAATGTACTAAAAAAATAATAACTAGAATCCGATTGGTTACTATAGGCAACATCTTCATTTTTCAAACCAGCAATTTAGTAAATATACCCCCTGGAGATAATGTAAAATACACAATAATATCTGAAGTTGCATATTTATATTGTACAGCATTTTGTATCAAGCACACAAAATGTTAGATTTATGTCATGTAATGTGGAATTTATACTACATATATATTGTTGGGCCGTCGGTACTGGTGGTTCAACCTTCTTTATCTTCATGTTTCCCTCCTCGCAATGGGACCAACTCTTCCTCCAAACAGGGCTGCCAAGAGGAATTCAGGGCCCTGGTACAACAAATTCATGGGGCCCCCTTATAGTTGAATAAGCAAAAAAATGTTGTGACGCCTAACGGCGGCGCAAATTTTTCCAGGGGGGTGTCACACAATTGGGGGGCGTGGCAATGCGCCATTGGGGCGTGGCTAACACAACAAAATCACTAGATCCTGAATTCACCGGAGCGTGACATTTGTCCAAGCACTCCTGACTTTCAGAATATCTAGCACCCTTGTGTAGTATAGGAAGAATGCAGTGTGTACAGAAAGAGTTCAGTCTTGGCCTGCACCCACTGGGCTCACCAAACACTCACCAAACATTGGCATTGTCCCTACTAGAATCACAACATTTCACACACTATGCTGCTCTGTCCTACCTGTTCTTCTCACTTTTACCACATGTGGCTGCTGGTTTCTTTAGTTGCGGCTTGTCTGGATCCTGGAATGTTGGAGAACCTATTTGGAAAAAAAAATGGCTACATTTAGAAAATTACAGCCAGCCCCACCGTTAAATCAATAGTATCCATGATTAATAATTAGGCCTTCCTCCAGCCCCAACATTAAAATAGTATTCCCATTACCCCGCAAACACAATAGCAATCATTAATTAGCCACCATCTACCTCACACACACTACATTGCCAAAAGTTCCATGCTATCACACACACATTACTGTGCCCCTTTATCATCACCACGCTATGCCCCCTTATGATCACACTGCACCCTCCATGCTGCCTTTGCCCCTTTCTTCATCCCCCTGTGCCATGCTGCCTTTGCCCCCTCCTTTCATCATCCCCCTGTGCCATGCTGTCTTTGTCCCTCTTTTCTTCATCCCCCTGTGCCATGCTGTCTTTGTCCCTCTTTTCTTCATCCCCCTGTGCCATGCTGCTTTTGTCCCTCTTTTCTTTATCCCCCTGTGCCATGCTGCTTTTGCCCCTCTTTTCTTTATCCCCCTGTGCCATGCTGCTTTTATCCTTCTTTTCTTTATCCCCCTGTGCCATGCAGCTTTTGTCCCTCTTTTCTTTATTCCCCTATACCATGCTGCTTTTGTCCCTCTTTTCTTTATCCCCCTGCCATGCTGCTTTTGTCCCTCCTTTCTTTAACCCCCTGTGCCATGCTGCTTATCCCTCCTTTCTTTAACCCCCTGTGCCATGCTGCTTGTCCCTCTAATAGTTACAGAAACCTTGGCTGCAATATGAGTTTAAAGTAGTGATGCTCACTGACCCCCGTGTTTTGGTTTTGGTTTTGGATCTGGATTACCGTCATGTTTTGGTTTTGCAAAACCGTCATTGCGTGTTTTGGTTTTGGTTTTGGTTTTGCCATTTTTTTTAAAAAAAAATACAATTTTTTTGGCCTAAAATAACCTAATTTAGTGCTCCACTAGTTTCTTGGATAATTTACGTAATTCTAAAGCTAATAAATTATAAAAAAAACAGTTTAATCCCTGGTAGACCGTCCTTAATGCGAACACTTGCCTGCAAATTATACAGACAAACCTGGTTGTCTACCTCCTCCATCTTTGATTATTGGCAATGTAGCCATCGTCTTTGGGTGTATATTACACCCTCCACTTCTAGTTGAATAGAAAAAAGCAGCCTGCATAGACTGTGGAATTAGAAAGTAAAAATAAATGGACTACGGTAGTTTGGTGGCTATCTATGCCCCCCCCCCCCCCTCCACTTGTAGTTGAATAGAAAAAAAAGCAGCCTGCATAGACTATGGAATTAGAACGTAAAAATAAATGGACCAAGGTAGTTTGGTATCTGTCTGCATCAGACCCCCTCTCCACTAGGAGTAAAATAGAAAACTATTCAGCCGTTATAGAGTCTAGAATATAAATAGAAATTGAGAAAGGCAATTTGGTATCTGTCTGTATCATAATCATTAACATCATCATTAGTGCCCTCGTCGCCTACACAAATCTCCCCCTCATCCTCTTCGAATTCAAAGTGGCATCCTCAATTGGTGTATCACCGACTACACTCGGGCTGTTAAGGCACACATCAGCAGAACTGCTGAAAGGAACCTTCTTTATGGGTACACTGTCACTAACAGAATGCTCAGGATTACACATACCACTGGTGGATGGACTCTCCACAGGGATTGGTGTCATTTCTGATTCAGAGCAATACATTATCCTCTGATGCCTTACTGTTTTCTTGCAGCTTGGCTTTCACACGTAACATTACTTGTGCACCACTTTTAGACTCCAAATTACTTGGTTTTGCTTTGTCACGAGTGTCCGTACAAGAAAAAGGCTCAGTAACATTTTTTGATCTGCCACTAATAGAGAAAGGCGAAGTCCTCAGTAACATGACTATTGTCAAAGTAAGTATTGCTTTATTTGTATTACACTGCCCGACTTAGACAGGAGTGGGACCCACAGACACAAACTTGTACGTGGGAATTGTGCTCTGTCTTAAGATCCACAACATGGATCCAGGGGAGCAGAATAGCAAAATACACTGGATAAGATCAGTGACTGGAGAAGGTAGGAAAATTGGCATCATAATCATAAGCATCATAATTTGGGCAAAAGTTTAGCACAGAGTAACGACAGAAAGTGTAGTTCTTACAGCAAATGCTTAGAACTGACGCCTTGCTCATGCAAGGAGTGCTGAATGTAGAATGCAGATACCTTAAATCATCATCATCATCACCATTTATTTATATAGCGCCACTAATTCTGCAGCGCTGTACAGAGAACTCATTTACATCAGTCCCTGCCCCATTGGAGTTTACAGTCTAAATTCCCTAACACACACACACAGACACAGACACAGACAGACAGAGACTAGGGTCAGTTTTGATAGCAGCCAATTAACCTACCAATATGTTTTTGGAGTGTGGGAGGAAACCCAAGCAAACACGGGGAGAACATACAAACTCCACACAGATAAGGCCATGGTCAGGAATTGAACTCATGACCCCAGCGCTTTGAGGCAGAAGTGCTAACCACTTAGCCACCGTGCAAACAGTAATGAGTTATTATCGGGTCTATGCATCAAGCTAATTTGGCATTTAAAAGACGCGGAAACAGCTGTTCGGCATCTTTTAAGTTTAGTAGCTCTGCATTACATGCCTAATGGAGGAGGTTTCACAGAAATCTCCTCCGTTTAGGCAAATACCATGCAGTGTAAAAGCAATTCCCAAGGCTTCTATAAATACCGTGCAGCATCGCAGTCCCCATAGATTAATATGGGACTGCGATGTTCCTGCATTGTATGAAGCTTTAAAACACTTTGCATTGCACAGACAGATAATGCCATCTCAGTCTTTTCCTGGGATTCTGCTGAAGTCTCTATGGCTTCACAGAATCCGATACAATGGAAGTGCGCACAGTACTTCCTCCTTTCAGCGGCAGCGCTAAGCTGCCGGTAAGCATGAAAAAGTAATCGCATCACAGGGGTCACTTCGTCGGCGCTCCCAGAGTGGCCCAGGCATGATACATTTAAGCAGTACATAAATATGCGTAACTGAAATTTGCAGCGATACCTATGTGCTGGTACCGCATCTTATTGATGCATAGACCCCTATGTCTTAAACCTGTGATAAATACAAAAATCTGATTGCAACAGTTGCCGTGAAAAATACATGACATCACTGAATATCAGAGTCATGTGCACTTAAAACACAAAATCAGATCTTAACAGCTGCAGCAATCCAAATAATGGCCATACAATACTGAGAACATCCTGTTTATCAATAAATAATACAGAGAACAGTCTAGTGGTGAATATTCAATACAGATAGTATCATACTAATTTACATTAAATATAGAGAACATCCTAATGAACGTTATTCAATACAGAAAGCATCATGGTTACCATAAAATACTACAAATAGAATCCAAGTGACCACATACAATACAGGGAGCATTCTAGTGACCAACATACATAGAGAGATATCCCCATGTTCACCATACAGTACAGAGAGCATCTTAGTTATCACGATACTATACATAGGGCATCCATACAAAATAGAGAGCTTACAGTACAGAGAACATCTCAATGATTGCCATACAATACATAGAAAAATCCTAATGACCAAAATACCCTGCTCATAGCATCCTACTGACTGCCATACAAACCAGAAAGAATATTTTATATCTCCAATGTTACAATGTAAGAGTTCAGATTGATTTACATTTTTCACCAACACATTTGCCAAGCATCAATGCAGTGTAAAAGGACAGAGATGAGCAGAATCTCATCAGGGGAGCAGTTTTCACTCCAGTATAACAATTACTGAATGATAAATACCCGTTAACTCAGTAAATATTAGGGATGTGCACCGGCGACTTTTGAGGTCTCGTGTTTTGTGTTTTGGATCCGGATTTTCGCGATGTTTTGGGTTCGGATTTGTTTCGCAAAACACCTGCCGAAAGGTTTTGGTTCGGATTTAAGGTTTTGGATTCGGATTTTTTTTGAAAAAAAACTAAAAAGTGTAAAAATCAAGTTTTTGGGCTTATTTTCACTCCTACGCTATTATTAACCTCAATAACATTCAATAACAATCATTTCCACTAATTTAAAGGCTATTCTGAACACCTAACACCTCACAATATTTTTTTTTTTTAGTACAAAACGTTGCAACGAGGTATCTTTCTGGACTGCGTAGAGGAGTGTTCCCCACAATATAATTAAAAACCCATCAACTGGTCTGAATTACACCCAAAAATAGTATCTGGACTGCGTAGAGTAGAGGGCACTGGGCACCACAATATAATATATAGAAAACCTTCAACAGGTCTGAATTACACCCAAAAATAGTATCTGGACTGCGTAGAGGACTGGCCACTGGCCACCACAATATAATATATAGAAAACCTTCAACAGGTCTGCATTACACCCAAAAATAGTATCTGGACTGCGTAGAGTAGTGGGCACTGGGCACCACAATAAAAAATATAGAGAAAACCTTCAACAGGTCTAAATTACACCCAAAAATAGTATCTGGACTGCGTAGAGTAGTGGGCACTGGCCACCACAATAAAAAATATAGAGAAAACCTTCAACAGGTCTGCATTACACCCAAAAATAGTATCTGGACTGCGTAGAGTAGTGGGCACTGGGCACCACAATAAAATATATAGAGAAAACCTTAGACAGGTCTGAATTACACCCAAAAATAGTATCTGGACTGCGTAGAGGACTGGCCACTGGCCACCACAATATAATATAGAGAAAACCTTCAACAGGTCTGAATTACACCCAAAAATAGTATCTGGACTGCGTAGAGTAGTGGGCACTGGCCACCACAAAAAAATATATAGAGAAAACCTTCAACAGGTCTGAATTACACCCGAAAATAGTATCTGGACTGCGTAGAGTAGTGGGCACTGGCCACCACAATAAAAAATATAGAGAAAACCTTCAACAGGTCTGAATTACACCCAAAAATAGTATCTGGACTGCGTAGAGTAGTGGGCACTGGGCACCACAATAAAAAAATATAGAGAAAACCTTCAACAGGTCTGAATTACACCCAAAAATAGTATCTGGACTGCGTAGAGTAGTGGGCACTGGCCACCACAATAAAATATATAGAGAAAACCTTAGACAGGTCTGAATTACACCCAAAAATAGTATCTGGACTGCGTAGAGGACTGGCCACTGGCCACCACAATATAATATATAGAAAACCTTCAACAGGTCTGCATTACACCCAAAAATAGTATCTGGACTGCGTAGAGTAGTGGGCACTGGCCACCACAATAAAATATATAGAGAAAACCTTCAACTGCTCTGAATTACACCCAAAAATAGTATCTGGACTGTGTAGAGTAGTGGGCACTGCCACCACAATAAAATATATAGAGAAAACCTTCAACTGCTCTGAATTACACCCAAAAATAGTATCTGGACTGTGTAGAGTAGTGGGCACTGGGCACCACAATAAAATATATAGAGAAAACCTTCAACAGGTCTGAATTACACCCAAAAATAGTATCTGGACTGTGTAGAGTAGTGGGCACTGGGCACCACAATAAAATATATAGAGAAAACCTTCAACAGGTCTGAATTACACCCGAAAATAGTATCTGGACTGCGTAGAGTAGTAGGCACTGGCCACCACAATAAAAAATATAGAGAAAACCTTCAACAGGTCTGAATTACACCCAAAACTAGTATCTGGACTGCGTAGAGTAGTGGGCACTGGGCACCACAATAAAATATATAGAGAAAACCTTAGACAGGTCTGAATTACACCCAAAAATAGTATCTGGACTGCGTAGAGGACTGGCCACTGGCCACCACAATATAATATCGAGAAAACCTTCAACAGGTCTGAATTACACCCAAAAATAGTATCTGGACTGCGTAGAGTAGTGGGCACTGGCCACCACAATAAAAAATATAGAGAAAACCTTCAACAGGTCTGAATTACACCCAAAAAATAGTATCTGGACTGCGTAGAGTAGTGGGCACTGGGCACCACAATAAAAAAATATAGAGAAAACCTTCAACAGGTCTGAATTACACCCAAAAATAGTATCTGGACTGCGTAGAGTAGTGGGCACTGGCCACCACAATAAAATATATAGAGAAAACCTTAGACAGGTCTGAATTACACCCAAAAATAGTATCTGGACTGCGTAGAGGACTGGCCACTGGCCACCACAATATAATATATAGAAAACCTTCAACAGGTCTGCATTACACCCAAAAATAGTATCTGGACTGCGTAGAGTAGTGGGCACTGGCCACCACAATAAAATATATAGAGAAAACCTTCAACTGCTCTGAATTACACCAAAAATAGTATCTGGACTGTGTAGAGTAGTGGGCACTGGCCACCACAATAAAATATATAGAGAAAACCTTCAACTGCTCTGAATTACACCCAAAAATAGTATCTGGGACTGTGTAGAGTAGTGGGCACTGGGCACCACAATAAAATATATAGAGAAAACCTTCAACAGGTCTGAATTACACCCAAAAATATTATCTGGACTGCATAGAGTAGTGGGCACTGGGCACCACAATAAAATATATAGAGAAAACCTTCAACAGGTCTGAATTACACCCGAAAATAGTATCTGGACTGCGTAGAGTAGTGGGCACTGGCCACCACAATAAAATATATAGAGAAAACCTTCAACTGCTCTGAATTACACCCAAAAATAGTATCTGGACTGCGTAGAGTAGTGGGCACTGGCCACCACAATAAAATATATAGAGAAAACCTTCAACAGGTCTGAATTACACCCAAAAATAGTATCTGGACTGCGTAGAGGACTGGCCACTGGCCACCACAATATAATATATAGAAAACCTTCAACAGGTCTGCATTACACCCAAAAATAGTATCTGGACTGCGTAGAGGACTGGCCACTGGCCACCACAATATAATATATAGAAAACCTTCAACAGGTCTGCATTACACCCAAAAATAGTATCTGGACTGCGTAGAGTAGTGGGCACTGGGCACCACAATAAAATATATAGAGAAAACCTTCAACAGGTCTAAATTACACCAAAAATAGTATCTGGACTGCGTAGAGTAGTGGGCACTGGGCACCACAATAAAAAATATAGAGAAAACCTTCAACAGGTCTAAATTACACCCAAAAATAGTATCTGGACTGCGTAGAGTAGTGGGCACTGGCCACCACAATAAAAAATATAGAGAAAACCTTCAACAGGTCTGCATTACACCCAAAAATAGTATCTGGACTGCGTAGAGTAGTGGGCACTGGGCACCACAATAAAATATATAGAGAAAACCTTAGACAGGTCTGAATTACACCCAAAAATAGTATCTGGACTGCGTAGAGGACTGGCCACTGGCCACCACAATATAATATAGAGAAAACCTTCAACAGGTCTGAATTACACCCAAAAATAGTATCTGGACTGCGTAGAGTAGTGGGCACTGGCCACCACAAAAAAATATATAGAGAAAACCTTCAACAGGTCTGAATTACACCCGAAAATAGTATCTGGACTGCGTAGAGTAGTGGGCACTGGCCACCACAATAAAAAATATAGAGAAAACCTTCAACAGGTCTGAATTACACCCAAAAATAGTATCTGGACTGCGTAGAGTATTGGGCACTGGGCACCACAATAAAAAAATATAGAGAAAACCTTCAACAGGTCTGAATTACACCCAAAAATAGTATCTGGACTGCGTAGAGTAGTGGCACTGGCCACCACAATAAAATATATAGAGAAAACCTTAGACAGGTCTGAATTACACCCAAAAATAGTATCTGGACTGCGTAGAGGACTGGCCACTGGCCACCACAATATAATATATAGAAAACCTTCAACAGGTCTGCATTACACCCAAAAATAGTATCTGGACTGCGTAGAGTAGTGGGCACTGGCACACCACAATAAAATATATAGAGAAAACCTTCAACTGCTCTGAATTACACCCAAAAATAGTATCTGGACTGTGTAGAGTAGTGGGCACTGGCCACCACAATAAAATATATAGAGAAAACCTTCAACTGCTCTGAATTACACCCAAAAATAGTATCTGGACTGTGTAGAGTAGTGGGCACTGGGCACCACAATAAAATATATAGAGAAAACCTTCAACAGGTCTGAATTACACCCAAAAATAGTATCTGGACTGTGTAGAGTAGTGGGCACTGGGCACCACAATAAAATATATAGAGAAAACCTTCAACAGGTCTGAATTACACCCGAAAATAGTATCTGGACTGCGTAGAGTAGTAGGCACTGGCCACCACAATAAAAAATATAGAGAAAACCTTCAACAGGTCTGAATTACACCCAAAACTAGTATCTGGACTGCGTAGAGTAGTGGGCACTGGGCACCACAATAAAATATATAGAGAAAACCTTAGACAGGTCTGAATTACACCCAAAAATAGTATCTGGACTGCGTAGAGGACTGGCCACTGGCCACCACAATATAATATCGAGAAAACCTTCAA